>NC_080634.1:91078577-93478577 GCF_027579445.1 Ammospiza nelsoni | reverse complement strand
TTGCCTTCATACGGATCATGAACATTGAAGGTAATTCCAGCTCCAATGACTTTGCACACTATTTTAAATTCTACATTCCTCGTAATGTTGAGAAATTTCACAGCTACCAAGGGATTGCTGTAGCTGGGCTAGAAGGAGAAATTAAAAAAAAATGTAAAAAGAAAATACTTAAATTTTCAAACACTACCAGTTTGAAAATAGCCTCTCCAGTCCTCCTAGGATTGCAAAGATGCTCCATATGTTTCACCTGACGTAAAGAGAAAGAAAAGTTAAATACAGAAGTATCGGAACCCAGGAAATTCCTCTGGCTGCCCTGGAGGACTCGAGCCCCTGCCCAGGGGGCTCAGAGACCAAGACCCCTGTGCCTTTGATTTAGCCCTTGGAAAAAACAATTACCAACCTTATATGAAGAATTACAAGCCACAGAAGTTTTAGTAGAATGACAGTAAATTTATCACAGGGTGAAAAAATAGGTTTTGGGGGTTTTTAGAATGGGAATTCAGGGGGCAAGATGGAGGCATCTGGGTGTGTCCAGCCTTTCTCCTTCTTCTTCTTGGCCTCCATCTTCTGGGTGACGTTGGCATTTTTAGATTGGTTTAGAGTAGAAGCTCACTGTCTAACATAGGTGATATGTATTGGAAAGTAATTGTAAATATTGTACACGTAGTTTTTAGTATATAAAGATAACACGGCCTGGGAGGCAGGCAGAGTGCTGAGCAGACCTCGGCAGGCCAGGAGAAAGAATTCTATAGATAAGATACAATAAACAACCTCGAGACCGAGCAATGAAGAGTTCTGACTCCATTGAGCACTGGGCTGGGAAAAGAGACTTTCTAATTTACCTCGGGGTGACTCTGACCAGCAGAGACACCGAGACAGGAGCAAGGAGCACCCACCTGGGCCTTTTTGCCGTAGTAGGGGAAGTAGTGCAGGCTGAAGGTGCCATTGCCAGGGTAGTAATCCGCGTCCAGCGGGCGAGACTCCTCCTCACCCTGGGAAAAACGAGACAGGAGGAAGCTCTGTGCTGAGGGAATCATCGGGAGCCCCAGGCAAGTGTCTCAGGGCTGCGAAGTGTGTGTTAAAGCTCAAGTTCAGCAGGCTGTTAACACCACTCTTATTTTTCAAATAAAAGTGGGAATCTCCCGCTGGTACAATTGCCAAGAAAAGCTGGCGAGTGTCCTCTGATAGCAGCAGGGAATTCAGTGAGCTGGAGCTGCTGAGGGCCTAAGGGAGCTGCGCTGAGGTGTGACCGTCACTACGGGGAGCTGGGAGCAAACAGCAAATGGTCCCTGCAGCCCGGAAATGCAAATTTTCAGGTGATTTAAAATAAAGCAAACGCGGAGGTTTTCTCCTTAGCATGTCAGTTAGTGAAAGAACTGGCACACAACTGAGAATATTCCAAGTATTTGGGATCTGATTTTCAGAGCTATAAGGGTTTTTTTCTGATCAGTGCTGGAAATGTGTGAGACCCAGCCCTCATAGCCTTACCACATATGTGCAGTTCACTCTTGGTGCAGTGCCATTGCCGGGGTAAAACTTGATAATCTGAAAAAAAAAATACTTTTGGTCATCTTGGAAATAGCTTTGAGATAAAACTGGGCAATCAATTATTTGAGAGCTGAGCTTCAATTAAGGTTTAATATGTTCTTGTGTAAGACTATCTCCAACAAATAATCTAATTTATGTAGGTGAGAAACTGTTGTGCTGGATATTTAGGCAGCAGGACTCGGCATTACCTGGGATGAGCACTGCTGATAAAATCTGGCCTGGCCAGAGCAAGCAGCACTGCCCCTCCTCTGAGTCCAGCTCATTACCCACCCATACCACCTGCCCCTGCAGCCAGGGCTCTCTTAAAGCAGTAATTGTGTATCACTTAAGGAAAAGCTGAATATCCATGCTCTTGATCTTATCTGTCTTACAAAACCTTGGTTTTGGCAGAAAAACCCTTGAGTTGGTTTGATGCTGCAAAACTAGTGGGGTTGGTTGCATCCTGTAGAGGCAAAATTAAAGGAGGTTAGGCTCCCTGGTCACTATCCACATCTTTTCCCTGCTGGGGATGGCACCCAGTCTTGCTAAAGAAGGCATTTCTGGAACGTGCTTGTTTCACCAGCCAGAATCAGGGGCACAGCTCCCCTCTCAGTTAGGGCTTGACAGATTTTTGGAAATGCCTAAGGTGCAAGCCAAACAAAAAATACAGTGGTTTTGTCTATCAGAAACTGGAGGGGAACTTAAGTTCTTCAGTTTCTACTGAAACTGAATCAGAAGGCTCAAAATTTCACCTAAAAAATATAAAGTGCTTATGCCTTTGTCTACATCCTGAAAAAAAAATTAAAGCATTGAAAATTCCATTTATTATTTTCCAAAAAACGTGTTTGTGGTTTTCCCTGAGAAAAATATCCACCAGGTTTGAATTTTGGTTTTATAGGTTCTTCTGAAGATTTTCTTTGCCGCCTGGAGAAATAAGATGTCACCTCTCTGAAACCACATCAGTTACTGCCACATCCTGGTGCCTCAGCTGAAGGCACAGGGCTGGGGTATTGCAGGAGGAAACTCTTCTAGTGCTCGTTTGTGGGATGAGAGCCCTGCAGAGGCACCAACTAAACTAAACCTAATCTAAGCTGTAGAGAGACCACGTTCAGACACTATGGTCCTATTTTACTTTTGTAGGAATGGTGAAAAAGTCTGAGGATTTCCCTGGTAACTCTAGTGGTCTGGCAGGGAACACCGCGTGATTTTTGGTTCCCAGTAGAAAGCAGGTTTAGAACCCATGGCAGCAGAGACACAGCAGCTTCCCAGTGGAAACTCAAGCTACTCTTAATTTTTTCTGCTCAGCACCTTGACCTTGTACTTACTCTGTTCATTTTTATAATAAAACAGGGTTTTCCTTCTGGATATCCAAAAGTTGGATCTGTGATGCCGGAGCAGTTTTGAAGCATGTCTGAGGTGAATTTGCAGGATAGTTTTGTGTTATTTGGGCCATCAAAGGTGTCCTGGATGAAGTAGGTATTATTGGTGCAGTTGATGTTCAGATGCTGAGCAGCTGGTGTATATGCTAGATGTGTGAAGGAAGAAAGAAAATAAATCCCCTCTGAAGCTTTTCATATGCAAATTATGCATCACAACATCAGGCTGGAGATTCTATCATGGGAGACTGGAACAAGGAAAGCTTAAACTGTTTAGGGGTTTGGTTCAGTTTTGTTGTGGTTTGGGGTTTTTTTTGGAATATCCAAGCAAAGCAAAATAAAAGAGATCGAATTGAGTTAAGACTAGCAGCTTGTGTTGATAGTGCCATATAAAATAAATTTCAAATATAATTTTTCTCAATATGTGTGTGAGAAACATGAAGAATTACAATATTAAGGCTCAATAGGAATATGCTAAGACATGAGCAGGCAAATGGAGCACATAACCTACTTTGACTATTTCCTGAAGACACCATGCATTATGAGATTTATTATGGCACTTTGATGTTTGTAGTCATAGACAAATTAATTAGATTAATTTAGATGAGATTAATTTTGAAGACCTTTTGTCCTCCCTCTTCCTTCAGACTTCCTATTGGTCTATTTTATTAAGGCTGTTTAGGATTAAGCAAAGTAAAAGCCCTAAAGCAGAGCCTGGATTTTAATAGATGTGTACATACATTTGATTTATAGATTCATGAGGTGATTTGCTCATCCCTTTCAGAAGATGCACTTCCCACTCAAAATCTGTGATTTGAGAAGGACAAATGTAAAATGGAGGTACTGACGTAAGGTTCTCTGACCTAGTATTGGAGATAAGGCAGCACCTTTCTTCAGTATCATGCAAGAAACTTCATTTTTACCTGTCAGAAAAGTGTGAAGAGTTGTCACTAAACCTTCCCAGGTTTTGTTGTCCGATACGTTGTAATAAATTCGCAGTCCTCTGTCCCCATAAACATCGGGTCGTAAGGTTACACCTTCAGGAGGAGGAAAGGGGAACACAAAGCAGAGGAGAGGTGCCAGGCACAGATTTGTTTATTTTAATTGACAGTACCAATTATACTGCATCAAGACTCATTCTAAGCATATAAGATCCTTCAGTCTTTTTGGGGAGGGTTTAACCATGTTCAGAAATCACATCAGCTTTGAGTTTTTCAACCAAAACCCTAAAGCCTGTGCTGCTGCTGAATTATTTTCTTTTCAGATATATCCATGCTGTTACAAGAACAGCTTGTAAAATCTTTCCAGAAATTGCACTGGATTTCCCCAGGACTTGTTAGCAAAAACAGTCACGTTGGGTTAAAGAAACAGATCATACAGCAGCATGAGAAACAGCTTTTGAAAAAGCCACACATAACATGTCACAGGAATTATTTTCCCAGCAAACACCAAACTTGCTAAATATGGGAGTGGAAACTTCAAAATACAAAAGCATCTGACAATCATTTTTAGGGCTGTTTTTTTCCCCTCCCATTGTGGAAACAGGCCATTGGGGTGGGAAGTTTTAGCAGTGTATGGTCTCTGATCATCTCCCCTATCTCTTTTCATGTCCCACAAATCTGAATTCCTAATCCCACATTTTCATATTATTTTTACTTTCTTGACTACTGGCACAGCACATCCTGCTGGCAAGGTATTCCTGCTCTCCCAGGGACTTTCCATGGTGCTGGCAAGCATGGAGATACACACCCCAGGCTGCTCACCCCATCGCCTCTACATCTTGCTGGGCACCCCAAAGCCCTCTGTGGTGCTTGGGGGTTTGGAGTAGAACCTAGGACTTCCCCAGGGACTGAGCCCTGCCCATGTGGAGAGAAGGTGACCTGCTACAGGCAGGCACTGATCGTCCCAATAGCAAGATGAAATAAATTTATATCTATATCTATCTATCTATCTATCTATCTATCTATCTATCTATCTATCATCTTCATTTCCCATATAATATATTAATAAATAGATTTATATATAAATATATCCATGTATCAATACGTAAATAAATGTGCAGATTTTCTTTTAAAGCCTGAAAGAGTTTTCAGGCAGAAGTTAAACTTTGCAGGGGTTGTGTGGGCAGAATTGACCTGATGTATTCCACGTTGGTCTGCCCTCAGCCCTGGGCTCTGGCAGTGCCTCTCAGCCCAGCCCAGCCCTACACAGCTGCCGTGGGACCCTGGCAGTACCTGGGGATTTCAGCTGGTCCTGGTAATCCGGCTCGTAGGGATTGATGGTCCTCATTAAGCAATAAATGGAGAGTGCGAACAGCCCCGACATCACCACGTAGAAAGCCAGGTAGTAGAGGCTGATCCACACTGTGGAAAAGAATAAGGGCAGAATTTCAAATTTTGAGCAAGGTTGTGCAGTCCTCTCTCTGCAGCCAGGATGATCCTGCTGTCTCCTTTTCACCCTTGTCCCCAGGGAAGTTCTCCCTGTAAAGGGACAGGCGCTTTGGAGTATTTTCTCTACACTCAAAAAATATTCTTCTAGAAAAAATTGTATAGTTCTACAAGGATTTTTGAAGGAGCTGGTGCTGAGCTCAGATTATTTAAAGCTTAAAGGTTATGTGGCATCTTGAAGTAGTTTCACATACTAAGATAATTTATCTACTTATTACATAAGGACTAAGCCACACAGATGATGAGGTGTTTCTTGACAAACCCAAGTTGCTCCTTGTGTTGTGTGGATGACAGATGGCAATACTTCAGGCATGTTGATTTTAGACCCATATCATTTCACTGCCTTATACAGCTGAAATCACCGACAGCAAGATGTGCCATCTTGCTACTTTATTCTGCTGTGAGATAATACAAGATTGACGTTGTGTTTCTGTCTGGATGTGCATGAAGTGTCTTACACATGGCTGGTGCTGTACAAGCAGCCAGTGGTTGTTTTGGAGGGGTGCTATTAGAAACCTCTACTTGTAATCATAGGTGTCTTGTAGCACCTTCTTCTCTACCAGCTGGAAAGGCTGAGATTCCAGTTGCATCATCTGTCAAATTCTGGTTTTAGGAGTAGCCAATAAACTACATGCACAGGCAGGAAAAAATCACCTGGAAACTTGCAGCTACTCCTACAGTCTGTGGGAAGAGTGTGGATCTTCCTTACAATGGCCCTGGCCGCCCTTCCCAGAACATAGATCATAATACAGATCAGCAATGTAGACACAAGTTTGGCTGTGGGAAAGGAAGCTCAGCTGAAAGATTTGCTAGTATGAAATACATGCTGGTATGAAATACCTGCTAGTATGAAATACATGCTAGCATGCAGTGATAAGAAACAAGATCTACTGAGCAGACAGTAATTCAGAAAGGAATTTCAGAAAAACAAAACTCGTTTCCAAAGAATTGGAAAAACTCACCGATTATGCAAATTTCTCCATGTACCTCAACCCCCTTTTCATTAACAAGGTCAAAACCACCCTGTGACCATCACCCCTAGCTACTAATAATTTTCCTGTTAATGTGTTAATTTTTTTTGAAGTATTTTGTTCAAAACCACTTTAAAATGATACATTTGCAGGAACTACATGGATCAATGTTTTGATCTACTTGATCCAGCTCACAGAGCTGCCCAAAAAGCGGCTTAGAAGCACTTATGAGAACTGCTGGCTTCAACACATTTACATTGTGTCCCACTCATTAGGATGACATCCCCCTGCCACAGTTTTTAAGCATACCAGAAGGAAGAGAAGAATCTTGCACATGAAAACCTACCCCAGTTAATTAAGGACCTTCCCATGAAGAGCTTTGTTTCTGGATTCCAGACAAAACGACGGAAATCTGCCATACGTTCGCTGCAGGTCTTCTTCTCATTTAAAGTTGCCATTTTCTCAGAAAAGTTCCCAAAAATGGGTCGTTTGTGGAAACTAAGAAATTCAAGCAGTGCCCAGACAGTCAACCAAGAAAAAGACTTTGGGTTTTATACCTTCTTTTCCACTGAAGGTGACCGAGATTGCTTCCTGTGCCAATGAAAGCCCCTGCTCACCACTATCAGCCTTTATAAAGGGTGCTGATAGTGCTGGCAAGGAAAAGTTTGTTCCTATCAAATGCCCTTCTCCTTTCTCTTGAGTGCCTTAGCAGGTCAGCAGAGTTACGCATTTTGCCAGTTGCCCGCAGGGTTTGTGATAGACTCTGTGTGATAGCTGTTATCAGAGCAGATAAAGCAATGGAGAACTTGTTTCTCTCTGTGTTTTCTTTTTTTTCTTTTTTTCTGAGTAACTTGCAAGTAGTAGATACAGTTCTCCTAATACAATGTGTAGCCATTTGTTGGGACATAGAATATTGCAGGGTGGATGGTTAGAAAATAAGTAATTACTTGTTAAATATGCAACTCCTTTTGGGATCTCTCTGCAAGCAGACAAGGAGGTGGTTGGGATTTACTAAGGGTGCACCACATCCACCAGTCTGAGACAAGTGGACTGGTTGGCAAACATGGAGGCTTTCCAATTCCACATCACCCAGTTTGACCTCAGCAGAGCTGGTGACACAGCAGCCAGGTGGGGAGCTGTGCTTTGGCTTGGGAAGGGCTGGGGGATAGATGGCAACTGCGTGACAGCTGGAACCACAGTGCAGCACTCAGCACGTGACATCCAGCTGCGACCAGTATGGAGTGGCATCCCTGAGGGGCCAGTGCTGACACTGGGACACAGCCCAGCTCAGTCAAGCCAGAGTCACAGAATCACAGAATGGTTTGGGTGGGAAGGGACCATAAAGATTACTTAGTTCCACCTGCCCTGCCATGGACAGGGACACTTTCCACTCGACCAGCTTGCTCAGAGATCCGTCCAACCTGGCCTTGAACACTTCCAGGGATGGGGCACCCACAGCTTCTCTGGGCAATCAGTTTCATTGTCTCACCACCTTCACAGCAAAGAATTTCTTCCTAGCATCTGATCTGCACCTGCTCTCCTTCAGCTGAAGGCCATTACCCCTTGTCCCTGAGCATGCAGTAGGAGTCCCCTGTTTCATATCACAAAAAGTCCTGGTGAGCTGTCCCCTCTTCCAAGACACAGACCAGGGAATGCATGCAAAAATATTAATTATGTCTTCAGTGAGATCCAAGTGGCAGCATGAGGGGCTCAGAGGGGACACTGGGTTGTGTGCTGCATTCTGTGTGTGTGGAGAGCCTGCTCCCAAGTCATGTCTCCTTCATGGACTTGTCCCCTGTCCCTCCTCTGTTTTGCAGCAACAAAGACCATGAAGAGAAAAGGGCCATCAAGAGCAGAACCTTCATAAGTGCAAGAGTTCTGAGTGTAGAATTTTCCCATTGGGAACCTGGGGATTTTCCACCACCTTACAAGCAAGCTGACTTGGAACTTGGTGAATTGCCAGATGCTTGGCATGGCTGAGCCATGGGCAGCATCCATGTGCAGCTGTGACAAATCTGGGATTCTCCTGGAAAGTTTGTGCATGAGTGAAAATGAACACTGCCTGCCTGAAGTGGTTCATCAAGGTAGGATGGCGCAATTGCTGTTCCATGGGCTCTGTTGAAGGGCTCCTGGACACTGCAGTAATTTGTCAGGGCACTTGTTACTGACCAGTGGGCAACTCTTCATGGCCCCACAGGAGGGCTGGTCTAAGCTCATTCTTGCTTTATAGTCCATTAGGATTCATCCAGTGCCCCCTTTCCTCACCTGCCCCTGCAGGGCTGTCCATCAGTGTCCATCCTGCCACAATGCCCTGGCCTTGTGGCCATGGCAGCCAGCCCTGGTCCCATTGCAGTGCCAGTCCCTTGACCCAGAGCCTTTTGTTGTGTTTAATGTACCCCAAACTGCTCGAAGAGGGACTAATGTTTGCTTTCCTTGGCTGGTTTTTAATGCCTGCACCAGTGACCTTGGGCTGGCCACCAAAGGGAAGGACAGCAGAGAGGGAAGGTCACACAGGAGAGAGGGAAGGTTGCTCAGGAGCCGGGAGTGGCACAAGGCTGCAGGTGAGACTTGGCCTGGCTTCCCCTCCTGCACAGCCCAGGCATGGCTAGGGCAGGGCTAGGCAGGATCCACTGCACATTTTCTCTCTTGCTGACCAAGGCACCAGCAAGACAAAGTCTAGGCTCAGGGAGACCAAGAGGCTCCAAAAGAAACCCTGGAGAATGTGTTTGCAAGGGTCACACTGCTGTGACCAGAGGTAGCTGAATGATGTGTACAAGCAGGGAGGTGAAGCCCCTTCCTCTTTCTGTGGTTTACACAATTAGCAACATGAGTAATAAGCTTGAAGGCCACTTTTGCAGCACTGTGCCTGAAAGGTTAGACCCAGGCAGAGATGTTATCCCTTGGAGATGTTGTCCTGAGCAGACCTGTGTGCCAGCACTCCCTGGCACTCCAGGCCTGGCTTTAGCCCAGGCTCCTTACATGCCACAGCAGCTTGAACTGCTCTAAGTTCACCCAGCACTGACTGGGAACTCGGTGTCAATGTTAATAACACATTAACTCTGTTTGCTCATGATAAGGCACTTCTAGGTTCCTCGCTCTGGTGGGGGCTGTGCAGGAGGTGCTGGTGGTGGGGAGCACCAGGAGAGACAGGTCACTGCCTGAAGCCTCACTGCCAGCACTGTGATGGGTCAGCCTCCTGAAGGAGCTGTTCATGCCTTGGTGACTCCCCAGTGTGCAGCACAGGCTGCCTCAGCTGGGAGGAGAATCCAGCCTGGTACAGCAAGCTGTGGGGGAGGATCCATGGGCTCCCTCCCTCCTGTACCCGGGGGTTGTACACTAGGCTGCCATTGGAAGTTCATCTTCCTTCCATGGTAGAAATGAGGTTTATGCCTTTGCCTTTGGCCCAGGTCTGTCTTCGGTATTAAAAAGTCAGAAGGTGACTGGACCTGTCAGGCTTTCTCTGCCTTTGTCATGGGGAGGGCAAAAATTTCTCCTGCAAGTTTTCTGAAATAAAAAGAGTAGCATGTAAGAGAGACACAGTCCCTCAGGCAGTGTGGCACAGTGAAGGAACATTCTTTGCATCCAGCTTTCTATTTAGTTTCAGAGTCTGAGGGGTGATTTTTTTGTGTGTGCTGTTTTTTCCTTTGCTGCATTGTGTCTCACTAATAATCCCCCTCATTTGCTCTCTCCTGTATTTTGCAATTTGACAGAATAAAACACACTGGCATTTTTTCAAGCTAGGGAGCACAGCATTTATTTTCTGTCTGAAATAAAGACATCTGATATGCAGCCTGAGCAATTCAGGGAAGCAAAACTGGGAAAACATCTTGGAGCTGAACTGAACTGATGCTCCCACTGTTTTCAGCCTCAGAGAAAGCAATAAGAGCAAGGAGGGGTATTGGCAGTAGTGCTATGCTGGGTTTATGATAGCACAGCATGATCAGGCAGTGGGAAAGGCAAAGCAGCCTCTCTTCAGGGCTTGGCTGGTCTCTGCTTTTCTGTCCTGCTCTTGTTTGTCAAGGGCTGCAGACCCCACCACGAGCCTAGCCATATCCCTCTGCTCACCCTCTGCCTCCTGGGAATCCAAAAGAAATTACTGCTGTGAAAAATTGCTAAACTGACTGCAAAAATAAACCTAGCAAAGCCCAGTGGTGTTTCTTTCAGACTGCTGTTTTGGGACAACATACTACTGCTTATGGTGTATTTCAGATGATGGCAAATTAAACACATTGGGAACATTAAGCATCCCATTAAACATCTCCAGCAGTTCTGACCTCATCACCTTCCACTGAGGGGGTATCTGTCTGCACAGGCTATCACAGGCCACTGAGTTTCAGGTGGTGTTGCAAGAAAACAAGCCACGCGCCCAGCTGAATGCCCATCTGCAAAAGTGCACCCTAGCTCTTATTACACTCACAATCTTGTTTGTGGACAAAAGGGATATTCATCAATTAAAGCCAAGAATTTATTGATAACATATATGAAATTTTTAGAGTCTAATCATTATTACTCCAAATCCAGCTGTTACAGGAAAGAGTATCACCTAAAAACCATACACACATTTTCAGCCTCTGCACTTTTTTCTTGATCTTGCATTCTCCCATCCCCTGCTTCTTAGGGCCCAGGGGTGTTGTAGGTGGCAGGGACAGGTAGAGGCAGGGACATCCAGAGACATCCCTCAAGTGGCTCAGCCTTCAAACCTGGACTTCTCCAGCCTGACCTCACCATGGCTGTTGTGTCACTGTCACCTTGTGAGATATGGCTCCCCTCCCCTCTTTTGCTCCTTCCTTTATGCCTCCCTACTTCAAAGACTGTTGAGATACTGCTTAGCCAAGTTATTAATAATTTAATAACTCTTCAGTCTTACTTCCTAAGCCAGTTAACTTAAACTCTGTTACTGACATTTTCTTTTGAACTCCTCTCAGCTTGTCTGTGGCTTGAGGGTAAAAAGGTGTCCAAAATTGAATGGTGCTCAAGATGTGTCCTCACCAACCTCAAATCCTCTAAAATCCATGGCAATGTGCCCTCTGGCTTAAGTTTACTTTGGGATCTGGCCTGAATAGAAGAATACTGCTTTGTCAGCTTGGTAGCATCATGTCTCAACATGAGCCACTCAAAATTATGTATGGATGTTTTGTTTTTGGTTGTTTTTCTTTTTTTTTTTTTGACACAGCCTTCTTAAGTTGTATTTAGAGGATGTAACCCGATAGCCAAAGTGAAGACTCCCTGACCATGGTGGAGCCTTGCCAGATCCTGGTGAGAAGATAACTGGATTTTTGGTCACACATTCAGAGCCTGGTCCTCAGCAGGCACAGAAAGCTCCTGCCCTGCCCAACACCACAGGGAGCCCAGCTCAGGTAAGGAGCCTGGAGCTGTCAGGGTTTGCCTGCACACAGCAGGTTTGCAGAGCCTTTGGCTGTGTTGGTTTGCACCTTAACTCTGCATCAGACTGTGCAGGGAAAGGTCAGCTCCAGCCAGGTGGGAAATCAATACCAGTGGAAAGCATTTTATCAAGCTGTGGGTGTTAAAATGCCACTGGGAAAATCTGCTTTTACAGATGCTCCTCTTCATTGAAAATTTTCTTTAAATATGCATGGCTGATTCCTCCATTGATGTCAGTCTGATTAATACCATATTTGTTAAAAGATAAATCCCCACAGGCCTTATTTCCACTACAGATAACAATCAAGTTATCAAGTATATAAATATTTAACAGATTTTTTTAATACATATATATATTATTTTGTTTTTTCCAGACTGATATCAGGAAGGACTAGAAAATGTAGAATTATCTTCCAGTACAATCACAGTGGCTGTTCAGCTGTTAATGAGCTCACTTTAGCATGCACACATCCTTTTACAGTCCTTGCCCCTCTGGAGCTGCTCAGTTGTCCTCCTGGCTTTGTTACAACAAACCAATGCTCTTTTTATTGCTGTGGCTCCTGTCACTGCATAAAAAGATACTTGGCTGAACAAAGTATTCTGAGCTATCAAAAAGCATATGGACTGGTGCTATGCTATAAAGGACCCCAAACTCTTTTTTTCCCCCAGATACTCAGCTCTCACTGCCTCTCCCCACAGCAGGGGTGTCAGTGGGGCTGTGTGGTGCTGTCCTGCACCCCTACAGGCAGCAGCAGCACTGGGGTGCTGGCATGGGCAGCCACCACAGCATCCCTTGGGGGCTGCCCATAAGGATGGATCAGGGGGATCAGATCAGCCCCAGGGTGATCCATGGTGACCTGCATATCACTGCACAGCTCTGGAGACCATGGCCAATCTCACCCTGCACTTCTCCAGAACAGGGACATTTTTAATGCTAAGGGCCATTTTTAAATGGTGTCTAAATTATTCAGGAAACAGCAAAAATAATGCATTCAGTCTTCATCCGGGCACAGAAATATTTCTCTGACTTCAGTAAATGTTGGTAAGTGGGAAAAGATGATGGAGACTTTTCCTGATAGAGTAATTGTAAGTGCTAAGATCCTCAAGGGAAAAGGAAGTGAGAGAAATTTGAGGGCAAGGGCTGAGAACAAGCAGATTTTAATATCAGTTTATCTCTGTGTTGTACCTGCTTGTACAGGCATTAAAGCACCAGCCTAAGCTACCCTGTCTTCTGAGAGAATCTTATCTATAGCAACCTGGCATTAAAAAGGTATACAGTTAAAGATAAAATAGTACTACTTTTGGCTACTTAGCTACAGGACTTTAAAAAATGGGTCTTCAGAGAGACAAGGTGAACAGTTTTAATGGAGATATTATTAATTCAAATGTTGTCTGAATTAACATTTCAAAGGAAGGCCAGAAATTAGAAAAATTATATAGAAATTATAGCAATTATAGAAAAATTACTATAAAACTGAGTGTTTTACTAAAACAGGTTAGGAGCATTTACAGCACTTTTATGTTTACCTGTCATCTTGCTGGGATTGGAGCATTTCAGAATATGGTTATGCATTAGAATTTCAGTATCAGTACATCTTTATATTGATCTGAATGCCTGGGATCAGCATCCATAGTGGATGATGACACTTATGAACCCAAGGCACCCTTATGAAACACCACTATTTAGAATTTACTACTGCTATAAGCAGAAATTGTGGAGTTACTTGTGAATGCCAGGCCTGAGTCTCAAAATATATTCCAGTTGTTATAAAGAACTTGTTTTGTTCCTAAGCTATAATACTGTCTCAAAGATGTATTCATTGCATTTATAAGTTGCTGTGAATGTGTAGCTAGACTTATAACTTCCTAGAAATAAGTATTAACATTGGCAGGGTGCATGGCAAAGATCACCAACCACCTCACAAAACAATGAACCTGCTTCTTATCTGAGACCTACAGCATTGCCAGAAAGCCAAACTTGAACCTGAAACCCTCAACTGAAGAGAAAAAACAACGGATTCAGCCTTCAATCTACCCCAATGGCTTCAAACACCCTGTCTGAGACTCATGACACAGAGTTCAGTGAAAATCCCACTCTCCCCTCCTGCTGGGTAGGACTCCTCTTGCTGAGGGAATTCAGTGAAGTGAGAGACATCTGCATAATGACAGTTCTCACAAAGAGAGACCACAGAGTTGTTCATTGGCATCTTTTAAACAAAGGAGCCTAATTTATCTTTTTAAGTATTTTATACAAACTGCAATCAACCAGAGGCACACAGAGATGTGGCAGGTTTACAGGGGATGGGGAGGATGACACAGACACAGTGGGCATTCATGAGATCATCAAAAAATTATTTTGGATAGGGTTGTGTTTGATAATTCTGGAAAGGCTTTTTTCAGCCCTAAAACACACATGTCCAGAAGCAGATTTTATCTAGCATTTTTACTTTCCTCCCTGGCCAGATTTTCATAATGTTCTAAAGCTCAATTCCAAGCTCAGTTCTTCAGCTGTGACAACAATAGCATCATTCAGTGCACCAGGCCAACAGAGCTGAGCAGGCTATTCCTTCCCACAGCCCCAGGACAGCAGCCCCCTCTTAAGTGGAGGGGTACAGGGCAGAAAATCTCACTAATGACCTTTGATTGCTGTGTCCCTGTAAACAGCTGCTTTTCCTCGACTCAGTAAGTCACTGTAAATGCCAATATTGCAAAATGCAGTTATCAATATATGAATCATTAGCAGATGGCTCTGAGGATGGGTGACATGATATGGAGACTTTCAGGAAGAGGTCACAGGACCCGACCTGAGGCCACAGTACTCCTGGGGACACGTAGCACTGTGCCTGCCTGCTGGGCTCCAAGGCCGTGCTTGGGATGCAGCTGGGTGGGTGCAAAGGCTGTCAGCCACTCCTGCACAGCATGGCTGGGGTCTGAAGCTCCACAGCATTTTGCTGCTCCCCTCCAGTCTCCCAGAACTACTGCACCTGAGATTGTTTTGCAAACCCTCTTATGTTCCAGTGACTCCATTTACCTCAATGCACATGATTGCCACTTTTTCCTAAGCTTGGATTATTTCCACAGAGGTGTTTCTGCTGCTGGACTCGGGGAGGCAGTATCTGGCCACTGCTGAGTGGATGGAGAGAATGTTCCCCTGACCTTTGGAGCAGCAACCTGGCCCACAGCCCTGACTGGAGCTGCAGGGGCTGTGCTGGGGGCTGCAGCATTTCCTCACATGCCTGTTCTTCAGTGCAGAGCCACAGGGACACAGGGCTCAGGGCCCTTTGCAGCAAGAGGCACCCTGATTACAATGATCACATTACACCTATGTGGCCAAAAACTGGGGAAATGTGGGTTATTTCTGATTTCACACGTATCCTCAGGGACCCACAGCTCTGGTGAGTTTTGAAAGAGGAAGGAAAGCTTCCAATGCATCTTAAGGATAGAAAGAGTGCAGTTTGGCTGCCTGATGAAGTTGCTTGTGCTTTCTCTTCACTTCTCTTACTGTTGCTCTGTTTCTCTCCTGCATTTCATCATCTCCTTCCTTGCCTCTCCCTGCTGTTTTTACAGCTGCTCAGAGATCCTGCTGCTCATCCAGTGTTCTCTCCCACCACATATCCCACTGGTCTTTGCCTTGTGCTGCTGCCAGTGGGGTGCTTCTGACAGGGGCAGCTGGCCTTGTTCCTGGGCACAGCAACCATCTTCACATCACACGTTGCTGGTGGTTGCTGGTTTTGGGGATTTCCATCTCAGCCATATTAACTGTTCCAGGGGCAGTGAGAGCCCAGACCACAGGGCAAAGTGCATCACCTGTGCTCAGTGGGCAGTGTTCCCCATAAGCTGCCACCCAAAAGCCCTGCACAGAGGATGTGCCTGTGCTCAGCAAGTGAGAAAATGCTTTCTAGGCTTATGATGGAAAATGCTTCTTGTCTAAGTGCCTGAAAAATATGGGCTCACCGAAACTTTGTCTTATTTAGAAAGTAATCTAAAAGAATTTTTGGAAGTATCCAGAATGTTCCTAATTGAATATCTATTTATATCCCCAAGAGTGCACTGCAGGACTCACTTACAGATACCAGCACTCATCCAGAGCTGCTGCACCCCCTGGACATGCTGGACAGAATCAGGGTAGCTGTGTTTATATGTACACACCCACTGCTGATTCCTGTGTGGTGTCATTCCACTGAAATGCCAAAAGTCTAGCTGGTTGGATTCTATATTGCTGGAGGTATGGGAGGGGGATTATGGATTTAGTCTGACATCACTTCTCTATTTATGTCCACAAGGAATGCATGCACATGTGTCTGGACCTTCTGCAAATACATTTATAAATCAATGTCATTTCAGCCAGGCAGACAGGACAATCAATATTCACTCTCACTCAGTATCCTGGACAGCATTGATCCCCCTTGTACCTGCACAATGGAGACTAAAAGCTGAGCATGTGTGGCAGCTGCTAGGAACTGTCTTTCAAGCTGTGTGCTTTAGGGATGCACATGTGCAGTTGCACTGATCTGGAGGATTAAGGGGTAACTTGGTGAATATAGCTGTATTTATATATATATATATATATATATATATATATATATATAAATATATAGAGTATACCTTCCTCCTAGACAGTGAGAATGGATGAGACATCATGTTATAACCTACTGTCACATCTGTTACCTGGTATTGTTCTTCCAGACCAGCAGCATTAGTGAGAAGGTGCAGGGTGAAGAAGAGCAGATGGAGAAACCTGTCAGGTAATTTTTTTCAACATGGGAATTGTAGCTGCTATGGGAGGACCTACCAGCAAAATCAGACCTGCTTCTGGAGGTGAGGGCCTGCCTGTACAAGTGACCTCAGCACAGAGCAGGGAGAAGAAAACCAGATTTTTGGTGCTGGTGTGTTTGACCCTTAATTATTGGTCACATCATAGAAAGGACATGATTAATAGAAAAAAAAATCTGTATACTTATTAAAAATTGTACAGTCCTTTTTTTACAGTGAAGCTGCTTTTACTGCTGCTTAGGGAACTTTACTGTCTTAAAGCTAGGAAATTTAATTTCTCTGGAGCTAGGTATGAAGTACTGAGTATCAACATTTTATGTGCTTATGCTCTCCTTGAGAACTTTATCCACAGTTTTTCCATTCAGTTGTAGATAGCTTCTGAAACTGTAAGCTATGAGCTCACTGACAAAGACTGGGTAGAGTTTCCTGGTGTGTGTGGTGCAGCAAGGAATAGGGGCAAGAAGGGTGGTTTCTCTAGCCTCCAGCAGCAGTGTGAAGCCATATGGAAAGGGGAAGGAAGAGCTTTTCAGGGACAGTACTGAAAGCACAGCCTCTCAGCATCCCTCTTTTTGGCTCTCAGGGTTGCTCCTGAACAGACTTTCCTGTTGCCAGACCAAACCAATACAATCAGTAAATAATGCCAGTCTGACTATTTGAGGAGCAACCTGAGCAGGGCTAAAAGGTGTCACCAGAGCCCGTATGGGGTACCAAATGAGCTGAGCATGATCAAATGATCTTTGGATGCCAGGAACGGGGCTTGGAGGCTGGGATGAAAGGACAGTCTCCCTAGCACACCTACTTTGCTCACAAATTACCTTTAGGGTTTGTCGCAGACATTTCTCCACAGAAATCCTTTTCTTTCATATTTCTGTGTCTTCGGGAGCCAGAGGCCCCCGAAGAGAAGGTAAACAATTATTATCAGCTGCTGTGGAATGCAATAGGATTCACCTTGATTGGCTCATTTTCTATGTTTATAATTAAGGGCCAATCATCAGTGCAAGCCAGGGGACTGAGTCCCTAGACACAACTTTGTTGTGGATGCTTTTCTATCTATTCTTAGCTTAGCTAGCAGCTCTGCAAACCTCTCTCTATATTCTTTTTAGTATAATTATAATGTATTATATCATATATTAATAAATTCAGCCTTCTGATCAAGATACAAGATTCACCGTCTCTCTCTCACCAGCAGCGACCCACTCAGGCCGCTGTAATAAGGGTTTTTTGTACCAATGGTTTGCAGAAAATCTCATAAGAGCACTGTGGATTTTCCCCAGCTCAAGCGGCTGAGCCTTGTGGGGATTCATGATCCAGCACCCCCAGAGAGGGAACTGCTCTGCATCCTGAGACAATTCTTCAGTAAGAAACAGAGGGCACCCCTCTGGCCCCATCAAGCCCCACTGTGTGCCGTGGGGTTGGAAGCTCTGGAGCTGGTTGCTCAGTCCCTAAGCTCAAGCAACCACCGCAGGCTGGGCTGGGGGTCAGAGGCAGCAATGTCTGGGCATAAGGTGTGGACCCAAATGACTCCAAGGGATAAGCAGCCAGATGGACACTTTCATCATCTGAATCAGTGGTGATGACCCTCTTTTCAACTGGTCTGTGTCTTTCTGAGCCCAGGTGACCTTGGAGCCCACAAACAAAATGTCTCTGCCAAGGCAGCCCACAAATGATCTGCATATTGTGTGTATAGGTATTTTTCTATCCTTTGAAGCTTCTGCCTGACAGGATCACTTGCTGCCCTGTGCTGCTTAGATTAGAAGAGACAGCTGGCAACTGTTCCCTGCTGGCTTTCTTACTGCCCCTTGTGCTCTTATTGAGCTCCCTCAAGCCACCCCCTCTCCTCTTCAAACAGAAGAGCCCTCCTGGATTTATTGGTTTCTGGGTTAGAGGCCTTTCAGTATCTTTGATTATCCTCACTGATGATGCACTGGTGCATCAGGAGCATCTTCACATCTTTTCTAATTCTGCTGTAGCTTTCTGGATGTGGGGAGAAGCACAGAGTACCCAGCTTTAGAAACATCTGCCCCTAAAATCAATGTGTCTGTTCACTGCAGTATTACTGGTGCCTGTTGGCCATGTACAGAGCAGAAAGCAGGATACATCCAGGAGGGGCAGATATTCAATCCCATTAAATCCCAATAAATAAATGATACATTGCCTAGCAGAGCAATCTGGGCTATCAGATGTCCTTTCATTATGAGGGAGTGTAAAGCCTTCTCTCCTGCTGGGAGGAGGGCTCCCTGCAAGCTGCACTAACATGGCCTGGGAGGTATCTCCAGCTGCTGTGTGTCACTTTGCTGGGCTCTGATGGGAAACTTCACCTCTCCCTTCCTATACCTCCATAATTTCTTCAGATGAGTTACATTTTTTTCAGGACATTGATGAAATATTTTGTCACAAATCAGCATATTTGCTTTCTTTTCAGGAAAACATCCATTATGCCGTCACTTCTCCTCAACATATACTATATGGACTGTGTAGGGAAGAAAAACCATCCTCTTCTTTATAGTGGGATAAACTGAGAAGCACAATCCATGACAAAAGAGGAAGCAAACTGACTTTTTACTAGCTATCTCTTTTCTGGAAGGGCTTGGTTGTAAAATCTCAGCAATTGATTCTTGTAGGGATCAGTGCCAGGGTTGCCTTCTGAATTCTGTCTATTACAGTTGTTCACAGAAGATCAAAACTGATTTTGCAGATAAAAGACAAGTAAGCCTGGACTGTTCCAGGACACCCATCTGTTTGTGAACTGATTGGAAGGACAGGAAGTTCACCTATGTGCAGATTTGATGCTATTTGTGTGAATGGTCCATCTGGGTTTTTGAAGCTAACACTCCTCAGACAAGCTGCTCCATGATGAGCAGAGTCAGCAGTGGCTGTTCCCCATGTTTCTCTCCCTGTTAAACATCTCTGGTCCTTCCCAGTGTGATTGACCTCTCCTTGAAACCCTTCTGCAGTGAATGCATTTGCTCCCTCTCCCTTTATTGTCCAGTTGCTTTTTCCCCAGATATGTTATCCTTGAGATTGCCGGCCCCCTGCAAAGTGTGATTACACTTGGCCACTGGGTTCAAGTGCTCTTACAGGGAGTTGATAGGCAGCACAACTCCATAGGTTCCAGCTTCAGGAGAACCAAGGACAAAAATCCCCTGGAGAGAACAAAAAGGAGAAAAATAACCTCATTTAAGAAACCTCAATGCATTCATTGGTTAAAATCAGAGCCTTCCCAGGCAGCTCCCACTTAAAGGAGTGGAAGAACATCCCTGCATTGAAGACAGAGTTATCACATGAGGCTAGACCTTTAGATGTTGAATTAACAGATATGTTATCTGAATACCAGCTAATAGCCTGCAAAAGCAAAGGGTCTAACAATTATTCATAACATAGAGACTTAAAAAAACATGACTTTGAGGCCTCTGATGTCAATTTTGGAGACCAAAAGAATGGTAGGCATATTATTTAGTGGGACCTCAGTTTCAAAGGGGCCAAATCTCTCCCAGGTTTCAAAAGGCAGATTATCTGCATGGAGGAGTTTCATTTATAGCTGCACATGCAAATCCCTGTACTTTATTTACCTCACCTAACCCAAGCCCACCACCCCTGCAATGTGCGGGTGTGCCTGTGTAGAGGCTGGTGTACCACACAGTCCTACCCCTGAGGGCTCCTCTCAGTGTCTGTCTCCTCTTAGAATGCACGGGTTTGATTTCTCAGTTCTGTCAATGTGAGTCTGGAACCAGGGTCCAAAAGACCAGAGCATTTCTGCAGGTGAGCTCAGCTTCTCAGTGACTGGCATTCCAGGAGGTAGGTATCTCTGTTTTCACCCAGAAAAAAGGGCAGAAGATCTCAGGTTTCTTCTGATACAGAATGAAGACTAATTTTTTCCATGCAGCTGATTCTTGCTTTGAGGCCTTGGAGCCTCTTTCTTCAGTGATGCCCCTTAGAGCATACAATGTATTAAACTAAGGTTTTCTAAAGGAATGAGATATCACCCTAGATAGTCTTAGAGCTTCTAACTGGCAACCTAAGCAAGCCAGCATTATTTATAAATGAAGGCAAAGTAATTGATAGCAGCAGTACAGACTTGGTATTCAGTTTCTCTGTCTGAAATTTCTGGCATTGCTGTACTCAGCACTGCAACTCAAAGCTGGCTGCCACAGGGTATTTAGTGATCTAATAAGCAATATTAATTTTATTTTCACTGAGTATTTGCTATCTATTTGTGTAGCATACTGGCAGTACTTAGGGATCTGAGGTATTTTTGCTCCTCTGGAGAAGTCTTGCTCCAGTCTTTCTTGCTTGTTTCCCAACTTCCAGACCAGTTTCTTACATGGCAGATGCTTGCCAGTTTTTCCCCTTTCATGATCTGTAATATGAATAGAGGGATTTATTATCTCTTTCATTTATTCCTTTACTCTGCTCCAGACTCGAAGTGATGGCCTAATGATTTTCCTGGCAAGAAGATCTGTCTGTTTCCTAGGATTTTAAAAGAGAAAAGTATTTACTTCAATGACATTAAGGCAACTCCTGTCTGGCTGTGTGGAGGGTTGATGTGAGGGTTTTTAGAAGACAATAACTGCATATATGAAGCCTTTCTTAAGAGTGCATTTCATAACCTGTGACATGCACTGCTTACACTGTGCCAGAGCCTCTGGACCACAATTCAAAATCATTGCTTCAAATAACATCTGTGGGCTGGCAGCCACCACTGCATTTTTGTATTTGCCCTGTTGAGGACAGACAGGGCAATAATTCCCAATCTGTAGCTCACAGTGACTTTGCTGTTGGGCCTGCTCAGCTGTATGAGGACTGCCACCACATGAAGGTTGTGCTGGTTCAGAAACCTCATCCACTATCACCAGTGCTTGTAGGAACTGCTTCTGCTCTTGGCCAGTGCTGGATTGCAACAGAGTCAGTTTCAGGAAAGAGGTGAGCAGCACTATGATGCGTGGAGCCACCAAAATCCCCCAAACAATCTGTTGCATTCAAGGACAATAGGAAATCATTTGGGGTCTGGAGGCAGGTCAGTTGCAATTACAGAGTAGCAATGCAGAAGATGGAAAGCAGATAAGGGAAGAGATGGAACATGATCTGAATCAGTTAATAATCAGATAGAAGGTACAATTAAGAGTGACTGTTCTGTGATGCTGAGTGGAGGAAGGGAGATAATCCAATTCCAGTAGCACTGCCAGAGCACCACAACACTCTGCCTTCCCTTTATGTAGACAGCAGGAGGGCACTACCAAATACACATCATCATTATAGAGAGTGCTTATTTCTCTCTCATTCACTGTGCAATTCATTAAAAAGTTATCTTTTACTTGCAAAATCACTGTAAGTTTGGGGTCAATTTATGTCTTGCTGAAAGCACAGTTGCTATTTGAGGAGTTAAAAAAGCAGAGAATTTATTACCTGTCTCCCACCTGCCTCTTCCTCAATCATTCCTATAGCATTCTCCTTCCCTGCCAAGGTCTTGTCCTGGCCTCTTGTCCTATATGACACTTGGTCATGTCTGTGCCTGCCCTCACACATGTACACCCTAAACATCTCAGAGGGTGTTCAGCCACTTGTGTTATGTGCTCTGAGCTGAAGTCTGGGCATCTCCCTTTGGCCAGGGTTCAAAACTTTTTAGTGAAACACCTCCCAGAATGCACTCACAGGCAGCATGACTGCTTCAGCCACATTTCCAGATGAAAAAATCAAAAGTGAAACCTCTTGAGTGAGCAGCAGCAAGTTAAGATTTTCATGTCCCATTTCTTTTCTTTCCATTTGTATTTCTCCTTGGGTTTAGGCTTTCTAAAGCAGACTCTGGTCCTTTTATCCTCACAAAAGAAATCAGTACATGTTGGGTGCTGCATGTACAGCAAATAAGCAGCAGACTAATTCTATGTGAATGTATGAATTCTATGTAATTCAATGTGAAAAGAAGTTTCCACAAAGAGCTGTCATATATAAATAAATGGAGGGGTAATATTTAGATTAAAAAGCTGGCATCCTTGCTTGGTAAGGGAAATGCAGGATGCTGTATATGTAGTAGAACATTTTTTATAGAATAAGAAAATTGTGTCTTATACATCAACAAGCAGCTTCTAGATAAAAACTGAAAGTCTAAGTAAGAAGTGAAAAATGTAACAAAATATTCTAGAAAGGAAAATTTTTCATGTTAAATGCTTCATGTTTTTATTTATGTCCACTATAGTTGAAAGGGCAATAAAAAGGAAGACACAGATATCCAAAGTAGAGCTGAACACCCAAATACATGCACATAAAGGATTTGCTCATAATTAAAATCTCTGAAGGCTGGCTTAGAATAAGCTTTGCTGCCAATAGTCATAATCTTCCAGACTGATGAAGACAGTTTTGTTAAAATGTATGGAAGTTCTCTAGATTTATAAGGATTCTGTAGTAATTAAAAGTATTGAATGTTTATGTTCAGAAAGAACTACATAAATAAATCCAAATGTTTTATATTTTTATTTGACTTTTTCCAAAAGTTGTTTTCATTGTAGCAGGAACCTTGGTCTCATTTCTTGTTTTATTCCTATAGTTCATATTTCTTTAATGTAAGTTTTCAAATTAAATGGTTTTTTTCCCAGTGAGCTGGAAAGGCCTCATGTTTATCTTAGATAACAAATACATACATGATACAAGTGAGGAATCTGATGCACACATAAAATTTAAATAAACTGAATGTTTCCCCATGAGCTTAAGATCCTTCAAATTCTGCCCAAATTTAATTCAGACCTCTGACAGTGAGTCAGTCCAGGGACTTTTGTGCAGAGTGTATGGAGTTAGACCTTCCCGCACAGCATTTCAAATGTTGAGCACACCAAGGAGGGACCATGTAGAGTGGTTTATACCCCCCAATGTGGTTTCATTTCTAACCCTTTAGCTGATTCTCCTCACCCTAAAAGAGCATTTAATACTGAGCACTCAAGACCAACTTAAAATGGCCAAAGGAAGAGAAGTAATTTGTCTTTGCAGGCCAGATTTTGCAGTCACCATTTCAGATGTAACACAGAGACATCTCACACTGGAAGGGACCCATAAGGATCACCAACTGCAGCTCCCTGCTGCTTGCAGGACTACCTAAAACCAACCCATATGACCAAGAACAGACATTGCTTGACCTTTGGCAGGCTTGCTGCTCTAACTACTGGGGACCCTGTTCCAGGGCCTGACCACCCTTGTGGAGGGATAGAATGTAAGAGAATAGTGCAGAAGGTAATCTCACACCTGAGGAGTTGCGGCTGTACTAATCACCAAAGTTTAGGAACAGGCCTGCCCTTAATAGGCCACAGCTGTGTCCAATAAGAAGAAGAGTGCTACAAAAGAGTGGGTTAGCTGGTTAAGAAGAGGAGATGGAGTTTGTTGGGTGTACTGTGGAGAGAAAGGAGTCAGTGTTGTGAGGTGATGACCATGAGGAATCGTTGAGAAGGTATGGGACCTTTGCAATAAGATAGCAATGCACCCTCTCAAAAGTTCCATGAAGAAACTTTTCCTAATCCCAATTTCCTGAGAGCTTCATTCCATTTCCTTGTGTCCTATAGCTGAGCAGCAGAAAGAGGAGCTCAGCACCTCCTCCTCTGCTGATCCCTTGAGGAAGTTTTGGACTGTGCCAACATCACTCCTCAGCCTTGTCTTCTCCCAGCTGAACAAAGCAAATTACCTCAGCCACTCCTCTGAATCTGGCAAGGCCTTTCACCACTCCTGGTCACCCTCCTCTGGCTGTGCTCTAATATTTCTCCTGTCTTGTACCACAAATGAATGAAAATGGGACTGAGTTTCTGCCCAGAGATGCTTGTGCCAGAGACATGTTCTGAAGGCATCCAGGAGAGAGAAGCTCTTGTATTTCTGTATCTCACCACAGCCAAGGGTTACTGAGGGCCTGAATCAATAATCAATGTGTTCCTGTTGTTAATGGACAAACCGTTGTCCTGTTGCTCTCAGATATCTGCTCATAAGAAGGTAAGATTTGAGGAAATAATTGCCTGCAGCTTGCAGAGAGGTTTTCCCATGTGCTGGTATTAAATAACTTTCACATTAATGCCACAGTTTATGAGTGACTTCTGTTGGTGTTCTAGCTTAGATGTCTCTGAGTGCATTCAGGAGACCTGTGTTCAGTCTGAACCCCGAACACCATCAATATCTCCCCTGTTTTGTTCTGACCTGTGTGAAGTTCTGGTTTCCAAAGCTTTAGGCTTATCTCATTTCATTTTGCTAATCTGAAGTGTGCCAAATTCTGACATCATGTGTAAAAGCTCTAGTATAGAGAGAGGACCAGAATTAAAATCTTGAATTATCCTTAGTGTACTGTCAGAATAGAGAGCCCTTGGAACATGGAGTGTGCATGCCATCACACTTAGCAGGAATTTGGATGCAAAGGAAATGAAATATAAAAGCAGACTTGGTTTAGGACATAAATGCTCTTGAGTCACTAAAGAGTAGCATTGGAAGTGTGCATCTTCAATCTATGATCAGGAAGCCCTCCTGGGACAAGAGTCAATTGAATCAGTGAACTTGGTTGTTACTAAAGGAGTTGTGCTGAGAGAGGAATGCCTTTTACTTGAAAGAACCTAAATCTAAATTTGACAGTGAAATGAAGACTCTTTTGAGAGTTTTATGAAAGGACAAAGCAGTAAGAACCTGTTGCACTTGAAATAAGCTGGAATATATAGACAGCTTGTGATCGCATCTAATTTGGACCCTTGTGTAAGATTTAAAATGAAGCCAAACACAGCATGTTTGAGATCTGGCTATTCAAATGCAGAAAGCAGCTATTTTAAACTAGGTTTAGTCCCCTTTCTATCTTCTGCAGCCCAAGAGATGCAGAGAACCACAAAGCTGCACTCTTACCCAAAATCAGGGCTCTTTTTTTGGTAAAGATTGAGGCAATTCACTTGAACTCAATGATCTTGGTGGTCTTTTCCAACATAAATGATTCTGTGATTCTAATTCAGGTTCCAGTTTCAAGATCACCTGGGTTGTTCTTCTTAACTGCTCAATGTGTATCTTCTATTACGTGTTTGTAACTTCTGTGTGGGTTTTGGTTTGCACAGGTGCTCAAGAAATGGCTTTTCTCTGAATAAACATGCAGATTGGTAGGCAAAGAATAGCATATGGAGTATGTCCAATTGTTATTTGAGTTAGTCTTCAAATTTTTATTTTCCCGGGCAAGGTGCAAAGGCACAGGGGCAGGAGCAGGTATGTTTGTGCAATGCAGGCTGAAACCTTGGATTTGGGAGCCATTAGGCTATTTCGAATATTAAATTTTATCCTTAGGATTAATTATGGTACCAAATATATGTGTAGAACTTAGGGTCACTTAATGAAGAAAAAGTCAAAGTAAATTCAAAATTTTACAGTTAAAAGAAATTGTATTTGCTGTGAGGCCGGCTAAGGACTTATGGTATGGCTCATGCTTTTATGAATCCAACAGCAAATTTAATGGGACATGTGCGCATGCCTGTACACATATTTAAATAGAAATAGATATGCCTATATAAGGGATTTATGGTAGTGTGACAGTTCTAGCTGTGTGAAATTACATTTCATTACTAGGCATTTTTGAAGCCTCATCTGAACCCTGTCCCACTTGTCAGTGTCCTCATGGTCAAGTGTGGACATTGTCAACTCCTGACACTTCTAAACTGCTGCTGCCATAGAGGCTGGACAAGAAAAGCCCTCACATTATCATGAGCTCTGAGCAAATGCTCCTTCTCCAAAGACATATTTTTCACTCATTCCATCTTCACAATGCTTTTCTGCCTGTCCTCACAGCCTTCCCCATCCCTGCCAGTGACTCAGGCAGCAGGGCAATACGGTGTCCTTTCCTTGGAGTCACAACATGCTACAAAGCCAGGACTGAAGGCTCTGTGCAAATGGAAATGGAGATTCCCACCTTTATAGCTGATCTTCTAAAAGATGGCACAGCTCCTAACACCAAGGTACTACTGCTCATGGAACAGCAGTTACAAATAATTGTCAGGGACGTCAGAAACTTACTGGTTAGCTTCCAGACTCTTTTGTGTTCTGCTACCTTGGTAGCAAGGCAGTGAAAGCTGCCCTTAGCGTAGTTTAAGTATCTTTGCAAAGAGCTGCCTTTTCCTACCACCATCTGCTATATATACCATACCCTTTAGATCCTGCTGCGAGATGGTTCATGTTCTGGATGACCTGCCTGGATGCCTCCAGGCCTTTGCTACAGACCAGTAGCTCAGACATTTGCCCAGTCATGCTAATAAAACTTTATTACTTCTCTTTAGACAGTCCTTTCTGTATAGATTGTGAAAATAAAAAAAGCTTTTAAGATTAGAGGACCCAATTCTGCACTGAGCTGTGTTCAAGGGGCATTTTACACACCCTTTAGACAGCCTCTGAACCCCACTGGCCACTTGAAGTCAGAAGAATTTGCCACTTAGTTTGAGGGATCTGCTTTTCTCACAGTACAGTAGAGTTGGTGCGGAGGTGTCCATGCAAGTCAAAGGGATGAATTGTAGGGCAGGACATTAAGTAGATATCTACTAGGTTGCTGTATCAAGAGTTTTCAGTATCTATTTCAATGGCTTCATTGATAACAAAAATAATTTTTAAAATAACACTTTCAAATGTGACCTGAAAAATATATATAGGAAATCAAGATGTTACAGAGCTGTGTGATAAGAGATCTTCTCTGTTTTATAAACTCAGAGTTTCACAGAATATGGGAAGATACAGCAAAACATAATAATAAAGGCATGACATAAGTTATTTATGGACACTGGATAATATCCATGTTGTTTTTGGAAAGGAAAAGATAGGTGGATGTTAGCATAAAAAAAATATACAGTGTTGTATTCTTCTGAAAGTGGCCAGCATCTTTTTCTAAAAGATCCTTGCATTATTTGCATAACAAATCCACTGGGAAAAAAAGAAAATATGTTTGAAGATGACTTACAAAAACAATTTAAAAATAGATTTATTGCAGTTTTATTTTCCTTATCAACATACAGAAAATCTCAATTCACAGATAAACAATCATAGTCTTGTAGATCCTCAGGAAAAAGGGCCGGGAATTTGTGAATCATCTGTTGCTGTTACATTTATGCTGGAATCAAGCAGATGCAGTGTCTAAGGGAATCAGCCTGGAAATTGTGTCTTGATGAAAATCTGGGAAGGACCTGTAAGGAACCCTGGAGACAAACCCATAGTGGCTATTTACCACCTTAAGTCCCCACTCGTTTCTAGGAACTGTCATGTGACTGGACAAAGTTAATGTGGTATCAGATGTTAACCACCACCCACGATCTGTGAGGCAAAAGGAATGTCCCATTTATCATGGAATCTGCTTACTACCAACAGTCACCTCACCTCCAAATACAATCTATTTTTTCCTTTAAAAGTCTGTGAAATCAAGCATGAACCTGGGCTCCATTTGCATGTTTATGTTCACAGGTGTTTCAGTGTATCCAGCCCACACAGCTTCACCTCTCACTCTACTTTTCCCCCACCTGTATTTCAGTGACTTTTTTTTCATTGACACTGAAAAAAACATGATCTCCTCCTCTCATTCTATTCCTCTTATGTATCTGATTTCATACATCCAGAGGCAAAGAATACCTCTTGTTTTGCTAGCCAGAGCTGTAGTTTGTCTGCTGAGGAGGAACAGCACAGCCAACTAACACAGGGCTCTCCTCAGTGGCAGCACTGAGAGTCCCCAACTCCTCCTACACCATGGCATTTTGTCACATTTTGAGCTGACCCTCCCACTCCCCTGTGCAGAGCTTTATTCCAGGGCAGCAGAATGTTCTCCACAGAGGCCAAGCAAGACTGAAGAGCTTTGATTTTGTCCTGCTCCTTCAGGAGCACCCTCTTCACCTCTGTGCAAGATACATCTGGTGACTTGAGGGCTCCATCTCTGGGGGTGCACAGACAGGAAAGGGGTCTTATTACTGACGATGCAAGCCTTGCAAACAGCAGTCTAACTCTTGGTCATTTTAATCCAGTCTCAGCATCTATTGATGGCTTAGATCTTCTCAGCTTAGAGAGGTTTCTCTTGGTTTCTTGTGTGTGCTGCCCTGTCCAGTTGAAAATACTGTTTTTGTGGTCTAATCACACAAGGCACAGGGACTCTGCTGCTTAAATGACAGCTCTGTGGTCAGGGGAAGTGTCTGTGACTGACACTCAAAGGAAACAAAAAAATTAGGGGCAGAAGAAACATAGAAGTGATAAGTGCTTCCTAGACTGAGTTTATTTCTATTATCAGCATCAAAATGTGATAATTTCACAGAGTACTTTGGACAATGAGAACAAAAGGCAATAGAGGAAGACATGTACCATATTCCACTTAACCATTCTGAAAATGAGGGCCTCCCAGCTGTAAAAAAAAGGATAGGGAAGGGCCAGAGAAGGAGAACACTATTAAAAATCTCCAAATAAAGTTTTCTGCTATGCTTTTCTCCTTTGTGAAACACTTTGGGCTGCAGTGGCTCTACATCTTTTGTCGTCTTCTTGTATGTCTAAACATCCATGGCAGCAAGCCATAGTCCATCTCCTGTCCAGTTAAATCTCCTTGGCACCAACTTTCCACCAGCTACTTTTAACTCTTTTTCCTTTATTGTCAACATAGCATTTTACAAAACAAAGTACATGTAAAACTCTGAACTGCTGCTAAAAGTGTCTTAGCCCTGACAGTAGAGAACGCATTTTAAAACCTGTCACCTTTTTAAATTTCAACCCTACATCTCCTCTGTATCTCCACAAGGAGCCCATGTCACCACATGCACCATTAATTCTAGTACTTTCAAATCAAGCAGAAGAAATAAACTAGGCTGTAGCCCTTCCTTTGTGCTGCCATAATGAACCAAGCTAGGCATTGGGAAGACAGAGTGCTGACATTTTAACTTTTAATGGAAGAATTTCTTTCCCACAGAAGTATCAACAGGGAACAGAGGATATCCTCCCTTTAAAGGCCAGGTTCCTCGGGTGATTTTGAGCCAGCATGGGTTCAGTCAAGTGGGGTGGTGTAGAGGTGACTCTTACAGGACTGAAGGTGCAGCTGAGCTAAAGCAGTGGCCACTGTAAGTCACTGCTCTAGCTGAACAACCTTGGATCTGACACTCAGAACCCACCTAATGTTTGCATGTCCTGTACTGTGTCCAGCTAAATTCCAGTGATTCATCTCATTCACTGCCTTATTCTGTCAAATGACCAGGAATCCTCATCCCTCCAGCATCACACAATGTCCTTCAGGAGGACCCAGCCTCCAAGTCAGGTTTTATGGTCTCTCTTCTGTTACACCTTGACATCTTTATTAATTCCTAAACTCAAGCACAATTTTAAGAATTGGCAAGCTGCTTCCCTCATACATGAAAGAAATGCTGCAGTTGTGATCTTTCCAATGGATGTGAGTGCTGTGAAAATGCTGAAACACTGGACTGCAGAAAGAGCCTGCCATCTTTTTCCCCTCTAAATAGGTGGGTGGTTCCTAAGGACCCTCTGAGAGGGAGAAAAAGACTCACTCAACGTCACTGGGATACCTCTCCATGGCTGGTAGATCTTCTTCTAGAACAAGCTTCCAAGGCTGACCCACACGTCTCTGCTCACTCTCTGCCTCTTTCCCATCTGAGCCACCCTACCACATTCTACAGACTTTACAAGACATTTTTGATTCAGAGGAAGCTGCAGTGCATGTCAGAATATGGCTCTAATCCCGTATTTCATTGTCCAGAGTTTATGAAGAGTACAGTGAGTTCCTGAAGTTAGAGGAGTACATCAGTAAAACAATTAGGAGGTCAGTTTGACAAATGTTGCAGTACATTACAGCTCTTGAGGGGTTGTCAGTGTGGAACTTGGCTCTTGACTCTCCTCATTTTCCATTAAACTTGTAAAACTGCCTGTCAAGGGAAAGGAGATCTTCGTAAGTGAGACTTAAAACTCAACCAAGCAGAGCTGCTCAGAATATATGGTGGAAACAACCTTGCCTGGTTGGGACAAGTGGGGCATGAGGAGCTCTTTTCCCTCACCAAGACTGTGCTGAACATTGTCCTTGACTTGGTGTCACTACAGCAGACAGGGATGGAGGGCACCTGACTAAATAAGGCACCAACTGACATGAGAAAATGTACAGGGTGTCTCACTTAATTCTGGGCTTCAAAAAACTTAATTTGAAGGACAGTATAATTCACTGTGCTATCAAAGGAATTTTTTAAGTGCTAGGAAAAATAATTAATCAAACTTTATGTTAACTACTTAGAAGTGTAATCAAAATGATGCCTGTTATAAAAATTTCATTAGTACATCTGCATTACAGATTGATTTATTCTTTTGGTGATGGCATAGTTTTGAAATTTAAGAGGCATTTTCCAGAGGAGTTTCCTCATGCATTCCACAAAATTGATGATCTGTTCCTGTTTGGACTGGTGTAAATACCTCTATGTAGACATTTCTACATTGTTTTTTTTCTTCAGTCATGCTTCTGATGTGCTATTGTTAGTACCTGTCAAACACACCTTTATTAACCATGTTGCAGAGGTACATATACAGCTTATATAAACTTAGGCTCTATCAGTATGACAATATTTCAAAATACTTCAGGTACTTCAATATTTCAAGTACTTCTCTGAAAACCTTTTCTTTACTTCAGTTTTTAGAGATTTGTTGTCTTGATAAGGCTATGAGCTACAGCTCAAGAATGATCTCCAGTACATTATCCACACTTTTCATTACCTAGCTTTGTTAACAAATAAATTACACAATGTCTTTTGGTATCATGTAGCGATTGTTTGATTGATGCTTTGTTGGGGTGTTTTTGTAAGGGCCATGTACCTGTCCTCAGGAATATTCTCCTATGACTTTAAATATACCTGACATTCAACTTGACTTTTATCTTGCTCTTTTCGGTTTGCCTCTTGTTCCCATTGGGGTATCCCATGTCTTCACACAGCACACATGGAGATCCTTGCCACACATGCTGTGGATGCTTAAAGTTTATAGAATTCAAAAACTGACTGCAAAAATTAGTAGGTGAAAAGTGTACTGAAGGCAATTAAAGAATTTAAACCTGCTTTTGACAAACATATACGATGAATGAATGTGTCATTTACTTATTTCTGATGCCTCTTAACAATGCTGTAAATAGCTTTACCTTTTCAAGTCCCTTTTAAAGAAGCCAGGCAGAGTCTTTTAAATCTTGTGTTAATAAAACCCACCATGGATACTGACTGGCACCAGAAACAGCATTTTTGAAGAGAATTCCCCAGAAACTGTCTTTTAATAGCCATATTTTAGTCAAATATTCAGTGGCCATTTATCTCAACCTCAGGGCTATTTCTGTTGCTCCTTTCACTTCCTGCATGATTCCCTTATGCTGCTCAGCTGAACTAATGCAATGTACTTCTCAAGGGACTGTACCACTAACCATGCCAATAAATACTATTTATATACTATGAACCAAGGAAATTTACTTATGGTGTTAGACTTAAAATTCAAATTTATTTTGAAAAAGAATTGTTTTGAATGTGGAGTGACCCACACTGGAGATATTCAAGAACTGTTTGGATGCAATCCTGTGCAATGTGTTCTAAAATGATCCTGCTGGAGCAGGGGGGTTGGACCAGGTGATCCACTGTGGTCCCTTCCAACCTGTGATTCTATGAATATTGCCCAGTCATTTTGCATCACCTTTAAAGAAAGATGTGGCCCACAGAGTGTGATGACACAGAGGCTAGAGGGAAGCAAAGGGAATGTCTGTTAGCCTAGAAAACATGACCTGAAAAGAAAGATCAAATAGATTGATCATGTTCAAAATAAAGAAGAAAATACTTCAGGAACACACAGGATTGAAATCTCATGAGTGACCAACCTCATTTCCAAAGAATGCACTACCACAGAGTGATGACCTGTAGGAAAAAAGGCAAAAATCCTTCAAACCTGCAGTGTGCCACAATAAAGCAGGAGAGGAAATCAAGGACATGCTGGAGGCCTTCAGGCTTAGTGACAAATATGTCACAAACACACATACCCTGTACCTGATGGTCACCCATACTTGCAGCTGTCCTCTCCATGTTAAGATTTTTCCTCGAAAGGACCCCATTAATGTGTAGACATCCAGACAGATTTGCTTCACTGCAATGCTTTTGCCTGAGGAATCACCTTACCAAACATCTTGGTAGTCTGACATGATCTAGCTTTGATGAACCATCATGTAGCTGACGTCATTTTTCACTTACCTCTAAGAATTTTCTCAGTCAAAGTAACAGGGCATGGAGTTGCTTTCCTGTTCTTCAGCAGTGTCCAATAACAATGCTTCAACCCAAACTTCACTGATTTATCCAAAGTGTTGCTCAGGACTTTACAAGACAGATACCAATTTTTTCAACTTTTGGGTTGTGATTTTCCAGGACTTGCCACAAGAAACAGCCTAACTTATGCTAACACCATCTTTTAGATTATCTTGCTTACTTTATTCTCTCTGTAAATACTCTCACCTTAATTTGTTCTTTTCATTGAAAACTGAGGCAATGTATTTATTCAATATTTGGAACAGCCTTCATCTCATCCCTGACATTTATCCACCACATATCTTGATTCTTTGAATAATTTCTATTTGTGTAGTTGAAGAATTCTTTGCTATCTGTTATCCTTTTCTTTGCAACATCTGGTTCAGCTAGATTTGTATCCATTTTTTTTTCTCTGATCCTGCAATTTCCAACCCAGCAAACTGTACTTCTATTTCCTGTAGGTCCATTCATTTTCAGATAGTTACTTATCCACTAGCTCCACAATGACTCTTGATCTATTCCAACCTCTTTTATGGGATGTAAATGCTATACAGGATATTCCATTTTGGATTTAAAGTAAGTCCATGATTCTTCCATGCTCAAATGCTAGGTCCATGCAGCCTCATCAATAATTTTTCATAGTTTCTTAATGTTTTCCCTCTGATATCCAAGACTGTAGGATATTTTTGTAGATCTGTTCTTGGCTCTTGAGAAAGTTGCAGTAAATAATGTTAGTCATTCATCAAAGACTATTTTCTATGATCAAATTATTTTTAAAGGATTTATAATATCTTTATATTTTACTGAAAATAATTTTAGAACAGCTTCCCTTTAGGCTGTTGAGTCTGAACAGCGAATGCTGGTAAATAAAAGGTTTATTGCCCATCAGACCCAATAATAAATGCTGTGTATGGTCTTTGTTTTGCATCTGTCTAGGGAATTGAAGTCTTCCCCAACCTTGCTGTTATTTACTGTTGATGAAAACTTCTATTCATAGCCATCCCCAAACCCAAGAGTCTTTACCAGATTTTGGGACGTTTGTATCACTCTCATCCACTACCACTTTCAAACAAATTTGTTATTTTCACCATTACCATCTCTGTTTTCTCAATCTATTACTTCATTAATTTCTATTAAAAACTAGTAATTAATAGTACAAATATTACCTCTACCCTATTTTTTCTCCTTTCTTCTACCTCTTCAGGTTAGAGGATGCAAAGAGAAAAAAGTGGATTTGTGTTTGGCCTTAGCTCCTGGCTTACTTATCTTTATACACTACAGGAGTAGTACCTGAGAAAGCTGTCTCTTTTCATCTAACAGCTTGGGGAAATCTGCCAAAGACTGAAGAACTTAAATACATATGTGTACATATACATTTAGAAGTTGGAACAGAAGAAAAACAATAATGTTAAGTAGAGTTGTGCCTTTTGCAAGGGGGAGAACACAACATAAGCAAAGCACTTGGCAGCCTATCAAAAGCACTTTTCACAAAAAAAAAATTATGTTCTCTGCTATAGGGAAATCAGGCAAAAGGAACAGCGGACATCAAAACAGCACAATGCCTTTGGCTATTTCTTCTCAGTTGTTGCTAGACTCTTGCAGGCAGAAGTCACACAACCCTGCAGTAAGTAGCACTAGAAACAACAGCTGGCAGTTCCTGGGCAAGATCCTGACAAGAGTCAGAATCTGCAGAAGGAATAAAAACTGAGGCAGTGAGGTTGAGAAATTGATAGACACCATGTAAGAAAAAGAACAACTCTGTTCTCTTGACTACTGACATTTCCTGTCTTAGCCTACACCTGCCTTAACCCATGTCACTGAGATGCCAGCTTTAGTAATTTACTCAGTATTTTTGATGCTGTTGAATTTTATTTCTGATTTTTATATAGAAATATATTTTTTCAAGTGAAGAAGAAAGCTGAAAGGACAGTTTGGGACAATTCTGATCTCTACCAGGTGTCAAGAAGAAATCCAGACGTGCCGCCAACGCTGAGACACGGGTAGGACATATAATGAATGAAGCAGCTGACGGCTGCAGAAGCCGGGTCCGTGCTTCCCCCGAGGGCCGGCACCGGAGCCGCGGTGAGCGGGGCTGGGTCGGGCTGGGCGGCCGGGTCCCCCCGCGGCGGCGGCAGCGCCGCTCGCTCCGCCCCGGCCGCAACCCCAGCCCGGCCCCGCCGCGCCCCGGGCAGCGCCAGCGCGGAGCCGAGCGGAGGGAGCGCCCCGGGAGAGGATGGTCCCGCCGCCCGGCCCCGCCGTGCCGGGCCCGCTGGCCGTGCTGGACCCCACAGGTGAGCCCCGGGGTACGGCGGGGCTGGACGGCCGGGCTGCCCCGGGCTCGGCGCCGCTGCCCCGGCACGGGACGGAAGGGACGGGACGGGGGCTGTGCCCGGGCTGAGCCCCGCAGAGCGGCGGTGCAGGGGGGCTCAGCCCGAGATCCCGGCGCCGTGCGCGCTGCCGCTCATCCGCTCGTGTTTAAAAATACCGGCTCTTCTTCAGAGCTTTCAGTGCGCTGGGCGAATCCCTCTGCTGGAGGTTGAACGTTCGGAGGAATAGCTTGGTACGGGACGCGGACGGGAAATTGATGCGGGAGCCGTCGTGCTGGCCGCTGGAGCAGGCGGCGGTGCCCGCAGGTGCGGGGCTGGGGACAGGTGTTGGGTTTGTGCCCGTCCTCCTGGTTCTGCTAATTGTATGGCTTGTGTTTACAGCGTACGTCCTGAAATACAAACACATAGGCAAAAGAAAGGTCAAGTATTTCCTTATTCCAGCGGAATTTGTTAAAGTTTAGAAAATACAGAACTTACTGCTGGCAATCACTCTGTGTAACATTTGAAAGGATAAGCAGAGACTTTGCTATGCACTTAACAGCTAAGTGAAAAATGTACCAGATCTTAATTTTTGTCTTAAACTTGGAAGAAAAATTATGTTGGTGTTGAAAATGTGGCCGTGGAAGAAGTGCTGTAACTTAAAAACATTTTCAGGTAGTCATGAGAAAAAGAAGAATCTGTATGCCAGCTTTAAACTAGTGATTAGCTGCTCATTAAATTATTTATTGGTGAAACAATTGCTGCCAGACAATGAGGTCATAGTGATACTGCATGGTATCACTTACTATAGCCATACTACATAGTGTATCAGGGCTTGTGGGATTGCTTTTTCATTTTGTTCACTATGGATATTTTGTAGTAGAATTGTAAACTGTTTCCCATGGTCTTGACTATATAATGCACTTGTAGAAGCTTACTCAACAAATTAATGAAAAAGGTAAGAGATGAGCCTGATAAAAGCTTCTGTCTTGTGGCTTGAAATGAATGCTGTTGCATCTGGTTTAATTAGTTCAGCACTCTGGACAAGTCAAGCATTTAATCAGAAAAGGGAAAGTAATCACCAGCAGCAGGTGTGAGCATGTCTTTTAAGCATCTCAATCCGTCACATTTAATTTTGGGACGCAATGTAGGATTAATTCAATTTCACTGGCATGAAACAGTTTTTAAAATACACAAAACTGTAGTTGAGAGAGAGATGGCACTGAAGTGAATGTTGCAGCAATTAAAAATTTATAATCTAGCTCCAAAAATCTCCTCAAAATTTTCTTAATAGCAGCAAAACAGCGGATACATTTGGTACTAAGGTTTGGCTGTGGTGAATTTCCACTTAAATTATCTTTTTCTGTGAGCTTAATGCCACTCTCTGAAATATGTCATAATTTTTAGTAGTATCCATTACCTAATAAAAATGCAGTATTTTTTTTTCCTGTTACAAAAGTTTCCTTCTTTTTCTCATGGTAAGATGCTAATAAACATTGGTCTGGGGCATTACTTGAAAGAAATGTTTCCATTTTGATCACCATAACTAGACCAAAGAAGCAGGTATGGAATTATATAGTGCCAATATTCAGCAAATGTGATTATAATCCCAGCTAACTGCTATGTCCTACAGCGACTTTTTTCCTCACCAAAAATTATGCCACACTTTTTAACTTTATGATGTCTGAAGATAGATTTTAAAAGAAGTAGTGAAGTTAGCAAGGTATAGTTTCTTTGGTCTAAATGTAGACTTTTTAAAGTTTAGTAGCAGATTGTATGGAGGTTTTCCAAGGTGGAGAGATGCTGTTTCATTCTATTCTTTCCTTCCCTTGGCCCCTGGACACATTCTGTGCCATGGGCATGTTTCATCATTAATTAATTCATTGCCCTCTTAAACTCACTCTTTGCTTTGTTCAAATCTAGACCCTCCTATTCATGATTAGACCCACCACTTGGCAATCTCACACATACCCTCCCCACAAAACCATTTATTTTTCCGTTGTCTTCCTATAAATTTAATTTAATCCCCACCCATTGCAAACAGAGCATTGTAATACAATTTTGTTTTCTGGCAGAACAGGCAGAAGTTTTTTCTGAGTGCAGCAGAGTGTGGACGCTTTTTCTTTTTGCTCTCTGGAGGGTGGTGTCAATTTCCCTCCTGACAGGCCTTTCTCTGTCCCAGGGAGGCAGCAGTCTGGTGTCTCCCTGCCTTGTCCTGGTGGTGTTTTCTCATCTTCCACTGTGGAAGCAGTGCTCAAGCAGATACTTTTCCTGAGAGATGTTTAGTGAGCAAAGCAGAGAGTGTTTCTGTGACTGTTCCTTTTTGTGCACAGTTTAGGTCTGCACCAGGCAAAGCACAAGCCTGTCATGTGGAAGTTCTGTTACCTCTCTAATTTATCTGTAGTGCCTATTGCTGCAGTTAATACTGCAAAAATCTCAGTGCCCAAGGCTTAGTCAATACTTCACTGGCCAAAACTGCTGAAGAACATTGCCAATAGATGTTAATAACATATTCACACCCTCTATTGACCCCAGCCTCAAGCTAATGCTAATAGGGATAGGAGAAGGTTTCTTGCTACAATCTTGGTTTTTGGTATGCTAAATATAAGAACTTAAAGTTATAATTAAATTGCATTAAGGTCCAGACTAGGAGCTTAATAATATTCATACCAATCATTGCTAAAGAAGTTGAAGGTAATAAATGTCAAAATTATTCTGAGAGTTACTTCAGTACTAAAAAATTGGAAAGCGAATAGCCTCCATTAACTGTTTCCTGCACTCCAGGAACACTGGTGTTGGGAGAAAATTCAGGCTACGAATATTGACTGCAGTATTTCCTCTGCTCTTAATTTAACTGCTGTTCTTGTGTATGGCCAGCCTTCAGTCCAAGCCTTGCCACAGAGTGTCAGGGAAGAAGGCTGGGCCAGGCACGCTGCCTGAGCTGGAGACAGGGCTCCTGAGTCTGGCATGGGGCTTTCGCTGGCAGGTACATGAAAAACAGACCCAAATAAACTGCATGGCAGCTGCCACAAACAGCAGTAAACAAAGGCTTGAAACATCTTGGGAGCCAACATGACTGAAATTGCAAAAGGAAGCCTTTTAATTGTGGGAACCCTTTGCAGCAGTAACTTCTGAAGATATTAAGCGGCTTTGCAAATATTGCATTGGCCTCCCAGTGTGCTGGTGGCTTATATGCATGTAATTATCCATACTTTGATGGAGCAAAGATTTTTATTGTTGTGACTGTTACTTTTTTTTAAGGTTTTCTAAGCTTTCTGATATTGACATTCTTGCAGTGAATTTTCTTACACACTTTCTATAAATAACTCATTGTTTTGCATTCTTTTATGGAGGAAGAGAGAGTTGATAGACTGTTGGTTTGACCAGTGTCATTGGAGAGGTGTTACTGTCACCCTTCAATCTGCTGTCTCTTTTAGAAAACTATAAATGTTAGAGTTAGAAAATAAACTTCTTTTTTTTCTTCACTTTGAGAACAGCAGTGTGAGCTTGGGTTCTTTCGTGTCCTATAGTGACATGTGACTAATAAAAATGAAACAGCCATTATAAAAACCAATTTAGGCTGATTTCTATCCATCTTCTCTGAGCATGTGGAAGTCTTTGAGAAAAAGAATAAGACATGTGCCAGCCTCTTCTCCAGAAAGGGCCTTTCTGTGCTCCTGCACATAAGTCATCTCTCCTAAGGGTGGAGTTCATAGCTAATGATGTGGTTATTTATCAGAGTTTCCTAGACTATGAAAAGGGGAGATACAATTGGATATTTGCCTCTATTTTGAGATGCAGATGGTAAAAGATCAATAAATATGAGGGTTGAAGAGTATTGCATTCATAAATTTCTTCTGGCATGTGTAAATTTCAGTGTCAAAATGTAGTTCATACCAAAAAATGTCCCTACAAATAATGACATCTTTTTCTATTCTGTCTCACTAAATCCACATCAGATTTTTTTCCAATTACAAATAAGAGCATGCTTTTCCTTAGACATTTTCCAGGAATTCAGGGCGATAAAACTCATGTATTTCATTATTCATAATCAGAACTCAGGAGGATGGGTTGGACCCATAGTTTATCTCCATCCAGTTTTATCAACCTTTGCTAGTACAGGTGCTACTTTGAGAAAACTTGGCTCCTCAGGCACTTTTCAGTGGTTTCAAGAAGGCTTGGCTGAGGAGCATGTCCCCCACTGGCTTTGGGAAGGTTTGTGTTCCTATGTCCCTTTAGAGTATGTCTACATTGCAGCTGCAGGTTCATATCAGAGGATATGAGCCCACATAACCCAACCCACTTCCAGTCTGGCTGTCTTGACTATCATAAAAACATAGAAGAATTCAGGTAGGAAGGTACCTCAGCTGCAATTTCAGCCTCCTGCTCAAAGCTGGGTTAACTATGAAGTCAGGCCAGGTTGCTTAGTGCTTTTTCTGCTTGAATCCTGAAAACCTCCAAAGCTGGAGAGGGCACAAGTTATTTGGGAACTTGTTCCAGTATTTGACCATCCTAATGTTGATTTTTTTTCCTCCTTATACCCAGTCTGAAACACTTTTTTGTGTTTCAGTTTGTCTGCTGTCTTTTTCCTCCTGCTGTGCACCATGATGAAAAGTCTGAGTCTGTTCTCTTGACAACAACCCAAAGGAATTGGAAGGCTGCAACTAGCCCTGCCAAAAGTCGTCTCATCTTCAGTCTGAGCAAGCCCCATTCCCTCAGCCTCTTCTCATACAGAGAGAGCCAGCCCCTGACCTTCTTTGCAGTTCTCTGATGAATTCATTGCAGTTAATTTATGTATTTCCCTATACTGAGGGCCCAAAACTGAGTGCAATATTGTGTCATCTAAAAAGTTCTGAATGGATGGGTGTAGTTGCTCCTCTGATCCACTAATGATGCTCCTGTTTGTACAGGATTCTGTTGCCAGGGCACACTGCTGGTTCACGATCAGCTCATCATCTACCAATACCCCCAGGTCCTTTCCTGCAGAGCTGCTTTGCAGCCCTGCAGTCCCTGACCTGCATCATTGCAATGCACTGTTCCTTCCTTTGCTCACAACTTGGCATCATGTTAAAAACCTTGCTAGAATTTAGGCAAAAGACATCCAATGCTCCTCAAGTCCAGTCTTTTTGCCATAGCTGGCGCCTGGGCTGGTCAGACATGACTTGGCTCTGGTAAATCCATCCTGAGTGTTGCCAATCACCTTTTCCTTCTGTGCCCCGAAATGTTTGAGAAAACTTATTCCACCTTTTTGGTCCCAGCATCCCAGGAACCAAGGTGATGTTGGTTGGTTTATAATTCCCTGAATCTTCATTTTGGCCTTTTTAAAAACAGGTAGAGCATTTGCCTTTCTTCAGCTTTGGGGATTCTTTAATCTCCATGACTTTTCAAAGATGGTAAGGTATGGCAAGGGCATCAAATATTATATACAATCTGGAAGATATGTTGAATGAATCATTTTAATCTGTAGGAATGACAGCTGATTTGGGGAGCTGCACATCTGAAATCTACATTTCCCTCTTGGCCATGTGAACCGTCTTCTCTGAAAGAACCGTCTTCAACTCAACACACTTGGTGAAAAACTGGTTGCTAACAAAGAACCTCTCTGCTTCCATGTGCCCAGTGACCCTCCATGGATTAACAGGGAATTGCCAGAGGAAGATAGCAGAGACACAGGCTGGAGGAGAGGTGTTGGGCAAGTCTTAGGAATTAATTTTTTATCATTACCAGGAAAACTTTGTACATGCAGGTGAAAGAGACTATTGTAACTTCAATAGATGGTATTTGTCTTTAGGAAAGTGGTTTGTATTTCATACTAAAAGACTGGAATAATTTTGACTCATTGTTCTACTGGAGAAACGTCAGCAAACACAACTTGTTATTATATATTCATTTTTTTCCTGACTGAAATTATTTGACTTGGTTTGCAAACATCACTAATCTAGTCTGGCTTTTGAACTATGAACATTTAACTGAGTTATGTGACTATAAAATGGCCACAAAACTCAAGTGACTCATTGCAAATGGCTTTGGCTTTCATTTTGTTTTTCCTGCATTTCCCTTGCTTTTGCTTCCAGCAGTGCCCCCAGAGCCTGACCCACACTATCCTACCTTCCCCTCTCACCTCCTGCTACCTGCTGAGGGCTGCTGCCTGCAGGCTTCAGTGAACATCACAGTCCCTGCCTTCTCCTGAGGCTGGGCAGTCAGGCAGCTTCCTGAGAACACAGGGGACAGAGACTGGCCCTGCTGCGGCCAGGCTGTGCTTTCTCAGGAGCTCCATCCTGCCCAGGTGCAGTGTACCATGGCATCGCATGGCCCAGTGCTACAGGGTGATCCTGCACACTCCACAGTGAGAACACCAAAAATGAGGACCACAGTTTGATCCACTTGGGTGTCTTTTGTTAGTTAGAGTCATGTATTAATGGCTTTTTTAGTCATACACAAGTCTGTGCTGTGGGCTGGGGCCCTGGTGTGAGTAACCTCTGGCTACAGCTCAGATCTGCCTCTGGATAACCAGGTTAAGTGCCTTGGAGCAGGCTGCAAGCTGGAGGTGAGTGTGCTGGTTTTCACTTTGGGGTATCTGGACCCAAATCCCAGTGAGACTGAAAGGATTTCACTGAGCAGCCTCTGCTGGAATATTCTCATGTATCATTACCTGATAAACTGTTACAGCTTTGCTTCAAGGATACATATTTCTTACCCCAGTAAACATGAAGAGCACATTCATTTTCATGATAGCATGCAGACCGCCTGCTAATCTTGTTTAAAATATTAATTTTTAAGTTCAGGCCAGATAGAGTCAAATTGGCACTTCACACAGGTAAGAATTTAAGGCCTGCAAGATCTCACCAACGTGAGCAACAATTAAAAATGTTACTGAAGACAAGGCATAATTATCATTGTTATCATCATAATTATCATATAATTATCATTGTCACTGACTTCCAGTTCAGTTTAATAAAAACTCATCTCATGTCAGTACCCAATGCATGAGCATTAAGCTATACTCTAGCTAACTCTGCAGGTTTTAATTCCTTCTGTTTTCTGGCAGCAATTTTCCTTAGTGGGAGAACAACAGAGGATTATCTACAGAAAAGAGTAACAAAAGAAAATCTTTCAGAATTTTGTATTTGTTCTGCAAAGATTGCAATTAAAAGCTCTTTTTCTTTTTTCCTCTCCCCCCTCACTCCCTACAGGACAGTTTGCAAAAAGGAAGAAGACTTCCCTTTGGTTCACAGTCGCACTGCTGGTGGTGTCTGTTTTCATACTCACCATAGGTCTGGCAGCTACCACACGAACAGAAAATGTTACTGTGGGAGGCTACTACCCAGGCATTGTTGTAAGTAAAAACCCCATTTTAGAATATTAGCTACATCCAAATAAGTGATTATCAGCTGTAAATGGGAAGCTCTGACTGATTGGAAAAAAAAAACCAAACCCATTAGTCCCATGTCATTTCACAGGAGAGAGATGCTGCTTTGTTTTGATCTAGTTCTACTGTGTTGTAAGGCAGGGGGGTAAACTATTTTTCTGAAGTGCCCCAAAGGGGAGGCTTTTAGGGAATGGAAGGAGTTCAAGACTGCACTGTGCTGGGCTCAGGGAACTGTGTGAAAACCTGTGCTAGACTCCCACTGGTCTCCATTAGAGGTGGGTGTCTGTGTGACTGGACAGTAGGCACGGGATAGATTTGAACAACCCTTTAGAAGTTTACTGCTTTGGTGGAAGGAAGAGCCACTCCACTCTTGTGTCTGTGTGCCAGGAATTCTGCTGTGTCCACGGCAGGGACAAGTGGAGGCTGATCCCTAACATCCTTTCTTGCAGGCTTGCTTCCAGTTCTCTCATACAAGATCCTGTTTCCAAAATTCTTAGTCTTGTTTCTGCCTTGGGAACAGACTGTTAAAAGCCTTCCTGCAGTGGGCACAAGGTTCACGCTCTGCCTGCTTTGCCCTGTGGTGCCTCTGTGACTTCTGGGGAGGAGTAACCCTGCCAGCCCCTTGCTGGTTCAACCCCCAAGGCCCTTTCTGATCTCAGGAGAAGGGATCAGTTATATCCCAAAGTGTGTAAATGCCTGGAGAAAAAAAAAATATACCTGGGCTGAGTTTTAAATACGAGGAGTGTGAGCAGCAAACAGAGAAGGGCTGGGTCAACTAAGGGGAGGTAGAGGTGAAGGAGGAAATTCACATGTTTACAGTAAGACACTGCTTAGGTGTGTGTCTCCACTACTGCCAAAGTATGTTGTAAGGTACCATAATTTCTTGCTCTCTATGGAATGAAATGCCCAGGGAAGAGGGATATGGATCTTCTAATACTGTGCATACATTAATAATTTGTGAGTTAGAACTATTCCTCCTAAACAATTCCTCTTACATCTTAGTGTTATGTTGAGAGCAGGACTTTGAGAAAGATAATTTTAGGACAATGATCTATAAGGACTGGTGTTTTAAAAATAGAGCAAAAAGCAGTTCCAGGAATAAGTCCTCGACAAAATGATTTTCTCTTTCATTAACCTAAAATAGATAGATTAATATTGATAAAGCTCTCTTCTTCCAAAATTTGACATAAAATCTTTTGTAAGACCACATTATCTGCATTCATCCCTAGAAAGAAGTTTCATTTTTAAACTGCTGGTTTTAATAAGTAATAAACCCATGTGTACAAAACAGGTTATTTCAGCATTTAGTTTCTTGTAGGAATAATGCAATGTCTACTCACTCATCTGAAAAACATCACCTGCTAAAATATTGTTTGAAAATCTTGTTTTCAGTATTAAATAGAAAAGTAAGAATTTATTAGAATGCTTTGGAAACAAAACCTGTTATTAATAATTTTCCTTCGTAATTGCCAATGTAAATGCCATCAAGATATTAAATATAACAAACATTTAGCAAGAATTTAAAGTGCTGTGCAAATCTTACATGGTATCTTGCCAAAAGCCGGTCAGAGGTGTGTGACAGCACTGTTCTGTTTCTGCCTCACTGCCAGAAGTGACTGACTCCAGTGCAGCATTGGCAGAACGACTGTCACAGAATTGTAGAATGGTTTGGGATGGCAGGGACTTTAAAGGTTAACTCACCTCCTTTGCCATGGACAGGTACATCTTTCACTAGACCAGGTTCTCAAAGTCCAATGCAACCTGGCCTTGTACACTTCCAGGGATGGGGCACTCACAGCTTCTGTGGGCACCCTATTGCAGTCTCACCCCCTTCACAGTAAGGAATTTCTGCCTAATATCTAATCTAAACCCATCTTCTTTCAGTTTGAAAGCATTTCCTCTTGTCTTGTCTTTGTGTTTTCTTGAAAGGCACCTTTAGGATTTGGAAGGCAGTAATTGGTTCTCCTCAGAGCCTTCTCCTCTCCAGGCTGAACAACCCAAACTCTCCCATCCTGCCCTCGTAGGAGAGGTGCTCCAGCCCTCTGATTGTCTTTGTGGCCCTGCTCTATCCTCACTCCTGCATGTCCATGTCCTTGCTATGCTGGGAGCCCCACTGAGGGCACACTCCAGGTGGGATCCCAGCAGAGCAGAGGGGCAGAATCCCCTCTCACCATCATCTCCTTCAGAATGACCTGAATATTCCTCAAAAAGTGCTTCTCTTCTCTGCTGACAGTAGAGGGAGCTTGGAAAACCAGCATAGCCCTGATCCCAGATTCTCAGATACCTAAACCGGGGGAGTGAATTTGTCACTACATATTTAACTGCTGGGCTCAGAGAAAAGCAAGAATATAAGGACAGACAGTGTTAATTTAAATTTAAAATGAAGTCTAGTTCTCATAGACTTCAGTAGTAAAATATTAATTTCACAGCTGGTAGATGAGGTGAAGCCTCCACTGCCCTTAGGTAAGCAATTTTGGTCTTAAAAACTATGCAGAATTAATTAACCCTGCCTTGAAGACACCTATGAAGATGAGTAACACTATCCACTGGTAGAGATTTACTTGTTTCTAGAAGTATTTACAGAACAGGTCTTCAGGGTTAGATCCATAATACATTTTGGCTTCTACCAAGTTCCCACTGGCTTCATGAAGAGTTAAGTGCCTCAATTTCCCTGCATATGTGGTCACTTGTAATTTGTTTTGAAAAAAAACTTTTTTCTAAATACATCTTTATAGTGCTAGGTATTACCACACTTATGCATCCAAAGTAATTGAACACAAAATATTTCTGTGTGAGATGAGTTAATATAATATTACTCTTTGGAAGGTGTCTGCATTTAGTAGACTACTGCTTGAGCATCTGTTTGGACTGCATTTTTGGAATGATCTGCAAAGACAGAGTTGGAACTGCTTCAGCCTCATTTCCTTACAAATATTGTTTATACTTAAATATTTAATGTCACTTCTCTGTGACTACTTACTGTATTATTTTGTTTGCTATTTCTATACTCTTTCAACAGGGTCCCCAGCACCATACTGACCTGGACTACTCCCAGAGCTCCCAAACAGCCTGTTGTCTAAAAAGACAAAAACTAGCTCCTATGACCCTAAAACAATTTCAATAATGCTGTGGCTTTCATCATGATCTCTGTGATTCTTCTCCTTCTGATTTAATTGTTATTGTTCTGTGTTTGGTCATTCTCTTTGTTCGCATGGATATTACTCATTTTGTGTTCCCTGCATCAGCCATAAATGAGGCTTTATGGATTGTTCCTGTTGGAATGAAAAATGGGGCTTGGAACCAGATGTCATTTTGATGTAGTTATCTTAATTTGCAAAGTTGCTGTCCCCTGAACAGAGTGTCCTTGCTCGCTGTTCCAAGTGTCTCTACTATTTAGCTGTCAGCATGGGTGCACTTGCCCACTCCTTCAAAGTCTCTGCTCTCAGTCCTTGAGCCTCCCTTTCACATAAATTTCCCAAAGCACTCAAGAGCAAATCTCCTTTCCGTACAGTGGCTTTCCTGAGAGCGAGTGACGGATTCCTCTGGTGATACCGAGCGGGCAAAGTGCTTGCAGGGATTTGCTTTCTGCTGTGAGCAGCTGTGCGGAACAGCGAGGAATTTACGGGCATTGCCTAAGCCCTTGGCTGGGACATGTAGTCCTTAAAAACTTCATTTGTGCTTGGAGGAGAGGCTCTGAGCTCGGTTCAGAGGCCTCATTACAGAGTGGGGCTGGAACTGGGAATCCAAGGAGTTTCTACTGCTCCAAACCTTCATGAGCCCATCACAAGGAGGAGGCTTTTCCTACCATCCCAATGTTGAAGCAACACTGGAACATTAAGGCCAGCTTACTTCAGTGTCCCTTCCTCCCCTCTCTCTCCCTCCTGTGGCTGTACTGGTTCTTTTAGCATTGTAGCAAGGATTTTTTCTGGGTTGTGTGATAGTGTCTAATCATTAAAATCAAACAGGTATAATTCTAAAGGTTTGAACTTTGGGGAACACGTTAATTTTTTGAGAAAAACTGTCTGCAATTGCCTCAAGCTTTGCAATTTTCAAAAATTATGATGTGTGGACTAAATGTAAGTGGGTTTTTTTCTCCTACTTTACTTAGTTTTTTGCTTTACAGTGTGTAAAACTATACATGACAATGGTAACAGTAGTCAGGTTATATAGTCTATACAGACTTCTGTTTCTGCATGACAAATTTTGCACTGAGCTATGAAAGACCTGCAGTCCTGGCCATTTCCCATTACATTGTCTGATTTATGTCCAACAGTAACTTCCACCTTTTCCCTTGACCACCCCATTTAGCCCATCTGTGGGGTGCATTAGCTCAGATATCACTGTGTGTGTTGGTATGTTGTCCAGATAAGCTGACCTCATGCATTTCTGTTGGTTTTGTTCTTTGCCTTAGCTTGGCTTTGGATCTTTCCTAGGGATTGTTGGCATCTACCTGGTAGAAAACAGAAGACAAATAGTAAGTAACATTAATTTTAATGTTTAATTACATTTTAATTTAATTTAATTTTTCTTTTTTTTTGTATCAGATTGTATTAAATATGAAAAGCAGAGATTTCCAGTTGACTTAAAACTGCTTCAGCCTCAAAGTGTTAGTTATTTGTGTCACCACTTCTGAGAAGCTTTAGAGAAGCATGAATGGGCCAGTAAGTTCCTTTATACAAGGCAAAACAAAAGCAGTTTACTTTGTTGTGCTGAATTTACTTTCCTGCTGGTTCAGTGAGTTGAATTGACTGAGGGCAGAATCACTTAAGTGCCAGAGCTTGGCCAGGACCATCTAACTGGGAAAAAGATGGGAAGAGAGCAAAACAGCAGTTTGAGCAGCAACAAGTGACATGAACAGCTCCACCCTAGCAGATGATATCCTGTCCCAGAAGTTTGTCAGGAACACTTTCCTGAAACAATATTTGTTAAATAGAAGGAAAAAAATTCAGAGCTCTTGCTGTTAAGACTGCCTGGCTATGTCAGACAGGATCTGAGATGCTGTGTGATTTGTTTGTAAATTTAGCTTGGCTTCCCAAATACTTTGCTTTTATTTGTATGAGGAAGTCATAGAAAGTCTTTGGGGCATTTGGGTAAAGGAGGGTGTAAGAAGGAGGAAGGAATTTGTAGGAATTCTTAACAATTTACTTTCGCTCTTTGCAAAAAGTAACAATCTTGGTTGAATAACAGCATGTCCAATGGGCACTTCACAGTAGACTGATTATAGCCAAGCATCATGAAATATGATTAATTTCATAATGCAGAGCTTTCCGTGGTATAAATCAAGAGTGGTGTTAAGCTCAGAGGAGAAACTGATGGATTTAGCTTGCATTTTACTAATAAGTAACTACTTTACTTACAAATAGTCATAATATTACTCCTTCATAGTATATCACTCTTTTTTTTGCATTACCTGTAAGTGTCAGTAGTGTATTTGCAAGAATTCCCTTGCTTTTAACTTCTGTTTCTAGCTGGGTTTCACAAAGAAATAAGATTTATAAAGCTGTGATATTTGTCTCTTCTTTTTCTGTTCTCTCTTCCATTTTTTGAACATGTTGTCCATGTTCCAAGCAAATTCGGGAGGGAGGTAGAAGCTTCAAAGGTGTGCAATTCCTTCAAGTTTCATGAAAATTCACAAGTGGGTAGAAGAGAGAATTGTGACTTAGTTCCTCCACAGTGGTAAAGGCTGCAATGTCAGCTCACCACTATTTAAAAGTAGAGAATCCAAATGGGACATGACCTGTGAGACAAAAATCCGCAGTAGGTCAGGTGTCACTGATTTTGCTACTAACAAAACAGCTTAATTAAGAACTAATGCTCCTGGTTTCTACATCAGAGACCAGGGTGAACAGCAGGGTCCAAGTTGCAGGCTCAGTGCTGGGCAGATGAAAATAGCTTTATCTTCCACAGCATTCATACTACCTTACTAACAGGCGTAATATTTTAGGGTTGTTTGGTTTTTCACTTTTCTTCTAATCTGCCTTGTGGTTTTCTATGCTTCTGTCCTTAGCAAAAGTAAAATGTCTGAAAAGCCAAAAGGTGGCAAAGCAGCAGTTAAAGTATGTATTCCTTGACATGTTGTGTCATTTACACGGGGACTGTGGAGACATAAGTGTCCAGTATGCTTGGGATTAGTGCCTGTTTGCATTTCCCAGCATGGAACAAGGAAAACCGCTTTCTGCTTATAACATTTACAGATTATTTGGCTGTTGGAAGATTGGGTTTCTGGGGAGTAGACTAAGAGAATACCTAGAAATTTTAATTATGCATCTTGCCTTGAGAACCATCCACAGTGGGTTTTTTAACACTGTCTTTGCTGAGACTGAGCTGATGGTTTTAAAAGTTTTGGACATGACATTGAAAGGGTTTACAATGGAAGGCAGTAGCTACTCCTTGGGACATAACTGAGAATATTTATTTGGAAGGGTTTAGGGCAGCTTTAACACATTTGCAACCATCATTATAAAGATTGAAAGTAACACAGAAATGTAGAATAAATGTTGTACACCTATACCTAAAAACTATATGCATTGCAGCAGGACAAAAGGGAGTGGAAAGGAAAAGAAATTGCTTACTCAGTTAATTCTATTTTAACTAGACTACCTTTGAGCAGTTACTGCAGTATAATTTGAATTTAACCCATGTAGCTCTGACAGTTATCTGGCCCCTGTAATGACTCAGTAGTTCATTTTTTATTTGTTATTTCAATTGACAATGAATGCAAAGTCAGTTTTACTAGTGGAAAAAGTCTATTTTAAATTGACCATTCTACTTAAATCTATTTCTCTTTTTGTCTTGAAGTTCTATTTCACTGTGACCTGTCCATTTTAAGTCCAGGTTCTTTCATGGTTGATGAAATGCTAAATGCAACATAAAATATATAATGATTAGCAGAACCAATACAGCAAAGTCCCAGCATTCAGTAACTGATGAGCGCAGAGTTTGAGAAAGAACAAAAGTACAGTTAGGCAGAGTGGACAATGGTCTGTTCTTAAAACATAACATTAATAATGTTGCACTTCTTTGACCTCCTTCTTGGCATCCCAGAGCCTGCAGTGGGAGTTCAATGTGCTGACCAAGGTATAACTCTTAATTCAAAGGAACTGCTGCTTGAAGAAGCAGGCTCTGCCTCATTGACTAGCATGATTTCACTTCAGCTCTTAGCATTTGTGCTTGGCTCTGATATGCAAAGCTTGGCAGCAGCAGAACAAAATTTCCCTTTGACTGAAGATTTGCACTGATTTGGGATGCTTCTAACTGGCAAACAGAAGGCATTTCAAGCATAATGTGTCACTGTTCCTTTTTGTCTCTCTTGCGCTCTGCAAAGCAGGTTATGGATTGAAGGGCAGTGCGTAGCTGGGTGTTGTTTCATTCCAAAGACACACTTAGTCCAGCCAGATGAGTGAAAAACATGATACTGCCTAAATCAAATGGATTTGATTGTAAGACGTGAAGTGTTCTTGCTTGTTTGCTTGCTTGCCATCTCCTCACATTACAGTACAAAGTATTTCCAGTTAGGAAGTGAATGCTGAAATTACATGCAGGAGTGGGGAAGGCTGGGTATGCAGGGGGCTCCTGGCAATAGAGTTGAGCTGAGAGCAGTGAGTAATGCTGAGGGAGAGCTTTTTCTCCTCAGAAAATATGTATTTTCTGAGGAGGTGGCACGAGCTTGCACCCAGAAATGAATCACTCCCTGAATGTGCAATGTCGATGTGACACCATGCAGTTTCAGCTAAGCCTATGCATAAACCGAGCAATGGCTCACAGCTTCCACTCACACTTCTCTCCAGTGCCAGCCTCACCCAGCCATAGTGTTTGCAAGGCTGAAAATGAGCACCCTGAAGCTGTGGTGCCTTCAAGAGCCATGGGGAGGTTCAAGAGCAGCATCATAGCTGCCAGGGTTTGAATGTTTGCAGTATCACAGTGCTGCCTGCAAGAGCCCTCACTAGGGCTGTGGGAGCTGCAGTGAGAGCAGCACAGCTGTGGCAGAGAGCAGACAGGAAGGGCTTGGGAGAAGGTACAGGAGAGAAAAGGACACAGGGAGGATGGGGAGGGGTCATTGGAGCAGGAGTGACCCATCATGAGATGGTGAGTAATCACAAATCCTGGTAATTAGGGTGGAAGCAGCTGTGTGAAGCAGGTCTGACACCCAAAGTCATCCACTGCTGAGGCTTCCTCATGTTTTCTTCATGCTAAAACATTTAATTTTCTCACTGACATGTCTAGGATATACTCACATATAAATCTAGTGCTCAGCCTGGTCCTTGACTTGTTCAGAGAAATGGAGGCAAAGCTTCCAACAAAGCAGAATTTGAAAACATGAGGAAGGTACAAACATGGAGCTCTGCACGCAGACAGAAAAGGCAAAGCTATTTATTCAGGCTTCTCAAGGGATGCTAACTTTAGGTGCCTTAATATGCTTGCTTCCCAACAAGAGTTAGATTGTGAATGAAGTGTTGAAAAGACACTATAGCTGAAGTTGGAGAAACAAAGCAATAATTTTCTTTTCTGTTTTCAGTTGATAGACTTCCCTTACAGTGCAAGCATCCCTGTCCTGCATTGACATTGTGTGAGGTAGGATTTTAGTATAATCTCTGATTATTTTCTTAACCCCGGACTTTAGCTCTGTTTCAGAATAGAGGATTTTTTTAAGCAGGTACATGTGTGAGCCAACCTTCAGAAGAGGCAAACCTCTTTCACTTTTTTTCAAAACCGATATATCTTAGAAATTGCCCATCAGAAAATGCCCACTGGGCATTTTATGTAAAGGTGATGGTTATTAATATATACACCCCCCAAAAATACTGCTATATATACACCTAATTAGCTCTCTTCAAACATGTTCTGTTTCACTTGCTGTTTGCAAATCAAACATTCTGAAGAATTGAGCTTTAGTGCAGATTTTGATCAAAGATACTAATTACTGATTGATTTCATATCACATATTAGGCTAATTAAAGCAGCTTGTTTTAATAAAGAAAGAAATTCTGAAATTCTGCAGATCCCCTGAGGCTATCTTTGATGTTCCTTTGCAAATAAATGGAAGAAGCCTATTGCAGAGGAAATGCAGAACATGTAAAGGTAATCTTTGTAACTACCAAGGTATTATTTCTCTCCTGGTTTAGGAGTTTCTGGCAAAGTTAACAGCACTTCTTTCTTTCAGTGTTGATTTTCTGTATGCTGATATTTTACACAGTTCTGAGAAAAACAATTAATGCTGAGGTAAAAACATTAAGAATGGAAGATATTAGTAATTATCCTTCTCTTGTTTAGCACCTTTGAAATTATTGAAATGGAAAAGACCTACTGATGCCTTTTCAGGCATAAATGTGTGCTAGGTTTTGTGGTGTGATCTAACTGCACATTTCAGAAACAGACAAGATTTATATAAAGATAATCAGAATAGGTTGACACACTTGAATGAGCTCGAGTGGGTCCTCTTTATGAATCCGCATTTTTTCAAAATATAACAGCATCTTATTAGCTGATAACTTCAAGTAGCTTATTCTTTGAGAATGTCTTCCTGCTCTCATGACTAGCTCTTCAAGACTGTGATGAGGTGCTCTTCAGAGGCATCTTGTTCTCTCCTTAGGTTCTGGAAGAGACCTTGAAGGGTGGTTTACACTACATTCTGGAGTTGTAGTTAGCTAAAGTGTGGTAAGAAAAATCCTGTGTTAAGTGACAATTATATTTCTCTTCTATAATATTGAGTATATTACAGAAGATATCATACTAGAATTCTGTGTAATTTCTAGTTAAGAGCAGACCAGCCTAAGTGTAGATGGCCCATAAGCATGGTGAAGTCTTGGGTATTAGCTGCCTTATTGTGCAGGAATCAGCATTGAGGCCCCTTTTAACCCTTTTTAGAAGGGATTTGGAATGTGGTCTATCCATGGTAGGTCTGGGAAATCTGTGTTATTCCCTGTAATGCAGGAAAATATTCCACAAAAACAGGAGTAGAAGTGAGATTAATAACTGGAAATGTTTTGAAGGCTAAGTTATTTCAGCTGTAGAGGAGGAGGATAGGTGATATATTGGTGGGTATGAAAGCACCTTCCAAAATGAAGACAAGTAAAATTAAAAGAAGAAAGTTCTGTGGGCAAGTAAACTGTAAAGAAGTGGAAAAGTTGTTTCTAATAGTATAAAATTATGAGAGACATTTTTCTATTATTAGTGTTATATAGTCCATGAATAAAGACCAAGTAAAATACTTTGGATTTCTTTATGCAGTTCTTTGACCTTATGCACTTAATGTGAGGATTTCCAATTTATAATAAATGTAAATACCCACTGACACAAAGAGCTCTTTTATCTTCCTTCCTTTGCTCCTTCCTCTATCTTGCTGACTCCTTCTGCTCCTCTGCCCTGCCCTGGCTAGAAATACTCTGCACTGGTTAAGTGAGTAAAAAGGTTCACAGCCAAGTGAGCATCAGACACAGCACAAGCTAACTGGTGGGGCTGCATGGGTAAGGGTGGAGAGGAATCTGTGGAAGGAGGGAACAAGACTTGTCCCTTTTGCCAGGAATAATCTGTTATATCAACTCACTGTGGTGTGAAACCATCATCTAAGTGTTGTCAGTGAGTGAAATGCCTGAAGATAGATAGCATAAATTTCCCAACAGTGTTGGAGAATTTTGAAGTTCAAAGACTCAAAAATAGATGCTTTCACTGTGCAATTTATGAAAGGAGGTGTGGGAAGTGTTTCAGCTCTTCCCTGATCTAGTTCCTTATGGATTGGCATTTCATATTACATGTCTACATGTGTATGCTTTCAGATTTTACCAGCACAGATTCATCAGCTAGACATGCAAATATTTATTTATATGTAAATATTTTAATATAGAAATCTAGTATGAAATTATAACCATGTAATACCTAACCTGTAATATATGCTCACACATGTACATTTATGAATTTACAGCTGACGTGTCCTGGAAAATACCTGTAATAATGACAAAGGGGTCTATGCCACTGTGCCACTGACATTATGTCTTTATTTTGCAAAGTGCTTTTTACACTCTTCATAGATGTGTGTGCCAGGTTGTTTCAGCAGTAATGGGAAGCACAGTCAGGTCTGTAGCAATCTTTGTGCTCCATCATCAGGGCTGTGTCTGACACAGCTAGAGATGACACCAAGTACCTCCACCTGCAGCCCAGCACTGCAGTTCTTCCCTGCCACACAGCCCTCTGCTGGTCCACTGGTTGTACCAGTCTCAGGTCTTACCCACCTCAGGTTTCTCACCTCACTGGAAGACAGAAGTGGAATGTTGGTTACAAAAGGAGAAATTTTGAAAGAGATTCTTTGGTTTCTATTTGGAGAGCTTCCTTGGCAACAGGAATTACTTTAGTTTGCTTTGCTTCTGGAAGCTTAAATTCAATAGAAACAGAAAGATGCATACCTGTATGAATGAAAATGTCTCTCCACCACCAGAGCTTATTTCCAATACTGAAGTCTTTAAAGGCTGTCACCATTCTTTAGAGTCAGAGACTCAAGCCACAAAGTCAGTTTAAGTTCTCTATCTTATTAAATGGCAGTCTTTTGGGATGTGGTTCCTTTCAGATCTTGCTTGGGAACAGCACACAGGATTAAGTGCATAATAGAGCACTTCTTAACTGCCAGTTTGTTTTCTTGTGCTGTTTATGTAATGAAAGCATTTCTGTCACACAGCTGAAAACAAAAGTAAACCTGATGACCCATGAAATGTGTTTGTGGAACAATGAAGATGTCAATTACTCTTCCTAGCAGGCAGGATCATGGGCTAGAAAGTGTCCGTAAGGAATCTAATTTCTGGTGTGTGCATGGTGAAGAAGGTGAGGTGGGCTGTGCCCTGTGGAAAGGACAGGCAGTTTCTGAACCTCTTGTGGAAGAATTAGCACAAATTAAATAGCCGACATCCCTGATGGACAGATACAATCTTCCAGACCCTGCAGGTAGAATTTCACCACCAAAAAACCTTGTAATTAATGCATTTCTTTAAAGAGGATGTGTGTATGCAATTACTGTTCAGGGAAAGAGGATTTGTCAAAACAGACTTTGGTGTAAAAACAGTTCTTGCTGCTCAAACAGTCAGCTCTGACAGTCTCAATCTGTGTAAATTCCACCATTTTTTATCAGGAAACATAAACTTTTATGACACATGGTATGCTATATATTTTTGGGTTATTGTTCTCATACCACCCAGAACAGCTGTTTAAGTGATGAAATGACCTTGTTCCAGCTTAATCAATAAAAGAGCATCCATAAAAAGAAATATGTGATGAATTCCTATAATGTCAGCACTGTTAATCAGTGAATCTAAATTTGTTTCACTTTTGTTCCCTTTCCTTTAATGCTGTGTTTAGCTTTTTCTTTTAGAGTGAATTTGATGTCCCCAAGTGTGTAATAATTTTTAACTGTTCTTATCTAAGTGCTTTTGTTGATATTTCCCAAGAGGAATTCTTACCAGGTTGAACTGCCTACTGGACTAAGTCTTGATTAAACTGGTTCCAAAACCATTAGCATTTCTCCAGCTGTGAATCAGGGTGATTTTTTTTTTCTCTTTTCTGTGTAAGGGTGGCCAGAGAGTGGCACTATCTGGAAAAGCACACTAGACTGAACTGCCCTGAGGAGCCCCAGTGCTGCCCTACATAACAATAGGAGTCTGAAACAGAGGAAAGGGGGCTGATCGCACACCTGATTTAATGGGATGGAAGAAAAGTAGAGCAGCTATTGAAAAAAATATCTCTAAAAGGAGTGAAAACACAGGAGCAGAGCAGATGAAGTGCATCTCCTTGAAATAAGAAGATCAGCCAGTAGGGGGGTTGGATCAATTCAGACTTGGGACAAAATACAGCAGTGCTGTTTGAATGAGTTGAGTAAAGCTGAGATGTGCTGCTGCTAGAAGGAAATCAGGAACTGCAGTAATGGTTACCAGGATGATCTGTGGTTCTAAGATGTTGTGAAGGCTGAAAAGAGCATTATGGATAATAAAGCTAACCCTGCACCAGGAAAAAAAAATCCTTTTTTTTTTTTTGTTTCCTTCTGTTTCTTCTGTTAGAAAATGTAAAGCAAGTTCAGTTCTGTTTCATTTTTTTGAAAATTGTTTTAATAATATCTGTTGGACTCCAGTGAAGTATCAGATTCTACCAAAATCCCAGGAGACTTGATAGTGCATCATCAGTGGTGGCATTTTTAACTGAATCAAGACAAGCATTTTACTCATCAGTGAATTAATTATCTTGAATTTAATATGTGTTCATTTACACATAAATCATATTAATTCTCTGATTGCAATGTAATGGTGACTCCAGTTTCAAATTCTTAAGTGCACAGAAGCTTCTTGATATAGGTTTTTATTCTGTAGAATGGTCATTCTAGTAAAGATTTGCTTTGCTAAAACAATTTGAAATAATTTCCTAGCTATTTTAAGTCTGGTTTTGTAGCTGATATTAGATTATGAGAGAAGAAAGAATGTATTAATCAGCTAACCTTTCCCAGTAATTTTGTTTCATATTTCGTAATGGCTATTGATTGAATTCCTGCCAATCTTTCATTGCTTGAAGACAAAAATATATGAAAATTTGTCTTTATTTCATATAATGTTTTTCACAGAAACTGTGTCTTCATATGTTCTTCAAGTTAGAAAAAAAAGACAAGATGAATTATAGAAAGAGTAAAGCAAATGCCTTGGCATAAGTTAAGGATTAATGCTCAAGACAACATTTCTAGAGGGTGAAAACAACAGAGAGACCTAGATCAGGGAACTATTAGAACTAGCATACAAGCCTTTTATTTGGACAGTACAATGTTAGGGCAAAATGTTTCCATGCTACTTTTCTAGAGATAGTTTTGAACTATGGGCTTTCATGCCCTAAAGGGAAATAGCAAGCAAAGCTGGCTGGGTGAGCCCTCCTGCCCTGGGTGAGCCCTCCTGCCCTGGGTGAGCTCTCCTGCCCTGGGTGATCCCTCCCTCCATGTGTGAGCCCTCCTGTCCTGGGTGAGCCCTCCTGCCATGGGTGAGCCCTCCCTCCATGGGTGAGCCCTCCCTCCATGGGTGAGCCCTCCTGTCCTGGGTGAGCCCTCCTGCCATGTGTGAGCCCTCCCTCCATGGGTGAGCCCTCCCTCCATGGGTGAGCCCTCCTGTCCTGTGTGAGCCCTCCTGCCCTGGGTGAGCCCTCCCTCCATGGGGTGAGCCATCCTGCCATGTGTGAGCCATCCTGCCATGGGTGAGCCCTCCTGCCATGGGTGAGCCCTCCTGCCCTGGGTGAGCCCTCCCTCCATGGGGTGAGCCATCCTGCCATGGGTGAGCCCTCCTGCCCTGGGTGATCCCTCCCTCCATGGGTGAGCCCTCCTGTCCTGGGTGAGCCCTCCTGCCATGTGTGAGCCCTCCTGCCCTGGGTGAGCCCTCCCTCCATGGGTGAGCCATCCTGCCCTGGGTGAGCCCTCCTGCCATGGGTGAGCCCTCCCTCCATGGGTGAGCCCTCCTGCCCTGGGTGAGCCCTCCCTCCATGGGGTGAGCCATCCTGCCATGTGTGAGCCCTCCTGCCCTGGGTGAGCCCTCCCTCCATGGGTTGAGCCCTCCTGCCATGGGTGAGCCCTCCTGCCCTGGGTGAGCCCTCCTGCCATGGGACCCAGCACAGCCATCACACAACCCCAGGTCTGTGTGAGTGTGCTCAGATGCTCCATTCCCCTATCTCCATAACAAGCTGCCACAGCAAGTGGTACAAGAAAAGTTCCCAGCAACTTGAGCAGTCTGTTCATCTGATCGGTAAAGTAGTCCCTGTCTTAAAGATGTCTGTGTGTGCCTCTAGGAGCTGGAGTAAGCAGGCTAAGGACCTGTGCTCCCTTTTGTCACAGACATATTTTATGGAAAATCCTTTCGTTAGGATCTTTTCTCCTGAGAAGCTGAGAGCTTCAGCTTCTCCTTGCTTTGCTGCTTTGGAATGTGATTTGGAGAATTGTTTACCCAGCATGTGAAGTTGTTTTTACTTGATGACCAATGACAACCACCTATGTCGAGGCTGTGAGCAGTCACAAGATTTTATTATCATTCCTTTCCTTTCTATTCCTTGCTAGCCCTCTGATTAAATCCTTTCTTCTATGCTTTTAGTATAGTTTAGTTGAGGCAGAGTGGAAATCTTCCTAGGTAGAAATCCATTTTGATTTAAGTAGAATGTACATATTTGAGTTAAGTCTGTAGCTTACTGTGTAGTCTGACTGCCTGTTCTCTTGAAGGGCCTGTGCTTGGAGGGACTGCTTCAGCCAAAGACAAGAGATAAGGAGGGAGAGGAGGGGCAGACAGAGCAGGGCAACCAGACCCAGGAGTTCCTTCTGAAGAATTAGTAGCAAGTGTCACCGAAATCAGTAGAATGAATATGTATGAACCTATTGTGAAATTGCATGCATATGTATTTGAGAGGGAGATAAAAAGAGATCTAGAGTTCCCAAATGTACACATGTCATTTCAAGAGAACAATTCCCAAATGCCTCCAGTGCTGTAATAAATATACCGGCTTTACAACTTTCACAAAAGTTGCAGAGTTTTGTTTATCTCCGCAAAACACAGTATATAATTTTATTTTAATATAATATATATAATAATAAATCAGTCTACTGAAACATGGAGTCAAGATTTTCATCTCTTCCCTCGTCCTGGGACCCCTGCGAACACCACCACATTTGGTGACTCTAAATGAGGAACATTTTCCTACACCCTTTCTTTTCTTACTCAGCTGTGCTGCATAAACCTGCTTGGGCTGGGGGAGAGCCAGGACTGCTCAGTCACCCTGCTGCACATTTCCCATCCTTGGATACTTCTGCAGTCCCTTGCCATTGTGTGTAGCCTAAATCATGAACTATCTACAAAAGCTGAGCAGCAGTACCACTGGAAGAGAAAAAGAGGAAAACAATGTGCCTACTTTTTTACATGCCTATGTCTGATAAAAATTAACTGTGGACTACCTAAGGTATAACAAAAGATATTGCAAATCCTGCCTTTCACAATTTTCCCCTTCAGGATGTGGGGAAAGGAAAAAAAAAAGATACATTTTCCAAACGAAAATGCCACTTTAATTTTGAAAGTGGATTTTGATCTTGTTTTTTCTTTTTGGCATAATAATTTATACCTCTCATGTGGTTTCTGTATTCTTTTCCCTTTTTTTATCTAATTATTTCGACCTTTTTATGCATGTGAGGTTGCTTAAATGTCTCACGGGACTTTTCTCCTGCCTGTGTTACACCAACTGGCCTTTTCATGTTGCTATTTTTCCTAATTATACCTGACACGATACTGGGAAACAGCAGACTTCTTCACAGGCAGTAAAACAAAAGTCTCCTTGACCACAAACAACAAAATAACCCCAGTCCTTATGATTTATTCATTACAGATAAAACCTAGCTTTTACTTTGATAATCCCTAGGACTGTAAATTACATGGAACAGGTGAAATAATCTATTAGTTGCTGTCAGCACTTCTGCCCCTTCCCTTCTGTCATGGCTACATGGTGTCACCTTCTCATTTGCACTGAATGTAGTGCTCATCTCTCTCTGCAGTCTTCTGATTTAACTCATTTGAGGGAATCAGTAGTTTCTGCCTGTGGAGTGAATTTCACTGGCTTTCTGTGTGTTTGGGTGGGCACAGGAGCTGGGATGAAGGGATGCAGCCCTTTGGGACAGAGAGCAGGAGAAAGGGCTGGACAGAAGGGAACCAAAGGATAGAGGAAGAAGATGCCCTTTGAGTTGGCAGTGAGCAAGCAATCACACAGGCTCAAGTCTGTGCCCTGAGGTGCTATTTACAACAGAGAGAGGGAAGGAAATCTGAATTGAAGATCTTTGGTTTTGCTGATAATATTGAACAATATGACTGGACTTGCTGAATTCAACAGTGATAATACTGTGAAAAGGCCATAGGTTTCTAGTTTGGTCACTTGATCTAACAATGAGACTTAATCTAAACATACGACAACACAATCACAGAATCACAGGATGGGTTAGGTTGGGAAGGACCTTGAAAAGATCACCTAATTCCAGCCCCCCTGCCATGGACAGGCATACCTTCTGCTAGGCCAAGTTGCCCAAACCCCATCCAGCCTGGCCTTGGACAGTTCCAGGAATGTGACATCCACAGGTTTTCTGGGCAACCTATTCCAGTGCCTCACCACCTTCACAGTAAGGAATTTCTTCCTAATACCCTATCTAAATTTTCCCTTTTTCAGTTTGAAGCCATTCCCCCTTGTCCTCTTACTACATGGCCCATATCAAAAGTTCCTCTCCAGATTTTTTGGAGGGTTCCTTTAGGAACTGGAATACATAGTTTGGGCAGTCATGAAAGTTTTTCACCATTATGAATTCTTGTGGTTGTAACCAGTGCACAGCTATGACTGGAGTTGGCATTAATGAATAACAAACATGATGTGATCCCATCTCCTGTGGTGTGACAACCCTCCAGCAGAGCCTCAATTACAGCCATGCCATTATTTAAGAACCAGCCTATGGAAAGAGTATGTTGTCAGGCTATAAATTGTGGAGCATATTACCTGGTTAGTGAGAAACCTCCTAATTATCTCAGTTGTGAAAACTGTAGGAGTCTTGCTTGTGCTTCATTTTCATCACAGCAGCAAAACATCTGTTCTAAGGGCAGGAAAAAGAACTGGCTCTTGTGTGAGAAGCAGCTGCACAGGAGAGGGCATTCCAATTAGAGAAAATTAATTCACAATTAAAGTAGTTACATACAGGCCCATTTCACAAGACAGGCAGTGCTTAGTTGACAGCAGCATCTGAAATACAATGCAATGCAATGAGTTTAATTATCTTAATTTTGCAGGCCATTAATCTATAGACCTGCTGAGGTACCATGGTAACAGATGCAGCTCCTGGCTGAGATTGTTTGTTCCAGCTCCCTGGTTGAACCAGGGTGAAAAATCATTCTCTGTTTTGGATTTGTGATATGAGTTTTTGTAAACTTCTACTCTTACATCATCATCATCATCATCATCCGCATTGAAAAAGTGCAGCAGATTTATTTAAGACTACAATTCTGATCTTAGGGTCATGGGGAAATCCAACCAGTAAAAAGGACCACAGAATTAAACTGTAGTTTGAGAAATATAATGTTAGGGGCAGCCTACAACAAACTGCCCCGTGCATTTCTTTTCCAAATACTTGAACCTGTGTGGGAATAAAAAAGGTCTTTACAAATCTGTGGCATTACGTTTACACCCCCTTTTGCAAAGACTTGACTTTGTAAAGCAAAAAATATTGAGTGGCAGTGGTTGTCAATTTACATCAGTCAGGATAATTCTGATTCCTTTTCTGCCTGAAAAAGAATCCCAGGGAGGCTTGATGAACAGCTCAGTGCTTGGAGACATTGGAGGCTGTGCAATGCAGAAGTACCCATTTAGCATGAGGGAAGTGAGTCTGTTAGATGTAATGCAACCTGCATCCAGTACCGAGGTGATTTTGAGAACAAAAATCCATGCATTTTTCAGTCTCATATCTGCTTGGTCTAGATCAAGAGAAGGAAGCATCTCACGCAGCATCTGGTGCTAGAAATGACTGTCATTACCTGAGAAGTTGTGCTCTTTGGTTGAGGATAGGTTGAGGCTAAATTAGAATGATGAGGAAACCAGGGATATGCCAGAATTGAGAGTGTAGCTAGCTCCCAGAAGTATCCACAGGGCTGTTGGAAACAGCCAGACAGGTGCCAGCCTGTAGCCAGCATGTGCTTCTGCTGAGGAGCAACGTGGTTTTGGGTGGGTCTGCTGGCAAACATTGGCTGCAGGTCTGTGTGTGTCACACCAGGGATGTGGCACCATCAGTGTGTCATTCAGCACAGAGTGTGCCTGGGGACCTGAGGTGAATGTTTGTGTGCAGTGTGTACATGAGAGTGTGCCTGCAGCTGAGCTGGCCTCATCAAACTCAAACATCCTCTTGGCTCTGCTCTCTGGCCAACTCTTAGGGGAATCCTTGTGGGATACGTAGCTGCCATCTCCCTGTGCCAGGTGCATTTCTGGCAGCTGAACAAGAGTCTGTGACCAGCATCTCTGGCCACTGTGTGTCCCCTGTTGCCTTCACTACTCTCACTTGTGCAGGAGGGTGATAGTGCAGGCAGTGGTGTTGTATGCCTGCTGAAGGACAGGAGGTTCTCCAAGACAGGTGAATTCTGAAAAAAAATGCAAGTCTTTTCTGAAAGAAGCCGGTATGCAAGAATTTAGCAGTCCAGCCTTTCACTGGTTTTACTTTTTAGAGCATTTTCATAGTTCTGTGACACAACTGAAGATAGATTACAGCTCTTTAGTTAACACTGTGTACAAAACTCCCTCGTTCCATGTGCTGTTTTGTTCTCCTTTTTGCTAAAACCCCTCTGTTAAACAACCGCCTTTTGAGTTTGATTGTTAGGCCCACACAGTACAGTTTTCAGTGTTTAATAGCTGGTTTTACGTCTCCCTTCTAAATAATCAGATGATTGTATTCTATACAAGAGCCAGGAGTAAACATGTTCTGATGGCAACAGCTGGAGAGAAGCCTGGCTGCACATCAATGGAATAGCAAAAGCAAAACTGTTTCTTGAATAACTGTTCAAATATATTGCTATAAATAATGAATAGCTGTCTTGACAAAACATAATGCTGTTGAAAATGGAGATAAGATGATGTGATGGATCAGTATTTATTTTCTTTAAAGTGTTATTTCTTATACCTGTCAGCAAACATTCTCTATCTTTAAATGAGTTGCATTTCTTCTCTTTCTAGACAGTCCTAGGCTTGTGAATTCACTGCTCCACCAATCACCTACTACTCAGGAAAATTAGCTTTTGAATTTGCAACAGCTCTTCATTTGGTTGTCCTGGCAATTTTCAGAAGTAATTCATTTTGTACTTTCTTAATAAGCAGTGAGAGATTTGAGAGAGAATATAAATCTATAATTTTATTTTAAGGAATTTTTTAGTGGTGCTCTTGTACTGTCACTTCTTTTGTGGTTCAAATGTATATAAGGCAGTTTCAGTCATAAAAAGCTCTCAGTGTCATGTTCTGCCACTTTGGCATCATGATAAATATTACTTCAGTCAAGAAATGAAATTGATTCTGAAGGGACTGCTCACTGAAGTAGTTGCTAGTAGTTATGGATAGGAACAGCAGGCTGTAAACCTTTGACTTGCACACAATTCCTTGGAAGCATAGATGTTCTCCAACATGACTGAGGAGTGCAAAGCTCCTCAGCTTTTTTCTATAGCTCCTTTCTATACTGTGATTTACTGCACCTTTTTATGTGGTCTCCTAAGGCTATATGGTGAAACTGAAAGGCCAGCACACTCATTAGGTGATTTAAGCTATCTCAATGAGTGGAAAATGTTGGTTTGGGGATTGTAGATCATCAATAAATTGTTCGTGTGTGAAATGAAAAGCCACCTTGAGGTCAGCTTTCATTAAATTCATCTTGAGCTCAGGCAATTTGGAAACACCTGGCTTAGCCCAGTAATTATTTGACTGCTATGACTTGAAAAACAAGATAGAGGTATCAGACAATAATGGCTTAATCAGAACTTTTAAACACTACTGTTTTTTCAAATAAAGAGACCAGGATCTACAGCAAATGCAGCTGCCACAGGGCAGCACAGCCCTCTACCCTGCAGTGATAGGAGTCCACAGCCTTCTCAATCTGATGAATTGCATGCCAAGATCTTTATACAACCAGATTCATGGGACATGACCTTCCACCCTGGAGAGCCATGGGATAGCAGAGGTTGAAGCCTGAAGCAGCCAACAGTGTTTTCCTAGGGTTTCAGCAAGAGGGAGCTGGCTGCAGGGGGAATGCAGCAGGCTCCCAAGATCAGCCAGTACCATCTACCTCAGCCACATTTGTGTGTGCCCCTTTTCTCCCCATGCTGAGGATTCCAATTCCACAGCAATCCCTATGTCAGTGCTGGCTCATCTCTGACTGTATGAGACATGAGCTGAGGGGAGATTTAAGGAGTGTGTCAGAAAGCATTGTGATTCTTCTGCTTTTAAACTGTACTTTTTGTGAATTCTCCAAGAGCTCTTACCTCCATGTGGGTGATACTGCTTTGATCTGTGCATCCAAGCTGTGGGCTTGTATGATTGTAGTTTCTTACCTGCCCAATATAAATATTTTTGAGAAAATCAACAATGCTGCATCCCCTGGGAGGATTCACATTGTGCTGTTCTTAACCTAACACAAGCTAAAGAGTCAATTTTTCAAGTGATTTAGTGATGCCTTATAAATTTGTGAAAATGGCATCTAGGTAATGCAGATTTTGTATAGGCAAAAGGATATATGAACTGTATGGATACAATTTTTGTAATCTGTATCTAGGCATTTCAGGAATACATGCTGTGAAGGAGCATTTAATAACTAGTAAATAACAAAAAGGTTCCACATTCTTAACTGAATCCCTTTTGATGTGCCCTATCAAAAAAAGAATGCTGTTCTGTCAGTGTTCAAGAACTTTTTTCTAATCTGTTGTTGTTATTAACTATAACTTAATACTGTTGTAAATTAAAATCAACATATAGGATGTTTCAAGGGGTTCCTCTTGGGACTTTGCCTGAGAAATGCCAGAGACATGAGTAGTATACATTACATTGTATTAAAAAGCACAGCCAGATAGTGCATATTAGGTTCACCTGCAGGAACTCACTCCTTCAAACTCAGGATGCAGAGTCCCCAGCATCACAAAATCCTCTAATCTGGGAGAGGAAGAACTGTCAGGTTCTCTCCCTCATCTGATGGCACTGGGGCTAGCAAATCCAGGGGAGTGCCCTGCCAAGTGCACAGTTGGTGTTTCAGGGCTTTGTCTCACCTGGCTCACAGCACTGCACCCTTCAGATGTGGCCTTGGAAGAAGCCAGTGTCACCTCAGAAGTGTGTGCCAGCAGCACACTGACTGGTCCCTGGTGGAGATGCATTCCACATTCTTTCCAAGTGCTCTGCTTTCTCCACAGTGAATTGGGCAGGAGCTCATGGTGTCTGGGGTTGTTCTAGCCCTGCAGTTGCTGTCAGAGCTGCAGCACAGAGAGCAGGGGCTCAGCATGCCCAACCTGTACAGCCTTTTCCCCCCAGCCCTCCATACCACCACTGCTTATGCCAGAGCTGTGCTCCAGCTGTGCACCATGTGCAGTCCTGTTGAGAGAGAATTAACAGTGCTTAATGAATGAAGCAGTTTGGGAGGTAGAAGGAGGTCTGAAGCTATGGCTAGTAGGTTGATGAAGACATTGTGCTGTCTGTGCTGCAGCTGGGACACTCACTGAGCTCTGCTGTGCTCTGCTCTGTCCACTGTGAGACTGAGGGCCAGGTTGCAAACTCCAACAAGGGTGGGGGCCAAGGCAGCACACCCCAGCCCTTCCACAGGTACCAGTCCTCTGAATCTCTGATTTTGTTGTGGCATAAGCTATTTGGGATGATAAAGGATTTCTGATCATTCACAGGCTAGTTATTAACCTACTACAGATGCCTTTATCTATTGATATGAAATACTACCATGTAGTAAAGCTCCAAGGATTTATGTATGCCAACAGGAAGATTACTTTTTACCATGTCCCTGTGGAAGCACTGCTATTTTATTAAGTAAGTTGATTTGGAAGAAATCACCATTGAATTTAACTCTTGCAGCTGACCTAATTTTGTCTTGAAAGATTAAAACTTTTCTAGTAGGCTTGATGGTCTGTCAACTCAGCATCAAGAATGTCTGCCTTTTTACTAGTGTATGACTGTCATCCTGATACATGATCTAAAGTGAATTACAGCAGCAGGAACCATAATTTCAGAATACTAGAAATACTAGTGTAATTGTTTTATTTAAGGAATTATACTGAAAAGATTGCTCAATCTATTTTTCTCTTCTCAGCTGGTGGCCTCCATTGTGTTTATCAGCTTTGGTGTTGTGGCAGCCTTCTGTTGTGCAGTAGTTGATGGAGTGTTCGCAGCACGACACATAGTAAGTGCACTGATTTTGTCATCTTTCAATTTTGATTAGTTATGTCATTTCTAGCAGGAAAATATTTTCTTTTGGTTTATGTTTAGCAGTATATTAGGGGTGTTGATAGATCTTGGTGGAGATTCCAAATAGAAAGGTGATATAAAAGATGTCATGAAAGGCATGCTAAAAGGTGTATCTGCTTAGAAAAGGAAGACATTTCAACCACTACCAGAATTTGTTTCCTATTGTACAAAGGCTTTTTGGGCACAGTAAGGATTTGGAATGCAACCAGTGATGAGCACCCTCACCTGATGGGATTTGAATATGCTAGTTTATGTTAGAAATGTGTTGTTTGCTGTTCTATCTTTTGTGATAGAATACCTAAAAAATCAGTCAAAACCGTAGATTTAATTGAGCTTTGATTTCCAAAATCATCAGGAAATAAGTAGTCATATGTGTTAACAGACATTAGAGGTCAGATGGAGTATACTAAATAATACAGCATGATAGTATACAAGCTCTCTCTGCTATGAAATACCACGAGTCACTCATCTTTCTGCTTATGTTCATTGAGGGGCAGCATAACTCCACTGGCATCAGTGAGACCCTATTGAATTTCTGTTAGCAAATACTTCAGAATAATTAGGCTTTAGATCACCTGGAGCAAAAAGTTATAAACTGATTTATATTTTAGTGTTACTGAAGAGGGCTTTAAACCAAATGTGTGTTTCAGAGCTTCATATGCATGACACAAGACAAAAAACATCTATTGGTGTAAAAAGCTGAGGTGTGCAATGTGAGCATGGGTAAATGCTCTGGATTGTAGTCATGTTTTGTGGTATACAGACCCTGCATGATGCCAAAGTGGCCTGCTTTTTCTTGGATTTACCCTGTAGCTGGTCTGAATGATACTTGATTTAACTGTTCTGGTTAGCAAAGGCCCAGGGAGCCTTGCCATGGGAGCTGCTTAAAAGCAGAGGGGAGCAAATTCCTATTTAGATTCCCTGCTCCAGAACATTCAGTGGTTGTGCCCTGGAAAACCACTGATACTTGTTGAAATTTTGGACCTGTCCTGGAGAGGCTGAGGCAACTGGGGTTGTTTAGTCTGGAGAAGCAGAGGTTATTTATCTGAAAGGAAGTTACAGTGAGGTGAAGGTCAGTCTTTTATGCCATGACCCACTTGCAAGTTTGAGAAGAACTGGCCTTAACTTGAGCCTGGGGAGGTTCAGATTGGATACTGAGAGAGTAGTTAAGCATTGGACAAAGTTGCCCAGGAAGATGGCAGAGTCACCATTTCTGGAAGTCCACGAAGGCATCTGGATATGTCACTTAGGGATATGGTGTAAAGGTGATTTAGGGTTAATGATTGCACTGTATGATCCTGAAGGTCTCTTCCAACCTTGAGGATTCTGTGATTCTGTAATTTCCCAGGAACCTGACTTGTTTCTGTCCTGATTTAATGTGATCATTAGGAAGTGTTCAGATGGCACTTGTGCAGTCTTACACGTTGTAACTGCAGTGCAGCTGTGCAGCCACAGCCCCCCACTGCTGAGGGTAGACACAGCTTCTCTGAGGTGAGGTCCTGTGTCAGGGGACAGTTTGTGTGCTCAGTCTCAAGCACAGACACAGCCGTTGCGCCTCACCCCTTTCTAGGTGTTTTCAGTAAGAGAACACCAAGGCACAAAGTCATTGCACCCACCCAAGAAAAAAGCATTTTACAATCTGGAGTGCAGTTCTGTATCTGGGTAAGTCAGTGATTGGGTATGACTGCATCTCCTGTGCAGAGCTGGAGGGTAGAAGGGGCTGGTCACCTTCCATCCATTCCCAGGAGTGCTGGAGTTGTACAACCCGGTAACATGATCCTGCTTCAGTCACATCTTGACAGCCTTCATGGAAATCCATGACCAGTTATTACAGCGACCTGAGGAGGTCGCTGGGGTGAGAGAGAAGGACGAGAATCTTGTTTCTTGATCAGAAGGCTGGATTTTTTGATATATGATATATAATACATTATAACTATACTAAATAGAACAAAGAGAGAAGTTGCAGAGGCTTGCTAAGCTAAGCTAAGAATAGAATAGAATCTCAAACAAAGTTCTGTCTCCAGGGGATCTTTTTTCGAGCTTGCTTCTGTGATTGGCTCTCAATTAAAAACATGGAACATGAACCAATCACAGGTGCATCCTATTGCATTTCACAGCAGCTGATAACAATTGTTTACATTCTCTTCTGGGGCCCTTGCTTCCCAGAAGATGCAGAAATCTGAAAGAAAGGATTTCTATGAAAAAATGTCTGTGACAACCAGTTGACAGGCTTCATGGAAATCCATGACCAGTTGTTTACACTTGGGCCTAGTTCTGTTTGTCACATCTGTATCTTGCTGTCTCTTTCACCTATGACAGAGCAAAGAAATACTAAGTAGCACTATTTGTTGGAAAACTAATTTGCATTTCAGCATGATCATACTCCCTTCAACTCATTCTCCTCTGTCTGATAAGGAACTTGATAGGATCAGGTGAAGTAAAGGTGTACATCACCAAGTTTCTCTGACTAACACAACTGGGAAGGTCTGTAGGGATGATAGTGTAAGTGTGCTCCCAGTTTAATTTACAGGAATGGTAGGGCTTTATCAGAAGAACACGTGCCATGCAGACTACAGTGTCACTGGCACTGTGTTACATCCTCTTTGCATCACAGCTCATTTCCTTCAGGAAGAGCAGCAACACCACATTTAGTCCACTGCTACAGGCAGTACCAGCCTTTTTCAGTCCTGGCTTGTGCTGTTGCCATTTTGTCCACTGCCTTTGGGGCACAACTGCTGAAGAGTTGGAGTAAACTGTCCTCTAGTCATGGAAAGGACAAATTCAATGTCAGAGCAGGTGCCTATACTAAAGCCATCAACTTTTTGTGAGAAATGGTAGTTGAAGCCAAGCAGTCTTCAGACTGACTACAAATACAGCATCTTTCACATCAATTCGGAATAAGAAATGTGTCCCCCTTTTTTGTTTTATTTTTAGCTTCATTTGAGCTGGAAAGGATGTGAAGAGGACAAATCACATAATTGCAGATTTTTCTTAGTATGTGCCTGCAGTGGAATGGAGGCAATTATTGTTGCACATTTTCTCCTGCTTTTATAAAACTGTGAATAGAATAATAAAATAGTTTCCTCTGTTTTATTTCCTTCCCAAGAAGGCATGAAATTGACGAAAATTCTTCTAGGAAATGGATGTATTTCAGAAAAGAGAGGCTTAAATTATTTAAGACTTACTTTGCTTTATAGAAAGGTCTGGATCACACCATTTATAAAATTAAAAACACTGAAGGAAATGTAGCTTGATTTAAAATAGCAGTAGCTTATTTAAGAAATAATGCAGATATAATTCACCTTAAAAAGAAAAAAACAACCAAACCAGAATCAAGAAAAATAAATCAAAGTTGAAATTAAAGTGCAGTGATGTTATTTCAGAAAAATATGGTGATTAAAGGAATTTATGTGCATTTGTGTTTGTTTCAGACATTTTGTTGTTTAGTGGATGAGAACAGTCCAGTTGTTCTAATGGAGATCATTCAACAATGTCCTCCTACCACACAGGGAGATTCCCTGTCCCACCGCAGGTACAGGTTCTCTGCAGTAGCTATGATCTCCTATTCATGACTGCAAGCCTTGACCATTGCCATATGATCTTTAGTTTTGCAGTTGTGCTCCAGGTGGAACCTAAAATAGCCAACAGCAAGAAATCCAGGTGTGAAGGGAAGAAATTGCCTTTTCCAACCGCGTTTATTCTGTGATTCTGTGAAGAAAAAGCTGGGTGCTCTGGAAGGCAGAGTTACTTGTCCATTGTGACATCTAAAATGCACACCAAACCAAGCAGTGTTAAGTTGTTCCTCTTCTTCAAAGACACTTCTGTGTGACAGTGATTTAATTTCATTTTCAGCTGACCTAGTTTCTTCCTCTTGACAGTGATGGCTTAAGGAATTAATTAAAAAAGAATATGTCGTCAGGTACTAAGCCCTGAAATGTACTTGAGAATGAACTTAGCTGAACTAGAGGATACTGAAACATTCCTAGATTCAGATCTTCATTCATGTGGTTTGAGTGCAGCTTGTGGACTGCTGAAGTGTATCCGCTGAGTAATTACCTACCCATTTTGTAATTTAGAAATTAAATTGAAATATTTGCCTTCTCTTTATATACATAACTCAAAATACTATTCGATAAGATGGGCATTATGTAAACTCACTTTCTCTGAGGCACAGAGACAAGGCAATGGGAACATGGAGTCTTTGATCTGTGGAATGCTCTTGCAGATTGAGCTCTGGTTGGTAGAACTCCAAAGCTGCTGTATTAAGCAATGTAAAGCTGGCAGCCCCAACCTAGTGAACAAATAACTACATTATAAACATGTTCTATGTGGTGAAGATCTGCTGATTTCTGTGTTAAGAGCGGTTCCCCGGCAGAGACATAGAGACCCCTGCCCAGCAGTGATCTGAGGGCTCCCAGCATTGGCCTGAGGGCTTCCAGCAGTGAGTAAGGGCTCCCAGCATTGTCCTGTGGTCTCCCAGCAGTGATCTATGGGCTCCCAGCAGTGGCTGTGGGCTCCCAGCAGTGATTGAGGGCTCTGAGCAGTGGCCGTGGGCTCCCAGCAGTGGCTGTGGGCTCCCAGCAGTGGCTGAGGGCTCCCAGCAGTGATTGAGGGCTCCCAGCAGTGAGTGAGGGCTCCCAGCAGTGGCTGTGGGTTCCCAGCAGTGGCTGTGGGTTCCCAGCAGTGGCTGAGGGCTCCCAGCAGTGGCTGAGGGCTCCCAGCAGTGACTGAGGGCTCCCCGCTGCTCTCTGAGGCCTGGGCCAGAGGATGCCGGTGCTGCCGTGTGTGCCCTCAGGAGCCGGCAGCTACATGTGGTGTTTGAATGTGCAGTGGCCGAGGATATCCAACCCCTTCCCATCTCTGGAGCTTCTCATGCAGTTACAGACACTCAGGCAAGGACTGCAGCAGGGGTGACTGGCAGCTTTGCTGGCCACTGCTGCATTTTACTACGGGGTGGCTTCATAAGCCCATGGCACATAACACAGGCCACAGTCTTGCACACTGCAGGTCAGATCCTCTAAAAGCCATTTGAAAATGTTCTGAGCGAGCCTGTTGGCCTTCCAATTGAAGAAAAAAACAAATAGTTTTATTCCATGTCTAATACGACTCAAAGAATAATTTCTCACTGGAATTGAATTAGGTAGATTCTCTGGAGAACAACTCTAAAAGCATTTTGTGTTCTCCATGTTGCCACATGAGACAAAATTACACCTAATTACTTTTAATTCCATTTCCATCCTGTATGACTCATTAATGTAATAGCATGGCATAGCATATACCATCAAAAGGATCAACAGCAGCATGTCCAGCAGGTCAGGGGAGGTGATCTGCCCCTCTGCTCTGCTCGAGTGAGACCCCACCTGGAGTGCTGCATCCAGCTGTGGAGTCCTCATCAGCAGAGAAAGGACATGGATTCCTTGGAGCAAGCCCAGAGAAGGGTCACACAGATGATCAGAGAGATGGAGCACCATTCCTACAAAGACAGGCTGAGATAGCTGGGGTTGTTTAGCCTGGAGAGGAGACGGCTCCATGGAAACCAGACTGAGTCCATCCAGTACCTAAAGGGGCCTATAAGAAAGATAGGGACAAAATTTTTAGCAGGGCCTGTTGTGATAGGACAAGGTTTTAAAGTAAAAGAGAGTTAATTTAGGTTAGATATAAGGAAGAAGTTTTTTACAATGAGGGTGGTAAAACACTGAAACAGATGGCACAGAAAGGTGGTAGGTGCCCCATCCCTGGAAACGAATTCAAGGTCAGATTGGACAGGACTCTGAGCCTGGTCTGGCTGAAGATGTTCATTGCTATTAGATGGACTTTAAAAGTCTCTTCCTACCCAAACTATTCTGTGATTCTCTGAAAGGCTTTGCAATTGTATTTTTCTTTTAGCAGAGTGAGTACTAAACATTTTTAACTGAAAACTAGTACTAGTTCAGCAGTGATTTTTTTGTTGATGGTCCACTGAGCATTGTTTCATTGTGAACTTCCTAAATACAGAGTGCTTAAGTTTGCAATCAGTACATTTTGATGCCAATGGTCAACTGTCCCACAGTATTAATTCCAGTACTAGACCTTGCATCTGACACTGAAGCACAGATTCTTAGGGCACCAGCCATTTACAGGGTGGGATTAATTCTTTTTTATGCACTTAGTACGAGGGTTGGAGCAAAGGAGGATTCTTGCAACCAGCTTAAGCCCATCTGCCAAGAGTTCTCTTTTGTGCTGAAAGACAACCCCATTCACGCGTCCAAATGCAGCTGACAATACTTTAAATCAAAGGGCAAATACTTTGAAAAAGAATTTTCCTGGAGGGCCTGAAGAGCTTGGAGCCTGTTGTACTATCATTTTTGTTCCTGTTACTCAGATGTATATTTCCTGTGAAGCACATTATAGCTTGGGAGTGTCCAGTCCTGTGAAAGGTAAATTAGTCAGAGGTACATAAGCAAAAGCCTGAAAACAGAAGTCAGAAGGACATCTACTAGAAGAGAAGGTACTGACATCACAGAAGAGTTTCAGACCACGCCCACAAGCTATTTTGAAGCCAGATTTGAACTGGACATATAATGCTAAGCTGTGTTGATGTGAGCAAAGTGGTGGGACTGTGTGGAGTTTGGTCTCTGGCTTTTATTTGGCAACACAGGAATAGCCTGTGGGACCACTGCTAGATTACTGATTCCAGCTCTGGTTTTCCTTGTTGCTTTGCCAAAGACCTGATTGACTTGGAAAGAGTTTGGAGAAGAAAAATCTGAAATCTGAAGTGGGAGCTTTTAGAAAAAGTACTCAGAAGATTGATTTGTTTTATTTAACATAGAAAAGGTTGACAGGTAAATTGATTATGGCCTTTCTAAAGTATCTGTGTAGTCAAATGTTATCTGATAGCAGATGCCTTTTAGTCCTTCACACAAAAACAAAAGAAGTGCAGTGAGTTGAAGTCAATGCTAAAAAGATTCAAACCATGAAGCAGACATGGTTTTGACAATAATGAATTATGGAAGCAGCTTTGTCAAGGTTATGGATAATCCTCCATCACTGAAATATCTGAATTCCAAGCTTCTTTTTGTGTAATCTTACGAAGCATATCCAGAGGTTATGAACTTGAAGCATATGTCTTGGGATGAAATTATTTAGGCTTTGTTATTCAAGAGGTCATTCTAGAGCAGGGTCTTCAAGGAAGGCTTCTGTGAACTATTTTTACAGTCAGGTAGAAACTCTATTGCCTGTTGTAAAACCTGTCTGTGTGGTGCCAGGACCTGTCCTCTGCTAGAAAATGTTTAGGATTTGATAGACTAAAACCACTTGAACATGATTTATCAATCTTTCTGATCTAGGCTAGCTGATCTTCAAATCAACAGAGGAAATGCAATCTTTAACATGAACATAACTTAAAAACTTCTCTACTAAAACCACCATTCCTCACATACTGGATAACATACAAGACAACCCAATGATGAGTACATTCAATATATTTATATATATATATACATATATATATATATGAGTACATATGTATTGAATATATTGGATGCATCCAGGGATTTGTCAGCAAAACTGCCATCTTGCTAATGTTTTCTGGTCTAGAACACAGATGAAGGGATTTTGTACCCACAAATATTCCTCTGTTTCCAGACAGGTATTATGTATACAGCCCAAATATACTGACATTACAGAGGAGCTGGTAGTATGCATTATGGTTGCCAGATATTTTGCAGTAAGAAAAATAATGGCAACCATTTTTATTTTTGGAGAACCTCTTATGATTCCCCCTCGAGTTTGCAGAGCCTCTCACACTGGCAAGGACAAAGCTCCCAGTTTACACAGTGCATTTTTTTTTTTAATCCCTGAAATTCCTTTCAGGTTTAGCCAAATTGCAAATTCTTTAAAATCCTTTTTTTCCTTTCCTGCTGTGACTGGTTCTCTAGAGGGAGAAGGGCTGGTATTGTGCCAACCAAACAGAAATGTCTCAACCATTAGGCAGCACACACACTGTGTTTGGATACCAAAGAGGAATTCACTTTTTGATAAGAAGGGAAAAGAGGGGTTTGGGTTCCTTTCCCATCTGCCCCACTGTAGAACAAATGCCTTCACTGCTGACAAAACCAAGGATTGGTCCAGGATTCCAAAGCCCCCTGACATAAACACCGATCCATTGGCTTCCCTCTTTGAGATGTAACAGCCCAAACTGAGATCTCTCATCAATGCCTTTGCTTTAGTCATTCAAACTGCAGCAAGGCAGCTTTGAGGGAGGAGTTCTGTGAAGATGCAGTAAGACCATCTTTCTACAATTACATGCAATATGGAGGGAGGAAGACTGTTCTTTTATTTTAAAATGGGAATTTGTACTTTGTGAAAATGTTAATGCGTTTGAATATTTGAAAGTTAATGGTTAAATGCCACTGCCATTTAATTACATGATCCTGTTGCACAGAGACCACAATGTCAGTGTACAACTGGGCAGAATTTTTAGTGCATAGGGCTTGTAGCAAATCTGGCAGTTCCAATCTCTTTGACTCTGAAAGTTTAATTATTTTCTTTTAGCTTTGCTTCTAGTGTACTTAGATAGGGATGAATTCCATTGAGTATATTGTAAATCAGCTCCAGAAATAAGGAAATAGGATAGGGAAATTGTACACATTTTACTGATATTAATAATCATATTATTAATGCTAGAAATAATATGAGAAAGTGAGAAGGATTTGATCCAAATTTAAAATTACACTGGTATTTTAGTTCTCACGGATTATAGTCTTCTGCATTTGTACATAGATAATGGCTTCTGCATCTGTGTGGCTGCTATACATCCAACAATCAGGTGAGTGGCAGAGACAGCAGAACTTGTTCAGCAATGCAGAATAGTAGCTTGGGTCAGGGGAGATTTATTGTCTACTTCCATCTTTGCTTCCTTACTGTGCAAAGCACGGGCCATGATGGAATTTATGCGAAGTGTACAAAGCAAGTTAATTACACTTTAATCCTCAGAAAGGTGGGTGACTGGGGCAAAGGGCTTGCAGTCTGTTCTGAAAAGCTAATCTACCTCACTCTGATGGGCTGTCAGCAGAAGATAATGTCCTTTATTGTTTCCTATTCTCAGAAATGGTTCTAGACCAACAACAGATGTTTCTTTTCTATGAAAAAATTTCAAAGCTTCTACACAGACATATAGAGGGAGCGAAAATAACTACCTGCAGACTTCAGATCGAAGCAAAAATACTTAATAGTTTTTTCATCATTTCTCAAAGGAAAAACATTGTTTTCAGTTGCCCAGTGCAGAAACTAGTGGAGTTAAAAAAAAAAAAAAAAAGAAAAAATAAAGGCATTGTTTATTCATACGGATCTGAAGTCCTTAAATTCTACTAGAGTAAAAATTAAGGGTGTAATTAAGGGTGTTTCAGTACGTTGCAATAAGCCCTAGCAAAAGGTTTTATTTGTTTCCCCTTTAAGAAGAAACCACAATTAGTATGAATAATCATATCATAGAGCAGGAATTTCTCTCTCTGTGGGTGGATGATTATTCAATTGCATATAACATCCATGGAAACTATGTTCCCAGGTACTCAACTAAGTTTTGATTTATGATTATTTATGGCTCTGTTAAGAGCTTATTAAAATGTGTTGCATCACTTCTGCTAGATTTTGGAACTTCACACTTGTAATATATTTATTTAGTCTTTTATGATGAATTCCAAGAAGGTAACATACTTAAGAAATTTTTTTTACCTAATCTGCCTAAAGTTTTCTTGTACGGCTCAGTGCAGTTCTCTCCACATTCCCAGCCATCAGTATATCCAGTGACTTCTTCTCCTCTGGAGCACTGAGCGCCATGTATTACAACATTTCTAAGATCTTCTGAGATGCATGTGAGCTTCAAAATGACAAGCCAGTGGAGATGGGGAAAAGCTAATTGTACCTGAGCAGTCTGGGCATTCATGAACCATTTCACTAATTGTTTAGACAATTTTATTTTTAAAACTCATGTCTTTTCATTCCTCTTGAAGTTTCTTTCATGGGCTTTCTCCTCTATTACCTTTTGGATCCCAGTCCTTCAGTTCCTCCCATTTGGATGAGGCCAGTCAGCCTGGCTGACATGTGGCAGTGGGGATCTCCCTGTTACAGGAATGATAGGGACCTTTCATAGCAAATTGCTGGGCATAAACAGCTGCTTTCTGGCTGGTTTCTGCTCAATAGCTAACATAAAAATGTCATGCATAAAGTTGTTATTACATTAATCAAATATAGTAGGGATATTTTGTGCCATGCCCTGAAAATTAAAACCAACAAAAAACCAATGTTTATTAAGCCTCCAGCATTTTATCTGTAGATTTAGATACTCAATATATTTATATATTGCCCAATTAGTGTATTTAGTGCAGCCTCTTTTCCTTCCCTTTGCTATAAAACAAATCCAAAAGAGTATTATAAATTAAACCCCTGTACATTTCAGTCAGCAGGATATTCAGTATTTCAGATGCCTAAAGGCTAGTGTCTTCCAAAATGACGCTTGTTGCAGTAGTATACTTAGAGATTTATATGAGATTAGTGCAGCTGGTTAAAACATGGTGCTCATAATGCCAAGGTTGCCGATTTGATCCCTGTGTGGGATCATTCCATTCATTTAAGAGCTGGACTTGATGATCCTTGTGGGTCCCTTCCAACTCAGAATATTCTGTGGTTCAGTGATTTCTTGCATACTCTGATAGCATTAAGGCAAGAGGAAGGAGATGGAGCAGTTTTTCATGTATTTGAGTCACATTACCAGAAACAGAATAAACAGTTCTTGCATTCTTGTGGAAACGTTAATTACTCACACGGCACAACATCATTACAATCAAGACAGAGCAATCAGTTCATATAACAAACCCTATAATCAAAGTAATGTAATCAATGGAAGTAATCAACTATAATAAGCAATTAAATACCTAACTGCATCAAGCAATAACTAAAATTACAGCCTTGAATAGTATCAGCTAATTGCATCATTAGAAACTTGTGTAAAAGCCAGTGGTAAGGCTTAGAGTTTTTAACTAGACAACATAGCTATTGCAGGTGTTGTGGGAAGGTCTATAGCTTCATCCTGAGAGACGCTGGCTAGCAAGACTTGACTAAAGAAAAGCAGACCAGGCTTGGATTTGCTGTATTAAGGCAGGAATAGGCTTTCTCACTGGAGCCTTGGGTGGCCTTATCCGCAGAGCAGCCAGGGCAGCAGCGCCCAAGCGGACACACACCGTGTCACTCAGCAGCTCTGCACACATGTCCTTCCTTCCTACCACCACCTAAGCCTGCTCAGACAAAGGCACTGCAGGCACTGAACCTCCTTGGGAATGTGCAGGGGAGTCAGCTCCCATTTCTTTTGCCTCTTCCTCTGCACTCCATCTGCTTGTGAAGGCTGACAGGCCTTTCCTCCCACCTTCGTGCCACGGAGAGTGTGGCCAAAAGTCGTTGAGAGAAAATCACCTGTTTGAAGAGGTCTTAACCTCTCCTAATAGAGAGATGTATCCATCTGAGAACAGACCTGTCAGTCCGCACCAGGAAGTGTCCTGTCTGTGCCCATTGTCCTACAATGGGGCAGCTCCAGCATCTGGAGGCTTTTCATTTGACTGTAGCAGTACTACCAGAGCACAAACCTCACCAAAATAAAGAAGAGTAAGACTAAGACTACCACTGCAAAGTAGAAATAAATAAAAAATCAGCGAGGAAATATAAAATGAGACAGAAGCATATTTGTGTGGTTTTCAGCCATGACAGTTTACAGGTATTCTGAATATTTTATTGGTTTGAAAGACCTGAAATGAATATGTGCTGCTACCAAATGTTAAGAGAAGAGGATTCAGTAGGATCGAGTCTTTCAGATTAAATAGAAATTCTAAAAAGAACCCCTGGAAATGTGAAGTAAATCTAGTTTGTGACAGTAAAGTTTTAAGCCCCACCAGCTGCTTTGCCTATTTTCAGCACTGAAGTTGGGTTGTTTCGGCATAGCAGACAAAATAGGCAGGGTCTCTAGGCTGGAGTGCAGCATTTCTAGAAGAAGATTAGCTCTTAAATTCATGCAAGGCAGATGTAGAAGTGCAAGAAGGGTAAGTGCTGTCTGCAGTCTGCAGTGGAATTGCTCTCATGGTGTGACCTCACCCAAAGAATGTAACCAGATACCCTGGCGGCTGCCTCTGAAGTGCTTAAACAACACTGGGGATGTATTATTTGCACCAGGGGATCACTAAAGTGCTGTAGTTACAGTAGCAGTATGGCATGGACAGAAGCATGTCTCTGTCTAACTCTGCCTTGCTTTGAAGTGTTTGATCAACTGTACATTTGGGAGCCCTTAACCCCTAAGGCATAGGCAACATGTGTAGAAACTGAATTAACACACACTATTCTAGGGCTTAAAGTTTCTTAATATACTTTCCTAATTATTGTATACATTTTGAAAGAAAATAGCAAAAAAATTGAAAGCATTCTGTTCCTGCCAGTTGGGTCTGTTGCAGCCCTTGGCAGAAGCATGGCCTTAGAGCTGGGCTGCTGCACTCACACAGAACTGTGGGAGTCCAGAAATGGCTCACTTTTTAGCATTCTCCCTTCCAAATCCTACCCAGCATGCACTGTGCACACCCTGACAGCCTGGGGCTTCCCATGTCAATAGTCAACATGATGGTATCGAGAGAGCAAAACATCAGAAAAAGTAAGGAACAATCACAGAGGAGGAAAATGGCTGAAATGAAGAAATGGAAAGGCCTGGAGGCCCACTTGAAGTGAAACAGAACTGACACATTTAGATTCAAAAGCTGATTATGACCTTGTTGGCTATGTTAATAATTCCAGAAAAAAAACTGTCTTAGTGCATGGTCAAAAGGTGAAATAGGAAGGGATTATCATAGAATGGTAGAATTATCTAGGTTGGAAAAGACCTTTTAAGATTATGAAATTCAATGTAAACTTAACACTGCCAAATCCAGTAGTACATTTAATTTTCTGATCATAGCTTTACTTTCCCAACTTCCTTAATAAAAAAAAAAAATGTTTGTTTTTATTACAATTTCTGTCTTTCAATCATCTCTCCATAATGACCATGACTTTATTTTCTAGCACCTGGACTTCCTTTCAGGGTCACAGTGGTTTTTAAGCCTGAGGTTTTATAGCAACCACAGCATTCCAGATAGCTGCCAGCCAAATGCTTACAGCCAATTTATTATGTGGGTTGAATTTCTTTGTGAATAAGAGAGGTGGAGATGCAATGGCAGCCTCTTTAGAGTCCCTGGCACTGACTGAAAGAGCACATCCTGGCAGAGGGCAGGAGCTGATTGCCTGGCACTCCCATAACAGCTGCCCCAGCTATTGAAGGGGGGGAAGAGAAGCTCACTGAGCCCCATGGTGGTGCTGGGCAGCCCAGGACATTGGTCTGTCCAAGGAGTCAACATTTCCTGTGGGAGCACATGATGTGTCCTGCCCTGAGGCTCCTGCTGCACACTGAACTCTCTTCCTCTCTGCTCAGCTGCTGTCTGAAATAGAAAGGTTTGAAACTAATGATATTAGTTACAGAAATAAATTTTAATGAGGCATGTGAGGAAAACTATGTTAATAACTGTATGTAAACAAATAGTTTACAAAACAATCTATATGTAACTATATGTATACAAAAATTTTATATCTCATGAATTATGAGTAAGGCATTCTGTTGGACTACCAGGTAGTTAAAGATTCTTTAACAACACAAGAGAAGATACAGGTCTTCAGGAAACTAGCAGTTTTAAAATGGTTATTTTAATTAGTTAGTTTTCTGGCAGTTGATGGGGGTTCAATAACTAGAAATACAGACTTGGAGATTTCAGGGGGTATTGTTTCTTCTTTTTCCATGTAACAGTGAAATACTGCAAGATAAATTGTTTTCTGAAATGAAAGCCATTTCTGCTTCAGAAATTACAAACTGAAAACTGAATTGTAGGTTTATCTGCCAGTGAATAAAAGCCCAAAACACTTTTCAAAAAAGCCCACCCTTGTTTCTGATTCTAGAGGGGAGTGGTGATGTGCTCTATGTGGGAGTCACAAGGCTGGGGAGCAAACTGAGCTGTAAAATGTTTTGTGCTTCAAAGCTGACGCCCCCTCACTGCAGTGTTGATGATACTGGCCTTAGACTCAGAAGTTCCTAACACTAAAGTGGCCAGAACCAATATGGAAACTGTTCATAAATTTTTTTTTAATTGACATATTTCATTTGTTTGTGATTGAAAGCAATTTTTGTATTAATCACTCCTGTGAATCCCTAGGATTTTCTAGCAGTCTTCCTTAGGAGAAACCCTTCTCATTGGGAATGCTGTTGGAAAAGATGGAGAAATAGCCCTTGGTCAGAGGGATACAGGAATTACAAAAGACCTGTAGCATTTCCTCTCATTGTTTGTACAGGGTAGGATCCAACCAACTTAACTTGGGCCTCCAGACAGTGATCCAGTCTGCCTGCCTTCCCAGGCTCCTAATATGTTGGCCCCTTCTTTTAGGAGCTTCTTTATCTTTGGTCTGAAAGCTCTCAGGTTTGTGTGCTCCCATGTGCCATGTGCTGTCAGCCAGTGTGGGGCAGACACAGATAACTGTGCTCCATCTAGCCCCCCAGAGAAGCATCAAAGCTAATTACTAATAACTTCTGTTTGTTCATATTTGCATGACTGTTTTGAGAAAGTTAGCAGCGAGTGTGATCTTGAGGGGAATGATAATCTCCAGAACACCCAGCTGTTGGCACAAGGCTGAGCTGGCACTGAAGGGTGATGTTTCAGTTTGTTTTTAGGATTAAACTTGAAAAATCTTGGCAGCTTTCCCTCTCCTATTCATTGCTAGCTTTGCTGTAGATGAAAACAAGCAAAAACAGAGAATTAAAACTTGACACTAATGAGACACTGAAAACATTATTCTGATTTTGGACTCCTCAATTTTATCTATATTCATCTCTTTCATGTGACCAGGATGGTTCCTTGCTCCCCAGGCCAACTGGCATGGTGAAACCCACGTCCTCACTCTCAAAGTCTCTTGGAATGTAAATGGCAATGTCCAAATTACTTACTGGGAATGGTTCTTGGCCCATACTAATTTACAAACCATGCCCAGAAAATATTTTGGAAGAGTGATAGTTTGCCCAGGCCAAAGCCATCACCAGCACAGTTCTAACAATTTAATAGGCTTGATGCTTGAGTTTCAGCCCTGGGAACATTCCCTGGCACTGATCAATCTACACCTCTCTTGATGCAGCTATGGAAGCTAAGACTAAATAAATACTGTAATTGGAAAAAATTAGCCCTCACTGTATAATTATTTCAATAAATTATTAGCCATGTTTTGTAAAGTATGGCATACATTTCAGTCTATACAGTTTAAGCTATATCTGCATTTTCTGAAAGTGAGCTTACACTTAAGGGAGATGGAATTTTCCCCATGTTATCCAAAATATATCTGTTCTCCAAGGAAACAAAAACTGGCATAGAAAAAGCTTCTTTCCATACCTCAGCCTAGAGCCCTTCAACCTCCCCACAGTCATTTTATCAAATCCACCAAAGATACTGTTAAAAAAATACTTTTCTTACACAAAAAATGTACTGCAATGCTCCCACCATCAAAGACAATGTGGGGTTTCTGTTGTATGCTCTTAAAATAAAACAATCAGCCAAACCAAAACCCTCTATATTTGGACCATTCTCTTCCTTGGCATAAAGCCTTCCCTCTTGTCTGTCTGTCACTCTCAGGTTTTAATACACATACTAGAAAAGTATTGAAATAAAAAAATTCAAGAAGAGGGAAGGCTACAGTTTGCTTTGTAGGGTTCAAGGCTGAGTAGTTCTGATTTGTCTGAAATTAAAGGGAAGTACTGAGTATCCTGGGTTTTGGGGGGTTTTCTGACACATCTGAAAACTTAGCTTGATGGCATTCTGACTGTACCTGCTTGGTATACACAAATGTAGTTAGCTAAGAAATCATCTTTTCCAGTGCTCAGAAGGATTGAATAAAACCTGTCCATTTTTCTTTTGCACATAAATAAACAAACCCAAGAATACAACAACATTTTTGTAGAAAATTCGTCCTTCCTTACCAGCCTATTTTGTCCTGTGTGTGTATCAGCAGAGCTTTTAGCAACAGAACTTTCCCACCTGCCCATTTCTATTTAAAGGAACTTACTCAAAGAAGCAGAGAAAGGGAATACATTATGTGTTATATATGAATATGTTACATTAGTGGGAGGTATTGCATAGCTCTGTCTCAGTAATAGTGGTTGAGGAAGTTCTTGGTATCAAATGATACTAAATTAGTTAAAAAGAATATTGTTGTTATACACTTTAGAGTTACTCTTAATAGATGAAATGTATATATATGCATACACACACATATATAGTATTTAACAGTAGCTCTATCTCAACCACTATTGCTATAAGCAGTAGAATCAGGAAGAATCAGGGACTGGTAGGTATATACTATATTCATACACAATCCGTTGTGAGCAATGTGAAGTATTTTAAGACCAATCTGTTAGGAATAGTTTTATAGCTTTAAAGTATGTCTCATTTGCCTTTGGTAAGAGACACTCCTATAAAGTCCAGCGGGTGTTTATGTGGTGTGACATACTGTTGGATAACTTTTAAGCACTTTTTAATATCTATGTGGTGCCTTATTCATATAAACACCTCAGTAGACAGACAGACCACAGCAGCTCTGTAACATGAAAATGGAAGCTTTTACCAATGCAACATTTTGGCATCCCCAGTGTACCTTGACTTAAAAGCTGTGTGCTTTAGGTGTTAAATTCTGTAAGTGTCTGGACAAGGCCAATGTTATCTAATCTTTGTTATTTTTGTACACTTGATCATCACTCATTTATTTCATTGCATATAGAGATGCATTTAGAGAATGGACTGAATGCAGAAGACTGGCTGTATCAGTGCAGCAAGCTTGCTGTTCAAAATTAGGTGCATGAAGGAAGGTTATTGTTTGTCATGATTGTGCATGCAAACATAATAACTGTATTCAGTGTGGTCACTTCCAAGTCACAGCTCTGACCTTTTTGCTGGACATCAGTATCAAGCCATAATAGCTGGTATGGATTAATCAATCACCTCTTTCCTCAGAGAACAGTGGTGCTTCCAGTCACAAGCACACTTGGATGAAAAGTGTGCTTGTCTTTTCCATTGAAGACCAAAGCCATGAAAGGACCAATTTCTTTTTTAAGAGGAAGAAAGTGTAAGAGGTAGAAAAACTGTGTAAGCCAAGAGATCAGGGCCAAAAGTGAGGATCTTCCTGTATTTGATGGAGGCAGATTAGACAGCTCTCTCACTGCCTTTAAGAGCAGATAGAGGTTTCTGAGGGGAGTATCTTAGCATAGGGTCAGACTCAGCCTCATAGTGTGATATGGTGGAGTCACTCATCAGCAACCTGTAGTAAGATGTGAATGCCCCGAAGGTAAGGCCAGGGAGCATCTGTTTGCAGGTGCTGAACTCATACTTTGAGAGAACTTGTTAGTCTGCTCATAGGCTGACATAGACTCTGACCCTCTTCACAAAATCAGAGTTGCTGAGACTGGGCAGAACCTTTGGAGATTTCTAATCCAACCACTTGTGCTTAGAGCAGTGTCAGCTAGCACAGGTGGCTCAGAACTGTGTCCAGTTTGAATATCTGCAAGGATGGAGACTCCACAACCACTCTGGGAAACCTGTTACAGTGTTTAATCACCCATAGAATAAAAAAGGTTTCTTCTTATGTTTAAATGGAATTTCCCATATTTCAGTTTGTGCCCACTGCATCTTGTCATTTTTCTGGACATTACTGAGAGAAATGTGGCTCCATCTTCACTTCCCTATCAAGTATAGACCCATAGTGATAAGGTACGTGGGAACCTTCTCTTGTCTAGGCTGAACAGTCCCAGCTCTGCTTTGCTTGTGACAGATGTTCCGGTCTGTTAATTCACAGACCATGTCTGTGGTGTCTCTCACACTGGGGAGCCCAGCACTTTACCCAGTATTCCAGATGTGTCTCACCAGTGTTAAAAAGAAGGAACACCTTCCTGGGCCTGCTGGTGGTGCTCTTTGTAATGCAGTCATGAATACTGCCGGCTTTTCTTGCCACAAGGACACATTGCTGGCTCTTGTTTGACTTGCTACCCACCAGGACCCTCTCTAAAGCTGCTCTCCAGACACTCAGGCCCTGCTCTTTTCTGGTGCATGGGATTATTCCTCCCCAGGTGCAGGATTTGACATTTTCCTGTACTGAACTTGTTGAGGTTCCTGTGGGCCATTTCTCCAGCCCAGGTCTCTCTGAATAATGACGCTGTCCTGCGGTGTTTCAGCCACTCATCCCACTTTTGTATCATCTGACAGCTAGCAGAGGCTGCACTCTACCCATCACCCAGTTCAGTAACTGAGATGCTACACAATATTATCCTAGCAGTAACCCCTGGAGCAGACAACTATTAAGTCACCTCCAGCTGGACTTCAGGTCACTGCTCCCAGCACTATGACCTCAGCAGTTCTGCCAGCTTTCAGTCCAGCTCACTCTCCAGTTATTTAGCCCTTATTTAGCTTGTCTGTGAGAATGAGAGACCAATGGAGGGATTAGTGAAGATAAAGATCCAGAAGCAGGTGAGCAAGAAGCTCCACTCATCCACCAAACCAGTCACGTCCTTGTAGAAGGTCAATAGGTGGTTCAGACATGACTCTTGCTTTGTAAATCCATGCTGACTACTCCAAATTGCCTTCATGTCCTTGAGATGTTTGGAAATTGTTTCCAAGATTATTTGCTCCATCCCTTCCCTTGTAGCTCCCTTGATTGTCTTTCTTGTCATCCTTGAAGATGGGATGTATCTCCAGCCTGCTTAAATGTTCTCTAAACTGATCCCCCTTTTGCAAGGGCAATTCTTTCTTGTACCAGATTTTCCCACAGGTCTCCACTGTAGACCAAGGCAAAGAAGGCACTGAATACTTTGATCTTTACCATGTCTTTGTACTATGCTGCCTGCCTTATTCAGTAATGTGAACACATTTTCCTGATTTCTGCTAATACACCCAACAGAAGCCCTTCTTCCTGCCCTTTGCAACCCTTGCTGGACTGAATTCCAAGAGAGCTCTGGCTTTCGTAACCCCATCTGTGCAGGCTCATATAACTTTTCTCTTTTCTTCCCTTTCCTGCTCTTCTCGTAGACTTCCTTTTCATGCCCAAGTTACATCTGGAACTCCTTGTTTATTCACACAGGCCTCATGCTGCCTTTGCTTGATTTCCTGCTAGATGGGATGAACTGTTTCTCAATTTGGAGGAGATGAACCTTGAATATCAACCCACTTTCCTGGGGCTCATTGCTTTCCAGGACTGTATCACATAGGAGTCTTCCAAACATATCAATGAATAAACCAAGGTCTCCTTTCTTCAAGTCCAGAGTTGGAATCCTGCTCCATCCTCTCTAGATTCTGAACTCCAGCATAACATAGGGGCAAGGCTGCCCTTGACCTTTACATCCCTGAGCAATCTTTCCTTGTTTGTAACTATGAAGTCCAGCAGAGCTCCTCTCCTCGTCAGCTCCTTGTTCTGGCAAAGAAATTGCAATCCTCTTAGACCTCCCAACCAGAGCTGTCCCTGGAAGTCATGGCTAAAGGCTATTGCTTTCCCAGGACTGTGGAAGAATGTTGACCTAGTTCAAGACACGGCATGCTGTTTGTGTGGTATTTGCTTTTCCTCTAGAGAAGAAGAGTTACTGAAGCTTTTTTTACTTACACTTGTGTAGTATAAATAAATATTTTTGGATGCAGGAAGCTAACCTTTCTCTAACCCTTGAGAGTTGGTGTCCAAACTTGCTTAAGTTTGCTGGAGTAATCAGAAAGGCAAACAAGCTGATGGAGAAGCTTTATTCATTGATCTCTCTGCATTCCTGCATAGCTCTGCATTTTAACTAGTTATGTATTTTGGATCAGCAGATTTATACAGTTCACACTTAATTATCCAACAAACAGAGAATACTCTGCTTGTGAGCTGAAGTAGTGCAGATCTTTATGCAAAATCTGGGTTATTCCCGGATGGATTTTAAAGCTTTAAAATGCAGTGTAAGTTAATCAGTGAAGATTTCTGTTAACAGCTTAAATAGTCCTTTGTTTGTAAGTTGGTATGGAAAGAGGGGATGGCAGATAATGGGTTTGCATCATCTGTCTCGGTTCTGGTCTGACTGACTTACTGAGGAGCAATGAGTGCTTGAGTACTTCCACAGAATCACAGAATCACTAGGTTGGAAGAGCCCTTCAAGATCGTTGAGTCCAACCCATGCCTTAACACCTCAACTAAACCATGGCACCAAGTGCTACATCCAGTCTTCTTTTAAACACATCCAGGGATCATGATTCCACCACCTTGGGCACACAATTCCAGTACTTTATCACTCTTTCCATAAAAAACTTTTTCGTAATGTTTACCCTGTATTTCCCAGGGAGGAAAGGCTGTGTCCTCTTGTTCTGTCAGCTGCTGCCTGGAGAAAGAGACCAACCCCCACCTGACTACAGCCACCTTTCAGTTTGTAATGAATGACAAGGTCACCCCTGAGTCTCCTTTTCTCCAGGCTAAACACCCCCATCTCCCTCAGTGGTTCCTCACAGGGTTTGTGTTCCCAGCCCCTCTCCAGCCTTGTTGCCTCCTCTGGATGTGCTCAAGTGTCTCAATGTCCTTCCCAAACTGAGGGGCCAGAGCTGGACACAGCACTCAAGGTGTGGCCTGACCAGTGCCCAGTAGAGGGGAAGGGTGACCTCCCTGCTCCTGCTGGCCACACTGTTCCTGATCCAGGCCAGGAGCCCTTGGCCTTCTTGGCCACCAGGGCTCACTGCTGGCTCATGTTCACTCACCTGCCAACCAGTGCCCCCAGGTCCCTTTCTGCCTGGGCACTGTCCAGCCACAGCATCCCCAGCCTATAATGCTGCAGGGGGTTATTGTGGCCAAAATGCACTTGGATTTATTAAACTTCATCTTATTGGACTCTGCCCATCCATCCAACCATTCCAGGTCCCTCTGCAGAGCCCTCCTACCTTCCAACAGATCAACAAATGCTCCCAGCTCTTCATGCTTTTGAAGGCACGGATCAGGACTAGATAAGCGATGGAAAGTTGAAAAAGTCTTTTTCTTTTTTTTTTTGCAAATAAGTAATTCCGAGACTGCTTTGGGATAGACATTGGATCACAGAGGACTAAAGGTGTCAAATCCTCCCAAAACAAATATGGTCTAGTCCTGAAACTGACTGAGGTATGCACCCTCCAGGCTTCAAAGTGGCTGTTTGCCAAGGTCAGAAACACACATTTTCCATCTGGCCAAGGATATTTCATTGTGTTCTTCCCTTATATCAGTTTGTGGGAACTGTTACAAGTAAAATATGAAATATGAGCAGTGAATGCATCTTTTGCAACTGTATAAATGGAAAATAAGGCAAAACCAAACAATGTAAATTGCTTTCTCTTTATGCCTTAATTTCCTTATTATTCTTTTTTTTACTTCTGGGGTTTGAAGTGTGTGTTGTAAGTGGAATACTCAGACTATTATCTATTTGACTTTGTTCTCACCATGGACATTGTTGAAATTCTTTAAAATTTCTTTCAATATCTTGAAAACAACCTGCAAAATAAATCTTGGTTCTTAGGTAAGAAACTGCACCAGAAAAAAGAATGACTGGACCATTGTCAGAGCAGTACTATTTGACGTCGAGTGTGGTTAAATGACGTCAAGTGGTTAAATGCCAGAGGTGATGTCTTTTAGAGAAAAATAGATGATCCTCACATAGCTTAGAGGTGGAGTGAGGATGGAAAATGTAACCCTGAGGAGAGCCATTCAGGAAGGAAAGCCAACACAGGGGATGTAAGCCTTTTACCCAAGTGACTGCACTGCTTCAGCTCCACAGAGCTGTAAACATCCACATGGGGAAATGTATACAGTGCCTTCCACTTCCTCCAAACCAATCACTTTTTTGGCTGTTTTTCTCTTTACAGGAACCCAGACCTCTGTATAACAAAAGATGCCAGTTTTATTCAAGTGGAATAGGATTCCTATATGATGCCTACCAGACTGAGGTAAACAAACTCACCTCATTATGTGTTCATTTCTGCTGTGCTGTGGAGGAGCGAGGGAGATGTTTGAAAGCATGTTTGTGCATGTAGATCATGGGTAGACAGAAATGCCACTGTTTTTCTCCCACAAGTGGCTCTCTGCTTGTCCAAGCTTCTGATAATTTAAAATCACTACAGTCAGTGAGGTTTTGAGTCATCATCAGTGTTTGTATCCAGTACTTTACTCTGGGGTTGGAATAATTCCTAGGCCATCCATGCTGTAGAATAACTGTCTGGAACGTGTTGTCACATTGGCATCTTCCTCTAAGAAGGCTTTTGTAGACTCCAAGTGGAATAGGAAATATCTAAATTAATCCATCTGTATCATCCAGAAGACTTCAAATCTCTGTATTCATCCAGCACAGGTCAAGAACATCAGTAGTTTGAATGCAGCATTTTTATTATCTCAGTGACATTAGCATGGTCAGGAAAGTGCCCCTATCCAAATGGCTCGCTTCCTGAGAAGTCCAGAGTTAGTTTCTTTTCCTGTTTTATTATTGTGGTAAATTGGTGGGAGTGAATAGAAAAGTGAAATGGTATAAACAGTGGTATAACTTTCAAGAAGCCAGTTGTTCTTCATCATCATTCCTGCCATGGCTAAGAAAAGGTGTATGGGGAATGGTGCCAGTAATATTTCTAGAAAACTTAGTGAAGTGTACTAGCAGGTTAAGCAGCTCCTTAAATCTTGGAGGACGCTAGGGCATCCTGCTGTTGATTCCAGAAAATGTATGGCAAAAATATTTCACTGATCTCATGTAAAAGACTGACCCAGACAAACTTCTTAAATGTGACAACACCCTTTCCTGGAAAATTTACTCCTTCCTGTTCTAAAGTGTGCATGCACACTCAGATTCAGACATGGCCTGAGAAATGCTTCTGATTCCTGTAATGAGAATGTGGTTGGTGTCCCACTGACCACAATTCCTTGCAGGTGACCCCAGCCTCAGGCTTCTGGCCAGATGGTTTTCCACAGCTCTGCTGGTTCTGGGAATGTCTAAACTTGGGCCACCCAGAACTCCTTCCTCTATTCTGGAAAAAAACCAAACCCCATATCTTTTAGAAGTGTATATAGTTTCTAGTAACATTCTTGTCTGGTTGCTCACTGATTTAGAGTCAATGTATACTAGTTCAGAGTTAGGAATTCATAGCATTTATACTTGGCTTTTGCTTTTCCAAAGGTTGCCAGGTAGTGAGCAGGGGGCATGCTCTGCATGCCAGGCAAACACTTAACTAGGAAAGCAGATTGTTTACTGACTGCAAGTTTCCTTTTGATTGACATCTCTCACCTGTAAGTGATCTCTAGCTCATTTGGTCTGCCTGTTTCAGTTCTCTTTGCTCAAAGCAGAAAGAATTTGATTTACTGGCAATTACCATGACAGGAGAACATATCTTCAATTGATGCTGTGGAGATAATAAATCACAAATGTCCAGGACATGAAAAAGGTGTGTGTCTGGTCACTGAAATGAAATAATAGGTCTTGACATGCAGAACACCCACAAATGGCCTGTTTCCACCACCCTTGCTCACACCACACACCAATTTGTTTATTTTGGTTTATCCACCCTTCTCCTAAAAAGGAGTGTCTTGTTCTATGCATGTTTTAAAAATGCAGTGATAAAAATAGATGACTACAGTAACTTCCTCAGCCAATATTATGTGTCTTGTAGTGTAGAAGCAGCCAAAAACATGTTTAAGGTCATGCTGATCTCCCTGTTTTGTACTTTTAGCCTTCTCCATTAAAACAGGCAGACTGGCTTTATTAATGCTTGGAGAGAGAAAAACTACTTTTATTTCCTATCAGAAGTGGTCCCCAAACCATGCATGAGAACAAACCACTTTTTAGCAGCCCATTCCATCTTATAAAGCCCTCCTATCCCAATCATGCATGTGTAATGGCAAATGGTGTTTTAACTCTGCAGATCCTAAGCCAATGTCACTGCATAGAGGAGGTCAAAACCAAAGTCTGAAGATCTACTGAATGCAAAAGTGTAGGGCATCCCACAAAATGGCTGAGGTAGCACACTGTGCTCCAGGATTGGTTTTCAGCCTGCTTTGAGAAGTAACCATGTGGGATGGTTCAGTCACTGCCTTGATGAGGATGATGTGGTCAGTGGCAGTAGGTGCTCCTCTTGTGCTGACAGCTGCAGCTGAATGTGACTTCAGGCCAGCAAAGCCCTTAGGTAGCCCTTAGCCCTTACTCCAGTAAGTTCAGGCACAATAGAGAAATGGTGGTGAAACAAGGTCCTGTCTCAGGGTGAGGTGTCCTTGTGACAAGTGGGATGTTCCTGTATCAAACTGTGAGCTCTTTTTCCAGATTGCAACCTAGACTGAGACTGTCCTTTTATTTCTACAATTTTAGGATAGAAGAGCTGATTTGTATGAGACACTAACCACAGGTACAGCCTTGTTCCTGAGCAGCAAAGCAATCCCAAGGAATCATTTTAATCTCCTTCTAACATTAATTTTGTCACCCATCTTCCACTGCCCAATCAAATCCTGCTAAGGACAAGTGTGCCAAGTTGGAGAGCAGTTATGAGATGAACTTGCTCTGTTGCTGAGTGTGTGTGTGTTTAAGGTTTTCCTTTTTGCTGGGAACAAGCACATGAGGAGTACAGACTTATCAACAGTGACAATTTTCATACTAAAAGGATACACAGATTCAGGACTTAGGAAGTGAGAAACATCTAGTTTAACATCTCTTGTGAACTAAGCCAGAGCTTAGCCTGAGTCTGATAAACTTGTCAAAAGTATGTATTCCTAAGCATGTTCCTTCTACTTTTTCATTGTGAATTTTCCAGTCAATAATATATTTTAATTGTATTTTGTGAACAAAATAATTCTCAGTGGTGGCAGAGATTTTTTTTTTCCTATCAAATAAAAGCTATAGAAAGAATGTATTTTCTGACTGCTAGCTTTTAAAACCTGACGGCTCTCCAGGATTTCAAAGTCAATAAGCTAAAACTCTCAGGGAAAAAAAAAAAAACAACCCAAAACCTTATATATAAAGTATTTCAATTGGTCTGTAGTGCCAAATAGAAATAATTAATGCTTACCATACTTAAGGAGTCATTAAAATGATTTTGTGTCTGGATGGAGAGTGGCTTACGTGTGCCTGCCATTATTGTTCTAACATCTGTCCATCCCTGCAATTCTTCCTCACATAAATAAACCTTTTCAGTTTTGAATTTGAGAGCCTGCAATAAATGGTACTTATTTGCTGGAGTGCTTGGATATTTTCTGAATTATTCTGTTTGTGGGTTTGAAGATTATTCTTGCTGTTATTAATAATTACTTCCTTCTTCAGGAGGGTTTCACTGAAAGGGGAGAGCTCCCCTTTATTGGAAGCTGTTCAGATAAATTGGCTCCCTTGCCATTTCCCCACTATAACAACTGGTTCTCTTATCCACTTCAGTGTTTGCTGTAGTGTCTCTCTCCAGACCCACAGTCAGCTTGTCACAGCTGTAGAGCTCTGAGGCTCCTGGCTGCACCCTCTGGGTCTCAGCAGAGTAGCACCAGGCTGTGCAGCAAAGTGCTTGAAAACTCTGGCAGCCCTGGCTGCAGGCTGGTCCTGGGAGCTCTGGGCTCCACAGTGCAAATGCCCTCAGACTCAGGACTCCTGTAAGCTCAGGGGTGGCCTTCTGGCTTCCAGTCATGAATTCTGGAATCTCAGGATCTTTCTGCACAACAGGTAATACAACCTGACAATGTTGTAGTAGCTGGGTTTTTTTTGTGGTCAGTACAGTAGGATGATTCACACAACAGTGAAACATTGAGCATTAAAGTAAGTTTCTGGTTTTTGGCAGGTTACATGTCATACCTTAAACAGCAGGTGCCAGCTGAAAGTGAAGAGTAACACATGCTATTGCTGTGATCTGTACAACTGTGAGAAGTAAGTACCTGTGTGCATTCTATGGCCTCTGAGGAGTTCTTGGCTGGTTGTCCTTGTAACTGGCAGGGCCTGAAGAAGTAACACAGGGAGCTTGTATGCTGAGAAATCCAGTTTCTCTGCCCCTGAAGTCCTGATGCCAGTACAAAGTATGTCAGGAGTTGTTCATTAGTGTTGGTATTATTTAATTTTCTTTTCCTTTGAATATGTCCATAACCATTTTGCCATGTCTTCAAAACTGATCACTCAATTACTCAATTATTATATCACTGCTCAGATATACTGTTGGTCTGGCAATGCATTTTTCCCATTAGATTTACTGAATCTTCTGCTTGGCTCATCTTACTGTCATAGAATCACAGAATGATTTGGGTTGGAAGGGACCTTCAAGACCATCTGGTTCCAGCTCCCCTGCCATGGGCTGGGACAGGCTGCTCAGAGCCTCATCCAACCTGGCCTTGAACACTTCCACTAATGGGACATCCACAGCTTCTCTGGGACATCTGTTCCAGTGTCTCACCACCCTCACAGTGAGGAATTACTTCCTAATGTCTAAATCATCCCTATTGTTTAAAACCATTCTCCTTTGTCTTACCTGATCTTCTATACCATTTTACCACATACTCTCATGCAACCTCTGCAACCCTCTACAGTTCAGCCACAGTCACTTTTCCTTCTTTCCCCCTGTGTATTTCTCATCCTTCTTCCTTCCTACACCTATTTAATTTTGGTTTTGCCTCCTCTTCACATACTAGCAGCCCTGAATAACCCCAGTCCTCTGTAGGACTTGGCTAGTGTGATGCCAGACATAAACATTTTATGTGTAGGGAAACACGGTGGGAACAGTCAAGCTTCTACAAAAGGCTTCTGCATGAAAAGGTAGCTTTTAGCCAGATGATATCTCAACTAGAGAAGTAAAAGAACATTTGGGACTAGAGGGAGGTGATTTATGCAGATGGCAGACACAAAGTGAATGAAGGTCTATGAAATGATTAAAATCCTATGTAGAGTCTTTTGCTTATGTAAGAAATGTTAAATCTGGACATGATGGAAGTGTACAAAACAAGTGGGAAAGGTAGAGAATGCACAGCTTTGGTACCTTTTCTATACCAGACAGATAATGGAACATTTGCAATGCAGTATGTGAGAATGTTTCCTTCCATGGTACACAGCTAATGTCTGCATGTTAACACTGAACCAACCAGCCCAACTCAACACAGAAAAGAACAGGACTGTTAAAGGGGTGAAAGTGTTAGGAGTTGTCAAAAAAAGTGACTGAAACTTTTGCTTAAAGTAACCTTAAGGAGAGATCAGAATATTTCCCTTTCAGATGGAGATCCTCAGTGCCATTTTTCTAAGACATTGAGTTTGTTTGAAACACTTGGGACTGCTCATTGCTGTGACATTATCCAATGATATATTAAATGTATATGTTCTGCTATTGTCCACATTCTACAGTGGACAGAAAGATCTTATGGCACTGGCATGGACAAATCCAGGGTAAATAAGCAGTCATGCTGCTCTGGAGACTTGGAAATTCCAGTTCACAGGATGGCTAGAGAGAAGTAGGAAGAGGCACAGGCCCACAAAGTGATTTGTTGTCGGCCTAGAATAGACTGATATGAAGGCAGGATTGTAAAATCAGATTTCCCCAGCCTCATGGCAGCTGAAGCTGTAGGTTTATTTAGTTAAGAAGGGCTCATGGCAGGGCCCAGGTGAACTCAACAGTAGTGGTTCTTCAGTGCCAGAACCATGACCTGAAGCCATTAACTGGATATTTCCAGAAGTTACTCTGCCTGGCTTGGTGCTTCCCAGAAATGTTGTGGACTGTTCTGCAGAGCTTTCCCTAACCACACATGCACTGGGGATGGGGGAACAGAGGAGTGAACACAAACTGCCCACTTCTGGTTTCCACCATAATCTCATGGCAATTTGGCAATTTCCTAACAGTGGAAAAACAGGCTTGGCATTTAAAAAAACCTTTCCTACTCAAATAGCTGCCCTAGAAGATCATTAGTGGGCTCAAATTAAGGTAGGTACTGGAAAGGACTGCAGGAACCTGTGGTTTCAAATTTTGCAGTAGGATATTTCTGGCTTTTGGCAAGACAATGAGGTGTAACTTCACCACATGCCTGATTTACAATAACCAGTGTGTTGTAGAAATATGAATAAAGATTTCTGGATAGTACAACCCAAGTGTAAAGACATCTTTATACTGTACTGTGTTGAAACCACAAACACCATAAACAAACGTAGTTAGCTGGCAATATCTCCCTTCCTGTAGCTGAATTAATGCTTTAGAAACTTGCCTTCCCCAATTTTTGAGATGCCAGCAGATTTCTAGGTGAGCTGGGTAAAAAAGCAAAGCTAAGCAAGCTTTATCTGGTAGCTAAATGGAAAGGGCAGCCTCCATAGACCAAGATTATGTCTCTATTTAGAGACACTGAAGAAAAAATAAAGGTCCATGCTAGTAACCACCATCAATCGGCCAAACTAGGGTTGGATTGCATTTGATGCTGGCCTTAGCAGAGCCAGTTTTTCAGCAGGGCTTTCTCCCGTTCTTCTGAGCAGTTTTTGGTGGGAGCAAGGGTGTAGTACTTTGCCAAAGAGGAAAGCAAGCAGGAAGGATCCTGTATTGTGTGCAAAACCATTCCCACTGCAGTGACATTGTCTCTGCATTCTCTTTCAGTTCAGACCAGTCCTCCAGCTACTATGAGTTTCTGGGTGTGAGCAGCTGTCAGGACGTGCTCCACCTGTACAGACTGTTGTGGTCCTCCACAGTCCTCAACATCATCGGCTTGTTCCTGGGGATTATCACTGCAGCCATTCTTGGGGCTTTTAAAGACATGGTAAGGCTCACAGTATTTTGCCTTATGTGAGGACTTTCTGTGTGTTGGCATTATCAAATTAAGACCAAGGAAGTATAAATGTACATTCAAAGGAGATGCTTTGAATATGTTTCCAGGGTGTTGTGGGAGTCTGGAATGTGAGCCACCACAGAAGGTACCAAGAGTGTAACCCAGGTTCTTGTTAATAGCTCCCTTGGAGCAGATGAGAATGAAACAACACTAAATGTCACTGCTTTTAAATAAGCAATGTAGGGTTTATTATAAACCAGTTTGGTTGCAAAGGAAAACAGCTATAGAGCCGTTTTGGTGGTTATTATCTATAGTAATAAAAGATTAAATAATTGCAACATGAACGTGCAACAACATCACCCAAGGACACACACAAGGAGAAAGAAAGAGAGAGAGGACAGGAGCATGAGGATCTCACCACCCACAAGAGACAAGGCTTGGTTGCTGTGCAGTCTTGGTCCAGGTGGTGGTCGCTGATCGCATCTGTCTGGTGGTGGAGGAAATCCTGAAGAGTGGTGGAGAGAAATCCCCAGAACAGCATCTGGTGGGTCTGTATTCACTCTGGTTCAGGTGGGAATGCTCAGGTACCTCCCGCTAGGCGGAGAGCTTGACATAAGAATGTGAATTATGGGATGCTTTGGGAATCCTTGACACCTTCTAAGATAGCATAGCTGCCCATCTAGCAGCAGTTGAGTCAGTTGTGCCCCATCAGTAGAGATAAAGATGACACAGGCAAATGTCCTGAATTCCCTGGTACTTCCCTGGGGGGGGGGGGGGGGGGGGGGAAGAGGGGGACCCCCACAACTCAGTGGTTTGTGTTAGAGACCACAAGTTAGCATGACAATGGGAACAATCCATGTCCACAGGATCCAGCTCTTATCTCACTCACAGCCCATCATTCACCCTGTGCCTTATCAGATCAGAGGTTTAGCCAATACACACCCAAAAATTCACCTCCTCCAGCTCAGCTGAGCGCCTTGGGGTCTCAGCAAATGGAGGAATGTTTTGAGTCGTTGTCCCTTAACAATTCAGCCTCTCTCATGGATTTATACCTTTAGGCAAAGCTGTTGCCAGCTGTTCACAGCTAAGTGGGTCAAGCCCAGTCAAATACATGAATGGAAGAAAAATACCACAGCAGTGTGAACAAATGCTGGCAATTCACTTAGTGGCATATGTTTTTTCCCTTCTAATTCATCACTGAATGTGTGGGCCAGCACGGAGTCTGAGGATGCTAATTTGTGGCTAAGATGTAAAAGTCAAGTCCTACGTGCTCAGCCTTGTGTAGTTCATTTCCCTAAGAATGGGGTGAATTCTGAAGTACCAGTTAAATTTTTATTTAAACAGTTGTGTGCTCGGACACTTCAATATCCTCTTTTGTTTCACTAAGGAATGCTGCCTTGTAACTACTCCCTGTGCCACACCACCATGCATCACAGCATTCAGAAGAGACTGTGGAGTGAGAGGGATTCTCCAGTAACGTCCCTCATTTGCCTGGGTTACTGGCACGTTAAAGGCTGGAGTTGCTGTTCCTGGGATTATCACTGTCAGTGGCCCTGTTTGCTAGAGCAATGCCTACAGACCAAGCAAGGGGCTCATGATTCACTAGACTTTCAGGAGAGTAGTAGAACTAAATGGGCAGAGGCATGGAGATGGAGGTGAAATGCAGGAACCAGAGGGAGGTTTGACAGCAGCATGGGCCATCTTAGATCCATGATGTGTCTGGTCACTGTTGCAGAGGAGAAAACTGAATAGAAAGATGGGTAAAATGAAAAAAGAGAGCTAGAGCAGGCAAGAGAAGGCATGAGAGATAGCTGAGAGATAGAGCAGGCAAGGGAGATGAGCTGTACATCAGGACAGGAGGGGGAGCAGAGTGGCAGGATGGGACTGCTCGGAACTGGCACCCAGTCAGAGCCAAAGATCCAGTCAGGCCTGATGGCCTGACATCTCTGACCCCCCAGCATTCCTTAGGAAGCATGCCCAGGCTGTCTACACTGTGTGCTGGGTGCTTAAATCCATGTTTAAAGTAGAGCAGGGCCATGTGAATTTTTTGAAATTCACCTTTGTTAAGGGTTGCAACATTTCCTGGAAATATTCCTCTGTCCAGCTTAAGCTAAACAAGCGCCCTGAGCTGTCTCATGTAAGAAATGTGCAGCAGAGCTCTCCTTTATGCAGGGGACTCCTGCAAGGAATTGATAACAGATTGCAGCCAGCCACTGAAGACTTGCAGCTGCCCAAAGGGAGTAGAAAACAATTTTCCCATCTTAATTCATCCCTTCCCTGTGAGAGGAGCAGAAGGGGAACAGAAACAACCACAGTAAGAAATGAGGAGAAGAGCAGCTTGCATGTGGAGTGAAGGCAGCTATCACCTACAGTAAGTTTTTGGGAGAGCACTGCAGCTTAGTGCCCCCAAAATGTTTCTCCTGCCTCACAGATGGGTGTGAGTGCAGCTGTAGGAAGCATGCAGAGAGCAATCCTGAGTCCACCTAACCTGTCTTGCTCAAACCTAAGCTTACATGAGATTTGGGCTGAGGCTGTGATACAGCTCTGTGCTTTGCAGGGCCATCACTGCACTGCTGGTGAGGAACATCAATCCAAGGAGATGTTCCTGGGAGAACTGCAGTGTCCATGATCTGGCACATTCCCTTGCTGGGAGGCAGAGCCTGGGTCAGGGTCTGGGTCCTCTGACTGGGTGGCATAAAACCATGGAGAGAAATCCCAGCAGCAGTGGATGTGCAGCTTGACCCCAGGCTTAGCTGGAGTGAGCCTGTCAGGGCTCCAGCTAAAAACCTCATCTGAATAAGCTGTTCAATGTCTCCACTGAGTGTGAGCAGGAAAAGGATGTTGTAGTTCAAGGGAAAGATGAGTTTGTATCAGTCACCTCAGCTATGCTTGTGAAAACCTTACTAAAGCAGCAATCCAAAATGCAATGATTGCTCCTTGCTCCTGCCTCTGCTTTCTCAGGGTTCTTTTGAGTTAGTACCAGAAATAGTTTGCTAATCTGCTGCTCCCTTTCCTTACAAAAGGAGTAACTCTTGGGGGAAGACAGGGGCCAAGAAAACATCAAGTAGAAGAGGAAAAGAAAGGGGCATGGGACTGAAATAAAGAGGGAAAAAAACCCTTTGAAGTATGTGAGAGAACTATTTACTTTGCTTTAAGATGTCACCTTCTCACATAAATGCTCACTGGCATTTTGCAGGGAGAACTGCAAAGCCCCCTGAAATGCCTCACAGCATTGCTTTGGGATTGACTTCCAGAAAACACAAGGCCAGGCTGACTAGTCAAACAAAAAACATCATGTTTATCTCTGGGGAATGCTGGCAGCCAAACCATGTTACAAAGGGGAGAGTTTGCAAAATAGTGCCCTTTCCTTTAAACCCATCAGATTTCCTGGACAGAAAAAAAGTGTTGTTTTGGTTATTTCGGCTTTTCTTTCTTGTGACAAATTCCCTGCAGACCCTGGGCGCTCCCCTGATCTCCTTTTAAGATATACAGCATGCTTGGATATAAGACATGGAGGCAGTTCCCTTAAAGTCACCTCTAACAAAAAAGCAGATCAAGATATTACATCAAGAGATGTAGTCGAGGTACCCAAAATGATAACACACTGTGATTATTTCTTACAGAAGCTGCAGGTAAAGAATTACATGGAACATTTCACTTGCTGATGAGGAGTTAATGTAGAAACTCCCTTCCCTGTCCTGTGTTCATTTGATGACTTCTTGATGTTTTTCTGACACACCTTGCCAAGGAATCTGCCTGCCCTGAGTTTAGGGCTGCATTAGTCTGAACTACTGATAGTCCTAAAGGGGAGGATGGGGGGTGGGAAGGGGATGCTTTTTAAAATTTGTTTTAATTAATCTCCTTCTTGCAGTCCTTAAAGGAATCTGAACAGATTAAATAGCATTGCTTCCTTCACCCTGCTCTAAAAAGGAAAGCAGAATGAACCCCTCATGACTGAGCTACTTGCCATGGGTTCATGGCTTAGCACTCATGCAACTACAGGTGCAGTCTGATGTGGAAAGAAGCTGGAGGTCAGACATAAATGCTCTGGCAGGTCTGTGTGAGGCCAGTGAGCTGAGTGAGCTGGCACTGTTAGCACTCCTGGCTAGTTCATAGCTCCTTATCTCTTTGACTTGGGTGTTGGTGCAGTTTAGAATGTCTCAACCCACCCTTTGGGTGAGTAATTTAATACAGAGTCATTACTGGAATACTTGATAAAAGCATCCAACCAACTTCAGTAACCATGAATTGTTGCTGGCCCTGGGCTGAGACCAGATAGAATGATAATAAGGCACTTTGAATTAGTATATGTGGCGTGGATGACTCCCCAAATTTGTCTTCTAGGACTGTTGAGATGTTCATCCTTAGCAATTAGAGAGCATTGCTCTGTGGGTGGATGGAATGTGAGAGGACTGAGAGAGGTCCTTAAGAGGAGAAACCAAAGGGGGTCACACAGCAGCACCCAAAGAGACCCACACCAGAAAGCTGGTGACAGATGCAGAACAGGCATCTACATTTCACATCTGTGGGTCAAGTTTCTTGACTCATTTATGTCAGAGGGATCTGATTTTATCCCTCCTCTGAGGAAGGAAGGACACCCTCTGGGGCTGTACACTGGCCCCAAACCTTTGGGTATGAAGCAAGCAGGTTACCTGCTCCTCCCTACTCCTGAGGCAGTGTCTCTTCCCCAGCACATCCACACAGCAGGGCAGGTAGAAAGGTGGGTTCCTTGCAGATGAGAGTGTTTTGAGGAGGGTGCCTTGAAGATGAGGGACTTTTGCCTTCTCCTGTGAAATAAGCTCTCTGCCTTTGATCCCAGCCTTTCTCCATGCCAGCTCCTGAAATGCCAGATTTCCCCAGGAAGCTAAGGCCTAGATTTTTCATTAACCTTATGTGGTACATCAGTGACCTAGATGATGTTCTCCATGTACAAACACAATTAATATACCTCTTTCTCGATCAGAGAGATCTCACACTATCTCCAGAGGGTGCAATGGTTTATATCTCCCACTGATAAATCTGAAAGGAAGTAAAAAGAAAAAAAAATCCTGGCTGCTGCTTTCAGCATTTGTCTGGCAACTACCATATTTTATAATTTCAGTGAAAAGAAAATTCCATGCTCTCATGTGGAGGAATCTGCTAACAAAAACAAAGGAAATAAAAGAAACCACTGGATTTATCTCGTGAAAATATTTCACAAAGCTCTGTTGCTCTGCTGTCCTTCACAAATTGTTATATAGCACAAGATTTTAGGGTTTAACACAAACCCTCTTTCACATCCAGCTTTTGATCTTTCTTCCTGACCAAGATTTTTTAGCTGGTTTAATGTGAGCTATTACTTCTTCATTCAAACTTCATTTTGCATTGTAATTAAAAGACATGCCATAAAGCCATGAGAGAAGGATCTTCTGCAGTAGGAATGAGGTAAGCACATTGAGAGTGATGCTGGAGAGCCAGCAGCAAACTCCATTTCCCAAGTGAGAGTGAGCTGTGAAAGAGGAACAACTGGTCTGTAAAGGGAGATCTAGGTAAATCTGTGTAGGAAAGCAGAGAAAAAAGACTTGAGGGCATCAGGTAGTTGCCATTGGAAGGAGCCAGCAGTAAATGGTGAAGGACTTGGTGTTTGGTGCTGAATGAATAAGAAGAGGCAGCCAAAGCTGTATGCTGTGCACTTCAGGTTGTCTTGGATCTGGAGCCCTGCCAGTGCTTCTGTAACTGTTGCTAGGGAAGCACCAGCAGCCTTTTTCCAAGGGAAGAAGATTAAAATAGCTGTGTGTTTTTACTCAGAAAATTCATTCCGGATACACCCTCCTCCCATTCTGTCTGCTGTTTTTTTGTGTTGGTATTGTGTTGGAAAATAGAAAGTTGTTGAATTGTTGCCTGTGTTAGGAGCAGCTCCTGCTCCAGCCCCCTCTGCACTGTACTGATATTTTGTTGTCTTGTGTGCTCAACAGGTACCTCTGTCCCAAATTGCCTTCAGTGCTGCACCTCCTCCCCAGATCCTGTACAATCCTGCCCAGCAGATCCTGACCTACGCTGGGTTCTGTCCTTCTGCAGCAACAATTTCTACCTATTCCTCCTACCCACTGCCTCTCCAGGTACAGTACAGACACACACCCCTCTCACACACCACAAAAGCATTAGCTGCTACTCAGTGCAAACTCTGCAGAGGAGCTCTTAGCTGGATCCCAGCTCCCAGGTTTGTCTGTGGGATGACTTAGTCTGTGCCTAGTTTTCTGCTCTGTTCTCAGACCTCAGGATTTCTCTGGTTGTCCTTTGGACTCTCACCTGCTGGTGAGGTAAGAGTTGCCAAGAGTAGACAGAGAAGGGGATAGAAACACATAAAATTAAGCTGAAAATATTAATGTAAGTAGTCATGAGGATCCACTGTGACTGTTCAGTCCTGTGTCCACTGAGAAACAGAAATACATTGCATTTTCCCCAAATTCTTATCTGCGCTCCAAAATAAACACTATTATTTCCCTAGATTTCCACTTTTTCAAATAAGTCTGTTCATTTATCTTCCTTCACTTTCATAACATTCAGAGGCAGACACCAGGAGCTGTTCCCAAGTCAGGAGAGGTTAGTAAGAAACACTGGGATCCACTGGGATTGTTAGTAAGAAACAATAGGAAAGCTTAACTCTATTCCTGGGGAAAAAACTAAAAGCAAGCCACCTCCCTGTATATATGAACTCATTATGTTGCAGTTTGGAGAGAAGTAATTTCTGCATCAGTATATGAATTTTAAGAAATCAAAATAAACTTATGCAGAGGTACAACTCATGAATGATGGAAGCAGGAATGATCAGGAACAGCCAGAAGCTTAACTGTCATCTGCTTCCATTGTTTGAGAGCTGTGGGCTGAATCCATAGGGCTGGAGGTCTTCATGTTCCATCTCAGTGCTTCAAGCTGCTGGATTCAGACCTTCACAAGCCCTGCTCAGATGGTTGTAGTCCTTAATCCAAGTCTGGGTCTGGGATTCATCTGACTGAACACAGCGGCTGTTGGCATGTAGGGATCTGAACTGCCTGATAATGAGATCAAGTAGCCACCTGTCCCCTGCTGCTACTCTGAGAAGGTCCAGGTTCAGGTCCCATTTCCCTGGGTCACATCTGTAGGGACATCTGGGATATCCCATGGCATCCCAAAAGGGCTGCACACTTAGATGTGGGAAACTGAATTTTTAGCTGTCCACAGATTAGAAGTCCCTGACTGAGCTAGTCTACCCTTTAGAGTCACCAGTGGATTATCTCAGGTTAAAGATATATGACAATTCATTCCTGTCCTTTGCTGAATCCAGTATCTCACTGAATAAATGCTGGCCAGAGAGGTGAAGTCTATCAAAGAAATCAGCCATATGGCAAAAAGAAATGGTGATAGCAGGAATGCATTTTGAAAGGATGTAACCAGCATTTCTTTTGTTTACTGTGACATGTGCCAACAAAATAATACAGTTCAGCCACAACTAGTCTTGGTAACAGGCCAGGCAGCTGGGCAGGTAATGGTCCTGATTAGCTGGGCAGGGACTGCTGGTGATGACAGCACTTACGGGTTGTGCCACTTATTCCTGCTAGAGAGAACTCACTGCAGAAGCAATTCCAGGCAAACAGATGGAAGCAGTGGTTGCAGATTGAGAGGGGAGAGAAGCAACAACTCTGAAATAAATAAAGCCCCAAGCCAACCCAAAACCACAACACCTAAGTTTGGAGGTGATGTATCTAGCAGGTGTGTCAGTGTACCTGCACTGCCTCATAGAGTTAAAGGCCATGAACAAGCCTTCCTGTTGAGATCTCCCCATTCTCACTCACTAAGTCACTGTGTGGTACAAATGCAGGACAACATTCTCCTTGCCAGGAGGATTTGACCCAGTAGTCACATGGAGCCCCATGGAGGAAGCAAACACCTTGGCATGGGGTCTGCCAGCCCTGGACAGCTCTGAGATGCCATCGTCCAAGGGCAGCCCTGGCCCTGGCCTTCTAGATTGTGGATATTAATTTTTTAGCAGCAGGGAACATCACTTGCCCAGATTTTTCATTTCCCTTGAAAAAGATCCATGATTACTTTATCTCATTTTTAAATTCCAGGCACTTTAAGTTCACTTTAAAGTCTGAACTTGAGGGGAACTGAGCCCATGTCTTCAGCTGAAGCCCACAGACTGACACGTGCTGTCATATGAGAGGAGGAGTAAAATCGTCATCCTCTTGAAATCAGTGACAAAACTTGGTTTAAAGCAGTAGTAGGATTTTATCCAGAATATTACTCCCTACATGCATTCTTTTGTGTTAATGAACCCTGTTTGTTTCTGAAGATAGGCTACTTCCCAAGCTCTATTTATTTAATGTGCCTTTTTCAGTCAAAGCCCCATCATGCTGACTGCCAAAGAGGGAAACATGTGCCCATCTGTAAAATTTTCTCTTAAGAGGAATCTGCATTTGGCAAATAATTATGCAAGTATTATGACTGAGATTAATTACATCTGAGGTAATTTAAATTTCACAGTGAGGCCTGGAAAGGAGCAGCTACACATAACCTAATCAGTCAGTCAGGTGCTGTGCCTCACCCAGGAAGCCAAGCATCTTTTCCTGCAGAAATTCCTGTTCTGCTCTATTGCCTAGCTGTCTGCACAATGTCTATTAAAAATGACTTGGATTACAGATGGAATCTCTTGTTTCACTAGACACCATCATTGCTACACTTAAGCAGGTGCTTTAGAACTAAAGTTAATGTTGTGCTGCAATGCATGTGGAATTTAATCGTGGGGCTTATTATGTAACACATGGCAAACAACACAAAGCTGTGATGGGGTTGTAATCCTTTACTGAAGAAGTTATTTTTCCTTGTCTGATACAGCCTGCCAGCAATTTTCCAGGAACATCATCTACTGACATTTCTTTATCAGAAGAAACTCAGCCTCCATCTCAGTCCAGCTCCAGCTATGGTCTTCCCCCAAATGCTCCAGCCCTCTATACACCAACTTACTGCTTGCCTGGGGAAAAGCCTCCACCATATGCACCATAGAACAAAGAATTTATCTTAGTAGCTGGTAGGCTTTTCTTTTGTTTTAAAGAAACCTCTGGAAACTGTGCTGTGCAGGCAGTAGACTTCCCAAAGGAGCCCAGCACAGAGTTACTGCCACTCTGCTTTTAGCCACGTCTCCCGGTGAGCAGGGCAGAGCCCTGGAGCTGTGAGGGCAGGCACATCACCACTCAGTGTGCCTGCAGGCAGATGTAGTAGAACTTTCTGGCTACTGTAAGCATGAGATGCTTCCCTCCCAGTCCACTGCAGAATAGATTTTCTTCAAGAGGAAAAATGACGAAAATACTCCAGATATGTGTTCTGCTTTCATGAACCAATATTGAGGGGTTTTAGACTGTGTTGTCTGAGTGGGTAGCTGGGAGCTCCCAGAGTCAATAATTTTGGTTAGCAAGAGTTTGTTTGCTTGTAGTGTTTATAACTCTTCTGGTGAAAGTGTTGTACTAATAAAGTGTGGCAATTATTTTACAATAAAGTTCATTGTGTATATTTATACTATTCTAAGGCTGTGTATATTTGGAAGGAAAGGAAAACAAAAGAACAGAGGAAGAAGTACTCTATCAAATAGTTTCTCTTTTCAAGTTTCAGATAGAAAGGCTAATTCTATTTGTACTGTTTTAGCTGAACTTTTTGCCATTCTGGTCTTCATAATAAAATGTCATGTTAATGCACTAAAAATACCATTTCCAGATGTCTATTTTAGGGTACACTTTAGTGTTCAAATTAATTCCTTTCTAGTCAAAAGAGCATCACTAGAAAAACCATTTTAGGTTAAATGCCTCTTATTTATTTTTAAGTTAATCCAAGACCTAATGCAGGCATTTCACCATGACTGAAACAGAGTGAATGAAAGGATGAAAGGAATGAAGGGGCCCAATTCCTTTTTTAATGTATTTATTTTCTCCAAAGGCTAAGCAACAATACCTTTGGCAGCGCCACTAACAGGAAAAAAGCCATATCCCTGTTGTGTGCACCCTGCCTCCTCACATTAGCTGGGATTCCTTTTGGCACACACCTGCCTTATTCTGGGACAGGGGTACTTACAAACAGCACAAAACCCCATTTAATGCTGCATCCTTTCACGGCATTTTGCTCCTGCAGGAAGGGTGTTGGTGCTGCTTGCTCCATAGATCTTACAGTCTAGACAGCAATGAAGCTCTAGAAATTTCCTGAAATGCCAAAGAGTAAAACAGGGAATGGAAGGTATTTCTCATTAACATTTTAAGCAGCTGCTCTCTATTATGAGGATATTGAAAAAAACTAAATAAACAAAACCAGCTTACTTGACAGTTTCCTTTGAAAGAAAGGGACACCATCAGACCTGCTTAAAATGGAAAAAAGAGTGATCATCCTTTTGCATAGTACTTTGCAACTTGCAAAAAATATCTGTTAATTCATGTGTTTTACCTCAATGTATAAAAAGCAGATTCAGTACTGATACACATAAGAAGAGAGATTAATTTACATGGACCATAAAAGCCACCTTTTGTTCAATTAAGGTTTTTCTGAGATGCAAAGTTTTAGGCCGGCGATGAGGTGCCTTACTCATCTTGTTGACAAGGTGAGTTATATGAACATGGCTGAGAAAAACAGAAGTCAGAAAAGAGATCATTTGTTTTGTTTTAAACATTAATTTAATGCATCCCAAATGCTTAGTTCTTGTGCAAGTGCATGCTGTTAAAAGCACAGTCACTCTGATTATGAAGTAAGTAAAGATACACATTTACTTCTTTTTACTTGCTGTGAATACTACCAGGGGAACCACCTGGGTCCATTTTGAGGACTCGAAGTCCAGAACAGACTTGATCCCTTTGGGTTGAACACCTAGACTAACTGAACAAGGATGAAATCAATGTTTCTCTTGGGTTGAAGCAAGTGACTGAGACGGAATGAAGGGATGCTTATTGCAGCTACCTCTTCCTCCTAACCTTTTTCCAGTATGGTGCTGCAGTAGGGTATTAAAACAATTCATCTTTACACTCTGCTTCCCCTTGTCCCCCTCCTCTTCTATCATTCTCCAGTCTGAGAAATTCAGAGTTTCTCTTCTAAACTACATTTTGAGTCAGGGTTCATTGTGGTCTATGCAAAACATCTACACATATATGCACACATATGCAAAGATTTGGGAGCAATTTCTGCTCTGAATTAGAGAATTAAATGCTCTCGTACACACCACATTTAGTATGGAACTGCAGAGTACCATAACATACCACAGGATTCACGTTTCCAGGACCCAAAATAATTCCGGCCACATAAATAGTGTCACTTATATTAACACAAAAGTCAGACATGTTTGTGATTCATTTATGCCACACAGTACTTTTTTTGGAACTACCACAGAGATTTTACCAAAATACCAGACATGAAACTATTTTGCTAGATTGTTTCATTTGAAAAGAGCAAAGTAAAGCAGGGCTTGTTTCATCTTCTTGGCTTAAAAATAGGTGTCTTCCGAATCTGTAATTTTTTTCAGTGGAGTTACTCCAAGTCTAAATGATGGGAGATTTTTGTGGTGGAACCCCAGCTGGCAGCCCAGCCCCAGGCAGCCACTCACTCATTCTCCCTTGCTGGGATGGGGGAGAGAATCAGAGGCGTAAAAGTGAGAAAACTCATGGGCTGAGATAGAGACAGTTAAATAGGTAAAGCAAAAGCCACACACACCAGTAAAGCAGAGCTGGAATTCATCCACCACTTCCCGTGAGCAGGCAGGGGTTCAGACATCTTCAGGAAAGCTGGGAAACGTCGCATGGAACAGGGACTTAGGAAGATAAAGACCATCACTCTAAGTGTCCTTCCCCTTCCCCTTTTGTCCCCCAGCTCTATGTGCTGATCATGAGGCCACATGGTGTGGGATATCGATCTGTGTCCCCTCCCAACTCCTTGTGCATCCCCAGCCCCATCACTGGTGGGTGAGAAACAGAAAAGGTCTTGGCACTGCAAGCCCAGCTCAGCAATAGCTAAAACATCCCAGAGTTATCAACACTGTTTCCAGCAGAAACCCAAACTACAGCCCCATACTGGATCACAAATTGATCCAGAGTCATCAGGGGTAACTAAAGCACTTTCAGAAACAAGGTGGTTTCCCTTGCTCAACTAAAAAAAAGGCAAAAACATAGAACTACTCCTGGGTTTTCCTATCCATGCACAGTCTTTCAGGAAGTTATTACTGTCTAGTGGGAAATTTCCTTTCAAACTTGTGTCTGATTAGAGCTGACAGTAGATCCTTCTCCAAGTACAAATGAGTAGACTGGTTCAAAGTGATAAAGTTCTGTTCTTTTCTGCCCAACTGCATCACTGCTGATTGTTTTACTTGTGATAAGAAGCTATGATGCCATGTCTAATGGTTAATAGAGTACCTTTCTCTTCTCTGCTAAATAAAACAGGGATCCTTGCTGGAAAATATGCTTGGAATAGTCTTCCCCTTCTTTCCCCTTTTCCTCTGGGACAGTTTTATCTTCACAGTTTGGTCACAGATGTTGCCGCACATGAGGATTATTAGACTAATGTGTTATCTCCTTATCTGCTTAGGGAAAACATAACATGACTGACCAAGAATAATTTATAAAAGACCTTGTAGAATTAGACTTTTTTCATGCTAATCCTCTGAAGGATGGTGTAACCTTAGCCACCCAATACTTGGATTTTTGCACTGCAGCATATACCAAAATTACTCAGTTTATTCATTTGATGCAAGACAAGGACCAAATAAAACAAGATTTAAGTGACTCAAGAGAGACTAGGCAAAGCCCATCCCAACTTCAGAAGGATAGCTGAAAAGCTGAACACACTTTATGGCTCTAAAACCTTTCCTGCATAAATCCCATGGATATTCTCACCTCATGCAGTTCAGCCTGGCTAGCTCTCACAGCTCAAGCCTCTCTGCTCCCACTAGGCTCACAGTGAATGAGCCAACCAAAAATGCAGCAGCAAAAATATGTCATCACCAGATAATATTCCCCAATTCTCAACACCTCATCATTTACTCCAGCAGCTATTGACACAAAAGCTGTATGGCTTTCAACTTCTTGAGTCTTTCCTTCTAAATGTTTCCTGCTGACCCAACTTCATTTTCCATTTTCTGTTGACCAAGAGTTTTTCTAAAGGTCACAACTGAGTCTTTTTTTCTGTGGTACCAGAAAGAGAAGCTCTAGCCATAAGAATAGCAGCCACCATTTGCTCTGCAGCTGAGAAGATATGAAACACTGATGGAAGCATATAAACCCCAACCCTCAACCTCCAAAAAAAAAAAAAAAGCAGCCCTTCCCCTCGCCCCCACCCTCTCCCAGTGTAACCTCCAGACACCAGAATACAGAATAATCTCAGTACAGGTAAATTAAAAACTTGTATGTAAATATTTTATTCTCTCATATTTTGCAAATCAGAAAGCAGTGTTTGGTAATAAAAAATAATACAGAATTATTATTTTTCTTCCAGTCCATACTCATATATTACCAGGTTTCCCACATTGCAGATGAAACTGTCTCTTACAGCCTAAAGACAGTATTCACTTTCAGTACATTCTGTACTTTTGACTTATTTAATATTAGTCTTCTGAACTATTTACAAATATATTACAACCTTTAAACCTCAAAGCAAAGAGCATTTCAATAATCAATCTGACATAGGGATCAGTAGCTTCTACATAACTTCAGTGTTTAAGAGAAACTATACACGCAGTGCGGTAGATCTGAATAATTTATATCTTTTAAAAAAAGAAAAGCACTGAAAGTTTCTGAGTATAAAACTTTTGCATTGCAGTGGTACCTACTGACCCTCCTGGACTGGAGGACAGGAATGTGAGGTGATGTCACTGTGCTTGTAGAGAGCCTCATCCAAGTCCAGTGCTGTGTTGTTCAGCTTGAGGGTCATGCAGCCGTGGTAGGAGGCGGTGACCGGAGTGGAGGTGACAGGAACGTCTGTGGGAAAGGGGAGATAAATGTCTCTGACAGCTGCCTTTAAGTAAACACCTGCACTGCCTAGGCTCAGATGGATATTGCTTCAATGAATTCAAGCTCACCTCTTTCCATGCCGGTGTTTCTACCTCCCCTGCCCCCTTGCCAGAAGGCAAGAGCCCAATCCCAGACGTGAGGAAAACACCATCTGTTCTGGTGCACCAAAGCCCTTCTCCCAGGCTGAACCCTTCCTCAGCTGCTCTGTGCCTCTGCAAGGGCTCCTGGATGAAACCTTGTGCTGCACAGCCCCACTGCAGTGGGACAATGTGTTCACACAGCCCCATGTTTTCCTCCCTCCATCTCTGAACCCTCTAATTTGTCATTGGTGGAGATGTTAGACCTCCCTCTAAATGCTCTTCCTCTTCAAAATAACCTCCAAAATATTATGGGGAGAATTTTATGACAGGAAAGCATTTCCCATATGCTGCCTCTGCCACTTGCTGGACTCATCTTTACCATGATTTTGCTGTGTATGAGCACAGGAAGTTTGCTGGCCTTCATGAGCAAGGTGCTGGAATTCATCAGTAGAATTGGTCAGACTAATGAGACTAATTTTTACTGTGGAGATCCACTGTTCTTTTAATCAGTTTACCAGAGACAGAAAACAGATGGCAAGGAAGAAGACACTAAGCACAATCCAATAGACTAGAGGAAATTAGTCAGTCTTACTACTAACTTCTGTAATATCATATACACACCGACTGTAAACAAACAAAAACACAACACAGTAACATAACAACAAGAAAATCTACATGAGCTCTGTCCTCTACCTTTCCCCAAAGGTCTTTAGTTTATTTACAACCCAAAGCTGACCTAATCAAACTGGTTGTGCAATGGAAAATAATGAACTCAAAGAATATTTAACTTCACAGTGATTCAGGTGGCTAAATAAATCACTTATCTTTACATCGAAGCAAGGACAACTTGAACAATAGGTTGTCCTCTTGACCCAAAATTATATGAAATTTAAAGTGCTCTGCCTGGAGATATGCAGGGCTGATGTGCTCAGACACAGCTCAGACAGAATCTGGGACTGAGTGGGAGAGAGAACATTTGTGGGAGATCTGTAAGCCACAAAGAAAGACTACAAACCTCTTCAGCTTCCAGGGGGAGAGCTACCATTGCTCAGTAGTTGTTTTATTTAGTGATGTTATCTATTTCCCATTCCCCTCCATTTGCCAAAGTTTATCTGCAAAGTCTGCTGAAGGAATGCAGCATCTCTGTTGTAACACCTTACAGGAATGTAAACTAAATTTTGAGTCAGAAGAGTTGAAGTTGTGACTTAACAACTTGAAGACTCATCTAAGGAGTCAAGCAGATTGCTGTCACATGTGCCACAGGGCTGACTAAAAGACAGTGTGGGCTTTCAGATAGATTTGTAAGAGATTAAAAAGAATTTTTTTAAAATTTTATTTTCAAAATACAATAATTTATACAATGAAATACAATTTCATTGTATTGTAAATTATGTGAAATATTTAATTTTCTGTTTTGACTAGAAATGGATCTGTCCAAAATGTGGCCATGTAAAGATTTGAAAGCCTAGTTTAAAGGTTTGTTCACCTAGTGGAATGCATAGTTTCTGAAAAATCACCTATGCATTATATAAATTACATAATTTAGGATTTACCAGAACTGAAAAGCCTACAGAAAATGCAATTAATGTCTACATGTTCTCTCTTATCTGTTGAAACTCTAAGTAGTATTTCTTCCACATCTGCAACATTAGCTGTGCTTAGGATCAGACTTAATAATACATATTTGGATCCAGAATTATTTCTTTCTTTGTGGCAAATGGAATAAAGAGGTGAAGTTTGACCACTATACTGTTTTTTCCACAGCGTATGGAAGCACGGAAAAACCAAAAACTACGTAATGTTTTCAAAATCTGAATGAGCCAAACTGTCTTAGATCTGACCATTTGGTATTGTTACTTAACCCAGAGTGATTAATCCAACTGAAGTGCTGAAATGTTTATTTATTTGGCAAATGACAGTGTTTCTCATGGAAGTGCTGGGTTCCTCTCAATGGCAAAAGCAGAGTGCTGGCAGAAATTCCTGTTGCTAAGCACAACAGATCAAAGGGCGGATAGCGCTAAACCTACAGCAGCCAGCTGAGCCTGAGCTGCCACAGCCATGGCAATGAAAACCAGGCCTGCACCCAGCACAGGTAGTCTAAACCACAGAGAACCTGCACAGTGACAGAATGGGATGTTTTCTGAGCTGTGGAAATCGCCACTGTGCATCTGAGAGCAGCTTAAAAGAAAGCAGGCAACCTCTCTTGCCTGTGCAATGGCCAGCTTAGATAATTTAATCTGAGAGTAGAAAATGCCACGTTTGGGATTTCAGCCTTGTTCCTGCCACTGTGTGAATGTCCCAGAGTATGTGGCCTCCCCCTTCCAGGTGTGACTGTGAGCCATTTGCATCATCAGCAAAAATCCTCTGTAAACTCTTGTTCATGGTGGGGACAGCCACACCATGTGTACTGTGTGGCACCTCAGCCACCCTGTTCCAGCCTGACTGCTTCAGCACCTCACAAGAAGCAAACATTTGTACCTCTCCCTTGCTTGGGCAAGTAAGGGCAAGATTTTGCTTAGCTGCTGGCATCATGTGCATCAGAGACATAAGTGTTCCTTTAATAGCATTCCTCAACAGAAGGGACTGATAAACCTGTTCAGGCAGAACAAGAAACAAACTCCCAAACTTGGCCAAAATTCATGATTCAGATGAAAGTTTGATCTTACAGGTTCAGAAGAGAGGAGCAGACTGACCTCCCAGAAGAAACGCTGTTGTGCTGAAAAGCCAGAGACACTATAAATGGTGCTAGCCCCTTGGTTGTGCCCTACCTGCCCCTGGCTGGGAGGCAGTCAGTTAACTGTGTCGTGCTGTGATCGCTTCAAAGAGCATCAGCCAGGGACAATCCCAACACTGCACTTCCCAAGTTTTAGGCAAAACCCCCTGAGGCCCTAGTACTCCCCTCAAGGAGTGCTCCCATGGATTCATTGCATTAATGAAGCACTGCAAGAACCTGTAGCCCAACTCCTACGGATTTTACCAGGTTTAAGGTAATAACCCAGTTTACAGCAATCCTTCAGATTAAATAATTCTTATTGTTGAACAAGCAAAACCTCCTCTTAATATTTTTGCCTCTAGCTGCCCTCATAAGGACACAATCATTCAAGCAAAGTGCAACCCCAGATCCATTATGTTCCTGCACTGCAGACAAGGCCTGCTCAAGCAGAAAGAGAAGGACTCTCACAGCTTGAACAGAAACAGTTTTCCTGACTCCCAGCTCAGCAAAGCGAGTTGGAAGTCTGTGGTCCATGGTACAAAACTGGAGGCTCACCTGGCAATCCTCCCACGTATGTCTTCGTTGACTGCAAAGAGCTCTCCAGGATGGACAGACTGTCCTCCAACTCAGAGATGCTTAGTTCACTTTCTCCTGCTACCCCATCCACCCTCAGGGATAAGTGATCTTTCTTGAGGAGGACATCCACAGAGTGTTCCTTTTTATCACAGAGATTTATTGCCAGCCTGGACACAACTGTGTTCTCCAAGGCCACGATGACAAACTGAACAGCAGTGAAAAGAAAGAAAAACAGGCAATGAGCAGAAAAATACCTAGCTACACTTACCCAGTACCAAGATGAGCCCAATGTGTCCTTTATTACAAATATATTGCAGAGCCTTCAGAGAATTAGGCTTATTACTATTGCTGATTGTGTTCTGAGCTCATTTGCACAGATGAAAAACCAGTGAACCAGTGGGACTAATTCTTGAAACTGTCTTCTCAGAGAGAGTTCTTAGTGGGTCTTGCAGAAGTCATTATATTGCACTGGGGACAAACCAACTGGAGCTGCTGTACTATTAATGAAAATTGGCTCATGGGATTTAGTGAAATCCTTCCTTGCTTACCCTTGTGGAATGCCAGAATTTAGCCCTTTGTTATGAATGCCATTCAACACTCCACCATGACTGGCTTTTCCCAGCACCTTTCCCACACCTAAAGCCTTGGCTACTTTGGGACAGCTACTGATAAGCAAGAATAGGAATCCATGGTTTATGGCACTAAACAGTTTCTGTGCCAGAAAATAAAATATGCCTGCATTCAAGAGAGCAGTTCTTTTACCTAGGCCACATTTGCAAAGAGCTCCCTATTAGCATCTGACACACGCCTGTAAGAGGCAGAACTTCAGGCAAGCACTGTTGTTTCAGACTGTGCTCTGAACAGATGGGACAAATAATGAGACAGGCAGCAAACTTGACAGCTGGTTTTGAAATTGACTTCCAGTTACCAGGAAACAGCAAGGAAACTTCTGTACAAAAATACTTGTTTGTACCTGTTGCTTCAGTTTCTTTGTGGAGTGATAGTCAATCAGAGACAGCGATAAAGGGACAGATGCTTCTTCTGTAACTAGGGCAAACAGCACACCAGTATCTGTTGCTGGTTGAATTACAGCATTTACTTCAATTTCCCAATTTGTCTTGGTTTCATTTCCAGAAGAAGGTTGCACTGCAGAAAAAGGAATTCATTGGACAATGTGTCAAATGGGTAAGCTGTTCAATTTCTCCCTGGAGAAGAACATAGGCAGATGAGCATCTGGAGGGACTGCCACATTTTTTTTTATTTTACAAAAAATCATTCCAAAGCACCTGAACATAAAATTGGACAAGAAAATGGCATCAGTTTCCTCTTGATACCTTATGCATTCTGCTGGTTTTAGAATGTCAAAGGATAACATGAAGCTTTTTATCACAAAGAGTTAGTCCAATTCCCATGGCTGCCAATCTGACACATTCAAAGAACTGCTACAAGATAGGTCAATTGAAAACCAGTTTTTGAACCAGTCTGTCCAAAGATCATTGAGAAATCTGAGTTGAAATTTGACATGCAGGAAACATTTCTATGAAAGCCTGTATTAAACTCAAAAATTGTATAAGCATACTACACTCACCACCTACTCAAACTCTTCCTGATCACTGATCTCTCAGAAGTGTGGCATGTTTATTTCACCTGTTGCACCCTGAATTAAATTTTCTGGTATCTACTTACTGCCTCAGTGCCCTAATAATTGAAAAGGTAATGAAGGCTGCAAAGAAAGATATCAATGTGCTCCTGTAACCTCCCTTCACAGGACTATTAGCTTTGCTACTTCACCACATCTTGAAATACAATAATCCATTCTTTATAGAGCTTACCACTGCAAAGGAAAAAAAAAAAAAAAAGAGAATGATTGTTTGAAAAAAATTGCAGGTGCTGAGGCCTTATCTGCACTTCACCTGCATTTTAGATGCTGCCTTGTCTTTACTTTGGAACTTTTAAATCCACGTGCTAAGTAATATGACAGACACCTGGTACTCCCTAATTGACCATGGCACAGCAGAAAAATCCACATAACACTGAACAGATGGCTCCTGCAGAGCAGGACTTACACACCATGCTAAAATAGATGGTCAGCATTTGTGTGGGTTCAGAAATATTGACAGCTGATTACACAGATAAGCAAACACAATAATCTAGAACAATAAAAGTTGCCTTTCTGAGCACTACATTAGTATGGACAAGTTTGATTTGAAACCTGTTATTACTGTATGCCAATTTCATTGGCTTCTATCAGAGATATGCTTACTGCATTTGTCCCAAGTGTAAGTAAAGACAGCCCATGATTAGAAGTGAATCCAAGACAATAGACAATATCAATTTTTCTGTCTATCATCATAAGTATGGCTTTCAGGTCTCCCTGTTGAGCAGGAAACAATGGTAAGGACTGGAAGCACCTAGGCTGCTGACAGAGAGGTGTAAAGCCTCTAAGGCTGAGGATTGGCTGGAGCCAGTATGGCTGTGAAATGTGTTACTGGAGCTACACAGAAAGAACCTGATGGCCACATTTGCACTGGCTTGATCTATCATTTACAAGCCTTCCTTTGACAAGAACCACAAGTTTAATCTTTTCTGCATCAATCTACAGTGAGTCTGGCACACACCTAAGTTTTAACACTGTTTATTAACCAGGTATGGTTAATGGCAGGACAACAGGTCAGAAACAAAAAATCCCAGCCTACTTACTGTGAGTAAGATTGAACACAGCAAAACCTCGGCCAGGATAGAAGGAGCCTCGTCCTGCCACAGCAAAGCACTGCATCTTTTCATTCATCTTTATGGTCTCCTGGATGGAGGTGTCCTCCCCATTCAGCCAGTTCCATGCCCGCATGCAGCCATCCAGCCGAGGGTTGATCTGGGAAGATACAGCAGCATCTTAAGCCTCAAATGATTGCTCAGTGAAGAGGAATTGTGTGCAAAGGAATACTGAGTTATATTCTCATACTAAACAGTAGAAATCATTTTGATGTGTTATGCACATGCAAACCAAGAGGCAGCAACCCCAATCCTGTGACCCCAAGCAAGTGAATGGTCAGTATTTCCCCAGGAAACTCCCCTGAGCTCAGCTTGTCTCCACAGGCCAGAAGGGCATTAGCTAGTGCAGGTCCTGGTTTGGTTGTATTGGTTCTGTAAGCTCCTCTATGTGTTGCCCATCATTAATACAACTTATTTCTAAAGCTCTGTAGCCAGAGCTCCATAATTCATCACTGCAAATGCTGGAGGCTAAGTTAAGACTGGAAATCCCAATCCTTTTTGTCATTGCAAACAGTCTGCATGACATGCAAGACAGACATTGGAGCTGATCACGGTATAAGTTTTTGGGTTCTGGCTCAAGGAGGGGTGCATGCACCACAAGACTGGCACACCACTCTGTACAAACCTTATTCCTTCCAGCTTCTAGTTAGGCTATCCTGTACCTAATGTATTAAATGTCTTAAATTTAATTTTAATATATAATACATTATATAATAATACATTTAATAATACATTAAATTAAATGTATTATCCTGTACCTAATGTCAGCATTAAAATGGGAGTCAGTTTGTAAAGAGAAGGCTCCTTGCAAAGTCTTTAAATCAGCACCACCGCCCCCAATTAAGTGAAGGAGAGAAAGAATTAAGTGTCTGAGCCAGGATAAAAACCTGAGGAGTTTCTGGCCCTCAATCCTAGATTCTGACTACACCCTGGGCTTACTGTTTCTGACAAGCAGTGGCCCTGAATGACTTCTTGGGAGGCACAGGAGCTGTGAGGCTCAGCTGCTGCACTCCCAGTCACAGACCCTCAAGCTTGTCACCCAATTTAGGAATAAAGAGATGCAAATTTGGATTTCAAGGTGCCAACTCTACTGGTGGTGGGCATTCAAACCAGCCTGAGCAGCAGCTATTCCAGAAACACAGCAATCATCCAATCTTACCCAAGGACTGCCTTAACTTTTATTCATATGCTGTATCTACTTCAATTAGGAGGAAATAAAGAAAAATAAGCTTCTGTTTTTCCTTGGCTCTCACTATAGTGACACAGCAAACAAATGCAGCAAACTGTGATTTGTTACACGTGAAGAACAAACTTTGGTCACAACACAAAGAGTGCCCCTGATGTTGGTTCCAGACTTGGTAGGCACAATGTCACCACATTACCGCAAGAAAAGATGAACTCAAGCCCTTCAGGCATGCAAAGGAACACAAGTTATCATGCCACACTTACTGGTAGAATAAGGTCCTTTGTTTTGAAAGGAATGCCTCCTACAGTCAAATTCAGCTGGTACACTCCCTTGTACAGTGTAAACAGGTTTCCTGAGACAGCAATTTTCATAACTGCATCCCTGTTCACCTTTATAATCAAATTTCTTTCAAGTTCCTCAACAGAGATCTGAAAAAGTAAAATTCCAAATTGAGTTATTAAGTACGAATAGAACTTAGTATCTGTAATTTCAGGTACAGGATAGACCACAGTGAAATCCCCAAGATAAAGGAATATTTTCAGTCCCCAAAGCTCTTTGTTCACCTTTTAAGTTACATTCCACCTTGATATGTAAATCTACTCTAGAAAGCAGTCTGTGATTAACCTTATTGGTGAAGACAGTCCACCTACTTCAAAACAGCTACAGAAAAATGTGAGTGGATTAAATACATGACTTGTGTAGGTTGCTTTATGCAAAATGTAAATGCAATAATGAGTTATTAATGAGAAACTTCCTATTGCAACTGCATGTGAAAGGAAAGGCTGGAAGGACCAACAAGATGTCTTTTGTTGGATCAGTGTAAGATAATGCAGAAGCCTCCCAGACCCAGTCTTTTAATATCCACCTCTTCAAAAAGCACAACACAGAGTGGAAATTTTGAGAGGGTAATAAAAATGTGTAATAGCCAATAACTTTTCTCTCAAAAAAGCAACTGCAAGTTTTCCTTCCATGTCTCTGAAAAGCTACTTCTAGGAAGATTCTATTACCACTGAAAATTCAAAAAGATTTCATCATTTTGATTATGACCAGGCTGCACAGAGAAGCACTATAAATCTTCTGTGGAGGGAGGGAAGGTGAAGCCCAAAGCTGATGCACCAGACTGACCAGCAGCCAAGATTCTGCTGCCTTGGACATGGGTCCTGCTACCAGTGGGGTGTTCTGTGGCTGTGGCAGAAGACAATCTCAATCCTTCTGTAAAGAAGAAAGGAACACACCTCCACTATTTCATAATCTTCTTCCCACTCTATGACAGATACTCCACCTACTCACTCTTCATCTGTACAGCTCTGTTCCCTGGGACACCTAGAAGCAGCTTCTATCAGTGAGCTGCTGTACAAACCAGTTATCTGTTTCAGAGGATGTTTAGACATGTCCTGCCCTCTCCCTGCTAGCAGGTCAGGTCCTGAGCATCTTTCTCTCTGTATTCTGACTGGCAGTCCCAAATTGCTCTTATCAGCCATTCTGAGCTCCTGCTCTGTGGCTGTAACATAAAGGAGAACATAAAGGGGTTGAGCAGGTTTGTACCTGGGCACTCCCTTTGGATTGCAGTCTTCAGTAACCAAGATTAAGTGAATTTGATAGTAGGAAAGACTATTCACAGAATATTCTCCTCTCATGAACCTTTTTCTTCTCTTATGAATTCCAGTACAATCTGGTTTATATTGCTACAGCACTGTTTCCACCTGCTGTGTTGCCCTATGCCACATCCTACAGGACATTAATTTATTTTTCTGCAGCTTGTTTGTTTAAAGCAGCACCTACATCTCCAAACTGCATTTCATGGAGACACACCAGCCAGTCTCAAACAGGCTCTTTCTGAGTACTGGGTGGCTGTGAAGCCCATTCAGTGTGTGGGAACATAAGCCCACAGGCTGTGTAGCCAAAAACTCACACACCTCTGCCCAGTGTCGTGGTCACCACTGCCCTGATGCTCCAGGCTGTGGAGTGCCACAAGAAGCTGGCACAGAGCTTCTCCCTGCTCCTGGCACAGACACTGGGCAGGCACAGAGCCAATGGGAATTGGGAATAGCCAGCTGCATCAGTGCCCATACTCTGAAGAAACACTGCTACTTACAGGGCCACCAGAATTCAGGGCCTTTTAAAACTTTATTAGATTGCATAGCAAGTAATAACATATAAATAAAAAAAAAAAAATCTGCATCTGATCTTTAATACAAGCAAACCAAAATCAGCGAAAACTTCCATAGGAGAAGAGGTTAATCCCTGTGGGAATTCTCAACAGATTCCAGTTTAGGAAATTACATTCTGCCTACTTTACAATGCCCTCTGGCTGTTTAAGCTCCTGCTTCTTATAGTCAAAGCTTAATTGCTGGTGCCCTACCATCACATATAAACCAAAAGAGGAAGCCTTTCAGTAGTTAGCATCCTGCTCCAATTCCCTACTCCTGTGGCAAGGAGAAGCTGCTTGCTGCCAGCCACCATGGCTTAGGGACATTCAGCAGACAGTTCGCATAGCTAAGGGCTCCCATATGCTTAGCCATAGCAAGGGCAAGCAGCTTTGTGTGTTGGATTCATGCCCTGGACAGCTTATGGCACACAGCTAGCCTGCCCACTGTTTGCTGAAAAAAAAAAAAGGCAAGTGGACAGCACTGAAAAGGGACAGACCTACAGTCAGCTGCAGGGTTACAACCAAATACCAATCTTGTGATTGCTTAATTTTCAGCCCTGACATTTAACAGTGCAGGTAAGTTATTATTTTTGCTAACCAGACTTTGCCCTCAGAGCAGGACTAAACTGAACACTGAAAATAAGACAAAATGATGACTGTTTTTGGAAATGCAAAACAAACTGAAGGCGAGTGCATTCTCTATCATAATTTCATACGTGCCACTTCATCCAGCTGCATTACACACAAATAACCACACTGAAAGTCTTTCCTGAGGTTTGCTTGTTTGTGTTTTCAATGCTGGTTCAATGCTCATTGCAAAATATTTTAGGAAGGATTAACACCAGAGAAAATACCTAGGTAGAAATATTGGCCTGAAGTTTTGAAAATGCCATTGTATTTCAGTAAAAAGCATGCAACTTTTGCTCAAGAGATGAGAACACAGCTGGTGCTTTTTCATATCTTTTGCTTTTAAATAGTTGTTGTTTGTCCATCTGCTGCAAGTTAAGTAGTAAAATTTCTTTTCTCATAACCCATATGAAGTTCTCTCAGTATCCAAAGTCCTCTGGTAAAGATCTACCCAAAACTAAGGGCTTGATTCTGTGCATACTGAAGTGCAGACTAAAGATCACAACTGCATTTAAGCCTGGACTGTGACATCTGAAGGTTGTTGGGGCTGTGTTTCATGGAAAGTGAGGCTGCAAAGTACACACACAAGTCCATGCTCAAAATGAAATGTGTGGCTATGTGTTTTATAATAGGAGACAGTAAAAAGAAATTCTTAAACAGGATTTCCTAAATCAAAAACCATGCCAGAGAGAGAAAAATGGAGAAATGTGGGAGGGGATAAAATATAGGAACATATTTACAGTTGTATCACTCAGCCATATAGATTAAATGGCATTTAGAGGGGTGTGACACTAGATGTCAAGCAGAAGAGAGCCTAGTATCTCTAGGGTGAAAGCAAGAGAGAAGAAAATACAGCAGAGAAAGGAGAAATCAACAGCCCCCCAGCAAAGCAGGCAAGATCCCAAGTCTCAAAGGTGTAAAATAGGCAATCAAAAGACTAAAAGCTCCTTCCTTCTGCTGCTGTTTATCTTTGGGTAAATGCTTCTGCTTTGGGGCAGTATCAGCACTGCACTGTTTCTCTCTGGGAGACAGCCAGCAGAATTATGGCCACTGGCCTGCTCCAGGTCCATTCCTGTGGCTGCCCTGCACGATGCTCTCTCCTGCACTCGTGCCATCCTATCTGTGCCTCTGGCACTGCTCAGCCCACAGGCAGGGCAGCACCCCTGGCTGCAGGGACACCTCTGCCTCCCCCCATCAGTGTGGCTCCTGCCCACCTGCCCCACACAGCACCACAGCTTGGTCTTTACTGCCCCAAAAAGCCTTGGGAAGCACTTCTGGGGGACTTACACAACCCCTCAGAAAATGTGCAGGGTGTGTTGCTGCAGTCACTCGGCCAGGCAATTCCTTGGTTAGGATGGTACCTCGGGATAAGAGCCCTGACACTGATAGCTGGCAGGAGACATTTAATTCTTGCCTAAACATGACACTTTCATCCCACTGCCTTCTCTCCCTGAAAAAAGAAAACACATTTCAGCTGTGTCCCCCTCAAACTAATATGGGCTAGTTTGTAATTATCTTATAATGAGGTCAGGCACTTGGCAAGTATGTTAGCTCCTCTGTTAAATGAATTAGCTTGACAACAGCTGATTTTTGTGACTCCCAAGTCACTCCAGTGGCATTCACTCTGCTTTTCACATCTTCTGTCACCATCCTCTCTTTGCAGGCAATTACAATTGTCATATTTCAAATTAGCACAACAACTCTTACCATGAAATTCGGTAAGAACTGGCTTGAAGCCATTCCTATATGTAAAGATACAGCATATCACACATTTTATCTACAGCTTCACTAAACCTCTACAGTTCTCCATTTGGAATCTAAAATTGTTTCACTGTCATTAAAGGAACTGAACCAAACATCACCTCATCTGCTGGAAGCATTACCAAATGTTAGTGGTTGATAGTGAATGTATTCTTAATTTATTAATTAGAAACAATTTTTTCCCACTTTGCTTATTTCTTTAATGTATGATTTGGAGCTTTTATATACTAAAAAATGTAAACCAGAAAATGATTCAGTTACCAGTATCTGCATTTGTCTCATATGTGAGTTAGCTGAGAACTTCCCACCCACTCCCCAAGAGGCACATCAACTTAAAAGTTAAAAGAACTAATTAAGTAAGAAAAAATGAAAGGAGAGGAAAAGCAGAAGTGAGAAAGCATGTATAAACTGCTCATGTAGTCTAGATCATACTGCAGCATGTTTTTCATGATCCTGGCACAAATGGCAACAACCTAATGCTCCCAAAATCACCAGCTGATGTTCTGTGAGAGTGCCAAGAAGAACATGAACCCTTACAATCCATATAATCTCATGAGATTTCTGGGATTATGGTATCAATAAAAAATGCTTTAGGGGTTACAGTGGTATTGCTGGGTTGACAGTTGGCCTTCGTGGTTTTAGAGGTCTCTTCCAACCTTTTTTGGAATTCCCTGATGCTATAGTAGACTCCAATATCTTTACAAGGGAAACAGTCTATTTTCTATATAAACAGGCCTGAAGACTTTATAAAAAGTATATTGTAGCATAAGAGATTTGTCAAGGCCTCAGAAAATCTGAGGCCTGTAACTAAACAAATGAAGGAATAAACAAAAGGAATAAACACACCTCCCCACACCAAATACACTTGGAAACTTTCTTAAAAGAACAGTAAGAGGGAAGGATCTCTTCATCTGACTTCCAGCCCTCAGCCAGAGGGCATCTTCTTGAACTCAGGGGAAATCATCTTAGCCCTACTGCATCTCAAAGGCACTGTTTGTGCAAGTGGTTGCTCTGGTTGTGCAAATTAGAGATGCAGTGTATATTACAATGGATATAAAGTATACTTCAATTTCTTAGGAAAAATATTTTCACCTTGGAATGTATAACATACTGGCATGCCTTTAATGGATAGACAGGTTGGAGAAGCATGAATGCACAGAGTCCGTCTGCACCTGATGAGTGCCCCCCAGAGAGGCCAGGAAGGGGTGGGGCCCCGGCAGGTGCGGGCTCACCGTTTGCCACATGCCGTGGTTGATGAGCGGCCCGGTGCTGGTGACGCGGCCCACGCTGCCGTACTTGAGCTGCAGCTCCAGCCGTCCCTTGCGCAAAGCCAGCACGATCCACGTGCTGTCTTGATGGCCTCCAGCAAAGAAAAGGATACCTTCAGGATCAAAGGTTCTAAAGTCGAACTCAGCCACAAGTCTGACCGCACAGGTGCCAAGAAATAAATTAGTTATGCAGAGTTCAAAAACCACAGAATATTTTCTATACAGATAGCATCAATTCTAGCAGCTCTAAAGCTCTGTTAAAATACACTAGCTTTTAATGCACTCCTGAAAGCCTTAAGATGTGAGTACAGCTTTTAAAACACCATCAAGAATAAAGAGTACAATAACATATTTCAGTAATTATCCTAACAGCTCTGTGGTCAAGGCTGCCTTTCTCAATTACTGGTTTAGGTAATGTTTAGCCTAACAGGACTTCATAATCCAAGCAAATAATGATGAATGTAGGGTCAATTATTATTGTAACAACTCCCTTGCATGCATCAAAGCCAGTTAGAGCATTTCACTGCCATTCTAAATTGTCCTCACCTCGTCAGTTGTTTCCTTTTGAAGCGCAGCCTGATAACAGGAGTGCCGCTGAACATCCTCCCCAGGTGCAAGGATTTAATACTCCTTCCAACAGCAAAAGGCACACATGGTATGATGTTCTATAATCAAAACACATTTCTGAGTGCTTATTATCCTCACAGAGCAGAAAGAGAATCAGAGAGTGCTGTGAAGTAAAGGTCTGTCTGCAGTTACAGCAATGAACACTGACATACCTCACATGTATTCATGTCCTGGGAAAGCTTCACTCCCCCTCTGCCATCACAATGACAGGTGTAACTCCCTGGTGAGTTGACACAGGTCTGTTCACAGAGCTGTTCTTTGCATTCATCTATGTCTACACAAGATCAGAGAAGAGGAGAGATAAAACAAACTGAGTTTGTTTAAACATTTAAACATGACAGAACTGAGGAAATGGCCTGAAGTTGTGTCAGGGGAAGTTTAGGTTGGATATTAGAAAAAGTTTTTTCACCTAGAGGAGGGTTGGGCACTGGAACAGGCTCCCCAGAGAAGTGGTCATAGCACCAAGCCTGACAGAGCTCAAGAAGCATTTGGACAATGGTCTTGGGCACATGGTGTGACTGTTGGTGATGGTGCTGTGCAGGGCTGGGAGTAAAGACTCTGTCCTTGTATCCTTGTGGGTCCCTGCCAACTCAGCTTATTCTGTGAAATCTATTTTCACAGACAGATTCCAGCTGCCCAAAGATACATAGCAAGTCAGTGGGAAGGCTGGAAGCAGAACTCAACTACTTGTCTGCTGGAGCAGAGCCCTGGGCTTTAACTCCTAGACAACACTTCCTCCCTTCAGGCCCCTTCTGCTATGCCTGTAGTGACTGGCTTTTGCTCCTTGCAGTCAGGGAGTGCATATAAAACCTGAGTTTCTCATTCACTCTTTTCTTTTTTTCTTCAGCTATTTTTTATCTTCTTCACAAACAAATGCAGGAAAGCAAACTGTGACAGCTGACAGGGATCTCTTCAGGCAGAGTTTAACACTTAACGCCCAACAGGACAGGTTGGAGTGTGATTTGAGCTAACTTAGACAAAAGGCAGGGAACAGTGCTGGTTTTGGAATACTTCCAAAACTTACTCTGTTGAGAAAACTTGTGGCAGTGTAGCCAGCAGAACTCTGCATGGTTCCAGTACATGTTAAATTCCTAGTTCAGAGTAATACCACAAGACAGGCTTTGAAAAAAGAGCTACTGCTTTGTAACTTTTCTTGTCCTATGAAGAGACAGCAACATGCACAGATGCTTCTCAGCTTTCACCAGATCTTGCACTTGTTGAAATTTCAAGAAATCTCAGTACTTTGGCTCGTACAGCTCGATTCCAGTCATCAAAGGTGACTGCAAACTCACTGAATTCAAAGGTGACCGCAAACTGCAAACTCACTCCTAACTACAGAAAGGGAACAGAACTCCAGTGTGTAAGCAAGATTAAAAAACAAATAAAAAAAGCTTTTACTGAAACTAAATTTCTGGGGTTCTACAGATTTAAGTTATATCATAAATGCTAACACATTTCTTGTGCTTACCCTGACAAGTTTTTCTCACATCATCGTACTTGTAGCCTGCATCGCAAAGACATTCATATGAGCTTATTAAATTTTTACAGTGAGCTTCTCCACAGATGTCTGCTGATGCTGTGCATTCATCTATGTCTGCAAAACAAACAATTAACACAACTTCAGAGGAGTATAATCACTTCACTCTTCACATAGAGTGAGCTTAGGGCAAGGAGATCCCTGTATTATTTTGAAAACTGAAAAAGACCAGTATCTTTAAGAATCTACTTTTAGGGTTAGCTAGCTATAAGAAGTGACTTCAGGCTTCAAAAATCAGTTGGTCTTTTTTACCTTAAGCCATTAACCACTGTTGGAAAAAGCAATGCAAAGTAAGCCAGGAGAAAAACTGTAAAACAAAACAACTACTACAAAACCAAAAAAGCACCACTGTCTCCAGCCTGGGGGACTGAAAGTGCAGGTTTATAAAAGCAACAGGCAGAAACTTAGGAGCAACAGCATGAATATTTTCCAAAACACTGAAAGAACACTCAGCCTATGGCACTCCAGACATTTCTGCTCTGTGTCCTCAGACAAGCAAACAATACATTTTCATATATTTACAAAGCTAAGATCTAAATCTGCTGGTCTGTAGTGGCAAGGGAGAATTGAAGCAGCTCAATTTGTCCCAGAGAACAAGCCATGCCAGAGAGACGTGGGGTTTTGCCATAAGGGCAGGCAATGAACTGGAACTGGAAGTCCATAAAAAAACCTGATTGTTTTCCTCACATGTTAACTAATACCCTGCAGAATCCCAGTGCTGACAAAACATTTGCAGTGTACTAAGAGTTTAATATTTACTTTTGCTTTCTAGTATGTGTTAAAACTACAATTACTCATGACTCTTGTTGATTTTCCCACATATGAACAAACTGGCTGAGTACCCAGTGTGGCTTAGCCTACAAATCAAGGCAAGAGGGAACTTTTGTGTGTATGCCCACAATGACAGGAACAAACATTTAAGAAGTCAAAATGCAATGATAAATCTGAGCTATCAATAACCACACCTGACAGTAATCTCAGCAGCTGGAAGGTCACACATTGAAGCTACAGAACGCTTATATAGCAGTGCTCACAGTGCTCTAGGAGACAGTACTGGGGTATGGAACAAATGTACACACACAGCAAAACAAACACATATGTGAGCCCCTTGCCAGCCACCTGTCCATGCTGGCTGGCACCAGAGGGCAATTCAAAAGTGAAGTTGGCTCTTCTAAGTTGGTTAGGAATGGATACCATGTAATCTATCACTTTTTAGAGTGTAAGTGAATAGAAACAAAATCTTGCTGTTTTTGTTTTTGCTGGTAGCATTAATAAATTGTTCAGATCATGTATGCAAATTGTTTAGAAATATGTCATCACATCCATCTCTAAGGGATATATGCATCTTTTTTCATAAGATGTGGCTGTAACTTTAACAGCCACCTGTTGCTGAGTTACTGAGTTTGTCTCAGCATGCAGTCTCTTAACACTTCTAAAATCTCAGTTGCTTAAGTTTTGGTTATGTAAATTCATTCAGCAGTTTCAATCAGAAACTTTAGGTCCTCATTTTCTGTTCTCAGCTGGTATGTAAAATAGCTGCCAAACTTCACCAGGGCCTTTCTACACCTATTAATATTGAGTTGCAGTGAATTTAACCATCTGTATCTATCTGAATTCATTAGCAGCTGCACACATGCAAATCTAAAACAATAAAATAAGAAACACACAAAACAAAAACAAATGGTTCACATACTACAACACTGTAAGACTGGAAAGAATCATAACAACACATCTGGCCAGCACTTCCTCCTCGCAATGTCAGGATATGAGGGCTGATCAACTAAACCAATTTAGCACAATCCAAGCCACAAATCCTCCATGAATCACGCCTCTGTTATGCTCTTGAGAGCATCATGGTCCAACTGCTGACAAGCCCAGGCATGTAGGCTGGCTGGAGCACCCAGCACAACCCCAGTGGAGTAAAGTTAAGAGGAGCTACCAGCAAGATTCTGCTGGGCTAGGGAGCAGACCAGGACTGCTCAGGGCAGCCCAGCTCCCCAGAATATAGACACAAGTCATGAAGCAACCCCCTGAAGCAAACTGAGAGTCCCAGCAAAGCTTACCTTCACATATTTTGCCATCTTTAAGAGCATAACCACTGTAGCACGAGCACCGGTAGCTACCTAGCTTGTTGAGGCAGAGCTGGTTACAGCCGCCGTTCTGCGTTCTGCATTCATCAATATCTACATCAAAAGAAAGTGCCACAGTCAGCTGTTCACATCTGTAAATAATCTACAGAGTCACAGAGCAACAGGCATTTGGAAGGAGAAATATCAAACAAGAAACAGTATTACAGATGCAGTAAGTGATAACAAAAAGCACAAAGATTTCTTTCAAACACTTCATGTGTATAAGCTCAAGTTTGTTTAACTTACAAAAAAAAAAGGGAGAGAGAGGATCTGTAACTGAATAGTATCTCCTTCACAGCTCTGAGAATACATAAAAGTATCTTTAGTCACTGTGGAGGCAAAGAAACTTGTTTGCAGAAGCAAACTACTTATGTATTTTATATCATAACTAAGTACTAAAATTATGCTATGGCCAGTAATTCAGGACAAAAGCTTTAAATAAAACAGGAACACTATATTGTTACTATTACAGAACTCATGAGAACAGAGGAAGTTCCAAGTTCAAACCTGGAACATTTGTGAGCTTAACTGTGCCCCACTGAAATTGGCAGCAAAGGCCTGTAAAGTCCAGCAGAGCCTGAGTTTCACCCTCAATCTACCCGACCTGCTCATTATGCCCTGCTTGTCTATGGCACTCCAGAGTTAGCTGATGGGTAGAACAGCATGTCATGGCATTTTATAATAAAATAAGGAAATATGCTTCAGACTGATAAGAGCCTGAGCTCTCAAAGCCAACTGGATGCGGACTGATCTGCTTTCTGAATTGATTAAATAAGATGCTTGAGTGATCCTATAAACTCATCACAATATTTACATGAGAAGGAAAGACTTGGATCTCCTGCTGTCTTGGTTGACACAATTCTGGAATGGCTGAATACAATTCTAGTCATTATTTACTACTGGCAAGCAAAAAAGCAGTGGCCCTGACAGGAAGCCTTGCAGGCAGAAGAAAAAGAACCAAAGTAACCAGAAAACAAGAGGAGGGAAGATAACTTGTAGAGAAAACTGTGGGCAGCTGGAACTTCTTGCACGAATAGTTTCTGTCTGAAATTCTCTTTTGAGGTGATGGAAATGCACCAATGGAATATGTGGAATTAAGTGGACATGGAATAAGGTCAGACTAGCAAGGAGGCTTCAACAGAATAATTTTATCAATCTGTGTGTCATCAGACTCAAACCTCAACTTGCCAACTGGAAGTCGCTGTTCCCACTGCAGGGATGCTAGATGGGAAGATGGGCCAGCTTCTCTGGCTCTGTGGTCTGTGATCTGTTACACCAGGGTTCGGAGCAGCAGCTGATGCAGCTCTGCTTGAAAAGCCACTACTACTCTATTTCTGCTGCTGCTTTCAGAGGGGTGGAGCAGAAAGTTGGGCCATAACTTCCGGGATTACACAGCCAATACCAAGCTGAGCTCCATTACAGTCATACAAAAAAGTTGATGTGAAAAACTACCTGTTTCCCAGAAGGGTAAAAACATGAACAATGTGTAACCCAGGTTCAGTTCTGTGACTTTTGAATTGTGCGGCACAGCATCAGTGACCATTTGAGAATACAGGAAAACCCAAAATATCTTTGTTACAAGAATAAAAGATAATGAAACCAAATTACCTTTTTCACATTTCTTTCCCTGCCAGCCACGCTTGCATTCACAATAGAAATCCCCCTTGAGATCTTCACATTTGATGGTCCCTTCTTTGTGACAAGGATTGGGAGAACACTGGTTTGGCAAATCTGATTTACACAAGGAATAAAAAAACCAAAACAAAACAATACATTGAAGTCACTGGCAACCAGGTGTTTCACTCTCATTAGAAGATGGAAAGCTTAAACAGTATTGGGGAATCACTGAAAAATACTTGCACCTGGCAAAACTATAAGCTGATTCTTAGTGCTCACGTGCCAAACAAGCTGTGCCAGGAATTTTACAGAGCACATGCAGTGGAATTCACTTAATTGCAAAAGGGAGTGAGCTACCACCCCCATATCTGAAGGACATATCTTCAAAGAAATAACTTAAAGTAGCTTATTTTTCTACTCTCACTAATTTTGAGAAAAATAAAAAAAGCAGTATCAACTAACATACTCAAGAAAGGATGGGTACTCTTTTCAATTACCTTTGGTAGTTAAACTGAGGATCTTACCAGGACTGATAGATTTCCAGCTATTTTAAATGAAAATTTTTATTACATAGAATGAAAATAAAAAAGGAATACTCATATAACAACAACCAAGGAATAGCAAACCATTAATCCAGTTTATAAAGAACACAATGTTCATAAGGGGATTTTTAAGCCAAGTTCCAGGACCTGGCAATGAGTTTCCTCATTGGAAAGAAGCAGGGGAGTAGTCACCACACTTTGGTAATGACTGAGAGAATAAATACCTAAGAGTCATGTAGCCACTCACCAACTGTAGTCAGCTGTCCAAATTCACCTACCCACTTACCTGCACGACACCCAGGGACAGTGCTTCACAGAGGTGGCTAAAGGAAGGATGAGAGAACACCCTTGTTTCCACAAAAAATGAGTTGGTGGCTATCATTGTAGTAATCTGTTAACACCAGTGCTCTAGATCAGTGGTCTTCAAAAACATGAATGTGTTAACTGTTTCCACAACTTTAACCAGAAGGAACAGTGCAGAAGCTCATTTTGCAGATTGAAAAGCTCAAGAGCCTTTCTTTTCACATATCTCCTCCCAGCATTTGAAAGTGCCAAATGTGTACACACTGAGTGAGCAGCAGCAGAAAGGACCTGCACTGGTTTCCATGCATTGGTTCTGCTGAGTCCAGTATGGACTCTTGATATTCTAAACATGACAGGGAGGCTTTCAGGAAAGGAACTGTTTGTAGATTAGCAGCCCCATCAGACTTCTCAAACTGAGAAAAGTCAAGACTTCTACTTTTGTCAGGATTACTATACTGCTACATGTCTCTCCTTAGCTTCCTCTGTGTGACCCTGAAAGTCACTGTCATGACCAGCTGCTTTGAAAGAACTTTAACACTGCTGTGAGTGCAGGCAGCAGCAGCTGCAGTTGATGTCTCATAAAGCACTGAACAGCACTTTTGTTTGCACTGACTGTCTTGGATTTAAATCTCAGGTGGTTGAGGTTGGCAGGCATCTCTGAGGTCACTTGTGCCATCTCCCTGCTCAGGCAGGGCCACCTGCAGCTCAGGACCATGGCCAGAAGGCTTTTGATTATCCCAGGGATGGTGACTCCACTGGGCAGCCTGTGCCAGTTCTGGTTCACTCTCACAATGAAAAAGCATTTCCTGATGTTCAGACAAAACCTTCCAGCTGTGCAGAGCTGGGGCAAAGGCACAGCCACAGAGCCCAGGCTACACAAAACAAAACACAGCTACATGGGCTGTCTTGACATCCACCTGCCAGAACCCCTCCCAGTAAATCCCTGCCCAGCTGACACACTGCTGGGGGGAGGAGCTGGGGAAGGACAGGCCAGGTTAAGGTGGCAATGAGCCACAACAGAGCAAGCCTGTCCTGGATGTTCCTTGTCTTAGATAGATCATAATGTTTACATTAAACAGAATGGTTTAGGTATAGTAAGCCAAGTTTTGGGGTTTTTTTTTAGCAGCACACCCCAAACCTCCTAAATATGGCAGTGTTATGTGATAAGCAAATCCAGTCAGCAGGGTTATACATAATTTATCTGGTATATCCACAAGTTTTTGATTCTTCCCCTCAAACTGGATTCTGACATGCCTTGCAGAGCCACATGGTAGTAACAATGCCCAGCAGGGTAATAACCCAGGGTATAATCCATGGATATCAACCACAGAGATTTCTATCACATCAGCACTGTGCTGATTGTTTGCTCCCTCTTATCACAAGAGTTTGAGAACATAAGTCACACTCTTATTACTCTTCTGGTGGTTTCACAGTTGTGTTATTCTGCTGGCTTCATAGAAGGTGCTCCTGATTGAAATCATTGCAAAAGAAAAAAAACAGAGCTCTTGTTTCCATTCCTTTACATGACAGATTTTAGCAAAGCTGTTAAAAGTAGTGATGAGCATGTCCTTTTCATGTGCTTTGAGCTGTCTGATACCACCTATGAAGCTCACAAGTGCAGATACAGAATAGAACTACCAATTCCATCTTTGAAATCTGTATGGAAACAAGACTTTTTTTATGCCTACTGACTGCCACTTTCAGTTCATTACTTTGTTCTGTGAACTTATTTTTTGATACCCAAAAAATTGTTCATATTGAAACTTCATAAAATGCTAGGCTGCAGATAATATTACACTCAGTAACTTAATAGTCAAAAGCAGGCACATATGATCTAACAAAAATATCATTGAGTTTTTTGAGGCCAATTCATTTCCCAAAAGTCCTGCAGAACTTTCCAAAGCACTGCAGAACCAAATCCTTAATCCCTAGATGACCTGCAGGATCTCTTTTAGAAAAAGATCCAGATATGCAGAGAAAGTATCAATATCCATGTATAAAGTAAGCATCTATCTGTAAAGCAATTATAAATACTCATTGCAGTCAGTGGAGACAGTACAATAAACAGAGTCTGTGGAGGGACCCAGGTCTCCTCAGAGCAGACACAGCTTGGCTGGGGGAATCCCTCTAGAACCAGAGGAGATTAACTCTCAGCTAACTCTGATGGGAATACTGCTCATGTAAGCACCCATGATGGAAATACCTATTTACTCTCTGTATCAACTCTTCTGAATCTAGAGGGGAATCCTAGTAGTAGCCTTATCTTACGAGTTTATGAAATTAGGAATCCTCACATATTCCATCTAGCCTACCTAATCACTGTCATACTTAAAATTTCTGCCTTATTTCCAGTATAAACTTGTGCAGTCAATCACCCTCCAGCCCTCAGGCTGTTCAGTAGCTTTGTACACCAGGTTAAAAGAACATTCCACTGCCTTGTTTTGAGAGGAGAAAGGCTGTTAAGAAACAAAGTTTAGAAGTGTCTTGCAGGCACAAACTCATAGAGCTACATAGTCTTTTGGCAGCATCTGTGAAAAATTAAGAGACACACTAGCACTGGCCAAGCACGAAGCCTGTCACTCTTCCAAGCGCGCTTCAGGCTCCTTCTCTGTTACTGCTCCTGTGAATTGATGATGGCTAGCCAAAACTCAGCCATTTAAAAACCTGTTAATATTTTAATGGGGGAAAATATTATCATTTTCTTTCCAAACTACTGCATCTGCAATGGGCAGAAATCCCTAAAAACAATTATTCAGCTTTTATTTTTTTAAGTTTTTTCATCACTACCCTTTAGACTCTCATTTCTGAGACCCTGATTAGATCTTTGGAACAAGTGTTCCCAGTGGATATCACCATTTTCAGCAGAAACTCCTGCCTCTTTGCTCTGCCACACGCACAAGTAAATGTAAACATTCAGCCTCATGTCCCACTTTGGACAAGCTGGCATACTGCAGCCAACACAGGTATCACACGTCTGAGAATTCTCAGGTCAAAGGACTCACCATCCATAAGTGATACTGCTGCAATATGTGAGGGAAATTCTTCACATACCACTCATTAATCTTGGAATTCAGTCTTTTAAAATGTTGTTTTAATGCAGTTTATTAATGTAAAAAGTTTACTAGAGGCAACTAGAAAGGTATTAGAAGAATTCATTAAATTTTCTTCTCTAGTGAAGGACAAAAAAACCCCTTCACCCTCTACAAAGTTATCAGTTTGGCTTCCAAACTGATTTGAGGTTTTAAAGGTAGCAATATTCAAAGCATAGTCACAGGATACATTAAACTGATCTCTTAAAGCAAAGAAGACTGGCACAAGCCTGGTTTGACTTTAAATTTTTCTTGAGGTTCCTTAATGGGGTAAGCCAAAGCTAGCATTCAAGGGAATAGAAAACAAGGGGCCAACCATTGTGTACCTTATGCCTTATGGCACTTCCTAGTTCTTGTCCCTCTTGCTTCTCATGTTATTCAAACTTTGGGAAACTGGTGGGAAAGAAACTTGCATCATCAAATATCAAAGCACTAAAACATGACAGCAAGGTGGCATTAGGTTATAAAATGGGAAAGATTTTGTTTAGTGGTATGGAATCTTAAGCCTGGAGAGTAGGAAGACCAGTATTAAAATACTACCAAAACCAGAGATGGCTGAGCTAGTCCCACACCTTCAGGTAGAATGAGAGAACATTTAGCTACAATATAAAAACCAGAAATGCTTACTATGAACACATGTAAGGAAATCTGGATTTCTCGTATACGGCGACCCATATTTCTGAATACAAGCTGAAAAACAGAAAATGAAATTGTTATTGTTGCAGTGGTGAAGGACAGCTGTTCAAAGCATGTAAAATGATACCTGGCCTGCGAGGATTTGGAAGGTGGATGCAAAATCTATCCAATATTATCATCTCCCAGATGCCTTGAAATTCTGAAGTTCATTGAAATCTTTTAGCTTTGATGTACAACAGTTAAAAGCCATTTGAAGAAGATGATCACTTAACCAGATGCTACTATGATTCTAAAACTATGATAGTAGCTACTCCAATTTGACCATCTAAACTTCTTAAAAAATCTAAAAAGTACATGTTTTTTTCTCCCACTGTGGCATTTGTAATCTTAAATACATAATTTTTAACACAAATAGAAAACAGTATGATGCCATGACTATGATACAGTCACTAGAATAAGCCAGTAGTTGAATCTGGCACCTGTTTCTTTTTTGAAAATAAATCTCCTTTTCCTTTTCTCTTTAAAAAAGAATCTCATTTATAAAAGGAGATAAGTTAAAAACTAACTTCATTAAAAAGGGAAAAAGGTAGAAAACTACAAATTATTTCATAACAAGCCACTGATATATATGCAACATCAAGACTTCAACATGCAGAAAACACAGAAAGCATCTCTGTCTGCAAATGTACACATAAGTAAAAACACACACCCCAAAGTACAATAAGGAACATAAAGTCTATCTTAAAAGTTAGCAATGCAATCAGATTGCAATCAGATTTCCATCCCTTAACAGAGACTTCAGCTGTGACAAGCTCCAGTGTTAGGCACATACCAGCACTCCCACAAAGTGGAAATAAAAGCTGCAACTCACCCAAGTATTTCGGGTAAAAATATTCCTGTAGAAGGGAGAAAAAAGAGCACAGATTTATTGAATTGTATTTGCTTCTATTTTCATGCTATTTAAGAGCTGCTTTAGTGGTCTTGTATGGCAGTTATTTAACAATTCCAAACACCTAATTTCCTTTTATTCAGAACCAGAAGCAGCAGAGTATTAAACATGCATTTTGTCATTTGAAAAGCAAAGCAACATTAGTTTGTCTCAAGGTATTTTTTGATGGCAGCTGATCTGGTCAGTGACTGAGCATGAAGACACCCTCCAAGCTGCTGCTGATGGCATGAGGTAGGGGAAAGAATTGGAATCTGGGGCAAACCTAGAGGGAAGAGTACAGGATCCTTCAGTCACCCTGTGCCTCCTCAAAGGCATTCTGCTGATGCAGGGCATGAACACCACAGGAAAGCACATTTGCTCTTGCAAGGAGCACCCTACAACTCAAACAGTACCCATTGCTGTACCACACATCACATCCTGGATGCTCAAAGAAGGGAGCAATGATGTTTTGCAAGAGAGGGGAAAATTGACATCCATTTCTCTAAAACCAGGCTGCAAAGGGCATTGCCATTCCTCTCATGCCACATGGTCATGCATTACTGTTCCCTACTCTGCATCCACAAAGTGCAGCCATACAGTGAGAGCAGCATCACTGTGCTGATGTGATGTGAATCCAATCTTGCATGCTGGAATAGTCAGCCTGGTGAGGCCTGGCAAGCCACATGACTGCCTGCACCAACACAGGGAAACAGCAGAAAAATGCAGTTGTGCTGCTTGGAAGAATGGGAGATTGGCTGAAGCTGACAATTGTATCACATTCCTAAAAAAATACAAAACTTCATGGTCAGGAAAAAAGCATTTTTTTCCACCTTCATGCTGGTTTTCATAATACATGTCACTAATTCAAGTGCAGTTAAAAATGGTAATTGGGGTATTGAATGAGGAAAAACTTATGCATTGTATCAGTACTTAATTATTTTTTAATAAACCACTTCTCAGCTAATTATGAAAGCATATGCACAGTATCATTTCCTTTTATGCAAGAGGAGCAATTTCCATATAACATTATATTCAGTGAGATTGGGACAGTAAATACCCTGCATTCTACAAAATTAAATTGGTCTATACAATGTGCAAGAGAAGAAACTATTTTATCTTCTCCTCTTATTACAGATGTTTGGATTGGATCTACACAGGCATGTATAAACAACAGGGACAGGCACACACCATGGTTCAGTTTGATCTGGGCTGTCCAGTGCAATCAATTGCACTGCTGTCATTTACCAGAAGAATCAATTGCTTCTGGCAAATATGCTCCAGTTACTGAAATGCACCATGTAAATATTCAGCCTAAATTATGAGAGCATCAGCAAAGAAGTAGAAGCAGCAGCTTACACTAATGTTAATTTTCAATTCTGATATGAGAGTGATATTCTTGGCCTCTTTTGGGGCTGAGCTTTGAAATGTTTCTTCAGCTTGAGATGTGTCATCAGAGTGATGAGCTCAGAACCCACTATGGTCCTTGCTCACTCCTTTTTTTTAAGGTTTAGTTTGGAAAAGACAAGTCATAAAAATGCAGTCAAAACAAAAATAAATCTAAGCAGTCTAAATATTCAGATGGGTGCTCATATGTGCTACAACCACAAATTGCACTTCAACTAGCACTTGAGGAGAAAAAGATAGGGGCATGTAATAAAATATTCCAAACATTTCTTTCATTATTTCCCCTTTGTTCCAGGTACTTCACAAGAATGTGCAGATAGATTTAACCACCAACAGGATAATCCAGACTCTGACAAGAACAACTATTCTGGCACTGACAGGACAATAAATAGGAGCATTCATATTCATGGCTATCAGCCTAATTGCTCCATGTCAGTGGTGGCAAAGGTATTTTCTCCTTGACCTCTGATGAATGAGTTGAGTGCTAGAAAAGTGGTACAGAATTTACTTTTGTAAACATAACTTCCAAACTCAAACTGACTGTGTATTCAATGCCAGTTGAACAGCAGATAAGTGAAACTCCAAGGCATTGTACCACCACAAGCTTCATTCCACAGAGTATGTAGCCAAGTGATTTAAACAGGAGGCTATTACTAGAAATTTAGCTCTTCTTTCCCTGTCTTTCTCATTTGCTTATGTTATACCAAGGCACTTGCTGATCAGTAGCACTTCTCCAGGTTTACAAAACCTGCTGATATTACTATTCTAAAACAAAGACACGTGCTCACAGGCTTTAACATGACTCATTTTTGTATGATTAGCTTTTCATTTCTTTCCATAATCAATATTTCTTACAGTGGGCTTCTGTAAATACAATGACAATGCATTTACATTCAGAGAAAAGATTGATCAAGAATGAAGGATGAATGATCTTACACCTTGAGAAAAGGAACCTGCTTAAACTGCAGTCCCTTTTCAAAAAACACTAATGAGAAGTTTTCTCAGTTAAAAATTCAAGAGTACCTAACTTGATACAGATACACATTATTTCTCATGTGACACTCAACTCTTTAATGTCTTTTCAGTTTTCTGTGATGTACTAAGGCTTAATGACCCCCAGATGCCAAAGACAATGAAAATCCTACACAGGGTTAGGTCCCTGTTAAAAGTGTGCAACTCATCTTCTTTCCACTAGAAGTGTTCCGTTGTATTTTCAGGATCCTAAAAAAATGCCAAGAGAAATGCTTTGAGGCTTGCTAAGAAGGAGTTGGCAAAGATTTTCTGTTACTATTTTGCTGATTTCTCAACAAGTCACTTTCAATTTCAGGCTCAATAAACTTCTCACCATCCAAAAAGTCACACACCGTTCACAGGATCAAAACAAAGGAAGTTATTTAACTGTTACCACTAGGGTGGCAAAAATCACCACAGAATTATGTAAGTGTTAAATTTTCAGCTTGGATTCTGACAAAAAAGGTCAACATTTAAGTGTGGTCAGCCCTATCCCTTTAGATCTGCTTCCTAATTACCGCTGAAAATAAAAGCAGGAGCAATTGGCTTTTTAAATAAAAAGCTATAAACACATACATGTTGGACATAAACATCCACTGGACAGGCTGCTGCACAGACACTGACCTCACCAAGCTCTCTAATCCTTCTGTCCAGTAGGAATGTCCCAGTGCTGGCAAAAGGAAGACAAAGGCTGCAGAAGCTTTGACCTCCACAAGAGACCAAACATCACAAATGCAGCCTCAAAATTCTAACCTCTGTGAGTGTTGCCAAGAAAAATTAAATATATTTCCACTTCTCTTCTTTATGACCTAGCAAACTTTCTGTCTGGCTGGCTTCTACCTATCAACCAGTCATGGCTGGGATGGGAGAAGCTACAGGACACTGGCAGCCTGTGGTGCCTGGTAACACGAATGGTCCTTTTGTAAATCACATCTTTTATCTGCTGCCACTACAGGTCAAACTTGTAGTATGAGCTGTAAGTCACCCATGAGTTACACATCGTGTACCACCCAAAGCACAGCTCAGCAGAGATCTCAGGTAAAGAGGAAGGAACAGGAGAGACTGGGAAGTGCCTGAGACGTGCACATCTCTACCCTTTCAGTGAGGTGGAAAGCAGGGCACCAGGCCAGGCTCTCCAGGCAGGTCCTGGCTTGCTTATTTCAGCTCAGTTCCAGAGATCCTGCTCTTGCTGCCCAAGAGACAGATCTGTGCTTTAATAGAAAGATTTAAGCTCTACAATCCCCACCCATTTCACACGAATATATGTACACACTGGAAGCAAGTCTTCTGATGCATTAAATGCAATTATTTGCTTCCACAACAGTGTTTCAAGATCTGAGAGTGCATGCTTTTATTTCAAGGCAGAGTGACACCAAGCCTGGCCATAAGAATTCTGTTCATGGGGCTAAGGTGCTCCTCTCCTACCTGCAACTGGAGCTTACTATTACCCTGATAAAACAGCTACTACAACACTTAGTCTGGATACCTAAGAGAGCATAATTTTAAAAGTGTCCTCAGAAAAACTAACCCAAGCAAACGACCCCCCCAAAAGTCCAGGTTGTTAATTTTTATTTTTGGCTTTTTTCCTTCCAAATGATAAGAACAGTTTGACTGGGGCCACCCCCAAAATGCCTGCCATTGAAACAACTGAGGAGAACAGCAACATGAAGGTAAGAATTCACAGCTGTGGAGTGGAAAGGGCAGAAACACCTATGTCAGCCCCCCTGCCAAAGCAAACCTACACTGGGATGGGGTCACCATCTATTTTCAACTCTATGGCCGAAGTCCACAGTGGTAAAATCCAGAAGTCACTGTAATTATACAGGGTATGCATTAGTCCTTTTTAGAAAAGATGGAAAAACACCAAATCAGAACAGGCATTAACATGAGTCACCGTACAAAAATAGCCCTTCAGAAAACATAACAATGACCCTGTCAACACCAGGAAAATGTTCTCACTGGTGCTTTACTTTAAAGTAATTGGTAACACTGGAGACCTCAGAAAAAAGGGCCTGCTTACTGCTTCTGTTTATTTTGCCTGAGTAGCAGGTCAGTTAAGACTGTAAGGCACAGAATCTTATGAAAATCATGTTTGAGCTCTAGAGGCCACAAATAAAAGATGTAGTTCATAGGAAGGCTGCTCATGTTTCTGGACATCTGGCCCTTGGTGGCCCTGCTTGGACAAGGAGGGGCCTGGAAGGAGGATGGACCAAAAGGCCTCCAAAAGGCCTGCCAACCTCAACCAGTCTGTGATTCTGTGATTGCAGCACTACTAACACTGGAGCATTTCACCGACTTGTGTTAGCAACAGTGATTTCTAAAAAGCACTTTCTCAGTTACCTAGTTACCTCTAAGACAGTAGCAACAACTCCCACATTATGCCCTTTCCTCATTTCCATATAATGACTCTCCCTTTCCCTTTTCCTCTTTCCTTCAGGACTGAATGTTTGTCTTAGGCATGGCCAGACCTCATTCACAAATGTTCTTCATGTTTCCACACTATGGGCTTGCATTATCCTTGAAGAAATCTCTGCTTCCAACCATAACTGGCTGTAACTCAGGGTTTGCTAGTTTTCAACTGTTACAACCTGAGAGTGCAAATCTCAGCAATGCTTGAGAACTCTCCTCCTTTTTTTAAAACTCAGCCCCAGACTTTAGGTGCACAGCAAATCTCACACTACACAATATGGGCCTTCCTCCTGTATCAGGGCATGAAGCAGTTCTGCAATTCAGAATTTTAAATACATAGAATCAGTAGTTTCAGAATTTATCCTCAAATGAATGCCATGCTGCCTGCACAAGCTTTCCCTCTCATCATGAGGGACCCAGCACTCAGCCAGGGCAATGTGTTTCCGATTGTGCTTTGTGGCAATCTGTATTCTCCAGATGAAGAGCAAAGAGAACTTCTCCCCACAATTTGGCAAGTGAGGAGTTAGAGAACCAAGTAGGTCACATTACAATCCAAAAGCAGCATCCAAGTCTCATCTCCTACCACCCCAGTTACAGCTGTTTCAGGTGGCTTTTAGGTTTTTTTTGTCCATTTGTCAAGTATCCTCTTCACACTGTCCAGCTACTCAGGTGCACAAAGCTGGGACTGCCTCTTTTACCAAGTTGTTGAAGTTTCCAAAACAGAAGCATCCAAGACTCTACTCTCCAGCATGACATCTTCCATAGAGACTGGTACCTCTGCAGAATCCTTGAGTCTGAAATAAAACCCATCTATTGTCATAACTTCCTTGGCTCTGCTCTGGACAGCAAGATTGTTTCCCAATAGCTTACTGAGGTGCCACTTCAGCAAAAACTGTTTCTCTGCAATGAGGAAAAACCAACCAATGATTGAAATGCATAATTAAAGGAGAGAAAAAAAATACTGGAAGGAAACAGAAGACAAAAAAAATGTTTATGTATATCACAGAGACTTTACATTTTGTGAAGATGCAGGGGGCAGGGAGACATGATTTCTATAGGTGGCCTGAGGCAGGGTTTGACTAGACAGTAAACAGCATGAAATGGATATAACTGGTGCCAAATACTTCAACAAAAATAATTTGTAGTGTGATTCCAATTGGTTGCATGTGCTTTTAAGTTATTCTGACAGAAATCTGATCATAAATGCCTTGAGGTTTCCTCCACTGCTTCAGAATAGAAAGGCTACTTTCCCTCCAGCTGCAATAATGTGCAAGATCTCAATTTGATGACAAATGTCATCTCACTCAATGTTGCTTGTTTGAATCTTTACTTTTGCAAGAGTTACAGTATTTGTATGTAGTAAACTAACATTTGCTCAGACAATTTAGTCAAATTAAGGAAAACAAAACATGTAACATAAGTAAAAGGCTGTCTCTCCAACACCGTCTATATTCACTCTGTAATTATTTTATCCATATTTAAAACAGAACATGTCATATATCCTATCAAACATGTTTTAAATATCTATGCTCTCTCATGGGCTCTGTGGCATTTTATCCACTTTAGTTTTCCCCCTCCTTATAATGTAATCACACTGTTTCTTTGGATCTTGCTTAATCTGCAGAGGCTGCAACTCACACGAGCAGCACTCAATCACATTGAGGCATTTAAGGATTCAGACTCAGAGGGCACAGGCAAGTAAGGAATAGGGAAGTGACATCTTAGATGATACCAGACTCTTGTGACAGAATCTGGTCTCATACTTCCCTGTTCATTATTTTCATAATTAAGTAACTTTTGCTTTTCTGTTCTGGTCCTAAATATTTTCTGGAATTGAACTACACCTCCCTGTTCCAGGAATCAGCCAAATATGGTTGCTTTCCAGGAACATGTAATTCTGTGCAGTGCAAGCATGACCAGTTCTCCTTTTATCTCTTCATTTGTGTACCCTTCTGTCCTGGCAGGTGTGTAGAGTGAAGACAACACAAACAATTGCTCCCCTCTCTGGGTATCCTCCTTACTTCCCAACTTTGCTCTTCTAGTTCCCACTGCTGATGCTCAAAGGAACAGGGACAAAACACAAAGCCATCAATAAGTAAATTCCACACACATGTGGGGAGCCTATAGAGCAGCGGTCATAACAAAACTCTGATTAAAGCAAAGATACAGAAGAGAGACCTGCTGAAAAACTTCAGTCAGATTCTCCAAGGCTTGGTTGTCCATTCATTGCTTTGACAGGCTGAGCTCTGACAACCATTTCTGTTTCTCTTGCAGCACCTGGCCTTCCTTCCCATCCTAACTCAGGCTGTCCTTTCCATTGCCAGTCTCCACTGGACTGGGGAACCAATCCAGCTGCAAAATTACCATTTTTCTCTGCAGGCTACTTTTCTTTAGGTTAAGTTACTTTAATTGGTCCATGCAATCCCCCAAATTGCTGTGCAAGGAGGGTGAAAAGAACAGGCAAAGGAGTTGCTTATCTCTACTACGGCAGCTGAATCCCCAGTGTGAAACCAAAGCTTGAAAAGCAATGTGAGGGGAAAAGTAAACCTTGCTGCTCTGCTCCTTCTCAGTTTCTTCTAAATCTGTGGTCATGCTTCCATCCTTGTTCTTCATACTTAGTGGAAAATGACTGCTTGTAATTCATTAAGCTCACTCAGAGTATGGAATACACATGAATCACTGCTGCCAATTTATACACATTCAATGTTTCTCTTACCTGATTCTTAGGCAGCTGCACTAAAAACTTATATTAATTCCCTGTAGACTGCTAATTTTCTTTTTAATTTAAAAAACAGAATGAGATGAGTTCATGGCCACAAAACTGTTTTCTTAATTTTTAATTGACTTTTTCCCCTTCTTACGTACTTATTAATACTTATTGTACTGCTCTAGAAAACTGACTGACCCTAACTTCATCTACTTTTTCTATTACTATCCATCTTGCAACCAGTATAAATCCCCCCCCTTCAATTTGTCATTCTTAGCATCTTATTCCACCCTATCTTCAAACAGTCCCTCAGCACATTATTAGTCCCTTTTGTCTTCTCTTTCTCCTTCTCTCCTCCTGCACAGGACATTTAGCATGCACTACATCTGTGATGTGGTGTGTCAGTATTCCCAGGTTTATTCTGAATTTTTGGGCTGCTCTCCCATGAGTGGAAACTGATACAAATCAGGCAGGTATGAGTGCAGTAGAGCTGATGGAGTTGTGTCTGCTTCCACCAATGGCAAACTTCACTCACCCTTATCTTCTTCTGATAAAGCAGCATTTAGCCAATAAATGCCTGACCTGCCTCCTAAGGCAGGCAGGAGTATTTTTGTCACCCTCCTGCTACTGAACACCACCACTGCCAACAAATACTGTGTCTGTACTGCAAAGTAGATGGGCGCATCCAGGCCCACAGTCCCAATCCTTGTGCCTTGCAGATCAGTTAGACCCACTGGATTTTGGTACAAAGCTCCCTTGTCTTTTATACCAAACTACAGGCAGAAGGAAAGAAAGGGCAGGGAATGCACCTGGTGGACACACGGATCTCATCCCAGCAGGCTGGGATGCCACTGTGGCATACACCTGGGCACTCAGATTTTTACTTGCTTTTTCTCTCCTTCAACCCATTCCTGGACAAAAGTCTAAGTATCCCTGTACTTACTTTCTCAAAGGCTATTAAGCAGGTATCACTGTGCCTGGAAATCCATTCTTACATGTATTGAGTCCAAGCAGGTTAAAACATCAACACAGAGTTTTCCAGTAACTCCTCCTCTCTCTCTGCACCAACAAGAAGAGATAAAGAAATTTATACAGATATAAATCTAGCCCTCTCTCCATTCTCTGCCAAAATGTCAAAACAAATCAGTATATTGAGAAGAACTGTCACAGCAAATACAACCAGATTTTTGCCTGGTTATTAAAGGAATATTCTATACAGGGATGATGAGATCTGTATCTAAAGATGATATCAGTATTTTCCATGTCTAGACTACACAACATTCACTAAATTACTCAAAGAAATCTTACACTGCTTTACTCTCCCAGCAACTCCTCTCCTCCCTCTACATGCCTTCATACTTTACTGATTAATATTTACAAGCGTGTGTCTACCTTGTTATTCTTAGAAATAACATGTAAACATTGCCTGACAAGCATGCCTCCTAAAAGATCAGAATGAAGTCTGGATGACCCTAGTCCATGGATGAAGCTCATCTGTGTTATCAAGACCATGTCATGTTATGGAACACGTAAAAAATAAAACCAGTGAGCCATCAAGAATAAAACCAACCAAACTGACCCTTACCACACCCTATAAATTGCTTCATCTTCATTTCAACTTCTCGACAAACCCAGCCTAGCAGAAAGAATGCTGACATTGCTGGATGTTTTGTTAGGATCAGTAATTTTCAAGACAAGATTGCTAAAAGCCCCCAGAAACTTGGTCTGGTGTCACTGCTGCCCTTGCCACGAGTGGGACAGTGGAGTAGATTCCTCTTCAGCCCCAAGTTATGCTGTGATTCTCTGCCAGTGTTTTGTGTATCTGACAAGCCGTAGATTTTAAAAACATTTTGGATGCAAGTCCCTCAAAATGTGGAATTTTCACGTGTCTGCCTATGAATCAGATGTGCACTCTGCACGCACATGGAAACCAGCTGGCTTTGCACAGTGCTCTACCAAGGGCCAAATCCACAAACAGTAAACACAGGTGGCCAGGCTGACCTACATCAGCGTTTCTGGTGTGCCTAGCACTTTTCAATGCATTCAGCACAGCAATTTCTAAGGTGAGCTGCAGGAAGAGCAGTAATTCTTCAGCAGTAACAACAGCAAGCAAGATGTGCAGGGACAGATGCTGCACTGTGGTACCAAAGGATAAGAGGCTGCATTCAAACATCTTCCCTATGCTGAGCCTTTCAAAGCAGAGAAACTCCTTGCACAAAGACACTTTTTTCTTCAGTGAAATGCAATGTTTCTAAGAAGATCAGGATCTACACTCCCTTCTGCCCTTTGTTTTACATGCTTGGATGACCAGATTTTTAGAACGGGTCAACCAAATTCCAGAGCAGTTTATCAGTCACTTAACAAGCTGTAATACCTTGACTGCATACCAAGGTCAAATATTTCTGCAGTGCTGCTTTTATAAGGCCTTGTCAACATCTTAAATAAGATATTCTTATCTCTGTATCCAAGATATTTTGCAACTTCATCCCATCTATCACACCTAGCATGTATTTTGAATAGATCACATTTAGAAACAGTCTGCATACCTCCCATCAAGATGTTTCCCATCCTTCTTTTTTTTTTTTTACCTCTATATTAACTTTTAATTTTTCTGTTTGGCACCTCTAGCATAAATGAAATTACAAAACAGGAACCATCCCAGAATTCTGCAGTAATGTTTAAGGATGCTATAATCAGCTTCATGAAAAAGGTAGGCTGCAAGACTCATTAATCCAGGCTACTTGCTTTTACCATGTATAGTCATACAAGTGGCACAGACTGAGTTTTGTTCTGCCTTTAAAAAAAAAAATCTAAAAATGTTTCAATTGATCTTCCTTCCTCTAGTCTGAGCAAGCTGATATTTATATTTTCCGTAACATAAAAGACAAAAGCTGCACTGCCCTGCACATGAATGGCCCTTGGGCCCCGCCTGATACACTATTCTTAGCAGCTGAGGTAAGTAATCTCACACATGGCAAAATCCACATTCAGGTTTCAGAGAATGTGCATCTTCTGCTGGCTGCTTGCAGATGTTGTTATGGGAAGCTGATCACTGAAACAATGGAAGGCCCACAAGAAGAGTGCTCTGGTGTAGGTATGTGACATGTCAGTTCATTTACTGCTCTGTCCAGGAAATCGGTATCTTTCCCTAAAATTCTTGGCTAGATGTTACAATTGGCTGCATAAAGGTATGGGAAGCATGGGAAGCATCACATGAGCTGTTAAAACCTTGCTTCGTCTTACCTCAACTTCTGGAACTGTTTTATTGATCCAGTTAATGCAATTTCCTATCACATCTTTAGGTCATAGGTCGTAAAATTAACCCTTCAAATTCTCCTCACACAACCACAGGATAGTCAAGAATGGAAAGGTAGGTAAGGAAGACTCATACATTTCATCAGCATCTAATGGAGGGGAAAAGGGAAGAGGGACAACACTTCTGGTCTGACATCACAAGCCTTTCTTGAGGCTAACTGAGAAGCATCAAGATTGATCAACTAATCTGAAACTAACTTTCAGTTGTCAAGGCTGCAAGAGCATTGCTCCTGTGGGACAGTAAACAGCCAAATGCCCACATAGATGCTCATCTGCTGATTTAAAGCATAAAACCTGGGAGATGCAACAGGACAGACTGCACTGCTGTGTTTGTCATGGTTTGCCTGCATAGCCTCACAGAGCCCAGCACAGGGCAAAAAGTACTGTAGCTGCTCCTTTCTGTACAACCTAAATAGTTAATCCATGTGGCCAGGTTCAGCAGGCACATGCAGAAATTTCATCCTTCCTAAACTACAAGGAATCTTCATCTGTCAACAGCAATCTCTTCATTTCCCTCATGGATCAGCTGCAGCCTGGCAATATGCTGAAGCATGACTGCAGTTACTGTAATTCTTCAAAAAGCTTGGTGTTGTTCACAACAGGTTTTGGCTTTCCTAAGTCTCAACTAGCTTCCTTCTTCTGTCAGTCACTGGGGCTGGATGTACAACACAGCATCAGTGAAATGACAGCACAACAGCTCCCTACTGTTTAAAATACACTTCCATTGTGCATTAATATTCTGTCCATGAAATCCAGTTACTGCTGAAAGAGTAGTCACCTATGCACTATAAAACAGTGAAGCCTTCCAGTGCAGAGCAGAAGCAGCCCACATACATAACCTCTGCCACCATGCATTGGAAAGCTGCTACTGAACAGCAGCTGCTGCTTTCCCATCACATACTGATTGCAAAAGGGAGAGGAAGGGCCAGAAATCCCCCTGATATATTACAGCACACTGGCTTCTCAATCAAATTGAAGCAAAGTAATACAAGGACTAGGACATACTGCACTTAACAAGCAACTTCACAGCTCTTGGGAGGTTTGTGTCTCAGAAAAGGTGGGATCTCATGCCACTGCAGATCTAAGTGTCCTGGTGTAGAAGGACATGTTAGGGGGCACAGACACTGGAAACCATCTAGCCTTTCTTCAGGTTTTCAGAACAAAGTGCAACCTAGCAGCAATAACAAAGGAAATGCACCAAAAATCAAAATCACTTGCAATAACAGAAAGCCAGCATTGTCCTACAAAACACACTGAAAGTATGATGGCATCTTAAAGAATTTCTATTACATGTGAAAAGATTTTAAACCAAAATGATTTCACTATTGTCATTTCAGTAGGAGAACTCTCTATTCTTTACAATTTACAAAATCACTACCAAACACTGTTAAAAACTCCTGACAAATTTGTACACTATCCTACCCTTAAACTAATCTATCAATATATTCCCTTTGGCTACCTTCTTGGCCAGCAGCCAGTTAGTAAAAGTAGTGACCTTAGATCACCTTTGTTCCAGAAGGCTACAAAATCACACTCATCAGAGTTTTCCCTGTACTCACTGCTAAGTGATGAATATTTATATTGAGTTTAAAGTTATATTACTCAACACAAATACTGTAGTTGTGCCAGCCACTCTCACCCCATTACAGTTATCCACATTCTGGAGTAGCTGTTTTTTGCAGAACAGAAGCAAACACTGCTACATGCAGATGTGACTACAGGTACACATAAAAGGTGTAACATTAAACACTACCTGGGCAAGTGTTCCATATTAATCTTGAAAATAAAGATGGTCAAAACCACATCACTTTGCTTTCGCTGTGCTTACTACTGTCTTGTGACAGCAAGCTACTGCACTATCCAGTGCTGAGGCTGCCAATGAAGCACACGTGTCAAGACTTGCCTTACTGAAGCATAAAACATCTCCTCTGCTAAATCCCTCCCCTGCCTGTGGTTTGTGCCTCTGTGTAGACACACACATGCTCACTCTCTCTCTCCCTGCCTCTGTCCTATCTTCTCCCTAGAGCATCATACCATTAACAGGAACATGCTGTGCAGAACTGAGCTTCAGTTTGAACACCAAGAAAATCCGCTTCCCACTGCTAAATCAATGCCAGAGAGTCCTTGCAATGAGAACAGCCTATCCAAAACAGTGTTGAAAGGAAGTGTAAAGTGACTGGAGGAGTAAGCCAAGCTTAGTAAAGCATCTGCATGCTGCTCAAAGTGAGAAGACTGAAGTGAAAGTCAACCTTGATAAGACTGGAAAAGACAGCTCCGTGCATGGTGTGCAGTCTGTAACCGTGTGAATCCAGTGCTAGGAGTGCAGCAGCACCACATTCCCATATATGTGCCCCCCTGCTGTTGTAGTGACAGGTCCTGAACCTACTGATTCTAAATGCTGACCAAGCTGAATTGGCCCCCACAAATTTAAGAGTGGTTAGGACATTTGTCTTAGAAGCCCCAGTTGTGACATATGCCGCAACACTGAGGGGATTTTAAATACAGCTGGGATGGGAAGCTGGAGGGAAGAGCAGGGTATCCAGACAGAGAAGCTGTATCATTATGCTGCACTGGTCTTGCTTCATGGATTTTGGACCGTGGGTGAACAGGACCCTTCCACTCTCCAGTGGCAGTCCCGCCAGCCGGTGCCAGGCTGGGCTGCTCACACGAGCACGCTCACAGACACGCCGCTGACCGGACAGCCCTGGCACTGCCCTTGTGCGGGCTGAGCACAGTGTGCCTTCCAGCCATTCCCCTCATGGCCCGGGGTCCTCCTCCTCCCGATGCCTTTCCCAGCCGTGCCGGTAGCTGGCATCCAGCCGCGGGCAGAGGGTGGGCGGGAGCGCAGAGCAGGACAATTCCCCGAGCCTCCGCGTCCTTACCGTCTCTGGGTCATTCTCAAACACCTCCCGGGCCTCCTCCTTGCTGCAGTGCTCCTCCACGCACTCCCTCTCCAGGTGTCCTTGCTTGGTCTCCTCGAAGATCTGGTACGCCCGCCGCTGCCGGTGCCGCAGGAACTGGGCGGCTTCCGGGGCGCGCAGCAGCACGGCTGGGCAGCCGAGCCGGCACGGCGGGAGGCCGGGAGCAGCAGAGGAGCAGGAGAGGAGCGGGAGCAAGGACAGGCAGCGGTGAACAGCTGAGCCCGCCGGATCGCCCCGGACCCCCGACCCCCGCCCCGCACACCAGACCGCCCCTCCGGGGGCACCGAGCGCTCTCCGTGCCCGGGGCGCCGCCCGTGGGCCCCCGCGGCCTCAGCGCGGCCCCTCACGGCATCCCCTGACCCCGCCGCCGCCCTCACCGCAGCCGCGCATCCCCCGCACCCCAGCCAGCACAGCCCGCGCACCCGCACACACGCAGGGCGGCGGGGATGCTCGGCGGCGTGTGCGGGAGGCACGAACCCCCCGCGGTACTCACTCTGCGAGGAGTCCGCCGCCAGCAGGACGAGCAGCAGGGCGGCCCCGAGGGGCGCCGCGGGATGCGGCATCGCGATGCGGCGGCGGCCGGGGCCGGGGCCGGGGCGGGAGCGGCGGAGCGGGAGCGGCGCGGGCGGCGGGCGCGCTGCTACTGCGGGAGCGCGGCGCGGAGCCCGGCGGGGGAGCCGCGGAGCCGCTCGCCCGCCCTGCCCAATCCTCACCAGGCACCGCCGAGCCGCTGCTCACGGACACACCTCGCTGGCTGGCTCCCGGCGGAGCGGCCGCCGGCCCGGCTCCGCGTACCTGCCCGGAGCGACCGCGGCGAGCGGCGGGGGCGGTCACGGGCAGCCGGGCCGAGGGGCGGCCGGCAGGACGCGGGCAGCGGGCGGGGAGACTGCGCCCTCACCTCCAGGCACATCGCTTTAATAGCTCCAGGCACATCTCTTTAATAGCTCCGGGGCTCATCACTGGGAAGGGAGAAGCTGGCACCAAACCCAAGCCAGTCCTGCCGTAAATTAGAAACTTGGCTCTCCCCACACACCAACACAGGTTTCGTCAGAAACGCATTTTCAGTTTGTTCCAGTATTTTAGGATGAACTCCCCAGGAAAGAGATTAATGTCTTTTGTTACCAATGTGTTGCAAGCCGTGCTTTACTGTCCTTTGTCCATCCGAAGTTCCACAGGACACTTCCGCCGTGGGAAACCCTGTTAGCTGTAACCTAGAGCTGTGGGGTCAGAGCTCAGAGGGGCTCTTAGGCTATCTAGTGCCGCTGCTTTAAAGCCGTGCTTTCTATCTGTACTGCTCTGTCAAAGGGTAAGTGTGACAGATAGCTCCAGTAGCACCATGTCCATACATTCTTCGAGAAAGCTTCAGTGGCATAATTTGTTTCAGAAAAAGAACCTATCTAGTTTTAGTTTGTTATTTAGGTATATCTAATACAGATTTTGTGTCCCCACAATAATTACTGCAAATATAATAAAACAAATGTAAACAATGTATTCATATCACATAGTTGAAGTAAAGTAGGTGAAAACAGAAGAGCCAGCCTCATTCAAAGCATTTGTTCCTACGCTGGTATCTTCTGTCTGACAATACCCAATAGTAGAGATGCAGGTAAGAGGTATAAAAACATAGAAACCACCATTAAGTGACTTTTTTTTTTTTTCTGTTTTCAACTCCTGAAGTGCAGAGGGAAAGCTCTCAGGTGAAATCCAGTGCAACCCTAGCAGCCACCAATGTACCACTTCTCTATGAATTTGTCCAATATCTTTTTGATCTGTTTGTACACCTGGCCTCCAGGAGTGGTGGGAAGGTCTCAAATTTGCACAAAGGCTAGACAGGAACTTTTTCTCACTGGTTTTAAATCCAGTGCTTAATAATTTTACAGGGTACTTGAATTTTTGTCACAAAAAATAGTGAATGATCATGCCCTATTTGTTTCCACCACACCAGTATATAGACCTCTCTCATATGCTTTCAGAACCATTATTTTTCCTGATCTGTGGAGCTTTGGTCTATTACTTGTTTCCAAACCCCTCTGAGCTAGCATTGCTCAAAGGAGCAGTCCTTCCAGTTCCTGTTGCTTTTTCCTGTCCTTTGGTCACATCCGTTTCTTGTGCTAGCATGCTGCAAACTCTATCAGAATAATCCAACAAAAATGATTAATTTTGTTCATATCAGTTCCCCCACTGAGTTGCTGAACAGCTGCACAAACACCAAAAGGGAGAGGCTTTCAGGGATGACAGCAAGTAGCTGCAGGCAAAGGAGCTGCGGCCTAATTTCATCAGCAGAGCTGGCCAAAGTGGTTCATGAAGCTACAGCTGAAGGCAGAGGTTTCCTAGGACTGGCTGCCACTTTCCTCCCTCTGTCATGTATCCTCCTGCCCATGTCCACAGATGTGGCTGTGCCATTTGAGCCCAGTCACCTGGCAGGAAACTCTTCTTTTTTTAGTGTATGTGTGTGTGTCTGTGTGTGTGTCTGTGGGAGTGTGTGTGTCTCTGTGTGTGTGTGCGTGTGTGTGTGTGTCTGTGGGAGTGTGTGTGTCTCTGTGTGTGTCTGTGTGTGTGTGTGTGTGTGTTTGTGGGAGTGTGTGTGTCTCTGTATGTGTGTGTGTGTGTGTGTGTGTGTCTGTGGGAGTGTGTGTGTCTCTGTGTGTGTCTGTGTGTGTGTGTGTGTGTGTGTGTCTCTGTGTGTGTGTGTGTGTCTCTGTGTGTGTGTGTGTGTGTGTGTGTGTGTCTCTGTGTGTGTGTGTGTGTGTCTGTGTGTCTGTGTGTGTGTGTGTGTGTGTGTGTGTGTGTTTTACCAGGTTACTGTGCTGAACCAGCTCAGTGACAGCATGAAGAAGTGTGGAGTGGGATTACAGCAGTAAATCCATAGTCAGCTCTGGGATTGCAGCCTAAGCCCCTCAGACACCATTCCCCAACTTTTCATCCTGCCCTGTACATTTGCTATTTATACTTCTTTTCAGACAATGTGGGCAAAACTACATGCAATATACAAGATATGATATTATAGCAAGTGTCCTGCTTCTTTCTTACTTCTTTTTTTTTCTTACTATTTTCAAACATTGCATGGGTCAATTCTTGACCTGGTCTCTCCACAGAGCCATGAACAAGAGGTCTGAGATCTCTTTCCTGAGTGCAGATTTAGCAGTGAATGCAAAAGTGAGGGCTGTGTTTCATGGGTGTGTCGCTTTGTGTGTCTGTATATTAAATTTTCCTTGTCATTTATCACCCTGTCACATGAAGAGTGTTATCAAGTGATACAGCCAAGCCAACTGAACAGCTTCTTGCTACCAAAACAGGTTGTCCCACTCTGCCTTCCCTCTAAGCTTCCACCTTATCCCTGGATGTACAATCTTTGTACACTTTTGTCACTGATGTGACCTCTCAGCAAATAAATTAAACTCACTAAGTCAAGATAAAAGTTGGGGTTTTTTGCTAAAAGTCTCCTGGTATTCTTGATTACCAGTTTAAGATTTGTCTGTTCAGATGAATTTTGTATTATCTGCCAACTGACCTCATGGCATTAAGTTTCTCCATAAAATTTCTGAAGATGTTGAACAGCAGAAATTTTTGTGGGTTCTGGAAACTGCATTATATTGTGTAATCTAATGATGAGTTTTCTTTCTTTCACATTTTTTAAAATCCTTTTCTGTTTATCCCATATGATCACACTTTGAGAGCATATGGTAAAAGACCAGCTCAAAATTTTTTTAATATCCAAGTATCTAATATTATCAGAACCATCCTTGTCTAAATAAATATCATTCCTTGAATATCAAATGGATTTGCAAAACAAGACATCCTTCTTGGTAGGCAATGCTGATTCTTCTCCAACATATCATTCAGTTCACCAGTTCTATTCTTATGTTTTCCAGTAAGTTGCTTGGCACAGACATCAAACACTGATTTTGGTGAGCTCAGAAGTCTCTTCAATAGTTGTATTTTCCACCTTCCATTCTTCTGGCATGGTAGCATTTAAGGCAGATTTAAGCAATGAGTTGAATAAAGTAACAGTTTAATTTTTTTCAAAATTCATGGATTTTTTTTTTTATTATCTGCTCTCAGCTGTCCCAGTAATGTCTTAGGGAACATGAGAAACAGCATAGAAAAATAAGGCTGAAAATATTAAAACAATGTTACATGAACTGCTTGTGCTCTCAGCATTTCCCATTTTAGACTGTCTTTTGATTTTACAGTAATCTAGACACAGATGTTTCCACATATAAATCTGAACCTGTAGGATTAGTTTCCATTGGTTTTTAGACACTAACCAGAAATATGCACCAAATCTAACAAATTTTGAGAGAAGTGACTAAAAATACAACTAGAAGGTGATTGTTAAGGATCAAAAATCTAAAAGTTGTTCATTGGTTCACAGAACTTGAGACACGTACTCCAAATGCCAACTGATGTCCTTTGGTTTCTCTTCCTTCATTAATCCCAAAAGAAACCAGTGTGTAGTGTGCAGACAAGCTGCACAGGTGTAGCAGAAGGTTTAACTGAGCAAAGTTCATTTAGGTTCCTGCCACTGATTACATTTGTAGTCACCAAAGTGCAGAATGAAACTAAAATGTCCTGAGAAGACTATGCAGGCCTCACAGCTTTAGAGCTTTAGAAGCAGCACGGCAATGGAGCAGGTAAAGGGTCTAGAGCACAAATCTCATGAGGAGCAGCTGAGGGGGCTGGGGCTGTTTAACCTGGAGCAAAGGAGGCTCAGGGGACACCTACAAACACAACTACCCGAAAGGAGGTTGTAGTGAGGTGGAGGTCAGTCTTTTCTCCCAGTTAAAAAAAACACAGGACAAGAAGAAATGGTCTCAAGTTGTGCCAGGGGAAATTTAGATTGGATATTGGGAAAATTTATTAATGGTAAGAACGGTCGGGCATTGGCACAGGCTGCCCAGGGAAAGAGCAGAATCATCACCTCTGGAAGTGTTCCAAAAATGTGTGGTTGTGGCACTTGGGGACACAATTCAGTGGTGGACCTGGAATTGCTGGGATACCAGTTGGATTTGATGATCTTAGAGTTTTTTCCCAACCTAAACAATTCTATGATTCTACATATTCATTGTGTATGAGAGGAAGGGATTCCCAAGCCTGCCCTTCCTTCTTTCTGTCGGTCCTCTAGCCAAGGACACTGTGAGGTGCATGTTCTTGACTTGTGAAAGACCCTCTCTTCTGTGTGAAGTACTTTTCTCACCTCAAGGAAAAAATGGTTAGACATGTCCTCTGAGTTGTCCCACAATGCCAAAGTATCTCAGATTTTACAGCAAGCAACTGCTTCACATGCTCATTCCCATTCATTTCCTGTTATTTTTCCTTTGAAAGTGTTCCTAAGGTGTCATTCCTACTTTTGCTTGTATTTTACGACTAGAAGGATATGAGATTACATCAGAATATTTAAGAAATTAAATTATTGTTGAAGGCAACATACTTAATCAGAAAATCCCTCTGAGAGTAAGAGAGCTGTTTCCATGATCCTTGGCCTGAGTGCAGTACAGGCTGGCCATATGCCAATTATACTCAGCACATTAAGATCTGGAACTTGCTGCTTAGTCGTCAACTATAATTTACGGACTGATGCCAGGAAATAAACTTCAAGGGCAAGGAAGTTCTGAACTGTCATCTTGTTCTCTCTGTGCCTGTCTTGGTTCCAGGTGAATGAGATTTCCTTTCATTAGAGGCTAAAATGGTGGCTGAAAATGTCTTTAGGCACTAGCAAAACCAAATTGCTTACCTGGACAGTGGCACTCCCTCTGCAGCAAGACAGCGAGCAAACTCCTGGGCAGAACTGGCACTGCCATCCACAGGTGAGCTCCCAGACTGAATGGCACCAACCAACAGCACAGACCTCCTGCCAGAGCCTGCAGGACATTGTGGCTCCTGGTTATATACCTCTGCAGGGCACCAAAGGGTTGAGGTGGGGTGCAGGACCAGAGAGTGTTTTCTGTGCAATCTGAGTCACCACTAAGTACCTGGAGGCAGGGAGCCCAATGGGGCTGTTGTATTTATGGTGACAAGATGCTGTGGAGATGATCTTCCATAACTGATTCTGCTCTTTACTTCTTACTCCCTCTTAAAAATAATAGCTTTGCTTTTCTCTGTTTTGAAACAACCTCTGTACCTCTGGGATACAAGCATTAGATTGTGGACTTAACTGTGTTGTGGAGGAACACCAGTTCCTTTTATCTTGCTCCTGCCTTCACAGGTGTGTTATCCAGTTGAGGATATTAAATTCAGTTCTAATAGATTCCTTTCTTGATGATTAAGCATCTGTTGTGCTATCACTAAATGTCTCTCTAGTGTCTCCATATGTTGCCATTTGGAAAAAGAATTTTGTAGAGGTTGAAAGATATCTTGATTTTCAACACATGTGACAAGGCAAAGAAGGGAGCTCACAAACTGGAACTACTGTGGGCAGACAGACCATAAATAACTTTAGAATGCCCCTAGCAGGTAACTTATATAAAAAAGTAGAATCCCAAATGTCAAATATCCTACTGTCTTCACAGACACACAGACACACAGACACACAGACACACAGACACACACACACACACAAATCTTGTTTATATGGAAAATCACACAAATATTCCTTACTGAAACAGTGACATTTTGAAGACCTGAAGATTTGTCATTTTGTTTCACCCAAAGATGAAAAAGCTCCTGCTCCTGTAGCAGTGTGTGCAGCATGCCCAGGTGGGCCTCAGTTAATTAAACAAAGTATAGATTCCCACACTAAAAATTTAAGATTTCTTTTTGTCATCAGCAAGAATTGAACTCAGACTCCAAGACAAGAACCTTTCACGGTACCAGTGCAATCCCTGCTACTTGGGAAACCCATTTGGTAGATCCGTCTGGACCTTCTCCTAATGTGCCACTGCCACAGATGAGCTGGGGCTTTTTGCACAGCCTGCACTTTCCTTTTTAAAAACAGAGTTTTGGACACATCAGATTCATTTAATGCCTGGCTGTAAAGTGAGTCAAAACAAATTAAAATTGTAAAGTATTTGTGATGATGAGAAGTGAAAGTTTGGAGGTAACAAAAATAGGATGCAAGCCTTCTAAGAACATTTCCAGGCAATTGGTGTAATGCTGGATAGTCGTGCAGCTCCACTGAAAGATGTTACTGATGCATATGTGAAACTTTATTCCAAGACACACACTGATGTAAATGCAACAGGTGATGAAAAAGAATGTCAGAAGGATGAGAAACTGCAACTAAAAACAATTAGAAGCCATGCTCGAATTCAGGCTATTTTCAGGGATAAATACAAAAAACTACTTTCTCCTCTTCCAAATATAAGTCCTTCATGGAGCCACACAAACATGTGCCTTTGTTTAGATCACACCAATATTTTTGTTAGAATGTGAAATTTCATCCAGAGGTATTTAATAATGTAAATGGCATAAAATTCCTCTTCTCTGGTGTATTCAAGTTTAACATTTTCTAATAAAAACAATCACAGAAAAGGTGCCCTTATACTGAACAAGTCTTTTGAGTGTGTGGCATATATTAAATCAAGAAGAAAAGGGCTAATTTTCAAAATATGCTTAATTTTAGTGATGATGAAATGGATAAAAAGAATAAGTAAATGTAGATTAGAGAGAGAATCAAAGACTTGAGTAAAAAGTGGAGCTGAATGCATGGAGAGAGATGTAGAAAAAAGGTTGTTCATCTTTCACACATGTCATTTACTTAAAAAGAAATTTCATAAAACACTCTCCAATTAATGTCTCTCCTCAATAAGAGATCCCAATCCTATTTTCTGACAGGGATACATTATGCTGGAGGGAGAAGGAGAAAAGCTTCTTTTCCTCAGGTGCTAGTCATGCCCATGTCTGTATGCTGAACTGAATGACCAGAGGAACAGCCTTTGCAAGGGACCAATTTCTCTTCAGGGCTTTCCTGCTGGATGCTCTGCAGCTGAGACACCTGAATCTTGCTTTGGAGCATTGCACCAACATGGACACTTATGTTTCTTCTTCTCTTTTCTCTGATGCCCCCAGCCCTGTGGAAGTGTGCTGGGATAAAACAAGGAGCACCCTGATGATGGGTAAATTATCGCAATGTGTGTGATTGTCAGGAAAACATTGAGAGAAAACGCAGTGCCAGCAGATAGAGCCCAGTTCTGACTTATACTGAGGAAAAGAGTTCAACAAGACTGAATCCCAAACCAGATTATGAGTAGGAATGAACTTTTGAGTGATGTAAGGGATGTCATAAACATTGCTGGTGGACAGGATTTGTGTTTTATTAGGCCATTGGTATATGAATATACCATGAGGTCATCATGGCTTCTATTCCCCTGCATTCCGCACGTGCTTGAGTCCTACCTAGGGGATTTTTAGTTACTTGAATAAAGGCTAAAAGAAATATAAATAAATTCAAGGATGACATGAGCAGGAGAAGAATATTGCAGCAAAACAATAAGAACAAATATAAGCCCATACAATGTGTTCTACAAAACCTCACCAGGAATAATATAAACACCAAATGACAAATGGAGTTGCTGAGACATTACTTGAGTTGGAGCTGTCTCTCCAAGGCAGGAGGGAGAGTACTAATATTCATTGCTGACTGTGAAAAGGGCCTCTTAACAGAAGACCATGATGTTTCTTTATTGTTCTCATTAACTCAAAGCCATAAAAAACTCCCAGCTGTATGATACAATATAATGGGACAGTGAGAGACAAAAACAGAGTTTTAACTAGATGTAGCTCTTGCCAATGCTTAGCTCTTAGAGGGAACTCTGCTCTGAAGCAGCCTCCTTGCATCAGTCTGGGCTTGGAAGAAGGGAGAGGAGCTGTCACTGCAGAGCAGCTCTCAAGCCCTGATCCCTGGGGCAAGCTGCTGGTGGTTGGGAAGAGTTGCCTGGTAACAAGGAGCTGTTGCCTTCTCATTTCCAGCTGTAAAACTGCATTGGAAGGAGCTGAATAATACCAGAGTAGAAACCTAGCTTATGATTTGTGGTTTAATGCAATGAAACAGGAGTATAGTAGAGGTGGCCTTTGAGTCCCAGTAAATATCTGTATTGTACTTCAATATCTGTATATAGGCCTTGCCCCGGTAGGTCCCAGTTGATCTCGATGGGCTGCAGCTGTGATGTCCTTCATTGGGCTGCAGCTGTGGCTAGTAAAGACAACTGGGACAAAAGGGGGTGGGTTGGCCAGTCAGGGAGAGCCTTGGGGGAGCCCTGACTAAGAAAGAATGACATGCAGAAGAAGGAGTGTGCTGTGAAGATCTGCAGCTGTAAGAAAACACCAAAAGAAGGTATGGGACTCAAGAAGTATAACAACAGCAATATCTAGAAATATAACAACAACACAGGAGTAATGTTATGGCATCTCTAAATTGTTTAGGACACAAGTCTTTGCAGTAGAGTTCCAGCAGGTCCATGTTGCAAAATGGAAACAGAGCTTTCTGTAATCTTTTATTGATCAGCTTCTTGTTCCAACAAGATTTGTCAGTGGAATGCTGGTGGTGTAACCTCTGGTGTGTGTAAAGGATGGGGAAAAAGGTAATAGCAATGGGGATTTTAACAGAGCAGCACAACAGACATAACCAAGAAAGCAAAAATTCGTTTTCTGGAAAGTGTATGAAAATATATGTATTAAAATATCAACATTTATATTTTGTATTTGAATGGAAAATACAACATCTGATGTGCTGATTTCTCCATCTAAATGCAAATGTGTACATTTACCTATTGGTGGTAATAATAACAATAATAATAGCAAGGGTCTGAATTTATTTCTAAAACAGGCTTTCTGCTTTCTTTTCTGGAAGGGAAATTCTAGTTGTGCAGTTTGAGAGGGACTGAGACTTGAATGACATCTCTGTTGACGTCTCTGTGGGAGACAAAATGGAAGTCTGGATCAGGCCAGAGAAGAAGGTTATCCCACTGTAAGACTGTTATCATTGAGGGAAGGAATTTCAACATGTGTTGTTGGGCAACCTGTGCTGACTGCCATGAAGTTTCCATTCAAAAGTTTCAAAAGCTGGGGGAATGCCTCCTCAAGGAGAATGCCTGCAAAACCCCAAAGCAGCATACAAAAAGGAGGGATGAGCCATCCTCTGAAGTCCTGGGAACAAAAGGTGACACTGATGTGGGCTTTGGCAGGGAAGGCAGTCATGGGGCCTGCTTATGTTCTTTAGAAGGGTTGTAAGCAACCAAAAGAAAATATCAGCTTTGGTTTAAATTAAAAAAATCATAGTTCAGTGTGCTGTTTTGTCTGGGGTAGAGTTAATTTTCTCTATAGTTGCCAGTATGGGGCTATGGCTAAAGCAGTGTTGATAACTCAGGATGTTCTAGCCATTGCTGAGCAGGACTTGCAGGGCCCCTGGGCCTTTTGTGCCTCCCACCCCACTCACCAGTGAGGGGGCTGGGGGTGCACCAGGAGCTGGGAGGGGACACAGCTGAGACACGTGGCCCCAGCTGAGCAGAGGGATATCCCCCACTATGTGGTGTCATGACCAGTCTATAAAGCTGGGGGAAGAAAAAGGAAAGGGGGAATGTTTGGACTAATGGTATTTATCTTCTCAAGTCACCATTACATGTGGTGGTGCTCAGCTTTCCTGTGTTGACTGGATGCCTGCCTGCCCATGAGAAGTGGTGGATGAGTTCCTTGTTCTGCTTTGCTGGCCTGTGTGGCTGTTGCTTTCTCTGTTTAATAGTCTCTGCCTCAACCCATGAGTTTCTCACTTTCACCCTTCTGGTTCTTTCCCCCATCCCACTGGGGAGGGAAGAGTGAGTTGAACTCCTGTGTGGCACTGCAGTTCAACCATGACTTTCAGAAACATTTTATTTTAATCAGGAAAATTAGGGAGGGAGAGGGATATCTAGGTCAAGTATGACTTCCCTTTTCCATTACAGATTGCTTTGAAAGATATGATAATGTCACAATACATTGCTAGTGAGAGCTGGTTTTGAGCCTGTGTTGTGCAAATTTTATCAAATACCAAAACTTTCAAACATTGGTACTTAAAATGGGCAAGAAATATGTCAAGAAAATATGTTTCATTTGCGTGCAATCTGATCTTCAGGTAAATGTATCAACATCCTCCTCTCTACAAGAAATCTTCTGTGTTTTAGGAAGACAGTGAAAAAACAGGAGCCACACAATAATCAAACCAGTCTGTACCCCCTAGGAGATACCTATATGCACATACAGGCATCTCCATAGCCATGCATGTGTTGCCATCTCCCAACATCCTGTAAACACAAACCAGTTAAGCTTCTTAAGCAGTCCTCTGAGACAGGAAGGTATTATTCCTGTTTACTGATTAGAAAGCAGAAGTCTCAGGGAAGTTCAAATGTAAAACCCAGGAAGAGCTGGAATTGACTTTAATTTTATAAAGTCCAAGTGGGGGTTTATGTCCAAGATTTATGATATCATATTTTCTTTTTGTTGTTTGACTTGATTTCAAAATTTCTATGGCAAAGAGAAAAATCATGGAATAGAATAGTGTTCAAATAAAAGGACAAAATTATTGTTTCCTTTTAAGTTGAGAGAGGGAAAATCTTTCCTTCATCTTAGCTTGTATCAGAGTGGTAATTTAAAAATGAAGTGCTGATTCTTCAAAAAGAAATTTAGTTTTGCTAAATTGCCAGCTGGGTCTGCAAGCTGGGTCTGCAAGCTCTACCACAGGAAGAGATGAGTATGTGGTTGGGAAAATCTGAATGAATTACACTCAGACCACAGTAATTAAAGCCCTTCTTGGATCTTAAGAGCTGGAACCAGAAAAACAATGGTTCAAAAGACCCAGTCCAGGATATTGCATTTTGGTGTGGGCAGTCCACTGCATAATAAAAACTCAGCAGCACCTTGCTTTTAATGAAATAAATGGGGCAAAGCAGATCTGGAAGGGCAGCAACCCCTTTTGGTATAAGGGGCAAATAAATCCACTCCCACTGCAGGACACAGGCTGGGGCTTTCTTCAGCCTGTGATGCTGACTCCTTGTCCCTGGGGAGTGCACCCTCACTTCTTATGGACAATGCTGTGAAGCAAGGGAGATGATGGAGTGTTGTGGTGTTTGCAGGGGTCCCACAACAAGGGGAGAGATGAGAATCTGACTCCATGTTTCAGAAGGCTGATTTATTATTTTATGATATATATTATATTAAAAGAAAATGATATATTAAAACTATACTAAAAGAACAGAAGAAAGGATTTCATCAGAAGGCTAGCAAGGAAAAGAAGGAATAATAAAAAAAGCTTGTGACTCTCAGAGAGTCTGAGCCAGCTGGACTGTGATTTGCCATTAATTAGAAACAACCAACATGGACCAATCAAAGATGCACCTGTTGCATTCCACAGCAGCAGATAATCAATGTTTACATTTTGTTTCTGAGGTCTCAGCTTCTCAGGAGAAAAAATCCTAAGGAAAGGATTTTTCAGAAAATATCATGGCTACAATGGAGGGATCTGTGATGCTGTGGTGCATTGAGAGGACCCTCAGGAGGGAATATGGTGTCTCCTACATTAGTCTCCTTGAGAATGTTAGTGATTTTTTATACATTATATTATATACAATACAGAGTGATTGTATATTTTATACAAGACCCATCCCAGCCCTGAGTACTGGCCTCTGCTGCAGATTCTTCTCTAGACTTAGTCAGAAATTACTTGCATTGACTGTCTCCAAAGGAAACCCAGTCACCAAGCTGCTGCTCTTTGTCTGTAATCACTTTGCCTTCATCTATGGTTTGGCACCAGCTGCACCAGGAAAAGTCACACAATTACAGTTTGCTTCTAAGTTATTTGATCAGAAGTTCAAATTCTAAGTCCCAGAAATTACACATTTGGTTATAACTAAGAAAAAAAATTTCAAGCATTCTGTTAAGAAAATGGTGTTAAGCAAAATACTCATAAGTCAAACCTATTGCAAGAAAAACACCTAAATATCTGAAAAAAATAATAAAATGGACTGAAACTTAAGTTGATATCTAGATATAAAATTTCAGCTATTTTCTTACTTGAGCTTATCAGTTCTTATTTTTGTGTGCATTGTTTATATATTGTGCTCTAGAAATAATTTATTGCATAAATGTTTGGCTTAAGGGAGGGAGGAAAGGGTGGGAAAAGTCCCAACAAATAACCCAGTGTATTTAAGGCTTTCAGTCTGTACCTATGCTGCAAGGAAGATTGCAGCAGTGTGGTTTACTGTATGCCAGGTGCATTTGCTGCTTGGAAACAGAGCTCAGCTTTCCATGCACTTGGCTCTCTGTTGAAACTAGAAATCTTCAATGTGCCCATCACTTGAGCAGACAGCAGCTCTCAGGGCAAGTGCAGTAAATGCACAGGAATGCACAATTTGGGTGTGAAGCTCCCGAAATCTCACATGCAGGGTCTTGAAGCAGCAGACTCGCCTTGTGTGGGCTGAATGAGTTACATGAGCAGAGCAGCTGCCCGTGCTGTGCAGTGCTGGGTCTGCAGCAAGCCCAGCCAGTGCTGTTCAAGGCACTTGGTGGGCCACGAGGGGGAAAGATGCTCTACCTGCAGCTCTGGTAGAGCATTCCTGTGTCTCCCATGGGCAGGGCCACACTCTAACCTTCAGGTAGAAAAGGGCATACGAGGCCAAAGCTTTGTGCTGGGTGCCAAACAAAAAGGTAAAACCCTTTGGCAATGCACTGGTGTGAGTCCTGCACAGTGCTAACCCATAACACAGGAGCTCACTCACATGTGGCCCCACGTGCATACATCCCACACACCTGTACAGACTCTGCACACAGTGAAGGTGATTGCCCTCTGCAGTGTTCCAGGTGTCCCAACTCAAAGCTGTGGCTGCATCCTAGGTGCCATGCAAGGAGTGATTAAATCTGAGCCCAGAACCTCCCCAGGCACAGCACACACTTACCTGGGGGGCAGAGGTGTAGCACCTCCAGCAGCCCTCTCTGTCCTTCTGTCTCTGTGTGCCCAGATATCTCCAGATTGGCCCCATTGCTTGAACCCCATGGATGGGAGGCACAGAGGAGCTGCAGCACAAGCTGTTCCCATGTGATGATCCCTGAACCTTCATCCTGCTTCCCTCTCTCTTGCTGCAGTGTCCCCATACCAGTCCCTGTGGGTAAATGGAAGGGCTCCTCTGATGCTCACCCAGCTCCTCCTGCTGAGCCTGGGAATACTGTCTCCACCCCAAAAGGGCTCCTTCCAAGTGCACAAGAGCACTGCCTCCTTCCTTCCCTGTGTTCAGCCTTTAATATGCATCCCTGTAGCATTGTGCAGCTTCCGATGGGGGCTGATAAGCAGATTGCTTTTTTTTCTGTAGAGGCAGAAAACTAATGCAAATGACATTCACTGTGGGTTTTGATGTGTGTGGCTTGATGCTTATCAGCTCAATTATGCTGCAGGAAAATGAATGGCAGGATTGTTCTCTGAGTCTGACATGGAGTTTAACAAGAAAAACCATGAAACTCTTGTGTTACAACCAAGTGTAACTGGGGTCTTCACAATTCCAGAAGTAAAGTGGGTTCTCTGGCCAAATTAAAGAAAGTGGAGAATTGCCAAGGAAAACATTTTTGTCCAGCTTAGTTTATCTGATGTTACCAGCTTGTAGTGATACATTATCATAGAGAGTTATTTCCTCTGTTAAACATAGAAGCAAGAGCAAGGATGGATAAACAATGTAGGCAAACAAGCCCCAAGTGTTTAATTATTTTAGCTTACCACGGCGGGAAGCAGGGGTGGAGGGGGAAGGAGATAAAATTAAGCATTCCTCAAAGAGTCCAGCTACTGCTTTCTATGTTGGAGTTGTCTCCATCAGAGAAGGAAGCCTGAAGCACAGAGCAAGTGGCTGTCCAGCAGCCAAAAGCTCTCCCAGAGCCCCAGTCTGTTGCAAAAGAGGAGCCCTCTGAGCAAGGCTGTGACTCAGGGTGACCCAGATCTCATGGCCTGGGAAATGCAAGCAGGAATCAAATATCTTGCCTGCTTTTGGATGTGTCTGGAGCAGATGTCAGTGTCCAATCCACTCACTCCAGGCTTTCCTCATGACAAGCAGAGGGATGCAGATAAGGGCATGGTTCATCTGACACTTATTTCCTTATTTCAGGTGTCTGGTTTGGGATGAAATTATTCACACCCTGAATACATTGTACATTGATAAAAAAGAGATTATTCCATAGTAGATGTCTGTGTTACAAATATCAATATTTCATCAAAAGAGCCCATAGCCCACAAGATTTGCTTTGGTGGTTGCCATCAGCCATCATTGCTGGCCCCTGGGATCTGTATGGCTTTGCTCACCCAACAGGCAAAGGGAGGGACAGGAAACCAGAAACCTTCCTTTCTATGAATAAGATTTAACCCTTCAAAGCAAGTGAGTGAAGTTGCACTGCAACAAGGAGTGACAAGAATTGTCTACTCAGATAATGCTGTTTCACAGGTAGTTATCCCTTTAACCTTGAATACCATAGTTGAAATATTTAGATAATTCCAGTGTGTCCCAGACCTGAAGTCTCTGAGCAAATCAGAACTAACAGAAAAATTCCAGAGAGAAAGTATATCGTGCAGTAAATGTTACTCATTACCACTATAAACCAGTCTTCAGTGTAGCAGGTTTGCTGCAGAGCTGTGTTTTAGGATAAATTTTTATACTTCCAAGATAACACAAAAAGGAGCAAAGGGATCTTCCATGAGGAAGGGCTGGAATATGTTTGTGTGGCTGACACAGAGGTTTTGTGTGGTAGCACCCCATTATCTCCATACCTTCAAGATGAGGAGCTGAGCTTTGGCTGAATGTCCATTCTGGGTTGTGAAATCTCTGTGTGAGGGAGCAGGGACAGCTCAGCTGACCTTCAGGTCTGGCTCAGGTGTCAGCACCCTGGCTCCCCTCCCACTGCTTGGAGGGTAAGCCATGAATGGGGATGTCATTTCCTCACTGATAATCTGCAGACCACTGGATCCTTTTTGCACATAAAGATGTACTTTGACAGGCTAAAATACAGCTCCTGCCTTACCTTTTTCATTTAAATTGGGCAGGGTGAGACACAGCCTTCTCCAACAGCTTATTTTGGTTCATAAACTAGGACATTTACTGGCACAGCAGCAGAAAAATGCATTTGCTAACCCTTATGTATAACAAACAGGTGTCACGGAAAAAACATGTTTTGCAGAACATACCAAGTAACCTCAAGGCTGAACTGAGAGCTATAGAATTGTCTCATTCCCTGCCAGCAATCCTGGGATGTCATCCAAAATTACCTGTGGCTTCTTGAGTTTAGTTCAGTTGGAGATGAGAATCAGTGTGTAAGCATCTACATATGCAGAAGCAAGAAAAGTGACAGACATATTGAAGACTGCATCTTGGTAGCCTACATGTAAGTCCAGGGGAACTTTATAAACAATATACATATTTAAACATTTATACATTTCCCAGTAGCCACTTGAAAGCCACAGTTTTAATTCATGATGCTGAAAGTCTTGATTCAGAATGACATCAGTCAACACTGTTCTGTCTGTCAGAAGCTGGTGCTTTGGATTTCATTAGGTTGTCTCACAGTGGTGTGGAGCAACATCTTATGGGGCTTTCTGTACTAGATCCAGTCCAGACAAGCTACCAAATGTGTGTTACTTCAGGCATGTAGAAAGTCATTTGTACATCTTGATTTGAGGCAGATTAATGTTCTTTTGTGGTATGGAGCTGTACATCTAGATTTATAAGTGGGACCCAGATCCTAAACAAGAGTTGAAAATATCAATGCCTTTGCAAAATTAAACCTCTCAGTCAAGTTCTGGATATTTTTCTCTTGATAATCCTCTAAACTAAAAATTAAAATGTAAGAAATTAGGAAAATATTGAATCTAGATGCCGTCTAATGAAATTTGAATCAGCAACAAATATTCCTATTTCATAAGAATGAAATAAGATATGGAGAGTATGGTGAAATCAGCAGAAAGTACCTCTAATCCTATATTCCTTAAAACTCATTAAAAAAATAATGATTCAGTGACATAAAAACCTAGTCTAAGCAGTCTCTTGTTCTCTCTCTTTAACTAATTTTTAGAAATTAAGCTAGAATAAGCCCCTGCAGTAATAAAAGGCTCCAAACATCACAGGAATTGTTGGAGGTTTGCAGGAGGCTGTGGTGGGACTCATCTGAGTAGGACAAAAGGATAGGATAAACAATAGATGGACATTTTTCCTAGTGTGCTTGTAGGCATGTCCATGTACCATCTAAAACTGGGTCTTGTGGACATCAGCAGTTCTGTGGGTGTGAGCAATAGAGATAGAACTAAGCCAAGCAAGCCAGCAGAGAAGCTATTCAGCATTTCTGTGCAGATAGAGCAGCTGCTCCCACATGGAAACAGCCCATCCCCACACACCCTGCTCCACCTGCCAGGTACAGTGGAGCTTCAGCTCAAAACATCAGAGCTCATGGGAAGCTAGGAGAGGGGCATGGACTATCCTCTGCTTTAAATGTATTTGGGCACTGCACAGTCAAATATAATGGATAATATTATATTTTGGATATATAAAAATCCAGGATCCAGGTATAATATCTGCAGGAGTTCTCAAGACCAGGCCCCCTGAGCTGGCTCAGCCAGCCCTGCTGTGCCCAGCACTTTGACTGCTTTCACCCATTGCCCTAACAGGGGCACAGGCAGTGGCAGCAGAAAGCCCAAACTGGGTCAGTCTCTGCTATTGTTTCTTCAATCTGTGGGAAGTGTACAGAGGACTGAGGTTGGAATCAAAAGGTCTCCAGTGGGGAAAATACAAAAGCCTAAAGGATTCAGAGTGGTTTGAAAGACTTCAACTCTGTTTACATACACTCATTTTTCCTTTTTTCTTATTCTCTGTTACTTCAAGAGTACTGCAGAATGGAAACATCTCACAGTGGAAAGGCTAGGCCAGTCATGGAAAGATATACACTGAACAAAGTGCTGGCATCAAATAAAGGTCTTCCTACCACAAGCAATGGTAGCATGGTCATGGTTAATATCATGTGTGGGATTCAAACTTATGCAGCCTATTTTGAGGCAAAGGACCTTTTGGCTGTCTGCAATTAAAAATTGAATTGATTGAATTTTTCATCTGTCCTGTTTATATTTACACATTCTTGTCTGTTTAAAATTTGGAAGTTTTGTGGGTCATTTTTGTTTTGTCTCTCTGACTGTGGCATATTTTAAAAAACAACCTGAAATGTCAACGATATCAAGAGGAGACAACAGTGACTGTCTGAGATTACTCTAAAAGCCTCTCTTTCCAGCACAGGAAGAGTAGAAAGTTCATATCTACTTTTACACATAGGATCATTTATGAATTCTTTCATGAATTCTGTACAATTTTCATTGTCATTGGGGGAAACAGCAAAGTTTGGTACATTGCTGAGAAATATTTGTGCCTTAAGCATCTCCTGAAGACTCATCTGCAGTTTTATTGTACACCACATTCTGCAGGTCACTTTAAGTCTAGTTCTGGTTTTAATAGGACTAATGGCAGTTCTAAATACTCCCTTTGGGAGCAAATGAATACAGCCCATTCATTTCAGTTGACAAAAGTTAAGTAAATGTAACATTTTCCTTCTGAAAATAAATGGAAATATCTTTTAAAATGAGCCTAAAATAGATATTTACATCATGAAAAAAACTGTTCCTTATGTTCTTCCAATTTGTATTCAGTTTTGGCTCCTTCAGCAGCAGCTATTGGTGATGAAGTAGTTGAAAAGGAGCATAAGTCATTGAATAAGAGTTCAGTCATGTAGTACCATGACCCATATATTCCTATTGGGTGACTTGCTGCACTTGCATGGTTCCAAGCAGAAAGGAATGTGTGTTTCTTGGGAACATATAGCTTGGAAAAAGCATATAGATAATAATAAAAAAGCATGCAGCTGAACATGGAAAGACACATCTCTGAGTAACTGCTGCTGTACTTTTTCCTCAAAATCCATCTGTTTATCATAAATTTTCATGTCTGTGCAAGCATATTAGGAGATATTGAGTGATGTGGTAGTTATTGGAATCATTGCAAAGCCAACAAACCTGAAGAGAAGGCTAGTTCTTCAACATTCTATTTACTATACAGGACAAGCAATAGAGTACAGTGGTAAAATTTTGAAACTTCACAGTTACAGTGAGTAAGCACTCAGTAAGAAAAGCACAGTTTTGCAGCAGGTTTCAATTACATCCACAGTGGATTTCAGGGCAGTTACATCAGCTCCTATATTCTGGGTAAATCAAGAGGCTGATTAGCATGGATGAATTGTGCAAATAGAAGTTTGTGCTGCTTCTCTCAGTTATTTCACCTCCATTTTCTCCTGTGAACACACAGATTTCTCAAGAAGCAGTCAGTGTTTTCAAAATAGGCCTGTAATGAACTGTAGGCAGGTTTTGCCTGTTCAGTGATCAGGCTGCTGATGAAATTACCTTCCCTGAGAACCCAGGAGTCTGCCATCATGTTGGCTGTTTATTTAGGTTGTCTGTTCAGAATTATGTTAAATTCTTGCCTTATGCAGGCACAATATCTATTGCACTATTCAACAGAAAAAAATAAATACTAGCAACACAAACATTTTCCCAGTTTTTGGACAGACTGTGCTGTTTGGAAGGTATGTTTTAAATGGGAAGAGGGGGAGACTTCACAAAAGATTATATATTATTTGATGATACTTTAAAAGCAAACCAAGACTTGAAAAAAAATCTATAGGATAAATATGGCCTCTATAAGCTTTTAAAAACCCCAGTACAGAGTCCTGCTGCCTTTAGGACTACAATTATAAAATCAGCAAGCCAAATAATGTGATCAATTGCTTGTGTAGACATAATCTTCCCAACTCCTTTCCAGGCCTCCTCTTCTCAATTGCCATTCCTGAAAATCTCAGCAGTGACTGCCTGCACATCCCTGTGGACAAGCAGGGAGTTCAGACCCTGTGATGGTGTGAACATCCCAGTGATCTGTTTTGTCCTGCTCTTTGACTGCAAGCTTCCTCTGCAGCAAGAGCAAGGGAGGATGAAGAAAGAAGAGCAGCTCCAAAATGATGTGCTGCTGGTAGGAAAAGGTGAGTGCAGAGCAGGAGATGTTCTAAGCAGATCTAAAGGGAACACTGATCTGTGTGTGTGGCTGTGGTGGAGGGTGCCTGAGAAGGTGGTGAGGTTGTCAAGCTGTCCAAGCTGGGAATTGTTGACTTCACCAGTGCTAGCAGGTGCAGCAGTGGAGGCTCACATGGGTGCAGAAGCTGTGAGGAGAAGGTGCAGCAGCCACTGGAAGACTCTTTGGCTGTACCCCTTCTCCTTGTTTTCCCTTCTGCTCTCTGCAAAGGTGAGGAGAAGACTGCAGGAGCTGCAGACCAAGGATGCAGCTGGGGTGGAGGCAGGCAGGGCAGCTTCTCCTGCCCACAGAGTCTGTCTGTGGCCATGAGCCACACAGCCACGGAGTTCACAGTGGCAGCAGCAGACCTGCTTCCACATGTGGGACGATTGGGTGGGATGAAGGTTGGTTCCCCAAAGGGTCCCAGGACTAGTAGACAGCACCTTGTGTGAGCACTGTGAGGGTGAGGGGCTGGTGGACATACAGGGCCCTCAGTGGTTAAAGAGGCTGTGGGAAGAGCTGGGATAGAGGGCTGGCTCTGCTGGAGCAGAAGGATAGGGGTGCTGTAACCCCCAGAGGTATCAAAGGGGACCATGCTGAAAGGGCTTCAGTCGACTGAGGACTACAGTGATCTGTCAAAAAGGACAAATTCCCATCCTGTCATTGCATGGTTGGCCAATGACTTCAGAAAAATTCAGTGCAATTTCCTGTCCAAAAGAAAATGTTGTTTTGAAGTAAGCCTGTGCATTTCACAGATGTGCCAATATACTGGCTGACACAGCTCCTATTCTACAAGAATATATTATTTCTTTTTGATAGGAGGTCAAATAAAGAAGGGAATGGACTGAAACCAAATTCCAGTATATTTGTTATTTCCAAGCTCCTAATTCAGAAAAACAGTGTTGCACAACATTTTTTGCTATTTCATCCATGATTGTTCTCTGAGGGATCAACATTACAAGACACACTCATGTGGACAGCCTGGGCAAATATCTCCTTAAAAATTCCATGAGGATGAAGAACAAGACTTTCTGGAAATCACTCCATGCAAAACACTGTCCAAATTCCATTTGAAGAAAAAGACATGTACACAAATAAAACACATGCAGAAACTTTCAGACTTCAATGGCAAATCTCATTTTGCTTTTACCTCTGCTCTCAGATAGGAAGACTCTTAATAACTCTATAAGCACCAATACCTCCTCCTCCTCCTTCTGTCCCCCTAACAGGATCTACTGGTTTTAGCTTCTCACTTTAGGGTCTTCATTGCTATTCTGCCCAAGAAAAAAGGGCAGGGGTGTCACCAGAGCTCTGTACTGCCTGCATGCTTCATGTTCAGCTGTGTTCTGGATGCTCTGCACAGCTCTCTGAGCCTGACCTAGAGAGCCATGAGCAGCACAAATGTGCCCTGAGTTCTGCAGTGATCCTTGGCTCTGATACATGGCCCTTGTCAGCTCAGCTGAGAAGAACCATTCTCTAAATCCTGCCTTTGTGAAAGCAGAACCAGGGAGCTCCACCCTCACCAGCCTGTGCTGCTGCAGCCAGCTGTGCAGGGTGTCAGGCAGCACAGCTGGCAGGGCTGCACCAGCAGCTGCAGGTGACATGGGAAGGAACTGGGGAGAGGCTGGGAGTCTTGGGAAAGACACAGTGACATTCCTTTGGTTTAGAGCTCTAGCTGAGTCTGGTTTAGAGTTCTAGTTGCCTTCCCTCATCTCAGGCTTTCTGGTGTTCTGGTTTTTTTAAATAATGATTTACGAATTCATCTGTATATGGGATAGGCAATAAGCATAGCGATAAAAATAAAACAAAGCGAGAGAAAAGCAAGTGCAGAGGCTGGAACAGTTACCTGGAGTTATAGCAGTAGGATGCAAAAGGTCACAAAAACATGTGAAAACAGATTTTTGTTGACACTTCTGCTCCCGGAACCAGCTTGGGTTATTTTCTGGGACATCTTTCCCTCCTTTTATAACTTTCCAGGCTGGCTAAATTTCCCAGTAACTCTTCAAATCCAAAAGCAAGCTGTGCCTACAGGAGCACTTTTGTCTCAGCAGTCACAGAATCACACACTCCTGCTTTCCCTTCCAGCACCACCAAGCACTCCTGAGTCACAAAACTGAGGTCATTGCTTGAAGTTTTGCACCGTTCTGCCTGTGCATGCTTGGGACTTTGCAATGAGGATGTCAGCTGCAAAAAACCCACCAAAACCAGAATGGCTTGAGGCATCATTGTCATGCACTGTGGGTCATGTGTCCCAGATATCAAGGGTAGAAATGTTACCAAACCAGAACATCACCCCTAGCCCCAGGTGAAGGGGAGGTTGGAAGCCTCACAAGTTGTGAGAAACAAACTACAGAGAGCCTGGGGCAGGATCTATACCTCTTCTGAGTAGCAGATCTCCAGTGTAGTCACGAGCTGTCCTGAATTCACTCACTTTTTAACCTACTGCAAAAATTATCCTTAAAAAGCAGTTTCAGGGCAGTGTTTACAGGGAGCATTCCCAAAGTGTTAGAGCAGCAGTACCTGAAGGGAAATTTAGGTTTGCTTTTCCTCCCAGGTAGCAGCTGCCAGCTATGCACAGATGAATTTGCAAGGGTCCAGCTCCAGTTCTGCCTCCTTCTGAGGCTCCCAACATTTAACTTTTTGCCACCCAGTAAAAAGCATGTTCAGCTTTACCTCAGGCTACCTCATTGTGTAATCTCAGACATCTTTATTCCCTCAGGCACAGCCCACAGCAGCAGACCCAGGTTAGAGGAACTATCACCTCAGGCAACAGAGACTATATCATGTCATGGGTCTGGTCTGCACAGTTCCATCCCTGCTAATGCTGCTGATATTGCTGTTAATCCATGCTGCTGGTGGGGGAAAGCCCACCCCAGATGTGCATCCCTTGATCTGTAGCTATGGAAGCTGGGCTCCTACTTCCCATTCCTCTGTGTCACATCAGGACCAAGTTTGTCCCATCCCAGCGTGCAGGAGGAATAGTTATTTCTCTCCAAGGCAAACACTGAAAGACTCTTAATTCACGTTTAGCCTCAATAAAGGGAAAAGACTGAAAAATTACAATATTATGTATTTAATCTCAGGGCAACTTCATGGTTGCCAGCTTCCTGGGAGTCCATCCTGAGCTACAGATGCTTCAGTAGCTCCCTCATTCTAATGCAGATGAGGCCTCATTTTCCAAAAAGGAATCAACACTGTAAATGTTTACACTGCAATAAAGCCTAAGGAGCTCTCCATTTCTTAGCATTTGAGAGGGGATCAGCAGTCAAAAGGCACCACTGAGCAGCCACTCCTATCTGTCAGCCTGCTCTCTGCCATACAAAAGTCAGTGATTTCTGCTTATATACAGCAAAAAGAGTCATTATTGTTTCTGACTCAGCTCGGAGTATTTTGTCATGTCTGATTTTGCTGGAGGCTCCAGCCCTTCACGCCAAGTTATGTTATCACACAGCAAGAGCAGCTAAATAGCCCCAGATGGCCTGCTTGGGTCACATTAGCCTCCCAGGTTTTCAGCAGCACTGTCAAATACCCTGTTACTCTTGGATAGTGCAGAGATGGCTTTCTCAAGCCAGGTTTGTGAGCAGTCTAGGTGGATGCTCCAGGGCTCCGTTGTGAGACCTGGCACATGTTTAAAGTACTCTGGGTTTGAATAAATCATATCCCTGTGTACTACCATAAAGGAATGTGGATGATACTCTTGCGGTTATCCACAACATCTTTGTGGAGATTTTGGGAAGAAAAACAAATAGCAGCCTTCCAAATATTTTGAAATGCTACCTCTGACTCTGAGGAAGAAAAAGTTTAAAGAGAAATTAGGCCGTCATGAGTTATTTGAACTAATAACCACCAGCAGAATAAGTAAACTTCTTAAAATATTGTTTGGCCAAAACTTCTGTGTCTGGTTTTGGGGGAATTTTTACTGATCTGTGCAGTAATGCACACACTGTAAAGATTAAACTTTCAGCAACTTGATAGGCAGGTTTAGCTCTAAGACAAAGTCATCACACAAATGTTATGCTGCATAAATTGGGAGACATGGCATGGTTGGTACCGAGTGCTGTGGAGAAGCATCATCATCCATCATCTTCTTGGTGGCTCATTTTATTGGTAACAACCCCAGCTGTGGTCTCAGCCAAGATATTCTATCTGCAAAAGTTGAACTGAAAAGATCTGCAGAGAGTTCTCTGTGTGGTAGAGTGTTATAGATGGATAATGAGATGATTGGCTCTTGCAATTAGAAGATAACTATTGTGTGAATATTAATAAAAGCTTTAGTGATGTATAGTTATGTTATTGTAGTTTAGATGTCCTCTGTTCTCTCCATAGTTCCCTTTCCCCCCCGTATTGTGACCATCAGACAGCTGGGGTTGTCTAGGACAGGTGAAAGAGAAGGCTGCACATGTGTCCCTTGCCTGGGGCAACTGGGAATGGAAAAGCTTGGTGCTTAGGGGGTGTGGCATGGCAACACCTGACCTTCAATCAAGTAACAAGAAAGCAGTCTCCACTGATAAATGGCAAAGAATAGCTGACTGACAGACTTTGGGAGGGGCCAGGACTGGCTGATACAACTCTCAGGGGTATAAAAGACTGAGCATCCATCTTGAAGATCAACCAGCCATGTAGTATGCACATGGGCAGTTCCCAGCGCTGTAACTTTTTCCTTATGTAGCACTTTTGTTGTATTTTTGTCAAGGTTTAATAAACCTTTTAAATTTTCAAAGGGAGCAGTTGTTTCTCACATATAGAATAACAAATGTGCTAGATTTACTGAAGTGTTAAGTTTGGAATTTGCTATTCAAGCATTCCTTCAATGGGACGCAATAGATACTTTGACAACTTGTTTAAAAGAAAAACCTGGTCTCCATTATGCGCAAGTGTTATGTCATATAAAGTTGAAATAGGAAGACACCATTCTTTTAGCTCAGTTTTGGTCATTATGACTACATCCTGCCATTGATCTATATCTGGGTCTCTAAGCTGTGTCCATCAAAAGGCCTGAAAATGTATCAATGGCAGGATACCGCCCTTTGTTCTTTCATGTTACAATCACAAGGAATCAGAATGGGATCTGGCTCCCAGGACTTGGAGCTGGCCTGCAGCTTTATGAGAGTGGCTTGCATGCCTCAATGAGAAAAGCCTTTGGAAAAACAGGCTGCCATCTGCTAGCTTCCAAGATCTGACACTGCCAAGTACAAACTTTCTCGCTATATGAGCATACCAGCCATTGCAGAGTGTCAGCGGTGATTTGTAGCTGATAGCAGGGTGTTCTCAGATCTTTCTGGCAACACTTCTTGACCCCCCTCCATTTATTACATTTTGATCCGTGATCAAACAGATGTTTGATTTCCCAAGTGCTGTTGCACACCACATTAGCCCTGTATGTGCGTGTTTGGCTGGGGAGCAGTGGAGAGGAGGGAGGGAGAGCTCTGACTGTGCTCTCTTTGAGTGTCCAAAGCTGCCTGGTGGCCTTGGGCTCCTCAGAGTCCTTAAATTCCAGATCTCCCCGCCACATCACCCCATGACCTTGCATCTTCTGTGGCTATGGACTGTGCAAGAGAGGGGTAGACACACTCTTGGTGGCCCAAAGGAAAGCTCTTTCTCTCCAGTGCCACAGCCAGCACCTTCCAGTGCCAGGAAAGGACAGAGCTGGAAACATTTCAGCCCCCAAACATGTGGGGTATGTTTGTTACAGCCAGAGAGCATGGTGTCAGCTCAGTAAAGCAAGATTTGCTCTGCTGCTATAAATGTCTCAGCAGAAGTAAATCTTGGCAATAATGAGCCAAAGAAAGGTGGGAGCCTTGCAATCAGTGATCAAAACTGCTTCCACCCACTCCCATTCACAACCCATTTCATGTTTTCATTTAATGCCACCAGAAACCCATTTAAGCTCTCAAAATACTTGACCAGGAATACTCTCTTGAAATTTAGACCAAATAACTTAGACCATTTTTCTAAATAATTTCTTTGCAGAAATTAATTTTCATCCAGAACACTCTTGTGAAAATTATTTAGGCATTGATTTTGTACTGAAAAAAAAAGTCCTCTATAATTTTGCAGTCTTTAAGGGTAATTAAATATTGAATACTATTAATAGATTAGGTTAAAAATAGGTGCCCTTTTTAAAACTGTCAGGAATTTAAATGAAGACTTTATTCATACAGAACAAATGGAAGGTTGCAAGACTGTGTTTTTTATACATATTATATTATTGAAAGGTTCACAATACCCTTCTCAGCCATTCCAGAAGTCAGTTTTACAATTAGATACTTGTTAGTGAAAGGAGGATAATTTTATGGACAAATATTTTCTAATCTCAGAAAATTTGCAATTTACTCCCAAAATTTTTTTCTTACTTATTTGTGTGCTATTAAGAGACATGAAAAACATCACAGTAAAAGAGTATTCAGAGCAAAAGGTCTTTAAGGATAACATTATGTGATGTTTTAGTGTTTCCTCAAATGGACTTGGATTCCAAATTATGTATGACTGACCAGTCTACAAACTCCCAAATAACCAATGCTAACATATTGTTCATGTACAACTGCTAATGTACCTATTTTTAAGCCTTTTGTACTTTAAAACAATAATCAAGTGAGAAGGTTGTGGTGTAACTCTTTCAAAATAAAGCATTTTATTTCACTGTCAGTCACAGCCTTTGCACTCCACAGCCAGTGTCACACTGATAGAGGTAACGTGCAGTCTGCAAAATGTGGAAAGCAACTTCAAAGCTGCCTTCTTTGTCAGGTGCAAAACCCAAAATCACTGCAAGGGGCAATGAGCAGGGCCCACCTGGAGCTCAGGTGGGGTCACCATTTGCTCTGTTTCCTGACTCCTGCAGGTTTCTTTCTGGCATCCCCAGGTCCCTGGTTAGTGCACAGCTCATGTTCATACTGTATAGTATTCTTTTGCTTTTTCCTTAGATCAGTTTGGAAGGAAGGACTTGCTGCCCCCAAGGCCTGAAGGCAGTGAGCCCTGAGCAGCACAGCTGTGGAGCTGCAGGCTGCCTGGGAGTTTGCAAGCTGTAAACCCATGGCATATCCTCCACCTTTCCCCTTTCAATCTTTCCCTCCTGGCTCATTGAAGGAACCTAAAAGGGGAATAGGAACACTTTGAAATTTGAACACAAAGAGGCAATTAAGGGGTTCAGGAGAGAACACAAGCTTGATCAGTAAAATGCCATCACACTGAGCTTCTTCCCATTGCAAATGTCCTGAAGCAAGTGAAGGTGCAAAATGGTGGCTCCTAATGACTTCAGCCATCTCTGTGTAGGAAAACAATTCTAAATTCAGTTTCCACAAGAGAGATTTCTTTTTCTTTTACTTGGATAGTGGTTAAAAACAATATCTGAGTTTTATGTTGCTTCATGGCTGAAACAACACCTCCCCTGCATGTCCCATACTGCTGCTGCTGTATGATGGAGAAGCAAATGCAGGTTTTTGTTTTGGACTGCTTACTGGTTTGGAGGCATTCATGCCTCATAATTAGCTGATGCTGTGGCTCAGAGCTCTCCTGTGTTGTACACACTATTAACCAGCCAGCAATTTTGAAAATATTTTTATTGCTGCTAATTACCCTCCAGGGAGACTGTAAAACACAGTTTTTATGGCAATCTCTGAGCTGTCCATGTCTGGAGGAAAAATCTGAGAATGATTAGCCATGTTTGCTAACCAGAGCATCACAGAGATTATCTCTATGTTCCTGTGCCTGACTTGTGCCAGGCTGCCTGGGAGATGTTTACAGCTGCCCTTCTCACAGCTATTCTGAGCAGTGATACTCACTTGGGAGGGAAAAGAGCCATAGTTCATTAAATGTGTTTCTGTTTCTGAAATAAGCACTTCAGCCAACCTCCCACCAGTGGACTGAAGATGTCCCAGTTTAAAATAACTACACCCTAACTGCAGTGGCTTGGTCTAAGGCAGCTGAGGGATTTGGTGGAGTGCTGTGGAGAGAGGTTGTCCATGCAGTCCTGAGTCCATCCAGGTGTACTCCCAATATGTGTGTCCACCATATCACCTGTGATATCCATGTCAGTGGGGTGCTGGGGAAGGAGATCCTGTGACTGTCTGGGGCACTTCTAGAGCTGTAGCTCTGTCCTGACCTGGGCTGCCCTGCCAGGTCCACATGGAACCAAAAAACAGCTTTCCCTTTGCTCCTTTACCCCTGACTATATGGGATGTCCCCCTTTCTTTAGTGCCAGCATCAATGTTTGTAACTCCACAGCTGGCATGGGGCAGGAGACCTGTGAAAGGAGAGTGTTCAAATGGCTGGGGACCAGGGGAGGCATTAAGATAACGCCTTTTGTCACCATGTAGATTCCATACAGAGAGAGAGAGAGAGAGGTTACAGAAGAAATACATCCTGAAGTCTCACCATGGTGTGCTCATTTGGCCCCACATCTATAGAACAGGTGGTAGCACCTGGTTCTCCGGGTCAGAGTGACATTGTGATAAACTGCAGCACAGAGCCAGCCCTGAACACTGCTGCAGCAAAGAGAGGATTTGTTCGTGTTCAGGAGGAAGAGGAAAGAAAAATTACACTCAAAAAAGGAAAGAGAAGTGAATAAAGACGTTAGCACAACTCCTTCTTGGGGACTGAGAAAAGGAGAGATAAAAAGTAAAACTACTGAGGCAAAATAATCACATCTCAACAGCTGTGCATGTCCATGGAGAGCTTTACCAGGGCAGGGCTGACCAACATTGCTGAAAATGTCAGTGGGCAGCATGAGGCTGGGGAAAATGCTTTATCCATGCCCTGCTGCCACTCCTGCCCCTCAGAGTAAGCTGCCTGCTCATCACTGCCCTCAGCATCCCTCAAATGCAGACACAAGTGCAAGTTGCTCCCTTCATGCTTCTCCTTGGCTGCCACACACACAGTGAAGACACCAAATGCTGGTCCCTGCCTCCACCCATGGAAACCTGGATCTGCTTCTGGGCCCAGTACAGGGAGGTTAAAGGACGGTGAGTCACCATCAAGAGTGGTGTGAATAGCACCTCATTTTGTGGATTTGAACATTGCAGGGCAAATTAAGGATAAAACACTTTCTCTAAGCTGAAAATGACATACTTTTGCAGGACCTGAGTCACACTTGAGCTATTTTAAAACTCTCTTAGAATGCTTAGTTTTATTTTTCAGGAATAATAAGTAAGACAGGACAAATTTTATAAAAGCTGTGGCCCAAGCAGTGCAGAGGGTCTTATGTGAACAGAAGACTAGATCACAGTTTTCCAGTTTGGCTCATCCTCCTGTAGGAGACTTTTGGAAACTATCTGGTACTCAAATGATCTTTGTGCTTGAGGTTTTCCTTCCACACTCTAGAAAAGCTCAAGATCTGGTACATCCCTACCAGACTGAACTGCAAAGTGGAGTGGAAAACAGAAATTCTGATTTGAAGTCCCATATATAAAAACCTTTCTATCCCAGGGGATCTTGAACCCAAGCAGCCTTCTCTCTTTCAGGAGCCAAAAATGTTTCGCATGAAACCCTTCCTGGAAAGATTTGCATGTTTGCCCTGATGTGATCATGCAAAGAAACTTTGTCAGTAACCACAGAAACTGAAAATCAGAATGCATCTACTGAGCCTGAGCTCTGTTTCTGTCAGGAAACACCCTCTTTTGTTAGGTCTGGGTGCCTGCTCCTTCTTCACCTGTACTGTGCTAAATTGCCATGAGCACTATCCACACTCTGTGCCCTTCCCCCAGAGTGTGAGCCTCATAAATAACCCACTCAGAGGGTTCTATTTCTCTTGACAGCCTCCTAGGCCTTAGGTTTGAAGCCACAAAATGTTTCCAAGCAATGTCAAACACAAGAAAAGCAGAAATCTGCTGCCAGCACTTGCCTTTTCATGACAAGCTCTCCCAGCACACAGAGGTAACATGAATTGTGCAGTTGTTGAAGGTGGCACATTCCTCTGTTCACATGCATTTTTCTGGACTCTGTAAAGAACAAGGACAGAGATGTTAAAAGAAATTAATTTAAAAGATTGCCAGGAGGCAATTGCAGACAAGCCTCTCTCATGACAAGTCTCAACTGAGATTATTGATTTCTCATTTGTGCACTACACACCTTGACATTTCAAAGGCCAGGACATTTTTTGCAGCAATGCCAAAACATGAGCAAATAAATTAAGCAGAAGTATGATAGGGGAGGTTCAGTCTCAGGAACAGCTCTGCTTTTGGTCCTGCCCAGCATGGGCCACTAGCCCAGGGTGCCCTGAGGGATAACCTCACTCAGATAAAATGATGAATTGCAACAGAGCCATTCCAAGGAAACTACATGCTTGTAAGGAGCCTTTATCAAAGTGAAATCCTACTGAATCATCCCTCTGAGGTTTTTGGATCAGGCTCATCAGCATCTGAGGTTGAAGGAGCATAGATGAGATAATTTTCAGCAAGAGCATAGGAGAGGAATAAATGTCTGCATCACATTTTCTATGACAATTTTCTGTATAGAAATTGGAAGTCCTGAGCATGACCACACTCAAGCCATTCTGCTTCTTTTCCGGAAAATAGCAAAGATGAGAAAAACACCAAACTCTGATCACAAACCAGTTGGGTGCCTTCCCTATGAGCAGCTTCTTTCCCATGTTATTCCCACTTTGATATCAGCCAGTGGAGTGGGATGGTTATACACAAATCTCTGCTTTCCTTGTTTAGTAGACAAGGTCCAGGCTGGTGGAGTCCTTAACAGTGAGAGTTGAATGGTGGTTTGTGGTCCATCCTGCCATCCTCACAGCATGAGGATGAAAGCTGAAATCCTGACTTTAGACAATAATTCACAACAGTCAGCAAAATCAGACAGAGTTGCCTTTGACTTCAGCAAGGGCAGATCAGTCCCAGGGGACAGCACAGCTTGCTTTGGCCAAAGGTTTACGGGATTTAATCCCACGCTTTGCAGAGCAGAGAGCCACACAAACCCTCACTTGCATCACCATGTCTGAGTGCTCTGGGCCTGCTTTGAGAAAACATCTGCTGAAGAAAGCACGGGAAGAAGGATGGGACAGAGTGGGCCTGATTTAGGTACTGAGGCCACTCAGGAGGTTCAGGTGCCCACTAAAGCCACTCTCTAGCAGTAATGCCAAAGTGTGCCACACAGCTAAAGGTGATTTTGCAGGTGGGTCCACACAGAGCACCTGCCAGACAAGGAGCAGGAGTGTGTGAAGTGAGGCCATGGGTGTCAGCCCTACTCTGCAGCTTTGGTGATGGCTGAGCAGCACCTGGGCCTGGGCCTGGGCACTCCCCTGTTCCTAAATAATCTCTTTTGTGATGAAACAGTAGGGAGGCAGCAGCTGAGAGGTGTTTCTGCGGGTTCCTGGTTCTGCATTGAGGCAGGCAGTTAGAGGAGGCAGTGAAGGTTTTTGGATTCCCAAACCCCTTTGTGGTGAAATTCTGGCCATAGCGAAGCTGGTGGAAATGCCACCACTGCCTTCCACCAAACCATGATTTCACCCCATAGGTATTAGTTTTTCCTCTCTTCCCAAGACCAGTGCAGGTATTAGAAAACCACATTTATCAGGGTATTATATTTGCAAATAAATACTCATTGTTAAGAACCTGCTTTCTTTGTCAAGAGGGGCCCAATGAGCCTAAGAGAACAGGCTGAGGAGCAGCAAGGATACAATGCAACAAAGCACAAATAACACAAGAAAAGACTAAGAAAAGCAGATTCAGTCCTTAGGAGGAAATAACATCATGTTCTGCAAAAATAATCAGCTGACACATGCAGCATAAAGCACTCTCTGAACTTTGTTTTCCTACAGTTATAAGCAGTGTTTTCCTGTGGTACCCTGCACACAGCCTCTGCTCTCTGCTCAAGAAGCAGCAAATCAGATAAGATGGTTCATGACCAGCATGACAGAGAGAAAAGCCTTTCTTGACAAAAGATCATTCTCTGCTGAGCTAAGTCTAAACACAACCCAAGCCTGAAGTGATAACAGGAGACAGATGTGGCGTGAGGAATGGGATCAGTGGGACAGACATGCTTCTCTTACCTTTGGGCTTGCTCCAGCCTAGATCAGAACATGCATCAGGCCCAGCTTTCATGTCAGCAGAAGGAGAACACTTATATTGACTAAAACTTCTGAGTTTTACATCTCTGTGGCACCAATTCATCTGGTCATTGAAGGGGATCAATGATGGTGCCACATACATGACACACACGGTCACAAAGCACTTTCTACAGGTCATCAGGCTGATCCCTTGAGTTTTATCTGATAATTAACTAAGTGTTTTAAGGCAGGATGGTTATGAATATTTGGCACCAAGGGAATGCTGCACAGCTAACATGGCTGCTTTCTAACAGCATCTCATCTTAACCTGGAGTGCTGCCTCTTTCTGTTGGACACAATTAAAAAAAAGAAAAAGATGCTGTAGCAAGTATAAATGAAACCAAAAAGGGAAACAAAACTGATGATAACATCAAAAATATGGATTTGAAAGGACACTTCCTAAGTGACATTTTTTTACTGTAGCACAGAGGAAATTACTTATGTTGCATATTTTTTAAAAAAGGGTTCAAACTTAAAGTCTGCCAAATGACCCAAAACCCATGAGAATGTAGGGGAACACAGTCCACAGCAGCTGCCAGCCCACAGGTATGGAGGGAATTTGGCTCAGTTGCATCTGGTAACATGACCTGAAGACCAAAATCTTTCACAGGAGAGAAATTCCTCCTGGTAAAATCTGCTGAGGATTATTGACCTCTCTCAAGGCAACTGCTGAAGATACAAATGCATTTACACTCTGCAGTCAAACATGACCTTCTCCTTTTCATAGGTGTTCCTTTCATATGATGTGCATAGGAAAACATGCAGGTATGCTGAGGGCTCCCACCTGAGGATCCCTGAGGGCCTTGCACAGACAAAAGCTCAGCACTGACCCTCTGGCAGGGCTGCAGCTTCCAGCAGTGACCCTGAAGGAAACCAGCTTAATGACTGTGAAAAATGCATATTTTATGATTGGCTGTTCACAAATATTAAAATGAATATTGTATGTGCTATGTTAGAAAGTTATGCTGTATTAATTTTCTTAAGTAGGGTGTTAAATATAGTTTTAGGTTATAACATAATGTTAAAATAGAGACTATGCTATGTAAGATACTTTTTTTAAAGAGAGGACTCACACCAGATAGCAGCCACAGGACACCTAAATCTTTCAGAGAAAAAGAATTTATTGCACCATTATCAGAAGAAACCTCGCTCAGCCCTGAAGATGCCGTTAGGATTCAGAGGAAGAAGTTGACACTGACCAGACAGAATCCTGTGTTTGAATGGAATTTATGCATCATGTATGAGGTGTATGAATATGCAACAGGCTATTGCTTTTAAGGTTTAATCCTCTGTTAACGTGTGTCCTTTTTTGGGTTTACTCTTTGTTCTTATTGTCTCGTATTGTCCTAAATCCTAATTGTCCAAATTTTTATTACTTGAATTATGTTACTATTTTTATAACTGTTTTATTACTATTAAAATTTTAAAATTTTAAAAGTAAGTGATTGGCATTTTTCACAGTGACTCAATGGCACGTGGTTAGTGTGGGGTCTATTCTCCTGTCACCACTAGCATTCTAATCCAGGGGGAAACTCTCCTGTGTGAAATGGATTAGGCTCTTGGAACTGGTTTGAACCTGCATTTTCCCTGCTTGGAGTTAATGTCACAGTTTGGTAATGGGAGAGCAGTGTTTCAGAGAGTTAGGCTGTGAAATTTGCTCTGATTTGTAATATCTACAATGAAGAGGAGACACGAGCCATGAGCTGGGGAAACATCTCCAACACCATCAAGCGCATGAAGTGCAGTGGCCAGGCTAAGAAAGTCCCACTGCAGCACGTCACGTCTGATGCTGGCAGGAACATGCCTCAAGCACAGCTGATGTGCTGCTCCTGCAGAGCAAGCTGGAGCTCCTCAGAAGGGTTTTCCTCATGCAAGACTGCATGGGGCAGCTCCCTAGACAGCTGTCCTACCATCAGCTGCTTGGAAAGGAAGTTTTGCTGATATAAAAGCTCAAACAAGAAAAGTAGGACTGTCACCTACTGATTCTTATTCAAACAGCAAAATCCTGCTGGTCTAGCACAATGTAGCATCACATTTTGTGACTTTGAGGAAACATGCCCACAGCACCATGGGCTGAGCAAGTGGGATCCCTTAAGGGCTGTCCCAGGGCAGCATCGGACACAAACTCATCACGCAGAGACAGGGAATATGATGTGAGCAATCTATCTGGGGGCTCATTCATAAAGCCTGGCTCCACTAGTCATGCTCCTCACCTATGACTCCAGCATTTTCTGATTTCCAAAGGAAGTCAGGAGAAATATTTAACGTTTAAAACCTTTTTTTTTTTTTTTTTGAGGTTGTTGGTACATATCGGAAACTGGAACATTCTTGAAAAATGGGATTTCTAGCTCCCACAGGTGGAAAACCCTTATTCTGCAGCACTGCAGCCTAGGTCACACTGTGCTGTGGGTCCTTTCTGGAGGGTGATGGTCCCCAGAGGATGAGGTGGTTAAAAACACTGAAACACTAAGAAAAGACAGGCTATTGTCCATGGAAGTAAATAAATGCAGGGAACCCACTCTGACAAGACAATTGTTTAGAAGTCAGACAACACACAACCATATGTTTTTCTGTATTTCTGTTTGTGTTTCTGGCTGCTTACCCTGTGTGGTTTGTCCGGTGGGCTTTGTTTTTGTCTGGATTGCTACATCTGGCTTGTTTTGACTGTCAGCTGGAATAGGTAGCCACTGGCAAGCAGTGGGATGGAGAGTGCTATTTGCAACTCCAAACAACTGCCTTTCACACAGAGTCATGCTAATGCTCTCTGTGTGCATTCTTCATTCAGGGGTCCCCCAGGACCCAGATTTATGACAAAGTGCAGTGATACTGGAGAAACAGCCTGGCAGCCCTATACTCACTTCTATGGTTAATCAGCTTTAGTATTCCTTGTTGTCCCTATTGCTTCAGCAGCTATAAGCACATAAAAGAGATAAATTGGAGAAAATGGGAAAGGCCTCAACTGTAATATTTTGAGTATTTTTTCTAATACCAAGAACAACTGGATCATATTTTGCAATCTGAACTTTAATATTTTGCTTTCTTAAGCTGAGGCTGCCAGAATTTTGCACTTATGCAAAAGCAGTACAATTACTGTGTCTCTCTACATCAGCACTACAGAAAAGAAGTCAAGCTAACATTAAATCATCCAAAGACTGAAACCTTCTACACCACATGTCAGTCAAGAGCTCCCACAGGAGCAATACTGAGCCTCTTCCACGGGGTTTTCTAGTGACAAACTTGCTAGTTTAAATTTCTATTTCTCAATGTTTTCTGAAAGAAAAATGTGCCAAAAAAGTCCTTTGGCTGAGCTCCTCCATGGCAGGGGCTGAGTGAATGTGCAGAGCCAGCAGCTCTCCTGCCAGGCAGACCTCAGTGCCTCTCACACCAGCTCAGGGGGTTCCTGGAAACTCTGTGTCCCCACAGCCAGGGGACACACACCCAGGCCTTGCTGGGACATTGTGGAAATCTTGCTGTCGCTCTCTGAATGCTTCTTCAAGGTCCCAAAGCAGAGGGGAGGAGCCTTCCTCACTGACTAAGCATTCATTCATGTCCAGCTGAGGGGTGGGTGGTTCTTCCTCAGCCCTCACACATCCTCCCTTGCAGGGATCCTCCTCCAGCAGACCCCAGCTTGAGGAAAACATCTCCAGGGCTGGCTGCTGCTTCCAGGATGCACCATGAAGCTCTGTCAGACAAAAACATTCACTTACCAATTGCCAAAGGCAATGAATTTCAGCCAGGTTGGAGCCTTGTCTGCAGACCTGCTCCCATCCATACAATGCCCTGTGCCTCTGCTGGGAGGGAAGCTCAGGAAGAGAGAGGGCTCAGTGCCAGTGAAACACTGGGTGTTTTTCACATAGGCTCACCAGTATTAAATCAGAGTCCATCTGAGGAGGACAGTTCTCCAGCTCAGCTCCAAGGACAGTGGCACTGCTGACACAAAGTTGTGGCTCCTCCCTCCAGCTCCTGCATGCTGGCAAACAAAACCTCATGCCAAATAAAGAGCTGCAAACACTTTGTTACAGCAGTTTGGCTCTGTCCCTGGGCAGGATTGCACTCCAGGTCAGCTCAGCTAACAAGGTGAGCTGACCTGGAGCAAACCACATCTCCACAGGAAGGCATCAGGAAGACACCAGTTACACTGCTCCCAACACTTATTTTCCCAGAGGGTGACTGTTTTTCTCTTACAAACACCAGATGTGTCTCTGTCACTGGGATCCTAAAATCTTGCATCTTATCAGGTCCAGTATGGTGTACATGAGGATCATTTTGCAATATACCTCTAACTTTTCTCAGAACCACTGAAGGAGCTTTTGGCAAACAGAGCTAATTTCTGGTGCACAAACTGGACAATTATTACTCTGGTGCAATAGTTGTACCCCACAGAGAAGCTTTCTTGGCCCAGGGGCTGATTTGATGAAGGAGAGGTGGTGCCAGTCCCAGAGGAGCTGTGCGTCTGGCCTCAGCCTATGCAGAACCACACCAAGCTCAGCTCTGCAGCCTCTGCTCTCCGTCTGATGGAGGCTTTGAATCTTCTTGCAGGAACTGGAATTAGCTCATAAGAACACTCACTGTGGGGACTCCCTCCCACCTTTGGTGTTCGGCTACAAAGCAACTGCTGGGGGCTGCACTGAGGCCTCACAGTATTTCTGACCCTTGCACCAAAAGGAGACAGCAAAACACAAACCTGTCTTTGGGTCCAAGAGGCACCACCTGCGGTTCAGAAGAGACCCAGGGTGGGTGTGATACAGCAATCATTGCTTAAATCTGCCCAGCATGGGCAGGCAACAGCCACTGGCCTCATGATGGGTCCAGTTCTCTGTTATTTAGCAGCATAGAAATACTCAGTGTCAGGGCTGGAAACAAGGTGGTGAAAGGGAATGAGGGGTTCCCATGCCAGACCAATTTTCCAAATCATGAGTCACTTCTAGTGTGCATTGGTGCTTGATCCTTTTCCAGCTAGTATTGAAAAGAAGACAGTTGGCATCCAATGGGGGAAAGAACAAAAAGCCCAAAAGAATCAGGCTCCCATTGGCAACTTTTTTAGAGGAATGAGCAGTTTCTTTTTGGCTTGTTCCTAACTTTATCTTTCCCAAGATAGGGCATGGTGTCTGTGGGGACCAGCTGCAGCTCCAGCCAGCGGTGGTGGCTGCACCCCTGTGGCCTCCTCTGCAGGGAGCTGAGCACCAGAGCTGCCCCTGTGCCAAAGAGCTCCCTGTCTGAGGTGGGTACAACACTGCTAGGTAACAAGGACAAACAGAAACTTTATATTCAACTGGAGTACTCTGTGAAGCTTGCAACTTTTAAGTCTGCACTCTGTCTCCACACAAAAAAAAAAAAAAAAAAATCCCCATGTATGCAGCTGGAGACTTGGATGTATTTGGAATATTTGTCCATTGGTAAGAGACTCCAGTGGCAAGTCTGTCACCCTACAGGATAAATCAAAAATTTAAAAATAGATACAAGGGTGAAGCAGTTTTCTCTCTGGCCATGAGGTAGCACCATTGAGCTACTCACAGCTAAACCCAAAGCTCACCTGCCCCAATTTTAGAAGCAGTGGTTCTGCAGACACAAGTTGCCTGTCATTTTACATTGACCATCCCAAGAGATGAGGCTTGCCACTGTGCTAATTTAGTGATGAGTCAGGCCATGCCAACCTCTCCTGGCCATTTGCCCCTCTATGACCTTTCCAACTCCTTGCATGAGAATCAGCATTGTATTGGCCATGCCCATGTCATGTCCTTACCACGATGCCCTGGGGCCCCTGGTGAGGGCTGGTGGGTGCAGGCTCTGCCAGGCTCTCAGCTGACCAGGGCTACTCTCAGCCAGCCCCACCACACAGCTCCCCAGGCATGAGCAGAGGGAGTGGGACAGGCTCAGACTGCAAACTGCAGAGTAGGAGATCCAAAAAATACTTACAGGTTTGAGTGGGGAGCTCAAATTGAGCTCCTAGTGATGTTTATTGTGTTAAGTACATGAAAAGACAGAAACAGACAAGTCAAATCTAATCTTGGACACCTATATTTCATTAAATTACCCACCTCTGGAAGACATTGAAGAATTGGAGAAGAGCATTTTGCTGCCAGACATTGTCTGGAAAACATTAGATCATGACCTACAGGACATCCACTTTCCTCCCAGGCAGCTCTCTGCATTGCTTTTGTGTACCTTTGCCAAGAAAATTCAGAACAGAGTGAAAAAATCCAGCTTGCATGGATGCTTTGCTGGCCCCCTGCAAGCCCATTGCTCTGAAGAGCATATTTCCTACAGCAAAAATGATCTCAGGGAAAATAATAGAAAAAGAATTATCTTATGAAAAGCTATTTCCATCTGCAGCTGGGATGGGATGCACTCAATGGCAATTCAGGGAACACTACCCCTAGCCTTTCAAGGGGGCTGTATGAACATCAGATTAAATTCTTCAGCTCCAAATGGCATTTACATCAGGAAAAAGGGAATTATGCTTTCCAGAGCTTCTAGGGACACAGACTGTGCTGACATTCCATGACACTTATTTCCCTGTGCAACATTGCCAGGGGCAAATGCAAGAATTGCCCAATATTTGCTGATGATGTATCTGATACACAAACTTTTTCACAAACTTTTTTTTTTTTTTTTTTTTGCAATGATTGATTTGGTTGCAGCAAGAGAAAGTATTGTGCTTTTGAGGAATACAGCAGGACTTCCCATGAAGCTGGCAGATGTATGGTAACTTGGAAGAAAACGTGTCAGCCCCACTGATAGAGGCAGGGCAGAGGGGGGAAATGTTACAAGAGAAACATGGAGTAAAGTTGGGTAAAAGTGGGAGATTTTACCCAGCCTGCCCACTATGCTGCAGCAAACCTCGTGCTTTGCAAGATGGAAAATTATCTGTGGTTCCAACAAACACCACAGGGCTGCTGACGTGCAGGCAAGTCCTACAGGAAGGAAAGCAATGGTGACCTTGGAATATATTTTGGATGCCTCAGTCTGAGCTGGAGCAGCTGTGCTGCAGACAGCCCTGCACCACTGAGGACTAAGGGCCACCCTCAGGGAGCAGCACTGCTCAGACTCTGCAGACCTCTGGCTGCCTGACTGCAGGGAGGTTTGCTGGGAGGTTTTGGAGGAAGGCAGATTTCTCATTTCTTTCATAATTCTAACAGTCAACAGACGTGATGTCCTCAGACCCCCCTCACTAAGGGCCAGCTGACAGACAGAGAGCTCACACTTCAGTTTCTGGTCATCTTCTGAATATCTTGGTGAAAAGCAGAGCTCTGGGTGAGCCATTGGAACTGCCACAGCTCCAATAGTGCTGCTGGTATGTCCCAAGCACAGAGAGCAGTGGCAGCGAGTGAGCATTACTGAGTGTGACAGGGGCACCTCAACACCCCAACATGCAATTCTGCTGCATCTGCCTCTACTGAATTGGGGTTAACAGTGGTGGCAGTGGAGTCTGGCTGGTTTTGCATCTTCTGCCTCAGCGATTTATAGATGCAAGCTCACGTTGTCCAGAGGGTTTGTAGGGCCAGTGTCTCCCAGAAAAAATCAGAGTAGGCAAGAGAGAAGTTTGGGAACTGCTGTCCTGTGTTTAGCAGGGAATAGAGGTGCCTTTTTTTTTAAGATTAATATGCCAGCTCTTAGTTTTGGTAGGATTTGAAAGGATCTAAGGCTGCACAGGCTTTTCTCTCATCATGGAAATCTGAGCAGAATGCTCAGCTCCTCTGTTTCAAGGGAACTGAACGATGAGCAGCTCCTGTGACTTACCTCACCTGACTCCAGAGTTTATCAGGGGCCCTTGAAGTCATGTCCCCTGGACTTGCTCCAGAAGCTGTTCCTTGGAGTCAGGAGCTGTACAGGCAGTGACAGATCATTTCTGCTTCTCCTCTACCACAGCAGAAACACACCAGGCTCAGGAGTGAGTGCTTGGGATCAGCTCAGGGCTCAGCCAGGGAAACACCATCAGCAGCCCCCAGGGATTCTGTGAGGTGGAATCTGTTGTAGGCAGTGAAGAGGATGCACTACAATCCCTTTGTGTCTCCAAAAGCCTTCAGTCCAGAGAATGGCTTAGGGGAGAGCACACAGTGGGATGCTGAAGCTATATACTCAGGGTGAAGCATAATCCACCAAGGCCTCTCAACTGAATCCAAGTCTTGTTTTGTTTGCTCATAATTCAAAACCCTGAGGTTAAAGCTTTTAAAACCCATTTAACAAGAGGCAGTGTTTGTGACTTGGGCTGATATGAGTGTTTCATACACTCACTGCCCCAAAAACATCTCCCAGAGCAATGTTCAGATCTCTGCTGAGTGAGGCAGGGGAATTCCTCTGTTAGTGAATGCCAGGCTGCCAGAGAGCCCAGCTCTGGTAGAGCAGGCTAAAGTATATCTGCAAAATGAGTTTTTGGCTGTGTGGCTCTCACTGCACCAGGCAGAGGTGGTTTACCTAGAGCATCATGCTGAGTGTTTAAAGCAAAATTTACCTAGAGCATGCAGCACCTCTCTCACCTTTGAAGCTAACATGCCCTGGGGGGCAGCAGAGATTTAACCTCCAGCAGGTTTCTCACAGCTGAATTTGCTCTTCATTCACCCTTTTCTTCATTTTCTGTTGCAAATCATAGAGAGCTTCTCAGTGCTGGAAAATGTTTCTGCTGGGTTTTAGCTCAGTAGTGCCCTCCCCAGCCTCTGAACAAACACATGGAACACACAGCTCTCATCAGTGGGAAGTGGCCTCTTCACCTTCTGCTGAGTGTAAATCTTCCAGCATCATCTCACCTGTGTCTGTTATAAGAGAAACAAAACAGATAGCAGGGAAAGGAATACTGTATCTAACATTGGTTTCTTCTCTCACAGTCTTTTGTATTTACCCCAGTGTCACTTTGAGAAGAGCAGCCTGAACCAAAACCACCTCACTGGTGCAGGATGAACCTAATTTTGTGCTTTGCCCACAGCCCTTCCCACCAAATGCTTTGTACTACAAAAGCAATGACCATGGTGGAAGAAGAAGGTAGAATTTAGATGACAGGAAATGGGTGTGAGACAGACCAGCAGCAGGAATTTAATGGGGTGAGAGCAGATACTCAGCTAAACAAAGCCACACATTGAAGAAAAAGGAGCATGGCTTCAGCATAGCCCTTTAGAAGTGAGCATTAGAGATCACAGCCTCACCCTGCACCAACCACAGCACCTCATAATGGATGTAATTCCTCTGTATAAAGTGTCTTGGACATGCAGCAAACCAGACTGAAGCTCTGTTTTTCTGTTTAAAGTAGCATCTGCTTCTCAGCTGGTCCATGTCAACCCTCACAGCCAAGAATGAGATACTGCAGCATCTGGAGACAGACATCTCAGCTAACCAAACACAAACCATCCAGTCTGGCAAACCTAGCTGAAAGCAGCCTGTGCCCCCAGCACACAGGTCCTGCCAGCCCTGTCTGCCCTGGGGAAAGGCACAGAATGCTGACATTCAGGGCTGTTGCAGAGGAGGAGCTGGCTGAGAAGTGCTCTACTCCCAGCTCCAAGCCTTGGCTCCAATCTCAAGCAAACATTTCTTAAGAAGGGATATCTGCAGGCCACGAGTCACGTGCCTGCCAGGGAAAAACCACAGAACAAACAAAAAGAGATCAGCTGATCTGTGCAGAGCCCTGGGAGAGAGCCACACAGCCAGCATGATTTATGCTTCCTCTTCCAGGATGAGCCCTGGAGAGGTGCTCCATGGGCACATGTTACAGCCAGTGCCAGCTGGGCACGGCTGGCAAACTCCCTGAGCTCACACAGCCCTGCCAGGTGCTCCATGGGCACATGTTACAGCTTCCCCAGTGCCAGCTGGGCACGGCTGGCAAACTCCCTGGGCTCACACAGCCCTGCCAGGGTTGGCTGCTAGCCTATGGAGGATCTGCTCCTTCCAGGAGAGCTGCCACAGCCATGCCCGTGCCATGGGAGCTCAAGAGGGGCTGTGGAGGTCAGGGTTTGATTAAGAGGTGCCAGGGACAAGGTCTGAATGTGTGATGCTCAGGAGGGGACATGAAAGGAAACTGTGGAGAAAACTTCTCCCCTGTCCAGCTGAGGTGCAGATCCCTCCCCAGACCAGGTCTGAGCAGCTCCCAAGACATGGGTGCTTGTTTAGCACTGCTCCTTCTCTCTCCTGCCTTGGCCGGCCTGGGAAGCAGCCCAGCCTCTCTGGGGCTGGACACCAGGCAGAAGCAGAGGTGGTTTGCCAGCAGCTCCCTACTAAGGATTCCACTCTGCTGATAACCCCACCTGATCCCTGCAAACAAAGCAGTAAGGCACAAAGGATGCTCTCTGTGTCTTAGGGATGCACTTGAGAGTTGTTCTTGGTCAGCTGAGGAGCTCTAAAGGAGTCTCACAAGATTCAGGGCTCACAAGATTGATCAAATATAGTATATATAGTATTCTTGTTCTGCTAGTGCTTGCAAAAACAATAGGATGATATACCCACTTCCAAATTTAGGAATGCCAGTATCCTTCACATTGTTTATAATTTTTTTTTTCCAGAACATAAATCCTTTGGGCCGTAAATCCTTTTGTCACATCTAATGTGGATGTGATGGCAATGTGGATGGGATGTACTGCATTAATGCTGTAAGGCCCTCTGGCCTTGGGTTTTCTTTCCAGCCACCCCAGAAATGACCACAGGGCCACCTGTAGCTCTCTGAGCCACACCACAGGAATCACTGGAGGCACTGGAGACTTAAATACACAGTCATTTTCCAGTGTGAGTTTCACAATAAGGATGCACAGCTCACCCAATCAATGTGTTTCCTTTTGCACTTTGGAAAAGAGGACAGAACAACAAATCAGGGGACCAGAGACTGTTAAAAATTAGAACAATATCCCCCACATGCAATACAAGAAGTACAAAGCAAACCAAAAGCAATGACCAGGAAATTCATTGCTGCTTTGGTGCTCTAGAACTAAGTGGTACCACATGGGAATTGCCACTCTCCTTGCACTGAAGCAGGAGGGGTTCACCTTTCTCATCTGGCTGCCCTCTGCCAAGCAGGAATATTGTTTCATCTGGCATCAGTGCACAGCTGAAAGCATTGGGGATTTGTCATGCAAGGCTTGAACCAACCTGCTCAGATTCTGCCAGCCCAGGTTTGTTTGGAGGCCACACTGGGTCCTGGCAGCTTCCAGGGCTGTTGGAGCAGCCCCAGCTTTGTGCCTGACCAGGTGTGGTCCTGTCCCACCACAGGAGCCAAGGAAAAACAACTCAGTTTGAGCCCTCAGAGCACATTCAGCAGGAGCCCACGATGGGCTCACATCCCACCTGGGCCCTGCGTGGCACCCCTGGGCCAGGCACCCTCAGAGCCAGGAAAGCATCCCTGGGCTTCTCCTGCTCGGGGTCAGCCTGTGCCGAACAGCACACGCTGAGCCGGACCCGGGGCTGTGGGACAGGTCCTGCAGGAGATCCTGCACCCCCATCTAGTGGCCTCTGCGGTCCCTGTGGCACCAAAGGCAGGAGGGAAAACCCTGAGAGGACATCCAGGGCTCCAGCTGCAGAGCGGGGGTGTCACTGAGCGACAAGGTACATCACAGCAGCTGGGACTCCCTCCTGTCACCCTGCCTGTGCTTCCTCTCACCAGCTTCAGGTGGCTGTCCTGTAAGAGATCCTGCCACGTTCTCTGCAGTCTACAAAACAGAACTGAAAATTTTTCAGGTTTGATTAATTTAATCCTAAAGCAGACAAACTAAAAAGTGTTGTGAATCAGTTTGGAGAGGCCTCTCTCTTTCCCCTGACTATTGGAGGATGAGTTGAATTGAAATGTCATGGTGGACATCTGCAACTGAGAGGCAGATTTTATTTTCTTTATCTTATGATGTCTTATTGAATCAATTTAAATACAAATCTTGCTTCTCACAGATATCACAAGAGGTTTGAGATTGCCTGTTTAAGTAACACTCCAACAGTGCTGTCAGAGTTGTGTATGAGCATATTCAGCAGAACATCATTCCCCATTCCCTGCAAAAGAAAACTCATTCTGGTTTATGCCATTTCAAAGCCCCTAATGTCTGGTTTTGAACACTCAGCCCCTGCCACACACAAATACTCAGATGAGTGAAATTTTACAGGCAAGGATGCTGGCATAGTTGCCTGTAGCATGGAAATACTTCTCTTTGCATCCCATTACCTCCAAGCAGCACTGAGATTCTTGTAAGGGAAGAACAAAACTTCCCAGAGAGCTCACCAGCTTTGCTCTTCCTCCACTGCAGCACTGTATCCCTGCCCAAGTGACCTCCTTGACTGGGTGAAAGAGCAGTGCTGCCTCAGAGACAGAGGCACTCTCAGGAGCAGCCAAAAGCCCTGATCTGAGGGGCAGCTGGGACGAGGGGTCCCCTGGAGGTCCTTTCCACACTGAGTCTGCTGGTGATTAGTGATGGCAGCCAGGACTAGGGCAATGGTGAACACAAGATCTGAGACACCAGAAGGGGCAACAGGCTGGGCCTGCACCTGGGACAAGAGGAAGGTGCTGGTAAGCAGGGTGTGTCTCCATCTATTCTGTCCAGGCACCAGATGAGGAGAAGAAATTGGGATAGTTTTGGAAGGGCAGGGCCAAGGAAGGCAGGAAGGCAAAAGAAGTTGTGGCAACGTTGCCTGCAGAGCCTGGGAAGACTGCCAGCAGCCCTGCCCTGCAGCTCCCACATGCAGGGAGCCAGGGATGTGCCCCACTCTCCTCCCTGCTGGCCCCAGGCAGCTGCAGGGGATCCATGTACATGTGGCTGCATGGTGGCTTGTAGGGTTTTCAGCTCTGAAGAAGCACAACAGAAAACAACAGCTCTCCTTCACAGCAGGAATTGCTTAGGCAGGAGAAACATGCAGAGAAATTTAATTACTGGACAGCTCAATTAAGAGAGCATCATTCAGCTTTGGGAGCCCAGTGGGCAAAACCAGTTCTGATTTTTCTACTTTAGGCTGCCCATGGCATCCTGGCTCTTGCTTTACATTGACTGTGTCAGGTCCCACCACAAGAGCTGAGCAGGCCCTTAAACACCTGAGCACTTGGCCCTTTCCAGCCCAGGAAGATGGGTCCTGTCTGTCCATGAGATTTTCATACCTTTCTCCTCCTAATGAGACTGATACTATCTGCCCAGGCCTGCCAGTGTCTTCATCCCCTCTCCTGTAGTCACAACTTCTAAATAAAGCCAAAACATCAGCCATCTCTGACACCAAAATAGCTTGGGCACCAGCTACTCTTCGGTGAGACTCAGTGCTTAGTCCTCTCAGAGGGCTCAACAAACTGCTCTCTATGAGGGCTTTTTGCTCACTGTTCCCTCTTCCTGCATCTTTGGCAGAAATTATACAAGGAATGATGATATTCAAACAAAGGAGATTGAGGCCCAGGTCTCTAGTGGGAAAACCAGCCTGGATCTAGTGGGCTGGTGGGGAGGGTATCACACATCCTCTCTGGTGGTGAGGCTCTCTGGGTGGCTTGTCCGTGTCAGCTCTGTTGGTGCAGGTGTTTATGAGACTGCTGTACCCCTGGTTAGGTAGACAGTCCAGGTTTTTCCAAAATCTTCTCCTAACAACTCCTAATTATTTTACTGATTCAGTTTCATCAGTACTATTAATGGGATGCAGAAGCACAGCCAGAATCTCTCTCAGGGGGCCTTACCACAAGAGAAGACATAGCACAGAGCTGTTCTCACAACACTGGGTGCAGGGGAGGCAAAGCATTTGCATCTCCAGACACCATAGATGAGTCTGTCTATTTTTAAAGTTGCTTTTCTCAGCTGTGTCCTCTCTAGTCATAGGCTCTCCTGGCTGCCAAAGAGATAGCTTCTATAGAGAATGAGAAGTAGGAATTCTAGCTAAGCTGAAATGCAGAAAGACTTGCTAAAGAAAGTAAAACACAAGGAGATTCAGGGTAGCCCTCCCCTTTTTTTGTGCGTGATAAAAATTTGTATTTTTATCAAGTATGTCTTTCTTCATCTTTAATTCATAAAACTCACTTCTTGTACTCCCATCATTAGATTTCTCTACACAAACATGATGACTGTAGTTTTAGGTTCCACCCCCAGAGAAATATATGGCTACATTTATCCAAAGTATCTTTCTTAGTCAATTAAATTTACAAATTCTTACCTTTGGTACATGATGGCAATCCTGTGCACTGCTGTCATCTCTAGCAAAACTTACTCATTTGCTGTAAGAGTCCATATCTAGGTAGTACTTTTGTTACGGCCTCAAGCAAACAACAAAAAGTGTATTTCCATTTCACAGCTTTAGGACAGAACAGTGCAACTGTGACAGAGGTTAAAGATGATGAAATTATTTAGTAAAGTCGGACACCATACAGACCCCGCACTTGTAGAGAGAATTTGCTCTCAACACTAAGCAGACTGGTGTCATCCAGGGCATGCTTTTGGTTAAGATTCAGCAGAGCAAGGTTTTCAAACCAGTAAAAAGCCAATTTCTGTTTTCACCACTTCAACATTCCTTACATCTAGCCCAGGCTGCTGGTGAGCCTGTTTTTTAATCAATACTTCCACATCATTTTTGCAGGCAAACCTACTAACACCAGGCACCTTTGTGGTTCAAAGTCACAGCTTTGCACAGAACCAGGAAATACAATAATGTTAAATTTTCAGGTAAATCAGAGTGGCTCAAATGGAGTAGCAGAAGAAAAATAAGGATTGAAATTAAAGGCATGTGTAATTGGTCACAGGTTAGGAGGGCTGGTTTCTATCCTCAAGATATGTTTTATTTTAGGAATCCAGAACAACTGATTCATGATTACTTTTTGCAATCTTTTCTTTCACAGATCATATCCAGAATCTTATCTGGGAATACAGTGCTTTTGTCTTAAAACTTCCTCCATTCCTCAGTACCCACTTGAGCTCTGGAATAATTTATTTGCCATTTAATGACAGTAGCCCAAGAGCCAGAAGGAAATGCTGCCTTCAGTCAGCCCTGCTAGCCCAGCTGCAGTGCACCCACAGAAGGTGGCTTGTGGGAAGATGCTGTTCTTTATCTCCAAGCACCACCCACTGTCAGTCCTTACACCATTTTCCTGCTGCAGAACCCATTTCCTGCACCTAATAATGGGGGCTGGAAGGGCTCTCACATTCTCCTGCTGTCCTGTGAACTTCTCACACACACCTTTGAGAAGGTAAAACTGCAGAGAGTACGGCAGAAAGAGGAGGGGAATCACACTGAAGTTCAGGTGCCTCAGACAGCTGTGTCACACAGCCAGCTGCCTTACACATCTGGGTCCTGTCACCCCATCAGCCCTGCCCTAGCATACTGCTTCAGCAAGGGAGAAAACAGGCACAGGAACTTCTCTGGCAGTAGGAGTCCCAGGAGAGAACAGCCCAGCTTCTAACTATTTTTTCAATCAAAAATAATTTTGTTGTCTTTCAGCCTCAGAGTAGAGAAGAAAACTGACCTGATGTGTTTACTTATGCCTATGCTTTTTCCCCCCCTATTTTCTTCATTCCAGACACAAGGGATGCCATCCCAAGTTTCCCAATCAAACTATTTCTCTTGTGGGTAGGATTTCTGACTATTTCTGAAGATAGCATCAGAAACATATGCTGCAGACAGACAGGAGATAGAGGCTAAGCAAGTACTGGAAGCCCAGTTTTAACACAACCCCCTCACCAAACACACAATGTTATGCTGTAAGAAAAGCAGATTTCAAAGATTTCCTATTGACTTAAGCTAAGCTATGTTAGCAGGAGATGAAAATTATTATATATATACCAGATGGGACTGAGTGAAAAAGAGACAGAGCTGGAAATGATTCTACAGTAATTTTGTATTTAACTCTTCTCATTTCTTACAAATCTTGTGTCAGTTTCCTACCTCATCTTATGTAAAATTTTGTTTTCAAAACAAGGTTTACAGTTCCTCAGCAAAACCCTACATGTACACAATTGCAGTTAAGTTCACCAGGACACTTGTGATGTGTCTTCCACCACCAGTTTGGTTTTTGTTCCTGGATGTGGTTTATCTGTTAAACCACTGCTGTCACTCACTCAGCCTGAGCGTGCCTGCAGCAGCTGGGCCCCAGCAGCTTCTCGGAAGCGCAGGCCTGGGTTCTGCTGAGACCCACCCAGCAGTGAGAGTCACCTTCAACATGAGCTGAGTGACACATCCTGAGTGCCAGCCAGCAGCTTTCCATCCTGAGGGGCATTGCCCAGCCTCCCTGGAACGCTCCCCAGGAGAATCACAGAAATTCTAGGTTGGAAGAGACCTTTAAGATCAAGTCCAACCCATGTTCTAACACCTCAACTAGATCATGGCACCAAGTGCCACATCCAGTCTTTTTTTAAACTCTTCGAGGGATGGTGACTCTACCACCTCCCTTGGTAGATGATTCCAGTATTTGACCACTCTTTCTGTAAAATACTTCCTCCTTAATTCTAGCCTGTATCTCCCTTGACACAGCTTGAGACTGTGTCCTCTTGTTCTGTCTGTTGATGCCCGGAGAAAGAGATCGACCCCCAGCTCACCACAGCCACCCTTCAGGAAGTTGTAGAGAGTGATAAGGTCATCCCTGAGTCTCCTTTTCTCCAGGCTGAACACCCCCAGCTCCTTCAGTCATTCTTCATATGGCTTGTGTTCCAAGCCCCTCACCAGCCTCGTTGCCCTCCTTTGGACACGCTCAAGCATCTCAACGTCCCTCCTAAAGTGAGGGGCCCAGAACTGGATGCAATACTCCAGGTGAGGCCTCACCAGTGCTGAGTACAGGGGAAGAATGACCTCCCTGCTCCTGCTGGCCACACCATTCCTGATACTGGCCAGGATGCCATTGGCCTTCTTGGCCACCTGGGCACACTGCTGGCTCGTGTTCAGCCGACTGTCAACCAGCACCCCCAGGTCCCTTTCCACCTGAGCACTGTCCAGCCACACCGTCCCTAGCTTATATCGTTGCAGGGGGTTATTGTGGCCAAAGTGCAGGACTCGGCACTTGGACTTATTGAACTTCATCCCATTGGATTCTGCCCATCCATCCAACCGTTCCAAGCCCCTCTGCAAAGCCCTCTGTCCCTCTAACAGATCAACACACGTTCCCAGCTTAGTGTCATCTGCAAATTTGCTAATAAAGGACTCTAAACCCTCATCCATGTCATCAATAAAAATATTAAACAGAACTGGCCCCAGCACAGACCCCTGAGGGACACCACTGGTGACTGGTCGCCAGCTGGATGCAGCATCATTCACCACCACTCTCTGGGCCCGGCCATCCAGCCAGTTCTGAACCCAGCAAAGAGTGCTCCTGTCCAAGCCACGGCCTGCCAGTTTGTCTAGGAGTATGCTGTGGGAGACAGTGTCAAAGGCCTTGCTGAAATCCAAGTAAACACCAGCGTGTGCAGCTTGTCTCACACCTCAGAGCCAGACTTCTGTGCACATGAGAGGACAGGTAAGCTCCAGGAGTAGGAACAGCAGAGACCTCAGTAAGTCCAAGGCTTTGTCACAGGACAAGGGTGGTGGTTCCATGGGTCTATGAGCCAATCCATAGGCATGCAGGGTGCTGTGGGCTCAGCTCATTCCTCCTGTGTCCTGGTTCAGGGCAAATTTGGAAGAGAACCCCCAAAGGGCTCCTCTAGGAAAGCAGATTCGATTGGCCCCGCCCCCCAACCATTCCGGGAGAAAATACCTCCTTGGAGAAAAGTGGAAAAAAATGTTTATTAAACAATAAAACCTAAACAATATTAATCAATAAAACTCCTTGTTGCTCCAAAAGAGATGACAAACTGAGAAGTCCCTCCCCGGGCTGCAGCTCAGCTCACTCAGTCTCTGGTCAGTCCCTCAGTGCTGGAAATGCCGTGGCCCAGGCCCGGCCCGGTGGGCCACAGGTGCAGCTGCCGGTGCTCCCCTGGGTGTTCAGTCCAGAGCAGGTTTGAACAGGTCAAAGAAAAGGGAAAGAAAACCACAGTCCAGGGAACTTCTTTGCCTCAGCTAGCTAAGCTAACTAAAAGCAAAGGAGAGCTCTGTCCTGCTGTCTGTTTGCAGACAACACAGTCCAGGAGCAGAAATGTGGAGGAGTGATTGCAGTGTCTGAAAACAAACTGCACGCTTCTTCTCTCCCTCCTTCACTCTCTGGAAAAAGTCTTAAAGGTGTAAAACTTATTATTCAGCATAAACAGAACAAGACAATTGGGGATAAAAGCATCATATAGTCAATGTAGGACACCCTGTCCTTTCAACATGGCCTCAGCTCAGTTACTGTGCAGTAACACAAGGAACCAGTTCAAGATGCTGACCTATCTGAGCAAGCTTTCTTTGCTAAGGTAGTTCATGGCTGGCTCAGATGCCCAGTCTGCCTCACTGCAGAGTCCCATGGGTGCAATGCTGACAAGAAAAGGGGTGGGTGGGGATGGGACGAGGAGCAAGGATGGGACTTGGCAGGTTTCACTCATAAGGATCTCCATCCATGGCCTCCACTCTCAGCAGATGATGTGCCAAGAGGCATGCTGGGGGCCACTGTGAATTTAAAAAGACTCCAAACGTGGACACAGTTCTCAGAAATAAACCATTTCTTTTAATTGGCAAGTAGAACACACATTACAGGTCATTAGTATTTTATAAACAATATTAAGTTACAAATACATGTTAAAAATTGCAGTTCATGGCAGCTAAAAGCTTGGAGTCCTAAATGCATCTTTGCAATGCTTCATTACTTCCCTTTCCCCAGTCTGCTGGGTGAAGATGAATAAAAGATCATCTATCATCTACTAGAAGGTGGTCTACTATATATTCAAACAAAACCAAAACTTAATTCCTAAGAATATCACTAACAGAGGCATTCAAAGTACTTTAGCCATCTTAAATCATGTCAGATGCAATGAGGACACGGTTAAGAATTATTCTTTAACACATGAAGCAAAGACAGACATCTTCACATTAAACTGATCCACGCTTTCTGATCCAACTCAGCTTAAAACCTGTACTAGCTTCTACCCCACAGAGGCCTAAAGTCCATCATGCAGGCTTCCAAGCCATCAAAGCTAGATGTTTGTGTATCAGACCCTTACACAGAGAAAAATTATGGTGTACAGCTAAACAGCATACATAAATATGCATTGAATATTCAGAAGATCTTTATTCCTTCTCCTTTTGTTGATATTAGTGAGATACACAGCTCATTCCATTTTTACTATACTCATAGTATTACCAAGTTATCATTATGCATGTTAATATACTAAATATCATTTAACAAGTCTCTTTTAAAAAGTATTTAAAAACATTTTTGGAAAAGTAGAAATCTATTTTCCAGAAAAGCAAGTGGTACTAGGATAGCATGGACTCCAGTGCATAAACATCCTTTCAGAGAAAACCCATCCTGATGACTTTTGTGCCTGGGAATCAGCATGTCTCAGCTGCCAGATTCATATTCTATTTGTCCTTCTCACTGTGCTGATAAAAGGTCATCAAAATCAGCTTACCTTGCCTTTCAGTTGGCAGACTTTCAAAGATTACCATTCACTGGACTGTGTAAGAGACACATAGCTCTGACATGAGTTCAACTCTTTCTTACTCATATTTATGAGAGTCAGTTTTATTACACTGCTGAGATTGCATCTTCAAATCCAAAGTCTGCTGAATGTGCCTGGAGAAATGACTTCGTATCTCAAAAATATCAAGAGTACCATTCAGATTTGAATTTCTATTAAAAACTGTGCACAGTTAGCAAAAATTACACTGCTGTAAAAACAAAAGGCCTGCTCCTTGGCCTGCTCAGAATACACGCTACAATGTAGAGGATTACACCAGAGGGATTTTTCTCTGCTTCTTTTCTAAATGCAGGCATTAAAAGTAAAGTGTTACTAAGCTTTTCCTAAGAGAGCACACAGGGGATATGGCATAATATACATTAATCTGGAACAAAAACCAGTAACAAACGACCTTTCTAGAAAATGCTGCATATTAGCAGCATGCTTGGTTTCCAAAACACAAGGAATTGCATGGGAGTTGTCAAGATGAAGTCCACACACCTTGATCATTGAACTGATCACTAGATTCCAAGAAACCAAAGCAAATTTAAAAATACACATGACAACTGCCTAGAAGGCAGGGTTTTATCATCTGTCAATAACCAGATGAATAAAGTGCATAGCAACTATTATAACAGTTTCTTGAAAAGAGAATACATTTACCAAGTCTCAAAGTTTGTAAGCTTGACACTTATCCATACATTTTGCTACATGTGTGGCTTCCCTTTTGTTTTGCTATTTAGCATCACTAATCAACCCTTCAGCACTGTCCTGCGATTTCCTTTGCACTTCATATGGAATGTGCTGAGATCTCTGACTGCTGCCTGATGTATGTCTGGAAGCTCTTGTCACCAATGGGATGTTCTCTAAAAGAAAAGAAAAAAACAGTTTTACACATAGAGCCATCTGTCAGGACATTAAAATGTCAGAACAGAAGGTGGAACACACAAGAACTTCTTCCCTAAATTTGATTTTCAGAGTTGCAATTGTAATGTTAACACTGCATTTTACTTGAGCTAGAACTGACTGAATTGATCCTCTCTTTTGCCAGCCATATGCAGAAAGCTGTATGTGTACACAAAATACAGTCATGTGGCTGTGTCAATTACTCTTTCCATTTTTAAACCAACACTCCAAGATAAGCTGGTAAACACATCTATCTTCTGCTATTAACTACTGCTCAGCTCACCAGCATGGGCTCAAAATTTAAAACCAACAGTATAACAAACCCACATTTAGATTTTATGAATGAAACTGCATTAAAAACAAGCATTAAAAAATGCACTTCAGTGCTTTAAAATATTGTGAAATAAATACTAAGTCACAGTGCTATTCTGTATGTATTTGCAGGACCTTTTTTGGACAAAATACAGTGAAACCCAGAACATAAGCAAGGGAAATACCATCTTCCAGGACTGTTCCCGTTTGTACAACCCATTGCACTTACTGGCTTCCATACTTTGTCTTCTTAAATTTATCCCTCTTATATTGAGCGTGCTCCTGCTCTAAATTTCCAACACCTTCAATAATCAGCTTTAGTGTTTTATATGTCTCCTTAGGGTCATCAATAATGAATGTAGAATACTCTTCCTCTTCAGGTCCATCATACACAGATTTGCTCCCACAGGCCTCTGGAGAAAAAAAAATGAAGTACAGGAATAGATATGAGGCAAGAGGGAAAAAAGCAAGACAAGCAGACTAAAAATATTCAGTCTGGGCTTCATATAGTTTCTTGGTTTGCTTCTGTAGGGCCACCACACAACTGTGGGTGACATCAACAGCAGAAGTTTTGCTGGGCTGTTGGGAGGCACAGAGGGTGTCCCATGCTCGTTCCCTCCTCCTCATCTTGTACAGAAAGGGCAGCAAGCCTGGCAGCTGCTCCTGGCTTGGTGAGAAGCTGTCCTTTGCTGCAAGGCAAGGCTTTAATCTCAATTGCCACTATCTGCACCCCATGCACACATTTGGAAACTCACACAGGCCTGCCTCTGCCACTGTGCTGCCTGCTTTGTCTGCACAAAGTCAAGTATTCACTTGTGGGGACAAGTTCCACCGCCAGGCAGCAAATACAGGCTGAATTTGAAAACAGTACAGGCTGAAGTGGTTGTGTTTTACCACATTACCCCTAAAAGATTCATACAATAAGCATAAGCAGAATATGCCATAACTACTGCCTGGCTGCCTGCTTTATGACATATCCAAAGGGGCAAGTTATCCTTCTATTCCTTCTGATCTTAGCAGGGAGCCCTCCTGAATAGGAGATCTGGACATTGACTACACATGAACATCCACAACATAGTTCCCATGTGATCTACTCCTGCACTGTAGTGGGGAGAGAAGGGGAGAGAAGGGGAAAGAGTATTTTACTTTGTCTCTCCTTCTAGCTTTACTGCTGTCCCAGTCTCAGCTTTCAAATTCCCTTCCCCTTGCTGCACTGTCTGTGCCAGAGCTGCGTCCTTTTACCCGGCACTGACACTTGATGCTGGCTCTGGCAGCGAGGATTTGGAACAGGGGAAAGCTGGGCGCCAGTTCAGACAGCTCGGAAGTGGTGAGGATCTTGAGTTTGCAATTGCACAGCAGCCAGGAACAGATTAAAGTGCTTTCCAGTCTGTGTGTTTGACACCACTGGCTTATCTCACATTATAAAATAAAGTCCTATTTAAAGATCAGTGCCATAGTGAAGGCTTCCCCGCCACTCCCTGTGCTAAACTGAGATTTCAAGTCTGGCACTGGGTACACCGGATACTTCTCTTGGCATGCCTACTAGTACCAACTTCCTCTGCTGTCTCTTCTTTCTTTTATCCTTTCCATCACATCTCTGCTTCCCTCAGCTCCTGAAAGCTTCCCAGCCAAAATTCCACTTTTTAACATTTCACCAGCATCCACAGGTCATCCTCGATGGGTAATTCTGACAGAGCCTTTCCAAAGAAACCGTTTGTATCCAGCCTGTTCTTAGGCTCTGAATCAGGGAATGTGTGTGCACATGACTTCTGGTAACACAAAACCATATTCCACTGAAACCTCAACTTTGCTGGTGCAAGCTTTTGTCAGGATCAGTAAACCTCTGGCTCAGTGCTGGCTCTGATTTGTCAATTCAGAGCCTCCAAGCAATGCCCTGTGCCTATGCTATTTTAGGATGATGTGGTTAAGACCGTATTTCAAACAACTGTTCGTACGCAAAGAACTTTTTACAGACCATGAGACTGCACCAAAAATAATACACACAACTGCCTCAAGACTGCAGAAGGGGAAACAAGTGGAATAAAGGCCACTGTGTTCTAGGAAGTGATTTGTAAGGCTGGTTGAGCCAGAACATCCAACTTCTCACAAGCATTTTTGCCTTGGTAAGTGAATTGGAGATGTAATGATCTTTAATCCTCACCTTGCATTTTTTCCAATTTTGGCATATACAGGTTGAAAAGAGAGTAGATGCGCTCAGTTTCTCGATCTCCATCTATATCCAGTTGTATATTTGCTGGCAGGCCTCTGTAAGGCATCAGAAGAGAGGTAAAAGTTATTTGCTAAACAGTGCATTATGGCACATAAAGCACTTAACAAGGAAAACAAAGTAAATGTGAGTTCTCATGAAAGCCAAAAGAATGTGTGTGACAGAGTTCAAAACCTTCAATTTTTTCCCCAAAGAAGAAAAGTTCAAACTCATTTAAGCCTCTATTTATCCAGCATCTTTTCACTGACTTGAAAGAGAAGACTGTATCAGTATCCAGCCATTATGGTGAATTAGACAGCTACAACCAGATGGAGGAGCCAAAGTACTGAACTTCCAACTACCCAGGTCTTGTCTCTTAGACTAACTACCACTACAGTCTTGTAACTTCTCTCAGTTTAGATGAAAATTGCTTCCTACAAACCAGACAGTACATCTTTGTTTAAGAGAGAGTGTGAGCAGAACTCTGAAAAGATCAATCTAGAATTAAATCTATCAGTAGATAGGAATTTACAGGAATTTACAAACAGGATACTGAAGGGATTTTGGACATTTTTATTAATGACAGACAATCAAAACCAAAGTATTTTTAATCCCACAGTCACCTCCTATCATCATCTCTAACTCTTAGAAGTCAACATTTCAATCCAGACATGCAGAATCAGGAATACCAACAGATGGCCTTTGAACACCTGTACCCCTGGCTAATCTTGGTTAGCTGTGCCCTTGCAAGTCACCCTGCAGAGACACACATACCCATGGCAGTAGCCATGGCACACGAAACCCTTACCCTGTGCAGGGTGTGCAGCCAGGGGTGTTGTCTGCAGTAGCTTTACAGCAGAGCCAGTGGCCATTGAGATAGGCTGAGGGATGGTAGACCGTCAGGCGCTTCTTGTTGCACTGGCTAACTTTGGTGAGGATATCAATCCAGTCCTTGGCCTCCACACAATTATTTGCTTGGATATACAGGACTCTCCTTTCAGGCTGGATCACCTGGAACATCTGCAAATAAACCACAGAATAAAGCACTAGAATGAGTCAGTGAACCTAGGACTAGAATCAGAGTGAAGATTTATTGCAGGAAAAACACAGCATATTAAAAGAATGGACCAATAAATACATTTCAACACAAATACAACCAAGCAGCAAATGTGCCCTTAAAAGAACAAGACCTTTCACCTGGTACAAGGAATAAGATACCATTCCTGTAGGAGATGATTTACAAATAGCTAATATCAACTTGCTGCTTGGGTCTCAACAAGACTTGCTGTCAGCCTCAGGGAAGCAATTTTAGTAATGCTGCAACTCCAAGTTTTGGAAGACTGACAGAGGAACCCAGTGCTGGCCTGAAAGGAAACACTCATCAGCAGGAGGCAGAAAAGAGAAAAATTAGAGTCTGGATCCAGCCTTAGTGACAGCTTTGCCTTAGTACTGCCATTTCTCCAGTCCTTCTAGTACTTGTTTCAGCATGACCATTGTCTTTTAGTAACTTCCATGCTTCTGCACCCAACTGTAGCTGCTATTAGAAGATCACAGAAATACTGTTTCTCTTTGATTGACATCAGATAGTTTAAATAATGACACGTTATTTCTGTTACAGCTTGACCACCGAAAATCTTAACTACAGCTCTCCTGCCTGTTCAAAACAGCTTGCAACCTAGAAGGGTATTCCTCCTCTTGAAGAAGGAACATTTAGATGCACAGCCTTCATGCTTGATTATACTGATCTCACACTGAAGATTACTAAGCTCAAGTTAGTGATCCTGGCTGCAAATTTTGGAAAGGTAAATTTCCTTCATTTCCTCTAGCTTCTGCAAATACTTAGTTTTAACGCATTTTCTTCTCTCTTTCAGGTATGCCTAAATTATCTTTCTCCCCTTTACTTCTTCACTTGATTATTCAAATCATTAGACGTTACATTGCCATATGGAATACAATTTTATAAACAGCTGGTTTCATTGTGCTGTTTTAAAAAGAAAACCAGAGAGGTCCACACCCACACAAAAAACCCCCAAAAAACCAACAAAAACCATATAAACAAACTAAACAATAAGAACAAACCAGACTCAACAGAATTGAAATTTGCCTTTGTTTGTTACATAGACCTGAAATACTGGCTTGAATTCTGCACCAAGCTGGTTGGGAGAATGTTGCAGATTGGTACCAAGTACAGTCCTTTCTTCCCTTGTGACACTTTTAAATGTGCATCATGCCAAATAGCAAAGGGAAAACTCAAACAATCATTTCCCTGGATTTAGCAGGGAAGCACTACTGGTATCAGACAATTGATCTGATATTGGTCCCTAATGGCATCAGACCATTATTAGAAAGGCACAATGCACCATGGCAGTGTAGGAGCTGCTTGGTGTGATCAGTCCAACAGTGCCAACTACACACCAGAGTCCTTTCAATAAAACTCTTCAGGGCATAACTGGCAATTTGAGTTTGGGATGGAAGAAAGAAAAAGGAAGACAGGAGCATGCAGTTCAACTCTCTATTAACACAGAGCTACAAGGAAAAGAATTTTAATGTCCTGCTGGGCTAAATGGAGCCTCCTGCACTGCAGCAAGGAACAGATTTAAGGAATATGGCCTTGTGTAAGAGGATACCGACCAAAGTGATCCAATATATGGCAACAGTTAATGAGGAGCCCACAACTAAGCCAAGAATTTCAAGTGGCTGCAGGACCTTTACACTACCAAAACCACCAGTTGTCTCTCAAACAACACAGAAGACCCAAAGTACTTAAAGCCACCCTCAGATGCCCCAGACTGTGCTTAAGAACAACATAGGCAACTGGCCTTACTGCCAGACAGGCAGGTTTAACATGAGAGACAAAGACACACTTGGTGCAATTCAGAGTACAGATACACTGAGAGTATTTATACAAAATGTGAATTTTTATCACACAGGCACCCACAAGGGAATATCCATTGCAAATACATCTGCTGTGGTGTTCTGAGAATTCTGATCTTGCTGCAGTAATCTATTTATGTATGGCAAGAAAAACAGGAATATATTAGTACAAGAAGGTGGTAACATTATTTGCTACTGTTAATGGAAAGACTGAACCTTATTTTCTGGAATGGATATAGTCACCTTGATTTCCCAGGTAATACTGAATTTAAGCAACTAAAATAGCACAGGGTTTTTGATGTTAACAATAAAGGTATATTTTTCCAATAATAAATCTTCACAATGCAGACATATTTTGGATGCTCAGTCTAGCTCAGTACACTCAGCATAAGTTACAGAATTATAGCTCGCTCCTCTCTACAGACAGTGAGTTTTATCTCAACTGTGTGGCTGCTTTCAGTTCAATCATGTTAGTTTGCAGAGTGTAGTTCATCACATGTTATAGCTGCCTTCTGATAGCCTAAATTATTTTTGCAGATTGGTTGGTTTTTGCCTGTGTAGTAGAGTTATAAACACTAGAGCAAACTACAGTACAACTGAGATGTGTTCTAGAAGCAGGTGGAACAGAAACTTACTCCACATTTTAACAGAGAGAGAGATATTACCAAAATCATATCTAAAACTGGGAAATACTGAAGAGCCTAGAATTGTATTTCACTTTTAACAAAGAGCTGTTTGAGGAACCTAATATCTAGGGCAGGATTGAGCACTGCCCTGCATGGTGCTCACAAGCAGTGTAGATGGCAGGAAGGACTTAAAGGCAGAAAAAGATAAAAGTCACAACCATTTATATGTATAAGTAAGTCTGTGGTAGGTGCATGTTTGGAACTGGAAAAAAACCCCTGAGCTGTTTTTTTGTTTAATTTTAAATACAATTTTTTAAGGCCTGGACTCAGCTTTACAGGCAGAGGTGTATGAAAAAGGCTCCCAACATCACCCAAACTGATCAAGTCTGTTCTTACACAATACAGAAGTTGGCAGTGGTGTTCCATGCATGAGAAATACAGCTGTATTTTATTCCCTAATGTGGCAACCAAAATGGTAAACCATACCAGCACAGCACAGATATTTTGGTACATAACCTAACCCAAATTAAATACAAATATACAAATCCATGAACCAATAAAGAAACCTAATAGCTAATAAAGAAGTAGTGATCCTTCACAGTTACAAGCAGCAAGCTCCTGCTCACCAGAGAGGCCTGGCAGAAAGGCCAGGGGCTCGATCATCTTACCTGTGTGTGACCTTACAGAGCTGGCAGCTGACCAGCAGCACTCAGTACTGTGTGTGCTGCAGATCATGAAACCCAGAGACTGCTGACTGGGCTGTTAAGAATCTGAATGGGCTGTACTTTTGGAAACTCCTGCTACTATATACAGAACAAGCAGCTGTGGTTGTACATCTTTCAAGAGAAACCCAATCCAGGTTACAGAAGGGAAAAAGGCGATTAGGCTGCTGGATCTGGAGCAGCCTAACAAATACATTAATGAAGATGACCTACTTACATTTTTCATTTTAAAGGATTCCTCCTCTAGTCTTTCCACTGCCAGAATGTTTTCAATTGGAATGCTACACAGAGGGTGATCACCTGCAGAACACAGACACACAGATAATGAGCCACTTACTCACAACTCATCTTCACCTTTTGCCCTTTTTCCAAGGGCTAATTCAGTTTCTTTCAGTTTCTTTGAAGATCATTTTGACTGCTTAAGAAAAGAGGGAAAATCTTTCACTCAGCAGGGATTTGCTAGCATGGTCCCTAAGTATTATCTTAAGCACATTTCTCTTTTCAGCTGCACTACCTTATGCTAGCAAACCTCTTAGAAACTGATTACTGCAGCAGGACACGGTATATTTACTGCAAAGGTGACAATGAAATAAATCATTCCTGTCAGGTGAACTCAACTAGTGGTGATGCAAGATCTCAAAGCTGAGCGTGAAATAATGACTGGCATGATCTGAACACACTTCCTTATCTTTCTTCCTGCCTATGTACTTACATGATGGAAGGAAGTGGTATTTGTTGTGTACTACTGAACAGACAGGAACAATTTGCAAAAAAGTAAAATCCTTGCTATTAGGCAACATTAAGTGAACACATTTTTTTGAAGTTCAAAGATTGCAGGTGAATTCCTGTCTACTGTATCCAGTTGTGCCAACACTATACAGAATTTATGAGCACATGCTGAGATGCATCTGAGAATGTCCAATACAAACCCAAATTCCAGCTTGAGGTTTGTAGGTTTTATATCTTAGGACAATCTAGGTAACTGTGAAACCTACAGATGATGTTACTGACTGATATTAGACAAATATTATCAAATACTTTGCTAACTTACAGGGTATTGCGCTATCCAAGAAGCTTCTCTAACTGTCAATACAGACATTAAAAGAAGAGCAAGAACATACAGGCTGACAGACATGCCTACACTGTGTCTTCTACAGTTTCACATCTGGATCTCAGTCTTCTACTCCTACACAATCCTTCTGTTTAATCTTTGCTTCAACGTATCAAAACAAGACTGGCAAACCTTTGTTACCTTTGCTTTTCTGATAGGTAAACTCGTGGTTTGTCAGGCGAAACCATCTCTTCTTGAAGTTTTTCATTCCAAATCGTTTTCTTCCTTGTGCTCTCTTGATCATGAACCTAGCAAACAGGGCACCAATTGTTACAATACATGCTTATGTATGGAGATTTATATATAAATGTGTATATACACAGATATGTCATAGCACTTGCAAAGCTTTAGGAGGGGACACAGAGTGTTTTCTAATTATTGAGGTCTTTTCTTGGCAAGGAAAAGTGTCACATTTGGACAGGTTTGGTGCATCTATTAGTTAGGTCTGTCCTTTTTCCAGATCTAAATAAGGGGCAAGACGTGTAACTTGACTTGTAGTTAGTTAACTGAGCTGCAGTTTGTGCCCTTTCTGCAGTTACAAATCCAGCTAAATGGTTTCCTAGTACAGCAGAAAAAAGGCAGAACACTGTTAGTACTGCTCTGCTAAGCTCGACCTGTTGACTCTACAAGCTTCATTTATTTTTTTTAAGCTGTGAGAAAGCTCAAAAAGTTTAGAATATGTTTAATAATTAAAAGGCAGGTGTAAAGCCTCTGGAGCACAGGGACTGTATCCTTACATGCTTTAATCACTCTCAAGCTCTAAAAACAAAATCAGGATGTTCCACAGCCTCATTTGCAATTGCACATAGATACTGCAGTTGAAATGCAATTTCAGTAACAAAGTGATCTCATGGCTGGAAGGTAGAGCACCCCCACCACTTTTTCGGCAGATTAGGGGTGATCATTTACTGAGTTGTCAGTTTTAATTAATTTCAAACTTGAATGAGTTTATTGTGGAATTAGTTTACCAGGAAACTGTGATGCATCCACCACTTTCCTAACCACTAAATCAATCCAAAAGCTTCAATGTGACTTTGGTGACTTCAAACTGCTCAGCATCACTTTTGTTAAGATAAAAATGTGTGTCCATATGCAGTAGAGAGTTGATAACAGCTACTCTACGCACTACATTAAATATTGCGCCAAATACAGAACTATATAATGGAGTGGGTAAAAACTACTTACTACAGAGTAGTTTTTGTCAAGTAGGAAGGCACTACACAGCACAAAGAGCACACAGAGAGAACAGCAAATGACCTGGTTTAAGATTTTTATATAGCAGAGCTAAAATGCTTAGAACAGCTAATACTGTTTCTTGCTTCTGGTACCTTCAGTCACAAATAACTACAATACATCTGACCAAACCACAGGTCTGTTTAAAGCTCAAACAGAGATCCAAGTTCCTTCAGACTTTAACTATTTTGTAACCAGCTGGGCTGGTGCCTGCTGCTCATTCCAAGCTGTGTGGGCAAAAGCTGACAAAGACTGTCTACAGCAGCAGATTTTTTTTTTAACTGGTTATAGTTACACATCTCTCATTCTTAAAATGGTCAGACAGTTCTGTCTTGGTCCTTATTCTTGGAATACTTGAGAAATATTTAATAACACCACGTGAGTCAGGTTGTCACCAGGCCCACTGGCAGTAGCCCTCAGATTCCAGGTTAACACAAATTTCAAAGGAAGAACTGACACTCTTGGGCAGGACAACATGCTCTTCAAGTTAGTTTCGAATCTTTCTCATGCCAACAATTAAAAAAGCTGACTTAAAATTGCAAACTCCTACAGAGCCTCCCTTCTTTGAAAAAGGCAAACTCCATAGGGCAGAGCTAAGAGCACATTTCTAATTAAATTCTTCATAGGTGACATAGCCAAGAGAAAAATGTGCTTTTATTTTCCAGAGATAGGTGACTAGCATTCAAAGTCACAGAAGTGATACAGTCAACTTCTTTGTTTCTAGCAATTGCAGAAGATATGAGAAATCAGAGCAATTAGAAGCACAAAGGAGAAAAAGTCCAAGATAAAATCCATTTCAGTACAAGGTGGTTGGAGAAACTGTTTCTTCTCATGCTTATGGTAGACCTGAATCTAGATCCACCTTAGCTTTGCTTGGAAGTACTGACATGCCCTTTTCACCACCAACAAAAAAAAACGTTAGTTCTCCTTTTCATTCTCTTCCTTTTCGAAAGAACCAGGCAGGCAGCTGTTGAGCAGTGATGGCATGATTGATGTCAGCATACCCAAGTGCCAATGACTAATCTTTTCATCCAAAAGTACTTATGCTCTAGCTTTCCATTTGATACTCTTAACAGAGGTAAAGATAGATTAAAAGCACAAAAGCAAGCAAACATATTGCAAAGGCAAATAGAAACCTCACTAAACAGCCATTCAGTCTGGAGAAGAATCAAATCAAAGGCTGTGAGAAGTCCCACAACAAAACACAGCAATAATGCAAAAAAGAAAATAAGACTGCTGAAGGCCACTTCTTAACCTTGGGAATAATTTACATGAATAGTAATTAAGAAGTGCCTAGAAAATGCATGGTCTCTTCATCATTCCCAGTAAGTTCTTCAGGATCCATACAGTGCTTCTTGGTGCCCTGCCTATAGATAGAAATCCTTTATTCTCTATTTACAGCAGGTTTTTGTTTTAAGGAAAATAAAATAAAAGGTCAACATCAATAAATGGGTAACTAAAAGTTCTGTGCTGGGTTTACACAGGCATTTCAGGATGGTTAAACAGGGTACTTCCTCCCCAAAGTTAAGTCAGACAAATCTACTGCTGCAAAGGACATGCTGTCAGCCAGTAGCTACAGCAAAGCAGCAACTGCCTCTACCATCTTACCTGCATGAACTATTACCATCAACTTTCTTTACTGTTAGTTTAAGAGTCCTTACAACAGCAGCCACAGGCCGAGCAAGAAAAGACAGAAAAAAATCAGACAGGAGCAAAAGAAAGACAGAGGCAGAAAAAAAATGTTTTACAGTTAGAGGGTAAATGTTACAAATTATAAATTTATTTTGAAAACCAAAAGGATGATAAATGTACAGAATTAAATTAGACAAAATTGCTTCTAAGGACAGAGGTTTATCAGAGAAGTGAACTGTCAAGGTTAAACAGAAGGGGTAGTCATGTTTTCACTGAAAATGTAGGTTTTGTATTACTTAAAACAACGATGAGGGCTTACTTTCAAACAGTATTTGAGCTTACTGAGCTCTGATAAATTTGGATTTTTTCCTTTCTTCCTCCCAGCTCAAAGAAGCTATTTCTAGTATGCACTTAGATGATCTTAACAACCCAATTTTGTAACAAAAAATGCAACAATTGGTATCTGAAACTAAGACAGCATATGCAACATACTTCCCAAAAAAGGAAAGGTACTGAAACTATAAACTGTTCCAAGTGCATGTCAAATTTTCCTTGAAATGCCCATGATAATAGTTAGCATATGTATCTCATAGGGCAGCAAAAGCAAGTTCTGTTTGCAGGCTTTGCTCTCTTTAAGTTATTCAGTATCTCTCTTCACAGTCTTCCACTGTCTTCACAGTGAAATTTTACAGCTTTTATTCACTATAATTCAGGAGGAAGATCCCAGCTTGATTTTAATACAATGCTGAGTTTATTTTGCCTTAGCTAAACTATTTAAGTTCTACAGGCTTCTCTTTCCTCCACTTATTTCAAAACACATTTATATTAAGATCTTTAAACCAAATGAAAATATGTTCAAATCAGCTATAGCAACCACAGAGAGCAGAAATTGCAACACAAGAATTCTCCTACATCCCTCTCTGATTGCATGAATGGAATAGGGGTGGCAGAAAAAGAGATGGCTGCCTTAAAATGGCAGTAAGCACACGAGTGGATGGTTTTGTTGCACATGCATGCTTACCCTTCTTTAAGCAATATAGGCTGCTCTATACTCTTGTGATCTCTTCTTCCTGAAGATGAAATCAGATCTAGAAACTAAAGGTGAAAAAAAGCAGATGTAAAAATGGCAAGAACACACTACCCAAATGAAAATCTTTCAGCATTTGCACAGCACAGAGCTATGAGAGTATTTGTAAAAGAAGTTAAACAGAAGGTAATGTCAGAAGCTTGAGGAATTTGGGAGGTTTCCTGGGTTGTAACCTAAAAATAGCACAAATGCTCTTAAGCAGTAGAACTGCAGATGCCCAATACTTCTTGTGCTTCTCCTTTGTTACATGGATCTTTCACTTCCTTTTGGACTAAGCAATTTTCATCACAGATCTGCAGCACTCTATAAAGTACACACATCTCAAAAGCTCTCAGCAGCACCCTGTTAATCCAATCTATTTATTAACTAGAAATAGATGCAAAGAAATTTTACTACTGACATGTGTATAATTTGAAAAAAGTTTCTTCAATATTAGTTATCAGGAGTCTGCTTTTCTCAACACACTTCCTGGTCTGCCAACAGTATGTATTGCTTTCTAGGATTCAACTTCAACAGCACAGCAGGATTTTTAGAACCTTCACATGTATTACTTACATTTTTTACTGCATCTGCATATTTCTGTTCATTGAAATAGTCATAAAATGTAGCCATGTAAGATTCCTTGAAATTGGCCTGAAATACAAAGCCAAAACCATGCATATCACCATACAGTTTATACAGCAAATATTATTGTTAATAGCAGCAGGTCAGGAGGAAAACCACTGCAGACAGATCGTTTTTTTTTTCTGGCCAGAAGTAAAATAAGGAAAGTAGTACTTTCATGTTATACAGCACACATTCAGTAGTACCAAACTTTTATTTCAGAGAGGCAGGAGAATGCATTTCATATGTTCAGTTACTACAGTTAATAATGCATTCTTCAAATGCTTCAAAATTCTGCTTTGGCTTCATTTTTTCCTCCTGACAATAAGGATAAGAAAAGTAATTCTGCTGTCTTGAAGGACTCACAGCTGAGGTACACAGTCATCCACAGTCACCTGTGTGAATCCTAACAAGACCCCAACCACCCCAAATTACCATCAGCTATAGCAGTGTGGTGCCTTAGGTACAGTTATTTCAATCAAACATCCAGAGTATGGGTATCTAGCTCTAATCTCACTACTGACAGAAAACTGCACTGCTATGAAAAGGAAAGTATAGCCCTTTCCCTTACTGAGTGATTTTTCTCAGTTGAGTTTTAAAATGCTGAAACAATCTATTGAGCCCTATAGAGCTGCTGATCATGTATCACAGATAAGTAGAGAACTTCACAAGTTCTCCTGATTGTTATCATTCTTCCAAAGGAAGGAATGAAGAGCTCTGAAACAGACTTCTAGATTGGTAACACAATTTTGCTTTACTGAAATCTAATTCAGATTAAGATAGATTTAGTTTTCCTCTAAACATGAGAGGCTTATAATCAAAGCAATCATAACCAGTTTTGCATGAGCCTAGTGCAACTCAAGCATTTTAAAGGCTTAATTACAATTAATGACAAAAGATTTAAAAAATCACTTTCCTAAATGAAGTCATTAAATGAAAATAGCATACTTACAGATTTAGATTTTGATAAGCTGCCTAGTGTTTGAATGGTTTTAGAGATAAGGGTCAAAGTTCGAGAAGTCTGAGGATCCTAGGAAGAAGAACAATATTACATGGACTAGCTATATAAAATAATGAATAGAGGAAGGTAAACTATATTTCTTCTTTCTTATTTCACTTGCAGAAGAGTAACAAAAAATTAGAAAATACCTCAAATAAAACACTGCAGGAAAAAACTGCTTTTATATTAAAAAGGTTTTTGGCTCATAAGCCATCATGCTCCATAGCTTCAGAGATCCAAAGGCAATCACTTACAAAACAAAAACAAGGCTGTCCACATCCTCCCCGCTCCCAATAAGAACAACTACTAGAAGCCTGACATATATTGTTTAACATCCAAAATATTTCCAACACTTCTGCCAATCAATCCAGCATTAATATGATGTAGCAAGAATGAAGCAACGATCCTTTTTCCACAGTAGCTTAGACCATCTACCTTGTTTGTCCTTAAATTTCATTCTTCTTCCAACATCTCCCAAGTTCTTCACATGCAAAGTCATTCAACATATGCTTCATATCCAAGACAGATATAACAGATATTTGAACTAACAAAGGTACTTTTCCTGAAGGCTATTACAAGAATTGAAGAAAGACTCTTCTGGTGACAGAACCATAAGCACAGCTAGAAAAAAACTGATACAGCACTTACTGGATGGTGTGGTGTAAGCTGAAAGAGGTTTGGAGAAAGAATGGCAGGAGCAAAGAACCTCAGGAAAATAAAGCTGCTGACAGCTGTGTACCTTACATCTAGGTCACCTATTAAAAAGAAAAAAATACCTCTACTCAGCATTTCAATAATCTTTCCTGAAAAGCCTCATGAAATTATCAGAGCCTTGAGAGAGCTAACTCCAGCATGTGCTGGATAATGTATGTATTTGTGAGTTACAGGATTAACTGATAACAGAGGATTTGGAGCCAGAGATGAGCTAGCCTAATGTAAGGAAATGTCAATGAGAGCCTCTTTAAAAAATAACCAGGTTCATAACATAAGCTGCAAGAACACCATTCACTTTTCCACCACACAGGGAATTTCACAGACATCTGCTATTCCATATATGCACTGAATTATGATGAATAATTTACACAGTTTATGAAATGTTCAGCACAGAGGCCAAGTCTCAGTTACCTACTTATATAGCCCTGAGCACAAGTGTTGTATAGACTCCTAATGTATCTATTCCAGTTGGTAGTTACAAAAAATACATTTTATGTATTTATTTAAACAAAGAGTACGACAGCACAGTCTGTGGTTTTCCACTTGAGCTTGCCTACTCCAAAGTGACTATTTAAAAGCTGAACTCATATTACTCTCTCTAAAACTTCTCTACTGTAATCTGCTTCCCTTCATGAAAATACATAGCTTGGTTGTTTTGCTTAATTCTGGTTTTACATTGCCCACTGACTCTCACAGAGTCACAACAGCTAAGAGGACTGGAAAGAGCTGTTTCTTGACAGCCAGAAAACCTTTGCAGCACATGGGCTCCTAGAGCAGTGAGCTTGCAGTAACTCCAATTTATAGACTGGCTTTTATTACAGATTGACATACAAGCAGAAAATAATTCCACTGCATGAAATCTGCTGAATGAGCCATTACAAAATCATGAATATTCGAAAATTGAGTATGCTTTGCAAATACTGAACCTATAAATGATCATCATAATGATCTTTTTAAATGCTCTTTTCCTTAGAAAGATGTTTAAGAAAAAACTCTAGTCATCATCAAAAATCATGTTCCTTTTTGGAATGAATAAACAATGAGAAAACAGCATTAACATACTGCAAATATTATTTTGGATAAACTGCTGTTCACATACTAAATTCAGCAGGGATTATGCAGACTGCTAGACTACACCTGTATTTAAAAGCTATCAGTTATGTAAAATAAAATTATATCTATAAACCCACCTTGAAAACGTTTGGCAGCTGATTCTCTCAGTGAAAAGAAAATATCACACATCACTGTAGGACAGCTTACACCAGATTTTGTAATTACAGTAAAAATGCGATCAACATACTGCCTCAGATTTTCCTGAAAAAATGCAAAGATTATGACAAAATTAGTATAATTTTCTGCTGTGCAAAGTGGCACTATTCCTGGTTTTATTCATAGTGGCATCATTAAAAGATTCCCACTTTCAACATTATACACTTGAAAAACAAACTCTCACTCAATTATACTGTTTGGGAAATGCACATATTCAAGAAGAAGAGTAAAAATATCATTCCTATTAAACCAAACATTAAATAATGCAGCAGTATGGCAAATCATTCCTTCCTCTAGCACTGTTTACTACATCATCAGCAGAATCATAGAATCATTAAAGCTGGGAAAGATCTCGGATCATTGAGTCCTACAGTTAACTCAGTCCTGCCAAGTCCACCACATCCATAAGCCCCTTGTACATTTCTAGGGAGGCCAATTCCACCACTTCCCTCAGCAGCCTGTTCCAGTGCCCGACCACCTTCAAGAAACTTTTCCCCAATATGCACTATAAGCCTCCCCTGATACAATCTGAGGTCTCTTCCTCTCATGCTGTCACTTGTTACTCGGGAGAAGAGGCCAACCCACAGCTTGCTACAACCTCCTTTTAGCTGAAGAAAGAGAGGTCTCCCCTGAGCCTCCATTTCTCCAAGTTAGCCACAGGCTAAATTATCCTTGTCCTCAGGGCAGCAGGAGAAGTCATTAACTTTCTACAGGTACTGCATTTATAGCATAATGCAAAGCTGTTGTGAAATAATTATAAGGGTGATGTCAAGAAAGCTTACAGTGTATTCTAATGAATGACAAAATTATTTGCAAGATCAAGCTTCTGAGGACCTCAGTTAAACTTGATGGCATAAATAGAGACTGTCTTCAAAATCTAATGCATACCCTGTTATTTTCCAGGTTTTCACCATCTTTTAATTTCACAGGATCAATTTCACAAGGTTTATGGACCTGGCAGATCTAGAAAAAAAATATATAGTTAACAATTGACATATAAATTTATCCACAAGTACAAAAAGTTTTGTAAAAAGCTTAATCTTTTAGCTTTTGAGATGAGATGTAAAAGGCAAAAGCCAACTTTATAAACAGTATTTTTTTCTTTTAACAGCAAAGGTAAATTATGTGTGATCTTTATTTTTTCCGAAAAAGCAGCATTAATTTTCTACTTTTTCCTTCAACTGAAATGCAGAACTGTTCTTTAGACTTTCTCAAGCAAAGCTGTCCAAGAAAAGTCCTATTTTTTTCCAAAACAGTCAACTTTGAAAATACTTCCATATTCTTTAAAACTTGACATTCTCTGATGAAACATTTAAGACAAGAACAGCTGAAGAAATTGTCAAATCATTTAAAGGAAGTCTGTGGTCTGAAAGTATTGCCCAATTACAGCACTAAAATACCCACACCCACCATTCTGGACTGTAGAGATAATAAACCATTGTTCCAATATGTGCATCACATGCACAGTTATCTAAGAATAACTGCATCCCTTTAAACCCACTGGATGAAATGCATTATTTATAGCTTCACAACAGCTTTCTATTGGATATACTATTTATTAGTTTCTCAGAAACAATATATGCTAGTTTTTATAAAACAGAGTAATGTGGCTTAATAAACAGAAATTTTACTTCTCCTTTAATGCGATCCAACTGTTCCTGAATTGAACAACTCAGCTGTGGCTAACCTAACAAACAGGATTTTAATGCAGAAACAAGCTATTAATAGCTATTAAACATTATTCTTACAAAGTGTTCTTAAAATGAAAAGTTATAAACAGTATTTATTCCCTGAAGGCCTTTACAATGATATTTTACCAAATAAACAGTCTGAACTGTTCTTACCTCATCTATAATTGGCTTTAGAGTAACTTGCAGATAATGCATCCCTGCTAGTTTCATTGTCTCGTCAATGCACTTGGAAGTTAACGAGTTTCCTCTGAAAATGGTGTTTGGATCTCTGGAAGTGAACAGTTTTCTGTAATTTAGTCTCTTTGTAATGAACTGCTAATACATGGAGATAAAAGCAGCAGTGAAAGGTCACAGAATTCTAGGTTTGAATACACAAGCAAAACCTCCCTTTGACAGCAGCCTGCCATTAAATGTAGTCATGCAGCATTTAGTGCACTTCCAGGGTCTAAGAGAAAAGCAGCAGCCTTGGAAAACTCAGAGGGACTACAGATCTTCATTGTATTAGCATTTTGTGCTCAGTGCACTATCCTAATACACAGTGACACGCAGGCTCAAATCCAAGAGGTCTACAGCACAAATCTGGGAAACACATCTGTTTTCACATGCTAATTTGAACACTGCTAATTTGAGTAAGGGAAAAAGGCAGAGACTTTAGTCTCACAACTACGCTGGACCTACTACTTGCCCCTACAAAATAAGTACTTGTGAGCTGGGAGGAAGAAAACACAGGCTCCAATGGCACTGCCATATTTTCTAAGGGACTTGGAGCACTGTTCTGTGATAACACAATGCAGACCCCAGTTCAGCCCTGATAACTGTGAGGCAAGGTGGCATCTTGCAGACTCTCAGGTTTTCCTAAAAATCTCTTGCACAGAACTCATCTTGTATTAGACACACAGCCTCTGTGACTGATAAAGCTTCAGCCAACTGCTCTATCATGTACCTGTACCTCCCTGTTCAGCAATTTACTTTATGCAAATAGGTAGATTGCCAATGATCTCATCTACAATATGTATCTCTGCTGCTTTTTTATCAAACTAACATGGGCTGACTAGGGATCAGCAAGTTTCCTCATGCTGCAACAACCATGCTGTTTCAGTCAACCTGAGTTCAGAAAAAAATACACCTATCTACAGGAAAGAAAGCACTTGATCCCTCAGACACTCTGAAAAGAGCCAACCCACACAAAGACTTCATTTTTTACTAAGGAAGTATCTGTCATTCCACTTGACTCCAATTATCTCTTCTACTGTTAGTGAAGAGCATGACTACACAGGCAGAAGGATTGTGGCAGCAAATATTCTTTAGGATCTGCTTGGGATTAACACTAGATCTTACACTATTGAACTATCAGCCCACCAGTAAGTCAAACAAGGAATTCAAAAGAAGCAGATGAAAAAAACAAACTTCATTTTCTGCCCTCCCATCCAAATTCAATCCCATCCTTAATCCTTCACCCTCTAACTGGGAGGACTAGATACACAGCTTGCCTTAAATATTTATGATTAGGAAGAAACTTGCTTGTTGTTTTGAACAAATTCAACAAACACTCAGCACTAAATGATTTATTAGCACACGATAAAGCTGAAATTATTTCATATGAAGAACTGAAGGTAATGTACAATTTCAGTTATCATATATACTTAAGACTGAGTAAAAATCCCTGCTCTCACATGTTGGAATAGTCCTGCAAATAATTTCCACAAAAAATGATGAGAACTCCTCCTCAAGGTCAAATTAACCAGATCTTGAGAGCAGTGAAAGAATTTCAAAAGAACTCTGCCACACAGCTAGGAAGAACAGGAATGACTCCAGCATTTTCTTCTGAAATTGCATATTTCTAGAAACTGAGTGGAGGATTCTAGCACTAGCCAATGCAGTTTAGGTATTTTTGATAGCAGTGTGGTTTTGGTACTTACTGAGTTCTCTTCACTTCAGCATTCGCAATGGCACTTATGAAAGGCACAATTCTGCCATAGTGTAAGAAAAGCCTGACCAGAGGTATGGCTGCTTCCTGCTTTTCTCTGCAAACTTCACCCAAAATATGTGCAGCTGATGCTGAAACAGGCTGAACAGTGGAAGACAAAAACTTTGAGAAATCCTTCCAGAACAACCATTTTTTCTTTATATCCCCATTAGTTCCTTAATGCAGAACCCCCCACAACAGTTGCAATGGCCAGTTACCAAAATGTCTGTATATAACGTGGGTGGACGCCACATCCCAGTTTTTGTGGGCTGTAGGTTCTGGTCACAAGAGGGCAGCAATTAAAAAACTACTACAGAACAGGCTCTTCTTATCTCCCACATTTTTAATGGCTGCCTTTTCAGTAAATGTCACTTGCCTGGGAAGCAAATGAAGAGAAAGAAACTCTATCTAACCCTTTGCAATTTCAAGTCCCAATGAATACAGAGAGAGAGTTCTTTTAGTGAAAAAACAAAAGCACCATTACAACTGTAAAAAGTACACATAAAGGGACACATGGTCCAAATCTCTGATGTTTCAGGATTAGTTCTTGGTTTGGGCTTTTCCCAATTATGCAAAAAAACCTGCTCCTGTCCAGTAAAGGTAAACAATTGAAATTAAAAAATCACCAAGAAGGTGCTGCTGCTAAAACCACTGTGTTCCTGGGTCTGCCTTCACCCACAGAATGCAGATAAAGATCTCTGCAAGGACTGAAAACAAGCACAAGGGACATGCAGAGCTTGAAAACACTCTGAAGTCTGAAAAGGAAGAGCTGACCCCTCTGGTAATTACACAACTATGGTGTCAGCAAGATAGTGACAAATCTTCAGAGACCCCTGTGAAGATGATCTGCAAGGAAACAACAAACAACACAAGAAAATTACCTCAACATCTGCAGATTTTAGCAGGACATCTCGCAGAGGACTGTAGTAGTCTGAGGAAAAAACATGGTCCTCAGTGTAAACCACATTTAACCTTAAGGAACCCAGGTCATCAGGCTTCAATGACTTGTTACCATTATCTCTGGGCTGCAGAAAATACCTGATGTGCAAAAAATAGGACAGAAACTTAGTGCTGAAACACAAGATTTTCTCAGGGTATATATGAGCATAGAGAAACTCTACAGATACACAAAGTATTTATATATGTACCAAACTCTTGAGAGTTCTGAATCAGACTTAATTAAGTTTGCCAGTCTGTTTTGCACCAACTGCAACATGGGAAGTTCTGAACACAAAGATTTTTGTAGATATGATTAAAAACCCACACACTAAAACTGTAGCACTGCTGATGAACTGCAGTAAATAATATAAAAACAACATTCTAGAACTCCCACATGCTACAGAGAGGCAGACTGAAACCTCTAATCACATTATCAAAACTTCTTGTTCTTACACTTGCTAAGATTACTTTGGCTTGCTTACAAAAAGATACAAATTAAATCCATTTAAACTTTATCACATAGCAATAATTACTCTTAAGTCTTCAGAGTAGACATATGTTTCTACTTATTCTCCAAAAGAAAAATGTCAAATACCATGCTTCATAAGAACTGGACTGTCGGAGAAATTTCAAAGGCAGTCTCAGCTCTCCTAGAAACTCATCACCAAACTTCAAGTTACTGGCATTCCAAAGATCAACCCTGTAATAAAAACAAATAATTTAAAATACTATTAAGAAATTAAAATAATACTAATAATAATAAAAAACCCCAACATTTCTTCCAAATTTGTTAGGGTTTTCCCCCTGAAGTTTATGAGTTAGAAAGACTTGAAACTGTACAGCAATCATTTCCAAATAGTAAAGAGATAATCTTACCTTAGACTTTGGAAGCCCTACAATTCACCTCCATAAAACATCAGTGAAAAATATAATTTAGATTAACTTTTCTCATCTGTACTGTTTCTACTGTCCATACTGATAAAGATTCAGATGGCTGTCTGGCTACCCCAGGTAATGGAAAAATACAGGTAAAATGGACACCAGGGGAAAAAGCATGAAGTTATTTAAGGACTACATATTGTCAGTCCCTAATTTGGGATTACTAACAGCTAAGTGGCAGCTTTACAGAATTAGTTCTACACAATTTTTCCCTGTTTCTAGCTCTTAGGAAGACTCCTGTGTCAAGCATACAAACTTATGGCACCTAAACTGGTTCTGTGGAGTTAAAGCTGTAGGATGGTTCTACCTTCAGTACAGTCTGTGTACTGGCTGAACCTTACACAAATTCTGGCACTTGGTCCCTCACAATTGGGAAGTTCTGGTATCTATCTGTAGATGATCCTTTCTTCCTTTTCATATGCTCTTCAACATCTGGATGGAAAACAACTGCACTGAGACTCAAAGCAGAAGTACTGGTGTCCAACCCAGCATGTAGGTTAACGCTACCACACCCACCTTGAGGCAAGGGTTTCACACTCCAGGGTGTTTGTTTCTGTATGTATTTTAAGATTTTCTCTAAGAGCTATTTTTATTAAAAAACAAGATCAGCCGACTATTTTGCAGCTAAGTGACAGCTTGAATGTGCCCTAAACTTTTGGGAGAAAAGATGGTACATGGAAAGAAATGCAAGTTTTCAACTAATGACAATTTTTAGAAGAGCAACTTTAACTTGGATAAGGTGCAAAGGCATCCAGTTGTGGATGTATTTACACAACCCTCCTGGTGCCAAGCAAGTCAGAGCAGACTGGCCAAGGAACAGATGTTGACAGCCCTGTTAAAGGTTTATCTATCTTATGCAAGCACAGAATGTGTTACTTTTAAATCCTCTGAGCCTTGTATCTTTCAACAGTGTCTCCTGCCCCAGCTGTCATACACTAGACACACCATCAGCCCACACTCCATTCCTGCTAGGTAAAGTTCTTTGGACTCTGATAATTTGGACAGTATTTCTGCAGGGCAAGAACTCTCCAAACGGAAAAAAACTTCTTTGAAAATTCGACCTTCTCTCTCCTTTCTCCATATTTGATGGGTTATTATCTTGCAAACCAGTTCAGACAGCTAAAAAGCAGCTTCAAGAGGAGAGGAGTCTTTAAGCCTTTTTACACAGCCAAACTTAAAATATACCAAGTATTTACAGGCTACTGGTTTCTAGTTTATCCAAACTCATTTAAGATACCAACTAGCAATATCATTTTCAAACACAGACAGCTGAAGGGTTTCCCCAAAGTTACAGAAAAAAAATCAGTGCAAAGGATCTGTACAATAGGAAGTAAAAATTCAAAGTAGATCTCACACTACACAGTAAGCAAAGCAGGCATGCAAATTCTGAAGTTATTGCGTGGTGCTCTTGGAGTATAAAGAATAAACAGGACTTATTAAAAATGTTAATACACAGATCTCAGAGTCTAAAAGATCACTGTTTCCCAATATTTTTAGAAGACAAAATTATGACAAGTGTTATTCTGAAACTGGTCAGATTGTAGTCACAGAAAGAAACAAACAGGAGAGAGGGGGAGGAGAAACAATGAATTCACCAGAACATCTGGTCCCCAAGTGTTGATATGCCCAGCCTACAACTTCCTACACCCACTCAAAAAGAGAAAACTTTTCATAGCTTTAGAGAGAAATCATGAGAGACTAAGTCTCCTCTTTACCCTGTGGAATTGTATCTTTCTCAGGAGAGGAAAAAGAAAACAAATCGCCAAACCCATAAATTGTATGATCTGTCCAGAGGGCCGGGGGGCATTCTGACTCTCACTAAACAGAGTGGAGGAAGTAAGCGGGGGTGGGAGGGGAACCCAAGATGGAAACAAAAACACACTGTCCCACAGGGGACAAAAGCTCTAAGGAGAATTTGCCCAACCAAGACTGACACTTTATCTGCTTTTGCCTGTTATTTAAGTGCTTAATCTTTTCCCAACTATTTTGCAAGCTTCCTCTAAAACTATTTATCTGTACCACACTGTGCTGTATTGGTTTTCAGGAATTATAGACTTTTTTGAAGCTCAGCTCCACATCCTTTATTGCTGCAGATGAGTCATTTGTCCAGAAAATATACTTAGCAAGTAAAACAACTGTGTAATTTCATTTAGTCCAGTAGTATAAAATAAGAATCATTGAAATATTAAGCAATATGTAACTGCTATACACCAATATCTAGCGTCTGCTTCAAAACTATCGAAAAATCTATCAGAGAATCCTAGCTTTCATTTAAAATCAGTGCATGGCTGGGCACCATAGTTATAAAGATTAGACTGGGCCTTCTGAGACATGGTGTATTTTCCCATTTATCACATACATCCCATAGAATATGGGGCATGCTGCTTTGTATCTGCCTACACAAGAAAAAGCTTTGCAGAAATACAGTCTGGTGCTAGGACTGGGTCACCTGCTGTGCTGCAACACTGACACCACCAAAGCAGCTCAGCCCTGCACCTGGGCCTTTGCTTTTGCTCCCATGAGTCAGCTGTGGCTTGCCCTAAACCAGCTACCTTGGCACTGCCTGACACAGATGTTCTCTGTGAAGCAGCACAGCTCCTGCCTCTCTCATGTATGAATATATATTTATGAATAGCTTCCCTTTCCTGCCTCAGAACCATGGCAAACACAAACCTATCAATGCTCCTGCAGTGCTGCCACACTGCACTGACAGGCTACATGAGCCAGCAGCTGTCACACCAGAACAGCCCTCCATCCATTCATGAACACAGATGTGTTTTGCTTGCTGGGAGGAAGTATTGTTCCCCTTTCCTGGTCTCCCCTCCTTTCCTTAGAGCCAGCTGTGATTCTGAAGGAACTATGGAACCTTCTGGGAGACACCTCACTGCCTCTCTAGCAAGAACATATGGGGAGGGAGGCAGTGCTACTATTCTTCTACCATAAAGGAGAGGGGAATTTCTCACCACCTGATGCAGAAATAGCAGTATTCATTTACTGTGCACCAGATGGCCCAAGCCTCCAAGTTCCAATAGTATCTGATGCTAAGACACATGTGACACTTTCAAGTTTTGCACCTCCTATTGTTTTCTCACCCCTCTTTATACTCACCTGTCCCCACAATGTTGACTGGCTTCAGCAGGTTTTAAAATTGTACTGAGAGGGCGGCACAGGGTGGGGTGGAATGGTTTTGGCTTTGAAATCAGAATTGCTTTTTTCCTGTGCAATTGATTTCACTTTTATCACACCAAATCCTGTGCAATAAAGGGTTAAAGTTGGAAGGCAAAAGAGATGAGAAACTGTCTCTGCCCCAGGAAAACTCTTGAGTTCAGGAGTCTCCTGTCAGGGAAGAAGGACCTTATACAGGTTGCTAAAATTAAGTGAAAAAAGAAAATATACTCTGTAACTTAGAGCATCACAGAGCCTCTGGGCTGTCCTGGGAAACTGAGGGAGGGAGGAAAGGAGAGCCCAGACACAAAAGGCTGTGCTTAATGACAATTATACCAGTATACACACAGTGCACATGAGAAACAAGGAAAATAAGGATCTCTCCTGCATCAGAACCACCACACATATTCAAGATAGAATCTGCAGGACAGTGGAGGTAAATAAACATACAGATACAGTGACAAAAACTCATCTTGATTTATCAACAGAAAAACCACACTTTCCACTTTGTAAACAGAGTCTACTACAAAGTTACACAATTCTGGAAGACAATTTTGTGCTAATAATGCATTTTATATTACCTAATCTCCATTTTGTCCACTTCATCTACATCTTCAATGTCAAAATGGGATTTCTTGTTGTAGCTACTAGGTCTTGTAACCTAATAAAAAGGAGGAAACTTTTAGCAGCTTGATCTGATACAAAAACATTCTGATGTAACTTTCACAAAGTTTTGGAAGAGTACAGTATTTTACTATCAGCAGTAACTTCAGTCCTGATAGTGAAAACATTCATGCAAGTGAATAAACATGTTGACTAAACAGACTACTGACTATAAAGTGGTGGTTACACAATCATTACCAAGAGAAAGCAGATAGTCCATACTTTTTTTTTACATGGAAGACCATCTTTATTACTACAGCACTTTAAGTTTACATTGACAACAAAAAACACCATTGAAAGGAGCACCACTTCCATAATCCACATCCAGGGAAAGAAAAGGGCAATTAATATTTGTTTTAAACACAGCTGTACAACAGATGCCCTGAGGCACTTTGCAGAGCATGGGGGAGGAACCACAACCACCCTTAAAAACATTTGGCAGTGTATCCAATTAAAATTAGGAAGTTCTTCCTGTCCTGATATCCTGGAAGTTAATTTAACTTGCCCATACAAGAAACACCAAGCAGACCAAGAGACCCTAGCCTGTGTAACGCATATCAGAATATAAAAGCAGCTGCACAGTTCACCAACCATATTTGCAAGACTGATTAAGTGGAAAGCACAGGCAAAGAAAAAAGGAAAAAAGTATAGAGTATTAGCATAGAAAGTTTTTGTAAAAAACATTTCTTAAATGTTTGTACAAAATGTTTTCTACCATGACTGTAAGAACAGTTTGGTGGTTGTACTTTTGCCTAGTGCGTCAGAAACTCAAGAAAAAGGCTACCCCACCCAGCTGAAACCACAGCAGGAACTGATCAAATGCAAGGGTGTATGATGATGTGTGGGCTCAGCTCTTGGTTGCACACTGAAGCTGAACTTTATTGTATGTTTGAAAATGCTTGTGGCTGAATACTCCTCACCCACAAAAACTGGCTTTTATTGTAAACTTGACTATTTGGTTTTGTACTGTACATGAGATGCAAATGGCACTTGAGGGGGGCAATGATACAGTTGCCTAAGTGGAGAGAAACCAGAAAACAATCTTTGGCAGAGGACACTCAGAGCCTTTTTATTTCTGTATGTGTGAGGCAGGCAACATTTTCAAAGTGATACACAAGAACTAAAAGACACTACCAGCAGCACTGGAGACCAAATGCTCCACACTAATGGAATCAAATTCAGCTGGTAAGCCCAAGAGTTCAGTGGATTTAAATGCAGAGGACAACTTCAGCAGTTAAACACAAGTTTCCTCACCCTAGCCTTGCAAACACTTCACTGTTTCTGCAGAGTGTCCTACAGGCCTGCAAATGACAGTTTCTACTACCATTGTGAAGCTTATGGTGCAATTTTTAATAATGAAACAAACTTTTAAGTCTCTTTCTATCTGTAACACAGGAGTTGTTACAAAAAGCTGTAGCATAGGTGTAACTTATGGCATGTCCCTTCTAAGTAAACACCTTCTCAGAAGTTTTGCTGGAATCTGCATTTATGACATCTCTCTGTACACCCATATGGCTACTCAGTGTGGAGATCAATACAGCTCAAGAGTGGTACTCCAAAAGGGATAGCTGTACAGAACTGGAGATGAGGAACCTTCCAGTCCACTGTGCTAAAGTAGCTGACCCATAACACTGTACAATAAAGGGGGCATAACTCTGCTGTGTTGTCCCTTTCACCTGAGAAAGCTGGCAAGCCATTTGTCAGCTGCTCAGGTTTTTTTCAGCACATGCAAGTTTACAAACAGGTCCCCAGCACTTCCTTCTTGAATTCCTGTAAGAGGACCATTTTCCTGTAGCTGCACACACAGCTCCACACCACACTGCAGCTGAAGCAGTGGTGAAAATGGCACTGACTATCAGGTGCAAGTTTCGCTCACCACACCCCTCAAATAAGCCCTTCTATTTCCCAAACCAACAATAAGCTATCTTTCACTTAGAAAATTAAATCTGTGTAACTTTTTGGTTGTAGAAAGGAAAGCACCCATACACTGTCTTTTACAGACCAGCTTCTTCCTTGGAGGCTTGGACAATCACTGTGCTAGCAGGCTGCAGAAAAGCTGATGAAGCTGTTCAGGAGCAGAAAGTGACACCGCTGTCAACAGCATGGATCTCTCAGCTCCACAGGAATTGGAGCTCTTCCTTTGCATGCACCAGCCACAGGTCTGCCCACACCTCATTAGTGAATGTATTTCCCAGTCACAGCAGTTTTACTGAACCTTGTTCCTTGAAGATGTTTAGCCTGATTTGTACTAACTGCTCCCAAAATGACATAAATCTATGATGGTTCTGTCTGCAGAGCTGTTTATATTTCAGAGCTCTGGCTGATTCAGTCATTTCCCAAGCTCTGCTTTTACCAGCACAGAATTCATTTTGCTCTGAGTTAGCAGAACTGTGTCATGGCCTTGAGTTCAGGTTTTACTTTTGCTGGTACTTGCACACAACCCAGCTCTCACATAAAGGCAGGCTAAGCAAGCCCCAGCCCTCCCTCTCTCTCTCAACTCCAGCTGGAAGATGCTTTGTTTTTCTCCTTCCTCTCCCAGCATGGCACCACCTGCCAAGTTCAGTGTTTAAATACCAAACATTTTCTGTTTCTGCAGCACACGGAAGGATGAGGAATCAGGTGAAGTTTTTGTGGCTTACAGTCTTAGATTCTCATTAAAAGGTTCTCACTGACAGGCTCCTCCAGAACTGCCTGTGTTACAATAAGGAAGCCCATCTTAGTTTACTTACATACAGCATCACTCTCGTATCACTGCCAAAGACCACAGCTCTGGGCCAGGTGAGGGACTGAAATCCTGGCTGAACACACAGACACCTCAGTGCAGTTTCAGCACTTGGTCTCACGGCACCTCTGCCCCTCTAACTGTGCCCAGCAACTCCACAGAGCCTCATGGAGCCAGGAACTGGGCACAAGAGCTCACTGCAAGGAGCTACATCCTATATCCTAGGATGAGATGGGCTGGGTTAGCAGAGCAAAGATCACCTCAGAAAGCTGTCCTGGCCTACCCTCATGGCTTCCAGCCCTCAGGCACTACAGAAAGTGCTCCTGCCAATCAGGAACTTGCTAAATCTGTTCCTTATATCCAAACACATTACATCAACAAGAGCCAAGCTGCTGCTGGTATGCCAGACTTTGGTCAGTACAACTACTGGCTCCTAGGCAAAGATAGTGGTTTGCAGGAGAGGGAAGACAGCAATGTCAAGAATGACACTTCAGATCTGCACAGTGCAACAGCACCTGTATGGCTCCTCTGTCCCCCAGCTTCCCTTCCTCATGTGGCTGTGGCACAGAGCTGATCCCAGAAACCACATCCCTACGTGCCATCCCTATGGCAGCAACAATTTCTAATGCAAATATGACTTGCATCTTTCAGATCACATGAGCAGAAAGAGCTTTTCAATCCATGCCAACTGCACTGTGCCATTCTAGCTTTTATTCCATCAACTTCACAATTACAGATACTTTCTTGAGGTGTCTACTGAAATAGAACTGTCAAGCACACACCAGAGAAAAAGAGAATGATACGCATAGTTTAGAAGACAAAATGAAAAGTTTCAAGAGAGATCTAAATTATAAACACATGCACATATATGTATGGACACACCACAATTAGAGCTACTCTTGCCAAAAGGAACCAAAATGAGGACTTTCATAGCAGTTATACTTTATCTTAACTGGACTTGTTGAAAATGCTCTGTATTAAATAAAGCTATAGAGGTTTTACCCACTTGGAGAAAAGGCACTAGTATTGCAGCAGACTGGTAGACAGCCAGAACAACCAGCTTAAGTGTATTTTTCCTCTACAGTTTTCAGTATTCCTAAGGAGATAACCTTCCTCCCAGTGACTGGGAAAGACAGGGTAGACCAGCTATAAAAACACAGACTAAGAAAAAATATAATTTCTCTGCATGTGTGGTTTGTTAAGGTTTTTTGAACTTATTTTTAAATGTGTTTTTTCCAAAACTCTCGTGAGGTGAGTTGGGATTAAATGTAAAGCCTGTTGCTCAGAAGTGCCCAACTTGAAGCTTTTCCTACAGAGCACCTGAGGTGAAAGCAGGATACTGCTCCTTCAGCAGACAGCCAGTCTGAGCCCTGGTACTTCTTTCCCCCACACCATGCTTTGAAACAGCCTTCAAAGATGACAGCTGGCACAACATGGAGCAGGATGCTGTGCCAACTATCCACAGTATAGTATTTCAGCTTATCACCCGCTCCTTTGAAATACCAACCTCAAAATAAAACACTTCATCAAAATGTGGATTGTTGGTCTTCTTTTTAACTTTAGTCTTTTTGGCTTCTGATCTGAATTAAGGAAACAAAAACAAAAAAATAGGGTAAGAAACAACATTAGTAGAAGTGTGATCCTAGAAGAGAGCCACTGAGGAGGAAATAGCCAGCCACTTGATTTATCTGATAAAACTGGAATGCCATGTGGCTCCAGCACAGCAAGGCACAGACACTTTGCACACATTTAAGAGAGAGATTCAATGCATTCCTAGTTCTCTAAAGTGGCAGTAATCACATTTTGTTATCCTATTTTAAACACAACTCCTTGAACCCTTATTCTTTCACTTGGTTGACATAGAATCTTTTATCTGTACAAACTGGCAAGACTAGGGCTCTGAACAGCAACATTTGGAGGGCAGTCAGTCTTGATGTGACTCAAAAATTCCTCATAATCTAAAAGCACAGGAGACAAAGACTAGCCTAGCTATTTCTGTGAGTCATATTTTATGATTCTGGTCTGAAAAATCAATCGCTGCTTTTCAGTGACAATCAAAAAATCCAGAATGGTTTCTTCGGTAAGAATATTTTTATTGCTGTATGAGCATCCCTTTTCCTGCAGCACCAGCAGCACTTAGTTAATACAGTGGTGGATTACTATGACCAGTGCTGAGCAGAAGTCTGTATTTTTATTGTCCTGAAGGCGTAAGATGTGGCAGACCTCCTCCCAAGCACTCAGCAGGCCTGACCCAGCTCTGCAGTGCCCATTCATCCCCCATGGGCCGTGCCATCCGCCTGTGCCTGCCTTTGAGAACACAGACATTGACTGCTGGGCTCAAGACAGCCAATGCATTTCTCACAGGCCAGCCAACAGCTGTCTGATGGCTTCCACATGCTATGAACCTATGCTTGATTTGTTCTCACTACCTACAAGAGAAAAGCTGTATGCTGTCCTGTGTCACCAATCTTACCCTACAGCTCTGCAGGCGTAGATAAAACAGATGCAGACGGAGAGGCACATCAGCCATGTGGAAAACTGACCTACTAATCATTACATCCCAGAATCTATCGTTCATTTCTCATCACCAAAGCTGCTTAGATAGCTTGTAACTGCTTATATTCACTGGACAACTCTGTGTATTTCACAGAGGTCAAGGGGAGCTGGATCTAATTCCCAGACTTCCCATGTGAGTTGAATGAGCCTGTCCACCAGTATACAATATTTTTCCATCCATAATACAGGCACAGAAAGAGTTTCTGTCAGGAAGTCTGCTGACTCTAAGTACAAATCACATAATAAACAGCAGCATTTTTGCTGAAATTTTTATGCTTGTCATTGCATAATTGCAGCTGAATAAAGCAGCTTTCCTACTCTAAAATGAGAGGCACTGGAAAATCCAGAGAGGAGAATGATGTACAGATTAAGAATATCCCACTATTCCTAGGAGAAGCTGAGAGATAAGAGACACTAATCTCCTCCAGGACACAGCACAGATTGCCAACCCCATCTCATCAGTCACACTTGCCAATCAGCCTCTTTACTGATAAACCCATCTGGGAGGGGACTGGGAAGCAGGATGTAGAACGGGAGGTGATTAAGGCAGCACAATTATTGAGCAATTACAAAGCAGTGAATGGGAATAAGCTGCATGCTGCTTGCTGGAGATAGGAAGCAAGCCTTCTCCCCCCACCAAAACCCAGATAGGAATAGGATAAGGCTAGGCTCCTTATTCTGAAGGAAGTACATTATCAAGAGTCACACATTATTCAGACTGGGGGCATAGGGAAGCAGACAAAGGTAAATTCAGACATTTAAGAGTTAGTCAATCAGTCTCCTTACTGTTTCAATAATAGACACCCAGCCAGTCATTTGAAACAAGTTACAACCTTAAAATGAATTGCACAAGTCAAATACACAATTCCATTAATGGAGATAAGGCACAACACACCTAGACAAAGATGCAGAATACAGACAGGCTCAAAGACTTCTCTACATGCGAGGTAAATATTTGTCAAAAATGCTTCTTATTTATAGTATTTGCAACAAATTGTTGTAAAACATCATTAATAACCCATGCCACCAAATTTGATTCTTTGAGGTCACAGCAGAGCTGTTTTGTTTCTAAAATGACACAGACATAAAAGATGACTAGATAAGCAGAAAAACCAGCGACATCCAACAGCAGAGAAAATTTTCATAACAGATGGGAAAATTGAATCCCAAATTTGAACTGAAAAGTATCATGCAGAATCTCATCACTAAAACCTCATTCCAAATTTTATCCATGATATAATGTCTGCATATATCAAATTATATATAAGGACTGAGCCATTGAGGGTTTTTGACATACATATTAATTTGTCACACCTTGAAAGTGAAGACACTCTTAAATATTCACATGCAAACGTGCATACTCGGCAAGATGTTGATGTATTCACATTTCTCTTCCACCCTGCCCAAAATTAGGCAATGAATTTGCTCAAAAACTGGCCTCCAACTGTGAGGTGAGAAGATGCATAAATTAAGACTAACCACAAATTATATACTCTGGGATATTCAAATTATTCAGATCTTTACATAAATCAAAACTGAAACAAGTCTCAAATCACTTACTCTAGCATAATTCAGTAGCTCATACACACACCCACCCCAACATTTAACATATTCTAGCAGTGTCTAAATACTCCCAGCTGTCCATAGGAGAAAGCAAATTTCTAATAGACAAAGGAAACAGAAACCACCCTTATAAAAGGGAAGCCCTTGAATGTGCAATACTTGCCTGGAAGGTCCTGCTAAGGTAACAGTGGCATAGGGATCACATTGCCCGTTCACAATGGGCAGCCCTTGGCACTCCAAAACTCTAGAAAAGAAGAAAATGAAGACAAATACATTAATTTAATGGAAAGAAGCTGGAGGGAAAATAAAACTGAAGCATGTTCATAGGGTTTTTTTCACAACACTTTACACTAGGGAATTTAAATGTCACTAAGCAGAAACATTTAATTTATACTTGAACTTGACAACACATTCTGTTCTTAAATACTAACTTTAATAAGGGTCAAAAATACTGTTAAATTACTGCAAAGCCTTAACTCAAAGGATTTTTATTATGCAAGCACAGCAATTTAAGGTTCATGAAGTGGGAGTCTGCTGTCAAGATGGGAGCTGTCAGCACTTTAAAATTCTGTGACAATTTATTCACCAAAATACATAACCAGAATTTATTCTGTAAGAGAAATATAAGAAAAAACCCACACAGACAGATCCCAGAAGCAGCTAAATAATTTCTCAAAATAACATTCATGAAGACCTCAGTGCTTTTGCAAAATTTGGCATGGGCTTATTTATAAAGTTGTGTTAATTACAGACCAGGACATATAACACAGCCATCCTAAATATTCAGCAGCTCTGCACTCAGGTAGTAACAGAGACATTGGAGGGAAAAAATGGAACAAACTGGGGTTTGCTGCATACAATGGTGGGAAAGCTGCAATTCTGCACTCTCATTTCAACATCTCTTTGGGGAAGAAAAAAAGAAGTAGAAAAAACCCAACACAACTACCCCCAAAAACTGAAAAAAATGCTGCATGTTTCAGAAGTTAAAACCTACTGAGGAATGCAGCACCAGCTGGAAACACAGACAGACAAGCCAGTTTCTAGAACTCTCCCTCCAGCAACAAGTTCTGCTTCCAACAGGTAACCTGCTGGGCTGATGTATTTGCACAATTTTCACTGGAAAGTTTCAGTGAAGACAAACCACAAAGCTCTCTGGGCAAGTGAGCAGTACCATCATTGCAATGTGAAGTATCATGCAAAATTCTGGGTGCTGTAACATCACATGCAAAGTAATAGCCATTTTACTGTTTTCAGTGATGGCAATTTCAATGTAAAAGAATGTAAGGATAAGTGATAGAGAACAATTCAGTACCAGATAGTGCTCCACAATTTCATCCACAAGGCAAATTATTTGGTTACATATAGTGTAGACTTTAAATACAGTTTAACTACAGGCCTGTTATTACTTACCCTCCATAAAAGGAGAAAATAAGTAATATTCTGCATCAATACAGGCATCATTTTTGTACCAGAGAAGGCACAACCTAGACAGGTTCAGAGAGCACTACAAGTAGAAGAACACTGAGCACCACACTAAGGGGCACACACAGGTAGCTGAAACAATACATTACATTGCTAGCTGAATTGTCCTACCCATGGCCCCTCAGAATGAAGGCTAGGTAGCTGTCTTTCAATACAGACAGCCCCCAGTAATGCACCAAGTCACAAGCTTCCCAATTGCACAGCCCTCACCTAGCTGACTCCTCACTGCCAACTAACACTAGAACAAAAATTCATTAACACTAGTACAAAATTCTGTTGTGTTTTCTGGATATGCAAGTGGAATCATAGATCAAAACAACAGAGAGATTTAGGAAAAGCCTAGATTGCACAGGCTATGTGCTGCTTTTATCTCTGGACTTCAATTATTTCACAACAAGTTCACCATCCACAGAGACAGAATGTAGAAACCTCCAAAGCCATGTAGTTTAAGATTATATCTGATATTACAAAGTGCTACAACACAAACAGTGAAATTCCAGCCACAGATTCTATCCCAGCACCAGCTGGAAATCCATGGTGTAAGCTTCAGGAACCCTCAGCATCAAACAACACACAAAACACATGATTTGGCTGCCTCAATGCAATGCATACAGTGCCATTTGAGATGTCTTAGTTTCTTCCACCATCCCTTGATGCTGCTCCACATAGGCAGGAGGTACCCATGAAAAACACAAATTTGACAGCTCCACATCTCTCAGAGGCCTCATAAATAGACCAGATGCCTGCTTGCAAGCAGTCAAATCCTACTCCAAATTCACCTAGCTTACCTTACAGAAAAAGTGTAGAATAAGCTTTTTTTTTGCACATGTAGTAATACAAATACTCAAAATTGTAAGGGAAATGCCACTTTTTAAATTTAAAAGGGGCAGATGTGAACAGAAAGAACATGTAATTTTACACTGTAGCGTTCTGACAGAGTATCTGTCAGTGCAGGAGGAAAAACCAGTAAGCACCAGCAGAAAGTTTTTATGGAGAGGCAGGTGCAGCTTGATTTTCTTACAAGTAAAGGACAGACCAGTTTCCTTCCAGGGGTCTTTGCTCTAGTAGGACCACAAGACCACATTCACAGCAGAAACACTTGCCCAGTGAGCCACAGCAGGACTACTGGTAATTCTTTTAGGATTGCAGATGTGGCGTGAACACATTCCTATCTAACAGAACAATTGTACACCAAGTGTCAGTGTCAAACCAAACTCCTGTGTTCCAGTGCTTCCTTAAAGCAGTCTGGAAACTCCTTAAAATGAAATAGTAACTCAATGACTTTATAGCAGTCTGCCAATTTTCTGCTGCTGATGAATGGATTCCAAGCGAGCTCTCATCCATAAGAGAAGAACTATGTGAAATTTAAACAGTCAGAGCATGTGGCCAGAGAGACTATGACTCCTGTTTTAGTAAAAGCAGTTCTTTCCAGAGTGTGTAGAAAATAGAAAGTGATCCTAGAGAGAGCATAATCTACACTCGAGGACATACAGAGTTTGCAAATCACTACACAATCAAAACAGAAAATAAAAAACATCACAGATGAAGTTAAATGATGAAAAGTGCAAACTCATCCAAGCAAAAAATATGTATATCCTAACTGTATACATGTACAATGACAGGATCTATTCTAATATTGCCACATAGAAGAATTGAAGATTTTTATTGTGGGTAGTCCTGTGTTATCACATCCATCATCAGCAATGGTTAAAAAGGCAAGCAGTATCACCAGCTGCTTGGAGAGAACACAGCAATGTAAATCAATGGGCACCTATAATTTGAATTGTGTGTGCTCTCCAGAACACATGGAGAACAACAACAGATGGCTTCTAACCACCCATAGCTCTCCCAGGGCTGTACTCTCCAGCTCAGAAAACAGAAGTTATCCATCCACAAACAGCTTACAAAATCATGAATGGTGTGAAGAACATTTCCTCACAAAATAAGAACTAAGGGGCACATAATGAAATTACCAGACAGAAGGTTTAAAAATAAACAAAAGGAAGTACTTTTTCTACACAATGAAATTGCAAAATTTATTGCCACACAGTGTTGTAAAGGCTGAAAGAATATGTGGATTAAAATCAGCACTACAGAAACTCATGGAGCAGAGGTTTGTTGGCAGCTATTAAAGCTTAATGGTCCAGAAGCCTCCTTCAGCTCAGGAAATCCCAAATTGGTGATCAGGAAGGGTGCAACACTGGAGCAATCACAACACTTGAAGTATCACTCACCAGAGAGCATCAGTACTAGGCTAGACTAGAGGGGCATTTTACACAGTAGGGTAGTTGTTCTGTTCTCTGGGGAAAAAGCAAAAACAAAAGGAAAAAAGAATAAAACAAAATACACAAATGTTCTTGTGCAGTCATGATGACTTAAGAGTAAGATGCTTCTTTGTGTACTTCTGGAATAAGGAAAGCAAAAGCAACCTTGAAAGAAACAAAATGTGGGAAAACAGGAAACAGACACCAACAGACTGTATCACAAGCCTTTTAGGTAATTTAAAAGCAGTTATTGTTTAAGAATGTTGAAGAAATCAGGCAAAAGACTGAAGACTTAGGATTCTGAGGAAGGAAGGCTGTGTTTGGAGAGACAATCATTCTGGTTCTTGTTTCTTATAAAGCATTATGAGAGGAAACAATAAAATTCAACAATGCACAGGTCTGTTTGACTCATGTTAGAACACTCTCCTTAGCTACAGGATACTGTAATGTCAGGGCTGCTTTTGTTACAGCCATTTTCTTCAGTCATGGGAAAGTTGCTAAGTCAATTACTGCTCCTCTCTCCCAGCCTTGTACCAAAACATTGGCTTTACCTGGCAAGCAAGGAAAGAGCTAGAACAAAATGTCAGCTTCTCAGAGACAATAAAATGGAATCTCAACTATGCCACAAGGCCATCACATTACTTAGACTGACAGTTCATATCTGGATTAGATGAAAAAGAAAAAAAAAGTGTAATAAGGGTATGATCTTGGGAAAGAGGGGCATAGTGGGAAGCAGTGAACAAAGCCAGTAAAAATAAAATGCCCCTGCTCTAGTCATCTGCAGAATAAACTTAACTTACATGTACTAGAATAATGAAAAAGAGCCCTGACAATCAAAATTATTCAAGAATTACAAGTCAACCCATTAGACCTCAGAGAAAAAAAAAATGTCTGGTGGCTGCCAGAATCTTGTCTACCCAACTGGTGATTTCTCACCATTAGCTGTCTGGAGCCCAGCTGGGGCAGAATGAGCCATCCCTCACAGCTTGCCTGGCTGGGCAGAGCTAAGGTTAGTGCTGGGTCATAGGAGAAAACTCTCAATGCAGCTGCCTCACTGTATTTTGCTTGTGGTTTATAAAATTAATAGGTTTCAAGAAACAAGGCAGTTCAGTTTTCAATATGGTTCATGACCAAACCTTCAGAAGAGTAAATAAGCTATGGAAAATTCCCAGTGCGTAAGAGAAAACCTCAAAAACCTAAACATATCATAAACATGCCCTTGTGTCTACAGAAGCTGAGAGGGTGGCAGGAGCAGAAAGTCTTGAAAAAACATGAACAGATTTTTCAACAAAGACTGAGTAGCTCATATCTGACAGTACAGGCATTTCCTCTGGGTTGCCAACTCAGCACTGGAGGCTGTAATCTCTGACACAGCCCCTACACAAACATACTCAAAATCAGCCTTAACACAGGTGAGCAACATCAGAATGATCCAAGCCCACAGGCATTCCATGCTCCTGCCCAGGAACTCCCAAAATTGTTTAGGAATTACAGGCTTTGTGATTAGTTCAAGATGCACATGTGTCATCAGCCTCCTTGTGTGTCAGAATGGACAGCCAAGGCAAAAACAGACCAAAAAAAGAAACCAGAAGGGACACTGTTGCTCTTAAAACTCATACGGGTATTCACTGTTTTTCCAGAATAAATCACTACAGTGTACCAATTCAGGCACAGTTGTTTCCCCACTTTCAGCTTAGAGTGGGGACCAGCACACCATTCCCATTCTCCTTCTCAAATCAGACAGTTTTCTCACTGTGATTTCTCAAGAGAAAATAAATACATCATTTTTTCAATACAATTGCTTTCTATCACTGCACCATATATTTTAATTGCTTGGTTTCTGAGATCAATATAGATAATTAGCAAGTTTGCTCATCTATCTTGTCATTCCTCTATTTCCAGCCTTCACTTTTTCCACCTCTCTTTCATTTCTTTATCTTGAGACTTCATTCCACCTCATATGAACATTTTTTGGCCATACTCAGGTTCTGCTCTGCATAATTTTAAAGACAAGAGACTTCCTCCCTGCTTGCTCTAGTGATCTAATCATTACTTGAACACTCAGTACTTTGTGAGGTAAGCCTGACCAGACAAATACCAACTTAAAAGCAAACTTGTGGTAGATTTGTCAGAACTAACATCAAAACAATGCATCTTTGGCTTATGCTAAGTACTTGTTTGATAAAGTAGATTTCCCAGAGCTGGGTATATGACTTAGCTTCTTCTCACTCTCTTTTAGCTCTCTCACTCTCTTTTTCTCCTTCCCAATTTTTCTTTTCTACTCACTAGAGTCATCTTTTAACATATGCTCTATCCTGAGTACTTTGTCTTGCAGAGATAACAGAACACCTCTAAATACTCTCTCCTTGTGACTGGACTTCTCATGAAGCATAAAATAAAGCTATTACTCTGTAACTTCATAATAGAACAGTCCAGTCTTTTTGTCTAACAGCAAAGAGGTGGTGTCCCTTCCTTGCAATATTCAGATCATTCCTGAATGCTCTTTTCTTTTGGTGCAGCTTTGCACCACAAGCTGAGCTCCCTTCTCATTCCCAGTGGTTTAGGAGGAACTTTGCTGTAAGGCCGCATGATGGACTTCCATGTGCACCTTGGCACACCTCACACCAGGGTGGGCACATGGCAGCTGCTCTCAGACCAGAGAACTGACTGACACCTTCCACTGCAAGCAGAATTATTGCCAGGCCTCCTTCTTATTCCTTTTATTACAGCCTTAATAAACCAGTTATACTCACATGTTTCAGAGGGGTTTGTCTGTAATTCAGACAAAGTACATTCACCATTAATAAGCAGAAAGGTACCATGTCTAGCTCAGAATTTCCCTGAATCATAAATTTTCAGAGGCCAGGAGAGTGTGTCACTGTATGACTGCTCTCATCATTCTTCATGTCCTAGCCAGACTCAGAGTCAGTATCCTGGCCTGAGTCTGACCAAATGCTCCATCTGTTTGTGCACCTTCAGACAAGCCCTGCACTTCCCCTCCACTTCCACAAAGTAATCTACTGGATGTCCACTGAGGATTTAACATACACACACAACCCTTTTTTGTCAAGAGGTTGATGAAGTGGCCAGTTTCTTCTGGAGTAAGACAAAAATTCTTACAGTTTTCTCAATCTTGGTTTTTAATTCCACTCTGCCTTTATCATCAAAACTACTAGAATTATTACATCCCAACCCTCTCAAAATTTCTTACCAATTCACACTATGACTTTAACTTGTCCATGTCCCCAGGGAGTGAGGAGGCTAAGACTATGGAATACACATACTGAATCAAGTCCTTGTCCTCTGGATGATCATCTGAGGCCAAAGGATCATGCCCACTCCCAGTAAGTGAACTCCAGTAAAAGATTGTTTCAAAAGTCCCTATTCCTTGACTTTTGGAAGTGATCTATTTGTACCAAAACAAGATTTCCTACTATTCTTCTCACCTGAATGTTGTTTTGTACTGGGAACAGACCAATTTCCTCTGATAGCAGTTCTCACATCCTGGGAATTGCCTGCAATGATGTGTCCTGGTTCACCTTCAAGTTATGTCCCACACAGACAGAAAATGTTACAGCACTGGGTAGTGTCTGGTGACCACTGACCATGCCACCATGGCAGAACGAACCAGGGAAAGGAAAGGATGGAACAATGTCCAAGAAGATAAAGCCATACTGAACAAAATACATCAATACTTGCTTTACCATAATGATTTTAAGACATTTTCCCATTACATTATTTCATCTCTCCAGGAAAATTGAAACCAGTGTTTTTATCCAGTCCTCATCCACACTGCTGGTCTCCAGTCTAGCCTCCCACCACTCTCACTGCCCCTCCAGGAAAACTGTTCCCCTTGAGGAACTTCAGCAGTACACTATCGTGTCTGGATAATACCCTCCCTCCTTTTGAGTTTATTTTGGTGAACAAACAAGTTCTGTCTTATAAAGCAAAAATAAACACTTGCCATCTCCTTAACATTTGAGAGGATTAACAGTTAACTGGAGCTATTTTCACCTTCATGTGGCAACTCATTCTGCCACAAAGATCTGTGGCACTAAATGAAACCCTGCCTCATTCAGACAAATGCACTTCACCTGGACCAGCAATTTACTCCACGTGTATTCTCTCAGAATAAAGATTTTTGCAGTATTTGAGGCATTGACTCTGAAACATTTATATACAAAATATATTTATACACTCAAAACTACTCCCATTTTGATCAACCTTAAGGACATCAGAGGAATAGGCTGTGCAGGCAACTGTTTTGGTTTTTTCGCTTTTAGAATACTCCCCAAAGCCTCAATGACAAAAGCACAATAGAAATCTTGAAACTCAGATTACAGCTGCAATCGCATGTAAGCTCTACTTTTTCTTCCCCATTTCCAGTTCAGATGAAAATCATCATAGTCCAACAAATTTAAAGATGTTCTTAAACCCATGTTACCCTGAACATATTCCTTCCCAAGCTGACCTACGACTATTTTTGCAGCTCCATGCAGCATGCAGATTAGCTTTTGGTCTTAAGCACAAAAAAAGTTCTGTAAGCAGAAAATTTCTGTCACACACACACACAACTCTTGTTAACACAAGGCTGGCAATGGTGATTTCCTTGTGAGAGAGCAAAGGAAAAGGAATTAACTGCTAGTGTCTTAGATCAAGCAAAAATTTCTTTCCCATGTATTTTACAGCAAAACAGGGACAAATACTCATACAAAGCCAACAAATAACATATAGAAAACAAGTGAAAGCTAATGAGCACAGCCCCTACTTCCCCATTCTATCAAATCCTATTACAGGTATTACAATACAACTACATCCAATGCAAAACCCCTACTTCATTAAATAGAAGGAAGAAATACTGTCAACACATATGCATCCCTAAAACCAGTATTACTTCAAATAAACTGCAAACTTCTCATGTCATTAAACATCTACATTTCTTAGAAGTTTAAAACCAGACTTTTTTTCTGCTATTAATATGGGAACTGTCCTCCATACTACAGCTCAAACCATCTCAATTGCTTTCCAATACCCACTCTAGAAAGACCTTTAAAAGCACACAGAGTACCATCTGTACTCTGTACTAAAGAGAGCAGACTAAAAAGTGGGTGACAGCCAACCTGTTCCCACAAGGAGTTAATCCATTAGTAGTTAAAGCCAGTTTATGAGCCAATTACAGGAGCTTCGTAAAAGCCTCTTCAGAAAACTCTTCAGTTATGTCAATATTAAAAAATGATTAAATTATCCTCTATGACAGTGCCTTGAGGCTTTAAGCAGAGACACAGGCTCACTGAAATTTTGCTCTACACTGATTTAGTGACTATTCCTGGCACTGACATCATCATTTCCTTCTGCCTTGGTCTCAGACTGGCAACCCCAGCTATTAACAGGGAACAAGAACTTAACAGGAGAGAAAAGAGAAAGGCTAAGCAGGCAGAAGTTATTTCTAGTACATGCTGATATTCAGAGAAGACAAAAGATGCAGGTACAAGTTAAATCAAAGCAAGTAGTATATAAAAATTGTAATGGAATATGCTTAATGATGGTACTATATTGATTCTTGCAGGGGCAAGTGAAGAAATTTGAATTTCATGTAGTATGGCAGGAAGCCAAGGAACGGGTCAACGCATCGAGGCAGTTGCAGAAGCCCTCATGTAAATGCAGCATGGTGAGAAATGCAAAAGGAGTGAAGCACAAAACAGCAACAATTACAATGCACAGCAAATGATTAGAGCCCAGCCAGCAGCTTTAGCTGAGCTGCCTGTGGCAATCCTAAATGGAGGCAATGAGATCCTGTCTGTACAGGCTGATAAGAAAAGAAAGAATACCAAAAGGCACCATGGGAGTGAGAGGCAGAAAGGCCGTTATGGCTAAATAATGAAGCCAGACCATGGCACAAAAATCTCCCATGTCATTTTTATTTGCTTGGAAAGGTATACTTGTCTCAGTTATCTGTATGGGAAATACAGGTTTTATGGAAAGAAAACTGCAGTGATTTCTGACTTGAGACCTGTCCAAGTTTAACCTGCTCCCAGGAAGGAGCTGTGGGCACACAGCACAGTCTCTCCTTTCAGGCAGCACTTGCATGTCACTGTGTACATACATGAGCACATAAGCAAACAAAACAAGCTGCAGGAACATGTCCTGACTTCTCCCCTCCACCAGCCAGCAGAGGCCAGAAGCATCTGCAACTATTAGATGTTTGATACTCATATGACAAGAAGGAAGACAAAATGAAGAAGCTATGCTAGTAAGGAATACCTTACAATCAGGAAGCTATTATAATCAGGAATAACTGACACTCATCCCTAAGACAGTGTGATACATGGCAGAGTAAAAGTTAAAGAAATCACCCAAAAGCTTTTGAGTCTACTGGCAGGAATCTGATTATGAAGTAAAAGGTAAGGAAAAGGCTAAAAGCAGAAGCTTTAAAGAATTTATGACAGAGAGAAGGAAATAGGCACCCTGGTGGGGAGTGGGTAGGTGTGGGTATGCGAGAGTGGGGGTATTAAACTCTGAGAAACAAAAGAGAGAAACAGAAGCAGCCCATCCTAGGGCTTTCCTACCTAGCTGGTGAGCAAGAGTTTCCTCCCAAATGCTGAGTATGGTCATGTCAAACAGATATCCCAGGCTGGCCATAGACAGTAGTATTTTAAATAAAAATTTAGACATGCTGGTGAGTGGCCTGAACTGCCAAATACCTGGAACAACTGGGAGAACATGAAGCACAGCAGATTGGAAAACAGCATCTAGGATTGGAAAACAGCATCTAAATCACATGCCATGACACATTTGAACCACAGGGCCCAACAACACACAACTCTTGGGCCAAGAGAATGCATCAGCTGAGAAGCATCTTTTGGGTGATAGGGGATGCACAGGAAGGGAACACAAGGGAATGAGATGGTTTAATGAAAGCTGTAGCACCAACAGAATGTAAACCCAGCCAGCTTCTTCTCATCCCTACCCAGTCCAAGTATACTGATTTCTCTACTAAATAAATTCTTGAATACTCCTCCATATAGGTTTTCACACCATGTGTTTAATTAGATGTAGTAACAAAGTTTAATTAGGTGTAGTAAGAAATACACCTTTCTAAGTGAAAGCAACACAAAAATAGGTTGTAATTTATAAAGAAAAGAAGTAATTACCTGTGGAACTACAAAGCAATCAAAGGTGCCTCCAAACACTTCACAGAGGCTACAATCCCCTGCAATGAGAATGCCTTGGCGCACCTGAGGTAAGCAGAACCTTTAATGCTTTAAAAAACTCAACTTGAAACAACTCAGAAAAACTCTTGATTATGTTTACGTAAATCATCAGACAATCTGGGATCTTGATTAACAATAGTTCTTATTAAAGGGTAGTGATCTTTGCTACATTTTGCAATACTTTCATAATGGAATTCAAATTAAGTTGATTCATTAGCCCTGCCGAGACCCAATGGCAGTTATGTTGCCAACTAAGTTCCAAAGTAACGCTGATACACTGGATTTGCTGTGATAAGAGAATTGGGCTAAAGTTATACAAATTGTGTCACAGTGAACATAAAAATGCTCTCCAACTAGAATTCACAAAATAATATTAATAACTTGATTCTGTCAGGATTTAAATATCTAAAAAGATGTCAATGTATCTCATTGTAATTATGGACAATGCAGTAATCAAACACAGGAGGCAAAAAACAAAAAGCACACAGTATTTAATATGGAAATCAAGGCATTATATCCTCAAAACCTGCCCTTTATTTTAAAGAACGAAACCTAACTCAAACCAGAAACATTCAATTTAAACCAGATACACCAAGTCTGTGGAGAGTCTTCTTTAGTAAATCAAATTGCAACGTACAGATCAGGCTTGTTAACTTTCATTTACCTGAAATGAAAAGTGCAGATAGAGATATTGAATAGTTTGGGTTGGGGAGTCCTTAAAGATTATGAAGTTCCAACTCCCCTGCAATGGGCAAGGATGCCCTTCACTAAAGCAAGCTGCTCAAAGCCCCATCAAAGAAGCACAAGCATCATAAGGATCAAAATGTACATTTTGCAATACACTTTCCTATGAAATTAAGTGAAAAGCCCTTACCAATGTCCCTGACTTGGCAAAAGAAGAGATCAAACAGGATTCATAAACCATTTATTTCAAAAACAGCTGTCACAGGATGGTGACTTGCCTAATTTGAATAATTCCTCTGGTCCTACAAGGAGATGTGCAATAGTGTTCTGTGCCTGAAGGATCAAACTATGAATGTAATACAGAAATCCCATGAAGGATATTTTGTGGCCATTCTGTAGCAACACCAAAGCAAGTAGGTCCTGCAGACAAAATCTTCCATTAGCAGTGAAACTTCCTTAATAAAGCATCATCCTCTGCAATGCTACAACTGTAAAGCACCAGGCTCTTAAGACTTTCCACAAGTTTTAAGATGTTAGGAAAACACCTATGGAGCAAAACCCAGAAGGTGCCTGGAGAGGAAGCCACAGACTTCTAATGGGATACAAAATCCCTTTGACCTGTTTGACAGGAAAAGGCACCAGCTGTGATTACCTGCACAACAAAAGCACATCTGAACGTTAAACCTGGTAGCCCCTACCAGGAACAAAGCATTACACAAATTGTAAACAATTTCCCCTGGCACACTGTCCCATTTGACTTTCTGCTCTGAAAGGTTGGTCATGTCATAGGTTTAGTTAAAACCTATGACATCCCATCCAAAGAAGAATGTGCTTTACCAAGTGGTGGTTATACCATTGCTTGTACAGCACAAAGCCTCTAGAGGTGAAAAGCAATGTAAAGTGCTCTTTATTGAAGTTTTTAGTGGCTTGTCACTTCATCTTAGAAAAAAAAAAGATGCAAATTAGGGCAAAGTCAGATAGGCATGTTGATATAACCAGCTGTAATTAGAAGCCCATATCAGCTTTTTAATTCCAATTATTGCAGAGAGAATTTATATTGATGTTATGTTTATTCTCATAGTTTGGGATGAAAAGGGATCTTTGGGATCACATTCTGGCCTCTTTTAAGACAGTGATGAAAGCTCACACCTACTAAATTTGTGCAACAAGTTCATGATTGCTTCATCTTGAGAGCACATTTCTGAAGAGCAATCAAGGCTTAACTCAAAGGAATCACAACTATTAAAATATCCTCAAAATTTTCCACATGAAATTGTTTGCTGATTAATGATCATGACAAAAAACAAACAAACAAACTCCCCACCCCCAATGGTTTTACTACTTGTTTCCCACTAGTCTCTTGAGCTTCCAAACATTGGTTATCACTCACAGTAGGAATAAGTAACCATACATTCAGAAGGACTCTTCTAAATAATGTGCATACTGAGATTTCACAGGATCAGCTAGGTTGAAAAAGACCTCTGAGATCATCAAGTCCAACTCATCACTTAACACCACCCTGCCAATCAGACCATTGTACTCAGTGCCACATCCAGTCTTTTCTTAAACACCTCCAGGGATGGTGACTCCACCACCTCCCTGGGAAACCTTTTCCAATGCCCAATCACCTTTTCTGTGAAGAATTTCTTCCTAATATCCAGCTTAATCCTCCCCTGGCACAGCTTAAGACCTGTGCCTGTCACTTGTTGTCTGGGAGGAAAAGCCAACCCCCACCTGGCCACAGCCTCCTTTCAGGTGTTTGTAGGGAGTGAGAAGGTCCCCTCTGAGCCTCCTCCTCTCCAGGCTGAACAACCCCAGCTCCCTCAGCCATTCCTCACAGGATGTGCTCTCCAGAGCCTTCATCAGCTTCACTGCCCTCCTCTGGGCACACTCCAGCACCTCAAGGTCCTTCCTAAGCTGAGGAGCCCAGAACTGGATACAGGACTCAAGGTGTGGCTTATATCATTGAATTCAGCCCATGGATCCAGCCTGCCCAGGTCCCTCTGCAGAGCCCTCCTACCCTCCAGCAGATCAACACTCCTCCCCAGCTTGGTGTCATCAAAGTTTTTCTTGCATAAATCCAGCAGTCACTCACTCTAAGATATATTTACCAGCTCTTCTATTTTTCCTGTAGCTGTTCCATGAACACTTCTGAGTTTAACAGCATGCTTTTTAGCCCAGTCTCCTAAAGAGAGAAGCTTAAGAGAAAATGCTTTGTCTGTATTTGTCAATCAATCTCCTGCTGATGATTTTTTTTTTAATCAGTTGGCGTTTTCCACAGAATTTGAATAAGTGGTAGAGATTTCAAAAGATACTCCAGTTCTACTAATTTTATTAAACTCAATGGCTATGCAGAGAAGAAAGCAACCCAGGATGTCCCTAGGGAGGAAAGGGCTGCACACAGCAGTTCTCAGCAGCTTCTGACTGAAAAGCACATAAATAGTGAGTCTGCTGTCACACTGTGCCACCTTTTACAAACATGATGTTTGGGCTGGTGGGGCACAAAACTGGACAAATCAGCAGAGACTGTCAAATAACTAAAAGGGTAAAACCATACACAGCAAGTATATCTGCAGGTGGATACAGTCTAGCTGAATTGTTGCCTCTGTTTGAAGCTTGTATGAAATTATTACAAAACCATCAGCTTGGAAGCAAGTCAACAGTAAAATAAGTTCAAATTAATTGCAGAAATTACTGCCTCCAAAAGCACAGCATCCTTGACAATTTCTGTGCTCAATGCAATTTCTTTCAGAGTATTTCCCTTTTCTCTTAGGGTTTATGAGAACAAAACTATTAGATAAACTAGCAATCTACCTTGTATGGCAGAAAGGAATGGGACAGTGAAAATGACAGGTTTCAAAGTGCTGTTAAATTAACAATGTGTATTGAAAGATTTTTAATCTGACTCACAAGTGCTTTTTACGTTACAAATATACAACTAGCAAAACAGATGAGTTTTTCCACAATTGACTCTTACTGAAATCCCAAAAAATGGCATCCAAGTCAAAGGTTTACACCAAGACAGACAAGTAGGGGGACATACAGTTGACACCAGGTGATTTTAGCACTGTGGATTCTGGAAAGTACTCAGTCATAGCACATAACTAGTTGCATTCTCAGTACAATAATGTGCCCAGAAGCACAAACATGATTCCAGATGGAGTAGGGCAAGAGATACTTTCTCATTATTGCCACATCACTGTATGACTTTTTGCAATAACTTCCTCTCAACACGTCCTTCTGTGAACAATGAAGTTAATGACAAGTGTTTCCTAGGTATTGTGTACCATGTCTCTACTTTCCTTATATCTGAAACAAAACAGAGAAGCACAACAAAAAAGAAATCGTCCAACCTCAACACTTGGGGCCCTGCAACTTCCTCTCTACCCTCCAGCTTCCCCTATTTCCATCCTACCTTGATGTCTGTCCCTAGCTCCATTCTGCTACTTAAATATCATGTTGGCAAGTGCTGCTCTTGGAGCAACAGTTTAAAAATTTGCAGAGACAACCGTAATCTTTGTGCCTCATCACACTGCTCCTTTAGAAACTCCTCCACTGGTTTCAGATGGTGCCTGCAACAGAAGCTGTAGAAATCCCAAGAGTCACTCAGAATGAAACAGGGTGCAAGCTCACCCCTGTATTATGTGAAACACCTTGTACTCCAAAGGGAAGAACCTTTTGATATAGGTCACATTGCAACACAGCTAGCTGGTTTTTCCTGGGGCCCTATCTCAAATGTAATTCAACTTTTCCAGCTGATCATCATTAAAGGACATCAGTGAAGGAAAAACTGCAGACATTTGGGGCACTGACAGCCTACTGAAGGTGATAACAATTCACAGTTCTCAAAATCCACACACCTTTTACACTGGCACTATAGGAATGTTCTCTAATGCCCCTGAAGCACCCTAACACTGACCTCGAGCACATTTAGAAATAAAATAATTTACCATTAGGATTTATGCTTGAATAATTTGCCTCCATTTATAATCCCAGTCTGTGCATACTCTGTGTAAAACAGGAAGTACTGTCACATTATCTACACAGCAGCATTTACTGCTAAAACAGAACGGCTTAAGACTTACATTTGAGTCTTTAATTACAAACCAAGTTTTATACCTATTCCAGAATCATGTGATGACTATCCAATCTCAAAATGGTGAGCACTTTAAAGTATGTTCTGCTAGAGAAGAGTCTAATTGAAGTTGCTGTTGATTGGGTTACAGATAAAATAATACTTGTATGTGATTTGCATAAAGAATTTCATTAATGGAGGAGAAGCACTGAAGAAGCATTGAATACAAAAGCAAAGAAGTGTGAAACAAACTTCATTTAGTGGGAAACACAGCAGCAGCAGAAGACAGTACTTCTATATGTCAGAGGTTTAATGGAGAACAGTTGAAATTTGATTTAGGCTACAAAACAGTCAACAGAGGCTATGGTGGGGATGGAGAAGCACAGCAGAGACAGTGATGAACTCAGTGTTATGAGAGCTGGGAGGAAAAAAGAAAAAATTTATGTACTATGTTAAAGCCTTATAAAGATACATCTCTCTTCTTTCTTCTCCTCTGTACTCTCAAAACCCACAGCATTGCAGCACTTCATGATAAAAAAAAGTACCAGATGCTATGTGATTTAACCTCTGAGCATTTTCTCCCCATCAGTTTGTTATGAAACCCACACCAGATGAAAAGCATGATCAAGATGCAATCCTGCAGGAAAAGGTGCAGCTTGATGCAGGGCATGCTCTCCAGAGAAAGGAGATTGTAACACATTTAATGGATGCATGAGTTTATTCAAAATGAAGCCATGAAACTACTTCATGCCTTCATTAGCATTCCTTCCCAGGAGCAAACAGAGGTTGAAATTTTTCAAAATACTGTGAGTTCACCTGATTGATGCATACATTAAACCGGCCTTCTTGTAGTTAGCAATACCTTTTTTCCCCTAATTGATTATCTTTTAGGCATGAAAATAAGCTTCATTTGACCCTGAGGGGAGTTCAAAGCTGGCTGCATGTCTCTGCAGTGGAATGGAAACTTTACTAAAGCAACATAAATGTATATTCTCTAAACTGGAAGCAGCAAACCCAAGAGGGCTGGGTGGCTCAAGGACCCATTCTGGATGTAGGCATAGTACCAAGAGATGCAACATGACAGGAAAAGCAGCCACTGCCAGTTCTGGCCTCCTCTGACCTCCAACAGGAGCTGCAGCCCTGCACCACATCAACACAACCATCAAAAGCCTGAGACTGAGCATTACAGCCTCACACAGCAACAAAACATTGCTTCCATGAAGAAACAACTCCAGGTTGCTGCTGGATCTTTGGTGGAACACCAGCTCCAATCTGGAAAAAGAAAATACTTTTTGCAATCACAGGAGGAAACAGCAGACCTGCACCAGACAAAACCATGTTTTCCTCTAGTGCTTTAGATGAGGATCCAGACTGCTGATCCAAAAGCAGGAATGGCCATTATCTCAGCCTTCCAACCAGACCTGATATATGTAACTTTGCCCTTCATGAGCTGTGGCCAACAAAACAAAAAGGCTGAGCGCTGAAATTTTCAAAACAAAGCCATCATTTACCTTAACCTTAGAAACATCATATTGCATAAGAGACTTTTAAACAGTTACATAAAGTCAATCTGCTTTAGGGCAGTGATTGTCAACCAGTGAGCAGCAATGCTCATGGACAAGGAAGTTCAGATCTATAATGTGAGCCATCAGAGAGGAAGGTCGGATGCTGCTCACTGCATGCTCTGTGCTCTACTCCCATGGCAGGGAAGGCAAGGGAAGCACCACCAAGTCCCAGGACTCCCACGCCTAGGCAGAGACTTTCTGCTTTAACCACACCTGACAAATGAAACCTTCTTCCTTACCTCCCTCTTTGTCTTCAGAAAGCTTTTAAAGCCCACAGATCAGTCACTGTTCTTTTAACAATCCCTGAAGCATTGATCTTGGGGATGTCATACCTACTTATTGTCTCCTCTCCTGCCTGCTGTTGTAAACTGCCCATTCAGCTTTGTTCCACATGGTCGGAATACATCTTGTGGAGCCCTCAAAAGAGCTGCACAGGATTTAATTCATAAATTAATGCAGAGCAGCCACATCTTCCATACCAGAGCTACAAAAGCTTCACTTTCCAAATAAAATTTCAGCATTGATAATGTATTTGTAGACTTACGAATTACTTACTGGATAAGTGTGTTACTACATGTGAAAGACAGCAGTAGCCTCTGAAGCACAGATGTTGTTATTTAGCTATATAGATTTACTGGGTGGGAGAAAAAAGAAGCAGAGGAGAGGAGGGGTGAGCTCTCCAAAGCAGATGTTTCCAAGCTTTTTTAAAACTAAGAGACAAGACATAAGACAATACTTGAAGGAGCAGCTGGGGACAGCGAATAAATACAGACATTTAAATGTGACTAATTACATACACATGCTGGAATTCTCAGAGGATGATCAGGGAGCCAGGCTCCCAGCTCACTCTGACTTTCAACAGGAGTTCAGTGGCCTGTTCCTTCAGGCATGCTGCAAGATGTCATCTTGCTAAATACAGAACACTGCCTCTAAATGTTGCCTCTAGTAGCTTAACCACAGCAAAGCCTGCAGATTGCTACAAAGCTATCTACAGGAGCCCTCCTCTTTATTAAATAAATACAAATGCACCTATCTGCTGTTCCTTGCCTGTGTGGCTCTGACAGATGAGACAAAGTTGTCCGGACAGCCCAGAGGCCTTAAAGCCTTTGGGGAACCACCCTTCTGTGCTAAACACAAATACATTGCCCAAAACCTGCTCTAGCAATGGTGGGGAAAGGTTTACAAAAAGTCTAGGGATCCTTTCCAAGTACTTTGGTTGTAAAGCAGGAAAGGTTTCTGTACATGGGAAGTGGTGGCTCATAAAAAAAAGTTCAGGGAAAAGTACATACCATTGATTTTAAGATGTATTCATGCAATATGGCTAGACACACACTGTTCATGACAGCTCAAACACCTCCACCCAGCATGGCTGCAGAAAGAGAATCTCTCCCTGGTCATTTTCCTTCTTCTGCATTACATAAAAAGAAAAGTGCAGTTCCACGATACAAAGGATTAAGGCCTGTTTCAGCTTAAAAAGCATGAGGGAAAAAAAAAATACAACAGGGCTCAAGCAGCTGCCAAAAGCTGTGTGTCAGCACAAAGGGGTGTGTATGGACACAAACAGCCAGAAGCATGGAAAAGTCTTGACCACTTCCTTCCACGGCCTATCTTAAAAATCTTCATAAAATTACAGATAGATTTCTGGCGGGTGACAAACAGGAGAGAGGCTTCACCTCACAGCCAGTGAGGCCAGATGTTGCTAGTCACAACAAGCAGTGGCTGACTGTGCAGAGGGCCAGGAAGGCTGTGACTGTAAAATTGAGGAGGAACACAGTGCAAGATCTTTTGTGAGTAAAAGACAAAAAGGAGAGAAGCCAGACCTACTAAGACTTTCTTTTTCCCAGCACTCAAGGTGACTCACTACATGGCACAACAGTGTTCAGTACAAGTGCAGCTAGAGGAAGGTCCCAAACCACCAAGTCCATACCTGTTGTTTTTTATCTGACATACTCGGGCAAGGGTCTGTGGTCAGCAGGCTGCACATCTCATCTCCCTGTATGGTGTGAACATACACATCAAGAGCCTGCATCCCAAGTCCTGTAACTGGGATACAGGAGACTGATGGGGGTCAGTTACAAGGACCACCAGGTTTTGTACCAGGTCCCACAAGGGACGCCCACAAGTAGCAAACCTTTCCCAGAAGGAGCATCCCAAGAGAGAGCTGTGGTTCTTACAGAGTATGACAGAAGAAGTTGCTGGGGGACACAAGCAGTGTGAGTGTGGTGCCTACATCTGTACTGTCAATGCAACTTAAATCCACTAATGCTTCTCCTTTTAATCTCTTGTGCAGGGATTCAGCCCAGGAGATTGTGCTGTAGCAGCTGGCTGAGACCACGGCCTGTGATGAAGCACAACAGCTTAGTGGTTTAAGACTAAATGAAAGTACTGAATGCTTCTTAAGGAGAAGCTATTAGGTAACTGGTTTTGAACTGAATTTTTTGCTTCCTCTGCAGGGGCTAAGGAAGCACACTTGCCTTTTGCATTTTTTAATAATCTACTACTTAATGTTCAAGAGCTCAGCACTTAAATATTTTAATTTGCCCTTCCATTCAGATGAATTTTTCCATCCATTCATCCAGCTGACTTCACAGCATGCTCCACAGGACTGAGGGCTGGCTCAGCCCCAGCTGCTTTCCAGGCTTTCTGGAATGCAGAGGTGGCAGCAATGTGAACAGGCTCAGAGGGCACACTGAAAAAGACCTATGGGTAAGCTCATATCTTTTTTACCTTCTGGAGAGGTAAAAAGTTTCCTAATTGGGCCAGGTGTTCATTTAGCCAACATGTGTGGTCTTTGAAAACAAGCACTACTCTGGGACTTAAGCAAGTGTCTCTAAGGTATTTTTAAACAGCTTCCCACTGGATGCAGCTTTTGTTCTCCCTGCAAACCTGAACTGTTCAACCAGTTACATGTATGAGGGAGTTTGCAGGGTAGTGCTCATCTCTGCAGCTAAATGCTTCATTTAAAACAAAGTCAAGGAAGTTTACAAGACAAGCATTAGATTCACCAGAACAAGTCAGTTTTGAAGATGAAGTGATTCTAGATTCTTGCTCATATTTTTACAGCCTTATTGGCTCACTGTAACATCCACGAGATATTCATAAGAAAATCAGTGATTTTCACAACACTCAATTGGAACCTGCACTTCCCTAGAACACCTAGTCTCTGCTTTGCACTCCTGACCCACCTCTAACAAAGGCTCTGCCTCTCCTGCCTTTGCTGCTCTCCTCACTGGCAAATTCCAGCTACAAAGACATTTGGCTAAGCATTGCTTAATTACCCCACTTTTCTTACAGGCTGAAGCGCTAGAACCAAGATGTCTGTGAACAAACCTGCAAGAGATTTCAGATCATGTGGAAAAATGTTAAGAACTGCAGTTCAGACCTTCCTGAAGCAAGCAGTGTGGCATGAAGAAAATGCTGGACTACATTCTGAAGTGCTTTTTTTTATCCCATGATGTAAACACTCCCCTTCATCTTTCCCTTCTTCTTTCTCACAGCTAAGACAGACAGCCATGAAATCCTGCATCAATCCTGTGGAACGACATAATCTAGAAACATTCTTCTTTCCCAATTCTCTTATTTGAACTGCTAAGCACTACTTTCACCACTCAAACAACAAAAAAATGTGGAAACTAGACAAAGCAGAGTGTCCAGGTCAGATATCAAAGAGAAGGTGGCAAAGGGAAAGAACAGTTTCAGCAGACAAAAGATTGCTTGAACTCTGATTTTCAAATTTTGTTTCTAAGACACCTGAACTCATTGTGATTCAGTGGCTAAAACCCTGTGATTTTTCTACACATTGCAGCTAATACACTGAACAATACCTAGCAAATCATGGTTACAGAATGCTTCACAAAGCAACTGAAGTTTTTTTTTATCTGCATTGTAGCAAGTTAATGAAATAGTCTTCAAATAGAGAATATATAAGCAAAAATCTGAATAAGTATTTAAAACCTGTCTAGCCAAATGAAAAAGCTTGGAAATCACACTGTTAATGTAGTCATTGCCTTACTGCTATTCATGAAGCAAGAAGCTGCATGTATTGCATATCAAGAAGGAGCTTTTCAGACACCTATTTCCAGCATTTCAGGAAGTTCACTGAAAAATCCATTGGTACTATAATTTTACAGGGCCCCACTTAACCGAAGACAAAACCTTTAAAAGACAGCTGGCTGTGGCATGGCATACTCTCTCAAAATAAAACAAACACAGGCAAACACTTCTGAAGGTCCTTCAGTATACCTCCTAACTATTCAAAACAGATGGGAGCAGAAGGGCATTTCAGTTAATCTATGTTTGCAGAGCCACGGATATCACAGGATTTCAACCCACAATTAGGGTTCAAAGGATAAGGACAGAAGGCTCTGTGGCTGTATCACATCTAAGGAGTGCATTATACACTTTCAGAAAGGCCAAAGCAAAAAAACCCAAAACCTCATGGTGGTAACCAGGACAACTGTGCTCCTTTCCCTGTCTAAACACATAATCCTCCAGGCATGCTTCAAGGAAAGTCCAAGCTCAGTGATAAACTCACTGTCCTGTATGTTCCACACATATTCACCCTTTCTAACACAGAAATTGCCTTTTCCCACCTTCTACTTCCCCTTGTCCCACAAAGCCTTAGGACCAATAGCAATACAAGCAACACTTAAAAGATGCCAGCCTAGGACTTGGTAGATACAGGTTTGAGCTCTGATTTCTCAGTATGTGTGTGACCATCATCACCTGGTCATATTCAAATTGTGCAATGGAGAATGACACAATGAGAGTCCTCAGGCAGCAGCTAGAGGAAGGCTGGGCCCTCCAGGTGGTGCACAGCTATACTGACATGGCAATTTTTGTTCTCAAAGAGGTTTAGCTGTGTTCCAGGAGCACTGTGCCCTGGTTGACAAGTTCACTGGAGCTCAGAGCCTTCACAGCAGCAGACTATCCCCTGCCTCATGAGAGCAGACTGTGGAGAGGAAGAGGTCAAATGTACCTGCTGCAGAGGAGGAGGTCAAATGTACCTACCTCTGGTAGGACCTGCATGGCCAGAGGGTACATGCACAGGCAGGCAGGACCACTTACCCCAGCCCATCCTCATATCAAGAGTGGGCCTACAGTGATGGAGGTCACCATATGGGTCACCTGCATTTGGTAACAGATCCCAGATGTAAAGACTACCAGGACAAAGCCTTAGCAAAGGCAGCAACAAAATGATACTAAATACTGGGCTGAAAATTGGGCTGGTCAGAACTTCCCTAGCACAGCATTTCTCATATTGACATGACTGACACAGAAGTGTATGATGCCAGCAGTGTGATTTTGACAGCTCTTCTGCCAGAGAACACAAAGCATTCCTCACAGAGGCAAACCAGCTCTGCCACTGCTTCTGGGGTAACGTGAAAGGCTTTGGTGTGGCCTGAGAGCAGCGGTCTTGAAGACTCCTCCCCACAGGATAGAGAAATCTTTACTGCCATTTGAGTCCTGTGTCATCTCTGTTCCAACTTGAATGAGACCAGATGGCTGATTCTGAGGCTGCCTTAGTAAGAGATAGCAAACTTTTGTTTTAAGTCAGCTCTGTAGCACTCTCACCACACAAGCTGTGCTACAAATTTACTTAGCTGGTAAGGTCCTTAATGCAAACTAGAAGGACATAAATATTACCCTTTGATGTCTTTTTGGTATTTATGCCATGACTAAATTGGGTAAGGAAATTATTAACATTTAAGGTTATTAGGAAGAAAATTACATAGAGGGAGGGAAAGGGAAAATGAAAAAAACTCACATGCTATAAACTCATAGGGATATTTCTGATTAGGAACATTCAATGTTCAACTAAATGTGTTGATTCCTCCAACTATTTTTAAATTCAGCACTGCAGACTGTTTGCAATCAGTCTGTTTCTCATAACTTCACAGCTATATTTCAAGTCCTACCGAGTTGCGAGCTTGTGGCAGACAACACCAGTGTCTGTTATGACTTCACTCAGTCTCAGCTCCAGGTGGACCTTCCCCTGAAACACACCAAAAACACCACAGGAAATGTTAGTTTTATCCATAGGCACTCACACCATTCCAACTTCAACCAAAGCAAGCCAGTTTGTGCAAGTAATTCCAGGAGAAGCCTAAAGATTAAATAAGAGCTGTATAGCTGAGGTCTTTCTACTGCCAGAAAATCCCAACTAGTATTCATTCAACTTAAATTTGGGTGCATAATTCCCACCATTATATTATAAGCTGAACTGATTGAAGGATATGGAGTGTCTATGGTCTGACACAGAAATGTTATGCTGAAGTTGTAATTAGCATTTTAAATATTAAGCAAGTATCTGCAACACTATTGTTAAAAATTATATCACAGAAGTATCTTATAAATTAACCTCTACATGTTTTAAACATTATAAAAATAAAATGTATTAAGCAATATAAACTGTAAGACAGGTATCAATAAAAGTATATCAAACAACTATTAAAAAGACACATTAAAAATGTTCAATCATGTTGCTAGCATTCACAGTATCTACTGTTACACAGTGCTCAAGTCCTTACCATCACAAAGTACCAAGGTATACAAGTGTTTTTATAGAAATATTTTTGCTAGTCTTAAATAAATGTTTCCTTCTCAGGAAAGAATGCTTCAATGCACTCAGATGAGCCTGAGAGCAAACTGGCCATTTGCTCAACCTGAATAACAGACTGAATAAAATGAAAGCTCCTCATTTCAGAAATTAGGTTGAAAAAAAGATATTTAAAAATCAGCAGTATTTCACGCATTTTCCTAGCTACATTAAGCATAAAATGATTGTGATGCCTCTCATGGGCTAAAAAGCCATTTTTTCTTGTAGCTTTTGTCTTTCTCTTGTGAAAGCTCTGAAAATGGTCAGCTGCTCCAAGAGTGACTCCAAGCTTCCTACAGCAAAACAGAGGTCATGGGATCACTGGGACCAGCAGCCTACATGTATTCCCAAAACACCTTCCAGTGTTTTACTCCCAGTTAAAAACTCAAATACCTTGAAATAAGGCTACAGTAACATGCTTTCAGGCTTATTTTACAGAAAAGGTTACTCTTACATAAACAGAATACTTTTTCCCAAATCAATTATACTATTATGCAAAACATAAAGATTCAGCTGAATAAATTCACTCCTGAGAAATGGCATTAGCTGGGTTTACAAAATACCAGATAATTCATTTTGCAAAGGGAAGATGGAAAACTGCAATAAATCAGTATCATAGGATCAAAAGTTAATCTAATCAACAAGAAGGTCAACCTATAATGAATTACATGTACCACAGAAACAGAGAATTGCCGTGATCTTTGACTGACAGTTTGTAAGAAAGAAATCTATATTTTTAGTATTAACAGAACTACTGTAATAATAACCGGAATCTTTTATTGTAGTAGGTCTGCAGAGTTTACAAGCAGGAAAGATTAGACAATGCAACAGAACAAAAGAAAAAGTTCATTTTACTGAAAACTGAAAAAGTGACTTCATCCTGCTCAGAGAGAATTCCTCCTTTGGAGCAGGGATTGAGTCTAGGCTCAGTCCTGCATTAGGAGGCTATAATGCTTTCTTTTTTCTGAGAAAAAATCTGGAGGTTTGGCAATTCTGAAGCAGCATGTATTGATTATTCAAAACATTTCCATTAGCAAATATATTTCAGGGTCGTTCATAGAAGCAGCTATGCTTATTAGCACAACCTTCTGTGGAAGGGTAGGACCCCTTTTCAAGGAACAAGCTGAAGGAGTGCCAATTCAACTGCTGAACACTTCCTTTTCCATCAGCTCCTGCTGATATGGAGGGTGAGTTCACAGGTCACACCTCCTTCCCAACCACATCTAACACCACATAATGGGGCCAGCCAGCTTCCAGTTATTGATTAGAGAAGCCATTGGATGACTGAATTTCTTGTAGGGAAGCAGACAGTACTCAAAAGGAAATAAGTAACAAAAAAAAGTTTGAAAGGCCTTACTGAGAACACAATTTATACTATGCTTGTTAAATATAACCTTCACAACACACTCTGTTATCTGAAAACAAAACTGACTGCAAGTTGGCAAAAAAAAGAAAAATACTCAAAGTCCTGGTTTTCTAGATACAGGGAAAGCCTGTCTCCAGCCTGGAATGAAGCAGTGAGCCTCTGTGGACTGAAACACCAGAAAACAGTTATAAAGCAAATAAAAGTACACAAACCCTACCTAACTGTATCATGTTTCCAACAGTTGCAAATTTGTGGTTTAATTTAACCGCAGTACTTTGAAGGAAAAAAATGCATGACCACAGATTATCCTGAAGTTACTCTTATGACAAAGTTCTGCCACCCTGGCATGAAGCAGTTTCAGCATCCTGAACAAGGCCTCAGAGGCAGTGCTTGCAAGGTCACGAAGACACCACTGGGAGCCATGTCAGAGTGCAGCTGAATGCACACATTTTGCCCTGGAATCTGACACACCCCTCATGGAGCAGTGATTGTAGATTCAGATGCAACATCCAACCCAGATCAAAATAGATGCCATCTGGTTTTTCAGAGAAATATTTATGAAAAGGCACTGACAAATACCAGGAACTTCTGTGCCTATCTGAGGCTCTAGAAGATGCACAAAAGACTATCAGTCTGCCTAAGCTCAAGACAGGAGCCAAATCTATCCAAATTTCCCAAATAATTTTAAAGCAAATATCAACCAGGCCTCCATCCTTTTTGTTACTATCAAATTTTTAGAAATCTTTCACTTTTTAAAAACATCAAAGGAAAAGAACAAGTCTTATCTGCTGATTTTAAACAAAACTACAAAATATACAGTTTGCTTGAATATTAAGTATCAGGTCAATAGCCTTAATATCCAGGGCTCACACAGCATGATAATTCATTTCCACAAAAGAACAACAGCTGATATCAGAAAAACTCCTAAGTAAGGCATTCGTTTACTATTTTGTTTACTATTAAAGCTGCTGGCAAGAGGTTTATGGTAACCCACCTTTCTACTTCTCACTAGCCTACCCAATTTTGCTGGGAACTTTCCCCCCAAGTTGGGAGGTGCACCTGGATGAAAGTTTTTCCAAACATTTATTCCACATGGATGAAAGTTTTTCCAAACATTTATTCCACATGGGGACACTTTTCCCAACTCAACTCTGCTCGTTGCTCGGCAGTGTGGAAAGAGGGACTGGGATCCACTTTTGGCTCCTTACTCTTCATCCTGCTGATAGAGTATTTCTGCTGCAAGCAGTCTCACCCCAGCTCCTGGAGGTGGAGGACAGATGAGATGTACCAGACAGGAGCTGTAGGAGAGGATTAGGCTAAGCAGGTGACATGAACCACAGTTCAACACTGACTCATGCCACCACTTCATTTCTTTTGCAATCTCAAATTCAGGACTGTGATAACACTGGTATGTTGGTTTATCTTCCCTTGCTCCAAATTGTCAGGAGAAATGAGCATTGGAAGAACTCAGCACTGCACAGAGACCATTCCAAACTAGGAAATAACCTGCACCACTGCTTTTCCAGTCTTTCCAAATTTTATTTCAGAATATAGCAAATGTTATTGGGCAGATTCTGTCTACGCTGAAACCTTTTTACCCAGTTTCTTGGGAAGTCACTTTCTGCCATCAGTAAAACTTAAAAGCAAACAAGAAAACTGAGCCAAACCCTAAGGGCTCACTAAATGCTGCCCCTGAGGGAGTGGGAGGGGAAAGATCAAGGGTACAGCTACTGCTTTAGGTAAATCCAGCCCTGCAGCATTATCAGCAGCCTCACATAAGGTCAGGCCTAACAGCAGGTTGGGAGCAGGAGGAAGAAGGAGTTTGTTTGCTGTCTATGTTTGCTGCTCGTAGCAGCTGCTCCTTCCTTTAGCAGAGGGCAGCGGGCGGCTGGGAAAGGTCTGAGGATCATGCTAGAGATCACAGCCTGCCTGCTGGACCACAGGGCAGCTCCCAGAAACTGGAACAGAACCCAGCTGATTGCTGAGGCAAGGGCAGCAGCTCCATTCAGCACTGCATGGATTCATAAATGCTAAGCAAAGCAGAACTGATATCTGCTTGCTCTCCATATGTGCAAGCATGTCAGAACTGCTCAGGAGCTGGCAAACAACTTCACATGGCATAATGTTAACCTTCCTGTTTCTCTAAAGGAAGAATACTGCCATATGGTCAAAATCCTTAAAATTAATCTTTTTTTTCTCTCAAATAGTTTGATGGGATATAATATGTAGATGTTGCACGTGAAAGGGTTTCATTCCCCCAGACAAATTATGTTCTGCAGATACAGCCCCACGTATGTTACTTTAAAACCATGTACACTCGTTCAGCAGTAGGTGCTCCTCACCACAATAGACTAGCTACTGCAAAGTAATAGAACAAAACATTATTAGCTGCCCTAGCCCTTTGTGCTGTTAAGTCCGAATAGTGTGCTCTTACATTCACACAGGAAGTCCTGCCACAAAGCAGGATCTGGTCAATAGCTGCTCTTTCCCTTTACCACAAACATTATTTACCATTGCTGATGCATGGTTCAGTTGTCTCAAATAATTTTGTCAGTAGGCATTTAGCCTTGAGATTCTCCCCACCCTATCAAAACAGACATGTCATCTCTCTTCAAAACAACTAGAAGACAGAAGCTTAAGTGCCACTGTTCAAAATATAGAGGGTAGCACCCATTTATTTCCTGTTTGTGGTTAAAAGCTGATACCTAACCTGGAAGCAGCTTCTTCTTTTCACCATTTGCATTTACCCATGCTTACAGTAGGTTGTACAAAATGCGTCAGTGACTCATTTTTATGCTAGAAGTGTTTCAGTACCTACACAAAGATAGAAAATATCAGTGTTGGACAGTGGGCATGCAATGCTCTTAATTGTTCATCGGATAATGTAATTCTATCAATTACTGGAGTGAAACTGCTCTGCACAGTTGCTCCTAAAGACAATTATATCTTGTATCTTCAAATGTATATTCTTAATTAACAATTAGCAACAGAGCCATCACAGTTCAACACAACTTGGTCCACATATAAAAAGAGCATTGATTTATATAGAACAAGAAGCAAGCAGACATGGGACAGTCCTTGGAAATTTCAATAAAGTGAATAAAAATAACAAAGTAACATTTCCAGCTTCCTCCACAGAATGGGATAAACTGTACTCAGTCTTGTGTGATGGAGAAGATGAGCTAATTAAAAAATTTGTGGTAAAATCTTGGCTCTGATGAACTCATGGCAAAACTCCCACTCCCAGAAGGCCAAGATTTCATTCACAAAGCCTGACACTTGGGATGCAGATTCTGCATTCAACAGGAAGATGAAGAAGAAAAAGGAAACATTTTTTTGAGAACCACACCATGCCTTAGCTAGGTTCTTCTAGTTAATACACAGGCAGCATTTCAGAGCCAGTAGTTATGTCAAGCAAGATAAGAAGTTTTAGGTGTACTCTCCAAACATACCCATAAATAATGTTTTCACTAATGAAGAACAGTACACCACATGACACAGTCCTTTCTCAAGAACAGGCATGTTTAATCAACAATAGTCAAAGGCCTGCATAGACAAAATGCTAAAGTGGTGAAAGGAAGAGGAAAAGCTTTTGGTGTCTGAAGAAAGTACTTAACATCAGTTAATTTTTGGCACAAAGCTTTGAGTACAGAAGGTTAAAATGTGAGACAATTTGCTTCCTCAGTGTTGGTTATCTGCCCTTTACATGCCTTTTATTTTTATTAAGTTGATAGCCAAATAGATATCTCAGACACATCAAAGTTCTTATGAGAAGGAAGGGGAAATGAGCAATTATCAAGTTTTTGTCAGCCTTTTTTTTGCCCCAACAATGACTTTACATAAGACCTTGAGCATAAATGGCTTTGGAAAAGCATTCTATCATTTAGAACTGAGAACTCAGCTGTAAGAGGACATGACTATTACACATTTGTCAATGGAATGGAGGAAGTAACTCAAAGCACACTTGAAAAGGGGAACTTTTAAAACAAGAGCCTGCACAGGAAAACATGTCAGAATAATTTCTCTTTGCACATGCCCCCATTTAGGCATATACTGACAACACGGTTTGGAGTATGCTGGTGTATATAGATATTAATCAGAATATATCTGGATCTTTAACCACTTCATTGATTACATATACACAAAGAATGTTTAGGTGGCAAACCTCAAACTTCACAAAACAGACTTGAACTGTGAATTTCATGTGAAGTGAAAAAATATTAAGGGGAAAACTACTCAAAACCAGGAAAGGCCTTTTAAAGGCTGCATGTGCACTTGGGCTTAAGTTCCACTGAGAACACATGGACCACTGAGAGCATCTGTCATCTACAGCCCTAGGCAAATATCTGAATCAGTTACTGTTGGGTAAACTTCCTTCTGTGAAGAAAAGGAAAACATTCATGGATCAAAGAAGAGGTACACGCAACAGCATGGCTATTTTTACTTCCAGACCTCAAAAAGTATGACAATGAGAATACAGCAGGTCCTGAAAGACAAATGACTGATAGAAAAAAAACACGTCCCATGTAAAGTGTGCAACATCATGCTCCTCCTGGCCTCAAGCAGCTTACAATGTTGTCCCTGCTGCTGCTAGCCCCTCCCCTCCAGCTGAAGCTGCCTGATTGCTCATAATCTATTTCAATGCAAAAGTTAAACCATTTTCAGCAATGGCTCAATTCCTGTTCTACTTCTCACTAAAATTCTTGGGCTCGTGTACTGTCAGACACTGGGCATTTAACTCTGGGCACAGTACTGAGGAGGAGGCAGGCTCCATCAGAACGTGGGAACTTAAAATTCCTTCAGCTAAATGCACACAAGCCCACCTCGTTATAGCTTTCTACCTCCAGAACAAGTTTCTCAGTTGGGAAAGTTAAGCCATAAATTAAACATTAATGGCTGCTGTCAACTTCTATTCTGTACTCTATATAAGAAAGCTTCCTGATCACATTTAACATTTTACTTTATATTTAAAAAGGAAATACTCAGACATCATGTAATTTCATATTTGTATGACAAACACAAATACAAGCTGAAGTTTCATCATTTGTTCTTCACAGAGCAGCTCAAACTTAACCACCTAGAGCACAACTGCTGTTTAATCACCCAGGTCTATCTCAACAGCATCCAGGTTATCCTGGATGGTAGTCCTGACAGGACTAGAGCAGACCATGCACTGTGTTATCCTCAAACTAGTGAGAGCAAAACCAGCCAGTGAAATGTGGGGGCACTGATGCAGCAACAGAGAAAAAGCCTGGGAACTTCAAGGGGCAGCTACAGCCCACGGCTGACTGACACAGCACTGTGCTCTGGCAGCCACTGCTTTCCACTGACTCAGGCAAGGGGAAGTTGAGATGCACCTGATGATGCTGATTATCTCACTGGGTGGGTTTGCTAGATAAAGGGTGAACCAAACCCACAAAAGGCATTGGGTGGGTTGTACTGCCTGCTCTGCATCTGTGGGCTGAGCAGCTGCACAGTCCCACCTGTACCGCTCCCTGCGAGACTGAACACAAGGTGCTGGTGAGATCACAGGCTCAGCAGCACCCAGCACAGACATACAATGCCCTCATTTTTATTTCAACATGAGCAATCATGCCAGACTCCTTTACTTGCTGTCAAGCAATAAATGGAGGTGGCATTAAAGCATCTGACAGTGATACTCATATCTGTGTAGTCTGACAATTAATGCAGTCCTGCTGTCAGTAACATCCTTATCTGCAATAAAATTTATGAAGCCATAATCTCACTCCTGAACATACAAAGCACCTTCATTAAGACAGTAAGAATTGGCAATGTTGTAAAACCATAAAACTAGATTCAAAGTCTCAAGCTAAACACCTTGGAAACAATCTGTGATGAAGTTATACAACACTTAACACTTACATACTGATTTTTTAAAGTATACAAGAACTCATACAAATGAGGTACCAACCATGCTGAACAAAATTTTAAATTTCTCTCATTAAACTTCAGATAGCTCAAAATATCAGTTCTTACATCACAAATGTTACTATCTATAATTTCAAATCAGTCTTTCTGTTCACAAAAATGAGGTACCATGTCCTAAAAGTGGGCCACAAGAAACAAAGCATCCAATATCACTAATTTTTGAACAATCCATTGCTTTTAAGGTGGCTTTCAGTTTCTGACTGTGCTGGCTGCTCTGCTTAAAACCTGGGTATTTTTAGACTTCACACATGGTAAAGCTAAGTCTCTCATAGGTTTATTATTCTTACCCAGTTTCTTTCATATCATGGCCTAATGTATTAGAAATAATTAGAAACCTGGTCTCCTTTTTCTTTTTTAATTTCTCAGTCTGACTGCATAACCTCAAGCAAGTCACATTCTTTCTGACATTTACTCTCACTGTATTCAAAGTGTGGGAGTGACAATAGCTTACCTCAATAGAGTGCTGTGATGCATAGCTAAATAGCCATGAAGTGATCTACAACATGGAAAAATAGTACAACAGCCCCTGGCTGACAAAAGCAGAAAAAGCAGGAGTTTCCTGGCCTACAGCTCAATGTTTAATCCACTAGATTGTATTGGAAAAGCTGCTAGAATGATAAAACTGATAGCTGCCACATAAAGACTGCCTTTGTACTAGTATTTGCATGATTCACTGCAAATGTTAACTATTAAAAATTTCTTAAACTATTTCTTTAAAGTTGGAGGAAAACTGAGTAACATTGTAAAAATACTCATCATTAATACAAGGATTTTATTTTTCCTTACAAATCATGAAGTGCTTAGGACAACTGAGATACTGCAAATGTAAAAGATACAAACAAAAAAAATTCATTTGGCTATCTTCACTTGCATAAGAGTTCATACAAAATATTTACAAATCTACTCCCATTATTATGGAAAACCAAGCCCTCTTGCAGCCTCAACATAAAGACCAAGGAACTTTTAAATAAATGGAAAAAATTAGAGTATCATGTAAATCATATTTACACTACGTATAATAAAGGCTTATTGTGGATCCCAGAAACAGCTTTTAAGAGTTGGGCTCTAGTGAGGATGCAAACAGAAGTGATAAACTGCACAATTATGAACAGAGAACATGCTTCCAGCAAATCCTGTGCTCCTCATCACTCAAAGCAAGAGCTGTCTGCCCTTTACATTAGCACTAGAAAGGACCCTGGTCTAAAAAGCTTCCACAAATTCACTCTGTATAAATATTGTAACAAAACAAACAATGCAGAAGCTTATCTAAATATTGGCTTTCTTCAACTGATAAATTACAAAGGGAAAGTTTTCATATCCTACAGGAAATAAACACTTAATCTATTGTTCCAAAGGCACTGTCATAAGAGGCTTTGGGGTAAGAAGACAGGGACACACCAGGGTAAACAGAATAGATCTCATAGTTAAAAGCCTGTTAAAAAGCCTTTCCATCACCAGTGACACTGAAATGTGGCATTAGAGAGGATCAATATTTTACAAGAGAATGTCACAGGCTGAAGAGGCTTTCTTTCTGTCACAGGCACAACAGGGTATTATTTGTCTCTCCAAACAAAAAGAAAACCTAATCTTACATGCATTTTCACATATGCTTCACCATACATGACTACACCTTACGTTGGAATGTGTGTGCATTTTAAGTGTCATTTTCCAACCTGGTATATGTGCAGACTTGCACACACACTGAAAAGCCAAGGCACTGTGTCCAACTCTACCATACAGAAGTATCTAAGAGGCATTTCCCCTTGCATTTATCTGAGACTTTTGCACAGGCCAGATATTCATGTCTCCTCCTAAACAAATATTGTGGTTCAAAAGTGATATGTATACTTACAGGAGGAAAAAAAAAAAAGTAACTGGCAGAGTATTTTGCTATATAATTTGATTGCTTGCTTTGTTATAATGATTGTTTTCACAAGACCTAATGTCATAACAGAAAATAGAATCTGCTTCAAAAGAAGAAAAGTACAGAGAGAGGAGTCACACTGTGTAGAAAAATTTGCAAAGTACCAAAACCTAAATGTGATTTAGGGCTGAAGTAATACAATAATCAGCATTCCCACTGTATGGAAGAGGGCCTGGAGATCTGGCAAGGAATGTTTTTCACATTTAAGGTGTACTTATTGCCATTCCTGTGGCAACCTGCCAACATAATTATTTTAAGCAGTACCTGAAGATACTATTTTCAAGATGGCTCCACTCCCTGAGGAATCAACTGTTATTTATAGGCCTGAAGTTATTTGATACTTGAGATAAACACACTGTCCCTGTATCAGACCTGATGGTTCACATTGTTTTCATTGATTCTGTATGCAGAATCCTGACCCCCAGTGATTTATGCACACTTTGAATCCACCCTACACTCATCACCAAAACCCAAACCATACTAATGGGCAATGCTTCCTTTTTGTAGGGAAGCAACATATCTGCCCCAGAGCCATGACACCCATGAAACTGCCATGGTCCTGTTACAAATACTCTTTGCCAAGATATGCTTTTAACCATCTCACCTGTACTTCTGAATCAGCATCAACATGCTGGAGTTGAAACCAGGTGTCTCTGTTATGATACTTCTGCAGATCTTCTTTCTGTATAGCTACCTTTCCTGAAATAAAACAAACCAGAAACAGAGTTTAAGACATACTGTAGCTCCACCAAGATATATTTCCATCAAAACCAAGTTGCAAAACAATGATTTAGGGCCTGTCCTATTCAAGAAAGGCTTTAGAGCAAGGGAAGATTTTCTTGGGGAATATTTCTTTACACAATACATAATGATGAGCACAATATTGATGGATCATACAATTCTGACAAGCATCTTTTTCCACTCCATTTTGTGAATGACTTGAAAATTCCTAAAGTCCTACACACCTAACAGAGTGAAGCACTAGACATTATGGACAAGCTTGAAAATATGCTTATAACAAAAACGTCATTATTAATTCTCTAACATGCAATTAAACTTGCGGGAAAAAAAGCTTGGAAAACACTGCAGAGATTTTTTTGTGGCTGATGTCTGTAACAATCCCAAATTAACAGTGCCCTGCATATGCTATTGCCAACAATATTTCAGGATGAGGCATTTCAATGTATAGTTTTGTAGGAAAAGGAAAACAACTAGAAATGTCAAATCACAGCATATTCCCACATCTGCATTTTGGGGCCCTGTCAACCTCTCTCTCTCGCTCAAATCTTTCAGACTTGGCATTACACAAGCCAGAGGCACCCAAGGGCTGTCCCTGACTCTAGAGAAAAGCCAGGGGGGAAAACCACACCAAAACACTGAAGAATTTAAACTCTTACATTTTTATCCCCCTCTTGCCACTACCAAATTATCTGTTTTGGTAGGTACAGTAGCAGCACTCAGCTCCACGCTGTGAACTAAGAGCCTGCATGACTGCAAAGGGTCAATGCAGAAATTTCTGTCCTGCCCAATCTCTCTCAGGCAGAAAGTAAAGCACTCTCTGAGGAGCACTGAAACTTTTTCCAAGCCTCCTTCTTTGTATACACAAAGCTGAGTGTGGCATGCCTGAGGAGCACGTGATGCTCAGAAGGCTGCCTTGGGTCGGGTGGCTCCCCAGGCACTGAGCAGAGCAGCATGTTTGAAGGGAAAGAATCCAGGGCAGTCAGAGACACTGACAGGGCTCCAGGAAGCTGGGGTTTGGCAATGTGGTTGGGTAGATTTCTGCTGCTAAAGTGAGTTGCTCACACACAGTTTGCAACCACTGCTTTGTCATAAAAACACAAACTTTCTTTAACCAAATGTTGCTAGATAAAATTCACCAATGGATATATTTTTCTGGGAAAAAGAGTACCAAGGCAACCTAAATTCATGCAGTTTGGCCAGATGTCAGTAATACATTACCCCAGCACATGTTAACAGAACACATTTACAAAGAAAAAAAAAAGGCAAGAACACATGATCAAAGACTACAAAGGTGGCAAACAAAAAGCACTTCCCTTCAGAAATCTAAAAGCTTAAAGAAGTCCTAGCAGCAAGCTATTACACCAGCATTTCTTCAATTTATGGCCTTTTCCTTTAGTTGGATGGCTTCACCCAGCCCTCCTGTTTGCTGGGCTATGCCCCATACCACGTTGCATCTGCATTGTTCTGTCACCTCAGGCTGTTTCTGATGACAGTTTCCAGATTTCCAGTCCCAGTTTCTAAACTATCTGCCATTCTTCCACAACTGCCCTGCATGGTATCTGGCAGGGTTTCTGGTCTAGTTTCCCTTTCATAACTTCTGACCCATTATTTTTAAGTCTTGTTCACTCTGTCCTCAGCACCAGCCTCTCACTGCTCGGCCTGTGGAGATTATCAGATCCATCTCCTGTCAAGCATTTAACTAGAGATTAACAAGGGAGACTCTTTACTGGATATGCAGAGCAAGCCACTTGAAACTTCTTAGAAAAGCAATAATTAAATTACACAAACCTACAAAATAATATGGCAGGAAGGGTAAATAAGACATCTGCACTGTGCTGAACAGAAGACACAAAGTTATTCTGCTGAGAATCCATGGCATGATGACTGTGTTTTTTCAAAGCTTCTACTTTTATTCTCCAACCACAGCGGTTTGTGGGGAACCTAGTTTCTCTAAAACACTTGGAGAGGAATACATTGAAATGCATGACCTTCCACTAACTGCTTTGGACCTCATTTGAAATTGTTTACTTTCACTGGCTGCTATCCTCACTCTACCCTTTAATCTCCTGCAGAAATCCTCCACTCAACTGCAGGTTGCACACACTCTGCAAACACTGTCACCTGCCATCATCCCATTCACAGCCACCTCCCTGTAAGGAGTGCCCTGAAGAAAACCCAAGGATTCTTTTCCAATATCTGCATCTGCACGTGGCATAAATGGGGTGATCACTGCCCCCTTTTTCAGCAGCGAGTTCCACTGCTCTCTGCATCAAGGATGGCAGGGTAACCCAGCCGGGTCTGGCCACAAAGTCAGTACATGATCATGATTGCAGCACCAAGTGTTCACAGGCAATGGCACGTGCCTCCAGCTCTGAGGGAGTTAACATGGTGATACAACTGTTTTGATTAGGAAACTGTTTGAACAGCACTGTTTGCTCTGCACACAAGCAAGTTTTATTAATGACTGAAACTTACTGACTGGGCTGGCTATTATCCAGGGGTTTTCACTGCATACCAAATGATCCACAAAGAACTAAAATCTACTAGGGAAAAAGAAAAGGGTGGCAGTAAAAAGAGGGCCTACAGTTTGGCCAGTCTAAACATATACAAAGATATAATACTGATAAGGCAGAATGTTTGATCTGCCCTGTTAAACAGTTCTCTGCACACACACAGAGGAGCTTCCCTCTCAATCTGTTAATAATTCTTCACCTGCACCAGCCATGAGCATACGCTCATCCAGCTCACATTCCTCCTCCTCATCACCAAACCACAGTGCAGGTGCTGAGCACGGTCATGTTTCTGCCCTGGTCTACACAGTCACTGCTCTTCCACTGGCTGACCTACATCTGACCTGGCTCAAACAACTTCCACAGCACCAGAACTAGGCTAAATCCAGGCCAATAATCACAAGCTGTTGGCACCTGTCATTTGACCTGACACTACACGATAAGAACCTGTAATTCTCCCTGAAGATAAACCTGACACGAGAGGTCAGAAGGATTTACCACCTCTCATTTAGGGGATATTTTCCTCCCTGTGGTTCTTCAGCATGCTCTCAAACTCGAGCCCATTGTCTCACACTCTTTCTCAAGGCTTGGGTGGCTTCCAGACAGCACCAAGAAACTCTAAATCTTGCACCTGAGGCACCCAGCCACTCCTGCTGAGTGGCCCCAGGCTGCAGAGTCTGCATCTGATTCAGCTTTTAGACACTGCATGGGAAGAGGCAGGAAACAGCCAAGCTTGTTGAACAATGTAAGGTGTAATTTCAAAACTTAGTATAAGTTACACTTTTAGAAGTTAGATTCTCAGCAAAAACCAGCAAAGATGAAGTAAAAATATTCTTCTCATCTGAACTAATTTCTTTCTGAAGCCTGATGCTCACCAGAGCCTCAGACTGGGGGAGGGTAGGAAAGCCTCACACACTGCTGTGTGTTTTCCATCCATATGGCAACATTTTCCTTATGACCATCCCCCTCCTCACTTCAGACTGAACAGATCTTCACTGCAACGTTTAAATCCTAAACTCTGTGTTCAAAACAAAGGTGCAACATGCCACAACTGAGCTCTTCCCTCTATGAACCTCTCTTTAGAGAAAAAACAATATAATAAAGTTACTACCTAGGCCCTGGATGGTTTTAAAGCTGCAAATTCCACTTTATAATCCCTGGTACAAACTGATTTAAGAGCCTCCCACGTTCTCCACCCATGCACCCCCACCCTCTCAAGCAGGGCATACTGAAAACTATTGAGGAAATCAAACTAATCTAAAAAAAACCTCAAAAAATGAAAATAAACATTCTGTGCAAGGAGAAGAGACTAAGAAATAAGTTTCATGGGCCACATGTGGGTGGTGTTGGCATTTTTAACACAAAGGTCATTTCAACTGACCTGTTTTAGAGCTTCCTCACTCAAGAGTCACATTAACATAGCTAGAAGACAGAAGACAGCAGGAAATCTGTAATTTGGGCACAGAGGCAGAGATTTTGAACAGAGAAGGGTAGGAATTTCTGGCCATACCACCTGGAAAAGTGCTTGTGGAAGCACCACACCCTCAGTGCCCATCCCTCACTGGTTACAAACATTTTTCCAAAACAAGTCAATGCAGCCCATTAACCTGTCCCTGAACATGCCTAGGCTTGTTAAGTCAGGGTCAACATCTCCATACAAACACTGACAGAAATTATAATTTGGCTCAGGCATTCTCCACCCATACACAACCACCTTCTGTCTGCAGTACCTGTTGGTGACAAAAGCATTAGGCATTGGTTGAAGGATTACATCCCACCTTTTAAAGAGTAATTTTCTAGACTGCAAATGAGATATGCGAATATTTCTGACAGATGCTAGACTAGTAGAAGATTCCTTTACTGAAAAAGTAGCACAGCAGCAAGGAAAGGAGCTTGTCATTTTAAAAGGGCACAAGGCTCTACCAGAAACATGATCCAACAGTTATTTTACAGAAGTCTAAAATCAGAGAGAGCATTTCAGGAGCTCTTGTGCCTTCTCTTTAGGTTATCTTTATCTTGGAATACCTACATAGTGAAAACAACAGAATTTTACACACTGTTGCCAGGTGAGCTGATATTATATAATATCCTTCATTAACAATGACTGCAGTACAGGTAATTCACAGCAAAGGGTTAGGTCTGAGTCACACATTAAAAGGCCCGAAAAGCCTAATTAACTGAGTCTTCTCACAGCTCTGAACAGAGACTTTGTCTCCTTCCTATGTAATGCAATAAGTGAGCCTCAAAGCTACTTCAGAAGTTGCTTCATGTTAGTACGTTAGGTACACAGACATACTGTATCACTGTATTGATTTAACACAACTGTTATGAAGGTGCACAAAGAAAGGAGCTTTCAATGGTTGGAAAGACTACGGACAAATCAGAACCAATTTTAATCAACACTTTAGGCTGTGAGAGCCTAATTATCTTGAAACAAAAAGCATCACTGCTATTTCAGCCTACCTATATGGTTATAATTATCTGCATGAAAGGTTATTTGTCTTTAAATGAAAGTACAGAAACCTTTCCTGCCTTTTTCAAGAAGACCACAAATTCACTCACCTCTCCCATAACACACAAAAAGATCAAAACAAGCAAACTCCCTATTTCAGAATTACAAAGGTAAGGATGAGAATTATGGGCAACATAAGGCTTCAGAGCTTTAGAAGCAGCAGAATTGTTCCCTCCTGGCTCCTGTGCAGTGCACCATGAAGCACAAGCACTATTAAACCATCTGCTACAATGGATAAGAATTTAGTGGCAATAATAGCAGAACACTTCCAGCACAGCATTAGTGCATCCACAGAGAGTACTGAGGTATGTGATATTCATGACCTCAATTTCATTTGTTTGGGTTTTTTAAACCAGTCCAAATATACTAAGAATATCACTTATTAAATCAATTTTTCCCCTTTGTGGGATTTATCTTGGATAATAAGGCAGAGAAAAGTAGGCTGTGGACAAAACACAGCTTCCATCCTTTATAGCTGCAAGCTGCAGCATTGCATGAACTTCCATCAGAGTTCTTTTGCTGGTCACAATGCAAGAGATCTCACCTGGCTTCCATCTGAATTTCTGCTCTCCCTCCCTGCTAAAAACAGCAAAACCCACACACAAAAAGAACCAATCCTCAACCACACCTCTGGTATCAACTCTGCCAGCAGCTCCCTGGGCCCTTAAAATGGCCCTACATTTGAGACACTGGCTGTAGCCTGTGGTGGGTTGCAGTGGGAGAGCAGTCCTGAACTCGACCTGCATTCACTGCTGTTTGCCTTCCAGCAGGCACCAAAACCCTGAGCATGCTGCCTGCGCTGAACAGCCACCTCATCCATCCCCTCATTCTACATACAAACAACATTAAAACTTGTCCTCGTGTCAGCAGCAGGTCAGGAGGGATGCATGAAAAGACAGTCGAGGTTCTAGCACATTACGCTCAGTAGTTTTGTTTAGATCTGTATTTCCAGGATGAAGAAGAAAAAATACCAGTTTTTGAAAGCTCAACTTTTTTTTCCCTGCTCTTGAGACCACTCATCAGGTTAAAAGATATTGTGAGTGCCAACTTTTTCTATGCAGAGTGTATTTACTTTAGCCTTTCTGTGTAGCTGCAGAGAACCTTTCCAGGATAATTCTAGCTTATATCTTTTTGAGACTTGCTATGGAAGAGTCATCTGTTTCCTTTATTTCATTAGAGTTATATAAATATATCATACTGAGCAGATATGTTACTCCCACGTCATCCACCAGTACATTATGGAAGCAGCAAACCACTGCCCAAGCCATGCTCAGGCTGGAAGAAACCAAGGAACGCTATTTTCTACTGAAATTTTGACCTATGCTTCATGCTTTATTGGAGGATCTTTCCTGCACTGAACTAGCAAGAAGAACAGTTCATCAGGGATGATTTTTTCAAATTTATTCTTTTAAACCAGTAAAATACTGAAATAAAAAGGTGATGCTTCAGCTACATTTGGTAACACTTACCTAATAACAGGAGATGGTTTGCTTGGATGTTTGGTAATAAATTACTCTACAAACATACCTCCTCAGCTTTGGAAGTAACCATTAACAAAGGCACAGGTAATTCAAACATTCAAGCCTCAACTTTCAATTCCAAGGTGTTTTCATTTTATGAGTGTCTCCAAGAGTTAGGAGTTGGTTTCATCTACTTTAGTCCACATTAGCCAAATTTAACTCCTTCTGTAGGCAAATTTGTTTTAGTGCTTTACATTGCTTCACCTCATCCAGCATTAAGCAGGAAAAGAGTTACAACCAAATAAGATAGAATAGCCACAAGAGTCTCAATTTGTCATACAACACACCCAACAACCTGTATGAAGGTGACTTAGAGCAGCTAAGTTATTGTAAATGTAATTAACAGAACCACATACTAGTCTTCTTCCACTGGCTTTCTACTCCTTCACTGAAAAGCTTTAACATTTCACATCTGTGCTTTATTCAGCACCATTCCATCCCCAGCAGCACAGCAGCATTTTGTTCTATTCAGTTCCTGCTCAGCACAGATGTTGGCAAGTCAGTTTCATGTATCTCTCACCAAAACAAATGAAGTGCTGAGGTGAGAAAAACCAAAATCACTTAAGTAGAGGATAAATGATTGTGTACTTGTCACCTGAAGGACAGATGATATCAACCAATCTCTCACCCAAGTGTTAAGTGATTTGGTGTGGCATATTTCCTGTTTTTAATCTGGTCTGTATATTTAAGGTCACAGCCTGGCAGCCTGAGCTATTCATTACACACCTAGAAATAACAGCTCAGGGCATATCACAAACATGGTTTTCCTCACTAAATCTAGCTCAGTTATTCAGGTGTGAGAAACCCAGTTTATTGTTATTACAGACACAGCATGTCTCAATTAACATCTCTAAAAGGCTGAAAAATATCAAAACAATCATTAAAGAACATTTGCCTGATATAGCAGCACTACTATCCTGATATTCCTTCTGCTGCATCTAGCCAGAGACATCTTTTTTTCCATTATTACTGGAGGGGCACCAATTGAGTTTTTCAAGTTAGCCTCATCTCCTCTGTGTTTTTCTCATTCTAACAACCAGAAGGAAATAGGTGATTTACACATTATAGACACATATTCCAGCAAATTGTCTTACTACTACTGCTTGATCATTCAGAAAAAAATAAATGCGATTTTAAATGCTTTCATATTTCCTACTCAAAGCATCTCAACACACTATATAAGTCAGTACATAAACTCTATCCAGTAACAGTCAATATCACTTAAACAACGACTTAAAACTAGTTTACTTTCACAGTAACTATTTGCTATTTTATCTTAAAAAAGAGAAAAATAATATTTCAGATCCACTGAACTCTGATTTTTCTTCATTATATTTGCATTTCAACCAGCATTCAATATTCTTCCAAGACACAATGGTTCAAAAGTTATGTCTGTTAAGCTAACAAAATCCCAGATGACTTAGCAATTATGATTAAGAAAATGCAAATGTAATAAGCAAACATGCAGACTCAAAAGATATCTTTATCTGCACAATCCTCCCATCCTGTATGCCAAAACACTACAGCATGTTCCAAAACATATCTGCTACACATGCTTCAGTTTGAGTTTGTTTGGCTCTTCTCAGAAGTTTGTGTCAGAGCTTTCAGGGGGTTCTTGTCTTTCATATTCTCTCTCCCACATCTTCCGTTTTTGGTAGCTTAACCATTCTCATCTGTCACACACTGAGTTGCATTTCTGAAGTTACACAAATTTACCATCACAAACTTATACTTCACATTTCAATAAATAAAAGCATGCCTGAGCTCCAGTAACCCTGGAAGTCAGTACTGTAACACCAAGTCGCATTGTAATACCAAGTCAGTATTGTAACTTGAAACACTGAACAGTGAACCAAAAGGAAGCTACAAAAAGTAGCTACTTGCTGAATTCTCACCATTTTGACCCATTTGCACTCATTCTCTGTCTCAAAATCCCCTCAAAACCAGCCAAATAACAATGTAAGAGATGTCAAACATTTAAAATCACACATAGGTAAATTCACAAGCTCAGTAACATATGGACTTTAAATCAGTCTCTCCTGGATGGAAGACACTACCCCCCAACTTCCTCCTCTGAAAAAGTTCATTGCTGGATGAGCATAAGTAACTACATTTTATTCAACAGAAGTCTCTCACGATAACAGAATGTCACAAGGGATCTTTGGAATGCAAACTAAGGGCCCCTGACTTTGGTGTTTCAGTGGAAAAGAGCTCATTTTAGCTCTGATCTGATCACCCCTTTCAGTACAGACATCTTCCAAACCTTCCTTGCACAAGCCTCTTCAAGGAAAGTTTTAAGTCTTAAAACCGAGCTGAAGATACAGATAGAATAACTATTGCTTTTAAATGTTACAGACTTTTACAAATTGAAGAGTTCCTTTGTGTGGAGGGACAGAATGTAAGAGAATAGTGCAGAAGGTAATCTCACACCTGAGGAGTTGTAGCTGTGCTAGTCACCAAAGATTAGGAACAGGCCTGCCCTTAATAGGCCACAGCTGTGTCCAATAAGAAGACAAGTGCTACAAAAGAGTGGGTTAGCTGGGTGAGGAGAGAGATGGAGTTTGTTGGCTGTGCTGTGAAGGAGTCAGTACTGTGAGGAGCTGACCATGAGAAATCACTGAGAAGGTATGGGAACTTTTGCAATAAGATGACAACACCCTTGTTCAAAAAAAACTCCACTGTTGAGCTTTGCAGCTGCTGACTCCCATAGTGAAAACAGCCACAAGCAGGTACTCCAGAGCACTGTTCTCTTCCCAGAAAAATTTCCTAGTACAAGCAGAACTTAGAGAGTAGTATCAAACTGACAGCAATTCTAGATTTTTTTCTTCCCTTCTCTCCGTTGCTATTTATCACACTTCCATATCTTTGAAATGCTTTTCAAAACATGTCTCAATAAGAAGTAAGGGAAAGAGAAGGAGGAGGAGAGGAAAAATACTACAATACATAATGTGCACTGTGTAAAATCTCAGTGTAGGCAGGAACACCGGAGTTTTGACTTCTACTGCTACATCAACACTGACACCAAGCTCTGTGGTTTGGCTGACACACTGGAGAGAAGGAATGGCATCCAGGGGGCCTTGGACAAGCTGCAGAGGTGGGACAATGGGAGTTTCATGAAGTTTAATGAGGCCAAGTACAAGGTCCTGCACATAGGTCAGGGCAATGAGAAGTTCAAACACAGGCTGGGTGGAGAATGGATTCAGAGCAGCCCTAAAGAGAAGGAGCAATGTGCACCTCAAATTTCCAAGGCAAGTGTATCCTGGTGCTGCAACAAAAGCAGGGTGACCAGCAGGTGTAAGGAGGTGATTCTGACCCTCTAGGTCTGCTCTTGTGAGACCCCAGCTGGTGTACTTTGTCCAGGTCTGGGGGCCCCCAACACAAGAAGGATGTGGACCTGCTGGAATGAGTCCAGAGGAGGGTCACTACATTGATCAGAGGGCAGGAGCACCTCTCCTGTGAAGACAGGCTGTTCAGCCTGGAGAAGACATGGCTCCAAGGAGATTTTCCAGCTGCCTCTCAGTGCCTGAAGTGGGCCAACAAGAAGGCTGGGAAGGGACTTTTTGTAGGGCATACAGTGATAGGACAAGGGGGAATGGCCTTAAATGAAGAGTAGCTTTAGAATAGACATTAGGAACAAAATCTTTTCCGTGAGGGTGGTGAGGCACTGGAATAGGTTGCCCAGAGAAGCTGTGGATACTCCATCCCTGGAACTGTTCAATGCCAAGCTGGATGAAGCTATGAGCAATGTGATCTAGTGGAAGGTGTCACTTACACCATGCTTCAACCAAGGTGTTGAAACTAAATGGCCTTTAAAGTCCCTTCCAACCCAGCTCTTTCTATGATCCTAAGACCAGTATAGTAACACCAGTTTGCCTACCTGTGGATTCTGCAACATATGCAAGAGTTAACATTGCTATTTCCTGAAGAGAGTGAAAAATGAAAACCTGATCAATCATTCAAGCATGCAAAAAAAAGTCTTTATATTTTCTGCATGTTCTCTTCACAAACTGCTCCTAGTACCTTTAAGATTACTATAGCAGCTCCTGAATAATTCCCCTCCAACATCAGAGCTTGATTATTAAAACATGAACTTAGAAAACATGGAGAAAATAAAAATATTTGTACTTCTCTATCTGCAATTTAACCTGTCAGACATGTATTAAGTGGTTCAAGAGACTCTTCTTCCAAGAAAAGGAGTAAAGCCCTGAGCAAGAAAAGTCCCTGGCCTATTGATGGGTCACTGCAGCTGCTGAAAACTGGTGACACACAAGATCAGATCATTTCAACAATGAAAACTTCATCAGTTGAAAGAAGGGAGCTGTTACTTTCAAAGTACAAGGGAAACTAGACATTAGAGAGAACAAAAAGCTTTCCAAAAGCTCACTCAACAATCAGAAATTGACTCCCTCCTCCCCAGGTTGCTACACACACATGAGCTCATTTACAGACAAAGAGAATGATGACCTACTTTCCTACCTCATATGTAAAACAATAATTAAAGAAAAAGCTGCATGACAAATTACTGTAATGTAAAGATACATGTAAAATATCTGCACCAGCACTCCACGCTTTAAGAGAATTTTTTTTATGCCATTATACAAACTATTGCTCAACATCTGACAACTTCCTCTCTACAACCTCTGTCAGGATAGCTATAGCCATCTATTTCAAAAGAGATGAATAACTCAAAAAAAAAAAAAGTCCAAAGTGTTCAAGTGATTTAAAATAGAAACTGTTCCCCTCAATAACAACTAAGCTTTTACAAAGTTTTTATCCCCAGAGAGATAAACGGAGTGTTGCGCAATTTGCTGCAGATGAAATACACAGCAAATAATATCTGGAAAAGCAGCAATCTTGTCATCCTCAAACAGGCACTGGAAGTCTTTTAGAGCTATTCTGTAAGTGACAGCTTGCTCTGATACACTCCCCAAAATTCTGTCATCATTGTACTTGGGGTACCTACTGCCAGTATGATTCCTCTGCCTGTTGTTAAGGCAGCCATAGTTTAACAATACTGCAGGCACCCAAGTGTGAGGGCCCTGGAAAACTGCAAGACTAATGGCGCTGCAGTTAGGAAAAAAACCCAAAAATAACATTTGCAGTGACAAATGTGAGGCTGTCAACATTTAAACAAGGTTTTGTAGCCTGTTTTAGTTAAACTGCTCACTATCCTATTTAAATAAGGTTTTGTAGCCTGTTTTAGTTAAACTGCTCACTATCCTATTTAAATAAGGTTTTGTAGCCTGTTTTAGTTAAACTGCAATCTGCATTCACTATCACAACAGTCAGTGCTTTTCTCCCCAACTTTTTAATACATAATATGTAATATTGAAGGCATTTTTGACAACTGACAAAAGGACTTACCACTATCATCATCAGTCCTATCAAGACCCCATCTCCTAAGACTGCAAATGATGTAGAAGTTAAAATCCAAGAGAAATAAGCTGTAAGGAAAGTAGTAATTTATGAACACATACCTATGATGGAATCCCTTCGAAAAACATCTCTGTCAAAAATATAAAATGACAGATGGCGAAAGGTCCGAGGAATTTCACAGTAAAAGTCTTCTCCATAGAAGGGGCTGAGTGAACAAAAAAAAACCAACACACACAAACACATACACAAAAAAAAAAGGAAAATAGATTAGTGTTGGTATCCTGGACAAGCTGGTGCGTTTATATTTCACAACCAGAACATCACTCAGGACTGTGATGGCCTTTCCCACAACTGAATGCTCCCTTTTAAGCACAGTTCCATTTTGACTCTTCCTAAATATCTTAAACACTCACAGAACAAGATTTTTTAATGAGCAAAAAAGAACACATACTTCTTTCTATCTGGAAAACAAGTATCCCTTTACAAAGGGGGCAGAGACCACATTATTTGTTAACATACCGCGCTTGAAGGGCAGGGAGAGGCCCCTGCTGCCAAAGAATGCTTATAGTAGACCATTAGGATAGAGATCACAAAAGCATACTGAACAGGATGAGAAAAATACAGTATGATTCATGGCTTTTTTTTTTAAAGCACTTAGTATACCTAAGATAAAATGCCTACAGCCGTTGCATCTTTTCTCATCCCCTGCAAAGTTTTTTATTTAAAGTCAGACCCAGCCAACTGATGGTAACTACGCCTTGGAGCTGGCAGCTTGTTACGTCAGAGCACTGAGTATTTTTGCACAGTGGAATTGCATAGTTTTGGTGTGGGTTTTTTTGTTCTGTTTTTCTTTTTACAATAAGATTTTTTTTTTTAAAGACATTTAAAAAAAATAAGAAAGTACTATCTCAGCATGCAAAGCTCCTTATGGACCTAAGGGGCTTTCTTTGGATCCTACCAATTTAAATGGGAAAAAAATTTCTCAGACACCTGACAGCAATGCTTTCAGTTTCCTTCTATCAAATTACATGGTTAAGGATTTACTCCTAGGAACTATAAGCATATATAAACATTATTTATTCATTGACAGGTCTACCATTTTACACAGACCTTTCATTCCAAGTCACTCACGCTTCAGTAGATCTAAATGAGTGGATGCAATTCAAGTCACATGGACAAATACAGCAAGCACTGCAGATGTAGATTTAAAAATATATCTAATTCCAACAGGCCAAAAGCCAGCAAGTTTTTTCTTCCCCTCTTATTGCCTTGGCTGAGCTCAAAAATGAGACATGATTGCGCTGTAGTTTTAATCACTATTAAAGTTTTTTATGTTAGAAAATCAGATATGCAAAAGTTATTAACAACTCCTTGAATAAACTTTCAAAATTTTCAGAATTTTTTCATGAAAGGTCATTTCCCTGGCTTCTTTCAGGGATGTTTTACACCACCATATGTTTTTGCTTGTATTTCTGCCTATGGGAAAATACACTCCCTCAGAATCACCACGTTCCCTCAAAAGCTAGCTGACAAGTCTCCCTTAAAACACAAAGGCAATGCAAATTAGCTCATCAGTCTGTGTTTGAAGGGAAAATGACACCATAATTTCATAAAATCCAGACATCACTCTGGATTCACCAAGAACATTATTTAAGTCGCTACTCCACTAGCCACACAAAGAACACATGTTGGATGAACAACAAAGCCCAAGGCATACCCACAGGTTAAACTTCCACCACTGAAATGGTTTCCCATTCCTTGAAAAAAATGCATCCAAGTTACAAGAACCAATGTGAGGCCCACTCAGCCATGCCTACTGTGAAGGCAGGGGAGGAAAACCTGACAGCTGGAATGGCAGCTGGTTTGACTCCTTGTCCCAACTGCCCCATCCAATTCAGCACTCCTTGTTACATCCGCTCTACCCATTCTGCTCTGATAAGTTTCATTTGGAAGCAAGAATTTCACAGCCACTACTTCAGGCCCAAAATACCTTAATTCTTTGTTAAAGGCAGCTTCTATCAAAGTGGGAGCTGCAGGACTGTCCCAGCAGCCATGCTTGTGCTGGCAGCCCCGAGGGCCTCACTCTGTGCACATCACTTGGTGCATGTTTTCACACACAGGCTTAACCCTAGGGGGCCAAACAAATGCATTAATATTGCCCAAATACCTAGTGCATTATACATGCAAAACACTTCCATCATTCTGAGCTTTAATACTCTATTCAGCCATAAAATTGTCCTTTCTGCTGGAAGAACATGACAGATGAATTTATTTCATTCATGACCTTAGAATGAAACGATACTTAATGAACTGTGGATTATATATTCAATCCTCTATCAACAATATAAGGGAAGTTTCAGTGTACTGCAAATTTAAATGCAATATAAATACAAGTGACTTATACTGAGCATAATTTAATGATTCTGGGGGGAAGAGACATCAACTGGAACCTTTGGCAAGTCCCTCCCATTAATGTTTGCCATGGGTGTTGAACAGAGGCAGAAGTCAACTAAGATCAATCCACAGCAAAACAAACAAGAGCCAGAAAAGCAGTGTGGACAACAGGAGGTACCTAGCCCAATGCACAAAATCAGAAAGAGACTAAAAAGCAGAAGAAATGCTGTGAAGGCTGACTTAGCCATGCAGGGACTGTATCAGGTCACTACAGGTTTATTAGTCTGAGCAGGGCAGTGTGAGCCACCATCAACAGAAGAGATGCTTTGTTCTGCTCTTGGCTTCTCCCCTCTGAGATCTTGAGCCCCTTGCAGATTCACAACCTCTCATCACTCAGGTAACACCCCTGAGATGCACTGGTTCTTAATTAATTTAAGCAAGATTTCCAACACAACCATACTGTCTCTGCACTGGGTAATTAGCCAGAAAAGTTTTAATTGTAACAACACACATCAAGATAAATCCAGAATGTTCCCAACCCAATCTTGTGCAGCTCTGCAGAAACAGTAACTTCTTTCTGAAGGAATCAAATGCAACCATACAAATACTTCCAGCTTCCACTGAAATGTGTGCTTTTTCTCCATGTATCTCCTCAGAACAGTACTTGCTTTGTCTCCCACCAAGACCTGAAGAGCAAGAGGTCGCAGCAGTCAAATCCCATCATTTATTTCCCAAGCTAACTTATCTCGAGCGAGAACCCCAGGGCTCCAGAAGAGTTTTTCCAAAAGAACAGCTAAATCCTTCCCCCAGTGTCTCCTCTCTCTGAAAAGCCAGAATTTGTCGGATGGGGATTCAGTACTTTTATTTTGACAGAGCAATTAATAAAAAGCAGCAACATCTGCCTACCCAGCCCTCAGGAGTCTGACAACATCCTCCAAAACAAATACTGGAACTAGCCGGCCAAAAACTCAGAAATCTTTCAAGAACCAAGTGAGTTCAGATTCAACTTACAGGTTTTGAGTTGAACTTTCCTTGTAGATGAATCAGCCCTACACTCAAGAGATATTTTAATCATTCAGAGTGGAGGAGTGACAGTGAGGGCCTCCTCCCCAACCCTGGCAGCACAGACTGCACATGAATATGATCACAGGGGAAGGGCATGGCCAACACCAGTGCTGTCATTATTTCAGTTTCTTCTGCACTTCAAACAAGTGGTGGGATGTTACTGCTGAGAGCAAGAACTTGCAAGGCCAGAAACAGTGGATTTCCCCTGAAAATGCAATTCATCTTCTTCCAAGCTGAACATAACTGCATTTTCAAACCCAGCTTCTTCAGTAAGGACTACTAAGTTCAGAACAGCTCTGCTAATTTTTAGTTTTGCCATCAAAGTAACAAGAAGAGTATCACTGCAGGTATCAGCTAGTCTTTAGTTATGAAACAGAGCTTGTTATTAAATCACTGTCTCTTGTTTTCCTGATGGGGTTAGAAATGGAGAAAGATCTGTACCAATTTTTAAATCCTTGCTCCAAGCTTTCAGGCACACAAGGGTCTGATTAGCCTTCAATTCCACACACTCTCCTTCACACCCCTTTCTCATTTCTCTTTCAGTACATGCACATATCTTAATATGTCCTGAGCTCAGGGAAGTCTGAGCTCAGCAGTCCTTGTTCCTTAGGAAGCACAGGGCTCTCTTACTGCACAGCTTTTGTACAGCCTCTATCACCAACACACGCACTGAAAAATCTCTCCTCAGGACACTTTCTGCTCTCCTCACAGAAGAGACACACACAAAAAAATGAAGTCAGACAGATGCATAAACAGTGCAGCCTATCTAAACCTTCAGGCATACTCACTCTCACCTCACCAAAAACTTGCTTGTTATGAATGCTCATGGCATGGGAGCAAGGTATATTTTCTTGGAATACCAAGAAAACAAAACTAAAAAAGATCCCTCTAGGTATTGTTTCACTCACTTAACAGCTTTCCAGCCCTCCCCATTTCAAGGTATCTATTTTTGAATGTCTTCTAAGCATGTTATGGCAGTGAATATTTTCAGGAGGAGACTGGGAAGGAGAAGAGAAACAAAAATTACTGCGCAGATCAAGTGGAATGAAAATAAATAATGAAGAGAATCCTTACTTCAAACACAATACACCCTCTAAAAAGGGTTCAAGAATTGTTCACATTTACATATTATACTAAATTCCAGAAGTATACTTGCAAGTTTATTTCATAGCTTCATATATCTACTGAGATCATCACAATATTAACGGAGAGGAAGAGATTTCATAAAACAAATGTTAGTGTAAAAACATTTCTTTAGTTTCAGGCTGTGTTACAAAACCTCATGCTTGTTTTTCAATACTTAGGATTCGCTAAAGCAGTTTTGTTTCTGTGCTGGCACCAGTACTTCAGTGGATGAAGTGAAAGAGTTGCATGATGAATAATAATGAAACCCCTCAAGCCAGAATTCTTTGTGTATAGATTTTTTTTAAACTGCTTTTGTGATTAAAAGTGAGGACTATTAACATGCCACAGACAACTCCACATCCTCTGACTATTTTAGAAGGTTTAGAAATACTGAATTCATCCTGCTACATGAACTGAACACCAGAGTTCACATCACCATGTGAGCAGGAAGCAGAATCAGTCTGTACAAAGGAGCACACTTGTTTGTTTCTACTGCTAAGCTTTTTCTACTACTTGGCTAATACTTTTTATGCTATGCTTTGCAGCATATGTAAGGGAGTGGGGTAGAAGAGAGGACGTTTATTCAAAGCAGATACAGCAAGCCAAATAAAATCTGAATGCACTTCAGTCTCCTACTAGACACAAAACTAGGAGACAACAGGCAAGTAAGACAGGCTCTGTAAATGCCAAAGTTGGTAGATGCCACAGTAGCTTTCTGACACAATTTATTAAAAATTACTAATATTATATTTGAAGCACAGATTTGGCAGAGGACATGCAACAGGCAGTATATGGCACAGGAGGCAACCTCTAAATCCAAACATATCATTTCTGCCCACTGTTGAGAGTGCTGGCTGCAGTCTACCAGACACCCACTGAGCCTAAGTGAATTTTTTCTGATGTATTGTGCAGAGACACTCGGATGAACAGTGCTTTGTTACACCCATAACCAGCCCTACTACATAGAGGAAAAAATAAAGCAGTGTGCATTTTCTCAATCCTGTGCTCAGAAGAGACAGACAGACACATGAGCTATAGTTATCAACCTCACTTGACAGTTGCTGGTTTGGCTCAATGAGGCTTACAAGGATTATGATAAACTGAAGCAGCAGCCATTTGGCCCCTGGTCACCTCCCAAAATATTCTGTAAGATGATACACACAAACAGCAGAAGTCACATTATAGCTGCATTTACTTTTTTTTTTTTTTAATCATTCAAAGCAGCCTACAACACCAGCAATTGTTACTCACATGGGTGGCTTTTCATATAGATAAACACTCTCATTCATAAACCCTGCCTTGGGTCTCAAGGTTCACTTCATTCTCCTTCTTCCATTAAAACTTGCTTCCTTTACTGGCACTCTTCCCAGCTATATTACTTCCCTGCACAGCCATGCAGTGCTTGGCTTCAATAATATCCCAGACTGAAGCTGTACCCCCACCAATCTCAACCCTTTCCCTTAGAGCCTCAAGGTGTTCCAGAACTGAAGTTTATTGTCATCAGGAACTCAAGCCACTGTTAGGTGTTGTCACAAGCAGACCTTGGGAACCTGCAGGAGTGAGGCAGCAGAACACACTACCACATCCACCTCAAGGCCTCTGCTTAAGGCATCTGGGCTGGGGAAAGCTGTTATTTCAAGGAGGTGAGCTGGCCGTGTAAGAATGTAGAAACAGCTAAAGGAGCTAGCTCGGATACAACAGCTAATTTTGGCAACATTCCAACTAAGGGAAACAACTTTGTGTTTAAAATTTGAGAAGTGGCCTGCATCCAAGATGTTATCAGAACATGAGAAATTTAGCTACACAGCCATGAACTCCAAACACACTGGGAAAGAGGATTTAAGCAAACCTAGAATTAGAAAATAGAATTAAATATGGCAATAAAATAACTTAATGAAAATTCTGAGAGCTATTGGCTGAATTTGTTACCTGATCTAATTTTGAAACAAACACAGAATAACCACCTATGAAAGAGAACACAGCCTTAACTATGAATTTACAGCGTATTTCAATATACAGTTACAAGCACACTGCAGACTTGTAGTTCTCATTGTTATGTTCACCAGAGACTAGCAAAAAAAAAAAAAAAAAAGATCAGGGGTGTGAAAGTGGGGAAAGTGCCTATGGCTTCATTTGCTGTTTCATTCAGGCTTTGATCACTATGTTTAGCATGTGAAAAATTCCTCAGTGAAATAGTGGTGAACTAAATAATCACAGACTCAACATGCTTGGCTCACCTCTCTAAAGCACACACTGTCAGAAATTTGATTCTTAGTGTATGACAGATTTTGCCTTTATTCATTTCCTTGAAACAAATTTAGAGATGTCACATTCCTTCCATTCTTCACCTATGATTTGAGAAGCTGCCTTGATTTCCTGTTGCAGCTGACACTGCCCTTTAAGTGAATGGGCACATTTGATGCAAACTGCAAAGGCAAAGTCAGTCTTAACACCAACAGTCCAAGAAAATTCATCCTCAGGAAATATCTGTAGCTAGGAAACACTCCTGGATGGTGGAGCGTGAAGTAGGGAAAGCTACTAATGGGGGAGGATAAGTGGTTTATTGAGCAAAGGGAATTAATAAGCAAAATTCTTGTCAGGCTGTTTACTTGCAGCTCAGAACTAAAGAAAATTTGTAGAGCTCTGCATTTTAAAAACCACAGTCATTCTAACATGCTCCTTAGGACATAAAATACACGAGTCCCTTCACGTACATCTTTGCTAGGTTATATGGAATGGATCCAAATCTACTCAGTGTCTTTGTAGATGACGGTAATATAAATATTGAATGACAAATACAAAACAGAGAAGCATATTAAATCCTGGCTCTAACTGACCTCTCCCTCATATCTTATGACTTGCATGTGACCTTCTTAGAATTTAGCAAAAGCTTGTGCCAAGTTTACAAAAACAGTGCTGCTTGAAGAGTTCAAGACTCTCTCCCTGAGAACCTGGATTTCTTGGTCTGACCAATTCACATATTCACTATTCTTGCCCAAAGACCCCCAGAGAAGTGGGATGATTCTGAACTACCCATATAAACAGCACTTTCATGTTGCTCTGTGGTTTTATAGGAAGGCCTGCCCCAGTGGTAACCAACCCTTGACTTGTTTCATTCAGACACTACTAAGTTTATGGCAACAGCCCTCAAAATCTTCCAGCACAAAGCAGCAGTGCCCACCATCCAGTTTAACAGCAGCCAAGAGGCTGGATGTCAGGAATGATTTAAGTTCTATGTTGCAATTTATGAGCTCCACCTGACTGCTGAACAGAGGAGGTAAGAGTCACCATGCTGGCTCCTCTCAGTTTTTGAGACACACATTCAGAAAAAGGGCATCAAGCTCATAGATATTCTCTTCAGAGCACTGGTAAGGGCACTTGACTGGACAACAGGATGTGCTGGGTCAATTCTTTTGAGTTCTGAATGATTCATGCATTGTTGATTTAAAAGGTTACTGCTCTCAGCTGTCTTCTCATGCCTCTGCCACAGACTAATAAAAAAAGAAAATACGCTGCAGAAGATTAGGACAAAGCTCAGGGAGGCAACTTCTTACACTGTCCCAGCATAAAACAGGAGAGGATGAGTCAGAGCCTGAAGATTCTATAACAGATATTCCAAGCAAGCCAGAATTGGACATTCATCCAAGTCCCTCTGGGAAGGAGAGATAACTGCTTCCTTTTTTCCATCTGCCAGTTCTATTTAAGCTTTACACCAGGAGCAGGCCTGCATTGAAAAATATACATTTATGCAATGCCTAGTAGAAGCCTAAAGAAGCTCAACTGAGAAGAAAGTGTGTGGGGGGAAAACCGTAATTCCCAACTACACAAGACATGTATCAATTACAGTGAGCCTTTCATGCAGGTGAAGGAAAAAAACATTCAGAAATGCTGCAAAAGATGGGCTTCTCCAGGATAAATCTGAACAAGAAGACATCATTCCAGAATCAGTAGTGCTAGGACTGCTTATGAAAGACCTCCTAATTCAGATTTTCACACAAACTATCTTGTTTTCTGTAAACTACATAAAAGTAATTTTTTTGAGCTTATTGGAAGATGAGGGAGTTACCAGCTTTAGTAAAAATACAAGAAGTACTTAAAACTATAGCAAGCCAGTCCTGTGCCAGACATGAAGTGACAGGAAATAGAAACCAGGTACAACAGACCAGAGCCAGGGATCTTCCCTTCAAACTGTTAGAGGAGAACTGTGTCAAGCCATGTCACCCAGCCATGCAGTGTTTCAGGCAGGACTCAATTAATTTAGCCAAGCATTGGCCCAGCTTCACATCCCTGTTCCCAACCATTGTGTATCACTGCAATACCTCAGAGAAACAGACCAACACAATCCATGATTAAGCTGGCAAGGGCCTGCCAAAGGAGCACCAGACATGAGAGCAGGAATTCCTCTGCTGCACAGAAATTCCATGACCCATAGGGCACATGAGCCCCACCTGCCCAATAACTCACTCAATGGGTTAAATCCATCTGCAAACAAGCACTAAAGAATGGAACGTGATGAGGGATCACGTGATGAGGATCCTCATCCCAGAATCCTACAAAAAATAACGGGCAACTGCAGTAGGGTCTGGTATCAGCTGAAAAACATCTTCTGGAAGACTATGTATGCATTTGTTTTAAAAAATGTAAACACAGTCATGAAAGATAGAGTAGCTGTTTGAGTGTGCCTCATGGAGTAAGAGCAATTCCTACCCACAGGTTGGGAAGACATCCCAGGATTACCACTCATGTAGTTGGGATTTTTGTTTGCTTTTCTTTTATGGCCCAGAAAAACAAAGACAGGAAAACAATTATAGGACTAAATGCAAAACTGAGTTGATATGAATGTTTATAAGTGGAAATTCAGAGACTGTAAAGCAGCAAGTTTTTCAAAAACAGTATTTGAGAACCGAAGCTCACACAGGGAAAAGGCAGGCTCCCACTGACTAGGAGAAGAAAGAATGATGAAGGAGATCATTTTAGTCAAGCCTTACATCAAAGAAAATAGGTCCATAATGGGATTTTGAGAGGTCATCTGGTCCCACCATTGTTTCAAAGCTGGAAGATCTCTATTATTTAGTTCAGACAGATCATATAGAACCTATTAAAAGCCATCAGCAATAAACATGAAAACAAACAAAATCTACTCCAGTGCTCCAGAACCTTGAGCAGAGATTTTTTCTTCACAGTTAACCTTAACCTCAACTTCCTTCCCCACTGCAATTTGAGTTCACTATTACTTGCAATATCCATACTGGACAGAGAGGCCAGTTCTCCCCCTCTCAAATTTTGGCTTTGGTGGGGGGGTTGTTAGGGGTTTGTCTTGGTTTGTTTTTTTTTTATCTAAATATTTATGTCTACTCTCATCCTCTTCTCTAAGCTAAACAATTCTAATATTTCAATCTTTCCTCACTGGTTATGTTCTCCAGACCTCTGATCATTGCTCAGTTCTCCCCTGAATTTGCCTCAATTAACCAAATGAACTTAGTCCTGTCAGGAAACCAGAAACCTTCCAATTTTTCACAGCCTCATGTACCTCTCCATCTTTATTAGACAACCTAAAAACAGATGCAGCTTTTCCCACTGAATGAATTATACTTGTTGCTTATTTTTATTACCAAGAGTTTATTTTTTCAATAGAAAAATGCTTGGATTAATTCAAGGAAATGACATCAGCTATTCTCACACATCCTCACTTCCTATCTTCCATTTCCCTGTGAAGCACTAATGATCATCCAGAAAAAAAAAAAAAAGAAAAAAAAGAAAAAAAAACCACCAAAACAACAACAACAAAATGCATATGATTCACCCAATCAGTTTTAAAAAAATAATTGGTTCAGGGATATTTGATTTAGGGATACTACATGTCAGCTATAGGGGTGAGGAAGAAAGCCTACAGAGCAATTTTTGCTTTTAGTTTGTATACTACAAATTAAAGAGCATTAGCACCATCATTCAAAAACACCAAGGCTTAAAGATGACAAAAATTTGTGTGAAAGAACAATTAAAGAGACTTACAGGAATAAATCCCACTCACATTCCTGAATGGGTCAGGTACTTCTGAGTAGCTGGGAGTGAGGTCTAGAGATACTTCCTGAAGTACATTATTTGCAATAACAAGACAAATAGCAAATTCCTAACTTATTACTCAAATTGGGAAAAGGGTGAGAGTTATCTCTTAATATAGATGTTATGAACTTGATTGTTCCTTGCTGCTTCTTTCCTCTCCACTCAAAAAAAAAGTCTGGCTTACCAGAATATACATATATACCCAGCCTAGTTCCCTTTATTTTTTATTTTTTTTATGTCTAAGGATTTCCAGAAGAAAGCATTTTAATTTTTACTACATGCTTCTCATTCTGTTTCATTCTACATTTGACCTCTGCAATCTCATAGGAAGTGTCCAAGATAATCAGACAAGCATCTTATGTTCAAGCCTCTCCTTTCAGTTACAGCCTCGTGACAGGAAAAAAAAAACAGAATTCTTAACTCCCTAGGGCAGCCAGACCAATGCAAAATTTTAAGTCTAGAAAGATGCAAAATGGAGTTTAGTGAACCTTTTCTAAACTGAGATTTTAAAAGCTCAGGAAGTACAAAACAAGTACTGTAGAAAGAAAGAAGCACTGGCGATACATTGTTAGGGAAAAAATTAATATGGATTGCCTTGGTGAAGGCATTTTTTCCCCTTAAATACAGGTCAGTATCATGACATTACTCTTTTTACACTAGTGTTTTTTAAACTGGAAGAAGAATCCTATTCATTCTCTCTTCTCCCCTCAAGAAAGTATCTTTGGAATATTAAACAAACCTAGTTAGCAGACAATGAGAAGAGTCAACAGAACATTTATATATGTATGTGTTACCATAATGACTTCTCCACTATTTTGGTCCTGAAAACCTCCTCCTGGTCCAGGTTTACAGTACAGTAGCAATCCCTCATCTTGTTTGGCCCTGGATATGTAGGAAGATTTTTGGCTTCACCTAAAGACAAGAAAGAAAAAAACCAGAAAGGTTACATATTAAAATGTTATCCATAAATCAGTAATCTGTCAACTACTGCAGCGCCAGCAACATGGCTAAAGGAAAGTATTATATTTTCCTTCTCAAATGTGAAGTCTCCATCAAACTTTGCAGCAGTCTCCTGTTTTCAATGCAGCAGGTCCTGATCAGGTTTAGAGCTCAGCTAAGAACTAAGAAAAGTCCATTGCATCCAATTTATTCCCATGTATTTGGATGCAGACTATCTCCTTCCATACAAAGTTTAGGTTTTGATTAATGCTCCCCTAAGATACCAAGAACACAACATAGCAACCAAGCTTTTCAACACAGCCCGGTGATTTTATCCTGAAGTCATTACCAGAACACAGCAAATGAGCTGTGCAGATCACAGCTCCACCACTCACCACGGATGTGGAGATGGAAAACAGTCACTTTAGTTACAGCCAACAGCCTTAGATCACAAGCTGGACTTCAAAGCACTCTGATGGGATAATTAGCACTTGTGAAGCTGCCTAAGGCCCTTGCACAAAGGTACCATGCAAGTCATGAATATTCTTCACAATAAACATTTGTTTCAAAACTACAGCAAGAAGTTAGTACTATAATTAACAACAACAAAAAGGACAGGACCGAGGAACTCAGGCTAACCAAGAGACTACCAAACCCAAGTGTATGAAACAAGAACAAAAACCACAGTTTTCCCCTTTACATATTCATTAACAACCAAAGTCAAGTACTAAACTTCCTTGGCCAACTCATAAAAATCAAAACTCTCCATCAGGAAACTGGACAAAGCCCCTCATCATTTGGCTGAAGTATGTATCACTATGTGGAGGAGTGATTTAAATCTAAAGACAAAACTTAGACTAAGTGTAAGTCTGCAGTGCACATGGTCCTATTTACTGTCACTCTTCCAGTAGCTGGAGATTATTAGCACATAGCATGGGTACTAGGTCATTCTGTCCTGGTAAAAATATAAGGAGTAAGACCAAAACTGCACAGAGCAAGGGAACACAGGCTTGTTTGCCAGTACAGAAGGAAGCTCTAAATGATGGTAACAAATATAACTTTTTATCCAACCCCTGCAGCTCAGCTTAAGTGCACTTTCCTAGACACAGTTCCCCAGTCTCTGGCTCCCAAATAGCTTCATACTAATAACAGAATCACCTTGTTTTTTTCAACTCTGTCTTCAGTACAGACATACTTGTTCCTTTTGGCAGATTTGTCCCATAGCAATCTGATGCATGTGCCTGTAAACACTGAAGACGCACAGCAAGGAAATGCTGAGCCAACCTGCACCCTCAGCTATTAAGGAAAGACATCAAATGACACAGGACTCCACATCTTCCTGCCTATCATCTCCTTCTGGCACACTGTTCACACACTTCTGCTAACTGACCCATGGCATGCCCTTGGAAACATCACACAACGACACTTCTCAAAAATGGCTTGTCCATGTGTGACTGTATGTGCATGTAGTGCATACATATGCGCCATGGTTAGTTTTTTTTCTAAAGCTAACCATGGAGCATATATAGAGGCACTAAAAAGGGACTAGAAAATGTTGCTTCACACATTAATGCCTTGCTTCAGAGTTCTTCTAAATAAGTTTGTTCGCTCAGCTCAGCTGATACAACTTGATAGCGTTCTTCCCACTTCCTTCAGAGTTGCGAGACACTGGATTAAAAAAAGCTGTCTCCACTGTAATTTGAAGGTGTGACTGGAACATCTGCTGGCATGCTCAATGTGGTGTTAAACTAAGCTGAAGTGTTAGCAATAGTTCAACTGCAGCAGCTCTAGACAAAAATATACTGAGGATTATTGATGGCTTGCTCAGTCGGCACTGAAGTCTGTCCTGCCACGCTAAACCTCCAAGTTTTATTCTTGTTAGTCTGAGTTCAAGCAAGTTACAAATCAAATGCCCTATTCTCACACAGACTGAGGCCTCCAAGCCTGTCTTCTCTGCCCAAGCAAGCAAATTCCTGTTAATTTTTCTCCATTAGAGTCACATGAGAGCAGCCTCTTTCCTGGATAACAGGGTACAGTTCCCCAAAGAGACAGTGTCAACAGGAAGTGTTTCAATAGCAGACTGATAAGGAACTCTTCCTCCAGGGCTGGCACACTGTTCTCACACTTCTTCCAAGAGAAAGACACAACATTTTCAAGCTCAAAATCAAACCAAAACAGTAACACAGCTTCCCTTTTTCTTCACTCTTCCACTTTCTGCTTCAACATTAATGCATTACATGAAACCAAATTCTGTTTTTCATCTTGATTTCCATTTTTTTTCATGTGCACAATATTCACTTAAGCACTTAAAGGTAATAGTTATTTCAAGTACTCTAAGAACCACATTTTGAGAACTCAGTTATTTCTTTCATAAAAGACTTACAATAGGAAAGCCCACAATATTGAAACCTAACTGCAGTGTAAAGGAAGACACCATTTAGCATCACTGGAAAATGGCTGCCTGCATAGTCTGTACAGCAAATTAAAGGTCACCACCGTCACAATGGTACAAAGTACACAGAGGGAAGATAGAGGGAGAAGACATTTTACAGTAATTTCTTTCTTCAAAATGAAAAAGACCCTGGAAAACCATGGAGATTAGAACAATGGATTAATTGACCAACCCAATATATTAATCATGTTACTGACTTGAGTACTTACAAAAAAAAATACTGTTTCTTCCCAACAACGGCAGCAGCCAATGGCTGTTTAGATTCCTCCAGCACTGAGCAGTCGAGAAAGAAAAATTTATCAAGCTTTCAAGCACAGCTAAAGACTCAGCTCTCTAGCCAGACATTTTAAGCCAACAAATGCGCTCTGTTAGAGCTTCAGTTGCTCTTTAGATTCCTCCAAGACAAAAAAGTTCCCTCTGTGACACTCTTTTGCCATCTACAATGAAGCTGAACAATCTGATCAGTATTTTTTTGGATTTGCTACCAGCAAACTGAAAATAAAAGAAAGTCCTTAATACATTATATAGTCATGCACTATTTCCATTTTCTCAAAAAACAGAGCTGATGAGATCATTTATTTTGGGCAAGAATTTAATCACTTAACCTATGTGTGCAGAAGAGACATCTTCATCAAGTGCATTTTCAAAGGCCAACTCCCATGTTTTTTCCTCCCTTCTTCACATGTGTGAAGTACCTGCACAGAGGAGAACTTGGAGAGGGTTTGCAGATGAAAGGTCAACACACTCGCCTTTAAAACCTTTAGTTTTCCACTGCCACTAAGAAGAAATGGAATGTTTCTTAAGATGTCTAAGACCCTGACAATTCAGACTACACAAGCACTTTGTTTTGGAGCATAAGGCCTCCATTTGAAGCCACAGCAGCAGAATAATCTGTTCAAGTTTCCAATAGCTGTTCCCCCTATCCCTGCACTTCCAATGTACATGGTCCTAATTTAACTGTGTGCCGAACTCAATTTAGCACTAAGTACTTAAACCTAGCAAAGCTGATTTCAGCTGTGGAAAAGTTAACATTGGTATTTTAGACAAGTCTTAAAAAAAGACTGTACAATTCTGAATATGTCACTGGCTTGCTATCTTCTCCCCGTTCTCCTCATAGAATTACTACAAGGTTGCTACATTTCAAAAATAGACTACCACAGCAGATAGCTTAGCTTAAGCCAGGCACAGGGAATGCAACAAGCTGGAAGAAGATAAAGGAAAAACTCAAAATTGTATTTATCTTCCTTGTTCTTCCCAATGTTGCATATTGCTGCCCTGCTAAAACACCAGCAACCAAAGGAAAGCAAGTTTAAAGGGCGCTCCTACACATATGGCAAGGAAGGGCGCTGGGAGCATAACTGGTAAGAGCTAAAAAAACTTGGAAAATGCTTCTAGGAATAAGTATATGCATACATTTCCTTAAGGTTTTCCCACTTGAATTTTTTGAAGCATCTAGTATTTTAAATTGAATTTAGATACTTACCATTGTGTCTTCTTTGTTTCTGATATATATTTCCCCAGATGCAACTTTCTGAAAAGCAAAGGCTACATGGCAGCCACATATTGTATCTACCTTTTGCAACAGATTTCCTGCTCTTATGCTGCCAAATATTGGGTCACCAGCACACATCTGCCAATCTGAATGCATGAAGGAAGATTTTGTAATGCATTAACAAATTTAGCTTGCTGCTTTCTAGCAGCAACGTATTTGACCATGATGGCATGACAGAGCCATTTCTCAAACTGTTTCAGAAAACAAACAAGCAAACAGAAACCTACCTCCAAAAAAAAAAAATCCAATAAAAGCAGCTGAGCTTTCAGTACCAGAGCATTTGACTTCAGGGAGAATGCTGAAAGACTTAAGTATAGAAACAAAATAGCTAAAATCTGAAAAGGGCATCGTATCCAAACCCACAGCAATCCACTTTGTTTCCACTATATTCAGGAAAATACCCTCCAAAGAAACTTGCAGGGAAGCATTTCAAGAACAAAAGCAGAGCAGCAATGTATGTCAAGAATGAAAAGCTTCTCCTGTTCTCATTTAAGCTCTCTATCTCAACAGAGATGCTGGAAATCTTGAAAAATTATCTCAAGCATTCCTTTCAAGTTTTCTTTCTTCTGAAAAAGCATTATTGCTTGAACACTCACAGATCAAGCAAAAACAGAAAAAAGAAAATGTATGTACACCCAGACCTCTGATGACCACAATTTATGCTTAAAAAGCTACTCATGCACAAAATTCAGCATATATGTAAAATATCAAGATGACAACAAGTTTCTAATTAATACTTCATTGTACTTGAAACAGAAATATAATACCACTCAATGTGGATTAACACACACACAAATAGCTAGAATTTAGTGTCTATGCATTAAATTTAAACTGAACAGAAACAGTTGCATTTATGTTGAATGCTGAGAAAGCAGTTCATTTTCTTGCACACAGAAGATCATCTTTTGGGGATCATCTTAGATGGGGACTAAAGGAGGGATATGACTACAATACCTCAGGAAGAATATACTGAGAAAATAAACCCTTTTATTATTGAAATGGTCACAGTTGAAAAACTTTCATCCACATTAAAAACCAACTTTGTTACTGAACAGCTAATGTGATAATTATATGACATTAATGCAATGTTTGAAAGCAGAATAGATGGTTGCATTTGTATATAATTCCTATATGTAGATATACTGTGGGTACCTCTCAGAAAAGAGAGTTTGAATTAATTTTTGTCAGTCCAAATAGAAAATAGCAATAAAATAAAATTTAAAAGTGAAGTTCCAAAAACCAGTGTACCCAGCATGCAACTATGGAACTATGTAAGCAGCTTAGTGCTCCTTTGTACTTCTGCAGTAAAATCAAAACAACAAACACTTTCTAAGCAATACATGCCAAGTGTCAAAAATGTTCCTTTCTCACCACATCTGTGTATAATTCTCAAAGCCCAAAAATAAGCAAAACACAAAAATCATTTATCTAAAAAGGAAATTAATATATTAATATAATTCTTTCTTTTAAAACAGGTATGGCTTGTAATGCTACTTGTCCAACGATCTCTCTTTGCCTTGACCACTGGCATTTATGTGCACACACATACACACTACTTTCCTTTCATGAGGGGACACATTGCATTAGATTTCTAAACCAGGTCAAAAATAGCCATCTGTGAAGAGATTTTGATGATCTGGAAAATGGGATTTTTAGATGACCTGTTCTTAATCTAAAAGCCCTTGCCTGCCAGCCTCTTTCCACGTGAAATGGTCATCACGTTATCAGGGATGGCATTTCCCCAACAAAACAGCACCGCAGACCAGGCATTAGCAACACCCCCTGAGCAGCTCCATACCACAGCCCCAAAACCACAGCCTTGCTTCAGCAGGCAGCCATCAAGGAAAGCACACGGCATTAATTAAATACTTTTTAGACAAGAGTATCGTGTGGAAACCCTCCTGGCTTCAGGGAAAGAGCATCAACCCCAAATCTTCTGGCATGAAACTGAAGACCAGCACCAGCTGATACCTCTATTCACAGCCTAGTGACAGGAACATTGGCACCTGTTAAAATCCCACCTGCACAACCAACCTCACCAGTACACCCAGAGCCATAGTGCTGAACCACCTCCTTTCCCCCTTAAATTATTAAACTTATACTGGTTAGGAACCTTCCTACAGATCCTTCTCTGAGCTGGAGCCTGCTCTGGCACAGCACACAGGCCTTTCTGACCACTGTAACAATTGCTAAGCCTCATCAGCCACAGCCTGCATGGTGAACACACTCAGACCCGTCACTCAGAATGCCAAGTAGCCACATTCCCTTTTTCCTATACACATGGCATCAGACATTCCAGTTCTCCTTTTGCAGCCCTGAAAGTCCAAAAAACTGTCCACGTATCTTGCTTTATTTTTCTGGGTGTAACAGAAGCAGCTGAGGATATTTTCACTGGAGAGCAATGAGAAGCTGCAGGCTGACAGTCTTACTTTTCTTGTAAGAAGAATGAACAGAGAGAAGGCTCAAAAGATCTTGTCATGATCTTAAGTACTTAAGTGCTTACAGCACCAGGGCTGTTAATCAAATCCCAGGGCTGAGAGGAAAGACGCCTATAAAGCAAGTTTCATGAGAGCTGCCTGCAAAATTAAGATTTTAGTTTGTACAAGAGGAGAAGCATAATTCTCCTCAACTCTTTAGTAACTGGTTGCAATATTGTGGTCAACAGCAGGCATCAGGTTTCTCTAAAGATCCCCTTAGAATAGTAACTTAATCCCACAAAATAAAAAATACACAGTCCAGCTGCTTTTTAACAAGACTGAAGCTATTCTGTGTAAAAGGATACTTTGAAGGTATCCTACTATTTTAAAGTAGAATACTGCCAGGAAAAAGGTGTTCTCAAGGAGTTCACATTTAAATTCAGTTTTCCTGCGGCATTCTGGCGGAAGCCTTAAGGGCTTTGATGTGATTTTTTTTGGTCATATTTCTGCAGAAAAAATTATGAATTAGCTAGACTCTATCTGTGTTAGCACAAAGTTAGACTCAGTTCCACATTTATTATTTTTCAATCCCGTTTGTGTTTTGAAGATGGTACTTTGCATCAGCACATCTCATGCAACTCCTAGCTGCATTTGATAGAGACTTGTGAGGTTTTTCCTACAGTTTCAGAACTGCAGGGACTGGCTACAGGCTGTTCTGTGGCCTTGGAATTGTGACCTTGGTTTAGGTTGTGGCTTGTGCAGTCCTTGGTAGGTTTTCTGGTTTTGTTCCGAGGTGGGGCGTTTGGGAGGGGGAGTTGCTTGGTTTGGTGGTAGTTATTTTTTAAAAATGAATATCAGCCTCCTAAAGTTATGAAAGACCTTCTCTCAGCAAAGTTTAAGTCACTGAACATCTGTTGTGGGAGGCCATGAGGGAGAGATTCAGGCTGCAGGAGGGGCAGAGTAGCTGAGAGGAAGTAACTTTAAACAGACTATTCCATCATGGAGCTGCACTGAGCAAACAGCGAGCAATTTTCACTATTTTTAGAAAAACAGTACAACACAGGAAATACAAGCAAGTGATTTACAACATCAAACAAAGAAATCCAACAAGTGTTCCCTTCTGAGAGCCTCTGTACTTTAGCATACTTTAAGATTGTTGCTCTGTAGTAAGAAACCTAGTCATTGCTAAGGAACGAAAGTACTGTTCTCAAAAACATCAGCATAAGCAAAAAGAAATGTGGAAAAATATTTTTATTTTCGTTTATATTATTCACAGACAAAACTAAAAGTCGTATCACAAATGTTTTTTTAAAAAGGACAATTTTTATTTATGTACATCCCATCTTTTAAATTGTAGATCAAAAAGCAACAGCAACAATCTGGAAAAAAACAACAAAACACAAGCAATGCAAAAGGAGTGATGCCCTCCCTCTTCCAGGACACTAATCACTTCTATCACAACAAGCAACACCAAAAATTTTTAGAGTAAAGTAACATGAAAAGTACAAATCCACCAAAGGCCGCGTTTTGTTTCGATTAAAAGCAAAAGGAGTAACTGCTGAACAGCCAAAGGCTTTACTGGTCCTGTTCAGAAACTAACTGTTTCCTCCAATGATTCTGCTGTTCACAACAGCTCTTGCTTTAGAATTACATATTTCGAAACATCTTCACCAAGCAGTCTCAGGGAATCACGTTTAGATCAGGTTCAGTTTGGTCCTCTGGCTCCACAGTGTTCAAACCAAAACAAAACCTGGCTATTGAGAAACTGGGGGATTTTGACCACAGAAGTTCAAGGCAATCTTGAAAACTATCTAAGATTTAGGAATTAATTGAGAAAAGAGTGTCTTCTTCCACATTCAACATACTCCTCCTATTACAAAATTAATCTTCATGAGGGGAGAACAAGGTATTGATATCTCCTCAACTTGCTTTACTTGAGTCTTTCTTCAAGAACAGTGAAAATAGGTACTTTCCTACAACGAGATCAAATTCTTTTTTCCCATTTAAGTATTCCTCATGTGTTTCTTCACACATGACAAGCATCCTCTGCACTAAGGAACGAGATAAAAGGAAACGCTTTAAGAGAAGTGTGATCATAACCAGTTCTCAGTCTACATGCTTATCAATGGGTTTTGAATGAAAAAGGGAAATCATACTTTTCTAGCCATAGTCTTAAGTGGCTGACAAATGCTATGTTACAAACTCAGCTCTCAGCATTATCAAATCCATCCACAGTATTTGTTTTACTTCAGTAGCTGGGCCTTTATTTGCCTAACACTTTTCCAGTAGAGTAAAACAAAAATACATTTCACTTGGACATTACTAAGGTTGGTGCCTGATATGATTATAGCTGACTTTAAAAAATGTATTTCATTGCTGATTAGCCTGTATTGCACAGATGCATGACAACAATACACAAGAATTTACATCAATTATGCTAATTTCTTGTTGCTAGTTCACAGACCCATTAATGAAGCAAAACCAAAGGCATCTCTCCGTTCAATATCTTAAGGTGCCTAAAAGCATTTGAGCTTGACTATTAAAGCAACCACTTGGCAGCTTGCAGTGCTATGCAGCTGGACTCAAGTCAACAGATGGAAGGATACACTGCCACTGATCTAAAAACTCATAGATCTCTTCACAGAAAGCAAGAGGATGAAATGCCTCTGCTCTGAGGTTTGGTGGTAGTTATTGCCTCTGCTCTGAAGCCACACTGCCTTAACTACAGCCACCACACAGCTTGGCCCAACAATGGCTAAAAGTGGCTACTTCCACAACATCCATATACTGACAGACCTGGACCATCATCATCATCCAAGACCCTAAACATTCCATTTACTGTGTCAGCAGGCTTACTAAACAAGTGTCTGTTTTTTCAGAAATCTCATCAGCACGGGATTCTTAGCTCCTTGTCAAAATAAATTTTCACTTCAAAAATACAGATGAAGACAAACTGACCTAAGTATAGGGAGGAAATGACAATTAACTACCACTGCCTTAAGCCTTGGAAAGTTTTCAAATTACAAGCTAAGAGCATGTGAGATTACTTTTAAATTAAGCTGTAAGGATCTACCCACAAACCTAGAGCAGTATAAGGGATTTGCTTGACCAGCAGTGAGAAAAATGAGCTGTAAAAAAACCAAACAAGAATTCCCCCATCCAATTTCCCAGTGTCCCAGGTGGCTGGGGGAAGAATCTCTCATGGAAATAAAGTTCACATGCACAAATACCTAAGTATTTACTTGTTCAGGCTTCATCTGCAGTCAGAGGATCAGGTCCTCATCTCCCAGTACATAAGACCCAAGATACTCATCTCTGCACAAAGTAACTGCCAAAATACACAGGCATGTTGTCTTCCAGGGGAAGCCAATGCAGCAGGATTAAACAAACTTCACAGCAACACAGGTCTGTTCTATTCCAGTGGATATTCTCAGAGAAATAAGAGCAAGACTCAAAATTAAATTTTGGTTGTAGTTAATCACCCAGAGGCTGAGTATCTTCCAAATCTGGCAATGTTTTTGAAGCTGGGTATTCTGTATGAGCTGCTCACCCACACCCACAAAATTCACCCAAAGCTGAATTTTAGTATATCTCTTTAGTCACCTCAGGAATCTGTCTCACACAGAATGAAAGGAAAACCAACAATGTGAACTAGTATATGTAACAATTGTGAGTGTCTGGTACCTGTGAGAATCAGCTGCATATTGGAGACAAAACAAGACCACCACAAAAACCTTCACAAAAAACCCCAAAACACCACATTTTAATTTCTATAGATGATCACATTTTCTCCCACGCTGGTCTGCACCTCCACCTACTTCATGAGCATTTTCCTGTCAAAAAAACATTGTTAACAACTTAAAACATGAAAAATGAAGTTGTTCATAAGAAACAGAATGAAAGTCTAATGTGGAACATAATTCATCTTTCCTTCTATTCAGGTTTTCATCTATAAACTATGACAGAGTTTATAACCATTTATTTCACAACTTCCAGTTCTTTACCATGTCATAACCCTAATTTGCTCTCAAGGCACAAACCAAACATTGATCCTGGGCATATTCATAAGATGCAACACTTTGCACAATTTCGGTGCCTGCATTAACAACTACTGTTGACAGACTCCTATGTAAGAGTATTTGGGCATGAACATAACACATTTTCTGAATCATGATTTGTTGTTCATTGACTAGATATGGAGTTTAGCCAGCTAACAATGGCTAAACTCCATATCTACAGCAACATCTGGGTTATGTGTTTACAACTACACTATATATATTTTCCCCTCTCTTTTCCTACTTCCAATCTGGCCACCACACATTTTTTACATTAATTTGTCTTTCAAACTGCTACTTCCCACAATGAACCAGCACCCCTAAAATCTTCTAGTACCAGCATAAAGAACTTCAAGAGCCTTCATGACAGTGTATTACATAGCAGGGACTAGAAATTGCTACTGTCCTAAAGTTGTTCAAAACCTCCATTAAATCTCAGCTCCATCAGACACTTTCAGTTTCTGCCCCAAATACTAAAGTCTGATTCAGGTACCATGACAGCATGCCATTTATGTTAGCAATTTTGCTATTGCCACTGCTTTCATAAATCTATAGGTTTCATAAAGTTCAAGCTACTACTACATTTGCAATGTTGTTTTTGTTCTTAACAGTATAATGAAAGAAGCCAAGTTTAAGCAAGATGTATTTCAGCACACTGAATTACTTAAAATTCACCTGCCTATAAACAATTCTTTGCTAGTTACTGTGAATCCCAAATTTAGTAGACTATTTTCAGTGGGACTCCAATGATATGTCAGTTACCATGACCATAATATATTTTTCAATATAATGATGCTGCTGAACCCAAACTGCAAGCAGTGGGAGAGCACGGAAGGGGTGAGCAGGCAACAACCTGTGGTGCCATTTATTTTTTAAACAGGATTTCAAACAGTGACTAATCTGATTGCCCAGAGAAGGGGAACATCGCATGAATCCTGGCCTGAGGAACAGACCTAACGAAGAAAGCATGACTCATTGTGCAGGCAGTGTGATAAAAACCAAATGCTTGATCTTCCAACTTCAGTAACTATGGGAAGAGAAAACACATTTATTTCTTCACTCCTCAGCACTGAGTATAGGTAACACAGGCACAACTGCAGAAAAACAAGCAAGAATCTGGATATAGTCATTTATTTACAAGCAATGATCAAAACTACAGACTTCAGATGTTTGTGCAGCTCTGTGCTCTAAAAACACAGCACTTGATATAAGCAGTTAAGATTCTGAAGAAACATCTGAGCCAAAATTACAATATTCCCTTGCAATTTCCACAAACATCCATATTATTCAAATTTGTATTTACAGGGAAATGTATAACTTTTCATGAACTGTCTGCAATCCTGTTGGGTTTTTATGCAAAGTATAAAGTGGGTATTAAAAATGGAAAGTGACCTACTTTCCTTTTCTAAATTATGCAAAGTGTTAATATAATGAAACTCAATTGATGTTGGTTTTCCTTCAGTCTTCTGGTTTCAGTTTACAAGTTAGTCATATCAGCTGCAGAAAACAGGGTAGTCACACTGATTGTGAAGTATTCATGAAGTGTTAAATATTTTGCATACTTATTACTAGTGAAAAAGCAGAAATAATTTGTCAATGCAGAAGGAATTCAAAAACATGAACGAGAGGAGTATCTGGCAACCGCTCCAAAACACATTCACAAATGTTATTGTTATACACATCTTCAGTTTCATCATTCTAACACAGCACATACCTGCTCTCACTTTGCCTCAGTAGCAGAGGTCCAGCAGTAATGAGAGCTGCACCAACAAAGAAGACATTCTCTCTCTTAAAATGCTTAAGCCTACACAAATATTCATGTATGATAAGGGAGGGTAAAGGACATTTGACAGGATGGAAGTATAAGGACACAGCATTCCTAAGCATAATGCAATACAAAAGATATACTGTAGTGTCAATCTTAGTTTAGAAGTCTCATTCTGAAAACTTTGCCAATTTAACCAAGATCCAACTGCACAGTCTTTGAGCCAACACAGCTAGCTGGTGACAGTGGCTTGCTTTCATGACACACAGCTGGAGAAGGCACTGCAACCAAGCTTATTCTTCAGTCCAACAACCAAAAAGGACAACACACATTTAAGTAAACTTAAACTCACAGTTTTGAATCACAGTTATGTGGTGCAACTACTCAGTCGTCAAAAGCCCAAAATACACAAAACCTTGGTTAACTCTGTCATCAGCACTTTACAGAACACATCAAGCAGGCAAAAAGTGATAATGTACCCACACACATCATCTTACAGTTCATCTTTTTCAGAGCCCAACAGAAGTGAGAAAATCATGTTTTTCTTTCTGATACAGTATGTACTAGTTTTATCTCAAACTCAAAAAACAGAAAGCAATAAATCCTTTCATATTTATTGTGGGTCACATGAAGCTGTGTTATCACATGCAGCCAGTGTCAATAGATACCTAAAGGTCAAACTACACATGTGCAATATCAAGTTGTCTTGAAATAAACTTCTCAAACCCCTGTGTAAATTCATAGCTTGCAAAAGAACATGAGACTGGAGTCAGGGAATACTTCTGATAATCAAGTGTAAAATGAAGTTGATTTCTGGATTATATCACACACTTTCACAGACTGTAAGGAAGTTCTTCACAGACATTTACAATAACCAGATGCAAAAGTTAAACACGTAAACAGACGTGCCCATCCAAGGACTATTTGTTGGATAAAAATATTCCCTTTTTTTACCTTTTAGGGTAGAACACAATTTACATAGAGTAGATGGACACAAATCCATGGGCACACTGCAGTCACAACTTTTAATGCTGTAGGATGGGGATGAATACAGTGGAGATTTGGCTACCAAAACAAACTAATGCTTCTTTGCAGAGATCACCTGAGAATGGAAAGTCATTCATTCAGCCTCAGTTAACCCCTTGCTCATTTCATGTGATTTCAAAAGTGGCCCATTTATTTTTACACAGCAATACCACACAACAGAGCTGCTCTGTGCAGGAAGGCTCCATCCCCATGCAAGAAGTTGGCTCTTCTGGTTGAACCCCTGGATTCCATCCTGCTTCTGCTGCAGACTCCATCTCTGACTGTGCACAGCAAGTCACACAGCAAACTTCCATGGTCAAACTCCATCCCTCTCAGTACTTCATAATCAAAATGCAACTTCAGACCCCTCAGATGAGGCTGCATGGGAGCAATGCATTACAGTCCTTGCTAATGCAACTGCATGAGGGATTGCAGAAGCTGCATCTGAGGGCCAGCAAAGCCATGCCAGCCTGACCCACCTGCCTTACACCAAAGGGCTCTCCTGTGCAGCATGTCAAAATCAAGACCTTGGTCTAGGAAGCCTCTTGTCTGCTGTCATAACAGCACAAGGGTGGAAATCAAACACAAAGGAGAATTTACCAACACAGAGCTGGAGAAGACAAAGCACCTGGTCCTTTTAACAAGCAGGTAAGACAAACAGCTCCCAGTAAGCAGGAGAGGAAATATCTCACTGTTAGCAGTGTGGAATTCCAGGAGTGCTGTCACATCCCTACAGAGAAAAAAATGGCCCCCAAGGGCTTTACTATAGAAAGAACACTAATTTAGGCAGGAAAAAGGTAATATAACCTTTGTTGCAGAGCAACCTGGCGGAAAAATGCCTTGTGACAGATTACTTTCATAGGAAAGACACTCTTCATGGGAAGCTGCCTGAGGTACTCCATACCAAAACAGAAGGGCAGAGGAACTCCCAAGTGGAGAGAGGGTACCTACACACAACAGAAGCACGGAGTAACACAGAGATAAACCCAACAACAGTTTCCACTAAGGCAAAGTTCACCTCTGCATACTCCAGCACCATTACATCTGAAATAACCATGCCATAACCACAGCATAACCATGCTGCTGCCAGCTATGGACTTAAGGGATCCAAAGAAAGACACTTTCTCCTCATCTTCCCAAGATGAACCATTTGTGAATTAGAATGTTAAGATGTGCGGTCAAAGCAGATCTTTGCTATACTGAAGATTTTTGACTTGTGGGGGTTTCTGCACCAGAAACTAGTTGTTTCTTATTTCCAGTTCTAACTTGTTCTGAAATGAATATATTTGTGTTATAAATTCAGAAGTGAGGCAGTGGTATACCTGCAAGCAGGAAAACAAATGCACATTTGCTATTCAACCAAAGAAACTGCCCCTAAAGCTTAGCAGAAATATCAGTCTTTAAAGGAAACATCTACATAGGTAACAATACTCTAGGTCACTGTTATTTGGTTATTTCTTAGGAATTCTTCTAGTTATCACTCAAAGCTTCTCTCCTTTGAAAGGCAGATAGATTTCTGTACTAACATGTTCTTAGCATACATAAGATATTCCTCCAGAGAAACAGCAACACTGTTTAATAGCATAATTTGGGTAGGAAAGCTCGAAGGAAGTATAACTCATTTTCAATTGAATTGCAAGTCAGTGTCTTCCTTTCCTGTACTGCAACACACTCATCCTGTGTCAGAAGAGTTACAAGGGGGTTTTAGGCTGGGAGCAGCAATGTCCTCACCTGTTTCAGTAACACTGCAGCTCCACAGCCATTTGAAGCCACCGCAGGCCAGGTGACTGCTCACTGCCCATCCGGCCCCACGTGGTGCAAAGACACAGGTTCACATGGCACACAAACCCATCAAGCAGAACAGACCACATCAGCTCAGAACAGCTCTTGTGCAGCCATTAGCTCTGACACGGTAGAGGCTCCTGATGGATCCACACCACAGCCTTTGGCCTTGGTGCAAGAAATGGGGCAGCAATGAGGGTGAAAGGGACAGGGCTTGTGCAATGCATAGCTCTGGACACATATTTCATACAGGTTTATGGGACGTCAGCTCCTGGAAGATCTGAGGCTGCAATCTCAAGCACTTGAACTACAGGCTCATTTTCACAGCTACTCTTGCTGGGGTTTGTTCTATAATGCCACTGACCTAAAGACTCAAGCAAATGCAAAAGTCTCTGACAAAAAGATTCTGGTTAACTTATGGGAAGATCCAGTCCAATTCATCATCATTCTCCATTCAACTCTATATTCCCTGACCACCACTTAATGCTCTCTGCTGATCAGCCTCTCCACTCTTTTTACTGATGGCCCTTTGAAAAAAGGGCCATTGAAAAAAAAACTACTAATCCAGCAAAGTCTTCCAGACCTAACAAAGTCTTTCTATCAAAATCAAAGGGAAATCAGTGAAGAAAGCCAATCTACGTAAACCAGTACCAAATCTTGGCCACTCTGCAATGCTTGAGCTCAAATAAACCAGTCAGAAATTTTTTCCAAGGCATTCTTTGACAGGCAACTTTCTACTTTCATTTATCCTTCCCTTTATTCAGTTGAATCACCACTGTGATTGAAGCTTATACTGTACATCATCTCTTTCATGAGGTTTCTTGCTCCTTACCAAAATGAAGTCTAAAATACAATCAAGAAGCCCACAAGGAAATCAGCTATTCAAGTGCATCCATACCCTACTTACCATCAGTAAGGCTTATTCTCCATCAGAAAATTAAATATTCTCCCCAAAATGGTTACCTCTAATTCCATGCAGCTCCATGCTGTCAGCTGAAGAGGCCAGGTCATTGGCTCTCCATCTCCAGTGCTTTCCCCAAAGTCAAGTGCAGCTATTGCCTCTGCTGGCTCAGCACACTGGAGATGCCATGGTGTGGCCACCAGTGAGTCTCCACCTGGGATCAGCAGGTTCAGTCAGCTCCACAGCTGCCTGCCAGCCCCTGGAAGCTGCAATAACAGCCCCTCTACAAGACAATGCACAGTTATAGCAAGTGAAGTGTGTCCCATTATCCCTCATCTCTCCAGCTGCATTCAAATCCAGCTATGAAGAGACATATCAGAATCACTGCTTCTCCAAATTCATTACAGCTCCTACTGCAAAACCACACTTCCCCTCCTAGCCAGCACAGTCACTCCCTGGGATGCACATGCACACTGAAGGTAAGCAGACCTACTAGACTTTATTAAAAATACTGTCTTGATATTATTCACCACAGCTGTTTCCTCTTCAAGCTAGTGGAAAACAGATGGCAACATAACAAGAGCTAGATAATTTTAAAAATTAACTCTAAAACATGACACTTGTACAGGATGTCTTCCACTCATGCATCTCCAAATGGGATAGTAAAAATAAATTGATGCCAAATGTCATTTTGCTAGTACAATATAGCATAATTAACATATCAAGAAGAAGGGCAGAACAAAGAATAATTTAAATTACACAGAAAAGCTGCATGTTGTGTAGAACACAAAGCTGTTGTTGTAGATTCCCTACAAAAACAGAGAACATTGTTTATCTCCTCTGTCAAACACCTACAAAGCCTGACAGCATCAAGACACCTACAAAGCACCAAGACACTGCAATTACAGGTGTGGAGAACAGGGGTGTATACTTTTTAATAATCATTAGCAACTTCAGTCAAGATTCACATGGGTGGGAAACAGCAAGGAAAGTATTTAAAGTCATACTAATTATCTCTGTGAACATAATGAGGAGATTTTATTTGTGTCAGTCTAGCTCAACTGCAGCCCATCAACTCTATTTCATGCATATTCCATATGCTTAAGAGTAGAATTAAAAAAACAATAAACAGACAACTCTAACAGTCTAAAGACACATTGAGGGAGATCATGCATTATTGAGCTACTGCATGTTAAAAAATTCCGACCAAACATCAGCATTTATGGACAGACAGCAATGAAAATCTCAATCAGTTATGCATCTACAGGACCAATTTAGAGCCAAAGGAGAAAGTGTGGACAGAAATGAAAGCTGTGCTTCTGACTACCTACTTTATGGGGACAGTTCAGGCTAAGTGTTTATCTTTTTTTTCCTAATGCTTAGCACTGAAATGCAGTATGCAACAGACCCTTGAACTACCAGCTCACATCTCAGGATCTACTAATGACTCTGAGTCTGAAATTTAGAGTAGTGAAGAAAACAATGCTGCAACACTTCATTTTTCTGGGCAGACTCCTGGAAGTGACTACTTAAGTGTGGTATACATTGAAGAACTTACAAGGTGCAGCTTTTATTTCCTGGCAGAAGAATATATTTATTTTAAAAGCTAACAAACTGGTCTCTGCCAATCCAGACAACTTTCCAAACTCCACTGCAGATCCGCTGAGAAATACACTCACTTCTATTCTCCTACTCCATTAACATGCCTGGTATCAGCCTCTACCATCTATTCTATCAACATTTCTAAAAACTAGAAAGTAAATAACCAGAGCAGTTAGACACTATCTTTTACAGTACAGCAAAACTGGTCCAAAAGAAAACTCATGCGTTTGTATATCTGTTCATCCCCCTTCAAAAAAAAACCCTCAAGCATAAAACAAACCACACACATAAACTGTGCCAGATGGTTAGCACATTTAGAAACAGAGTTGGTCCTAAAATCAGCTCTGGATACACTCAACCCTATCACTGACAGTACAACACAAGCAATAGTCCCTGTGATTCTTCCACCTATCATGTTTATTGCTGCAATTTGAAGCCAAAAACAGCAGCCTCAAAGTGCCTCAAAACAGCAACACTTGTGGTCAGTAAAGCAAATATACAAACTGAAATACTGTTCTCTGTAATAATCTAGCATATATTCATAAAACACACTGCACAGGATCATAACCTGCATAATATATACTGTAATAACGCTATAACTGCTTTACATGGTTTTTTTATTCTGTCACATTACAGCGACATACGAAAACCCAACAGAACATGCAAGCAACTTTTAACTTTGAAACTCTCTGTTCAGCTGACATTTTAAAAACCCTACTTTCATTTCTGACTACTTATTCTGCTGGGTTTTGATACAGCTTTATCTGAGATGAAAGAATTCTCTATTCTTTTTCTACAGGCATAATCAAATATCACATGTTGCTAATCTTTTACTACATCACAAATACATCTAAAGTGTCTGGAATAGTGGAAGTGTTTGGTGTATTGAAGAGCCAAGTAGTGAAAAAGAACAACTACAGCAAAAAAAGATATTTCCTTTCACACCATTTTATCTTTCTGACTTCCATTCTAAGAGTAGAAGACTGAATTTTGCAACTTGCCTGCCACATTATTCAGCAAATTTGTGATCTCAAGCAAGACAGTGAAGTCTCTGACATACTCATGTACTCTTCTAGCTGTGACTGTATGAATCAACTTCCTCTATTTATGGCAAGTGGGTACTAAATTAACTCTTGCCTTGGCATTTATCATCTACAAGCTTCATTCTCAAATTCACGGGATATCCTCTGTCCGGCACAGTGTGCCATTCCGAGGAAGTTGTGTAACTCCTGCTGGCATGGCTAACCAAAGCTGACATATGTTTATATTGCAGAGGAAAAAAAAAAACAAACCAACAAATTGTTACCATCTTGTGAAACATAAAACTCAGGTGAAGGACACCCAGACTGCCATTTCCCATTACAAGACCCACACCCAGACCTGTTCAAGTGGTACCTCTACCATTAGTTCTCCCCCTTTTGTAAAGGCAAAGTAGACATAAACACATGTATTGAAAATTTGTCTTGTAGATTAGGAACTCAATTTCCAAATCTTAAACATAAATCCTGCCTCATTTTCTTCAGGAATCAGAAGTCATAAATGCTGCCAGTCAGGCTTACATTTAAATGGAAGATGGGGCACATGTACAGTTGATAACTGCAAAAGAACCACCTGCAAAATAAATCTGCCAAGGAATCCAATTACATCATTGAGCTCTAACCACTTACAGTGTACTTGCAAGAATGAGAAGGACACCCATTTAACAAGCTTCCTTCCTCTTTAACGAGCTTCCTTCCTCATGCTTTGCCCGGCCCCCCACCCCATCCCCATTTTAAATGCTTCACAACAACCAACTATATCATGTGGATTATCTAAAATAAAGTTCTCTCCCTTGTTATCAATAAGAGCTGCAAATTACCAAGAGTTCACACCCAGTGGAAGATGTTTACTGAATAGATAGTACAGCTCTGTGGTTTTCCCAGCAGGGAAGAAAAAACCACTTAACTAGATAAGCCTTCCTTTCAACTTCTTTCCACTTCCACCTCCCTGCTGTACCCTTCAGCTCAAAGGAGCACCTAATCTTAGACAGTGCCAGAACCAACACTGCACTTAAGTAAAAGAACTCACATAAAATTCCAGCACTAACAGTCAAGCCAAGCTATAAAGAATCACTCAATAACTTACTGAACACATCTCATGGGCACTCTCTGCTACTTTGTTTTGGGAGATCCTATACCACTTTCTTTACATAACAGCTGTGAATTTTCTCCCCCCAACCCTGCAACTGCTCTCTCCTTAATCCTTGCTAACTTGATTGCCTGCCATATCCCTGCTCGTACACAAGCAAGATACCCTGAAACATATGGGAATCCTTGATGTCATGCAGCAAGGAATTACTAAACCCACAAAGTGCAGACTTTATGTGTATCTTAAGAGAAGATAAAAATCTCTAAGCAATTTGATTATGCAGAACAAGCTTCAGATGCATTTAATAGTACTCCAGTATGTGCATTTAGACTACAATTCAAAATATTTTGTGTAAGTTATCATTGCCTTTTCAAGAAAGGAAAAAAAAATAATAACAGTGATAACTTCTAACTCTTTTAACCAGGCAGAACTAAGAGGAAGATCTATATCTATAAAAGACTGGTCATTACTCTCCCTTCTGTGGAAGAAGCACATTGCAAGTACCGCTGTTCTAAGACATGCCACTGTCTTTCAAAGCAGCAGGAAACTCAAATGCAAACAGAACCAACCCTTTCATCTTAAGTACAGGTCTGCAGGGAGAACCACAGCTTAGAGGGCTGTGTAGAAATTAGCTTATGAACGGTGTGCTGCAAAGACTCCTTCAACATAGCTCCCACAGAAATAACACAGAGAAGTCTCTAAAAAAAATCCTTCTGGGGAAAGGGGAAAGAAAAGAGGCAGGAAACAAAGGAACACTGAACTCTAATAGAGCTCTTCTGCTGATCAACAGAAGGCTGCTGACATGATGTAAGGGCAGACTTGACACAGCCTGGAGAGAAGTAAGAGTATGTACCAGAAGCTTCACAAAAATCAGACACGGTTTTCAAACCACAGAAAGAGGGAAGAAGAATAAATCACTAAAAAATGTCATAGAATGAGAGCAAGATACTAGTCAAAGTCCATGGATGAAAAAAGGCACAAAAACATAGCTACAAAAGGTTAAAGAGACTTCCAGATAATTTACTTTTTGTCCATCCCAACAGTCTAATTAGCAATCACTGTGACACACTGGAGCAATAGCTGCTGCCAATAGCTCCTCCCTTGCCCTCATCCACCAAGGGCTGAGGAAGACCCGGCCATCCCAGGCGAGCCCCGGTGGCTGCAGCCATCCCACCGGGCCTGGCTCCCCTCACACACAGGATGCGCTTTATTGCCACAGCCAGTGTTACAAAACACACAGACCTATCTTCTGTTATTGCATCTCCACTTCCTCTTCTCACCCTTGAGGACTGACACCACGGTTATCCCAGGATCAGGAACTGCAGCAGGTTTTATGTGATTTGAGGCCAGCCCAGACAAGGCCGTACCCAAGCAGAGCAGTGCCAGGGCTCTCTCTGAGCAGAGCCTCTGCCCCCGCCCCGGGGTCCGGAGCTGGGCTCGGGGCCAGCCGGGACAGTGCAGCTGTGTGAACCCCGAGCAGGCTGCTGAGGAGCAGCCCCAGCACACAGCACTGCAGGAGGCCTCACTGGACACTCTGCCCCACCTCAGGGCTGCGTTCCAACTCAGACCCTTGGCAGAGCTCTGCAGGTTCCTCCGCACCCGGCCATTTGCCTTACCAGCCCCGACTCTGCCCTGATGACTTAAATTCTGGTGTTACCTTGGACCAACTCATCACTACAGAGCTCTCTGGTGGTCACCATGCTCTTGGCTGACCCTGGCTAACATCATGAACCTGCTCTACCCTTCTTTGGCTACCATATGATTCCCCACCTCACTGGCAAGATCACTGCCCTGGCTGCTTTATTGTCATGCCCAGCTTCCAGCCTGCCTTTTTTAATCAAGTAATCCACTTTGTGCTCCGTGACAAATGGAATAGGATAGCATCACATCAAATTAATCTTTTGTTCATTCAGTTCTGCTCTAAATATTAATAAAACACACCCTTATAGCAGCAGGGCACTGGAGTTCTGCTACTAAGGTCACAAGGATCAGTGCAGTATTTAACCATCGTTATTCAGAACAGGGCAACACTTGTCAAGGCCAAGCAAAAGGTTATGTTGTAACATAAGTGAACAGCAGCTTTGCAAAACGGTAAACAGCTAGAATACAAAATGAAATTTATTACCAAAGCTATAGCAGACTTCTCTACATTGTTTAGACTCCAAGCAACTAGAACAGAAATTATTTGCACAAAACAGTGCTCTACACCAAGACTGAGACCTTGGTAGCGCAGTGCTCAAAATTCCATTACTGTTAGCTTACTGAAAGGCAAAAACTGTATTAACTCCTGCAGATCAGCACGAGTCTAACATGCAGGGGAGGACAGCTACACAGGGGAAAGAGAAAGCAACAATTTAGTACCAGTTTCTTAATAATAGCTTCCTCTTTAGCTTCTATTCTTCAAAACCAATTCAAGTACTACAGCTGTTTTCTGCTAAACTCTTCCTACACCCCTCAACTGTTTCAGCTAAAACAGACAACATCAGCTCAAGAGAAGTCAACTTGTTCAGCAAATATCCAGGTGTCAAAATTAAGTATTAGGCAACCCTTGCCTTTTGACCTTAAATAATTCAATAAAAATTCACCAAAATCCCAGAGAACAGAAATCAGTATATTTTCTGATCCTTGTGAGAGACACTTGCTCTTGTACTGCATTTCACTTCTCCAATACTGGTTATGCCAGGGAGGATTTGCACAGAAGGCATTTGACTCCAAGTGCAGATTGACAAGAACAGGATTTTGAAAGGAAGGAAGCAAGACTTGGCTAGGCAGAGAAACAGAATCCTGCTTGTCCTCCCCTGTCCCTTCCCCTGGCAGGGTTCTCTCATCACTCTGGCACTGCTTAGCCAAAGCCAGTTGATTCCATCTCTACACGGAGCTGGGAGAGATGCTTGTGAGTTTTCTGCATGCTACTCTGTGGGGGAAGGCACATCACAAATGAAGTAAGCAGGAAGAAAGAAGAATGCACAATGGAATAACAATGGCGGAATACCTATTCAGGTCCAAGATCCTTACTACTTCAACAAAATTGCCTTCCAGAAAAACATAGAATTAGATGGAAATTGGCACCACGACTGGTAAATATCATTTTTCTATCCTGTCCCATACTTAAGAGAGTCAACTCTACCTTGAAAAAGGCTTGATGATTAAAGATTCCACTGTATGGTACGGAATGCAGCAAAGCAGCTCAACAACAATGCCAGAGCAGGTGTTAAACTAAACATATGGCAGAAAACCATTCCACTACAAGAACAGAATACAGATGATGGTAATGTTAATAATAAAATAATAATAATAATAGTAAAAAATAATTACTCATTACACAAGTACTACTGAAAGCAGTACAGCATTTTTCTTTTAAAAGTAAATATATAATCCTGTAAAGGCAGGAATGTTGTGTACACAAAGAGACTCAAGATTAAAACTAACAACCCTCCTGATGGCAGCCCTCAGTTTCAAGTGCTTGACTCTGGAAGCTCACCGGTTCTTAGCAGACAGGGTAAACAATACAAGCCTTTTAGACACTGCTTCCAGCTGCCAGGAACATGAATGAAGACATATGTCCCATCTCATAATGTCACAGTGAGACAAATATCCAGGCTGTTTTACAGGCAGAACAGCAGCTATGTGTTTCAATGACTTCCCTAAATCAGGCAGTCTTCAAATAATTAGCATAAAAAGTCATCTATCATTAAGGCTAATCAGGCAATTAATGAACTTTAAAAATCACACCTGAGGAGACTGTAAAAGGAATTAAGTGGGCCAGGTCAAACTTACTGTCTTATATCTTGAAGGTTTGGGGCTGAACCACCCAATCTAGATTATTACAAGAGTACAAACCAATTTTGTATCTCCGTGATTATACTGCCTACAGCTCAGCCATAACTACTGATATGATTCTGAAGCCTGGGTACAGCTAAATATCTTTCAGAGGCATCACTAATAGCCTCTGAAGATGTACAGAAGATGTACAGCAGCATCCTTTTGACTTAGTTTTAATTTAGAAAAGTCTCAACCTCCTTCCCTTATTCCCTGAAAGCTCTCAATCACAGCCCTACAACAGAATTCACATTAGTCCCCATCAAAATCCAAATAAGTGCTCCATTCCTCAAAAGAAATACTTGAACATAGTCTTGATACCAAGCTGTTTTGTTTCAAAGATTTTACTTGAATGGTTGTTGAAAAAAAAATTAAAAATCCTGATTAAAATAAAACTAACCCACTGGCTCAAAATCATGTTCAGAAGCTTTATATTGTCGTCATCCTCATCCTATGCTGGCCTATTTTAGTGCTAATCTCATGTTCCCAAAAGAAAACTATCATTCAACAAACAGAAAGCAATGCAAAGGGAAAAAAAAACAAACCAGCACACAGTGGTTGAGCTATGGCTCATCCTTCCCACACCCTGTTCCCCCCACAGCTATGAAGGCTCAGCCCTCCAGCACAGCTGGTTTCAGGTGTACCACATAGGTCACAGAAGTTACAAACACTTTGTCATGAAAAAAAAAAAAAGGCATGCATCCATGTCCAAAACAGTAGCAAAACAGCAAGAAAAAAATATCAAATAAGTGCACATGACACCTGCACTAGATCAAAGTGCACTGTGCTTTGCCTCTGTCAAAACCCCAACCTACCCCAAGAGAAATATCCCAATTCTATCTCCTGCAGGCTGATACCCTAGAAGATAAATACACTGCAAAATATGTTAGCATTGCACCACGACACTGACAATACCAGATGTTATACCTACAATACAACAAAAGCACTGATAAACCACCATCACTGCCTCCTCCAGAAGGACAAAGGGAACCAAATTCCTGTCTTCAAGGCAAAGCTACGTGGTCCTTACTCCATACTCTGAGGGAAGTAGGTAGAAGCTCCTGTCTACATCTCATATTGGGGAGTTCAGGAGAGCAATAGGGAATCTGACCTAGCCCCACAGCCAGTGTTTCCCCACCACACAAGTTAGTGGGTTTTTCAGATCACATTCTGTAGCACTGAGTTAACCCCATGCAAGGCCAGAGGAGTTTTGGCATATCTGCAGCCTGGCACTAATTCACAGACATGTAAGCTCTTATTTGGTTCTAAGCCCTTCCTGGATAAGATATTCATGGCTGACCCCATTTCATTCTGCCACTGGGCATGGTCTGTTAGGCACAGAACTTACTGCTATATGTTTCCAAATGCAGTGTGCAAGGTAGTGCTGAAGTAGAGACCCCATCTCACAAGCACCTGGTACTTCTGGTTATATCTCAAACAGCCACCAAACATTAAAAAAAAAAAAAGTTGCACACAGTACAATTAAACCTGAATAAGATTCCATCAGACCAGGAGAAAAATACACCTTAAATTCCAGAGATTCACTCTGCATAAGATAGTGAAGCCTATATTCAAGAGCATGTAGAACAAGTTATTTCCAAGAATGGATTACCATTTCCCATTACCAGAAGCAGGGCACCAGCATACCAATAATTTGCAGGTGTTATTAGGAAACTTTAAAAACAACATTTTCCACTAGACTGTTACAGAGACTGGTTATATTTAATAATGAAGCTGTCTTTAAAAGTAATTCAGCTCATTTTTTTTCCACTTCCAAACTCACAACTTTCTGGAATACTGTCACAGAATCAGGTGTCAAAACACACTAATTATCAGCCTGTAAGAGTTTCACTTTCACTGAAATGATTTTGCTCTATTGCAACATTCCAAATCCCCCCAGGCAGTTTTTATTCCCTGTCAAAAATCAGAGAATCACCACTCAAAAACAGACAGGCAGGAGTATTGGTCTGAACAAAAATTAGCTTTTTTCCTCCCTCTCAGGCAATTTTGCTTAGTATGCCTAAAAAATAAAAAATCCATGGGAGAGTAGGGAGAGTCACGCTATCTTGAAATCTAGTTCCTCTCAACTCTAACACGTGACACCAATTTCCTGAAGTCCATTGCAAGCACCATCCCACAGAGCACAGAGGTTGGCTCTACACATCAGCAGGACAGAGAGGGGACACCAACAGTTCCCCCAGCTTTAAACAGGGCTGGATTTGTGACCATTGACCACAACCTCCTCTGTAAGCCATCATCATCTCTGAAGCACCTAAGCCTATTCCGCAGCAGCTCCTGTTAGTGGGAACTCTGGTGTTCACAGTGGTCAAGCAGAGCCATCCAAGACCTGCTGGCCCTCAGCATGCAGCAAAATTAATTATGTGGAACAATCTACAAGCACAGGGTAAGACAAATATTTACAGAAGTAAGACTAGTGCTGGTCAACTCCTACCTCACACTTAGGGCAAGAAATGCTAATAGAGCACAAATGTGGTTCTTCAGGTATCTTAACAATTTGAAATTTGAATATTATGCAACATCAACCGAAGTCTTAAACATTAAATATCTACCCTGTAAATGTGACTACAAGTTTATAAAGAGGAACAGGCCACAGAACATTTGCAGAAATAGCTGATGGGTCCTTTCTCTTATGTACCAGGGAATACTTTACACAAAACTCAGAACTTGAACATTATGTTCCTGGAGGTAAAATGCAACTTATCATTTGAGGAATTCAGCTAATAGGTTCATGAACCAGTGCTGCAGGGATAAGTACTCTGAAGGAAGTCTCTTAGGACCAGACTTGGTCTAGGCTACAGAGAATTTGCACAAATCAAGACGAGGAGCTTACTGACAGTTACAACAGTGCACAAAATTTACAGGGGCACAGCTCCTCTGACTTGAGCAGAGCAGGTGCAAGTTTTTAGGACCTTTACTGCATCCCTGAAACATAATAGAGTCCAATAGCAACAATAATCCCCTACATAGCAAAATGGCTTTTGGGTTTACCAAATTCTCAGACACCCTGAGCAGTACAGTTACCTTTATACAAGTGCAGAAGACGTGAGAACCTTAATAGTGGTTCTGTACCCAGATAATATATTATGCTGAAAGACACACAGCTGCTGGAGTTTCACAATTCTGTCAGTATTTTTGCCTACCTTGTGAGAAACAACTCAGCTCCTTACAATATGGAGAAAAAATATAATGTGCAGCTACCTCCATGCACAACCTATTTCATGTAATCACTTACATATCTGCTGTCAGGGACATTTGAAAAAAATCAAAGGAAGACAAGAAATTGTACTGATCAGATCTGTAGAGGAGTGACAGGTCTCACTGCTAGCACTCCTTGCTTATATCTGCTAAAATTTACTCAAAGCAGCTAAGAAGATAAATATTTTCCCAATATTAAGTTCTCCACGAGAGCAAATGCTGCCATTTCAGAGATATTCCAAAGTCAAAACTGGAAGGGAAAACAAATCAGCAAGTGCATTTATAAAGAGAAAAAAACAATGCTTCCAATGCAAGTCTCATCTTAAGAGCAGGTGTTTTGTGAAGAAGTTTTTCAACATGTATTGCAGCACTAAAGTTTTCATGACTAGTAACAGCACGAAGAATGAAAGCTGCAATCCCAGAAACGGCACTCGCAGCTGGCAAATGGCAACAACAGAAGAGCTGACCACTGGACTACGAAGAATTTGCATTTGTTCCATAAAACTTAGGGCAGCCACTCAGATACATAAAGTATTCATAAAAGCACAATTTTTCTCAGGAAGAACAGAACAACTACTTGCAAAAAATGAGAGCAATTCTGTTGGACAACTGCATCTCTCTTTTTTACTACCTTTGAATTATCTGCAACAATGCAATCCCAACCAGTAAATCAAACTTAAATATGGCCGGTTTGGAGAGGATGGATTGGTTTTGTTTTAGGCACACACAGCTCTCACATTGTGCCACAGTGTCAGAGCTCAATTTTCCAAGGCTGTGTTCATGTGTTCTATAGCAGTCACCAGCCTTTCAAACCAGAATCAAAAAGCAACTGTAGGATGTCACACCCTGTGTCTCCTGCAAAATAGATCTAATTTTCCATTACAAACTGGTGATTGTTCCTGGGCAGGGGGAGGGAGAGAGGGAGGGAGAGAGAGACTAAGAAAGGCAGCTTTTGTACTATCTACCAGATTTTTCTTCTATTTCTACCACCCTCCTTCCTACAATTCTACAAGCTGAACAACAGCCAGATAAATCAACGGAACTATTTTTCACCGAAATAAGATAACAAAACATCTGAGAAGTTTCAAAATACAGTTCAATTTCACTGTTCAATTACACAGTTAAACACAAGCACATATAATTACCTTTAAGAACTCACTAATTGGTTTAAAATGCACATCTCAGAAGATGCTAAGAGAAATAGCTTTCAGAATGTTGCACTGTAGCGCTCAATGAAACAGGAAATGAGGAACAAAGAAAGGAATTTCATAGATTCCAGATGTACTCTAACACCAGCTGGGAAATACAAGCAAGAATCAACTCCAGCCTTGTAAAAAGCTACCACTAACTGTTTTCTTCTAGAGTTCTTACACAGAAGTAAGTAGCTGTAAACAATTTGTAAACAGAAATATTTTTAGAAGGAATTGGAAAGAGTAATAAACTTCTTCCCTTCCCTCCTATTTTTAAGGAGTTTAAAACTCAGCCACCAGTTAATCTGGTTTTTTGAGCTGCTTTTTTTAAACATATGAAATCTAAATAAACAGTCATAACAGCAGCACAACTGTAAATATTTCAAGTTGTCCTATTTCCAATACTTGGAATATTAAAGCTGAATGAAACTCAAAAGCAAGGAAAATTCAAAAAACAGTAAAATTGACTTACACTACATGCCTTCCATGCAACTGGAACTAAACAGAATTTAAATTTGCAAATTGCTATAAAACGAGTTATCAGTCACTTAAAATTTTTATTCCTACATCTATAAATTTAAAAAAAAGAAAACACACTCCAGATTAAAAACCCAGGAAATAAAACTCCTTCACAAGTTCAAACACCCTTCTGCTCCCTGTGTAACAACATCTCCAATGTTTCATCTTCCTTTTTTTGAAACACAAACTCAGGCCTTTCAATGCAAACTTCTTCTAAATGGATTTTGAAATCTCTTCATAAACAAGTTTAGAGACAAAGAGACAAAATACATTTCCCCCCAAAGTCACTGTAACATATGAAATGAAAGCTTAAGCTTGAAGCATGCATCTTATGGAACACAGATCTGTGTCCCCCTCCTCCCCTCATCACAGAAATAGTTGTTCTTCCCAGCTTTGAAACTTTTCATTCATTTATTGCGCATGCAAGAATTGAGACACTTCATCTAACATGCATCCACCTCCTAGCAGTGTGTAAAAGTACATTCATATTTATGCAAATTAAACACTGCATCAAATGCTAGCTGCTAAAACCTACCAGTCATTCTGAAGGAAGTGAAACCCTCTTACCATCACATCAGCCTAATCCACTTCAGTCAGTGGCCATGCAGTCACAGCTACAAACCTCAGCAACAGGGGACAAACAGCAAGATTCAGCTGCTGGGCTAATGAAGGGACCTTCGTTTTGCCCCAGTGCTGCCTGAGAGGCAATAACACACAAATGCACAAGTCTCTAGCAAAGCAGAAAGAAATGGTAATACTTCAGAGGTCTGGAATGAAAACTGAACAGCAGAAATGTTAATCAGAAGCCTCAAAAGTCTTCAACATTTGTGTTCTTCCCTCAAGAGTCTTCAAAAATACAGATACAATATATTTTTTCTCTTTCAAGCAGAAGGGAAAAAAAAACCCAAACAACCCTCAAAGACCTCAAACTTTCCACTGAATATATGTAGTGTTTTACAGCTGGCACTGATCCACTAAAATTTGAGAAAGGAAAACAGGGGGAAAATATTGCAGTTCTCCGTAGTTTTGAAGCTTCACATCTCATTTTGCAAAACTTTCACCCAGAAAGTCTTCTATAGGAGGAAAACAACATGTAAAGTTTCAGGGAACTTCCTTTCCCCCTGGTAGAGGTTAGGATGGGAGAGGAAGGAAGTCAGATTTGCTTTGTTTTTACTCCAAAACAAAGCTTTATTTGGGTCCTAAATTCAGTCACCAACCCGCCACGCTGAAGAAATCAGACACTGCTAAAGAATAGAAATTTCATAAAGTTTAGCAAATGTCAGTAAAATCAGAAGGTTAGAATGGGTGAGTCCACAATCAGCTTTTCTGTTTAATAAATTATAACCTTTTATTAACTCCAAGATTGAGCTTTTTCTTGGTGTAACCACAAAATGCATAAACCTGGAGTACTAGAAAGTTTAAAAGCACAGCATTAAGATTTACTAATGCGTGTTTTGACTATTAATATATGCCTTAGGTGACTTGCTCCCCAGAAGCATTAATGGTCCACCAGCACACACACATTAATTTTCCTCTGACATATTTGCCTGAATATTTGTTGGTCAGATCAATATGAGCAATGCAACTCTGATATTTAGATCTTTTACAGTATGCAGCCCAGTCTACAAGCCTCTGATTTTATTCTAGGCTTCTGGCTCTCACAAGAGCTAGCTCTAAGATTTATTCTCCAAACACATCCGTTTGCAAAGTGCATTGTAACAACATGAGAAGTGTTAAGTACTCCTCAACAACTCAAAGTGGATTTTACCTCATCCTTTCCCTTCCCCCACCTCCCCCAAGAAAAAAAATTGCTACATGAGATATTCAAAGACTTAACTCGACTCTCACAGAAGTGCAATTGCTGGCTTTAAAGAATTATTCCTAATTTACACTCCTGTAATGGACATCACTCAGTGAGAAAGGACAGAGGGAATTTTAACCTGATTAATACTATCAAAGGTATTTTTGATGAGGTTTTTCAAATGTATTTTCTAATCTTGGTGTAGGCAACACTGTCCAGTTGTTTACATGAGATCTTCCTTAAATGGGAGCATCAGTGCAACAAATTACTTCATATGACAACAGAGTGCTTGACAACATAAGTGCATAAGTAGAAATTTTGCTTTGATGCAGAGAAAGGGGAAAGCTCTCTCAAGCATAAATATGATAATCAACATGAGGTGCCTCAGCTTTAAAAGACAAGTGTGTGATGGAGAAATGGGGCAGCATGTGTGACTATTAATTAATACCAACTAGAACACCTAAACTTTCATAAACAGCTACGGTCCTGAACTGAGTGTGAGATTCAAGTAGTTCTCAAGCAGGAGGTCAGAGATACAGATACATCAGTTTGTCAAGTAATCTTCTTGCCATTCTCTCTGGAGTTTTAACATTTATTCTCCACAGCAGCTGACCAAGCTGGTGTGTAATGGCAGCTAACAAATACAGCACCATCAAGAAAACCTACAGTAAGGAAGGGGAGTGAACTGAAGAGCACAGAAGGAGTCAGGCAGTGTCACAACATCACCAGTACCCAGACATGAACACAACGGATGCACCTGCTGTCCCCTCCGACTCCCCACACACGCACACTCCCAGTCAAGCTCCTGGACACTTGTCCAGAAACACCTCTGACAACCACTGCAGTGTACAGCTCACTAAAATGGAAAAAAACTAAACCTCAAAAGAAAATTAAGTTGCATTCTTTGGTTCTGCTTTGCAAACTGAACTGGATTTTCTCTCCTGAGAGCAGAGAAGCATCAGTCAACAGCAGGTGTGCAAAGAGCACTTCATGGCTGGGAGCAACATGAGCAGGGAAGGGGAAAGACAAGACCTGCCTTCCCAACAGCACCAAGGGACTAATCTGGGGTACTATATCATGATTTCATGCTTTGGACTGCAGCTATCAAACAGAATGGAAGAAACATGCAATACATAAAGTACAGCATCAGGCAGAACTGACACATAAAAAACAGAGCAGGAGAAGGTAATATTGGCATCTAACTAACCCGGCAATTTCAGAACTAAAGATCTGGTTTTAACCAATGATAGTGAAATAGTAAAAAAAACAAAAACACAAAAAATATTCATCAGTCTGAAGAGTAATTCAGGGCAATGAAGTTTTCAAAAGCATTTTCTGGAAAACTGAGAAAGATATCCAGCATTTGTATGTCCTTATGTAAGAGCATTTGGTATTCTGACCATCAGACAATCACTTACATGAAGAGACAAGAAAATACTTCTCATGAGACAGATTAAATAACAGTTCTTTCAAATGTACCAACTCCAGAAGAAGATCACAAGTTTGCTTATTGACATCAAGGGCCCTGAGCATGTCTGTTTAACAGATTCACTCCTGTGAATTTACCTCTACACACTCTATAAACCAAAACACATGAGCTTCCACTTATATATGAATCCTTCTCTACTTAAAAGAAAGGAAAGCTATGGATGGAATGCTATGGAGTTTGGTATCAGGCTGGCAGCCCCAAACACATCTTCTATTTCTTCAAAACTGCATTCACTGCAGCATTTTCCACTGCTACCTCTGTTTCCTCCTCTCACTTGCAGAAAATACAGTCTTGCTCCAGCCATGGCTGCTCTGGACAGTCCATAAAAAGCCAGGGCACTCTGCCTCTAGGAACAGCAGTGGACCCAGCCTTTTCCATTCAGAACACCGAATACAAGCTGGTCAGAACACAGCCACCACCAAATCTAGCAATGTCAAATACTGAACCAGCAGTGACAAATCTGCATAATTTACTCTGCATCTTCCATGGCCTGTGAGTCTCAAGCCTTAATGAGCATTGCTACAGTCAATCAATATGAACGTTAAGTTGCCACTTTATTTCACCTATGCAACATCAGTTTAAGCTGCACTTGTTAACTTTTTAATGTGAAGAAAAGATATTGAGAAGTCTTGAATATATTCAGGGTGAGATGCAAATAGCTTTTCTTCCTTTGTTTTCTTCTTGGTCCTCCAACTTAGAAACACCGGAAAAAAACATTGTTATCTTTATAAGAAACATTTCACACTTCCTAAATAATTTTCCATTTGTTTTTTATAAATACATACATACAAATGTGTATATGTACATATGTGTGTATATCTATATATGTATATATATAATGAGAGAGTGAGAAAAGTACCTGGGAAAAACTCTCTCATTCTAAAAATATGTATTCCACAACCTTGTGCCCCATTTAAAAGGGAATAAATCCTTTTACAGTATTATGCAATGAACATATTTAGTCGTAATTACTTCTACAAGTAACCACTTAAGGCACTAAATCCCAGCAGACAACATTAAAAGGGACATCTTCTAAAGACAAAATGGATTTTCCTGAACAACCTTAGTATTAATAGACTTTAGGGAGACCTTAAATTTGTCAGGGACAAGAGAAGTTTCTTTTTAGCCTGGGAAAGGCAGAGACATCTCTCAAACATTTACACTGTAACAAGTTTAATGGTGGAAAGCCTGTAAATACCTTCTCTTGGCAATTGACCGGCTTAAACAGCAGTAAACTAGCACTTAACTAAGTACTCTGCCTGACTTCACCCAAGACTCTCAGCTTCACAAGTTTAATTGCTTTCACAGTGTCTTAAACTACACAGCTCTCCATTAATTAGTAAAGAATAAGAGGCAAAGAGATGGCATATCTACAGACCAACCATACTAATTTTGTCAACTGGACATAAACAAGTTCTTGCAGTTCCTAGAAAATTGAGTGAGTTTAGAACAGGGTTAGCTGTGTGTGAAGCACCAACCTACATCAGATAGGAGCCAACTTTTATCACAAATATTTCACTGCTCCATGATTCTGCTCACACTTACTGCTAAGGATAGCTTATGCCACTGGAATTCCCAAATTTTAGACTAAGGCCTCAACACCTTGTAACCACAAAATGGCCCTTTTAAAATGCGATAAAAGAAAGATTTAGAAGTTCATGAATGTCTGAAATTGCAACAAGCATTCACATTGCACAAGGGGATTGTTACTATCTGTCAGCTCAAAAGCACAATGAGCAGAGGGTCCCCTCAATATATTACAGTTCCAGTAAACTCTCAGTGTGCAACATCCTCCTGCCCCAATTACTACTTTCAAACTATCAGACAGAACTATAACAAGCTCTACTACTGCTAGAAAAAATACTATTTTAAAGCAGAGCCAAATGCCCGTAAGTATAACAGTACTAGATTTTAGGGACATGAAAAGCTTGCTAAAGCGAAAATTCACAAATGAGCTGTTTCTTTAGATTTTTCATGTATAAACAATTTCACAAAGTAAAATCTGGCAGCAGGTTCTCTGCTAAGCAGCATACAGCTTTCATCAACAGAAACGCTAAACATGAGCTTTCGTTTTTTTCAACTGAAAGTTTAATAGTTGATGCCATTTAAGGAGAAAAAAAGTAGCAATTAAGTACAGCATATTTAGTAAATATTAACAGTGCAACAAAAGTCATGTTGTCAAGCAGAAGGACTCTTTGTAGTTTTTCCAGCCAATCATCAGCCACAGAGCCTTATGTTGTTTCCTTTCAGGTTTTGAAACACTGACTCATGGAAATATCAGCACTGCACACTTCCTCAAAGTGGCAATCTTATAGGAAGTGTTTGTTTAGTCTTACATGACACATTGTGTTGTTTATGTATAAGGGATTCCGGTAAAAATAATTTTCAATTAAGGAAAAAAAAAAAGACATAAGCACAATGGTTTCAATTATGGGAAGCCAAAATAAACCAATTTCAACTAGACATCTGAACAGCACATTCATTAACACAAGTACTACTGCTTTTCTTTCTACTGTACATTACTTCCTTGCAACATGAGCAGAAGTTGCCAGGCATTAACTTCTTTCAGTTCAACTAACCACAAAAGAAAGTAGACAAGAGGTAGCACAGGAACAACTCCTCTTAACACTGGTACCCACAATGACAGTTCACACTGCTGCTCCCCAGCTTCATTATCTCAGTGAGACATCTTTAGGAGGTGCCACACCACTGTCAGTTCAACTGAGTGAGGCAAACACACATCTTCCCACAAAGCTTAACTGTTCCAACACTTTGAAAAAAGGAGACAGATGGCTCAAGCTAAATCCAAGCTTGACTAGAAACAACACTGCTCAGAACATGGAAGCATTTAAGAGATGCAGAATGTAATAACTCACCTAGCTTAATATGCTGATTCCATGCAGCCTATCAAGTCCCAAAAGAACAAGTTATACAAGCAGAAGAAAATGCCTTCATTTACCTGCAGCTTCTTGGAAATACAGGACAAGCCAGCCATAGCAGCACACTTCATTCGGGCATTCAAACATCTCCAGGCTACAAATGTTTTGCACAGCCAAAAGCCTCCCAACCACATCTGCCTCCTCATTAAAAGAGGAGTGCCAACATGGGTGTCGTCCACTGTGTTTGCACTCATTCCTCAATGAATCAATCCTACATTTCATCCAATTTATTCTAAGGCACACCTGTATATCCGTGTCCCCATTCATGATTTGCCAGCAGAGGTGCTACAGAGAAGGAAATGTCTTATCAGATCAAGCACAGAATATCTGAAAGTCAGAAATCAGACAGAGCTTGGCTATGAAACAAGCTCCCAAAGAACAGAACTGACCATCTCCTTAGCATGATGAATCAAAGCAAAACATGGAAAATGACAATCCTTTTTTGCCCTCAAATAAGTTTTCTTCTCTTAACCCATTCATTGAAAGATTAAAGCCTCCTGTCACTAGAAATGAGAGAAAACTACAAGACACCCATGAATGGGAGCTGCTAAAAGAAACTATTTGGAATAGCTGAAAAAAGCAGTGTCCCTCCAATGTTCACCATCTTTTCAGTGGTGCCCAGCAACAGGATCAGGAGGAATGGCCAAAAATAGAAACACAGTTAAGTTCCACCTCAACATGAAGACCTTCTTTACACTGATGATTTATTAAAAATATGGATACTGATCTAGTACCGATATCCAACTGTGATGGACAAAGACTCTCTAATAGTTTAAAGTTAGGAAGTGTATGTTTATTGCAACGCTGGGCAGCATGTGGGACAGCTCCCAAATACACACTGCAATTTACAGGTGATTACAGAGTCCTTTTATCTACACAAGTATTGAATACCCAAAATACAAATGCATATTCATAACTTTGGAACATCTCATTGCCCGTTTGTATGGTAATCAGTTCAAAATAATTAAGCATGCATAGTTTGTTCCTTGAAATGGGTCGGTGGTCCCTTTCACGGAGAGGGGACCCAAAATGAGGACGTAAATGAAGTCTTCCTCATTCTCACCTTTCTACCTTTTCAATGCAAACATGACAAATGAACCCTTGGTAGAATTCCCATTCCCTGTCTTCAATTGGTTTCAGAACAGAGGAGGCCTACAATTGTCTTATGTTCCTAAAAGCTATTTATCAGTTTTTACAGTCTTCATTATAAACTCAGCTAACCAAACATTATGTTGGCAAGCAATCAATTATTAGTTAACTACTAACTCTTAACTTCATCAAGGCCTACCCATTTATTTTGATTAACTCTAATAAAGCTTATCTCTAACTAAAACCTCAGCTCCTTTAAAATCCTTAAAGTTTTGGTGTCACTGAGGGTGGCAGAGCACCGGAACATGTTGTCCAGAAAGGTCATGGAGTCTCCCTCTCTGGAGACACTCAAAAACCAGCCGGGCACTTTGCTGTATAACCCATGCTGGATAACCCATGCCTTGGCAGGGGGTTTGCAGAGGATGACATCCAGCGATGCCCTCCCGCCCTGCCAGCTTCGTGAGTCTGTGACCTCCCTTCAGATCCACTCACAGGACCTTCTGTAGGGAGCCTACAAGCTCCATGTACAAATTCTAGAAGATGAGGATTGCTTTACAAGGCCAGTCTCATTAGGAATACTTCCTCAACCCATCAAAGCAATCCCGCCACTTCCTATTTTTGTGAAAATTTCCCAAGAGACAGTCAGCTACAGAGAGGAGTGTGACTTGGGAACACGAGTGGCCGAAGGCGGCGGGGCTGCCGGGCGCGCTCGGCTGCGCCCCCTGGCGGGCAGCGGCGGCACGGCGGCGGGCATTGTCCTCCCCGTGCTCCGGGAATCACCTTCCGCTCCGGCGGCACCAGCCAAGCCAAGCGCCGGGATGCTCGCGGCTTTTCCGCTCGCCATCCAGCCTAAAAAACAGCGGGGATCCTTGCTGCGGTTCTACAGGAATCAAGTGCTCCGCGCCGACAGCTGAAGTCAGCAGCAGGATTAACTTTAGTCCGCCACATAATGAGCTTCATCTCAAGACTTTTGCAGCTGTTATTGTATTCGATCCCCTCAACAGTGCAAAGGAATTCCCACACTCTCGTGACTTCAATCATTCAGGTATAAGATCATCACTGTTTTCTTCTCAAAAAAACCCCAACCGATCAAACACAAACAGCTTAGCCACAAGTCATCATCCTATACGCGAGATGCGTTCTTAGCCCTTTTACTAAAAAATCACAGATGGAAACAACTTGCAATATCTTCACTCGCATGGTGTCCGGATTTCTCCCCTGTGAAAAGACCTTTTTTAAATTCCCCTCCCCTCTTTGAAAAGAGACAGAGAGCAAGTCTCCGTCCATACTCTGTAGGCTTACTGAATCTCTTTTCTGGATGTATACGAGAAAATAAAACGAACACGTAATTTTTAGTTTATATGATAATATTTTAATTCATAAAAACTGCTGTCACTAAACTACCTGTTGACAACGAGGAAACGATCCTAGCAATGGTCTCTTTGAAATGCTAACGCCACTGTACAATAATGAGATTTTCTACGTAATCTCACGTTTCAGTTTCATCCAACACGCCAATTGGAAGCTGCGAATTTGTTTCCGAAAGCAGGGAAACGCAAAGGAATATTTTTTCAAGAGCTTTATTAGGAAGCCACACGCCCGCGGTACCCACCGCTGCGAGCCCGGCGCTCAACGCCGCCGCTTCCCCGGGAGCTCGCAGCCCCCGCGCCCCATCCCGGGCAGGAGAGCCGCTCGCTCGGCCTGAGGGACCGATTGTCTTACGGAAACGAGGGATTTCCCTCCCAGCCGGCACACTCAGAACTCGACGAGGGAGAGTTTAATCCGCTCGCTGACATCTGTCGCTTACTTTCTAATAATGTGGTTTGGAACTCGCTCAACACAAGAAGAAGAGCGAATCTCCAAAAGCACGAGCCGGAGGAAGCCGTGAGGAAGCGACAGCAGCCCCTGCCTGTCCCCCTGGCCGAGGGCAGGGGCTGACACGGCAGCTCCTGCACGCAGCCGCTTTTGGGCCGGCTGCACAGCAGCCCTGCCAGGGACACACAGCGCTGAGACCCGGGGGCCGCCTTCAAACTTTTACAGCGCAGCTTAGCAGCAAAAATGAAAAAGAAAAAAAAAAAAGAAAAGAAAAAAAACCGCTCTAAAAAAACCCCAAAAAAAACCCCAAAAAAAACAAAACCCGCGAAATCGGCCGAACTCCCTGCGCTGCCCGGACTGCTGCCGGCGCCGCTCGCCTGCCGGACGCACGGCGCTGCCCGCCCGTCCCCGCGGCACCGGCCGCCTCCCAGGCACCGACCGCCCGCCCCGCACGGCCCCGCGGAGCCCCCCCGGCCGCGAGCACCGCCCGCCCCGCCGCCTCCAGCGCTCCCCGGGCGGGACGCAGAGCCAGGGCAGCGCGAAGGGGCCTCGGCGCCTCGCCGCCCTCCGCTCCAGCGGAGCTCCCTGCCCGCTGCCCCGCGCACTCACCGATTTTAATCCTGACGCTCTGGAAGACCCGCAGCCCCTCTTCCTCCACCGCCATGGTGCTGCCGCCGCCGCTGCGCCTGACGCTCAGCAGTGCTGGAGCCCCGCCGCCGCGGAGGAGGCGCGGGGAGCGGGCAGGAGGAGGCGGGCGAGATGCTCCGGCAGACGGGAAGGAGGGAGACCGGCGGGACGGCTCGGGACGCACCGCGACCGGGCTGCAGCGAGCGAGGGACGGAGCGGCCGCGCAGCCCAGCGGCGCGCAGCGCCCGCCTCCCCCCCCGCGGGCTGGCAGCGCCCGCCCCGCCGCCGCCCCCTCATTGGCCGGCGGGGCGGCGGCCGCGGCGCTCATTGGCTCGCTGCCCGGCGGGGCGGGGGGAGCGCGGGGGAGCGCGGAGCGCGGCAACAGCTGGAGCGCGGCCGCCCCCCGCAGCACGGCCCGGCACGGCCCGGCACGGCCCAGGCACAGCGCGTCCGGCCGGGACCCCAGCGGGCAGCGCGGCCCGGCAGGGGCTCACCAGCTCCGTGCCCCGCTCCGGTGCCGGCCCGGACCAGCCGCCGGCAGCAACCCTTGGCGTCATGGCGAGAGAGGGCGAGAGAGAGGGAGGGATGTGCAAGTCTTCTTTCCCACACAGCCATAAAGAGAGGGCTGTAGCGATGCCCCAGGTTGAAAGCCATTCATTAGCGAGCAAAAGGTCCCGTATTAAATAAACAAACCCGTTCGGGCGCTGGGAGCAGGCCGGTCTGTCTTCCTGGCTCCATTTGATCAGCGGCAAAGCTGGCTCTACCTGATTGCACGGGGAGAGCAGGGAAATCAGATTTCAGACTTGCGTGATTACACATTAAACAGCAAGAAATAGGACCTGTGTCAGCGTTCAGTGCCAAACTTTGGGTCTTGTAAAGTCAGTAATTGAAATACGCCTCCCCAAAGGTCTGGCAAAAGCAGAGCACAAGGTTCAATGGAGGTCTACAGATTATTTCAAAAACTAAGAAATCAAATCACCTTTGGTGCCGTCACAATCCCCCTCAAGAGACTTGGAACATCCCTATGCAGAACAGCCCAGGCACATCACAGTCCAACACGTCTGATAAGCACCAAAAAATGCCCTTTCTCAAGCCTGCAATTAAAAAAAAAATACTTTTCTATTCTAGTTCTAATTTCAGGACTGATAGAAAGGCAAACTCACTGAGGACAATCTATACATATATTAAAAAGCTAGTAATGAAGAAGAAATGAGAAGGCAAATCAGTCACAGGCAGTATGAAGTCTGTACCAAAGAGGTGCTTGAAGGCCTGATGAAAACAGTTGGGCAATCCATCAGTGCTTGAATCATGGAAGGTAGAACATAAAATAAATGTCCTTTATTACCAAAAACAAAAGGTGAGGTATTGAAGTGCAGAAGAGCAAATGAAAAGTTGGGAAGGGGCTACAATAGCAGAGGAAGTCAGCTTGTAGGAAAGCCTGAGGCATCTGAGATTTCCAACACAGGTATGGGTCTAACTGAAGGAAGCTGGCAAGCTCAGAGCCAAAAAAGGAAGCAGTGAGTTATCTCTAGGAGCTGCCTGACTTACTGTGTCTTCCTTGTCTGCATAGCCAAGTGACATATGTAATTTGATAAAAATACTTTTACAGCACAAGACTCCAAAGAGATTTAACAAAGTACAGGCTTCCATTTACCAACACCCGTGCTGTACTTCCTTTTTCCTCACTGTAATATGTCCTCTGCAACCTCATTATACTCATTCCACCATGTGCCATCTTTTCTTTGTAATGTTCTCAGCTCACTCCCAGCCACACTTCAGCTCCTCTGCCTGCTGGTCCTTCACATCCCCCGTGATACCTACAGTGCTCCTGCCCTAATAACCTTTAGCATTTTCTGCACCATGACCCAAATTTCAATTGTTACAATAATTCTGATTCCCCTCTTTTTGTCTCACCTTCCAACTGGACAAGAGGCAACACAAGCAGCAGTCTGAACAGAAATTACAAGAACTCTGATCAGAGAGCTCACATTTTAAGAAGACATTTTCTCAGACCAGCTAACCTGATGTTGCCTCTCAGATGATGGATATGACAAACAATTTTGGGGTATACATGCTGAGGTATAAAAAGAAATATGCAAAGTCTGTCGCTTTTGCACTTTCACCACACATGCACATTCCTTGAAGATATTGATACAAAATAAATGCAAGTCCACTGGGCCATCTCACTGAAGAAAAATGGCAAGCAACAATGCTGTACATAGGCACAAATGAAGAATTACAACTATAAGCAAGTGGATCATGTTCAGCTATAAGCAAAGATATCCTGTGCTTAGAATCTTTTAAATCTTCCTCAACAGCATCAGGAAGAAACCTGATTCCTTTAAATATTAGGGACATCTTTAATAAAATATTTTACTTCTGTGTTTGCTACATAAGGACTTCAGCTGGCCTCGTTTCTGTGTTGGAAGCTCTTCTTATCTGCAGAAAGTTGACCCCAAAATAGTAATTTTTAAAAAATCAATTTTTCAATTCTCTTCCCAGCATTTGCTGCTGTAAGAGCTGTTCTCAGCAGATACTGAACAGGCTATCCTTCCCAATTTGCCATTGTGTTCTTTCCAGATAGTCATGGCATTTCCATCTGTATCCTTTATGCCCAGAAAATGAAAGAACATACCTACCTATAATAGAGTCTTTGTAGTTCAGAAAAATCAAGCTCTACATAAATTCCCCACCCCTTGATGTGCACCCAAATTTACAGTCAGAGCCCACCCTCTTAAATCTAATGTCATTTCACCCAGCATACAGTCACCTTGTAATCTAAGGTGCAGGTTTTCTCCCACGCCCTAACCTCAAGTGTTGCTTGCAACCTCACCCTGTGCTAACACTGGGCTCACAGGGGTGTGTGGTGTAACACATTTGTTGGCTAAAAAAACTACACTGTCATGACTCCCCTTTGTATTTTGTGAAAAACAAGAGGCCCATAAGCCATGACACTTGGAAATCCTTCACCCAGCATCATAAGCAACCTGATCAGAAAGCATCTCAGTCCAAAGGTGTGGTTAGGGCACAGTGGCGTGCTGGGCAGCTTCAGGAATGCATGTCTGCCCATGGCTACACTTCCAGGCCATTTTCAGGATGGCCTAGCTTTGCCAAGAGCACAGATATGTCCAGGAAAAGTATGGCAAAATTTAACCATAAAGCCAGCCTTTCCTGTGAAATGTAGAGGAGCACAACCAACTTCCACACTTAAGCATAACAGAAACTACCAAGATGCCTACAGAATCAATTAGCAACAATTGAACCAGACCAACATTTAAAATCATCAAAACACACAGAACATTAGTAAATTAAAAAAAAAAAAAAAAAGCGCATAGCAAGAAAAAATAGGGAAAAAAGCTGGCACCTTCTTGGAATTTTTGCCGTGGAATAAATTAATATTCCTCACATGAAAATCTACAAATGGCTGCTTGCAGCTCTGTGCTGTCCAGTTATGCTTCTGGTTTCCCACCAGATCTTCTCTGCTGAAGCTGTTTGTCAGTGCTTCTGTGTACCAATGTGCTAGTTTATTTTCTGTCAGATCTTGTTTTCTTGACATACAGCTGAAAGCTTGCTGCTTCCTCTGTAATAAACTTGTCTCCAGATGTTATAGAGTCCAACAATATAAATGCAAGTACTGTTTCAAAATTCATATGAATATGTATTTTTAAAGATGTTAAACATAGTATAAAAAACAGCCAAGGAGTGTGTGCTGCTTTTTCAGTTTGTCCATTGCTGAAATGAAACCTCAGCAGCAGCATCACATATGTGTGTGCATATTATACATAACTTGTGCAGGCAACATGAGGTATGCAGCTGCAGCAGGCTCATCAAAAAAATCTAGGCAAAGTGAAATACTGCTTTTTAAGATGTGGATGAGTCTGTTAGTGACAATGTCTATCCCAACTTTCTTCATCCAAGCCATATGGGTTTATATTATCAGCTCTTCAGAGGATTCTTGAATCTAAATTAGACTACAAAGAAGGTCATTTTCTGTGACTCATTTGTGCCAAGCAAGGAAATCATTTCCTCTCTTGATCTACATGATAGCTTTCTCTTGGGAGGAAACAGAATATAAGAAGCTCTCTAATCTCCTTTTGCATTATGCAAGAAACTAACAAAAAATGAACCTTCTATCCCCAGGGTAGCACAAAGCTGCTACCTATATTTATGTGAAGGAACAACATATTTAAGACAAATCTAAGGAAATATCACTGTTATAAAAAGCAAGACTATGATCTGATGACTAAGATATTGTAATTGAATTCTAGGAAGACATAGACAGTTTTAACTAATAATATCTGTACCAGGCCTAAAGGCAGCTACTATCCATGTCGAGATGCTGCATGATATGACAACTGTGCTGACTCAGGTGATCCAATAAACATTTATCCCCGGCAAAGTGAGTGGAGAAGTAAAGAACTCTTTGTTAGAGCCTCTGCATCCTATTCCCTGTCTGAGTGGTAAATTCAGACCTTGCAGTGATCCCTCTCACAGGAAGACAGCAAAAGTAGCTGGATATTTTTGCTCCTGAAGTCCTAGAGCCACCCAACTGGTCAGGAAAATCTGCAGTCCTTCCTTCAGTCTCCATGCATAGTGAGATATGGCAGAAATATACTATGCAAGTAGGAAATTAAGACTGAGTCTGTGATTACCTGTGGCTCCCCAGGCTAAGAGTTCACATCTGATGTACTCCAGAGGAATGATGAAACAGTAGTGAAACTGCTTGTTTGGTTGGTCTGGCAGAAAAACACTCTGGCCATTACACTAAATAAAACAAGAAGAGAAAGAGAATGATAAGAAGAAGAAACCTTTAATTAGCAAAATGTCAGCAACAGTGACAAGAAAGGACAGATTTCACAGTAATACAGAAGTGACAAAGTCTAATTGAAGGAGAAACATGGGAAAGAGCAGATACTACTGAAGTGGCTGTTACTGAGCTCTGTGTATGTACCAGTACATATGCATGCATGGTACACTCACACACTGGATAAAAATAGACCTGTGCTTCAGAATCAGGAAAACCGGGGATTGCAGCGCAGTTACTACACTTAAAGAAAGGAAAGATCTCCCCTGTGACCCCAGAGTACAGGAAGTAAAGCATGTCTACCTGTTTTTCTTACTAGTTACCTTCAAAAAATCCCACATTTTTGCTGCTTGTTGCTGGAACATGGGGCCAGGAAGAGGCCAGAAGGGGGAAAAGAAAAATGGCTTTAATTACAGGAAAAGGGGGCCAGTAAGAACTGGTTGTTACAATAGCCAAGACAATACAGCTAACTTTCATGATATATGGGGGGTTTTTAAAACTTTTTCTTTTTTTGCTCTTTTAATTATTTAATTCTTGTTCCTCACTTCTAAAAATCTGTCAGTCTAGTTCTCTCCTAAAATATATGTCTATGTTAAAATTCAAGTCATTTCAGCAGCAAGTTCATAACATTCAGGATTCCAATGAAGTTCACCAACATTAAATACTTTCTGGTTAAACTTGCAAAAGCTTTGTGTTCTTGGCCATATCTACTTTACTTGAGCTTATAAACTTTGCTTTCCTATGAAAGAATAAATCCCTTTATCCTCCCCTAAAAGATTATAATGTAATAAAACTGCAATAAGATCTTACAGAAAAACAAAAATAAAACCAAAACAAAACACTAAAAACCCCAGTGATTATGTACAAGAATGAAATATGGTGAATTTTCCTGCAGTTTAAAAAGTATGCATCTATTCTCACATCTTCCACATTAACCTTTTGTGAAACTGCTAGGTGAAAACAGCGAATAATATTGAGAAAGAAAAAATGAACAGCAATAGGACCTCCTAGTGTTTTAAAAATACTGAACACTTCTGCTTATAATAAATATATGGCTATAAATAATGGTTATAATGATTATAAATGGTTATATGGTATATAAGTATGGTTATAATAAATATATGCAAACATGCATATAAACAACCGTATTTCATGAACCATTGCATATTGGCAGCCATAATCATCATTTTCATATCTCCTTTGCTTTTAAGTCATCAGCTTATCTGCAGTCTTCTCTGTTCTTTATGAGAATTAATTTGACAAACTAGGACTCCATCCTTACTCTCCACCTCCAAGGCAAAATTTCAACCCCCCTCAGTTTGGCAGCACCAGTAATGTCTCTTTTGAGGGGACTGCAAGGAGAGCTTTCACCCCTTCTTCTCCCTCTTATCCATCCCAGGGGATTGTGTAGCCTTTCCTTTTCCCAGAGGAAAGCCATTGGGATTATATTACAAACATCCACCCCAAAACACACATTAAACAAACACTTCTCTGCCTCTGAGATGTGTTCCAGTTTTGTGCTATAAGTGACTCCTGTAAGACAGATGCTGTGAAGTTTACATTGACTTGGTGAAGTCTGGCATCACTCACCCACAAGCAGGGGCACACAGCTGTCCCACATGCTGCTGTAAGCCTTGACCAGACTTTTCCATGCAGTCAGGCGTTCAGTATGGGTCAGGTCCTGTGGTCTTCCTTTGCTCAAATAGCCCATTGAAGCCAACACTGGAAGGTCAACTTGCAAATGCCACCCTCTCTGTGTGGTGAATAGCTCCCATTGAACACACTGGGATTACTCATGTGGTGAGTGACTACCAACAAGAGCAAAAGGAGCAAAATCTGGTCCTCATTAAGGACTGCTAATCTGAATAAAACCTCCTTCAGTCAGTAGTAACAATCAGGCAGAGCAGCTCTCTCAGTGAGAAGCTACACAGGAAGGGCAATAGAGCACCGTTTGTCACTATATTTTAACACATAATTCTTTGAAGCATCAGTTAACTATCCAGGCATGACTACATGGAGGAGCTCTATCCCATCACAGTTGATGAGCAAAGATAATCTTATACCATGAAACACAATTAGCCAGATGGTTATTTGAGGTTTTTGGAAAGAAGCAATTTCTCTGATTTGGGAGATTAAAAAAAAAATCAAGGCTGAATTTAAAAATAAAAATCATACCACACTTGATACCCAAGTATTTAATTACATATTATCATGGGTAACTACTAATGGGCTCCAATTACACAATCTTCGTTTATTGCTTTCGGAAACATTTATAGCCACTAGATAATGTCTAGATTTAAGTCAATATCTGAATAAACAGCCTGGAAAACACATCATTTGTACCCAGATTGGGTTACTAGCATGATTATCATCTGCCACCTGCTGGAAATAGCTGTGATAATGCAACTAAGTTCCACAGATGGAAGGTCTGGTCACTCACAGACCAAGCGGAAATGTCAACGAGGAAAAAAAATATATTCCTTGTACCCAGGAGTTTATTCCTCTTGCGCCCACTGGGAAAGTTTGGTTTGCCAAAGATGGATATTTGTGAGCATCCACAGAGAAGCCTTAACATGAACAGAAATAATTTGCTAGTGAAAATGGCATTATCTGCCTGTGTCTGACCAGAAGGCAAGATATATAGTCTGAAACTAGTGCATGCAGCTAATCCCATCTCAGGCTGGCATAGCTGGCTTTGCCACTCTGCTAGAAATGGCATGATTGCAGGTCCCCCTGCACCATCTTCACATTGTCTTCAAGCCTCATTCAAAGAGATTGACCACTCTGGCTTTATGGTGGCCCATAAAACCCTCAAGGACAACAAAACCTGCCCATTCAAGACATCTTCTGTTGCTCAAAAAAAAAAAAAAAACGGACAGTGTTTGTATGTGATATTCTTCAGAGAGCCAGAACCTTGTAACTTGCTTCCTCTGTGCCAGCAAAGCAGAGTGAGTAATCCAAGTAAGTCAGAGGGTGAATCCAAAGGCAGCAGTGCAGGACTGGACTCCCTCCCTCCCTTGTGCAGAGCAGCAGCAGGACACACAGGTACGACGAGCAGTTCTTGTCAGGGGCTGCCTCATTGTGTCCCACTGGCTGATGACAGGACTAATTGTATTGGCGTGATTTTGCAATTGGCAGGTCTCCCCAAGGCAGCAGGGAGAATGACACAGGTGCCACTATATTAGAGAGCCAGACCTTTTTTTATTAAACAAAATCAAACACAGGCCTTAAGCAACCAATTTTTGCTTGCCCAGCAGGTTTAGAACATCAGCCCAGAGTTAGTGTTGAGATGGTTCTTGCATTCAGGGAAACTGTGTCTTTCTCTGCATACCTTTCAATTATTTTTGAGGTCAAAAAAGGAGAATAAAAAGGGAAAAGAAAGAATAAAAAAATGAAGAAAGAATTAAAATTGAAATTATTTTTGAAGATTATTCAGGTCTGTGGGATGGAGTGGAGAAAGAAACAAGAATACACATTGCAGGACCTAATAAAATTCTAATTAATTCCTCATTTTCTCCACTAACTTTTTTTAGCCTGTATAAAGCAACCAGCTGTTTATAGCCCTGAAAGCAATATAAAAAAATCTAAAACATTGAGCCACACCACAGCAAGAATTATCATGGGCATGTACTACCACATGCCTCCTGAGCAGGGGAAGGGCCAGGCATGCAGGAGCACCATGTCCCACTGCAGTGTCCAGCATTCCCTCCAGGAGCACTGGCCACAGGCCATGCATCCAGAACAATGTTTCTGTCAGCATTTGCTTTCAGTTGAAAGCCTTTGTTGCTTCACCCTGCTGTGTCTGTTCTTAGGAGGTCGTTGTGCTTCAGGCTCCCGAGTTTCCTCCTCTGCACTGCTCTTAGGAGGCTGACACCTCTCCTACAGCAATGAGGGACACTTACCTGCACTGGTAAGTGTCCCTCATTCCAGCCACAGATTTAGCAATGCCTCATGCAGAAAATTTGGCTGATTTACTCCTGTAAAGCTTGGCAAGGGTCTGATATAAAGAAAATACCCAGAAGTAAAAAACCTGCCAGCCAAAGAATCAGCAGCACCCTCCAGCCTGCACGCACAGGAGTCTGACACCCTCACTGCTGCCATTGCTGCAGTGACATTTGTACCCAGGGGACACCTGGCTGAACACAGAGCCTCACCTGGGAGAACATGGGGCTGCCAGGAAAATTCACCCAGCCCTCTGTCGCCAGACATGCTGGCTCTGTTCAGGCAGCTGTTCAGCAGCAAGGACCTACCCCACCCAAGTGCCTCCTCCATGGCCAGCACCAGGACTGGAGCTTATCACCCAGAAAGTGACCCCTCCTCAGGCAAAGGTGAGGAACAGGGCTCTGGCCTTACCTCTGTGTCACTACCCTGTGTCACCCATCCAGGCAGTGAGACCAGCTCCCCAGAGAGCTGAGGGCTGCTGCACAAGCAAACAGACCTCAGGGCAGGAGCTCAGTCATGTCCTGCCCTGTCCTCTCCCTCTGTGTCCTTCTCCCACATTAAAACCCCTCAGGATCACTGGCTGTCAGTGCTTGTCTTCTTGGCAATTTTTCTGGAGATCAAGGAAATCGTTCATTCTAGTAAACATAGTCCAAGAGATTTTAAATTATGTAGGGAGATATAAATACATATAGATAAACAGAACTCTGTGTGATTATAGCAATGTTTTTCCTTTCCTCTTCCTCTCTTCCCACCCCCTTTCCCTTCTCTCAATTTCTCAGACAATAAGTGGAAAATTTTTTTCCCCAGCCAAAAATTAATTCTTGCTCAAATCTTCCAGAAGGGGTCAAGTCTAAAGGAAGCATCTGGTCAATGTGCTTTTGTACTGCAGTGGGGGCTGTGTCCCTCACATCCCCTCCCTCTGCACCACTCAGCACTGCCAGCACTTGTGCCACGCTCTGCTCACACTCACACGGGGGCAGGCAGCCCTGATGGAAGCCCCAGGGTGTGCTGCACGCACAGGCAGAGCACATCCCACTCATCCCAGCACGGCTTCCAGCTGCTTTTGTTATCCCCCTGAGTACAGATGGACTCTTCAGCTACTGGCTTGGGTGATTTGCTCATGAGTAACCTGATAAGGGCTGTGCTTGAGGGTCAGTCACAGCACAGGGTCCTGTCCTGTAACATTCTGAACTGACCAAACAATAATTTGGCTTCTCTCAGCATCTTGAAACACACATCCAGGGACAGGCAATGAATGAAGGGAGACTGGGCTTGATCCTCAAACACACCCACAAGTGGCTCTCATCCTGTGGCTCAGTGTGTGCATATGTTCAAAGTCAGTCAGTGTAAAATACTTCATAGAATAAAGTAAGAAATAGCCAAAATTCAAAATAGTCAGGAAAGCTGTCAACAAAAAAACCCCAAAAAACTCAGGACATATTTTCCTCTTCCTACATACAGCAAAGCTTTAAAGCCTTAGAAAATGTACATTTACCACCCTGAATTTTCTTAGTAAATATACCAAGTTCACAGCAAATGAAAAACATGAAAAGGGCACTTCTGGTCGTGGTGAGAAACAGTACCTCCAAACATATGCTCTCTATGGGGTGTGCAATGGCAGAAGAAGCATTTTTGAACTTATTCTGTAACTGGGCAGTAAACATGAGCAGTTGCTAGCAGCTCCTGAGTCAGCCCAAGCTCTTCTGCTGGCAAAGGGGGTGGGAGAGGAAAGGGCAGTGACTCACTAATTTGCAACACAGTGGGAAGTAACTCAAGAATCAAATTCCCAGCAGCAGTACCACCTGCAGAGCTTACAGCCCTATATATTTTATTTTGCTTAAAAATCAGACCAAAACAAAAGCAAGATTAAAAAACAAACCCAGAAACCTATGAGAGCCATAGGGTGCTGAGACCTCCAATGAGAAACTGAGCACGCTCCAAGATTAACAGGTTAACAAAGTAGTCTGGTATTGACTACCCTGCTCTTGTGCTGCAGAAAACACAATTCTCTCTGCTGTGTGTGAAAGCTAAATGCATTTGTGTCTTAGGACATAGTGAAAAATGCATTTTTTGCAAAAAATAAAAATATTCTCACATTCATTATCTGCTCATTTCTCATCTGTTCTTTGGCAAGTACCTTTTGCTAATAAGAAATTACATGCAAGTCCAGTCTGCAGCTTTTTAAGGATGCTTCAGAAAACTAAGCAGTGAAGCACCATTCTACAGATTTTCCTGCTGTAGCTCTAAGTTTAGAAGTGAAGTTAGAACTGGAGGTTGGACCTATTGTCCCTGTCTTCCATCACCATCTTCTGATAGAAAGGACCTGCTGGACCTTAGGTAGCTCAACATGAAGACAACCATTGAAACTGCTGAGCTTTTCTTTCCTTATGTCAAAATAAAACAAAACCCAGCAATACCAGTTTCCCCCAGAACCCAGTTTAGAATGCATACATGCACAGTTTCTGAGGGTAGAAAGAGAATAGGCAACCAAGGAGGAAGTTTAAAGCCACTTCCCTTCACAAAATTTAATTGAGAAGCAGCTGGGAACCTGTGCCAGGTGATTTCATTTCTTACTGGGCCATGTTTCCATCAATCTAAGAGTCTATGTTTTTCTTATATTTTAAGGGCTTCATCAAAATCAGTTAAAAGATAATTATGTCCTTCAGATCAGTGCATAACAGATCATTAATCATATAGTATTTAAAAGACCCAGGCCAAGGCCCTGCCAAGCACTTTTATTTGTTCAAGAGCAAAATACAATTGTGTTATGTGCACAATTTTATATAGGCATTTGAAAAAATACACTTTAGTTCTGTACTCTTTATTATTTTGACTGCCATTCGCCACATCTTTCTTTTATATTAACAAGAAATTAAGAACACAAACAGCGGGGGAAAAACCACTTTTAATTCCTTTCCATAATTTCTCTGAAAATAAGACTGTTTGCTTTACAGCTCAAAATTAGTAGGTATCAAGATTTTAATTATATGTCTGCTTCTGCTGTTTAAGCTCCATTTCACACCAAGTGTAATAAAATCACTAATGCCTATAATCAACCTTACTTCAACCACTGAAATGAAAAAGATAATCAAGACACATATTAGAAAGAGCACTGGCACTGGTTCTGTGTTGGGAAGTTGTGTGATGGATCCACATGCATCCACATGAAACACTGTGTAAGATCAACCTGTACAAACTGCCTTGCAGTAAAGAGGAATATCCCTGGTTCATCCTTGAACAGACCAATTCTCATTAATGAATTTTGGTACTAGCTGCCAAAGGTTCCCTCCCTGCTGCCCAGTGCTCCAATATAATGTGCATTAATCTGCCTGTTTTAGAGGACCCATGGCAGCTGCAAGTTGTAATTCAAGTCTTCTCCTTAGGAACTAAGGACCTTCTAAAGAAAATGCATGAACAAAAAGCAAACTTCTTCAGCAGTCTGCCAGACCCAGCTTCAGAGTGCTCCATACCAAGAGGACAGAAACCTCAAATGATCTCAAAGTTGTCTTTGGAGAAGACCAAGCAGATCTTGAATGAGCAGAAGAACCTTTCCTATTTTTGAGGGCCCGAGTAAAACATCTTTGCCCGTTCACTTTTCTGCCAAATACTGCCTAAGAAGAATGAAAGCCAAGGTGGCTGTGGATGAGAACCAGTAGTCAGCTTGGTAAATGGCTTTTGGAAGTCTGTTTTGTCTGTTTTTCTTAGCAGTCAGATATTATCAGATAAAGAAAGGTGAAAAGTCTATTAAACCCCAGAACTATTTCAGTATGAACACATTTGCCCTGGCTTTTGAAAAGTGCTTTTTAATCAATGAAATAAATGTTCTAAAAAATGTATTGCAGAGCAAAAGACCACACTGTGGGTTTGTTCATGGCATTACTGAGGTGTGCCATGCAATTCAAGACTCAGTAAATATAGCCCATTATGCAGTCCTTTACATATTTATATGAATTAATCACACAATCATAGATTGGTTTGGGTTGGAAGGGACCTTAAAGATGCTGGTTCTAACCCCCCTGCCAGGGATCTTATTAATGGCTTACACCACTGTCTTTCCTTCACCAGTGGGAAGTAGAGCTGGTTTGTGAAGCATAACTGGTAATCTATTAAATGCATGAATAAAATACTCATTGCTATAACACTCAGTTCTTGTTTTCTATTTGCTAAATGCATTGTTTGAAATGCTACCACCAGCTATTCGCTCCTTTTCTGAGCAGCGGTGCCATGACAACCCCCACGTGACTGGCTACAAGCATACCACAAGTCTCCAGGGCTTTGCTTTAGAAAAGACTCAGATTGATGTTACTCACACTTTTTTTTTATTTTAAAGAACCCAGTTTTATTTTGCAGAGATGCATCAAGCCTACCTATCAATTCTATCATGTGACAACAACTATTTCAGCTAAAATGGGACTAAGCAAAGTATGAAGAACTCAAGAAAAGGATGGGTAAAATAGTTTGATAAAGAGCATGTTCTTTAAGACTTCATCAAAGAATATGTTTACCCAAAAGGACTACAGTATCTCTCTACTCATTCTTAATGTGAAAGCTACTGATGAGCAATAAGGTAGAAGAGACATGTTTTGAGAATATCCAGCAAATGTATGTATAGCTTTTGTGTCCATTTAGGGTAGTATAATGATTTTCACCAAATTTAGAAGGGAAAAAATATTTGATTAGTCATTTGCTTCAAATAGTAATAATGCAGGACTGTGCCCTCTTCAAAATCCATAAGCAGTGAATAGCCTTAGTGATGATTCAACTGCATTGAGACCTTAGGAAGAAATTGTATCACAATACAATTAGTTTTAATACCAAGAAATAGTTCTTCATGATTTCCAGATTGGGTCTGCCTTATTAACTGTGAGCAATTCCTTTTTCCTTTCCTTTCCTTTCCTTTCCTTTCCTTTCCTTTCCTTTCCTTTCCTTTCCTTTCCTTTCCTTTCCTTTCCTTTCCTTTCCTTTCCTTTCCTTTCCTTTCCTTTCCTTTCCTTTCCTTTCCTTTCCTTTCCTTTCCTTTCCTTTCCTTTCCTTTCCTTTCCTTTCCTTTCCTTTCCTTTCCTTTCCTTTCCTTTCCTTTCCTTTCCTTTCCTTCTTGGACTTGCAGGTGGAAGAAGTTAAAGATGAGGTAGAGAATTGAATTTGACATATTTTTCTAACTAAATTGACAATATTAAAATGAATAAATTTCTTTATGAATTAACCTCAAGAGGCTCACTACTGTTTATAAGCATGGATATTTAAACAGTGGCTCTTTTAAAGGAGGGAACTGATATCTGTGTAGCTGAAATACCCTCAGCATCCACTGTTCATACAGAACTCTCCTTTGTTCAGTGTGCAGAGCAGTGTACTTCATATATGCATGAAGGGCAGACTAAAGGTTAGAGAGCACCATGGTATATAGTGAAGAAATGTATTTATAGAGAACAAAATATTTGCCAGGACTCAATTGCTCTTGGATTAAAAACAAGTATTAATTTCTGGGTGCAAGAGAAGAGAAAGAATAACCATCATGTTGAGCGAAGGATGGCTTAGAAAGTTCAGAATTTTGGTTTTTATTATGGGGTTCACACCAAGCAGTGATTAACAAGGTCCCCAGTGACCAGAGTGGCCTTTCCAAGTGCCTCTGTGTTGTCATGCTGGTGCTTCTAAATTCCCATGCTGGTTTCCCAGAAAATGCACCTTGTCCTGGTGCCTTGTCCTGGCACAAACACAGGCTTGCTGCAGTGAACACCAGCCACCAGAGCAGAGGTACCTGCAGCTGTGGCACCTGGGGGCTGCAGGGCACTTTGGCAGGTTGTCCTGAATGGCACAGCCCCTGGGGCCCGGGCTTTTCATCTACCAAGAGAGACAGAAATCGCTCTGAGAAAACATCAGGGTCTCTGCTTGGGGATGTGAAGGCTTTGCATTGAAGGAGATCACAAAAAAAAAAAAAAAAATTGAACCAGAGCAACAGAGAAAGGAGAAATAGGAAGCAAGGAAGAAAACAAGGTAGACCTCTTGGAGAAGACCACTAAAAAGATGGCTATGTTTAGGGTAAGTTATTATTTTCTTCATGCTGCAAAGGTACAAAAAATGTCAATGTGTTTTTTATGAGCCCAGGAGAAAATGCATCCAGTCTAAATAATTTTGCTATTTTCTTAATAGAAGAAAGGTACAGGGGGAAAAAAAATCAAAAGATACATTTCCTCTCTGCAACATTCCGCATAGAATTAAAAAATATAATGGCTCCAAAACCATCTGTAAAGTGCTGCAAAAGAGATAAACGTGGGCTTATAAAAGCCTGGCTTAACCTTTTACTGTTGTGCACATAAGAATGAGACAGAAATTGTTCACAATAATTCCCAGAAAATGAAATTATATTGATATGAATTCTACAGAAGAAATCCAGTTTCTAAACCCACCTTTTGTTGTTTCAAGTTTGGAAGAGTTTGTATATCTACAAATTAAAATCAGAGTTTGCATAAATATCACATTTTGTTCTTCACACTGGCACTTTGTACTGACTGGTACAGGAACAACCCTCTTTTACAAATTACATGCCTTCTTAAAGTTATTTTTAAAATAACTTATTAGTATGATAATTAAAGGCACCTGAAGAATCAGAGGAGCTAGCAGCAGCAGCCAAAACTCTCACAGGTTTGCCAAGTTGAGTTTTGCTATCCAGTAAAAGTCAGCTACTTAACATGATGGCATCTAGAAAGGATGCAGATGAGCCCTGTCATCATCCCCTGTAAACAGTTGGAGTTGGGAGCAGTTTCCTTCTGGGATCCCACCTCCTCTGAGATGACTGCCACAAAAAAAGCAGCTGAGTGTTTTCACAGGAAGCCAAGCAGCTCAAGCAAATTGCAGACAAAGTTAGAAACTGCTAAACATTATTCCAGTCAATGCTGTAAATTATTCACTCAGTTCTAAAAGCAAGGAACCTGTCCTGGTAGTATGCACGACAAGTCTGCTATCAGGGATTCAAGCCTGGGCTTTGGCTCATCACAAAGGTGCTTCAGAAAGAGGCATGAAAGACTTCTGTTGCATTCAGACAGTGCTTTGGTCATGTCCTACACTGGGGGGTTTGTGTTGGTGATGTCCTTGCTGCTTTGACTTGTCAGTCTCTTATTTTTTAAATAACAAGTATTTCTCTATTCTTTACATATCACTGAGTCTGCCTGAGCTGGAACAGTTCCTGTATAAGTTGTGAGAGAGAGAGAATGCCTTTCATGACAGACATTCATAGTTTCAGCTGATCCAGTGTCACTCCCTGCAGAAGCCCACTCTGAGGGAAAGTGGCCTCCCCTCTTAATTCTCTCCTGCTCTACTCCACTACCAGCTTTTCTTCCATGGAGTTTACTGAGTCCAACACAGCTCACAGATTATTCTTCTCCCTCATATGTTGCATGGCTGTTTAGGTCAGATGGAGATAAATATTAGCACGCTGCTAAACTACCAACTCCTTGAGAATTATTAGATCCACGATGTGCTCTTAATGACTGTTCTAAAATGCTAATAAGAAGAGACCTAGGAATACTTTCAACACAAGAAGTCCTTTTCCAGTATTCTTGCTCCCCTGGCAGCATCCCAAATAAGTATCTTTTTGGAAGACCTGACTTAACTTAGGAGTATCTAGTGCTTTCTTACACTAGTCTTTTTATTTCTGCTGGATGCCTAATGAAAAATGCCTGTCTTCTCTTAGATAGTCATTTCTGTATCATAGTGTCAACCCAACTGTAACCAGACTGTATGCATTTTCTACATTTTTCCAGCATAAAGAAGACTTTGCATCTCCAGCAGGCTTTAGAACTTTCTGGAGTGTTTTCCTTTTCCACTACTCTTCTGGGCAAGTCTGGCTTTGCCAATACAATGAATCATGTGTTTAATAGTGTTACTGCCAGCTAACAAAACAGAACACAGGAATTAAAAGATCTTCCATAATGATATGGAAGGATATTTCCAATGAGAAAGGAAAAACATTTCACTTCTGTTGCAGATGCAGACAGCAAAACCATTAGTGGGCACACATGCCCCAACAATACACGGCCACAAGCTGAAGGTATAGCACTGGCTATTTCACTGGGCCTTCACATCTCCTCATAACGGAAATAAAGAGCCTAGCAGAAGGCCACAATTTCAGGGCCTTTTTTTCCCCTCAGTGAAGTGACTGTTACAACAGGACTATCAGGATCTATGAATAGCACATTCCCGGCAACATTAAATAACTTCTTTTATCTTTATGATTATTGATGAAATCAGAGTTCCAGATTAACAAGTGCTAAAGTGTTCAAATAGCCTCCTAAGATGTACTTCTGCACAGCCAAGAAAATACCATTGCAAATAACAAGAATAGCACAATCACCAAGATACAGAGCAAAGAACTGAATAATGGGATGTTAACATATTCAAAGCACAAGAAATAACAATGGGTAACCTTGACTGGCAGTTATCCTTCAAAATCTTACTGCTCCCAAGAGACAAATTTTTAATAACAGATGAGAGTGGAAAAGAAATTGTTAGCTAATTTTCTCTGCTCATGAAACGGAAACAACAGTTAAAAAAAAAAACAAAACTGAATGTAAGCAAAATGGAAAATATATGCAGCTAAACTCTGTCAAAGACTTAATTTCCAACACAGTGCCCCTCAGGCAATGGGAGTATAACCCATATAAGGACTTCAGAATTAATTTCCTTAATATTGTTTATCATCTCACTGTGTGACATAATAATCCCCAGGCACCTTAAAACCATTTCACTAGCAAAACAATTCATTTCTTCTTCATGCATAAATTCACATGCTATATTAGGATGTGGGTTCAATTGCTGATGTTAATTTTTTTTCCCATTACTGTAAAAATAATTGCTGAAGTTCCTTTGAAAATGAAACACTGCATAACCCCACACACAGAGGTTAACAACAAAAACACCAACAGGAACCCACTAGTCTTAGGCATGCTCCTTAGAACTACAGGTCCTGATACCTCAAGGTGAGACTGGTTCTCTCTCATCCTCCTGATTTCCATACTCCTATAGAAAGAAGGGAGAAAAAAATTGTGATATTCTGGTATCCAGTTTATTTACAATCACTCTCCTCATGGTTATTTTGTCATGGGATGACTTAATGCACCAGTTTTAGGTACCCTTATACTACAGTGTGACCAGCATCTGGCCTGCTTTGGTTACAAAGCCCAGCAAACAAGGCAGATGCACCAGATTTCCTCCAGAAACCTGCTGTTCTAACATTAGCCACTCAAAACTGTCAGATCTGGATGAGCAGGATTTACTGTTTGCTTTGAATAGGACTTTGGAGTGTCTAGAATCAAATATGGGGAAGGAAAGGATGAGAAAGGAAAAGACTGAATTAGTATGCTCAAAACAAGACTATTCCTTCAGTGATTCTGTTCCAAGAGCCTTTTGAGGATGAGATGTTGAAGTCCAGCTATGAAAATTGTGCTTTCCTTGCTTTCCTCTCTCTGGTTATCTTCAATTCAGCCCTTCCAGAAAAGGGATAGTTGGGCCTCAGATAGCTGTATAAATACCTCTCCCCCATTCCTTCCCAATCCCCACAAACACACTTTTAGCATGGGTATGTGTTCTTTGAAAAACAACAGGGTAACATTTCTTTACAAATTAGAAAATGTCTCAGAATGTCCAAAGAGGTTCTCTCTCTTCCACTGGACTGTTTCCATTTTTATCCACTGTTGACACAGTTAACTTTAGAAATTGAGATTATTAATATCTTCCATTTTAAAATCAAATTTTAAAAGGCTTAAAATCATGATAACAATGAAAAGAACTAGCTTATCCTTCCTCTCTTTGTTCATTCCACCCAGTTGTTGCTTCTCTACTTACAACAGCCTTCAGTCCCTTCAGGACAAAAATGGCAGGACCAAATGGCCTGCAACTGGACTTAATCCATTTCTCACTGAAGTCAATGGAAAAGTTACTATTTGGTCCAAAGCCCATCAAAGACAATGGAGAGAATCCCACTGACTTCACAGAAATCTGGATAAGTCCCATACAGTCCTAGCTTTTGATTAGAGCCTATGCAGGCTGCTAGAGACAAAAATTATGATGATGATTCTGGAAAATATGATGACAAATAGTTATAGAAATTCTGCTTACACTGATGAATTGCACTCATCATGCAGGCTGTGGTTGCAGGAGAGTGTTTCAGGGTCCAATTCACAGCACTGCAAAGGGCTTTGTCTCCCTGTGTCACTATGAAAATGGTGCAAAAAAGGGTTCTCTCAACAATAGCACAGAGCTTTACCTAATCAGTGTCTGTTGTATGCTGAGTAGACAAGGGGACAGCAATTTTGAACACCTCATTGGGTACCCATGATATATCACGGCTGCTTGTTATGCCTTTGTAAAAACAGAATCATTTCTTTATCCCTTCTGTACACAAAGTTGGAGGAACACCAACTTTCTGCCAGTGAGAGAGAGAACTGTTTGCTGCTGGAGAAGATGTCCTGCATCATGAGAACAAAGGGACAAACTGACAACAAAAATGACTATAAGTCCAAAAGGAAACATCAGCAGCGCTATTTCCACGTAGTTATCAAATTTCCTTCCCAGTGATAAACATAGCTAAGGATAAACTGCTCTGTGAGGACACGTTTAAAAGGCAGCCTAAGGTATAATCAACACTTCAGAAAGCCATTTGCTTGTCCTGTCACATGAAATCTAATGCCAGGTCATTTTCCTCCTACACTCTATTGAAGAGACGATGGCTTTAAATTAGTTTTTCACTTTAATAACTGAGGGAATAAAAACAAATAGAAAGGGGAAGCTTTGCCCTACTTTAAGAAAATAATTGAAGCAAACCTGTTATGTCTCAGCAAAGCTGTTGATCCTGCTAAGTGAGTCATTGCTGTTGACTTTGCCAGTTGTTCCTACAGACACACCAGAAAAAGGTAGGCCCAACGCTGAGTGACGAACAAAAGCCAGAGCAAAAATATAATTAAAATTTAAAAAAAAAAAAAAGTGGAGCAGGAAGAAGGCAAAAGTGAAAATTTAATTTGCTGCTCAAAGGAGACCAAGCAAAATGTGCCTTGAAGATTTATCACTGGAGAGAGCCATCTTAAATATTTTTGATTCAGCAGGAAATTCACATCCCAAACTGGGCACAGCAATCCACAGTCAACAACAGAGACAGGTTTTTGAAGTGAAGGTTTTGTATAGTTCAGGTGGTGGTTGTTATCTCCAGTGATTCATTTGCAGCCAGTCTACTTCTTGATAGACTGACTACTCACCAAGACTTAAAGTGTATCCAGAAAGCTGACGCTGCTCAGCTGAAATAACCCCGGTAGAACTCACTGCACACCACTGTCACAAATATCCTGGCATTTTCACAGTTCCTTCACCTGAGGCAGAGTTGGTCATGGGCACATCATGCAAATCCACATCATGCAAATCCACATCATAACACTTACAGCTTGTCACTAGTGAATAATAATGAATAATATCCAGATCTCTGCAGGCACCAGCAAGAATTACTTAATCCCACTGCTGAAGCTGTGATTACACAAGATACAGAAGGAGCAGATCCTCCTTTCCACTCCTTCTCTCCATTCATGATTCAAATGGCAAACTCCTGTTGTTTTCTTTGGGTCAACTCTGGTTTTCACTAAACCTCTCCATTAGCTAATTAAATTTGTGACAGAAGCAGAAAATTAACACAACAAAACCAAACAAACATGGATGGTTTTTCTGCCACTTTCTGCAAAGTCATGAATTCCAGGGCTGCTGCCAGGGATGGAGAAGACCACCCAACGGGAGCAGGGGGCAGATGAGCAGGGGAGGAAAAGTGTGGGTCCTGTGCTTTTTTGGTGGCAGGAGACTGTTGTGAGATCAACTCAGCTGCCTGGAAAATTGCAGTCTAAGAAAGCACAGAATGTTTCCAAGGCATTTGAGGCAGTAGACTTGTCTCCACTATCTTCGTGCTTCTCAACTCAGTATATCAGATTTGTACACAAGAGAAACTTATAAACCAAAGTAACAGAAATTGATGATTAAGCATTTCAGGCACCAGCCATGCCTTCAGCTACAGTACTGCACTACTGCAATTCCAAGACTGGAGGGTTGGCATTAATCTGAGATGAAGCTATAGAATTGTTCCTCTTGCAAAATGTCCCAAAATTCCATATAGGCAGGAATGTGTTTGGAACACACTGAACAAAGTCTATCCTCTTAAGAAGGACAAAAAGATTGGGTTACAAGGGCCAGTTAATGCAGATCAAGAAGCAGCAAGTCCCTGTAAGGGAGGTATAAAATTTCAGGCAAAATTCCCCCTAACAGAAGATGGATGAATACTTCACATTCTGGATTCCCAGGCATGGGAACACAAACAAGTGTGAAGAAGTGTGATTCTACTTATATGGTTTTCCCCTCTGGTTTAATTGAAGAAAAACGAAAGCAGGAGCTGTGGAAAGTGAACCAGGAGAACTGAGCCATTCTGGGTAGAATTACAAAGTCCCAGCCTCAGTATCAGGTTCAATGATGGCATGAGGATTGGCAACAAGCTGAAAAATACACGGCCAACATTGCGAGATATCCTCGTGGGCAGTGTAAATCACAGAGCCAAAGGTAGCCCTGAGCTTCTGTTCTTTCCTTCACAGTTATTTCTGGATCAGAACTGCTCATAGAGCACATTTTGCTGTACTTTTGTGCTGGGGATTAACTGCACGTGGCAGCCAGCCACACAATTAACAGCCTTTCACTTTATGCAGCCACTCTTATCAAATGAATCCCAGAGTGCTCTTCAGACTTTATTAGGCCATTTGTAACTGCTGTCCTTTCCACACTCCGCCTGTGCACCATGGAGAAATGGTGCTCTCAGAAATAATCTAAAAATTATTGAAGAAACCAGAAGCAGCTGCTTACCAGTTCCCTGAGAGAAACAGCCAGACACTGCAACAACATTTAAGGTGACCAGAGGGGCCACGTGCATTGAGGGTTCCAAAACCTACACTGGCAAAGTAACCAGGTTCTTATTTTCATCAGTAGCAGAGGTAAAGAAAATCAGCAATAAAATGGCTATAAGAGGTTTTAGCAAGCTTTTCCAGAGAAAGAAACTTGATTGGGTTTTTTGCTTTTCCATGTCCACCTAGCAGGCTTTGAGCCTTCTAAGTCAGAAATTCCCAACTTTCCTCCCACATAAACCAGAGGGAAGCTGCAGCACTGCCCATCAAGCAGGGAGCTGGCATCAGCTCTGCCTTTACCCATCCTCCTTATTGCCTTGGACTGCTAGGCCTCTGTGTCACGTGTGTTGATTTTTAAGGTGTGTTCTCTGTCATTTGCATCTGATACAGTATGTGGCTCATACCATCTGTATATTCACCATATTCACTTCCTTACCCATGACCTCTAACCTGAGTTCACTGAAACAAATATTTTTTGAAACCAGTACTTTCTGAACATAGCTCATCAAAATCTGCCTGAGTCTGAAGGACAGTAAATGGTATTTCTTCTATTCCAGGACTATCCTTTTGTAAAAGTTTTGGTCCCAGTTCTAATTATAGAGGGCTTGCTCAGCAAAGGAAAGCACTCAAAAGAAAAAGAAATTAAAATTGTGGCACTAAAAGCAAAAACTACCTCAGCCTCTCCCCAGCTTCTGTCTGGACACAATTCTTGAATACAGATACATCAGTTTTACTAAAGCTTCCCAAAACTGTTTAATCAGAGGCAGAAAGCAAAGCAAGAAAGCTTCAACCCAAACAGTTAAGACTTGACTAAGAAACTTCCAACTAAAAGACAGGCTTCTACAATGAAAAATATGAAGCAGCTTTAATTGCTGTGGAGGCAACCAAACAATTATATAAAAAGTAGTATGGTTGTAAATCCAGGAGTTTCATAGTCAGAAAGTTCCAAAATGATGGAAAAGTAAATATATACTGTAGCCTTGCCCACATCAGCTGTTAAGCCTGTGCTCTGTAATTAACAGGTACTGGTATAAGTAATCATTAGAAAACACCTTTTTTCCACTCACCATTTCAGAAATTGGTTAAGCCATTTTGAAGGACATTTGTCTTTTGACAAATAAGCAAACTTATGCAGATATCTGCTGCAAATCTCTTTATCACCAGGGGAAATTCAGTAAAGTTACACATGAAAATAGGATCAGTGGAAGTATTTGGCAAGATCTGCCATAACTTGTGCTACTCTGTGATCTTTCTGTGAGTTCACCTGACACCAGTCCACAGTCAAACTTCAATGCAGTACAAGTCATATCATATCTTGTAAAGTATTTTTCTACTCTCCCTCTGTTGCAATTGAAAACCTTTTACTAGTCACATGTATGTTCTAACAGCAGCAAAAAGTGAGAATCTTTTTTACTTAAGGACATTCTTTACCTATTCCAACTGAAGAAATAATTTTTCTGAACCAGACTTTCCACTGACCTGACTGATGGAAATTGATCTGACTCTGGTGGCTCAGGCAGTACTCATGAATGAAAGAAAAGGAGAATTCCCTTTCTTTCCTCTGGAAGAGGACTACAGCTGTATCACCAGCAAGCACCTGTCAGCTTTCTTTGCTAACCAAGCTTTGGTGCCAAGAGAATAATCCTGAAAACAAGACATATAAGGTTATTAAATCAAGGCAGTGACAGCTTATTTTATATTTCTCATTTCTGTCTGCAAGAACAATTTTAAAAAAACAGGCATCTAAATGAGATGGGGAAAAAAGAGAAAAATAGCTGAAACAAGCGTGAAAAGTAAGATGAAGGAAAAAGGAAGAGATCATGTTAATAATGGAAAGTAAAAGAACATCTAGAACAAGACAAGGTTCCAGAAATAGAATTATTCCAGTAGTCTCCTGTGAAAGCAATTTAGGAAGTAGCAAAGAATTCTTATTCCCTCTTGGATAATGACAGCATTTGGAAGTTTTACTGTCCTCAGCCTTCCTGCTTTGCCCTTATTCTGAAAGTCACCCCTTTCCTGGCATAGTGAACAGCAGAACAGGAGTCATAAACCCATTTTGTGATTGTAACCCTATACATCAACATATTTTGATTTCTGTAGTTTAAAATACTGTTGTTCCTATGCAGACAATAACTTCCCACACCAAAAATGGACTTGTGAGGATACTAACCTTTTTACCTATGCAGCTAAACTTAGCAAAATTTGTAAACAGAACTGTAGAATTGTCGCAGACATTTCTCCACAGAAATCCTTTCTTTCGGATTTCTGTGTCTTCGGGAGGCCAGAGGCCTCTGAAGACAAGGTAAACAATTATTATCAGCTGCTGGGGAATGCAACAGGGGCACCTATTTTGATTGGTGATTGGTTCATGTTTTATGCTTATAATTAAGGGCCAATCACCAGTGCAAGCCAGGGGACTGAGTCCTTGGCCACAGCTTTGTTGTGGATTCTTTTCTATCTATGCCTAGCTAGCCTGGCCTAGCTGCTCTGCAAAACCTCTCTCTTTATTCTTTTTAGTATAACTATAATGTATTATATCTTATATTAATAAATCAAGCCTTCTGATTCAAGAAACAAGATTCACCGTCTCTCTCTCACCAGCTGCGCCCACTCAGGCGCGGTAATATAGAATTAGCTGGAGTGTGTTGGACAATCAGGTGGAAGGATTCATACAGTTTAGGATACTAAGGGGTTAAGTATTCTGTAAGAGTGTAGATATTAAAGGCATTATGTCTTCAATATAGTGAAAAAACCATGAAGCAAAATGACATAAAAGCCATTTCCCTTACAATTCCCAACAAAATTCCTTTGAGACTATAACAGCTAGTAAAGAAAAAGACTAACTGGGAAAATGACTATAAGCCAGCAGCAACTGTAGCATAACTAAGTGATCTGATTACGATTTGGAGTTTTCTTCCATATGACAATTTTCATCTAAAATTGATGCCAGCATCAAACCATGACAGTATCCAAGGCCTCTCCAGCAAGGACCCAATCGGCTGACAGCAAATACTTTAGAGTGAGGGTTTTAGAAAATCTTCAGAGGCTCTGAAGCCCCTGAGCCACTTGCCACAAATGAGGGAGAGTTCTTAGCAGAGCAATTCTCTCCCACTGCAGCAACACTTCCTTCTTTACTCATGATTTCATGCAATTTTTGTGGCTGTCACAGTAATTGCATTCACAGAGTGAAAATACTAAAAATACATAAAATTTGTTTCAAGCTTCCCTTTTAATAGGATTTTGCAGCTTGAAACAAGGAGAAGCAGCACCACATGACTGATCAACTCTTTGCATGTTATAATCTTCCATTCTGTTACACCACCACTGATCTATGGTCTGGGGGACAGACACATATTCTGTATTACTTATTTTTAATTACACTTCTTCAAAAGAAAATGTGGATTAAAATCACAAATTATCTTAGCATAGCCAAGTAGGGTAGCAGCAATTATGTGCAATTATAAGGGTAGTAGGGTTATCAATTGAAGCCAATACTTAAACCAGTATCAGCTCTTCCTTTATTTAAAATAGAATTTCATCTGCACTCATGTTGGAGGCTGTGCTTAGATATGCTTTTCTAAGGTATTTTCTCCTTTCTCATTTGCAACATGGATCAGTAGAAAATGTTTGAAACTATGATGAAAACTTCTTTTCTGAGAGACAAAAATTTTAGCACACAAGACTTTTTAGTACTGAACTAATAGTAGAAATACCACCTACCATAACCACCACCTTACAGTACTTTGCTGAATGCCACACAGCTGCAAACTGCCAATTTTCTCCTGGCTTGAGAAAAGTGGCAGTTTCCCAGGGCAGGATCCCCAAACCCACCAAGCCAGAGAGAAAAGCTTCACCATACCTAAGTGTCTGGGTCAAGAAGGAAAAGGGATTCTCGTTTTCCCAGACAGAAGTGGGACTGGTCCAATGTGCTGCAGCAACACACATCCCAGAGTGCATTGAGTATGTCCAGAGCCCCTGTGGAGGAGGTGACCTCCGTGCAGTGGTCAACCACAGAGCTCCATGGCTGGATGGAGGTCACTCAAGCCACCAGCCATGATGGGAAAGTGCCAGGACAGACAAACTCAGCTTCTGTTGGGCACAGATTATCTGTTTCCTTCAACAGTAGCTCATTTCTAAAAGAAAGATTATGAACTCTTTAAACAAGAGCCAGAAAGTAATTTAATGAACCAAAACTTCCTTTGCTATCAGAAGGAAGATGACAACTTGGCTTTAGTAGCAATTCTATTTTTAATGAAAATATTCTATGCCCTTATGGCTGAACTCAAACACCCTGGAATTCCCCTGCTTCATGTGGTTCTAGCTGGATCATCAGGGCACAATATAAGGAGCCAGCTATCCTTAACAAGCTACATCATTGAACCCAAATATTTCTTATCTCCTTTTCTTCTTTAAAAGCTTCATTTTGGGATAATAATAACCTAAAACACCTGACCAAATGCCACTTCCCTTATAATTAAGTAGAAATATTACTCTCTTCAAATCCCTGGCTCCAAAATGAAAACACTCTGCTACTGAAGCACTGGTATGATTACAAACTAAATACTTGAAACAAAAGAGAACTGAAGTACCACTTATAAAAAAGAATGTTAAGAGTTACAGGAAATGTTAATCTCAGGGTCAAGTTCTTCGTTCATTTTCACTATTGTCAATCCTGGCTAGCAGCTTTATCTTCATTGCAGTTGCTGTGAGTATTATAGCCTTACATTAAGAAACCATGTCAAAAAACCCCTGATTAGCTCATTTTGAAGTTTTAAAGACATTGGACTGAGATGAACTACCAGCTCAATGCCATGGGAAACAAGAGGTCACCCTTCCCCTCTAACTCCAATTCTTGTGCCTCTCTTCCATTCTGTTTCTCTTATACTTGTGCTCTTGAAATCCTGAGCAAGGTCAACTGCAAGAGAAAATATTTTTTTTTAAAAAGGAGAATAGTCTTCCAGTGGGTTAATTCATTAAATCAGGTAATTGAAGGTGAATTTAAGACTAAGCAAGCAAGGAAGGAAGAAGTAAGGACACATAGTCCTTTGGTAAAGTAGAAAAACATTTACTCACTGCCTGGCAGTATTTAACACCAAAATAGCTCTCCTAAGAATTGATAGAAACACATGAAATCCAGTAAAATGGTTGCAACTCAATAATCCAGTTGGTTACCATAGAAAAGCTATGAATATAGACACAATAAGGGTTTGTCCAAGTTAGGAATGACTAATCTGGTATTCACACACACACCCCTTTAAACTGGACAAACACCAAGTATGAGTGTATTTATTTTATTACTATTTCATATTTACCACAATAAAAGGAATATTACTTAAATATTCCAAATTTGTTGGTCTTTTTTTAACAGAGTTTTTATGATTTCAGGATAAAATTATTCACCAGGATTTCCAGTCCCAAATTTAAGCAAGAACAATGAGTTGAAACCATATTGTCTGCAGTTTTAAAAAATTGAGTCAGATCTTCTAAAAATGTTGCACTTGTATAATTGCATTAAAAGTTGTAAAACTAAAATATGAATTGTGATTATTTTTAATATTATTCATAGTTGCTTTCTAGTTACAGAATAAGCGGAGTTCATGTTTTCAAGTTTTTCTTTCCTCTTACAAAGTTAAGGAACCTTCTTTTGAAGTATTCAGTTGATGCAGCAACAGGAACATGAAAAAAAGGGGGAGAGAAAGAGGTGTTACAGTTTTATGGCACAGAAGTTGTAATAAAACTGTAACAGTGAGGATCTTTTTTATTAGATACCAGGAAAAAAATTCTTCAGGCTGGTGAGGCACTGGAACAGCTTGCCTAGAGAACCTCTGGATGCCCCATCCCTGGAAGTGTTTACAGACAGGTCAGATGGAGCTCAGAGCAGCCTGGGCTAGTGAAAGGTGTCCCTATCCATGGAAGGAGGGTTAGAACTGGACAATCTTTAAGGTCCCTCTCAATCCAAACCATTCTGTGATTCTGTGATCTTTCTTCCTTATTCTGTGATCTTTGTTCCTTTCCAACACTCATGTTTGGCCTTATCCTAACGTCACTGAAGTCACCTCAACTGCTCTGTGTTTTAAATGTACTTCTAAAAATAAATGGTATTTCTTATTAAAGAAAGGATGTAGGATTTAACTTGTATGTATTGAAAAACTACATCAGCACAAAAGAGCAAAAAAAAGCATCAGTGTCATGCAGCCACAAGCAGAGGTTACCAGGACAGAGTACAGCACAATAGTTTGTTTAAATCTGTGGTTTGATCTGTCCCTTCAGTATTAAAATAATTCCATCCCACCATACAGCCTGCTGTGAAGGATTGAAATGACACCTTCACCCCAGAGCTGAGGAACTCTGGCATAAAGTTTACTGTCACACTAACCAGAGGGTCATTCCACACCATTCTCACTATTTGCATTCCAAGACAAGCCAACTAGGGCAACAAGCAAATCAGCTCAGGTATAAGAGAAGTTTAAACTCTTGAGTATAACAGTTATTCCACAGTCCTCAGCCACTACCCCAAATTCAAGCACATTTACATAGGACTGGACACAGGTAACCACAGAGTTTGAGGTCCAGGTTCACAAGTCAGTGAGAGGCTGGTGCCTGAAATATCATGTGGGCATGTCACTTCCTCGCCAACAAGAGGTACAGATATTCTTTTGCTCTTCTACAGATGAAAAGCCAGAGTCTGAACAAACATATGAACCACAATGTGTAGAAGCACTAGAGTTTATTGGGTTTCAGGAAGGCACTGTGCAATTTGTCATCCTGAAGTTCTGCTACAGCTTTCCAATTCACAAGCTCACTTCTACTGGGACTTTGTGAACAGTAATTATTAAACCATACCTGGGGGATGATATGGCACATCAGGAGAAAGAACATGCCCATGGTGGAAACAAAGAACACACAGGAAGGAATGTGGAGACGTGATGGTTGATGTGCTACTGTGTTAGAGGGGAAGGTAATGAAAAACCCCCATGCCTGCTGTTGTTCCTGCCCTCAAACATCATTTCTAGCTGGAGCAGCCAAAGAAAAGTTAAATGAGGAAGGAAAGCTGAAATGGAACATCCTGGTCACCTCCACATCCGGCATCATCCTCTTTTTCCTTATTAACCAAATATAACCCAGATTTATTTCACTGTCACATTTTCTTTCGAATCAGCAGATTCTTTATTTTTTTAATTAAGGCAAAGCTTGCTAAAGCTGTTGGAAAACACACAAGCTCAAGCACAAGAATAACGGTTACAGTAGATATGTGTATGCAGAAGTGATAGACTACCACCTCCTAGCAATTCCCTTGTCTGAAAGAAGAGCAAAAGGAGATAATACTACAAAAACCATAGGGAAGTAATAATTTTCTTATATATTTAAGTAATGCTGAAATATTTCTTCAGCCTGTAGAAGTTTGACATTTACATGTACTGTTAAAGGAATAGAAGAAAATCCTTCTTTGGTATATGAACAGAGATGCAACTTGTGAAGTGAATCACAGCTACCTTTCTGCAGTACTTTCTTTCAGTACTTTTTGGGACTGTCAATAACCTGACAAAGGAATTCAGCCACAGATGAGAAAGATTTTTTGCTTTCTTACCTATTTCTTTGTCGCTCATGACCAACAAAAAATTAATTTTACATTCTGCATCAACCAGCAAATTTTGAGTCTCATTTCCATTTTAAAACTCACAGTTCTCTTCATGAATTAAATATGGCATCTAGTAATACAATCGCTACAGTAAGGCTGGAATTTTAGTTCCAATAATACACTGATTAAACTCTGCCCTCAGGAGTTTCAGCTTTCAGCATGACAAAGGTTGCTTTGATTATTCCCCGTCTGCATTATCTATGTATAAGGGCTTAAGTACAGTGCCATGATTTGGGAGGCATGTGGAATCGTGCCTGTCATATATAATCTATAGGCATACACACAAATTAAATCCCATTGAGTTGGATTCCCTGGTGCCTTCCCAGAGCTCAGCTGGCATAGCTGCACTGAAAATTGGTCCCATTCTCAGGAGACAGACAATCACTGCTTGCCTCTGCCTTCCCACCCCCATCCTCCAGCTGTCCCTCCTGGAGCAGCTTGCTGCTTCATTTGTGCACTGCCAGCACTTCATTGCAGGAACTGTGGCCTCCAAATTGCTCCTGCCACTTCATTAACGCCATCAGAAACAGAAGCATTTGCTGAACAGCATAATATTGATAATTGGTTTAATTTGGTCTCACCACCTCTGCCAGGCTTCCATGCAACAGAAGCATAAAGAGCAAACCTGGCCAAGCTCTTTTAACAGCCTGCACGGCACAAGTTTCGTTGCACTTTAAGGCTCCTTAGTTTAAAGCTTAGCACAAATTAGAATACAAATTAACAGGTTACAGTGCAAGAAAGCACAGCTTTAACAGGCATGGCTTGCATCTCCCAGAGGCCAGCACACCTTGGATTTTGGGCCAGCTGGTACGTAGCAAACAGAGGGCACCTGCAGCCTGGCTGCACTCACATAAATCCGTGTGAAAATACACAAGGAAAGACAAGCAAAGGTGGTGTAGACTCTCAGGAAATACTGGTTACGCACTGGTCACAGTCCCTGCAGCTTTTCTATTTTCTGTCTTTTGCAGCAGTTCAGTCTCTCCTTTGTTACATATGTTCTCACAGCCCTGAAAGCGAGCTTCTCGTGTGAAGTTTATGTGCAAATTACTTCATCTTTGCTGCTGCTCCAACTTCATAACTGTATTTTGCAGTACTGATACATCCTGTATCACACTTTCAGAACACACCAGCAGTCACCAGCTAAAGCATTTCAGCGTCACATCTATATCCTAGGCTAGGCAAAACGTGACTGATAGCTTAAACAACACAAAAAAGACACACAGATTGGCAGGCACATGAGTTGGCAGGCACACAGTAAGGATACAGACCTGACTGGTGCAAGCTCCTGACAATGAGGACACACGTGGAGGCACCTCTGTCCACTGCACTGTCTTAGGACATCAGCTGAAGTGAGTCTTACTGTGAAAAATCAAAGCAAAATTTGCAAACATGATCTAAAGAAGGTATAAAACACATATCACATTATAACACTAGTCACAAAAATTTGCAAAAGTTTGCAAATCTGCAGATATGGGGGAAAAATAAAATTCACATTTGCTGGAAAAATCAGAGAAACAAAATGCCAGCAAATGGTCACAAGTGCATAGAGCTAGTCTGGACTTGAATCAAGATCAGTTTAAAGTACTTCAGAGATCCAATCTAAATGTTTTGCACAACAAGTTTCAGGCTTTGATTTTGTGAGCTGAAGGCAGTAGCCCATTTCCTCTAGGCTGCATGCAACTAATAACAGCTGTAAAATGGTTCTGGCTGCCTGACAAGGCATACTTTCATCCTCTGACCTTTCTGAGAAAAATACCGAGGTTGGCATAGATGTACTGGCACATTTTTTCCATCATATAACATATTATGCTGATGCAACTAATCACTACACTGTAAACACAATTTTATTTTCATGTTTATAATTTCTCAGACTGATAAACACTTTCTGCTATGGAGTTTATAAAAATATACATTTTTTAAAAAATCTTGTTTGTAATTCAGAGTTCTTATAAAGAGAAGAATATTTTGAATGCTATGTTACCTCCAATACCAAAGATAGACATTAGAGTTTGACATACTTGGGCTCCATGTTCTGTGCAATGAAAATTCCCAGTACAAGTACATGGCCTACTTATGAAACCAACCAGGAAGTGGGGAGAAGAAATGACACCCACTTGGGAGTTCAAATTATGTGCCAAAATGAAATATCCTGTTTACAAAGGCACTCAGCATTCTCAGACAGAAAGCAAATAAAAAAAATAGAAGCCTTCTTTTGTTGGCTAAGTATGGTTCCATATCTTAATTAGATAATCAAATTTGAATAAAGATGTTTGCCTCCAGATTAAAAATGTTGTTATCTGACCACACTTGTAAATGGCAAACAGCTCAAGCCACTAAAATCAAAGGGGAGGCTATTTGCATTAGGCTAAAGCATGCAAAGGGCTTGACTTTACAAGCCCTTCATGTACAGAGCTCTGACTGCCTACAGGATCAGAGCCTTACATGGGGATCTGAGACCTTCCTGGCCCTTTCAGTTCTATTCCTCATGCTTGAAGAGCTAGCTTGCCATCTGGCATAGGCTTGCAGCAGCTGCACAAGATAAACTCAAGCAAAACATATTGGCACAGGAGTAATTAACAATTAGAGGGGGCAAGTACTGCACATTACCTTATCTAAACAAAAGCTCATGGGGAGTCCACACCCCTGAGTACATCATAATCACCTACCACCTTTTCAGCTGCAGAATTTATTCTTCGCCTTAGGGGTCTGGGGAATGCTTCATCCAAATCACTGCTCCCAAGTATATTTTGGGCTAAACTTTAAAATTTTGGTCTTAAACTATGAATGCACATATATATACACACGTTTAAAATATATGAAAACCGAAAAAGCTCTTTTGATAAGTTCAGTAAAATGCCTGCATTTTTTGGTTTACTTGAATTTTATAGTGCTTTCAAAGCTGCCCCCAGTAAGCACTCTGTTTAACCGAAAATACAGTTTGACCCAATCATGCAACTGAAGAAATAAACTTATTTTTACAGAAGAAAAGAATAACCAGTTCACAACTTGGAAGTGGTATTTAATGGCAAATTACTAAGTATCATTGTATTGTTCACAGAACTGACTGGGATCTTTGCAGATCTTTCCACATGTGTCTTGAAACATGTATTGAGCAAATCTCTCAAGTAGACATAGAAAATAATTTAGGGTGGAAAGGACCTCAAAAATCAAGTCCCATTACAAGTCATAACCACACTGCCAAGTCCACCACCAAACCATGTCCCCAAGTGCCACATCTACACATCTTTTGAATACCTCCAGAGATGGTGACTCCAACACTTTCCTGGGCAGCCTGTTCCAATGTTTGTCAATGCTTTCTATGAAGAAATGTTTTCTGATATTCAATCTAAACCTCCCTACGACTTGAGGCCATTTTGTTTTGTCCTATTGCTTGTTATCTGGAAGAAGAAACCAACCCCCACCTGGCTACAACCTCCTTTCAGGCAGTTGTAAAGAGAGGTAAGGTCATCCCTCAGCCTCTTCATCTCCAGGCTAACCCTCAGCTGCTGCTCATATTTGTGCTCCTGGCCCTTCACCAGCTCCCTTGCTCTCCTCTGGACACTCTCCAGCACCAGTGGAAATTTTCTTGCAGTGAGGGGCCCAGAACTGAGGTGGGGCCTCACCAGTGCTGAGTACAGAGGGACAATCCCTGCCCTGCTCCTGCTGCCACACCATTGCTGATCCAGGCCAGGATGCCATTGGCCTTCTTGGGCACCTGGGCACTGCTGGCTCATGTTCAGCTGCTGCCACCAGCACCCCAGGTCCTTTTCCACTGGGCAGCTTCCCAGGCACTCAGCCCCAGCCTGTAGTGCTGCAGGGTGTTGTTGGGACCCAAGTGCAGCTTGTTAAGCCTCACATAATTGGCCTTGGCCCATCAATCCAGCCTGTTCAGGTCCTCCTGCAGAACTTCCTATCCTCCAGCAGATCTACACTCCCATCCAATTTGGTGTCCTCTGCTGAGAGTGTTCTTTGTCCCCTCATCCATATCATTGACAATGATATTGAACAGATCTTTATATGTGGAAGAAAAGACAGTTTTCTCTTTACACCACAAAAGTATGTGTTTTCTAAGAGCCAGGTAAAGAATTTTTATGTCATGAAAGTGAAATGCATAGCTCCTTTAAAGTCCAGCTACTTGTGACTTGCTTGGTCACTCTTGCTGAGAGTGACCATGTTAATCCCACTGTGGTAAATGTGTGAAGTTCTAGAAAGTGATTTTCAATTCCTCGGTTTCCACAAGGTCAAACAACTCAACTTAGTTGAGTCCAGTAGGACTGAAAGCTGGACTGAATTTATTCAGAAGAGAGAAAAGGCTGTTTAGACTTGAGATACTGGACAGGAAGAGAGAGAAAGCTGCCCCATGCATGTGATTTTGTGTTTAGACAAGACTACCAACTCTACTCCCTTTAATCACCTCTCCCCCTCCTGCTTTGGGCATTAAACTGGAACAGCTTCACACATGCAGTGAGCATTACCTGTGCTTCTTGTGCAGAGCAGCCCTGGTCTGTATGTACAACAAAACCATTCTCACAGGTACATCAGGTTCTACTCACATGTGATAACTGATGGATTTTGGACATTTGGAATTACCATGCTTAGAGCAAATATATGTCCTTGAGCAGTAAGCCTGGACTATCCTGAACCTGCATGAGACCTAATGCCCATCCAATCAACATCCCAAGTGCAATAACTCTCACAAGTTTCTACTGCATTGTTGAGCAGAAACATAAACAAACATTTTAGCTGAGTCTGCATCCTGGGCATCCAAGGAATTTATGCTGCATGTAGAAAATGCTGCCAGCAGTTCTTGGGGTCTCCAGTCTAACAATGAACACAAGAAAATGCAGCATCTCTGACAGGTCCTGCCTCAGAGACCTTTGTGCCAGATTGTGATACCCCCAGTGTCACATAAAGAGCAGTGTGATTCTCTTTCTAAACCTCAGTCATTTTCTACTAGCTGCTGCCAGGCAGGAGGAGTGAAAACAAAACAACATGCAGAAACTGGATCTGTGGCAGCCAAGAGATTTCCTCCTCCAGGGGAATTTCTTACTGGTCATTTTCAAGCCCAATTCAATCTCCTACATCAACTGGAAAATGAAATCAGATAAACTTGACAAAGTTGATGATGAGAGACAGAACCTGGTACCTTTCTAAAAGTCACTTCCCAGGTGCACCCATTCTCCCTCCAGCCACAACATTTGGCATCTATAGGAGCCCCAAGCAGGTTTTGATCACGGTCCAGGTGGACATGTACATGCCAACAGGTCAGCTGAATGCTGTACAATCAAGAAATCAACAGGTATTGGCATTGCCAGAACCAAAGGGAAGCATCACACATGCCAAAGGTGAGTCAGTTAGCAAAAATCATAACCTTTAACACTAAAACACACTGAGGCTGCTTTGCTGTGCTTCCAAAAGAGTGCATTAATCTAGAGACTGGAACAGTCCAGGCAGCAGTTAGAGAAAAAAAAACCAAACCCTTCTTGATACTCTTCCAAACCAACAGAAATGCACTTACATTCTTACAGTTAACATCCAAATAACTGATCACATTTCATCACGAAGAAACATGTTGCTATTGCCTGAGGCAAGCACAGAATCTACTAAGGAACCAAATAGGAACAAATGAGATATTAAGCCTGAACTTGACTAGCAACATTCCAGTTCCTACCATATTTTTGGGGGGGGGTTAATATTAGGAGGACAGATTATTCTATGGAATTTGTTACTTTCCTGTGGATTGTATCTACCTGTAGAAAAGTGCAACTCAGCAAATCAGGACATGATTTATCTCTCTGGCCTTTGAAGGACAGGTGAGGTGCTCTTGATTAATAGACTGAGGAATGCAGCTCTGGACAAACCCTTGAGACTGATGCAAGCCTTGTCTCTCATTAAGCTAAAAGCCAAGAGGATTTTCAAATTTATTTTCAAACAATTTCTAAACTTCCAGTATGTGTGAAGAATTCATCAACTACTGATAAAAAATAAAACATCCAAGGAATGGAACTCTGCTTAGTCATGCTGAAGAGGAGCTAAGGGCACTGATTCTGATTCTGCAAGAGGCATCCTCAGCCCCTGTGACTAATGTGACTCAGTGGCACCTCAGGTACTGTGGAGTGGTTGGTGTTTGGTTCCACGAATCTCGACTAAAGGCATTTATCTCTGTTTGCTCATCACAAAAAAACCCTTAAAAGTACTTGTAGAGGTCATCACATACTGTGAGGAATGAGCACTGAAGAGGGCAAAACCCAAGTTCCACCTTTATAAAGATTGCTGGCAACAAATCAGAAGATATTCTCTCCCCAGCTGAACCTTAGTATCCATTTATTTATCTTCTTTCTGGATGAAATAAAATAGCCAGACAAATTAAACATGGCCAAGTGATGCAATGATCAACACATCGGCTTGAGGAATACGGGCTCAGTTAGCACATAATTGACTGCTCCAGGACTCGTAATCCCGTTTAACAGTGACCCCTAGTGTTGTTTGGCAGCATCTTTGCTTTTTCTTGGGTGTTGGGCAAAAAAGATCGAATAAATGGTAATAAAATGAAGCTGCCTTTATACTACACGGCAGTATCAATGCTCAGCCTCTGTTGTGGATGAGTGGAATGCATCTCAGTCAAAGCAGAGAGGCAGCAATATGTTTCATTGAGGTAAGGTAATAATTTGACAGAGTTCAATAAATTCCATGGAATTTAACAGTGTTTAACAAGGTTCAGTAAGTTTGATGGCAAGGCTTACCTCATTAATTCATGCATGGAAGAAAAAGGCGGGGGAGGGGATGGAAGGGAAAGGAGGAGAAGAGGGGGAAGGGAGGAAAGGAAAGGAAAAAGAAAAGGAGGAAAGGAAAGGAAAGGAAAGGAAAGGAAAGGAAAGGAAAGGAAAGGAAAGGAAAGGAAAGGAAAGGAGAGGAAAGGAAAGGAAAGGAAAGGAAAGGAAAGGAAAGGAAAGGAAAGGAAAGGAAAGGAAAGGAAAGGAAAGGAAAGGAAAGGAAAGGAAAGGAAAGGAAAGGAAAGGAAAGGAAAGGAAAGGAAAGGAAAGGTTTTAATTCTGCAGTAACTATTGAAAGCTCTAAAACCCTCTTAAACTCCCATTTTCTACTTAGAATAAGAACCAATTTGTAAGTTTTCAGCTTTCTAAGAAACAGCAGAAATTCGTTCGCACACAAACTCTCAGCTGATTCAAAACTTTTACAGTAACACTAGAGGGCAGGAGAGCAGCTTTTAAATCCAAGCCTTGCAATTTCAACTCCATCTGGCTAAAGACGTGCTGAGGAATGTCTCTTTTGTAAGGGAACAAAATAGAAATGAGGTATGTCTCTTCTTATAGACTACTTAAATCTGCTAAAAGTATCATTTTTTATTACCACATACTAGCACAAGAAAGGTAGTGCCAATTTGAGCTAAAGAATTTCATTTGCAATTAAATATCCTTTCAAAAACACTTTATTTTTAAACATAATCCAGCATCTCTTCATTCATTTCACTTACACAATCTTTACTGGAAGATTTAGTTAATGTTTTTTTAGGCTACTCCTCCTCCAGAAAATAATTTTTCAAAACATATTGTTTTATATATCCCAGTCAGTTGTAAAGAGCTCAGATTCACTGAGCTGCCCTCCCCATCCATAAGCTGAGGACCATCAGGTTCTGCTCTCACAACTAATTTCCTTGATAGTCAAGAGGAACAGCCTTTTCTGGGTTTCTGACTGCTGTACGAAGAAGATGTGAGAATTAGTGTCTTTGAACACAGTATTTCACAGAATCTCAATGTGGTTGAGGTTTGCAGCCACCTTTGCAGGCCAGGGGACCCAACTCCCAGCCGAAGCAGGGCCCCTGGGAGCTGTTTGCCCAGGCCCATGTCCAGATGACTTCTGGGACAGAGGCTCCACAATCTCCCCGGGCAGCCTGTGGCAGTGCTTGGTTACCCTCACAGTGAAAAAGTGTTCTCTGATTATCAGATGGACCCTCCTGAGCTTCAGGCTGTGCCCATTGCCTCTGCTTAGCATTGCCCCACTGGGCACCTGTGACCACAGTATTTATTTACAAGTTGCAGAATCATGCACAACTACTTGTCACATCAGAGCATTTTAAAATGTGCAATCTGGCACTAAAACAAAGAAACTAAAACCAGTCTGGAACCTCAGATTAGGAACTTCTGCAGAAGTCAATGCTGTTTTAAAGTGGGGTTGCATAGGACCCCCCTAAACAAGGCTCAATACTCAGTCATGGGAAAAAGCATGCTCAAGTCTCAGTCCTAAACAACACAAATGTCTAGGGACATAAAATAGAGGGGATTCACACCATGAGCACTAATCTGTCAAAATGCAAATGTGATTATGCAAAATACCAAGAGCACCTGCAAGAATAGTCATTGTGATCTATCTAATATCGAGATAGCATGAGAGATTTTGTCTACTTTTTGCCTGTTTGTGAAAACATGTTCCAGTTTTTTGTTCATTTTTTTGTTGGTTTTTTTTTTTTTTTTTTTTGCTAAAAAGTTTCCATGAAATGGTAAAGTGTTTCTCTGACATGCATACTGATGACAGCAATGACAGGAGTTAAAAAACAGCTGCAACAGCAGTGATAAAAGATAGAAGACAGCTTTTAGAGGATAATGACAGAGACAACAATAAACATGGAGATAAAAAAACACAAGCAAAACTAATCCCAAAGATGCTACAAAACTGCTTTTCAAGGAAATCAAAAGTATACATATTTTAACTATTTTCTGTTTCACATTGATTGTTTCTTATGCAGCCATTTATTAAATTTCTTTATGGAATTGAAGGACACAAGTTCCAAGCAATAACATCTCAGTATAAGAAAGCTGCATCTGTCTGGTACAGTGACCTGAGAAAAGTAAAAGTTGTTCTCTGGATATGATTATTTCAAAATATTACATCTTAGCAACGGGATAATTGAAATCTATATTTCTTAAAAAAAAATGCCAACAAACTAGATTTCATGTTGACTAATCAGAAAATATGTCATGGATTCCTTTGTCCATGCTGGTGCTGAACTGCAATGGTGAGCAGTTCTCTTCACAGTTAAAGGAAATGAGTCACAGACTGCAGAGCTGCTCAAGCTGCAGCCCATGCAAGGTGTGCTCAGTCTCACAGGCAACAAAGTGATCACAGAGCTCCTTCTTCACCGTCCCAAGGACGAGAGAGCAAACTCTTAACCAAGCAGGGACATCAGCCGACTAGTCCCATACAGATGTCACAGACACTCTACAGCAAATGAGATAATACCTAAATACAGCTATGCTCCTACATGTGGAGAAACTCATTGAGGTCCTGGGTAGACTCCACTACAACACATTTGAATGAGACAGGTGCTAAAGATCTCATTCTAGTCAGTAGAAGTCTAATTGAGACAAACAACAGAGTCCAGAGAGCCAGTCAGCTCCCCCCAGTGCAGACACACGTGCTTGGTCAGCCACGTTATTGATTTTGTGCCACTGGCAACAGAAACTTCCAGGAAAATCAGAAAATCTACACTGACGGCACAGCAAGCCCCAAGCACCTCATCTCCCTCCTGGTACATCTATCTCAGCTCACCACTTCTGGCCACATAGATACCACACATCTTCTCAACAGAAATCTAAGGAAAATAAGATGTAAAGAAAATCTTAATGAAGCAGAAAATAAGTCTTAGAGCTAAGTCTTGCTTCAACACATACAATTTCTTTAAACCTACATAGAGGAGCCTAACTGTTGTAAGTTAACATATATTTGTAATAAAAGTCACTTTTTGTGATGCAAATATTTATTTCTCTGTGTTAAAATTTGTCCTGAAGGTGTTACATTTTATTGTGATCAACATGAAGAAGCAAAAGAAGATTGTGTTATCTTCATTTCCTTAAAACAGATTTCTCTTTTTTTGATTTCTGAGCAAAAGAAAGATGAAGCATCCTCAAACTCATCCTAGACACTCCTGTTAGCTAAAACGGAGTAGTACTGCATGAAGGAGAGAAATCAGCATGAAAGAGGCCACTCTTCCAAAATTAATCTCTTGGAAAAAACAAAGCCAAATGTGATCTTCTGATCACATTCTGATTGTTCTGATACAATCAATGGGATTCTCTCATCACCACTGCAATGAGTAAAAACCTGCTGCAGAAAACAAATACCAAGATTCTTTGCTTTACAGCAACAGGTTTGTGTCACAGACACATTTTATGAAAAATCCTTTTGTTAGGATCTTTTCTCCTGAGAAGCTGAGAGGCCTCAGAAATGAAATGTAAGCAATAATTATCTGCTGCTGTGGAATGCAACAGGTTCATCTTTGATTGGTCTCATGTGGTTGTTTCTAATTAATGGCCAATCACAATCCAGCTGTATCAGACTGTCTGGTCAATCACAAGACTTTATTATCATTCATTTCCTTTCTTTGCTAGCCTTCTGATGAAATTCTTCCTTCTATTCTTTTAGTATAGTTTTAATATATAATTTTCTTTTAATGTAATATATATCATAAAATAATAAATCAGCCTTCTGAAGCATGGAGTCAGATTCTTGTCTCTTCCCTTGTCCTGGGACCCCTAGGAACACTGCCACAGGTTTGCATCACCTACATAACTGCAGGACAAACAATGTTCTATGAGCAGCAAACCCACAAAGGCTGGTTTTGATATCAACCAACTCGTGTCACCCCCAAATTTTTTTGCCAAGCCCCAGCTTCTCTGTCTTCACAGTAACTCTAGTCCCTGTCCTCCCTTGTGCTTGAAGCCTTCTGAAACAATCTCCAGTTGTGATCCTGAGCCATGCACATCCTAACTGGGCTCCTGGCAGCCAAATGGAGCAGGTAACTCCTTGGCTGGAGCTGTAGCCTTCCTTGAGGAAAAGGGGGCACTTGTCTGTCCACATCTCTCTAACCTTGACACTGACTTCCACAAAAGTTGCAGAAACTGACTCTGCTTTTGGAGACCTGTCAGGCTTGCTTGGTAGTGACTAGTGGGATGAAAGATGTTTGGAAGAGGCAGGCCTGATTTACAGCAGCTGTGTAAGCCAAGCTAAAATAAGAAGGTGGAAATTTAAATAAAGGCCTCACTTTAATTGCAGATTGCGTTTTTGACAGCTCATGCAGCTCATCATGAGCAATCAAATAACAGAAGTTCAGGTACAGAAATATCATGCCAATAAGCTTAAAAGAAATGACACAATTTCTGTATGAAAATGCAAGAATTCTGTAAGATAATTAAAGAATGCTGGTAGGAGACAAGATAAAGACAACTGCTTTCCTTTCCATTCTCTTCCCCTTCCATGCATGTCACAGGTGTCCTCAGTGGATCAAGTTCAGTCCATTTCCCAAATCACCTTTTTTAGACCCACTGAAAATCAAAATAATACCTTTTCCAAGTTTAGCCATGCTGCAGGCAGCTGAGGGAGAGTCACACCCCCTGGGAGCAATTCAGATATTCTGCCTCTGTAAAGTGGGGATTGCCGAGGGCTGCCCCTTGGCAGGTCTGCAGTTCCTATACACAACTTTGGAAACAGGAGCACACATGGGTTTGGGCTTGCAGGGATGGAGAAGAAAAACTTCAGAATGAGGGCTGCAGATGGTCACTCTCTTTTTCCACCTACCTGAACAAAATAGCTGAGTTAGGGGCTGCCTCTGAAACCTTCCAGAAAGACTGACACCCACTCCTGGGCTATTTCAGAGAGAACTTCTCCCAGCTCAATACACACCTCCATTTCAGAGACCTCACTTCAGCTACAGTACTCAAGCCAGAAACAAGGACACTTTCCAATATCAAAGAAGACATTTTTCATGTACCAACTGAAAGCAAACACACACTTTTACTTGATCAAGTTTACCTGGTCTGGTGTAAAGTGACCCTGCATATGGCAGGGAGATTGCAAATAGATGATCTTTAAAATCCTCTCCAACCTGAATTGTTCTGTGATTCTATGAAATGTGCAAGCACCAAACTGACTTGGAAACAGTAATTTAAAAGCAGCAGGAAGAAGCTATGTGAAAGCACCAGCACATATCATGTCTACAGGTATTTTTAGAAGAGAAGAAAGAAGATAGCTAAAGTAGATAAAAATATAGGAACTTCCACAAAGCAAGTCTTACTATGACTGTGGAGCTTTCCACTTCCTGTCAAGATTTAAGATACCTGAGTGCAAATTTTTAAATCAGTTTGTTTTAACTGACTCTCCATACCCTCAGCACTGTTAAAAGTATTATTAAGCAAAGCAGTAGGTATATCAACATCACTTAACCACTACAGTAGGTTTGCTCTCTACTGATTTTGAACCTGAAAGAGAAACTTACATATTATTTGAAACTACATAAGATTCAAAATTTCCTTTGTTCACACCTAAAGTAATTTTTACCACTTTACCACTTCACAAAGATCTTGCTGTTCACAACATGATGTGTCAGCCCCATCTATTTGCTCACACACCTACGTAACTCCCAGGGAAGGAGCAAAACACTGGAGTGTGTCCATAAGGGTGCTGTCTTCGAATGACCAGCTGCTCCATGAGAGCTGATGTCAGAGCAGCTTCTTGTTGAAGAAATGGGACTGGAGCCCACCTGAGCAGAGCCCCCAGGGCCACACTGCTGTAGCCCCCCAGCACAGCTTAAGCAACTATTCCTCTGAGCTCCAGTCCCAGAAATAGCTCACACAGATGAGATAAATTTTCAGGGAAATATAAAAAAGCAGCACATACATGTTAGGGAGCAGCATGAGATGATATGCTCTGCTTTGACAATGTAAGAACTAGACAGATGCTAAAGGAGAAATAACACTCTCTGTGTGCATTTCTGTACCTGTTTCCTCACGTCCATAGAGCATTCCCTGCACCACTCCAAGGTCCCACAGATGACAGGTCCTCTCTGTGCTTCAGAGCAGCTCCTGGTGACCATGGCTGTTCTTCACTGTCACCCATCCCCGGCAAGAGCATTTGTTTCTCTTCTAACCCCCACACTTCCTGTGCATCTTTTTTTTCTTCCCCAGCCAAGATTTCTATCTTACTGGTTAGCACCAACTCCTAATTTTCATATTTTATTTCATTTTTTTGTTCTGCATTTCATGAAGTTTCAAACTCAGTTTCTCTACTGAGACATTTAAACGGAAAGAGGGCAGATTCAGACTAGATATAAGGAAGAAACATTTTATGATGAGGGTGGTGAGGCATGGGAACAGGTTGCCCAGAGAAGTTGTGGATGCTCCATTGCTGGAAACATTCAAGCTCAGGCTGGATGGAACTTTGAGCAACCTGGTCTAGTGGAAAGTATCCCTGCCCTTGGCAAGGGGGTTAGAACTTGATGATCTTTGGAGGTCCTTTCTAACCCAAACCATTGAATGACTCCATGATTTTTAAAATTATCTTGTTCTCTCTGAATTTCTGCAGTTTGCTACCTTGATGTCTCACACTGAATAGACACCACTGATCTCTGGTGAGTTATTATATCACCTGGTCAGAGGGAAATGTGCCACATAGGAAAACTCATGGCTCCACCACTCAGCAGTTTCTAAATGTTATCAAAATCTCATTCAAACATCCTTTGTTGTACACAGACAGACCAACAAGCTGATGAATACATATGCTGTCATTTCCATACTGATTTCAAAGAGGATTTTAAACCAACAAATTTAATGAGTGGAATGGTAGTACTCATTACAAGCCACAGGTTTCTGAGAACTGTAGGTACAAAAGCTTGATTGCATCCCGCCATGGAAGGTATTTGCACATCCAGAAGTTTTCTTTAGGGAGGTTGAATGTGATAATAACCCTCACTAGACAGAACTGTTGGATCCAAAGAAACCACTATCACATGGATTAGTTTCTTCATTATATGATCTAATGGCAAGATGAACAAGGATTTTGCTTTCCCCAAGATGTTGGTTACCAAAATATGAAAAAGTAGCAGTCCTACAAATGCAGTTGAGTTAAAAAAAAAAAAAAAATCAACCAACCAACCAACCAACCAAAAAAAAAACCAAAAAAAAACCAAAACAAAACAAAAACAAAAAACCCAAACCAACCCAGAATAAATTTATGCTTTACAGCAGGCACAAATATCTGCCTTCTGTAGCACACACACTCAATGGCACCAGAGAAGAATTGGCTCCCAAAAGGTGACACAGTGTGAGGTAAAAAGCTGACCTAACTAATAACTGGAGGAAATCACTGAAATCAGACAGTTTTACATCAAAGTGCAGCTACTGCAAATAATTCAAGAGAGGGCACATGGATCCATTTTCCTCAGACTGTTTGCTTGTGACCAGCTGCCACCTTTGTGGCCTTCTCCTCACTGTAACCCTGACACAAGTCTTCCTTCTCCATGGAAGCAAACACAGGTGATTCTTCCTCGTGTCCCATGCATACCCACTCCAAGTATTGGCCAACACCTGAATTACTTCTAATCGGGCGTTTAAAGGATACACACTATTTGGGTTGCAGTAGTGAAAGCTGACATGTTTCAGCAGTGTCCTAGTGGATGATTCCTTAATCTGTGTGACACCAAAACTGCCTGGGAGATGCAGGATTCATAGAAAACCTCGTGACACACCATCCCCCATCCTGAGGGAGCGCTTTCACCACAAGGCTGCAGCAGCCGAGGGGGCTCTCAGGGCAGCCGATCCCTGTAGGAGCCCTGGCAGAGACATCATGGAACCACAGTGTGCTGAGCTGGGCAGGACCCACAGGGATCATGGAGCCCAACCCCCGGCCCTGCACATCCCCAAGGGACACACCGTGTCCAAAAGCTCCTGGAGCTCTGTCAGGCTTGGTGCTGAGGCACTTCCCTGGGGAGCTGTTCCAGTGCTCAGCCATACTCTGGGTGAAGAAGCTTCTCCCGATATCCAACCTAAACCTGCCCTGACGCAGCTCCAGCCCGTTCCCTCGGGCCACATTCCACGGATAATCTTTCGCTTCGAAACTGTGACGAAGCCCCTCACCACAAATTTGTCTCTCTCCACAGTACAGACCGTAAAGTCCCAGCACATGTTTATTTAGGGCGTGTGGAGCCAGTGGGGGGATGTCCCGGGCGGCCTCCGCGCTCCCGGAACGCCGCGCTCGGGGCGCTGTTTCCGGGAGGGAGGGAGGGAGGGAGGGAAGGCGGGGGGCGGGTTTGGGCGCTGCACCGGCGGGCGGCCCGCGGTCCCTCGGCGGCTCCGGCATCCAGGGCGGCGCGGGAGGGAGACCGGGAAGGAGGGAGGATGAACCTGGAGCGGCTCAGGAAGCGAGTGCGCCAGTACATCGACCAGGTGAGCGCCCGGAGGGGCTGCTGGGGAAGGGGCGGCAGGGCCACGGGTTCTCCTCGAGGAAAAACCGCGCTCAGCGTGGCTCCCGCAGGCAGGGAGGCCGGGGAGCGGTGCCGGCCTCTGCAGCGGCGGAGAGGGCGTGAATTTGTGATAGTGCCCGTGAATCTGTAATGGTGCCCGTGAATTTGTAATGGTGAATTTGCGATAGTGCCCGTGAATTTGTGATGGTGAATTTGTAATGGTGAATTTGTGATGGTGCCCGTGAATCTATAATGGTGAATTTGTGATGGTGCCCGTGAATCTATAATGGTGAATTTGTGATGGTGCCCGTGAATCTATAATGGTGAATTTGTGATGGTGCCCGTGAATTTGTGATGGTGATTTTGTGATGGTGCCCGTGAATTTGCGATGGTGATTTTGTGATGGTGCCCGTGAATCTATAATGGTGATTTTGTGATGGTGCCCGTGAATTTGTGATGGTGATTTTGTGATGGTGCCCGTGAATTTGCGATGGTGATTTTGTGATGGTGCCCGTGAATCTATAATGGTGATTTTGTGATGGTGCCCGTGAATTTGTGATGGTGATTTTGTGATGGTGCCCGTGAATCTGTAATGGTGAACTTGTGATGGTGCCCGTGAATCTGTAATGGTGAACTTGTGATGGTGCCCGTGAATCTGTAATGGTGAACTTGTGATGGTGCCCCGTTCTCCCGAAGGGGAAGGAGCGGCGGTCACACCGGGGTGCGGCGGGCCGGAAGAGCCGCCTGTGGGTGTCCAGCAGGAGCCGGGGCCTCCCGGTGGGTGTTCCTGGTTTCCCCCTGGTGTGGAGAAGGAGGAGGGGAGCCGCCGTGGGGCCGCTGTGTAGCAAAGGCGTATTGGCAGGATCCCGCCCTCGGGTTGTGCAAGCTGGGCCGTGCCTGCCTAAGGCAGGGGGAAATGGCCTCTATCGCACCCGGGCAGGCTCAGGTTAGGTTGGACATCAGAAGAAAAAAACCTCTTCGCTGGAGTGGTGATTAGGCTTGGAACCGACTTCCCAGGGCAGTGGTGCAGTCACCTTTCTTGCAAGTGGACATGGCTCTCGGTGATATGGTTTAGTGACCATGGTGGGCTCTGGCAAAGCTTGGACTGGATTATCTTGGATGGCTTTTCCAGCCTTAATGATTCTGTGATCGTTACAAGAGGGAATGAATTCAAACTAAGAGGAGTTAGGTTTAGATTAGATATTAGGACGAAATTCCTTACTGTGAGGGTGGAACTTGAAACACGATGCCCAGAGAAGCTGTGGATGCCCCATCCTTGGCAGTGTCCAAGGCCTGGTTGGATGAGGCTTTGAGCAGCCTGATCTAGTTTAGTTTAAACCTGGAAGGTTTATCTGCCCCTGGCAGGTCAGAACTAGACAGTCTTTAAGGTCTCTTCTGAGCCAGACCATTCTGTGATTCCCTGGCTGGTGATTAAGCTGCCCATCACACTCCTGCAGTGCTGCAGACGCCTCGTGGGAGGGCAGGGTTGTTTTCGTTTGTTGATGGATTCAGCAATTATGGTGCTGCAGGGCAAAAAAAGAAAAAAAAAAGACACACGAGGAAAAATGCATAAATAAATTAGGTTAAATGTAGCATCAAACTGTTCTGCTCTTCTTCCAGTTCAGACTTGGTGCAGGCATCACTGCTGAGGAAAGCACACCCCTTAAATCAGCAAAGGCATTTCTCTGTGTGGCCAGCAAGTCTGACTGAAAGGCTGGTTAGGGACCTAGGCTAATTTGGTAGGTTTGATTGGTTTGGTTTGCTGCTCTCATTTGCGTTAAACTGTTTCACTAAGCTGTTTTGCCACACAGCCTTGCACTTCTGTGGAAGGGGCATCAGGAGGAGCATAAAATTGCTTTTTTGTGTAATAATGTGTCATCCTATAGTACTGTAAAAGTGCTGAACAGAAGTCATGCAGTGCCTTGTAGGCCGGGATTATACCTTTCTTTTGTGGTGTTGAGGTAATAATTTAAATCTCTTCTTGTAGACAGCTACTAAATGTGTGTGGGGTTGCTTTGTGGGTTTTTGTGGATTTTTTTCCCCCTTGGGAGTGCAGATTGAAACCAAACTATTCTCTTGACAAATTTTCTGGGTATTATTAGTCCCCATCAAGTAGGAAATGTAGGAACACATGATAGAAAAGACCACTGAGGTGGTGTAGTGCTTAGTGAGGGCTGGGATAGCATCAGTGTGTGCCTGTCAGAGCGGACTGCCAGAGCTGCCCTCCCAAAGCACACACCAGTCTCTGAGGTTCTGAACAGCTGCACTGGTGCAGGAGGGGAGAGAAGCCACCAAGGCTTGCTCAGTCTTCAGAGAGCCACAGAGTGGTTTGGGTTGAAGGGACCATAAAGAACATCTGGTTCCACCTTCCACTGGAACAGGCTGCTCAGAGCCTCATCCAGCCTGGCCTTGGACACTTCCAGGGATGGGGCACCCACAGTTAATCTGAGCAACCTGTTCCAGTGCCTCAGCACTCACAGCAAAGAACTTCCTCCTAACAGCTAAACCTACTCTCTTTTTCAGTTTGAATCCATTCCTCCTTGTCCTCTTGCTACATGCTCCTGTAAAGTCTTACAAATCCTTGCAATGGCAGGGTATTTGTTAAGTGTCCAGCATATGCTGGGAATCATATTAGGCTTCCTTACATGGACTGGGATAAAAAGGAGCAGCAAGAATGCCTGGTGATTTTCTCAGGAGATAACCCCAGCCAGTTCTGTGAGATTTTTGCCTGGCACCTCAAATCTGGTGGCAACTTTAGCAGGGTCAGTGGGATATATCTGCAAATTCTGCTTTTGTCTGATCTCTGGTTGCCACCACTCCTACCTATTTCACTCACTTCAGCCAAAGTGGAGTCTCAAGAGTGAAAAAGTGTTTCCAGGCAAAAGGGGAATGCATGCAGGTGCTATGGATTTATGTGAAGTTGAAGCGTCCTGACTGGAGAATGAACATTTCTTCATCAGAGCTGGTGCTGCTGAAGTTACCTGAAGTAATTTTGGTGCCCGTTTTGGTATACAGTATTGTGTTTTTTCTAAAATGTAGCATTTTTTTAAACTGAAGAGGGGGATTCTTGCTACTTTTCCAGTGATGGCAATTCCACTAATGACCTGTTGCCATACTTACACAGCACATAACTTCTGGTCAAAGATACCTGCAGTATTGGCCCTTTTGAACTATTTTTTTATGTTACAGAAATGTGAATCACCATTCATTGAGACTACATGCACAAGATATTACCTCTGACTGATGTACAATGTATTTCAAAATTATTCAGAAAAGCCAACCCCAAAGGAATACTAATTATTTCTATCATGCTTTTACAGCAACAGTATCAAAGTGCCCTGTTCTGGGCTGACAAAGTAGCTTCACTCTCTCATGGTAAGTGGTCACTTTTTACATTGTATTTTATGAACTTCTTTCTGATAGTGTTGTGTTTTGGTGGGGTTTTAGTGCTGTATGGCCAAATATTGACATGTTGAGTTTGGTTCGAGTGCATTTTTGTGATCTTTGGAATGCCATTTTCCTAAATAGAGCAGAGCTCATCTTCCTTGACTTTTGAACTTTGTGTTAAAATTCATGTTTGAACAAACCTTAAGGTTTGCTTTCCTTAAGAAACAAAAAAACAAGAGCAACAAGAGAGCAAGGTGGTTTCCCCCAGGACTCAGGGTTGCCCAGGTGAGGAGTACAAAGTGTGTTTACACTGAGAGGAGTCGGTGCTGCCCATGGCCACCAGCACTCACACTTCTTAAAGTGATCCCCGGGACTTGATCCCACAAAGGCTTTGGTTGCCAGTGAGGTAGGAGGGCACTAAAGCTGTGCTTCTGAAGCTGCAGCTCCAAGCTATGGAAGTCTAGTGCTTTCACTCTTGTTAGGTTCCCACTGATCTTTTTATTGAGAGAGACATTTCTGGGTTGTTTTTTTCTGCCCTGTATCCAAGAGCAGGGTAGCCTGCAACTGCTGTTTTTTTAATCTGTATCACTGTGGTCTCCTTCTTATGACACACCTCTGTTGTGACATTCTTTGTATTCACTGTCCAGTGCACCATCTGAGGTCTTTAAAGTTAAAATCTGATTATCTTTTAATTTTAATCTCTCACTGATCGATACTGTAAGTACTTTATACACATTTATAAATAAAATTTTGTAACTCAGTCAGATGCTAGAGTATGGGGAAGATACTTCTCTAGTGAAGCAAAAGTGAACATTCTGTATTAAAATATGTTTGATAATGTTTGAAGCTATGTTTTAAAGCAATGGTTTATAATCTGTTCTTTTACTTTAGAGGAACCACAGGATATCTACTGGCTGGCCCAATGCCTTTACCTGACAGCTCAGTACCACAGGGCAGCGCACGCCCTTCGATCACGGAAGCTGGATAAGGTGAGTCCTTCTGGTCAAAGACAGCCTACTGTTACCCCTCTTTTAAGGCTCTGCTGCTAACCACAGTGACTTCTTCACCATCACAGTAAGAAAAGTAATTAAGAAAGCTGCATTATTTAGTTTATAAGGCCCTGTGTTCAGTCAGTCAGGTTTATAGCATTGTCCCCAAACAGGGCCACGGAACAGAGAAGGGGTCTGAGGATGTAACTGCAGCAGGTATGGGAAGGTGGATTGTCACTTCAGATGTAGTTCTTTCAATTTTCCTTCTGCTCTGATGACAAGTGGTAAAGACAAGAGTCAAGTAAGTGTCCTTTGAGAATTTGCTAGTAGAGAAAGGGTTACAGGCTTGGGCAGGAAGGACTTTTGGTGGTGAAGGGGGTGAAGAAGCCATAGTACTGAAAAGGGACAGAGCAAAAGGGACTCAGACAGTGTAAGCAAACATGTTCTCTCTTTATAACTGATATGTATGAAACTTTTCTTTCAGTTGTATGAGGCATGTCGCTACCTTGCAGCCAGATGTCACGTGAGTACACATATTAACCCCTACTGGAAACAAGCTAAACTAAATAAAAGACATCTTGGGAAGATTAGGTACCTGACAGGCAGTGTAAATATATATGTTCATTGGAACAACAGGTTTAAATTTTCTGAGAGTGGATTTCATTCTTTAACTTTCAGTTGCGTCACTGCAGCATCCATTGTGGCACTAATTGGAAGGAATCCAACTGACCTTTTTCCCAGGAAATACTCCTCTAATATTTTGTGGGAAAAGAATGTGAACCATTTTTGTCTCATGTCTTCATGCTTACACTTTTATTTGGTTGGTTGTAATCTGACCAAAGGAGATGTGATTTATGGTGGTATAACTATAGTTAGCAGCTTTGTACTTCTGTATAAGATCTCATACATAAAAGGTAAAATGCAGTGCTTTCAGAGACACAGCTGAATCAATTGGTAGGTTAAATATACAGAAATTTGAAATAGAATAATGTGCTGCTTATAGAATAAGATGATGGTATTTTATTAAAACCTGTGTTAACTATTTTTAAAACCTTACCTGTTTCTCTGATTGCATAATTCTGAATAATACATTTTTCTGTACATGCTTTATTTTATAATTTTTGCATATTTTTTTGCATAGTATAGATAACCAGTGAAAGAGATAACTGCAATTATAAAATGACAAATGGCCAAATAAGAAAATGCATGCATGAAAAACCTGCTGATAAACACTAGTTGTTATAACCTATGCCTTTGAAACATGATGCTCTGTTTATTAGTGCTTTATGTACAAATTCTTCAAAACCTTGTTTTTTACATGCACATGTTTGGTTAGTATGCTGCAAAAGAGCATCAACAGGCCTTGGATATTCTTGATATGGAGGAGCCAATCAACAAACGACTTTTTGAAAAGTACTTGAAGGATGAAAGTGGGTTGAAAGATTCTACCACAGACTGGGAGATGTCACAGTCCTCAGTAAGTGACATTATTTTTAAAAACGTTTTTGTAGGACAAAAACCTGTGAAGTCAGAAAGTGTTTTCACAGCTGTATGAATCTGATAGTGCATTGAAGCTTTCTTTTTCAGCTAACATAATTTTCAGAAATGCTGAATTGTTCTTCTTTCAGTCACACATTGTGTGTTAGCTTGCCTATATGAAAGTAACCCAGTATGCAAAAATAAGCAATGCTTTTCAACAACTTCTTATAAATTATTTGCAGATGCTTTGCAGGAACTTCATGATCTAGCATTGGTTTTTACAGTCTTTTAGCTCTTTCTTAATAATGTATCCTAACATTGCTTTCAATTGGACTGTAGGTTCTGAGATAACAAAGCAAGTTTTTTTTCTCCTCCAGTTATTTTTAATGAAATACTTCATAGTCACTCAAGTGTTGTTGTCAGTGGGATATTCTTTGATCACATTTGTGAAAATTATGTGAGATGAAGGTGAAATTTTTGAAGCTCAGGGAAAAAATTCTGTGTAGACACACAGTTTAAAGAGATTGATGTGATGTGTAGGCTGAAGAGTCTGCGAAGAGTTGTTAGTTTCAGAGGTACAAATTAAAATTTCTTAGCTGAAATTACAGTGTAGGTGATTGACAGATGGCATTTTCCCTGGAAGACTGAAGTAGCAGAGTGGGTTACATTACTGATGTGAACTGATTTTGAGTGCTGATATAATGGGATTAAAGGATTGATTATAGAGGTGGGAAATGTGTTAACTTTCTCTTTTACTGACTCTTTTGTGGCCTTCTGACTGAACTAAATACCCATCAAGGGAATTTGGAAAGAACATGTTAGTCAGTAAACATTGTAGCACAACTGGTAATTATGGGCTTTCACTGTTTCCTTTTGTGGAATATCTATGTTTTGGATTGAAAATAAGGATATATTTTTCTGTTCAGAACAATTGATTGAGTCCATTGATTTGGCCTTTTTCATCTCTACTGTGGTCATTCTTGTCTTGCATGAAATACGTGGTTTAATGGTCAGCAAAGAAGTGTATTGCCTTTGGAAGGGACAATTTCTCCATGTTGGATATGAAGGGAATTTAGTACAATTAAGTTACAATTCAGTATCAGAGAGCTGGATGCCAGAATTAGAAAAGATAAACTCTGTCCTCTGTTGTTTATTTCAAGCATCTGTTTGTTTGGGTAACCTGACAGAGAATGCTTTGGATTTTTCTTTGAGATAGTAGAGACAACTTTTTATTTAAACACAGCACTAGAAAACCAGGTTCTATCATACATGAAATACTTTCTACTTTCCAGGGAGCACATTTGATTTGTGCTGAAAACTAAATTGCAAACAATGATTCAGTTGTTGACCTCCAGTCCTGCTTTTCCACCAGATCAAGAGCTCTATATGCCTTTTACGAGGGAAGATCTATGATGCTTTGGACAATAGAACCCTGGCAACTTACAGCTACAAAGAGGCCTTGAAGCTGGATGTTTACTGCTTTGAAGCATTTGATCTTTTAACATCACACCATATGCTGACAGCACAGGAAGGTCTGGAGAGAAGTATTTCTCAAACACAAGTAAAATTTACCTGCTTTCTCAAGATGTGTTTTCCTAGATAAAAATTAAGGCAGTAGAAGTAACAGACTCCAAAATGTTAGGAACAGAAAATGTGTTAAATGAGTGAAAATTATGATCTGTGCAAATTTGCATTTGAACTTTTATTTTTCAGTCTTGCAGTGCTAAGAGTTGAAAGAAACACAATAACCCAGCTGTCCTGCTTGTCAGCTCCTGAACCTCTTCCGCTCTGCCCAGCCCAAACAATGTTTTGTCCTGTGTTTTCAATTTCACAGGCTTTGAACCAATGAAACCCTTCTGGGGTTTCCTTAGGCATTAGTTAATAGAGCATTCTAAGTGATAACATTTGACATGTGGAGTAAATAAAAATAATGGTGTGTTATTTCATCTTTATTACATTTTATTTTAAAGTGTAGAAGGAGTAACTAATTAATCCTAAATTTCCAAAATTAATAGCGCTGTTTCAGTGTATCTGTGCTGTTATATTCCTTGCAGTTGGGATGACCATCATAAAATTCTTTGTATCTCTAAGTTCTTGAAATGTTGGATCATGCTGTTTCTTCTGTAATATGACCATTTCAATGTTTTTTAATTCATATAGAAAAAGAACTCCTTGAATCTCTACCTCTTAATAGACAATGTACGGAAGAAGAGCAGGAATTGCTTCACTTTTTATTTGAGAATAAATTGAAAAAGGTAAGTCCCAAAAATCTGGAGAATTCATTGAAAGTCTTGACTTTGAGTGTAAATTTTCTTGATCCCATTTATTTGGAACATGGAAATAAATATGGACTTTGTAATTTTAAAAAAAAATTTTGCAGTACAACTCACTATGCAATAGTGTAACAGTTTTCTGTTAATTGTTTTCTGCTGTGGTAGCAACTTGAAATTCTGATTTATGTTTTTGAAAATTTATTTATTGAGAAACTTCTGGGTGGGGAAAAGGAATGTTAATAACATAGACAAAACATCAGTTACCTGAAAATATTCGGCTATAAGAACATCATTCCAGATTATTCTTATCCAAAGAGCACTGAAAGTATATATTGCTCAGTTTTAATTTCTACAGCCTACATGAAACACATTGACTATGGCAAGCATCTTTTGTGTTCTAAATGAGCTTTTAAGTACATTTTAAAGAAGCATTTTACCAAATACAGGTTTTATGGACTTTCAGATTAAAAATAAAAATTTTAAGAACTTTAAAGCTCCTTAAATATTCTTTTAGGACTATAATAATAATACTTATACCATCTGATTTTAGTTTAGTTTTTTGTTTCAAATGTTGTTTCTTTTGTCTTTCAGTATAATAAACCCAGTGAAACACTGATTCCTGAATCAGTAGATGGTCTTCAGGAAAACCTGGATGTGGTAGTATCCCTAGCAGAAAGGCATTATTACAACTGTGACTTCAAAATGTGTTATAAGCTTACTTCAGTGTAAGTGTGCAAAGCAACTTTAAGTTTTTTTTCTTATATGTTGGAGTGTAATAATTATGCCTGGACTTACAGAAAATATTGTTGTTCAATGGGTAAACATACATAACAATTTGATATGTATTGCAATGTACATGTCATGTGTTATATGTGTCTCAGGTATTTAAAATGTGTACTTTGTGTCTGTCAAGATATGGTATAATTATAATACATATCAGAAGTCTCCAAGGTAAAACTCAGCTTAATCAGCGCTGTGCTGAACTTCATTTTATTCATCCTCTTCCTTATTCTGGTACCTTCAATTTCTCTGCTCTCTGCTTACTTCTTGTTTGGCTTTCAGAATGAACTGGTTTGAATCAGGTGGTTAGCTAGGAAGTTTGATTTCTCTGGCCAATAGCAGTTGCAGTGTTATTGACAGTGATCAAAAGATATTATTAATTTAAAAGCCAGCCTGTTATTTCTAATTCTGATGGCCGAGTATGATGTATCGATTGTTACGGGCGTGGATTGCTGCTGGGGTCAGGGACTCAGAACACTGCCATGGTTTGCTGTCAGCTGCTGTAGGTCTGCACTCATGGATGTGTTTCTGAATGCCACAGGAAACAAAATTTTACAGCTGAGCCAAATGTGATTCTGAAGGCATACTGCCTGCCTGGTGTTAACCTCAGGAAGTTGAGGATTGTTGTTTGAAAGCTGCTGTGAAATGTGTGGAAAAGATGAAAAGAAATGTTGTTTGCTGTCTGCTGGTTAAATTTGAAGTGACCTGCAAAACCAAAGAGCATTCTATTCTGATTTTCTAATTGTATATTCAGCTTGAAAGAATTTTATGTTATCCTTTTTTGTTAGGCTAAATTAACTGTTGTATTTCTGGTCTGAAGAGAGCCTTTATTATGCTGTTAATAGTTGTGCTTTAATCATAAATAGTTTTCTAATGCCTAAAGTGGCAACTAACTGGAACATTACATGCTAAACAAGCAGTTTGCTTTTAACACAATAAAGTTTTTGAAATGTGCATTAAAGTTTTTTTATTCTTTATTTTTTTTAGAGTGATGGAAAAAGATCCCTTCCATGCAAATTGTTTACCTGTACATATAGGGACACTTGTGGAGCTTAACAAAGCAAATGGTAAGGAACACAGCATTTAATATAACTCAACAGAAGGCTGTAAAGCCCCAATTTTAATAAAAAATTAAAGATGCCAAGAAACCCCCTTATATACCATATGAAAACTTACATCTATTTTTCCTTCTCTTGAAACCTGCTGTTTCAAGAAAACAGTGGTAACTGGTAAAGAAGGGAATTTCAGAGCTGACAGCAGGGTTAGGGGAAGTAGATGTGCAAAGAGTTCATGGTCATGAGTGTAGCTGTCTTTTAACCACTGGACTGTGTAGCCAGGAGGCCTGTGAGCTACACTGCCTCATCCCTGTCATTGTGATTTCTGTTTCCAGGTGATATTTGTACAGTATCTGGCTGCACTTTTTCTGCTTATCAATAAAATATAAAAAATAAGCTAGAAAGTAATCTTCAGCAATAGTGTATGCTTAGGTGGACATGATTATTCTTATGATTATTCTAGACTCTCCTTGCTTTTGCTGTTGTGAAGGCCTCTCTTTAGTTCAAACAAATTAATAATCATGCAACACTTTGATTGGAATTACAGTAATAGCTTACTTGCAGCTGAGGTAGCTTTTTCTCATTCCAGAATGCATATAAAACAAGGGAGTAGCTTGAATATCTTTAAAATCAATTGGAAAATAGAATAAGGAGCTCATATGCTGTGCAGTCTCTCAGGATGGTGTATTATATATACACAGATAGGTCATTAGGTGTGCTGGTACTTCTTGGGGATTAGTGAATGTTATTTTACAGTTAAGTACATCTGAAAATGGGGCCACTCCTCTGATTTTTCTTCTAAATCTGCCTTGAGAAGCATTATGTACAGAAGTTAATGTTTTGTAAGACAGTTGTAATATTATTTTTTTTCTGAGCTGAGATACAAAGTGCTCCAGGACAATCTCATTGGTTTAAGAGCACTGTACTCTGGAAAAATAGAAACTTTATGTGCCCTGATGCTATTTCCTTTGAAATTGCATATTGTTATCCTGTAGCTGATTACTGCTGCTATTAGAAAATCTGTAGTAAGTTATTCCAGTAACTAGAATTATAATTTTTACTAAAAAAGTAATCACTTGGAATTATTCCAAATAATATAATAATTTATTTACTTTTGTCCTATTTTCAGCATATTAATGCTCAAGACTCTACTTTGAAATGGATCTAGCCAGTATGTTATACCTTTTAGATGTAGGAAGTTGAATAGTGTTTTACCTTGACAAGGTACATTCAAGTGCAATACTACTGGCATTTATTGTAATGTATAGTAATGACCTAAGTTGTTGCAGAATTCTTAAAGGGTGGGAAACAGAGCTGCTTATTTGTGTCTTGTGAAGACTTATGGGTTGTTTTGGTTGGGTTTTCTTTAGCTAATTGCAAAACTGAATCTATTTTGAGGCAATTTGAAGCATTTTAACTAAAACAAAACATTTTGTTCATTTGTGAATTAATAATGTTAGATGTTCTGTATATTTTGTATGGAAAGCTAAAAGACTTGAAACATCTAAGTGTTTTAGCATGTTTTAATTTTCTTTTCTTGTTTCTTCCCACTATGTAGAACTTTTCTATCTTTCTCACAAACTGGTGGACTTGTACCCAAATAATCCTGTAAGTTGCTCTAAGTTTTTGTTGTCAGGTAGTTTCTTTTTTTAGGTGAAAGCACATAAAAGTTGTAATGTATTAGTTTGAGCTACAGAATTCAAAATCTGTTTCTGGATGAAGCTTGTAGGAATGGTTCACTCTTTTTATGTTCTCTACATGTAATTTCTTTATGCCAAGGTTCTTTTTATAAAATTAAGTACCTGTAAAAGGTATTCAGTGCCAGTTATTTACTTTGATTAATAATTTAAAACAAATGCTACAGTAATAAATGTCTACATGTCTCTGAGCAACCTTTTCCAGTGTTTGATCACCTTCACAGTAAAATTTTTTTTTTTTACTTGATCCTAATTTCCCATGTTGCAACTTGTACCCGTTGCTTCCCGTCCTATTACTGCACCCCTGAAAAGAATCTGGCTCTGTCTTGTATTCCCTACCATTAAATAATTGAAGACAGCAGTAAGCTTCCCACTTAGCTCTTCATGAGGCTGAGTAAGCCCCAGTTAGAAAGGTACCTGCCAGCAGTTCCAGCTTGTCTGTAATACCAAATAATTTGAAGAGCTGACTGATTTCAGTGGAAATGTTCCTAACTTCTCTAATGACCATGTCTTCCTCTCTTTTGATGCTTCACTATGGGGAGTGTGATGTATCTAAATATTCTATTTTGATTTTAATGTGTAGGTGTCATGGTTTGCAGTAGGATGCTATTATCTCATGGTTGGCCACAAAAATGAACATGCTAGAAGATATCTCAGGTAAATTTTTTTCTGTTTTTTTTACTGAATCTGTTGCTCACTTGTTAAGTAAACATTTAATGTTTGTGATTGTTTGAAGCTCATAAAGAGAAGCCTCAATAAACTGGTTACTGTTTAAATACTTTCACTGCCATCCTTTTTTTGGTATAGCAGTTTTGACCTCATCTGTAGAGATACTTTAAAAATGAGGAAGACTAACGTGGCATCTCTCTAGGCAGTGATCTTCCTGTTCTGAGCAGGTGTAGTCCCTGCAGTTGCTAATGTTGCTGAGCTAATTACAGCTGTGGGTGATCAGGCCTCAGTTCTTAGTTGAGGGACACTCAGGTATTCTCCCAAGTTAAGGTTTCATATCTGAAAGAATTATATGGAAAATTCCAATGTTTGGCTGTCCAGTTCCTTCTGTGCACAAGTGGGCTTTTTAGCTTTTTAGGTTTGGTCAGTGCTGTTTCCTGTAGGTGTTCTGTATGTGCAATGAATATCAGCACTGGGGAGCAGGACCTTGCTGTGAAGCAGGACATTTGTTCTGGTGCTGTAAGCTCAAACTGAGAGGGCATAAATCAACCTGTAAGACTAATTTTTCCTGAGACCTTTACAGACAATATATGTGAAGATGGGTTAGTCATGTATACTTTTTAAATGCCTGGTTATTATGAGTAAAATATTTAAATTCCTTACAAATAGCACTGTGAAATTCTTCAAGTAGTTGTCCTGAGTGATATATTTGGTTTTGGTGCTGAAATAAAAAACATCTTTAAATGTACAAGCATCTCTAGACAGCAAGAAAGTATCTGTGGATGTATACTCTGATCAAAATTCAGAGTAGTTCTGGCAAAAGGGAAAAGAGGTCTGCTGAAAGTGAAATAGTAACAAGATGCTTAAATATCTTGGAGAAGAATGGCAGTGTAAAGCTAACAAGGCTAGGGACAACTGTGGGCTACACAGTGGTTTCCAGAAAAGAAACTTGAAGACACAGTCAAATATCTACATCTTTCATTGCTGTCATGGGTGGAAGATAAAAAGGTTTGAAAGTTTATATCTAAAGTGTTTAGATAGTGTCTAAATTTTATATCTAAATTGTTCTAATGTTTGAAACTTTATATGTAAAATTTTGTCTCAGAAGACAGAGAACAAACCATTCTCTAGGATCTGTCGTGAGAAATAATGAGTTTAACTGTGACAGACAAAATTTAGATTATATGTTAGGAAAAAAGTAAGCTGTTAAGGATAGTTAATCAATATGATAAAATACTTATGGAACATGTATTACTTCCATGTCAGAGGCTTTTCAGAAAAGACTGGGCACACTTGTTATGAGCTGTTTAGTTATGAACACCCTTGCCTTCAAATTTAGGAAGTAATCTACAGAGCTTTCTTATGTTCTTCTTTCTGGGAAGTCTCTGGGTTGCTGTCTTGATGCTCAGGTTGCAGTTTTCAGCTCAAGACTTGAATGACATTTTGTATACTTCCCTGATGCATGGCCTGTGATGTGACAAATGCTCATCTTCTTCAAAGCTAGTGCAATTAGATGGCAAAATTTCAATTTAGATGTTCATTAGGTATATTCATATCCTGCTTCTCAAACTTGGATTTGATAGAATATATTTATTTCAAAATGTATAGCTAGGATTTTGCAATGAATTTTGAGTCACTGCTAATGTTTCCTGCATTTTATTTAATCCACCTACTATATAATTGTTTATGTTCCGTAATATCAAATAATTCCTCCTGTCTGTGAACAGTAGCAGAAGTAATGAAATCGATTCACAAGAATGTGTGATCCTTCTAAGTGCAAAATAGTTTGAACTTTTAAAATGAGCTTTGTTTATCACTGATTATTACTGACAATTATCTTAATAGATAACCTAACCATATAGCATAGCATTGCTGTCTGAGTAGACATCTGAAGCAGATGAAATTTAATTTCAGATGTGTTTGCTTGTGACTTGCTCTTGTTTTTAGCAAAGCCACGACGCTGGAGCGGACCTATGGCCCTGCATGGATAGCGTATGGACATTCCTTCGCAGTGGAGAGTGAGCATGACCAGGCAATGGCTGCATACTTCACAGCTGCACAGCTCATGAAAGGGTCTGTACAAACAGCATATTTGGGAAGATTCAAATGAATCCATAAGTAGTGTAGAATATTGACTTACATCTATTGGTTTCTCTGGCTCTGGATTGAAGGCACTTGAGATGGTAGTTCACGTTCGGACTCAGGTGTTTATTATTTCTTATCAGTAAAACAGTTTCACAACTATGAGTTTAGTAGCTTTTCATTAGCAAGGCACAAGATGGCTAACTATATCTTGTTATAAGGTCTTTTAAGACTAAACTATCTAATTAAGAAAGAACACTTAGATTATTTTTTCTTTTAACCCAATAACTGATCTTTGGAAGCCCACAATGCAGACTTCTCTGTCCAATTACAAAACATCACTCAAACCCATGAAGAAGAAGGAAAAAGAAGGTAAAAAAGAACAACCTGCCTCTACCCTAAAACCTCCATCTGGCTTCATATTTATTTCTATATTCTAAAACCCCAAACTCCCAAGTCTTCCACCCTGTGATATTACAAACTTCTAACCAACTACACACCCGTAATCCCAGTGCTATCAATCAATTTTGGAAGCCGTCTCCACAGCCTCAGGTCAAATACAGTGTTCTCTTGTGGGTCTGTTGTGCCTTTAAGCACAGAAAATTCTCAGCGTCCAGGATTCCAACATACATCCCTTTAAACGGTAGCAATGCATTTGCAACAATTATGTGGTAAAGAACAAGGGAGGGAAAACATCCCCAATAATTTAACCATCTACTTTCAAGTGCATTATTGTGATTATTTTTCTGATTTTGTAAGTTCTAAAGTCAAGTTTTATATATAGGTAATCTAAGTTCTGCCTGAACATCTTCTCAAATTTGTGAATCATGGTTGTCATACCAGCTCATCAATTGCTGCATAGTAATTGTTTGAACAGCTCTTTCATGCTGTGGGAGGGGGTTGTAAAATGAGTCGTGAACTAATTGTGTCATATCGCATAGAAAAGTATCACATTTGACTGTAGTTACTGGGAAATGTAATTCTTTTATCAATTACTTCTTCCATATTCTATTTGTAAATTAAATGTATGAATGAAATTAGGGGAAAAACCATCAGAACTAGACTTAAGTGCTGAGAAAATACATGTGATTGCAGGGCAGGTTACAATGATCTATTGGAATTTAGTCTCTTGTTAAATAGAGATGTAAAATCTTTTAACCTTCCCCTTAGGTTAGTAGTCCATTTAAATCAGCTTTTACTTGTATGTACCTAAACATATGCAAACAGTTGGTATGTCTTTATAGTTTGTGACTCTGTTCTTGAGAACCACACAGAAACAAACCTGCACTTTGTATTATGGTTTTAGGTGTCATTTGCCTATGCTGTATATTGGACTGGAATATGGTTTGACCAACAACTCCAAGCTGGCTGAACGGTTTTTCAGCCAAGCTTTAAGCATTGCACCTGAAGATCCTTTTGTTATGCACGAAGTTGGAGTGGTGGCATTTCAAAATGGAGAGTAAGCTTGCAAAATGTGATCAAATACTATCTTAAACATGGATTATTCTTAATTGTAATGTGCCAATATATCTAAAGTACTTATATTGAACTACAGTGTCTTTTGGTCATAGTTTAGATGGTGTTGACCTTAAACCCTTGCTTTCTACATTGTTCTTCCTTGTGTAAGATTGAACATGAACAGAATTTAATGCTCAAGGAACATCCCTATATTCCATGTGCCTGTCATTGTGTAGTTGAGTGCCTGAAAAGGCATCTATCTGCACACATACTATAAGATTTTGTACAGCAATACATTTTGTCAGCTCAGGAGGTTCCAAACTTATTCTGGGGGAAAAAACTCTAACCTATATAAGAATTGTTTAGCCAATATTTTTTGTTTGATTCTGATTTTTTTTGTTTTGTCTTGTTAGCTCTTAGGACCACAATGCAAAATATAGCTAAATGTAAATTACTGGGTTTTATATCTAATTTCACTCATATGATGAAATAATGTCATAGAAATCTTTTTTGAATACAGTTTTCTCATACTGCTGATGAAACCTCTTCACTAATTTACTTGTCTTTCCCCCCACCCCTTCAATCCTTAGCTGGAAAACTGCAGAAAAGTGGTTCCTTGATGCACTGGAGAAAATCAAAGCTATTGGAAATGAGGTATTTATTCTAGTAATGTGCAAGATCATAAATTTATAAAACTCCTCCAAATTCTGTAATAGCTTGTGACAAAACATGTTGTACTTATTTTAAGATACAAGTAATGCAGTATAAATATTATTTTGAAACTGTGCCTTCAGTGCTCCTAGGCTGAGACTTGACTTCACTTTTTCTAGTTAAGTAGAAAACAAGTTTTGTTTGGTTTGCATCAAGTTTTAATAACACTCACCCTTTAAAGAAATATTATTAGCTTTGGGGAATGTAAAAAATAGAAAAATTAGTTGTTGAATAAATGTTTTCAGCTTGTGTGTTTTGTTAAGAGTTTAAAATGCTTGTGGTATTTTTCTTGTTCATAAAAAAATTCCCTATTCATTTGTATGTTTTGTTTTTTTAAAGTAGATAAAATTTAGTTACAGTCTAGGAAGTTGCAGTTATTTGAATTGTTGCATTATTTTGCAGGTAACAGTTGATAAGTGGGAGCCTTTGTTGAACAACTTGGGACATGTCTGCAGAAAACTCAAGTAAGCAGAGAGTACTGGGGCTCCATTTCTCTGTTATGCTGCACAAATGTGTTTTCTCCCTCCTTTATACCAAGATGGTGTACCACATGAGAGCAGTGTAGAATTACCCTGTAAGAACAAGATTCTCTAAATCAGCTTGTGAACAAAACTACATTAATCAACCCTTATATCCTGTTTATTACACAAAAGTTAAAGTACTTTATGTAAAAGCCTTTCTTTAACTATTGATTCTTATTAGGGAATTAGTTGGAGGCTTTTAGATGCTTGTATAGGTGTGAATTTTAATTCTCCACTGTCCTGGTCCTCACATACTGAAATATGTCCACTGATTATTATATAAAACATAACATAAAGGTAGGTTTATGACAATTAATTGCTTGGATTAGCAGTTACTATTTTTTACTGAAGTGAAATATTCAGAGGCATGAATTATAACACAACAAGGGAGTCTTACTTTGTTTTTTAGAACAATACTATTTAATATTTCATTTCATGTTTACATTCAATGAATAGAAAAAGTGCAAAGCATATATATATATATACAAGCGTTAACAGTTTTAACAGAAACATTTTTCTCATTAATTACCTAATCTGACTTGAACCAGTCCTTTTTTTTGTTCAATCAATGCAATTTTTAAAAAATACTTTTAGTGGTTTTAATTGCTCAATTGGTGTACACTGTAATTTTTGTTTCAAAGCTGCTAATGAGAATGTGATTATGGTAGATGAAAGCTGTACTTCTGCTTTGGGTTTGGTAATAATTGCTTTGTGCTTTAATTGCCAATTAGTCTTCATTTTCATTATGAAATAAGGACATATAACAGTTACTCCTTGTGCCAAGATCAAACAAAAGGCACTGCTTCTGAAATCTGTTCATGAGTATAATTGCAGGATTTTTTCAAATACTTGTTTTGTTTATAATTATTTTTGTCTTTTTAAAATTTCTACAGTAGTTTTAACTGCTTACATCATGCTTTGTACAACTTTTAATATTTGCTCAGGTTCAGAAATCAAAGCTAAAATATTTTTGCATCCATGTAAACTATCTTCCAAGAAAATGAAGTTGAGAATTTAGGCAGCTGTACATATGCTTTCACATCTTAAAAAACTGTAGTAACTAATTTAGTAGTGTGTGTAATACATAATATGGCTATTATGAAAAACTTATTGGCTGTATGTCTACTCACTAATATCATGTCATTGAAATTTCAAAGCAGCGTATTCAAATACAGTGGTAGTAGTCAATTGGATGTGTAAATACTATGAGTGGAAGTGAAATTGAAATCATGTGAAAGGTCTGTGCAGCAAGCAAACATTTGCATAATTTTTCTGCCTCAGTTGTTACTTGATGCCCTCTAACAACTTTGTGTGTTCCTCATTGCATAATTTCATTATCACTTTAGATATTAAAATTTCTTATAAACAGGTGATATTAACAACGTAGAACTAGGATGTCAAATGTGACAATTTAATTTCTCAGAGTAATGCTGTAGTGTACATTTAATCCTTGTTTTATAAAATTACAAATGAAATAATCAGCGTAGTTAATAGACAGTTTTCAAGGACAGGTTGGTATTTTGATAGATATCATGGATATGTGTAAGCCTACTTTTCTGATAGAGTGTGTTGCAAAATGATGAAGGTACCAGTGTTTGCAGCACTCAAGGGCTGTGATATTTCTGCCCAGAGAGCTTTTCTCAGTTTGAATTGTGTGATTTAGTCTCACACTGCTCCTTCTCTCCCTCAGGAAGGCAAATGAAAGTGACAGAAAGAAAGCCAGTGCTACAATGAGCAGCACAAAACATCTAAAGCAATTTACCATATCAAACAGCTAAGATCTCCAAATGGGACCTGGCTGTAGGCAGCTGTTTTCCTACATAAGGAGAACAATGATTTTTCAATTACACTGAGGAAGAAAATTGTCGATATCCATGAGCTTTTTGTACATTCCATTACTCTGTTCAGAGTGCAAAGCAATAATTTTCAAGTTCTGGCACAATTGTGTTCCGCTTTGCTAAGAAAATACCCACAGGGCACTGTAAAAGCACCTTTCACCATGAAGCTTACTAACAGATGTCCTGTACTTACCCCTACCAGGAAGTATGAAGAAGCACTGGAATACCATCGCCAGGCTCTGGTGTTGATCCCTCAGAATGCTTCTACTTACTCTGCCATTGGCTACATACACAGCCTCATGGGCAATTTTGAAAGTGCCATTGACTATTTCCACACGGTACGTAACTGCCTGCAGCTGAAGGGCTGGTCACAGATTCTGTTATTTACTCTTTCACTCTGGTTTGGGTTTGGAACAAAGAACCAGCATTTTTTTCCAGCCTCCAAATGAGTGTTTATTTTATAGTCTTAATTTTTTTTTTCTTAAATCTTCTATATTTTATTGGTTAGGTAAGAAATGGCCTCTTCGGCAAACTTTGAATTGCAATTTACATATTATGTATGTAAGCTTCTCATGCACCTGAAATAATTTTAAATACTTCCAACTTAGAAATTTTACAGTAAGTAAACAGCAGCATATGTTGTAGCTCATATGTGAATGATTTCCTGTCTGTATCTATGTTCTTTTCTGGTTTTGGTTTTGTGCTTTCCTTGCTTACTACTTCAGCCAGTTCATATGATAGTGTTATTTTGGTTGTTCAATGTTTTGCTTTTACAGTGAAGACTATGCTCAGCTAGCATTGTGGAACAACAAACCAACAAACTGAACCACTGCAGACTTATGATGTAAATGTTTTTATTTGATGCTAAATACTTTTTACTGTTTTTTTTCAATAGGCCCTTGGTCTCAGGCGGGATGACACATTTTCAGTCACAATGCTCGGCCACTGCATAGAAATGTACATTGGTGATTCTGAAGCCTATATTGGTAAGTCTCTAACTTATGTGTCTCATGAAGTCATTGAGTCCTTTGAGAGGACTGTTATGTCAAGGGCTGCCTACCACTACCTAATTAACTCACAAAGTAGAGGATGTCTTTCTTGGGGTTTTTTGGGTTGGTTTTTTAAATGGTTCAATGAGTCAGAACTTAGCAGCAATTGTAGATGACCACTGGTTTTTGAGAGCAGCATGACAGTACTCTCATCAGCATAAAGAAAAGAAACACTTTGTCATTAAAGGTGTCAATGCTTTCTTTTATAGAAAATATTTATTTGTGGCATCTTAGATTGCATAGGGAATGGGGGAAAAATTCAACAGAAGTATGGAGTTAGGAAATCAGAGCACTAATGCTAATGTTGTTGCAGAGCAAGGTATTTTCACCTTGTCAAAACTTGTCTCTGTGGAGACAGGATAGGTTCTTCTGACTACAAAAATACAGCTTTATATATCGTTTAAAAAAAAAGTGCTTCATAACAGTAATACATTATATTGCCATGGGTTTAAATTTTCTATGAAGGATTTTCCCTGCAAAAACAGCTTCTATATTTTTTAATAGATTTCTGCTTCATTGAACTTAGTGATTTATCTGTAGTGAACACAGTTGATGTCTTGTCAAGCATGTTAAGAAGGCTGAAGCCTTAAAAGTAAAAGCCATCTGTGTGCTCTAGTGCTTTTCCTGCAGATTTTTCACACAATTGAAACAGATGTTTCTTCTCAATATTGTCTTGCTCCACATGTAGTCATTTAAGACATCTGGAAGAACCATGCAGCCATGAGATATGCATTAATGCAAACCAAGCTGTGTGTAACTTAAACAAGAAAAAAGCTCCCTGGAGAATTGGGAAGGGAATTGGCAATTACTTCTCAAAACACACTTTTGAAACTGAGTTGTGTTTCTTGTATTGTGCTTTTTTGAGAAAGGAGGCTGCTGGATTTTTTCAGAACAACTCATTCAGCTTCAGTCATTAAGCAGCAGCAGCTCCTTGATGGTCTGAAAGCAGAGAATTACAGTAGTTTCTGAATGATAGTTTCTTTGAGATTACATTTTTTGGGAGTATTCATTTGAAATAAACTACTGGTTTGTCTGTTTTCCTAGGAACAGAGATCAAAGACAAATTAAGATGTTATGACTTTGATGTACACACAGTGAAGACATTAAAGAACATAATTTCACCTCCCTGGGATTTCAGAGAATTCGACATAGAAAGACAAACTGTGGATGAAAGTGGGATCGTAACATTAGAGACATCAAATCAAAGGAAAAGTACAGATACCAGTCGCCCATTGGAAGAAACATTTGAGATTGAAATGAATGAAAGTGATATGATGTTAGAAACATCAATGTCAGACCATAGTACGTGACCATAAATACTGGTAGAGAGCTCATTTTGTCTAAGTGTACTATGTTTGTTTTAGCATTTTTGTTATGGTGTTGTACTTTCATGAATTTGCTATTTTTTATATGAATGCAAACTACTATGTACTTAACACCAGGAGTTTTATAGTTCCTACTTTATAAATATTCCTTTCCTGATTCCTCATGAATCCCCATCTGAATCAAGAAGACCTCATTGCATTGATGTAGGCCATATACATAGTCTGAATCCACAGTGTTGGCTATTTTGCACATGCCTGTGCATTACTGAAGAGGAATTCAAGTTTTAGACACAACTGCACTTTGGAATTCAAGGGTATCAAGGGAGGAAGAGCTTGGGGGGAGTCTGTATTTTATCAGCAATTGCACACACTCTCACTGTGGAAATCTGTTGGATCCAGGTGATCCCATTGCTTTCCTATGAGGACCAGCACAGTAGTGCAGAGAAGTCTGGTTCTGTCCCAGTGGCAATGGGAATTGTGCTCTGGCTCCACAAAGGGAATGGGTGATACCCATATGTTAGAAAATATAGACTGGACTTTGAATTGAGTGCAGAATTCAATACCAGTCCCATATATTCTTAAACATGAGAAAATAAGGTGAACAAAAATGTTTTACTTCCTAGTTCTAAAACAATTCACTGAAAGTTACACATTCTCCTGAAAGTATGAGCCATGAGTCTTAAGTGAAAAAGTATCCAAGCAGAGTGTAGGAAAAATTAATAATTTAGGAGGCATATGTATCTCCTGGGCAGAGTCAGGTCTCTTCTTCAGTGTGACTGGCAAAAGGAGTTCATACAAAGGGCTTTATTTTCACTTGGAACCTGGTAATTGGGGTGTGGTTCAGGTGACTTCTTTGATGTAAACATGGGATTTTTCCTGAACATTCTGGAAGGATCTCCAATGAGTGTGTCTCAACAGCTGCTCTATTAGGCAGGTCTCTTCCTTTAAAGGATATTTTGGATGTTATTTTTACATCTGTGCTCATGTATCCTGAATAATTGCAAACAAGACTATCTCATGGATAATATGTCAGCAAAGGCTTCTTGCTGCACACAGAAGGATATTGCAAATAGATTCTCAAAGATTCTCAAGGAACACAACTCCTTTTTCTCTATATCATTATTTTTAATGCAGCATATGTCCGTGTAGTTTTCTAGTAAGACATCATGGCAATTTCTAAATGGAAGGTGGCAAAATAATGTTCTAGAGAATCAGGCCTTTTGACTACTGTCAGACATGGATATAAATCTTGCAGTGTTTTGTTCCAATTTTCTCATTGGCAAAATGGTTATAAATATTGATAGAAGTTCATCTTTCTTCCTGCACTCCCCAGTTACAATCTGATGCTGTGTTGGCTGTGATAGCAACATTGGTTTACGTTATTCCTGCCTGTAGGAATCTACTGTGCCACTTCCTCAGCTGTGATAATACAAATCCTTGTGTGGTTACATTGTGAATGAAATCAGGGAACTGGAACAGCATTTAAAAATATTTTCTAGATCTGATCAATTCTCAGGTTCAAGGAGAGCAAGCCACTGCTGTGTTACTGGTTGTCAGTGGGGCAGAGTGGTTGGAGTGGGAGGATGGAATAGTGAGAATGGGCATTGCTGTAACAGCAGCCTGTCGTGACACTGTGCTTGGCAGGTATCTGTTGGAGGTTTTTTGGCTGGCTATTGCTAACCTTTGTTTATTGGTATTAAAATTGCCCAGAAAGAAATGTATCCAAAGTGTCCTGGATTGTGAAGGACTCTTTTGGATGTTGGAGGCATTCTTGATACAGCTTGACTTGGCTCCAAGCCTCTTAGGCAGCTACAGTTGGGTTAGAGCTTGTGAGCTGGTTCATGATCTCAGACAGGACCTTAGGGGAAGTTCTTCTCTCCTCATTTATCTTCTGTTCAATGTTTTAACCTGCTCTTGTTCTGTCCAAATCCCTGTCTTTGTACTGGCTGGCAGCATCTGTTTGCCCTGATCTTCTGCACCTCCTATCACCTGTCCTGCTCTTACTAGAGAGAGCTTGGTGCCTTTCTGGGTTATTATGACATTCACCCTGGCTCTAGTTAAAGTGAGTATTGTCCTCATGAGGACTTTGGTTATTAGTTTTGGCCTGACTTGACCTCAGATTCTTGATTCGTGCTGCAAGCCATTGCCATTGCCTGACTTGGCTTTGGCTGCTGAGTACACGGGTCCAGGACTGTCAGGTTGGGTGGCTGATAAATATACCCCAAAAAGGGTATATTTTTACTCTGTCTCATACCTTCATCTTTATCTTCCAAGGATTAGTTTTGTCCCAGAGGGGGGAGATCTGAATGTTGCCTTAAAGGTTTTCAGAACAGTTATGAAAACCCGCAAGATATTTGTGCTGCAAATGGCTCCAAAAGTTTCTTCATAGATACTGCTGCCTAAAAGATTTGAAAACAAATAACGTGTTAGTTCAGTTGATCAGGCTGCAGGTGCTAATAATGCCAGTGTTGCAAACTTAAACCCCATGTGGCCCATTCACTTAAAAGTTGACTCAATGGTCCTTGTGGGTGCCTTCCAACTCAGAATATTCTGTGATTTCAGTTTTTGCAGCCAATGCCACCTACTTTTATTATTCCACATAAGATCATGTATTTCCTTCATGCTTTGGACAGCTGTTTGAGGAACTATCAATGCAGCAGGATCCGAAGATTTGCAATGACCCTGTGTATTCTGATTAAATTGCAGGCATTTTTGCTACTTCTGTCTAATTTCCATAGCTCTAGATAAGTCTATCTTTAAATGTGTGACATGTCCTTACTTTGGAGCTTGCTGTACCTCTGCCACCAATTCTGGGAGATTTAGTCCAAGATATTCCAACTCACCCAGGAATTTCAAGAAACTTTTTGGATCTAGATATTGCAAAATTCATTGATTGCAATCTAGGACTAAAAACCCTTGCTCTAATTGATGGGGTCAGTACTTAGAATAATCATGAAATCATAGAATGGTGTGGGTTGGAAAGGACCTTAAAGATCCTGTAGTGCCATGATGGGACACCTCTGTGCCAGGTTGATTAAGGCCCTGTCCAACACAGCTTTGACCACTGCCAGGGATGGGAATCCACAGTCTCCCTGGGCAACCTATTCCAGTGCCTCAGCAGCCTCGCAGTACGTTTCTCGCTAAGATCGAGGTTAAATTTGCCCTCTCTCTGTTTGTACCCACTCTCCCTTGTCCTGTCACCGCAGCTCCTGAGGAAGCCAGGCACAAAGGCCGGAGGCACCTTTGGAAGGGCTTTCCCTGCTGCGTGGCCTCAGGGGCTCAGGCTGGCGTGCACTGCCGAAGTGTAGGCACTGCTTCATTATCACAGAGCCTCCCTGAGGGCATAAGACTCCTGACCTCACACAAGTAGTGGTTAATGGCCTTTTTTTTTTTCTCCTTTTTCCCACTGCTTTCTCCCCAGAATTTGGCTACCCCTTAGACCCTGCATCCAAAGACTGAATAACGCACCCCGGGGTGTCTGTGCCCGTCCCGCCCTCGAGCCGCCCTGAGGCCGGGGTGACAAGGCACCGTGAGCGGAGGGAAATGGGCACGTCTCTGTGTGCACCCCTCGCACCGGCAGCGTGGGGACCCCGCGCAATTCCAGCGGGGACGGAGCCGGGCACGGAGCCGCCGCTGCTCCCCACGGCTGGCGGGGGGAGCCTCGCGAGATCCCGCCAGCCCTGCGGCCGTTCTCGCGAGCTTTCCGCCCGGCTGCGGGCGCGGCGGCTCCACGCGCTCGGAGCGGGAGGCAGGGCAGGGGCTGGGGCTGGGGCTGGGCTCGGGCCGGGACGGCGGCCGCGACTCGCGACCCATGGACGCCTCGCTGCTGCAGGAGTCGCCGCGCCGCGACACGGACGCTCCGCCGAACCCGCCGCTGACGTCCCCGCCGTCCCCACTGCCGCCGCCGCCGCCGCTTCACCCGGCGCCGGGGAAACAGCGGGAGGAGAAGAAAACGGCGCTGAGCAAAGTGAGGGGGCGCGAGCGCGGCGCGGGGCGCGGGGCGGCTCCGGTGGGAGGGAGGGCGGCTGCCGTGAGGGGACGGACCGAGCCCGATCTCGGGAGCTCCGTGTGTTTGTAACGGGAATTTCTTCATCTGCAGAACGAGGGTGTTCGTTCCCTGGAGTATTGGGAGACCCCCAGCGTCAGCGCTGCAACTCGTTTTGCCTTTAATTGTGAAGTCAAGGCTGGCTATTGCTGTGGCAAAGCAGCTTCTGTCAAGGGCGAGAGCACATCTCTCTTCTCCGTCTTTGTTCGAGCATTTTTCATGTAATACTTGCAGACCGTAACGCGCTGTGCAGGGATGTCACAGAGCCTCTCTGGCTGGACACGTTCCTGTGACACCTGCTCTAGGTTATCCTGCCTTGGCGGGGGGGGTTGGACCAGACATCCCTTCCAACCCTGACAATTCCGTGACTCCTTGTGTACTGTGAGGTTTGGTTTATTCCCGGGGTTTTTTAATTGGAAAACTGAAGAACTGAAAATAAGTATAACTCAGAGCTCCGGAAAGTTAAATTCAGATATTAAAGTACTCAGAAATTAAAACAGGTTGCCTGAAGTTTGATAGCCATTTTACTGCTTTGTGTGCTGGCATCATTCAGCCTGAGGTTTCTGCAGTTTTCTGGCCTTTATTATTGGGCAGTTTAGTTTGGTGTAATGGGTTGACTCTGGGTAGCTGACCTCCAGCCACACAGAGTGCAAGAGTCGCCCTCTTGCACCCCTCCCTCAGCAAGACCCAGGAATAAGATATGATGGAAAAAACAAAGTGTCATCACAGGAAAAACTGACACAGCTGAGGGCAGACCTCATAGCAGCTTCTTACAGCTTTTTCACAAAGGTAAATGGAGGGGAAGGCACTGATACTTTCTCTCTGGTGGCCAGTGGCAGGATGTGAAGGAATGGCACAAAGCTGTGTCTGGGGAGGTTTAGATTGCATGTAGAAAAAGGTTCTTCAGCCAAAGGGTGGTTGGGCACTGGAACAAGCTCCCCAAGAAAATAGTCAGCACTAAGCCTGACACAGTTAAAGAAGCATTTGGCCAATGCTCTCAGGCACACGCTGTGATTCTTGGGGCAGAGCCAGGAGTGGGACTTCAGTGGTCCTTGTCCCTTCTAACTCAGGATACAGTATGGTTCTAACATGGAGAGAATTAATTTACTTAATGGCTAATTAAAAATTAGAGAAGACTGTTAAAAAAAAAAGATGCAACTGAAATAGCTTCCCACCTCCCCTCTTCCTTCCCAGGCTCAACCTCCTCTGCCTGGAAGTACTGCAGAAGGATGAGGAATGAGGGTTGCAGACAGGACATAACAGCTCCTCTCTGCTGCTCTGTCTCCCTTAACACTCCTTCCCTCCTCCTGCATGGGGGACCTGACATGGGACACTATGGAGTACAGTCTTTCATGGAGTGCTGCAGGAGGGTCCCTCCCACATGCTGCAGTTGTTCATGACCTGCTGCAGCATGAGTCTCCTTCAGGAGCTGCAGGCCTTCAGGATCAGCCTGATCCAGTGTGGGCTCCTCTGCACAGGCTGCAGGACCTTCAGGGCATCTCCACTTGCTGTGGCATGGAGTCCCCCATGGGCTGAGGTGGGTGTCGTCTCCACTGTGGTCCTTCATGGCATGTGGAGGAGCAGTATGCCTCACCATGATCTCCTTCAAGGGACTGCTTTGGCACTTGGAGTACCTCCTCCCCTCCTTCTCCTGTTTGTCTGCAGGGCTGTGTCTTACACTTTTTTCACCCCTTACTCCTCTGTCTCACCCATTGCTGTGCTACCTTTCCCAGAGTCACCACTGACTTGGCTGAAGGGGCTCAGCTGCGCCCTGGGCTGGATCCATTGGAGCTGCTGCACTCTGCACTGGGCAGCCCCAGCATCCTCTCAGAATGCGCCCTGAAAAACCCCTGCAGGAGCAACTGGACAGAGACCTATTACACTCAAATACTGCTGTAACAAGACTTAAAAGCTAGTTTAAATCATTTCTTAGAGATACTGTAAAATTTTTATGTAATCAATACCTATCTTTTAGGTTGATGATTAAATTGCAATGGTTCTCAGGCTGTTCATCAGAATATGTCAATTATTCTACAGTTTCAAAACAATTGCAGGAACTGAGTCAGGGAATTTGGGCCATCTGTTTCTACAGTATTTAGATCAAATATAAATCTCCATTTCTTTTTATATATGCAGGTGGTTATTCGAAGGCTTCCTCCTTGTCTAACCAAGGAGCAACTTGAGGAGCAGCTGCATCCTCTACCTGCCCATGATTATTTTGAGTTTTGCACTGCTGATCCCAGGTGAGGATGAGCTGTTTCTGTAGGTATTCAGGTGCTGAAAACTAATCAAAGTATGTGGGACATTCCAAATCTTGTGGTTTTCTTCTTTTTACTGTTTTTGTTGAGTTACTATTATGGCCTGCCTCAGAAGGTGAGGATAACCTGTTCCTGTTGCTAGATCCCTTGGGGTAAATTAGTGTGAAGTGACACTGAATGATCAGTATTTGTAAATAAACAATGTAGGGTTTATTATAGAACAACTTGGTTGCAAAGGAAAACAGGTGTGGAGCTGTTTTTGTGGTTATTATTTATAGTAATACAACATGAAAGCATTGCAATGTGAAAGTGCAACATCACCCAAGGACACAGACAAGGGGAAAGAAAGAGAGAGAGAAAGAAAGAAGGAAGGAAAGAAAAGCACAAAAGAAAGAAAAACAAAGTACAAGAGTGTGAGGATCTCACCACCCATAGGTCCTGCAATAACACTTGGTAGCTGTGCAGTCTTGAATCTAGATCTGGCAGGAGGAGTTGGGGGGAAGTCCCAAGTAAGTGGAGGGAGAAGATGGCGGAACACAGCATCTTTTGGGTCTGTATTCACTCTGATGAATATAAATCAGGTGCCTCCTCTGGGGTGGGGAGCTTCATGTAAGAATGTGGATCAGGGGACACCTTCTGAGCCAGCACAGCTGCCCATCCTGGCAGTGCATTGAGTCAGTTGTGCCCCGTTGTGTCCCATCAGCAGACATGAACCCTCTCAGGTCACACTCAGAGTTCCCTGGCATTTCCCAGGAAGAGGAGAGGGAGCCCCACAGCTCAGTGGTTTGTGCAAGGAAGCACAGCTTAGCATGACACGGGGCACAATCCTGTCCAGGGGATCCAGCTCTTATCTCACTCACAGCCCATCATTCACCCTGAGCCTTATCAGATCAGAGGTTTAGCCATTACACAACTAAAAGTTCACCTACTCCATCTCAACCATGCACACTGGCATCTCCACAGATGAGGAATATTTTGAGTCATTGTCTCTGAATAGTTCAGTCTGCTCCTTAAAATATTTCTGAAAGCTGGCTGCATATGCAGGGACAATGGCATTCCTGCTTTTTTCCTTTACACTGGAGATTTTACAGTGGATTTTTTTTGTATGAATAGGCCATAATGTAGTTTGAAACCCTGATGTTTCTTTTAACTTTCATTGATAAACTGTAACAGCCTGCTTAATTGGCTGTGAGCAAGATTCAGTCTGGGGCAAACACCGAGAGAATGTTTTTATGAGTTCTGTTTGAGTTTAGTTTGTTCGTTTGAGTTTAGTTTCCTTGTTTACCTGCATGGATTTTTATCTGCATACAGATTTTTAAATAATCTGGTTTTATTCATTTTTGTTTCATGCAAAAGTAAAAAAGAAGAAATATTGGCTAATTTAAATTAAATCAGAATTGCTGGTATAGTTACATCATTTACTCAGCATCACAGTGGTAAAATGCAGTTCTCTTTTGAATAAATCAGTTTCCAGAAGAGAAACAAAACACCATGTATGCTCAATCTTCATGTGTTCTGAAAAACTGATCCATCTTGTCGTATCTTAGTATGTGATGAATCACCCCTTCACTGGCTCAAGATTCTTTCCACTGACTAGAGAGGGATGCTGACCCTTTATTGCTAACCAAATTTTGAAGTTAGGGGTTCTCTCAGAGTCAGTTTCACAATCAAGAAGAAATAAATGTTTATTTAGAGAAATTTTGACCGTTTCTGACCTAGGTAGTTGCACATGAGTGCAGCAACAAAATAGTAGGTGCTTCAGCTTTTCTGTTAAAACTACAAAGGATGTGAGGTGGAGAAGGAGGAGAACTTACTCTGATTGGAAATCTTTGTACCTTACATTGCTCTTCTGACCTTTGTCATCTCTGTTTCCAAGTGGGCCTCTTTAAGGCTTCTGTCCCAGATGTTCATTCGATAAGAAGGAAATACCAAAGGCAAACCAAAAATTCTCTCGAGAACAGTGTCGGTTTTCACTGTGTTTAGATGCACAAATGCCAGTTAACAGTTAAAAAAATTCCAGTTTTAATTTTCTAGAAGAGTTTGCATAAGAATTTAGGGAGTCAGCCTCTTCAGAAAAGAGAAGGCACTGACTATAGTTGCATATATAAAGTTTCATTTTCTCTCCTATGTGATGAAATTTGGATTACCCACAAGTCTTACTGTTCACTCGTTTAATTGCATCTATGGCAGGTTACCAATGAAAGACACTGTTATTTCTCATGTGCTGTCATTTGTAATGTTATTCTCTTCTGCCTTCATAAATCTAAATTCACTAAAAAAATTCATTTAAGTTTGAATTTTTCAGCATGAAATGTTTTGTGTTCACTCCATTTTTCTTCATCCTGCTTTTCAAAAAATGTGTTTTCAGACAAAAGATGAGTCTATTTGGAATGGGTTTATCTTTACCAGGTTTGTATGGCTACAGCTTCTTTCATCAAACTACACAGCTTATGTGGGCATTTCACTGCCATTCTGCAGTGCTGGCTTGACTGATGATTTGTTTTTTGACTGGCTCAGGACCACCTTGTCTCTTTTGTCCCCTTTGTTCAAATGCTGACACATACCCACGTATATCTTTTTATGAGTCATCTCTTTATGTTACCCACCGAGGAATATACAATAAACATCCAGAAAGTAGAAGTTTAATCAAGGTTAATCCCAGTCTTCTCTTACCCAGCAGACAATACTGAGTGTAAGGCATTATATTGCAATAATCTGTCATGTTAAGGACAGTTCACAAGATTTCAGCAAACTCTGTGCATGTGTCTTCATGTCATTCCAGCTAACAGGAAAAGCTACAGGACAAGGTTGGCATGTTTTCTGTCTTTCACTGAATAGCTTTTTTCTAGATCCTGTACCATGTGCATAGTGGCAAGCAATCCAGAGAATTCAGTGATAACAAAATCATGTGAGGATGAAAAGAAATGTCGTGTCACCCAATGAGAAGGATTTGAAGAAGCTACTCAGTGAAGAGGATCTGTTGGAAAGGGGCATAGAGATGCTTTGATGCGAAGCAGACAAGTTTCCTTAAGAGCTGTAACATCTCAGTTTAACCACATCCTGTGTTACTATGTCACAGAAGTTTCTATAAGCTCATTCAGATTTTAGAGCTTTTCAGAAATTCAAACCATGAATGATGAATGTTGGAAATGGGTCAGGAGCAGTTAGACAGATACTAAGACAGATGTTTATCTATGAAAACCTATTAAACATAAGTTACAAGTTTGGTATTACAAAGTCCCTAGGCTGCAGATACTTGCAGTTATGAACTGAGTGCAATATTTGTACATTTTCCCCTTTTTAATACATTTTCTCCTGGCATTCTCTATTAGTTGCTGTTGATAAGGGCACTAGAGAGGTCTAACTGTAGCTGTTTCTACATTTTTATTTCCAAGATAATTCATTCTAGAGGACAAAACAAAGATATACATCTCAACTCCAGTTTCTCTTTTTTTGTAATCTTTATAATACCTTTGTGTTATCTTTAAGTTTACAATGTTGTGTTATAGGCAAGCTATAAAACTTTTTCAAATTTCATGTGATTAATGTAATTTTCAGTTTTTCCGTTATATCTATTTCAGTAAAATCGTTTCAGAAAGTGACTTGTGTTTCATTCCTTTTTCAGATTCATCTGATTCACTGCATTACATTTATTTTCTCTTGCATATTGACATCAAAGTGCAAACAAAACACTGTTTATAGATGATAATAAAGACTCTGCCTTCTTGATAGACTCTTGTGTACTCAGATTTCAAATATTAACTATTTTTTCCAGATGCTCTCTCCTTTCTGTCTGTTAGTAAAGGATTCTGAGCCTATTCTAAAGATTTGTCTAATCACCAGTCAAGTGATTGATCTCTGGCCCTTCAGGGTTTGGGTAATCTCTCTGGACTGGCACTGAGTGCTGAGTGCCAGGAATTGTTGATAGTGTTCTGAGGTTATGAAAGGAAAGAAATCTGAACACAAGCCTTGCTTGCATGAAAACAGTTCAAATAGTCAGTGCCATGCCGTGTATCACAGAGTGATAAAGCTTTTCCAAAGAGCACTCTTCCTTTTCCCTCCATACCTTCTTCCCAACATTGTGCTCAGGATTATTGTAGCTAAACAGCATTAGCACTGTAGGCTGTAGGTTTGCACCCAGGAACTGCAGCACTGAAGGGGCAGTGCCTTTAGTGCTTCAAGGGAACCACCACTACTGTGTTCTGGGTGGAATAATTGACAGGTTTGATTGGCACAACTCTGGTGTTTCCGCTTCCTCTGCCAGGCAAACTGCTCATTTATAGCTGTAGAAAGGAAAGACTAAGCTTATTTGAAATTGTGCCAGTTTCACCCATAATGTGAATGACCACAGAAGATGACGACGATGAAGGCCAGGGGATTTTAGCTTGACATGACAATGAGTTATCAATTACTGTATGAATGGGTGGAGGAGCTGTTTGACTCTCCAAAATTTATTTGTAGAGCTCTATATACATGTAAGTATATATTTTATAAATGTCCACCATGATTCATGAGTTGATAAGTATTTTACTGAGATGAGATTGCTGGCTTTATAGTTAATATGTTGCTGTTTAGACTGTAAATAACTATTTAAAATTATGTTCCTGTATATCAATCTTTACACAATTGTGTTAAAAGGTACATTGTAGAAGAAGTAAACATTTAGAATGTGTTTGCTATTAAAGTTGCTAGAAAAATAAGGACTTAAAAAGATGATAGACTGAGTGTTACAGAAATAAATGTACCCTGAAAGATTGAATACCCTTGAATGCAGAGCAGAAAAAGAAAAAAGAAACATTGTATTGGAATGAATAAATGTGTGCACTCAGACTCATCTGGGTTATTTCCATAGAGATTGCTCCAAGTGCCAACATGTGCAGTGTGTCTGTCCAAAACATACGTATGGAAAGCAGCATTATAGACAGCAAACATATGGCAAAATGGAACCAGCTCTTGGATGATAAAACTGAATTTCAGATCCTGAATGAAATCTGTAGTGGTAGATACTTGAAAAAAGCAGGAGACACACAGTGCTCTTCTGTATGACTCAGCTGGAAGACAAAATCCTGAAGAGGAAAGAGCATTTTAGCCAGTAACTGCTAAATACTAAGTACAAAAGTCAAGCAAGAGTGTTTCTTCCTAGGAGGGGTTAGCCTCGGAGTGCCTGTAGCCCTGCGAAGCCCTGTGCATTCTTTGCTGCATGACCATGCTGTTGAGTTCTGAATGGATAGGTAAAGACAATCTAGGGTGGGGAGTAGCTGCTGGAAATCATGTGTGTAAAACGTAGAGTAAAAGTGATATATGCAATCCAGTGCTAAGTATTCCAAATTTGCTAGGTTTAGTTAGCACCCACCTAGAATGTTAATTTTACTCATTTTTTTAGGCACACTGCACACTTTGCTGGGTAAGAAGCCTAAGACAAGGGTTTGAAACACTCATTTGGGGGGATTTTGTGCACTCAGCACTCTGATAGCTAACTCACATGCATATGGGAACCAACTCTTGTGGAAGTGGCCCCATCAGAGAAGTGTTGTCATAGCTTTGTTTCTGCAACCTCCTACCCCAATACATAGCTCCAGTAATGGACAGATAGTGTGTGTTATTGTGCTGCTATATTGGTTGAGCACACCAATATCCTGCTGTGCTCAACCATGCTTTTACATTGATATATGTTTCTGCTAATGAGTGTGAAGTTCTTGAAGATGTTAAAAATGTATACAACAGCACTAGATCCCTTACTTGCAAGGTAAATTCTAAATCTGTTTTCCAGAGTCCTGTTTATACAGACTCAGTTAGTTCTTACTGATGAGTGCTTAATAATCATAGTTGTTCCTCCATTTTGAAGATATTCACTGTGTTTAAGCTGAAGGAGCTAGAAAAATATTATGTCGTGTACCAGGAAAAGATTATGTTGCCAAAGAAGATGAAAGAGATTGCACTGATATACCAGCTGAAGGAAACAAGGAAGGAGCAAGCCTTTGTATTTTCAGTTCTGTTTCACAATGAGTCTAACCATAAGGTTCTAAAATCCTACAGGAAAAAAAAATCCAACTGTGTGATGAATCTGCTTGCTATGCACTGAGGCAGAGAAGTGCCACAGTAATGTAGGAGTGGACCCAAGTAACAGTCTTTAATCTATAGAAACTTTTAGTATTTTACAAAAGCTGAAGATGGAAAGAACAGTGGGTAGCTATTTTAGACTAGGGACTAAAACTCAATTCCTCAATCTCGGGTATAACTGGAATGAAAATAATGTTCCCTCAAGATTTTTATCTGAATAATGTTTAGCACTTCAAGGGTACAATCATATCAGTCTAATGTCAGGCCTTGTTTAATTTAAACCTCAAAGCACATGAAAGATTAGAATAGTGCTGTTGATATGACAGAGAAGGAAGTTTTCTTCTTCATGGGAGCCCCAGTTAAGTGACACTTTTACTGTTGTAGCCATTAGGCAGCACAGAGACATTGCTTCCAGTACAGCTATAGATTGCCACAATAAAATTCCCTCCTTACACATTTTTAAGTACATTTAACTCTGTGTAATTATGAAAAGTGTTAAATTTTGTCTTCTTTAAATTTGATGAGAAGAAATCTGTCTTTTTATATCTGCTTTGCATCATGGTGATAACTCTGCAGCCATGCTATAGCATCTCTCAGCCCTGGCATGCCCTAGCAGTTACCCACTTACCATTTTTGCAGTTACCCACTTAACATTCACACAATGCTGTTCCTATCCTAGAATGTCAAAATATACTGGCTATATATGGATAAAATGGCTCTTCCTCTCTTCCTTGGAAATAGTTCATCTTCTTCAAGCTGTGGAAACACTTCATAGCTGGTATTTACAAAGTAGCTAAATGAAAAAATCCCTCTAGGTTGTTTTGGTTTTTTAACATTTCTTCTGGCTACAGGATCAAACACAAAATTGGTGGGTGTACAAAACCATTGGTGATTGACAGCACTGCTCTTTATGGTCTCCTCCTAACACTGTAAGTGGAATCCATACGGATGCATATTTTAAAAAGAAAAAAAATTACTTGGGAGCAATGTTGCTTTGAGCTGCCACATGCATGGATCCTGTGATCCAATCCATATTTTTGCTCTTTCTCACTCATTGTGAAATCTGATTTTGAAAGAGCTATGGGATTGAAATACAATTGCAGCTCTGTGTGTTTATTGTCTCCTGGTGCCAGTGGCGAGTTGGTCTGAAGACAGGCCATAGGTGACAATGGAATTATGAACTATTGGAATTATAGAATTATAGGTATTTTAAAGATATCGGCTTGCGTAGAAACTTGATGTAATATGTAGTCATCATTAAGTCAGTTTAATACAATGACTCATATTTAGCAGTTGCAGGAGTTTAAAGTATGCACATGCCATGAGTCACAATAACTTAGCTGATGTTTCATCGTGGTTGTGGTGTGCCAGCCATGAGGTTTTTATCAGGCACATTAAACATTTACCCATGGAGTGGGATCTATGCCAATAAATTCTTGAAGACTCAGAATTATTTCAAGTACCCGTTTCTTTTGCTATGCTTTGGATTTTCACAGCAACTGTTGGGCACAACTAGACATTGCATGTCCATTGATAACACATGGATGTCTGATGGAGATTATTTATTTGTGTATAATTCAGTGGATTATATTGCCAACTATTAGGCTTTTTATTCTCTCTTAAAGGTGGAAATCTATTTAAATACAGTGACAGCCTGGAAGCTGCCACTTCACTGCAGTCTTTTACTTAACCTTTCCTTTTCAGTGATACAAGACTTCTTAGTATGCCCAAGAAGTTCCCCAAAAGCACTGCTGTTATTCATGTCTCTTAAATTGGGAAATATTAAAGTTTTGATCCTGCACAGTTGGAAATGTATGCTCTGTGATTTAGGGGGACAAAATAAACTGGAAATATTTGTGTCAGTTCAAAATAAATTTCACAGTTGCATACAGAACTCTGATGTCCTGTTACTTTTTGTCATATATATATATATATATATATATATATATATAATTAGATGTGTAAATGCAAAGACTGCTTAAGGTAGCAGTTTCTCAGAGAAGATGAGAATTATGATGTGATTCCTCTGGTTTTATGTTTTCCCTAGCCCTGAAAAGAATAATAAGTAACATAAAATAAAATTTCTTGTTGCAGCCTTTATCCTCATCTCTACTCAAGAGCATACATTAACTTTAGAAATCCTGAGGACATCCTTCTTTTTAGAGATCGCTTTGATGGCTATGTCTTCATTGATAATAAAGGTTGGACTGTTTGTAAGATATTAAATGTGTATGTATACATATACAGTTTAGAGCATCAATTTGCTTTCTTTTTCCTAGTTATGCCATTATTTCATCACTAAGCAGTTAATTACATAAAATATGTTAACATTTATCACTTAAAATATAATAAAGTGCAAAATATATTTGTCCATGCAGTTTTGCTTGTCTATGTGGTGTGCATGCTTTATGCGCATTCTTATACTTTAGGCAATGCACTGTCTAGACCATATTAAGAAAATTGCCTTATGCAAACCTCACAATTCATTACAATAGTAACTGAACACATTGTGAGCTCAGATTTTTACATCTTCAGCATTTCTGAGCTAAAGTTCTGCCACTTACTTCTGTTTGGAAAAAGCAAGAAGAAACCTTCAACATTTTGGTTGCTCACTTTTAAGACATGTAGAGGTTGAATTTTTAGGGCCTTTGCAGACATCTTGAGTTGAGTTCTGAGAACATGAATGGCAAAATTGATCGCCAGTTTTAAAATGTTCAGTCTGCAAATGTTTGCCCAACAGTAAAAAAAAAGTCTGTAATGTTGATAAATCCAGATTGTCTACAGGAGTATGAAACTGCCATCAATAAGAAGGGGTTTAGCAGAACTTTAGCAGTTCCTTGCCTCATTCAGGCATACCTTCTGTAAAAAGTTGCATAGGTTATGTAAAATAGACATAGATTTGTGGCTCTCTTGTACAAACATTTTTCTATTCTGTATACTCAGTGTTGCAGAGATCCTGTGAAAAGTAGCCCTGCCCACTCTTACTAGAAACTGATCTCTAAAGAAGCTGTCAAACCAATTAATTCCTCTTCAGCATTTCCTACCTGTGATGTTTTATTTCTTTCTAATATCCCTCAGATTTAAATGGTTTTTGTAGAGATGAAGAACAAAACATTCCTAGCAGTGTGCATTTCCCAGATTTAAAATTCTGAGTGTTTTAAAATTTAAAACTAGAAAGAAGTTTTTTTAATGACTCTGCTAAGACTTTGCCTAAATTCAGCACATTTTTCAGTATTGTCCTGGACTGAAGCCAGAATACTCTGCAAAACTAAGCTTGGACACAATTGGCTGGTTTGACATGATTGCTTGTACAATTAAAGAGCACAAGGTTTAATCAGAAGTGCTCTCTGGTGAGGCCTGAGGCAGCGTTGCATTTTGAGGCTAAAACTGAAGGATTAGCAGGTTCAATAAGGTTAACAAATGTTCTTGCAGACTGAAGACAAGTTTTCCTTGGACTTGAGCAAAGTGTAATCTTGAACCTGCTACAGGTGGAAACCAATGCAATTCAAACCCCACACACAGTTCTGACTCCAGCCCACAGAAGAAGCCAACCCAAAGCAAAGAATCCCTGCCAGTAAAAACACAGGCAGGAGTTGCACAGTCCATCATAAACAGAGAAGTTACACACAATTCTGTGTGCTGAGTTTTACAGTTGTGGTTCTGAAAGGAGATGCTTTGTTGTTTTATTGCATATTACCTGGCATTTATTTATTTTTTAGGCAACAAAGCCTTAGAAAAGCAACTCAACAGTTGCAGATTGATTTCCCAATAATACTTAATCATTTGTCAGACTGAGATTTTGTGATAGATTTTTCTAACCAATTTCTGTGAATAATTAAAAGGAAGCTGTAAATAATATTGCCAAAAATTTATTATTTTGCAACAGTATTCGTCCTCATTTTTAGTCTTGTCAGCATATCCAAATAAAAGATCTTTTTTAAAAATTTTGAATACCTCTTCATGTAACTTTTCATTAGAAGTTTAGGAGTGAGTTACAGAAACATTTATGTTTGTTTTCACATAAGACTTCCCAACATGTGTTCAAAAGTTTGGAAGATCTTATTTGAAGGTAGGGAATGTTTCTGCCCCTCAAAAAATTAAGGATTGATTTCTTTTAAGGTTTGGAATATCCTGCAGTGGTTGAATTTGCTCCATTTCAGAAGATTTCAAAAAAGAAGCTGAAGAAGAAAGATGCCAAAGCTGGGAGCATTGAAGATGGTAAGCATCTTTTCTTGACATCACAGTGGAAAATTTCTGTTACGTATTGCAAAGTATTAATACAATTCAAAAATTTTTCTTCACAGATCCAGAATATAGGAAATTTTTAGAGAATTATTGTGCTGATGAAGACAAGATCTGTGCCAATCCTGAAATTCTTTTGGGAGAGATTGAGGCCAAAACAAGGGAACTCATTGGTCTGTTTTCTTGATTTTTTCTTATTCCTGAGAATATTGAATATCTTATTTTTTATCTTTATTATACTACCTGCAAGAGCTGACCTGTTCAGTGTAACAGATTTATAGTACCAGTTAAATATTTGTTTTCCAGGCAAGTAGTAGCAGTAAACCCTAAAGTCTCTATGCATGAAATCATTTGGTTTCACTTCAACTTTTGTGTGCACACGCTGTGGCTTCAGAAATAGGCCCTTGGTAATTCTGAATACTTACAGATGTATTAGTAGATAAAAGATTTATTTTAACAATACAAAATAGCTGAATTCTTAACCACTGATCCCTGACATTAGCTGCTTTTATTAAGAAACATGAAATCTCTCTCTGTTCTCATGGTCAAGATTCTGGAAAAGCTTTGAAAGTAAGGCAACACCTTGTTTTCTGTGTGCATGCAGCATGGCTTCCACAGTCCTGGGGGGAATTTTAAATAAGGTGAGCGCTAAAATCTTCAGTGCTAGTATGCAGTTTTCAGGATGGCATGGAATTTTGGTGTTTCTTCAAGTGATAACATGCAGAACAGTTAGTCTTTCCCTACATGTGACAATTGAGTAAGAAAACAAAATTGACCTTTGCTGTTATTTCTTTACAGTGAAAAAGTGGCCACCTCTTTTGATTAGAATCATAGAATGATTTAGGCTGGAAACTTGCTGTTCAAGAACATCGAGTACAACCATTAACTCAACAGTGCCAAGTCCACCACTAAACCATGCCCCCAAATGCCACAACTGCACATCTTTTAAGTACCTCCAGGGACAGCAACTCCATTTCCCTGGGCAGCCTGTTCCAGTGCTTGACAGTCTTCTGTGAATAAATTTTTCTTAGTATCCAGTATAAACCTGCTCAGTTACATCTTGAGGCCATTTCCCCTTTCCTGTCACTTGTTACTGCTGTTTGAGAGTTAACTGGAGAGATTTGGAACTCTAATAATTTAGATGAAATGGAAATGGACATTTAGATAACTCTGTTATCAATAAAACTTGTTTGTTGCTGTTTTAAATAGGGAAGTCACCCAATAATTTTTATTTACCCCAAATTCTCCATGGTTCTCTGGTTGACAGCAGAGTAAAGGCAGTAAAAAGTTTTTAATAAGTTTGCATTTTGCAAAAAGTTTATGGTTTCAAGAAGATTTATTAACTTAAAAATATTCTATCAGGGAAGATGATTAATCTTGAGAGAGATTTCTGAGTAACAATATTAACTGAAGGCAGCTTTAAGACTTTTAATGTTTCATTTCTGTTAAATCAGAGGAAATCAAACTAGTTTATTTTTCCTGCCATTCAAAGCTGTGGCCATTGCTATCAATACAAAATCAAAGAGTTTTTTCAGCAGTTACCATGTTTATAGCAAATTTATGTAAGGGTTTAGCTGTGTGTCCAGTTTCAAAGGTGTTACTCCTACTGATGTCCATGAAGGATGTGCTCAAGACTTTGGTGGCAGAATTGAGCCTCACATGCTCAGAATTTCTCCACATAAATTTACTGCAAACCAACATGCTTTATGCATCATGCCAGATGCATTGGCTAATCAGTTTCTATGTAACAGAGAGATATGAAAGAGAGAGATTTTCTCTGTAGCAAGATGAAGATAAGCAGTTTTTCTGGTTTTAGACAGCAAGACAAAAAGTTTTGCTGACACAGCTCTTCATTTAGTAATTTATTTTCTTTTAAAGATTCTTAGACATTTTAAGAAAATGCTCTTAGGTTTGTATTTGCAGTAAGGCCCAAAAATAAGTTGGGTAAGATTCAAGTTTGATAAACATTTTTTCCCCTTCCTCTTTTGGTAGTACTCATCACACTGCTTCTCTCCCTTGAACCTCAAGTTATAATTTCCCATTAAACCTCTTGCACTACAGTCTTAGTCATGACTAGGGTCAAGTTCTGAATCCTCAGTGCAGCTTATCCTTTCCCCAGACCTTCCAGTTACAATTTGTGATCTCTTTCAGCATGTAAAGGTACCCAGAGGCAGCCACTGCTCAGGCAGGGGAACTTAAGGAGCAGGAGAGAGAGGAATCAACTCAGATCTGAGGGACTGGGAGGCTGCTCTAAAACTTATCAAAAATGCTAGACAGGTGTGGAGGATGGGGAGGCATGGAAAATCTAGGAATAGAAGAAGGAAAATATCAATTCAACAATCTTTATTGGTTGTTGATTCCTGCCATTGATATTTGTTAAAAAGAAACAGTGAATCCTACCAGCCTTCCCGTTCATAACTGTGTGACAAAATTTTGTTATTAATGAATGGGTTGTCCCCAGCATAATCCAATTTTCAATGCAAAAACATTTAAATGTCTTTGGGATATTAATTGTTTCTAGATTTTGGCCATGTCATTTCAAATTTGTTGAAGACTTATTCTAATTCATTTTTTTCTTTCTTTTCTTTCAAATTTTGTCATGCATTTCAATAGGGAATGTTTTTCTGTGGTTTGAGGGAGAATCCACTATGTAACTGTAGAGCAATTTCTAGTAGTAAACATTTTCTATTCTGGGGTATCTAAAACTGACAAAATTTGTTGTAACTACTCACAGCTGTAAGTACAGGCTGAATTGAAGTCTGAATTCAGTACTGACAGTCATGAATAAAGAATTTGATAAGGAACATGATAAAGAATTTTTTTCTTCAAGTTTCTATAGAATTTGGGGATGGTTCAGGCAGGTGACTTGATTTCAGAGCGTGGAGACAGCTCTGTAATAAAAGAATGGCTGTGTGATCCAGTAGATGAGATCTTTTATTAGCAATTTTGGAAGCCAGAGTTTTATTGGATCTGCTAATACTTTGCTATGTAACCTATGACAAACTGCTTATCTGTTATTCCTCCTGTTTTCTCATGGAAAGGTGAATACTAAATGTCAGATAAATGAAAATGTTACATGAGACTGAAAATGTTTCCTTCATGATGTACTTTGAAAACTGGGATTGCAAAGGACTATGTGAGATTACAGTAATGTGGGCTGTATATGAACAACAATATAGCTAGGTTTTGAGGTACAAAAGTAAAAAGTAGGAATAGATTCTGAACACGTTTCTTTCTTTTTTTCGTGAAATAACCATTCAGTGAGCAAGAGAGAAAAGCCATTCTCTTGAACTGAAAGGATATGATATTTAATTAAATATCAAATAATCGTGCAGCATATTCCTGTTGCTTCTAATGCTAACAATAAAAAAGCAATTAAGTATTTCTAAAGCAGAATGATGGGAATGCTTTCAAAAATACAGGAAACAGATAGGTTTATCAATGACAGCTCCCTTTCAGATAAAGCTAGAAAAAGGGGGTTAATACTAAAGTAAAAAAATGAGTACATTTTAGGAGTTGAACACTATATCACAAATTTTTTGTGTTTTAGCTAGAAGAACAACACCCCTTTTGGAATATATTAAAAATAGAAAATTAGAAAAGCAGGTACGTTCAGACTTTTGCCTGAAGTTCCACATTTATGTTTCATATGGTTTTCTGTTGGACAATTTACAATTAATCATTATTGAACTCTTCAGAGAATTCGAGAAGAGAAAAGAGAAGAACGGAGGCGGAGAGAATTGGAGAAGAAGCGTTTGCGGGAGGAAGAGAAAAGGAAGCGCAGAGAAGAAGAAAGACGTAAAAGAAAAGAAGTGGAGAAGCAAAAGAAGATTTCTGAAAAAGAAATAAGGATCAAGGTAACTGAGATCAATGAAAAAAATTATTCTTCTTTTGAAGTTATCCAGAAGTTCTTTGGTATCTCAATGTTTATTTAGTGTACAACAGCACAGCGTGGAAACACCAAGCCAGTTTTGACTGGAAGGGAAAATAATATAGGGCTTTGACAAAGTGTTGTTTGAAAGTGTGACTGATGGCCTTACCTACCATGGTGTACTGATGCAGTTAGGGCAGCTAACTCAGACATCTTCATACAATTCTGCAGCATTCCATGCCAGCATTACCTGACAGAACCAAACTGTTCTGTGCCAGCCTGTCAGAAGATTATTGTGGGTTTGATCCCTTTGTGGGCCATTCACTTCAGAGTTGGACTTCATGATCCTTGTGGATCTCTTCTAACTCAGAATATTCTGTGATTTTGTGTTTCTGTGAAACATAGCTTTAACACTTTCTGTCATGCAAATCTTCATTTGGCCATGTATGCAGAGACACATATTTATGGTCAGAACTGATGTATTTTAATTGTATGCTAATTTCAAGTTGCACTGCCTTTCAGCAATCTGAATAGATTTTAATGACATCACTTAGGAGGGTGTATCTTGAGCTAAGAAGTCAGGCCATATAAAACCATCTTATTTCTGCAAGATGACATAGATAAAACTGTTCATCTGAACCACATTTTTTGTTATTGGAAAGACCTTATAGGCTGTTTTGAAGAGGAAATTTGGTATAAGAATTTGTAGCATACAGCAAGAGCTTGACTCAAATGTAGTGGTGGTGAGAAGCCACAGAACTGGCATCTTACCTCATTTGTTCTTGGAGAACAGTTTTCTTCACCTAAAAGAATAAAAATACTAAATTCTGAAGCTGAATTACATGTTTTTCATATCTGGGCATTAAAAAAAATACTCCAGAAGTTCACAGGAAAAGGGACTTAATCCTTAAAATATATTACCTAAAAATGTTTGTCCATAAAGCCCCAGTATTCATTACATATCTGTATCTGAAAGCTATTTCTGTCTCTCAAAGTAAAGGAAAATATTATCTGAGAGAAACCTTATAGAAGTTTCAAATATTTGAGAAGATTAATCTGTGTTCATTTCAGAAACAAAATGGTGGAATAGAAAGGCTGAGGTGTTCTGCCTAGAATTGATATTAGGGTAATAATTTGAGACAGTTGGTCCTTCTATAAAGATTATGCCTGCAATACTGTACTCTGCTGAAACCCTGTATGGGTTGCTATGAAAGGAACAGACTTCTTGAAAATCCTAATCTTCAAGGTGAAACTGCAATGACTTCTCTTCTGCTAATATCTCAAGTTTTTCCCCATCTGTATTTGTGTCAGGATGTACTAAGTACCTACTTCTACATGCCTGTCTATCTCAATTCATGTGACAGACATTTTATATAATATTTCAAGGAGTGAAGTATTAATCCTGCTCTCTTTGTAGTATTGTAGAGGTTCTGCTTCTTATTTTATGGGCAATGACATTGAGCTCTGTTACATGATTTCTAAGAAACCATAGACCATAATAATGTCTTTATGTTTATAACTCAGGAGAGAAGAGTAGGTAAGTGCTCTGAGAAGAATAGGTAAGTGCTTTCTCCAGTATTCTCCATGTATTTGAAAGTGTGCAGTTGAATGCCTAATAATGACTGTCACTCCTTAGCGAACGTAAACCACCCTTTTAAAATAACCTTAAATTTCATGCTTTGTAAAATATATTCCTAGCATGTAAATAAGGTATCTCCAATCTTAGCAAGTTACTGATATATTTAGTACTTATTAAAATGCCTGTACAATAGAGGAGAATAATTTTGCACCACAATATAAACAAATATCTCTTAGCTTCTCAAGAAGCCTGAAAAAGGAGATGAACTGGCCAGTGAAAAGCACAAAGGTGAAGAAGCTGACATTGAGGAAAATAAATGGGATAAATCACCTGGATCTGGGAGTATAAAATCCAAATCTTTGGAGAGTTCACTAAAAGAAATCAAGGAAAAGTAAGTAATATTTACCTTTTAGTCTTTAATTTAGATCTTAAATGCTTTCATCACAAGGCTTAAATATAAGTGGTACACTGACAAGATGTTCTGTCACCAAAGAACCAATTTCATTCTGTGTGTGAACAAATCTCTTCCTATTGTTTTGGTAAAAGGTGTTTTGTAACAGTTTACTGACCTGGTGGTAGTACTAGTGGATGCAATTTGTTATTGGTGAAATGCTATGAAATCCCCGATTGGAAGGATTTCTGCATGAAATCTCAAGTCATTCAAGTCATTTTTATTGTTATTTCACCTGTTCCCCATCAAGAGCTCAGGTAAGGCTCTCCTTCCATTACTCATGTTGAAGACTAAATTGTCCACAATGCCATACTTCTCCTTCACATGTGGGTTGGCTGCAATAAACATATAAATGTTTAGGTGAGTGGGACAATGGCAAAAATCATGAAGGTGTGAATTAAAGCCTTATGATAGATACATGCAGTAGGCTGTCTCTGTCTCCTGCTGCCTTTTGTGTTACATTTGCAATGGTAAGAACAAAAGGCATAGCTCTGTTCTATTACAGCTGTAGCCTGGAAATTACTCATCTTACAAGTGTTTTCAGCAGTTGGTTCTCTTTCTTGTCCTCTGGCACGAGTCCCATCGCAAGCAGGATCTACATAAGACATGCAAGATAAATAATGAAGAAAGACATGTACGTTCTGAATGTTCCTGAAAAATTCCATGTCCTGAAACTCTGAAATTGAAAATATTCAGCAACTTCTTTATTGATGGTCTTCAAGAAAGGCAGCAGAACAGGCTCAGCAGAAGCACTTGCAGGGGCAAATCAGTTGTCTGCTGCTCATAGAATCTTTCAGGTTGGAATGAACCTTTAAGATCATTGAGTCCAACTGTTAACCCAGCACTGCCAAACTGCCATTATAAACTGTGTCCTTAAGTGCCATGTCTACATGTCTTTTAAATACCTTCAGGGATGCTGACCCCACTACTTCCCTGGCTTTTTATGGATTAAACTTTTGGTGGTGCCAGGTAACATTGTTTGCTATTGATCCTGTAAGTTTAATAAGACATTCATGTAGATTTTGCTCATGTAAAACAGAATCTGTTTGGCTGCACCGGTACAGTAAGCATTACCTTGTGTTTCCAAGTGCTGATTTTATCTTGATTTTTAGTGGGTAGGTAGCAAGCTATGAGCTATTTCAGCTGGACTGAGATTTAAAAACTACTTTGTCACTGACTCAGAAATTGGTAATAAGCTATAACTGCCAGCTCTACCTGCAGGAGACTGAATTGCCTGTTTGAAACCATGTCAAAGGCTTGGTAGCAAAAGCTTCATACCACAAATCAAAATCTCAGTAGGTGCATAAGTTACGTGGTCAAATGTGAATTTGAAACTGCATCAAACAGAAGCGTGCTTCCATTCCCTTTACTTCTATTCATTTCTGCTTTCTCTGACTGTGTAACTTTGTCTTCTGCCTATACTCTGAAATTGCTTACGCTGCCATTTCCACTCTTGCCTGCCAGTTCACTGTGATTGAATTTTAGGAATCTACTTTGACCACTCTTGGAACAGAAGTTTGTATCCCTGTCCCCTGCCTGCCTTCAGACACAGCACTTCCTCCCCAACAGTAACAGACAACGGAACAGACAAGTATCAGGCAATACTGCAGCCACAAATTGAGAGAGTCTTTCTGGCTTTTTGGAAGGTCTTGCCCTGAGCCTTGCTAGGACTTGGAGTTAGCTTCTGGAATAGCATATTAAACATGAAGCAAAGCAATTTCCAGCCACATACCCCTTTAGTTAACATGTATTTTATGTAAATGTATCCATGCTACAGGTACAGGGTCAGTGTAACCGTGGTTGGTTCAGGTGTCTGTGACAGCTGGGATGTTGCTTCCACTTGGTGAATGTGTTATGCTGATACAAGCTCAGTCTTGTGAAATGCTGAATAACTTAGCCTCTCATTCAGGTTCTGCTCTGACTTTCAGCTCTTCCTGAGATGGGGACCCTCTTTTGGCAGCCCCACTAATGCCCAAGTTGGCATTGACAGATGCTACCAATTTTCACATTTCTGTTATATGAAAAAGAAAAGTTTACATATAGATACACTTTTATTTGTCTTAAATAATTGTGAATGAGAAGCATATCACTATTTGACCACCACACCATTGAAAAATCTCATTCCTCTCTGATTCTATCTGCAGTTTCCCAAAATATGAAGAGACTATCAAAAGTAACTTGCTGTTTCAATTTTAAGTATTTATACATATGTAATGAAAAGAAACTGCCTGTATTTGTTCCTTTTGAAGTTCAATCTATTTTGTAATCTTTCTTCATTATTTGCAGTCTGGTCGTATGAGAGATACCCATTTGCTAAACTGGAGCAATGAAGTGAATAGAGCTGAGAATTTTATCAGACAGGCAGCAAAATATTGCCAATAGTCTTTATATTATAAACAATTTACAGAATAGCAGAAATTACATATCATGTTGTGGTAAGGTAATGGTCTTTGCTGAAATAAAATTGCAAAGGCAGGCTAGATTGTTTGGAGACATGATAAACAAAAGCCTGGAACAGAAGTATTTATTTTCACAAATGTCTTCTGAAAGTTATGATATCAGTAAATGATTTTTGTTATGCAGAGACATAACATTTACAAGTTCATACATGATACCTTCACAATTCCTTCAGATCCTGACTGGTCCTGTTCAAGGGAATACATCCATGCTTGACTCACCTCAACGCCAGGCTACAAGAGCTAATAGTGCAGCATGTGTTTATATGAAGGGTATTGGGGAGCTATTAATAGGATTTCAAAGAGGGATAGAAGGTGAAGCATGGGCCTTCCACAACAGTTGCACAAAAGCTTGGTAAAGCTTTGTCTGCAATTATCAACCAAATACATGGGTGGACATACATGGGAGAGACATTCAGCATTTAACCCTTTGTAATGAGAAGAAAACAACCTTGATATATAATTTATCTACACACTCCTGAAGTCAAAGGAAGGCTTTGACTTTTGTCTTTCTGTAGCTCCTTTTTACTGTTAACTGCTTGGATTTTCTTTCTCTTCATACATACTCATAGGTCACAAAATGATAGTGACAAAGAGCAAAGAGATTTGGAGAGAAGATTTCGAGAAAAAGAACCTGAAAGACAAAGGTATCGATTGGATGATGGCAGAAAGCATAGAACTCACTATGAGTTTGACAAGTTTATGAGAAGGAATGAAGAAGAGCTGAAATGGGGGAAAGGATACAACCAAGACAGAGGAAAGAAAGGGAACTACAACTACAGCTTCACTGTGGAGGCAGTAGACAAACTGGGTAAAGAGGACAAGTGTGATGACATGGCATCCAAAAAGGAGCGCATAAGAAATAAGGTTCTTTTATTCATTTAGGATAATATTTCATTAGTTAATATGGTTCAAGATCACAGGTTTTAAATTCTGCAAATTCAGCATAAAGATGCTTTTTCAAAAGAATTCTTTGTCTCATTTTCAGTAAAACCCAGATTCCTTTCTGGGTTGTTGTCAAAGGACAACAGCAGTTAAAATAATTTAAGGTTACAGGCTCATTCATATTCACAATACATAGAAGACTTTCTATCTTCATTTCAACCCTGTCATTTGAAGAATACTATTCTTGGAAGCCTTACATTTTATAAGTATATTAAAAATCGTTACACTTCTGATCTGTAATGAAATTTTAAAACTGTGGCATGTTAGTCTTTTAAAAACATACTTCCATTACTCTCATAAAATAATTATATTATGGATTTGCCAGGCATTGCTTGGCAGAGCAACAATAAGGACTTAAATGAATAGCTAATTCAGAGAGCATGAATGTATGGATTCTTCAGTATTACATACCTGCCAGTATGAAAAGGCTGTCATTTCATCAGGATAAATTTAACCCCATAGCTGTTGTCAGGGAAAGAGCAGATGCAAAACCAGTGTGAGCACAGCCTGTCTCATAGTGTGTAGAGCTGTCCCCTATTATCCCCCAGAAATCCGGGTATTGTTTTTCTCAGGCTGGCTGATTTCACAGATGTGCCAGAGTCTTTTCAGGATGCAGCTCTCCGTGTCAGCCCCTTTCTCTCTCTCGATCCTAGATTTTCCACAAAAGATGACCAAAACACTGTTAGCATAGAAATTTATTCTGCATGTGAAACTCTTCTTTCAAAGCAAGTGACTGATCTGTACTGTGGGCTAAGGCTGACAAGAGTAAACTGGTCACATGCAGAGTGAGTCTGCATAGAGTGTGCGGGGAACAAGTTCAAGTGGACTCACTGTGCATGTCAAGGAAGTCATCTTGTGCCAACACAGAAAGCCTGGTGTGCCCTGAGGTTTTTTTTATGCAGAGATCAGCTGGGCAGGATTGCTAAGATTTATCTGCATTTACACATTAGCCATTTCCTCATCAGTAGCTCTACATTTTTCTGTAGAATAGTCAGAAAAATAGCTAGTTCATGTTGCTATTATAATGCAAGTGTTCTATTGTTATTACATTGCAAGGGTTCCATATTGCTAGAGCTTTGTACCTCCTTGATGTTTCCTGTAGGCCACTCCTCCAGGCACTGACTCTTCCTTATCCCCACAGCAGCCAACTGACTCCAGTTCCCCTCAGCCAACCAACCCACTCTTTTATAACACTCTTCTGATTGGCTACAGCTGTGGCCTGTTAACGGCAGGCCTGCTCGTAAGCCTTAATAATTGGCTCAGCTGTGACTCTTTAGGGGGTAAGATTACTTTCTATCCTATCTTTATTTATTTATGTTCTATCCCCCTACAAGTTCAGAAACGGGAATATGGGAGTTTTGTTTCTTTTCTCATTCTTGCCATGCTCTTCTTGAAATCTGTCAAAATAATCTCCAGCCTTGGAACTGGATGGTGGGTGCTGGGGGCCTTTTGACAAGTGTTAAGAAGCTGCCTGCTTTTTATTTCTTTGCATCACACTTCTGGCACCTTGTTGAGTCCCTGGATTAGTCCACACTTAGGACTAAAATACTGGATTTTTTTCCCTAAAAAAATAAGCACCATCAGTAAGGTATGTTGCAGTGTGGTGATTTTTTTTCCTTAGAGTATTTATCACACAGGTGATTAGGGGCTCGGTTTTACAACTTAGGTATGGCATTGACAATGCCAACACAAATTTTTAGTCAGAGATGGAACTACTTTCTGAAGTTCATAGGAATTAATTAGAAAATGAGGAATTTCCAGTGTAAGTAATGTGATAGCTTTTATACAAACCACGGGCTAGAGAGGCTGTGGTAGGAAAAGTCATTTGGACCCTTTATCTTAAACTTTCTAAAGGGCACTGCTGGGGGATCTACTTTTATGCAGCTGTTTGGGATCTAGAAAGGTGTGTTATGCATTTCATACCACACTGCAGAGCACTAACTTGTCATAAGGCTCCATAGTGAATCTTGACATCTGGTCTAAAGAGAAGGAGAAAAAAAGTGGCTAAAAAAAAGCCAGGTGGATCAAAAATGAGGAAAGTAAAAGAAAAGAAAAGGGGAAATGCATATTGGGAATAAGAAAAAAGAATGAAAGAACAAAAATCAATCATTACTTAAAAGTTACTTATTATTACTTATTATATTACTTATTTCATGATGAAGGCAATTGAAAATTGGTATAGTTTGATGTAGGACAGTTTCAGTGCTCTGCCACTGTCTTTAAGTAGGCTGCTGGCTGTTTACTGAACTTAATGCAAGACTGCTTGGGTATTGGTGAGCTTTCGGTTGCTTCATAACATTATGTGAAAGTAAAAAACCCTTTTCTTACCAGGAAAAGACTTCTTAGGCAGAGTTTCTAACTGGTGTGTTTTACTAATGAAATTTCAAAAATAAAGAGTGCTCGGAATAGCATCACCATTTTCAGGTTTGAGGCGTCTTTTCCATGTAAACTGGTTCCTTCTTCCATTTTCTCAGAATCAGAGCATGTTTATGATTGGGTCACTCACAGAGCCTGCACATGCACAAATTGTACTTACTTTGTTTATTATCAGTACATAAATTCCCCTGCTCTCATACTCAGGATGGAAGGCAAGATGAAGTGGAGCAAAAACGGTGCCATTTCATTCTGATGTGTATAATTCAAATGTGCATTGCATGTTTAAATTCTGGTAAGGATTGGGTAATGATTGATGATCAGTTGAGGATAATTTTCTAGCTGCTACCTGCTGAGCTGTTCTCTGGTCTGTCTTGGATTTTTATGCTTATATGTAATGTGTGACATTTCATCTGCAGAGTTGCAAGTGCACAGGCTATTGTTCTTCTCAGCTGATGTTAGTGAAGGTAGCAACATTTCTTTTGTTTTCCCTGTAAATAACGTTTGATAATTGTCTGCAGTATTTCTCCTTGTTTATGTCAAATGTATCATAGGATCTTTAATTTTTGCAGCATTTTTCATTTTTTCAAAACGTTTGGCTCCCAAGAATAGTGTTATAAACCACACATACTGAATACTAGATGCTGAATACCCAGTCAATTTTCATTACATGCCATTTTTTTCCTGGTTCTTATAAAATGTAAAGTAACTTAACACAAAATCTACTTTCTTCATAAAGATTCAAAACTTTAAAATTCCACATATGCGTCCCACCTGGGTTTCTCAGAGCATTAACCATTATCTCCTTCCTTCTAGGATCGTCCAGCCATGCAGTTGTACCAGCCAGGAGCTCGCATCCGAACACATATGGGACCTACAAGTAAAACCTATGACTGCAGTGAGAAACCCTTTGAAGATGCTCTTGATAAAAAGTATGAGGCAGATAATTCAGCTGGAGCTAGTTCTGAAAAGACTGAAGAAACAGAATAAAACAGTCTGGGGGAAAAGGAATGAATTTCAGATTCAGCATCATCACAAAAATCCATTGGGCTGTTTCAGAACTCCACAGGCAATTGCATCAACAAAATAATAGCTCTGCCTCTTGCTTTCTGTAAAATAAAGGGAAGAGTGACTGGAGATATGTAAAATATCTTACAGCAAAGGAGTATTGTTACTTTTTTGCAAAAAGCAGCTCAAGCACTCTTTGCCTAATTTAAAAGCAGTTAAAATATTTTATTAGATTTACCTTGAAACACAAGACCCTCTAACAATTTTGAGGGAGTATTTATATAAGACTTTAGAGAAGCTATGTCAGCTTCTTGAGTCTAAAGAAATGAAATTTAAATTTGCATCAGTTTGAAATCTGAGGCACTTTACGTGTATTTGGTGCATGACATGAGAGTCCACAGGACCCCTTCCTGCAAATGGCAGGGGTGGGGGCTGCTGCAGGGTGTTGCAGATGAACTCAGTGGGATCAGCCCTGGGATGAAGCTCTGGAGCCAGTGGTGTTTGCAGGATGAGGCCCACAGTTTGCACAGTTGTGAGGAATGTCCAGTGGTATCTGTACCTCATGGTGTTTACATTGGTTTTCAATTAACTGTAGTGTCAGATAAGTGTTAGTAAAGCTACAAGTGTGTTGTTGGAGAGTTTGTCTTTTTCTGAGCCACTTTTGCCTTTTATGTTTTAATAGATTCCTTGTGCTTAAACCAGAAGACAGCTAATGCAAGCATCAGCACATTAACAATAAATCTGGTTTTAATTAATTAGCTGTTTTTTATCGTTCTGACACTTGACTTTTGGACAAAAAAAAGTGGTTGTACAGTGATGACTTTTTATATGCTAATGTTTCATATAAGTTGCAGTAACAGGATCTGGAAAATGTAAAATACATGAGCATTCTGCAGTTTTGTTTGTTAAAAAATTAAACACACATGAATGTCAATTGCAAACTGCCATTTTGTAAGATCCAGGCCAAATTCTGCCCTCTAGGGCAGGCACATATACCTGTGTGTGTGTGGGGGTGTGTGTCTTCTGTTGGTTTCAATGATAGATGTGTGTTTATGAAAGGGCAGGATATGTTCATTTATCTTTCATGGCTGAAAATTTCTCAGCTGTCTAAAACTGAGATCTGCTTTGTCATTGAAGTTAAATAGTAAGATATTATTTTTACATCCTCTCTGAACATTTTATTATTGAGCATAACATCTAATTGTCCTAGACTGAAAATTATTTATTGGATTTTACCAGATATTAAGCATTAAATCGAATAAAAGCAAAAAAGATTTTGACTATGATTTTGAGATGTGATACTGTGCTATTTTTTCATCTATTACTCCAGAAAAAAATAAGTAAGATGTTATTTTACTGCTTTGCATGCTTCAGAAGCAGATAAAAATACAGTTGAGAAGAATTTTAGCATCAGGCTACATAAGTCAGCTGCCAACTAAAATTACTTCAAGATTAAGTAAAACTGATGCTAGAGAATCATTTGGGTTTAGCTCCATCTCAAGTTTATCTTGTTTGCCAAGTTTATCCTGACTGCAGGAGGAAGGATTTTGTCGTGGTATCATGGCTGAACACTGGAAGGGCAGGCTTTTCCCTCAGTGAAAAGTCCCAGCTTGATCCAAGGAAACTCATCAGGGAAATTCTGCTGTAGAGCTGGGCAGAGCTGGGATCTTCACCAGATGAGGGTCTGCTCAAAAGCATCTCCCACCTTTTGGGATGCCCTGTGGTGACTGGAGCAGGGGGTGTGTTTCACCTGGGACAGGAATGGGCAGGACACAGGAGCTGTGATTTTGCACATGCTCACAACTCAACTTTGATATCTTTTGGCTTTTGGGCTTCTTCACTTGCACCTGAGTTCCTTGGTTATGAGTACCTCTTGATATTATAGAGAGCTAACACAGGAAATTTGCAGTATTTTTCCATTTGGGTCTTATTATTCAAATCTCATCTCAGCAAAAACTCTCAGTGCTTAAACAGTTGTGTCCATCAGATTAAGATGGAGATTCAGGTCAAGACAGAAATTCCTGTAGCTTTTTGACAAATTTTTGCATTCTTGTGAATCCAGGCTCCTGCCCAAAGGGGCAGAGACAGAGAACCTGTCCTTTGACTTAGGTATTCACATGGAAGCAATATTCAGGACATCCAAATTTGGATGTGGAGAGTGCAGTAGTCAACATCTGCATGCAGCTGCAGCCTGAGCTGCATCCCAAGCTGCCTGATGGCTTGGCAGTGCCACTCTAGGAACCCCTGGGACAACCTGTCTTATGCAGCAGGTACTGGCATCTATTCTTGCCACACCTGAGAAGGGCAGTAGGAAGCACTGGCCACTATCAGGAGGATCTGAGCATTGCCATGGCCAACTACACCTGCCACAAGTAGCTCAGGAGAGACAGGAACAGCACGGCAGTCCCAGGAGCACGAGGAGCCCAGGGTGCATGGGAATGGTTCTGCAGGCTCTCTGCTACAGTGTGACCCCTCCTAAAACAGAGAAAACATCATCACTGAGCTTCCCCTCTCTGCACTCACGGTCATCTTGGGCAGTCCAGCAGGACAGCCTGTGCCTGTGGAAACAGGAATCAGGTTTGGGATGGGAGCTTGTGCAGCCATATCTGCAGGGAAGGCTGCTTGCTGGAATTGAGCATGTACCTCATGGGAAAGCTGCAAAGTACAATGGCTAAAGCAGCAAAATACATTTCCAAGTCCCTTCTCCAATGTCTCCTGCACAGGAATGCAGCAGGGCCTGAGCTTGCTTCCCTTGCTGGAGGAGCTGCCACCTGCTCTGTGCTCACTTGTTCTTTTATGCTTCTCCCAATGACATCAAATAAATGCAGGCTTGCTGCCTGCCTTTGTGCAAACTCATCGTGGCGTGAGAGCTTCATTGCCACAATAGTAACTTTGTTTTGCAAATTCAGCCTGGTTACATCACAGCTGACTTCAGTGCCATCTGTTTTCTTGCTTTTAAAATATAATGTTCTACATATAGAGAGCTTCACCAAATTTCTGTTGCCTGGTTTCTCATTGAATTCCAAGGTCATTGACATTTAGGAAGATGGAAATCACTCTGTCTGTCAAATGGAGATTGGGCTCCATTCTATCATGATCTATTGTGTTACTGGACCCTGATGTGGAATGTAAATATTCAGTAAAAATCCCTGCATTTGTGCTTGTTGCAGCTTTAAAGAGAAGCTTATTCAACTCCAAACACTGTGCTGACAACTTCGCATTCAGTTTATAAATACATTCTGTTGCTTCTTTTAATTTAAAACCAAATGGCTGAAAGTTGTTTTTGGAGAGTCTTTGGAGGTCTATCCATGGTTAAGCCAACACTGCTCTTCATGCTGAAGGCAGTTTCTCTGCTGGCATTTATTTGCAGTATTACAACTGAACAGCCCAAACAAAAGACTGAAATACAAACGTGACAAAACCCACTCACTGGGCACAAAATAATATTGAACATCAGAATATAATATGCCTAAAAAGGAAAATGGAGTAGTACTTCCCTCCCCCAACCTGATGGAATGTTGAAAATCTGTGGAAAATTACTTGTGAGTTGGTGGTGCTGTTTGAGTATTATATGATGAGAGGAGAGACTTAAAATTCTCAAGTTACTTATTTATAACTGTTTCATTAGAAAGAAAAAATATCTGAAACAAATGGGAAACCGGAATCTTGCCTGATAATTTCTAAGTGACTTAAAGGCATTCACTCTGTCTTCTGTGCCTCTGCTTGAGCTTTTCATTTAAGTTCTTGAAGACTGAAAATGTCATCTTACCAAGTGCTGGTTTTTCCTCTTAGCAGTTAAAACCTCTCCCAAACTTCTTCATTGTTACATAACTAAAAAAAATTATTTTCCAGATATATTTTGTGATTTACATCTCATTAGGCCATACCCGATCTCCTAAATATGCCCCATTTGCACATCCCATCTACAATTATGTAAATTCTATCAGAGGCTCATGACTGTCACATAAATATTACAGTATTTTGATTCAAATTGACACAAACACACAAGACATTGGGCTGCAGTGTTCTTTGTGCAATTCCAGTTTACAGTCTGGATTATTAAAATAAAAAATCTCCAACACACTCCAAAAAGGTAAAGATTAGCAAAAATGGCACATATACTCATGGTTCATGCAAGATCCATAAATGGCTCCCAGCACATGCAGAAGGGAGGAGACACAAAACAGGCAGAAATAGGTGATTCTTTCCCCCCTTCTCTCTAAAAATGTTGATATAGTCTAGAATCAAATATGAAGATTTTGCATAGAAGTTTAGAGGGGGTGGGCGGGGCCTGGGTCGTTTAGGATATTGCTGTTTTCATTTTTTTTTTCTTTTGCCAGGATCTCAGTTGCCAACTGTAGTGAACAGATTGAAAAGTAATTCTGGAAGGCTGCAGCTGGCCAGACAGGGGCGTTGGCTTTAGATTGTCTCCAGCATGGAGGACGTGGCCTGTCGCTACTGATCTGTGCCCAGGTGTGTGTGTTGTGCTGCTCCCTGTATCTGGCTGTGCAGAAACACAGATGGTCCTGCTGGATGGAACTGAAGGGAAGCTCCACCTCACCTTGTTTATTAACAATAAACTTGAGTATGGGCACCAATGTATGACATTATCTGCTGGAAGTTCTTGCACAGTTTTGACAGCTGTTGAAGGTCATCAGCATCCAGAAACAAGAGTATGTGTACAGTCATGTTCTCAGGCATTCAGTCAATAAAATAATGATATTGAAATGGAAGCACTTTCAGGGCTGAATAGGCTCAGTCTTGTTTCCTTAATATTTAACAACATCCTGAAATACAAAGATTAGTTGCTTGTATATTTGAAACTTTTAAGTTTCTAAATTAGGGATAAAATAACAAGGAGGAAAACATTTGGGAATATGTTACATAAGGTAAAAATATATTTAGGGGTATTTAGATGTATCTCCAATGAATTGTGAGCTCTCCATAGCTACAGTGTTAGGTAACATTCGCTGCTCTATTTGTTACAGTTACTAATGCATAATAAGAAAAAGGCCATTTCAGAAAGTAATTTAGAGGCCTAAGGGAAGGAATTGAATGAAAAAATAGCTGTCTTGGATGATTGAACTCCATGCCTTCAAAAGCCTGCTGGCATTTTTACTGAGAGACTTCATAAGTGAATATGGTAATTTTTTACATGTTGCTTATAAAAAAAAACCCCATAGAACTGCAAACTACATTCAAGTGTTTTTTACAATAATATTAACTGAAAGGGGGGGAGACTTATGAAACTTTAGCATGATTTCATAAATCAAATTTCATCCCTGGATGTAAATGAAAAAAAGTTCTAAACAAGTTAGAAAAGAAAGTTTAACCATATAGTAAAAAAAAAGTCTATTAAAAAAAAGTTATTCACTGCAGTTGCTTGAGATGTGTTCTTTACCTATGCTCTGTAATTGCTAATCCAGCAAAAAATCGCTGTGGGATTTCTTTATCTCCTTTGAGAAAACTTCTTCACTAGGTTGAAAGGCAATCCTCCAAGTACTCAAAATCACTTACAGGTAAGAATAGCACAGAAAAAGTTTACTTAGTCTGACTAAGAAGAAATCTAATAAATGGGGTACACCTGGTTTATCTGGAATTTAATTAAGTGTTTGATTCCATTCTCAATGGAAATTATCCTATTAACTACAGTAGCTGGAAATTAATTTTAAAACTGTAAGATGAGTGAAAGCACTGGCAAATCAGAAAGAGATGAAAAGCTCAGGATCAAGTGAAAACAACAGGTTATTAGCTGGCCTTGGGTTGACTTTACAGCTATTTCCATGAATGAACAAAGCAGAAGTCAGCATTTTGAGTAATAAAAAACAGATAAAATGCAAGTAAAAGGGGGATGAGTAGCAATAATGTTCTTAGCTGAAGACTTGGATGGAAACAACCAGTTGGTTTTTGTTAGTCATGGGAAAACCACAATCCCCAATGATGAATGTATAACCTGAAGTCAAAGAGATATGAGCCTGGGACATGACTACACAGAAGACTGGGAGGGTATCTAGCCTGCAGTGCTAGATTTCTCCATGACATCTAGATGTGGAAAAAAGAAATAAATTCCTCATCAATCGGTAATTGTAGTTAATCACTACACTTCTGCTACATTTTCAGAGCATGGGCAGGATTGATTTTCTTGGAAACTTAGATACGACTGGCGAAATATACTGCTTCTATCCAAGCAGCCGGGGAGTGTGACAGATCAGTGCTAAATGCTGCCTGTCACAGAGAGCGCCCTCTTGGTAAGGAAATGCTGCCAAATGTCGAACCTTCCCTGGAGGAGCTCTGAGCCATTCCTACCTATCCTCTCAGTGCGTACCAGGGACAAAAGCTTAACATCTTTCCCTCAGCTTCCCTCCTCTTAAGAGACAAGGACTCAAAATATTCCTCATTAATGGAGGTGCAAGGGTGTTTGGTTGAGATGGAGTAGGTGAACTTTTAGTTGTGTAATGGCTAAACCTCTGATCTGATAAGGCACAGGGTGAATGATGGGCTGTGAGTGAGATAAGAGCTGGATCCCCTGGACAGGATTGTGCCCCGTGTCATGCTAAGCTGTGCTTCCTTGCACAAACCACTGAGCTGTGGGGCTTCCTCTCCTCTTCCTGGGAAATGCCAGGGAACTCTGAGTGTGACCTGAGAGGGTTCATGTCTGCTGATGGGACACAACGGGGCACAACTGACTCAATGCACTGCCAGGACGGGCAGCTGTGCTGGCTCAGAAGGTGTCGAGGACTCCCGAAGTGTCCCATGATCTAGAGTACTACATGAAGCTCCCTGCTCCTGAGGAGGGATCTGATTTATATTTATCTGACCCAGAGTGAATATAAACACAAGAGATCCTGTGTTCCGCCGATTCCTCCCCACCACTTCTTCAGGATTTCCCTCATCACCTCATCACTCAACCAGCACTTCGACCAAGACTGTACAGCAATCAAGTCCCGTTGTAAGGCTTAGGGTGGTGAGATCCTCACACTCTTGTTTTTCCTTTCCTTTCCTTTCCTTTCCTTTCCTTTCCTTTCCTTTCCTTTCCTTTCCTTTCCTTTCCTTTCCTTTCCTTTCCTTTCCTTTCCTTTCCTTTCCTTTCCTTTCCTTTCCTTTCCTTTCCTTTCCTTTCCTTTCCTTTCCTTTCCTTTCCTTTCCTTTCCTTTTCCTTTCCTTTTTCCTTTCCTTGAAATTTCCTTTCCTTTCCTTGAAATTTCCTTTCCTTGAAATTTCCTTTCATTTCCTTTCATTTCCTTGAAATTTCCTTTATTTTCCTTGAAATTTCCTTTTCTCCTTGTCTGTGTCCTTGGGTGGTGATGTTGCACTTTCACATTGCAATGCTTTCATGTTGTATTACTACAAATAATAACCACAAAAACAGCTCCACACCTGTTTTCCTTTGCAACCAAGTTGTTCTATAATAAACCCTACATTGTTGATTTATAAATACTGATCATTCACACTAACGTGCCCCGAGGGATCTAATAACAAGAACCTTGGTTATCCCCACCTTCTATCCTAATAAAATTTCCCTCAGCCTCCAGAGAGTCTTTCCTTAAACACTTCCAGGGAGTAACCCACCCTGGAGTTTTTTAAGGAAAAACTGGACATGATACCGAGTGCTCTGGTCTGGTTGACATGGGGGTGCTCACTCACAGCCTGGAGTGGATTTCAGAGGTCTTTTCCAACTTAATTGGTTCTGTGATTCTGTTAGTCTGTCATTCCTTCCATACTGGACAAAAAGCACTGCTAAACCCAAAAGACAAAAAGCAATTCCTGAATTGAGGGGTCCAGAACTGGACACACAGTACCTGAGGTGTGGTCTCTTTGCACTGGTGAGCCCACACCAAGAATCCTGCATACATTTCTGGGCCCCTCAATTCAGGAAGGATATAATGGGCAGATCCAGAGCAGAGCAATGGGGTGCGTGTCCTACAGGGAGCGGCTGAGGGAGCTGGGGTTGCTCAGCCTGGAGAGCAGGAGGCTCCGGGGACACCTTACCTTTCGCTATGATCACCTGAAAGGAGGCTGTAACAGGTTGGGGTCAGGGTCTTCTCCCAGGCAACCAGTAGGATGAGAGGACAGAGTCTTAAACGGCATCAAGGGATTTTTAGGCTGGATATCAGGGAGAATTTCTTTACTCAGAGGGTGATTGCTTATTGGAATGGGCTGCCCAGGGAGGTGGTGGGGTCACCATCTCTGGAGGTATTGAAGGAAAACTGGACATGGCACCGAGGGCCATCGTCTTGTTGACTCGGTGGTGTTTGGTCATAGTCGAGGATCTCAGAGCTCTTTTGCAGCCTAGTTTGTGACTTTGTGACTCTGTTTCTGGCATTCTGGAATTCTCCCCGCACTGGACAAGCCCCCTGTGGGCCCCCAGACAGGCCGGGCCCCCTGGGCGGCAGCGCCCCCTGCCGGCGGGCGCGGAGGGCGGCGCGGCCCGGCCCCGCCCCCGGCCCCGCCGCCGCGGCCGCGGCACGTGACCCGGCCCCGCCTCCCGCCGCCGCCGCCGCCGCCATTGGCGGGGGGAGCCCGGCCCGGCCCCCCCGGCCCCGCGCCCGCCGTCCCGGAGGTGCCGATCGGTGAGTGCGGGCGGCCCGTCCCGCTCGCCCCCCGCTCCCGCCGGCCGGGCCCGGCGCGCTTCCCTCCCTCCCCCTGGGCATCGGGCCTGGGCCTTCCCCTTGTCCAGCCCCCGCCGCGCGGGGGGCGGCGGCGGCTGCCGGTGCCGGCGCGGGGGGAACAAAACCGGCGGGGCCGCGCACGGGAGGGAAGAAGGAGAAGGGAGGCGGCGAGGGAGAGCGCCCGGAGGGGCGGGATGAATGGGCGGGCGGCGTGGCCCCCGGCCCCGGGGGTGCGGCCCCCGGGAGGGCCGGGCAGCGGGGAGCCGGCGGCGCCGGGAAAACCGAGCCCGCAGGCACCCCCTTCCCGCAGGAAAGTTAAAGTGATGCCGGCGGAGCCAGGAGCGGGACGAGCACGCTGCCCGTCTGCTGTCCTGGGATAGCGAGTTGGGCACGGGACGTGTCCCCGCCGGGACCGGGCCCTTCCCCGGTGACAGAAATAGCTGCCGGGAGCGGCGGCGTCGCACGTGGGAGCGGAGAAGCAGGTGCAGAGGAATGGCTCAGCACAGCTCTGGAGAGCGTGTCCTGTGAGCAGCGGCTCCGGGAGCTGGGGTGTTCAGCTGGAGAGAGGAGGCTCGGGGGGACCTTACCGCTCTCTGCAGCCACAGGAAAGGAAGGTATAGCCAGGTGGGGATCGGCCTCTCCTCCCAGGCAACAAGTGACAGGACGGGAGGACATAATCTTAAACGGCAGCAAGGGACGCTTAGATTGGACATTAGGAAGAATTTCTTCACTGTGAAAGTGAATAGACATTGGAATGGACTGTCCAGAGTAGTGTTGGAGTCGCCGTCCCTGGAGGTGTTGAAGGAAAGACTGGACGTGGCACCGAGTGCCATGGTCTGCTTGACAAGGTGGTGTTCAGTCACAGGTTGGAGCTCGATCATCTCAGAGGTCTTTTCCAACCTCAATGATTCTATGAATTTTTTGCAAGTGAGGAATATAGAAACTTTGGATTTCACATTTCTCTTCTGTAATCTTCCCTTGAACTCCATATTCTTTCAGGGTAGTGTAAATGGAATTCTTAGCATGTTACCAAGTTTCACAGCCTTAATTCGGTTCTTGACTAGATTGCAATGCTCTAGTGGCACTTCATTAGCTCAGGTACAGCGCTGCAGCAATAAGGTTTTCAGGGCCATTTTTGGAAGCCAACTGGAAGTGGAATTGGAACTTGGAGTTAAAAAGCTGTAGAAGCAGTACATGGAATTAATTTCTTCAGTCTTGAATCTGTCAAATGTACATTGATTTTACTCTGCAATTTAGACTGTTGTTAGATCTTTTGTTGAGAACTAATGTTGTGTAGACTTGTCATTCTCTTAACAAAGATTGAAATATTGCAAAACTGTTGCAGTTCTGGGTGCTTTGTTTTTCTTAAGTCATCTGTATGTGCGTCAAGCATTGTCACTTTGTAGATCTCCACTGCCTTGAACCTTTCCTGGAAACATGGAACTTCATAAAGCAGCATTTCCTGCCTGGATCTGGTGCCTCCCATGTTCTTAGCGTATCTTGCTGTTTCAGTGGCTGGTTGGGTCGGAGTGTTTGTGCCTTGTGTAGCTGTGAAATTTTCAAAACCTTGTTCAGCAATTGTTGCTGGTGGAACAGCCTGAGTAGACTGGCTGGTAGCTGGGAGTTCAGATGTGAGGTTGTGGTCAGATACTGTGGACACTTGTGGACTAGCAGGAGCACAGGGCTGCCTGTCTTGTTCCTGGTGCCTTGGAAGTGATGCCCTTACCTGCCTGGTGCCTTGCAGAGTGCCTGCTCTGCCCCACTGTGGGATGTTTGTGTGCAGCTTCCTCTGGGAGCTAAACTTCTCTTTGTCAGTCACAACACAGGGATGTAGCTTCAAGAGAAGCATCATGCTGCCACCAGACTGCCATTCATTTTTTGGCACTGCAAGAATGTGTAGTTTTTCCTTTTGCTTAAACCCAGCAAAACTCTGGATCTGTTCCTTCTAGCAGAGGCAATGATGCTGCTGTATCTCGCTTACTCAGATTTCTTTTGCTGGGAACAAATTTGCCACTGACTCTCCTCACTGACAGAGGGTTATGACTGAACTGTTTGTCTGGAAGAAACTTCCAAGGCTGACGAAAATCAACAGTGATCCTTCCTGTGCAGTGACTGGTATAGGGAATCTTATGTGTGGTTGTAGTGCACTGCAGAAAATTGCATGGCTTTTCTTCTGGATCATTTCCCCAGCTGTGTTGGTGCCATTAAAGTATGTTGCATGTTCTCTAGCTGCTTGTGTTTCACCAGGGTTGATTGTTCATTGAGAGGAAAAGAGTTATAGATTTTTCTGCCACTGAGAACCAAGACAGTCTGATTTTGAACAATGATGTGGCAGACTACTTGTTGCTGTGCTCTGAATTTCTTCATGTAATGTTAAAGGAAATCTAATTTTCTGTGCTCACAGACAGTCTAGATCTTTAGCTTTGAGCCCTTTGTTGCTTCCTTTGTACAGTCGCAGCTTATCTGCAATAGAAGAAAAATGGAGGTATATATTAACTGTTGCAATGCTAAGTGTAGAATGTGTTTATTAAAAATTACCAGGAATGATTGGAAGACTTGTAGCTATGACATTGGAATGGAGTTAAAAAATAGAGATACCTTGTTTGCTGCCAGAGTCATGTTGTGCCAACACTTGCATGGATTCCTTGTTATATGTAGGTATCTCCTCTGCATTTTTCCTCTTTTCTTCCATGAGGAGGTTTTTGAGGGGCTGTAGGAAGTATGGCTTAATCTTAAGTAGGATCCTTGTGGAAGATGTGATATGGACTCCATGAACCATGTCAGACATGGCTGGATATGTTGACTGGGAAGACATCAGGAGGTCTCTCCTCTCTGTGCATTAGCTTAGGATGCTCCTATTACTCAGTTTAACATGAACTCAGCAGAAACTTCTGATGCTGTTTGACTCTGCTCTGTGGCTGCCTTGTGATACTCATAACCAACTTTTGGTTGAATTTGTGGTTATCTCGCTGCCTCTGATTTCCTGGATACTTCTTCTTTCTGCCAAATCATGACTTTAGCCTCTTGGCTGCTAAGAACAAATCAAGAAAAGCAGTGATGGTTGTTCTTTTCTCAGGTAGATACTTGCCCTCATTACCAATCCTTTTCCCATGCTGTTTTTCTGGTTTTCCTCTGGTGGAGGAGATTATGGCCAGAACTGCAGTGTAGGGGACAGGAACTGGTGTAAGGATCTTCAGCATCTCAGTGGAGAGAGGAGAGAGTTGGTGGTAGGAACCTCTGTTTGTAGGTTCTAAACATACCTGGAAGAAGAGGGGCTGGGAGAGGTGGCTGATGGAGCAGCAGTAGGGACTGGTGGTCACACTGCTGGGATTTGTGTCTCTTCAGGCACTTTTAAACTGAGTGATGGACATTGATCTGTGTCACTTCATGTCAGCTAAGAGCTGGGTTGGTACTGATGCTGTTACTGTGCTTGACATCTGAGGATATAGTGAGCTTTTAGCCAGAAGCACTTACCTGCTCAGGTAGATTTCAGTGGGAAATGTCATGTCTTAGGAAGACTCTGAATGAGTCTTGGCTGCCTTAAGTTAAAATTTAGTATTGCAAGCCCCAGAATCTTAGTTGAATCACAGTATTTTGTCTTGCAGGCAGGATGTGGATGCAGAACAGGCATAAATGCTGGGCTTCAGGCTTCTGCTTTGGTTGTAGTGTGTTCTGTTTGGCTGCATGTGTGTTTGTTTTCTGTGTTGCAGCCATGGAAAGTGAGAAAAGTAGGAGGGAATGTAGAAAGAGCAATTAAAGAATGTGTTGTGCTTTGTAGTGTTACAGTAGCATGCAGCACAGGCTCAGTTATAGCCACTGCTGCACTGCACATCCTGTTACCTGAGAGTTTGAACAGGGGAATGCTCAGGTGTCCTTTTTACAAAACAGTTATGGCCTGGCAGAGTGTTCAACTAAACAAAGTGGCCTGGGGCCTGCACAGCAGTTATTTGTACTTGCAGAGGTGGCAGCTTCTTTGTCCTCCTAGGAGTACTCAAGAAGTCCTGAGAGATGCTCCAGTGACCATCTGTCTTCTGCTTTGTTTAATGGGGAAGCTGTTGCTCATGACAATTTGATCTTTGTCCTGAAATTCATACTTTTCCTTAAAGAGCTTCAGAGCACTAGAGTGATGTGATTTAGTATTTGGTTCAGGTCTCTGCAGTGCACATGGAACACCCTGACAAAATCACACCATTTATTTAATAAAACCTTTTTATGGGTTTGATTTGCAGCAGCATATTCCCTTTAATGTCTGTAATAATGCATTTACACAGAGGGAGCATGGTCCATCTCTCTCAGTGTTGCCAGAAGGATGCTGCTGAGCATAGATTACATCACAGTTCATGCAGGACCAAGGCCATGGGGCCCTGGTTACTGAGCATATGGTTTCTAGGCTGGCTGGCTCTGCTGGTGTGGGACTTTAGAAAACAGTGATGTGTTGTTACTTGCACTTTCACCCAGCTGGGCAAGCCAGGATGCAGTGCAGAACAAGTTCTGATGCAGGAGTGGTGGCAAAGAGCAGTGTGAAGCAGAGTCATCTGTGTGAGAAACCTGAGTACAGAGGAGGACAGCAACCAAAACCATGTAGAGACAGTGGCACTGGAGCTCAATATTGAGAAGGAGTCTGGAGGGATTGACAGGAAGATCTTTCAAACTAGCTATGTAGATCTGTGCTAAGTGAACCAGCAACGTCTCAGAGTTTATTCTTCCAGAAGTGTTTCAACAAATTTGAATTGACAACATGAGTTAGTACAGGCTCAGTGCTGTTTGTTACTGATCCCAGTAACTATTCTGAAACTAGATTTACTATTCCATGGGCTTGCAGCCCAAGGTGCTGCAATAACCAAGAGTTGTCTTGCTCAGTAGGGTCCTCAATTAAGTAGAGATTTCAGCAGAAGAGGCAGTTACTTCAGTGACTGCCAGGTACACTGGGTTGAGTTACAAAACTAAAAATGCTGGGTGATGGCAATGTGACACAAAGTTCCCTCAGCTCTTTAATGTTATTTCTTATGCAAAAGGCTTGACTGGCAAGACTTTTGGATGTCTGGATTGTGCCTGTAACTTCTTTGGTTCCAAAAAAATTGAATGGCCAAAAAAGCTTAGCATCAATGTGGACAATTTGTGGAATTTGGGAACTGCTGACTTTTTCTGACTGTTATATTTGGAAAGAAAGTGGGAATTTTCAGCATAAAGTAAGATAGAACTGAATAAAAGAAGAGGATAGGGACGTGGGGTGGAGTGTGTTTCAGTGAATAACAAAAAACTGCAGCAAGGGCAACAGGTGACATGAAGAGCTGGGAAATTATAAAGAGAGTAGAAAAGATTGTCTCTTAAACTTTGTTATAAACTGTGATAAATTCAAATTAGAAAAGCCCTTTTTTTGGTTTTCTGTGAAAAGAAAATGGGTTATTCCGGATTACAACCAATTTTGGAATTGACAAATTCCCTTTCAAGTATAAAAATATGATTGCTGCAGTACATCTTCATTATCCTAATTATGTTCTGCTGTGATGTGATTAAAAAAAACCCCAAAACCTTTTTATTTTGCTCATATCAGCAATTCAGAAATTTTTGCTTTCAAATTTAAATTTTCCTTTCCTCCTTTTGCTCTGAATTCAGCAAACAAAATATAAAGTAGTTCATAAAGATTTGAAAGTCTTTTAGAGTACTAAGACATGGTGTGCTGTGAGTTTTTACAATTGGTATGTTATTTTCTGTTGAAGAGATACAGCCCAGTGAGCACTGCTGTCATCTTTGTTTTGTTTTCATCTTTTACAGACATAAAAAATTCGTTATAAAATGTTGGGAAGTGTTTTGGGTCAACGCTGAATGTGGTGTGGGCTACAATGTGGGATGTCTTTTGTATGGCTGCCAGCAGTGCTGGGAAACTGCAGCTTGTACCCCAAAGGCTCTTCGCTTCAGTGTCTGTGGGGCAGAGTAATTACTTCTCATTTGCAGCTAGGCTGTGGTCGGATGCTGTTCATTTGCCTCATGGTTGTGAAGCAGGTTCCTTCTTAAAGCTCCACATGTGGTTCCACCGTGCTTCCTAATTGGAAATCTACCTGTTCCTGTGGCTCAATGTGATGTGTGTATGCGCAGTGCACACAAAGGAGCTGCTCCATAAGCAGCTGAGCTAGTGAACCTGTATTTCTTAAGGATTTGTGCCCTCCTGCTCCTCAGCCAATCCTTCTTTCCTGGTTTTTTGCTGTATCCATCTCATCCTTTAGCAGCACTGTTAATTTGCTTTCATTCTGTCTCTACCCCAAGCCCAAAGCAACTCACTGCTGTAGTATTTTGAATTCCTTTTCCTTAATTAAAGCTGAATCAGATACTGCTTGCTCTGAATGTTTCAAGACTTTTTGTGGAGAGGCTAAACAGAAGAAGTTGCTGCTAAGTGACATATTCTGCCTCAGTGGAGGCATTGCTTGCATTCTCTAGTTGCTGATTTTCATGAAAGGTGTAGAAATGCAAAGTAAGGCTGGATTGCTTTGTCCAGTTTGATTGGCATTGACTGTGGGGCAATGTGTTTGTATAGGCCTCATTTCCATAAGAAACCAGGGGGAAAATGCTTTAGGAATAAATTAAGAAAACTTGCTTTGAATGCGTATTTTTAGACTTGTTAGTCTTATATATATTTAGACAGGTAAAATTAATGTTAAAATTAAACAACAATTTTGAGTGTTTTGAAGCACTGTGTTTTACAACACCCCCCAAAATTAGGCTGATAGCTTAGCATGATTAATCATGTAACAACTGTTTAATTTCAACCTACAAGGAAGAAGTGTGCTCATTTCATTTAAATGTCCTTTTTACCTTCCACTTTATGTCAGTATAACTTGCAGACTATGACTAGACTTGGTTTTCTGCTTGTTGCAGTAGCTAATCTGGTTAAATTCTTTTGGAAATAGGAGAATATAGCCAAATCATTAAAAGCTATTTACGTGGGGGGGAGGGTTGGTTGGTGTTTGGGTGTTGTTGTTGTTGTTATTTTGTGGGGTTTTTTTAAGTCTTGTAAAAAACATTAATTTTGAGAAATTTCCATCACTGGGGTGAGGAAAACAATGTTCTGGATTCAGTGGACTGTTAACTACCAACTGAAAAAAAACCTGCTGTTTTTCTTAAATAGTATTTTTGTTGTTATTGGGGCAACAGATGAAATAATGGAACAGGAAAAGTCCTTGTCATAATAGATGAAGCTTTTATGATCAGTGTATTTTTTTATCATATAATTAGTGAAAGGAAGCCAGTATGATGAAAACAGCCTAGACTTTAGACTGCTGTTTTCTTGAATTTTAGTTTGGTCTTTGTCAAAAATGGATTATTTGTTTTGAAATTTAATGGTGAAGATGCATTTTTTAAATGGCCTCATCTCAGTGGCATTGTTTCAAGTACTTTTCAAAGTACTTTTTGGTTTCAGTTTACATGTATAATGTAAATAATACAATAAAAGCACATAAAATATGGTAAGAAGACAATGGAGAAAACAAGTCACATTTATCAAGTGAAATTCAAACTTTGCTCTTCATCACCTGGGGTTTTTTATCATTTGCTTCCAGTTTTTTTACATAGGTAGGAAGGCCTATTATTAAATGTAAACTTTATTTTTTCAAGTTTTACTGATGCAAAATGACTTTCTGTTTGGATTTCTCTATGAAGTAGTCAGTACCTGTGCAAAATCTATGCTTTCTAAAAAGGGAGTGGGGGTGAGCAGGGAAAAGCACGCGTGGTTATTTAGGAGTGACAGAGTTGAAATTAACATGAAAGGATAACTATATAGATCTTTTTCCTTTATTACAGGAACTGAAAAATCCTCTTTAAAAGGTGCACTGCTGTGGGGACTGTTACTGCCTACAGAAAAATGGACATGCTGCAGATACTACGTAAAACCACAGAGCGCTTGGAATGTGACTACTGCAGCTTCAGGGGAACTGACTATGAGAACATACAAATTCATATGGGTACCGTTCACCCAGAGTGTTGTGATGAAATGGATGCTGCTGGTTTGGGTAAACTTATATTTTATCAAAAAAGTGCAAAACTGTTTCACTGCCATAAATGTTTCTTTACCAGCAAGATGTATTGCAACGTGTATTATCACATCAAAGCACAGCATGCAGCACCTGAGAAGTGGAACGAAGAGCAGAAAGAGCAACAGGTAGAAGGAGATTCAGATTCGTCCAAGAAAAGTGTCATGTTGGAGCCACAGAAACCTACCCTTTCCCCTGAGTCAGGCAAACCTGCCCTTTCTCCTGAACTCCCCAAATCAGAACCTGTTGTTTCCCCCAGGCTTCAGAAATCTTCTGTGTCCCCAGAGCCCCAGAAGTCTGCTCAGGAGACTTCCCCAGAGCCAGAGAAGTCAGTCCAGACTGTGTCCCCAGATCCAGAAAAGTCAGCCCAAGCCACATCTCCCGATCCAGAGAAGTTAGCCTCATCTGTGTCCCCTGACCCACAGAAGCCATCTCCTGCTGTGTCTCCTGACCCACAGAAGCCATCTCCTGTCGTGTCTCCTGACCCACAGAAGCCATCTCCTGCTGTGTCCCCCGACCCACAGAAGCCAGCCCCGGCCGCGTCGCCAGAGCCCCGTCGGCACTCCCCAGCCACGTCTCCAGAGCCCCGCCGGCATTCCCCCGCCATATCGCCTGAGCCCCGGCGCCATTCTCCTGCTGTGTCTCCAGAGCCCCGCAGATACTCCCCAGCTGTGTCACCAGAGCCAAAGAAACCTCCTCCAGCAGCATCCCCTGAGCCACGGAGGTACGCCCCAGCCGTGTCTCCTGAGCCACGCAGGCATCCCTCCCAAATGCGTCGGCCTGCTTCTGCTGCTTCTCCTGAGAGCCGGAGACCCGCTTCTGCGGTTTCACCGGAGTCATGGAGACCTGGCCCAACTGTTTCCCCTGAGCCCTGGAGGGCTTCACCTCATGAAGTGCAGAAGTCTCCCACAGTTTCTCCCTGGGCTTCAAAGCCTGCCATGTCAGTGTCCGTGGAATCCCGGAGGTCTGCCCCTGAGTCCCGAAGGCCTGGTTCAGTTGTGTTGCCAGAACCTAGGAGGCTTGTTTCTGATTCGTGTAAGTCTACGTCCTTTTCTGAATCCCAGAAATCTACTCTTGTTTCTTCTGAGCCCTGGAAACCTATCTCATCTGTTTACCCTGAAGGCTGGAAACCTGTTCTGTCCCCTGACACGTGGAAGCATTCTCCCCCTGTTTCTCCTGAGCTTCGAAAGTCCAGTCACACTGTTTCCTCTGACTCTTGGAAGCCTTCTTTCTTTCCTGAGGTCCGTAAGCCTGGTGTTTCAGTATCTCCTGAATCTTGGAAACTCTCTGAGTCACGGAAATCAATGTATTTTTCTGAAACTCAGAAATCCACCTCAGCTGCTTCATCTGAGATTCAGAAACGGGCTCATTTCCCTGAGCCTCGGAAAAGAGTGTTGTTCCCAGAGACTCGCAAATCTAATCCTACTGCCTCTACTGATGTCCAGAAACGTGCTGTCTTTTCTGAGCCCCAGAATCAGACATCTACTTCTACTGTTTCTACTGAAGGTCAAAAACAAGGTCTGTGTTCTGAAGCCCAAAAATCTGCTCTTGTTTCTTCTGAAGTCCAGAAGCATGCCCTGTTTTCTGAAGCCCAAAAACTCACTTCCATTTCCTCTGAAGTTCAGGAGTCTACTTCCTTTCTAGAGTCTCAGAAATCCACATCTCCTGAAGTTCAGAAACATGGTCTCTTTACTGAGTCCCAGAAACCTACTCCTGTTTCTCCCGAGACACTCAAGCAAGCTGTTTTCACAGACTGCCAGAAATCTGCTGTTTCCCCTGATGTTCAAAAGCATGCTGTATTTTCTGAGATGCAGAAGCCTGCTGCTGCTCTATCCTCTGATGTCCAGAGACATGCTGAAACTACTGTACCTTCTGAAATCCAGAAGAACATCCTGTTTTCCGAGCCTCACAAGTCTGCATCGGGCTTTTTCTCTGAGCCCCAAACACCTAGTGAGTCTGGTGAGAGTGACTTTCTCTCTCACAGTTTAGATGATCAGAAACCACTGGATGATTTATTCTCACAGGATGAACAGTCAATATTAGCCAAAGAATCACCTGAACACATGTTATATTCATGCCCAAAAAAGAAGCCCAAGAAGGAAAACCAGGAGAACTCAGATTCTGAACTAAATAGTAGTGAGTGTGGAAAACCAGTGGTGGACTCAATGGAGATAAAGGAACAAGAGTCCAACAGTGACCAAGAGCAGTATGATATGGAGTCATCTGATTACAGCAAAGAGAGCAAAATGGATGCAACTACTCCTACGCAGCCACCGTGTGTGCTTCAGTTTACTGAAGAGAAAGAGGCTTTCATCTCTGAGGAAGAAATAGCAAAGTACATGAAGCGTGGCAAGGGAAAGTATTACTGCAAAATCTGTTGCTGTCGTGCAATGAAAAAAGGTGCTGTCTTGCACCATTTAGTTAACAAGCATAATGTTCAAAGCCCATACAAATGTAAAATATGTGGCAAAGCTTTTCTCTTGGAGTCTCTTCTTAAAAATCATGTTGCTGCTCATGGTCAAAGTCTGTTGAAGTGTCCCCGTTGTAATTTTGAATCAAATTTTCCCCGAGGCTTTAAGAAACATTTAACCCATTGCCAAAGCCGTCATAGTGATGATACACCTAAAAAACACTTGGACAGCCTTGAACCACTTGAAGAACAAATTTAATCTGTTTTTTTTTTCCTTGTGCTAGGAAAGCTGAATTTATGAAGTGTTCAAAAGTGTTACTGTATGTTAACCGAGTAGTTTAGCTGATCTGACAAGTCAGAAGATGCATGGTTTATTGTACTATGTTTAACTTGTCTTATAGCTGTATTACTGAGAAGATTTACTTTTAAAAGTAATTTTAAATGCGTGTTCATGTCTTTGTATTACCCATCAGTAGAGTCATATTTTATTTTTCAGATGTACTATGTTTTTGAAACCAAAATGGATACAAATTAGTTTTGTAAAGATTTGTAAAACATATAGGCAATTAAGGACTGGAGTGGCAAGCAATCTGTATTTTCCTGTGAAGACAACTTCTTTTTTCACATTTGTTAAATGTGGTATTTTTAAAAATGTTTTTATCAAGTTCTCAAATCAAATTCTCACTAAATTGAATGTGAATGAGCAAGAATATGAGGAACTACCAATATTCCTGGTAGGAATATGAGGAACTACCAATATTCCTGGAATAATTCTGCCCTGAGGTAATTGAGTGTATAGACATTTGCTGGAAATTTATTGCACTCAGTTCTCTGACTTGTCTCAGATTTAGAAGCATCAAGGTACTTATTTTGTGATTCTGTATTTTGGCCATGTTTTAATCATTTACTAATATACATTAAATTGATAGATTAACGTCAGACTATGTATAGCTCAACACTTTCTCTTGATGATCCAGATGTTTGTAATGTCAGACGACCCCTAAATTTCCTGTATTTGGTGAAATGTTATGCTTTAATGTTTTAACAATAAAAAGAAACCCAACCTGGTGTTGGCCATAATTTTTTTTGTTCAAGTCAAGAACAAAACCTTTGTATTCAGCATAGTATCTTTTAAGTATCTTTGGCAACAAGAGATGCAAAAGTACCTAGGAGGTCTGCTTTGGAAGCTTCAACTTCGCAGTCATCAGCCTCAGTCATCACTCAGCAAGGTTAGTCTAAATTTCCCATCTCTTTCAGAAGAGCCTGTCAGATGTAAATGAAAAAAAAGGAAAACAAGAATTTATATTTATGCACTGTTATTTAGGATGCTGGCCTTTGTGTGATCTGTATATTATTTGTTAAAAACACATAAGTACTTTTTAATTCAGAAGGAATGTAGATTTTATGTGGAGGCAGCAGAAGGAAGAAGGAGTTCCTCTCCAGCTGAATTATGCTTAGACAAGCGGTTTTAAATATGGGTTTAGGATATGAAGATGTTAGTGTTAAATTAATAATTAAAAAGTCTCCAAGTGTAATCTCCAACCAAAGAGCTTCAGATTGGTTTGATTGAAGCTTGTATTTTTATCTTTGTTGCCTTTCATGAGGATTTCTGTAAGGAAGGGCAAAGATATTTAAAGCTCTACACTCAGGTGACTTCTTAGTGCTGTTTATTAAGTGAAAGAGTTGCCTTCCTACCATGTCTGTATGAATAATTCAAATGCATTATGTTCTGTGGCTCCAGTTCAGTGTAGAAAGAGTGGCATTAACTAAAAGCCAGTAAAAGTGACTTGTTCAGGACAGCACAGTCATTCTTTACTTCCCAGGTGTTAGAAAATATTATTTCTTGCAATGGCAAATATTTAATAATGAAAGTCAGCATAGTGAAATGATTTCCTGACTTTGCAGCATGTCTTCATTATGCTTGGGTGTAATACTCGCAGTATTCAACTTTCAGGTTCTCTAACTTTTTAAAGGCTGTTACATTCATAGATCATATATATGACTGAGAAAGTGCTTTTATATGAACTTTTAGGCAGCTCTTTTTTATCATCCGTATCCTTGGAGAGGAACCTTTTCTGTGTACTCTTAGAATGACACTGATTTCAATCCTTTTTGTGAAGAATGCTCAAGGGAAAGTACAAAAGGAAAACAATAAAGAAACATCAGAGGATGTTGTTACAGAAGGATGTTGGCTCTGGCCATATGTGCAATAGAAACTTCATCTTTCTATGGCAAAAAGTGGTTGGTTGTATGGAATGCTCAGTCATGTTTTTAAAGTGCATTTTCACCACCTTTCATTCAGTCAAACTAAAAGTAGTCTGCAGAGAACTTGGAGGTGTTTGACAGAAAAGGCCGTTTTTGTCTCAGGTTACAACTTCATTTCATTTGATATTTGGGGAGAGATTCTTGCAAGAATTACTAATTTGAGTAATATTATATCTTCAGCATAGCTAAGAGTGTTTAAGTAGCTGTCTTGGTATATTAGTATGTTGCTTATCTCTAGATCAGAGAAACATGGAATGTAATCATTAGAATATGAACACATATACCATTATTGGTACTGTTTGGTCTTACATTAATGAGTAAATTAATATGTAAAAACACCCCTGAAGACCATTTAGGATTCAGTGTTTTAAAATGAGAATTCTGTGCTTCACCATTGTCTATTCTGAGAAAGATTCTAGCAAAGATGTATTAAATTTTAGTATTAAAATTTAGTAGAAGTCAAAGGAATTCTTGCTAATTTGTATTGGCTGACATACTTGACCAGGTATTTCTTCTGAGCTGTACAATCAAAAAAGCAGGCTTGCTTTCTTACTTTCTTTCTTTGGGCAGAAGGGGCAGTGAGTTCATATGGGCTTATGGTAACTCTAAACCTGCACCCTCAGTAACAGACATGCTGGCTGAGTTGCTTATTGATGATGTCTTGGCAACTCAGTTCCATTATTTCCTCACATCTGCCTCTTATCTGTCAGTTGTCTGCTGGGTTGGATTTTACTTTTTTTTTTTTTGGCTGCCTCTGTACCTTTTTTCTCTGTCTTACTGAATGCTCAGGCAAGATTTTTCTTATACCTCGTGAAAGTGTGCCCAAGCCCCAAGTGCTAACCCCCAACAAAATGCATAAACTCTGTTTGTGTGTTTGCTGTTTCATTAGCTGAGCTAAGCCTTGGTGTTGTAGTTGAGACTTGCTGTTCTGTTGAAGCTGCAGGGTAGCCCTCATTGTACCTAGACACTCCATGACTCCAGCAGAGGTTTGTGCAGGTATCAAAACCAGATGTTCTGATTCCCTGCCTCAAATGCTTATACTAATATTGACTCATCAAAGTGTACAACCTTCTGAAACCCAAAACCTCAAACTCCAAAGTTTAAGTGAAACTCAGTGGAAAAGCAGGCATTTATTCCCAGAGGCTTCCTCCAGTGCTGCAAGAGAAAAAATTAAAAACAGTTGTTCTGCTCTTTGTACACTCCGCTTTTAGTTTTATTCCTTATTCTTCCTCCATGCACAGCGTTAAAACTTGAAACATATTGAGGAAAAACAGCTTTTAAATACCTCCCAAACCTGCATTTTAAAAGTAAAAATAAAAATAAGTTATTTAAACCCAGTGGGGAAAATTAAATGATCGCATTAAGAAAAAGGTGCCTAACATAGGTATATGTCTGACTTAGCAGAAGAGTGAAAGTTTTATTAGTTACAGCATCCATGCTCTGTACTTCTAGTTGTTAGCAGTAGTCAGATGTTCACAGGCACAAGAGGGTGAAGTTTCTGGCAGCTTTTCACAGAAGATCCCCCCCCCCTCCCCATAGCCCCCCACTACCCAAGCCTGGCCACACAAAGCCAATACTTACTGCTGCATTAGTGGAAAAAACCTGAGCAAAGCAGGACTGTAACCAGGTGGGGTGGGTGGATTGGTGGTTGCAGGCACACAGAAATCTGATGTATCCAGTGCCATCTTTGTCATTTCCTCACCAGCAAGGTCTCCCTCGCCTCTCTGTTTAGTCAAAGGGTGGAAGAAGTGGAAGAACTACCATCAGAGAGGGTTGAGTCAGGAGTGACTCAAGAGAACTCTACTCATGCACATCCATGGCACCCTGGAGGTGGTGCCCAGGATGCTATGAGAATTGGCTGACACCTGTGGCTATTGTACATCATCTTTAATTGAGTTTTGGGAAAAGTTCCCTGTCATTGGAGAAGAAGAAATGCTTCACCCATGTTCAAAAAAGTACAGAAAGATGGTCCAGATTTCCCTACTGGCAAATATTTAATTTCTGTAGTTCTGATAAAAGATGATGAAAACATTAAAGGTGAATACTTTGGTTATTCTATAAATGGCATTCTATAAATGTCAATACTTATGCTGATTCTAAGGACAGAATCTTTTTGAAAGTTAAAGGAAAGCAGGGGGATGTGCATTGAAGAAATCTTAAAGCTACTTCTGTTTTCCCTCATTCTGCAGTTTCCAAATATGTAACATTATAAGGACTCATCCATGCAGCTGCTAGAGACCTGAATTGGCTCAGTGATACCCCATGCTGTTTTATTTTGGAGGAGAGCTGGTAATGACCAAATGAAGAATTTGGAGAAAATCAGCTCTGCAGTTGAAATGATGTCTCAGCATGTCATTAACACATATTGGTAGAGCAACCTGACAGATGGGACAGAAGCTTTTTACATGAGGACCATATGTGCACTGAAGAGATAATGTAATGACCTTTCTGTTGTGGCTCTGGCTTTAGGGGTTACTGCTCTCAGCTGCCTGACTCCTTTTGTCTGTGCTCTGTTCCTTAGCCCCTTTTGGTTGAGCTGTTCACCTGTGTGATTTCTAAAGCAGAAATTAGTCTCTTAAAATGTCTTGACTATAAATATATTTTTTTTTCCAAAACCAGAATGATTTCTAACTGATTACATTTATGATTAAATGAAACATCCCACTATGGTGCAAATAGGGTGTTAACATCCAAAAGGGACAAAAATGTCATGTGGGGGTGAATGGTAGGTAGTAATTACATATTTCTTAGTAAAAGGGCATGCACATACTAGGGAAAATTTCTTCACCAAAAGGAGTGTCAGGCCAGACAGGCTGGAGTAGGCAGCTCAGGGAGTCACCATCCTGGAGGTGTGTGAAAGACATGTAGATGTGGCACTTGGGGATATGCTTTAGTGCTGGAGCTTGCAGTGCTACATTAACAGTTGGACTTGATGAACTAAGAGACCTTCCCAACCTAAAGAGTTCTATGATTCTGTGATTCTACATGTAGCCTATGTGGACCAAAATATTCCTATTTGAATGAGTCCCTCACTACATGTCACTTCAGGCTCCTTCCAAGGCCCTGCCACTGAGCGCTCTGGGACTTTTATCAGCTGAGCCACAAACCTGCCTGTGAAATGAAATGCTTTCTACCTTACTGTGAGGCAAATCAATGTGTATTAGAATGTTAAATGGTTTTCTTAAAGTATTTTGCTGCATAAATCAATTATTTATGTGGGAATTATACCCAATGAACTGTTAAATATTGTTTTCCTCTAGTTTCCAGATGCTGTTCTGCTCTGTACCCAACCTACTGTCCATTAAGACTCTTCCTCTGTCCTCTGAAACAAGTGTCTTGGTTTCAAAGTCAGCATTTAAAAAGTGACAGTATGGAATATTAATTTCACCTAAAAAATAATTGCTGTGGCTAAAAGCAGGTTGGAGTTGACACAAACAAACTCTTAAACAAAGGAAATGTTCCTGATATTCATATGAGAGAAATACACATTGGTCAGAAAGGGGTGTGTGTGTGCAAGTACAGCATGGCTTTTACTACTATCACTTGTTCACATGTAAGAGATTGTTTTGTTACAGCTTTCTCTCATATTTAACTTCCCGAAGATTTCACAACTAAAATAATTTTCAGAGCTGGAAACCAAACAGACTTTACTCCCTTTGGACTGTGCTGATCTCCAGGGTGACTTTAGGAGTGCAAAGTGTCAGAAAATATTAATGTGGAAATTCTCATTGATGTGTTGCAAGACTTGATGTACATTTTAATCTACACAGGAGGAATTATGGCTTTCATTGAATTGTATTATACGGACTTCTATAATTAATTTTCAACTGATTCAGTGTGGATATTTTAAATGATCCTATGCTCTGACATTGCTGTTTGTGCATTGCTAGATCCTGTCATTATTTTTTTTAGTCTCCCTATTATCTGATTCTTTTAATTTTCTCTGGAATCAGCAACACATTTCTTCATTAGGCAGTACCTCTGCAAAGAAATCTGCCTGTGGATCGAGTGTATCAGCCATTTTTTACTTTTTGGTCCCTTGCCCAGAGAAGTTGGAGATGCCCCATCCCTGGAAGTGTTCAAGGCCAGCTGGTCTAGTGGAAGGTGTCCCTGCCCACGGCAGAAGGGCTGTAACGAGAGGATTTGTAACTAAAGGATTTTTAAGGCCCCTTCCAACGCAAACCATTCAGCGATGGGACGATTCTGTGCTACACCAAGAGCACAGAAGTTTCATTGTTCTCTGCCTCCCGGAGCCCACTTACGGTAAAGTTGTCATTAGAGGGAGCCCCAGAGCAATTTATGAGCAGATCAGCTTTAAACATGCTAAGTACACACACAAAAATAATAATAGTAATAGTAACAATAACAACAACAATAATAATAATAAGCCAATGATTGGTTCACAGATGGCTCTGAGGTTTTGTCCTTATTCTGGTGAATTAATTTTGGCCCTCCTCTGACTGATTTCCTCGCCACTGTATCCCGAATATTTTGTTTTAAAGCACTTGTTTGTTTTCTTTGACATCCCTCCCTGCTGTGCAGTATTCTCACTCCCTCAGCACATGCATTATTTACAAAGGTGCTCAAAACATTAATGTAATCACCAAAAAATGACCTCTCTAGTTCTTTAGGCCACTGCTCCTCTCATGTCGGTAAGAAGAAGCCCTGCGGGAGTTTCAGAGTTTCTGCCCTTCCCACGGAGGCGTTGGAGTGCTGGGCTGTGCTCGGGGCCCCCTGTGCCAGCCTGCTGTGCCCAGGACCCGTGCTGGGCATGAGCTCTGTAAGTGCAAAGAGGATTTCAGTGCAGTCCACAGCAGCTGGTGCACACACACAGAGACACAGCCTGGGCCTGACAAGGGGGTTTAAAGATCTCAGACCTGTTGACTGCCAGAAGATTAGGGGATGAAGCAGGGCCACGAGCATTCCCCTCAAGTCTTGCTCACAGCAGTTGCAGCTCCCACTGCTTTTGTGGAAGACCCCAGCAGAGTTTCTCACCCAAGGGTTACACTGAGAAGAACACACAGAAATCACACAGTGATTCAGTCACACAGAAATGCACTGGAGGGAACTAGTGAGATGGAAAAGAGAAGAAATGTGAGAAACCACATTTAGATCCAGGTTAAACTCTCCCAGGTTTGGGCAGAGAGAGGACAGTTTCCGGGTAAGAAATCTGAACATATGAATCCAGGTGTTGCTGGTGGTGTCATAGAAGTCTGCCTGCAAAGCGGTGGTGGCATGGCTGGGTTTAGAATATTTCCACTTCCAGCACTTATTTGTTTTTGATGCACAGCAAGACAGTGACTGTCTTGCTGTCACCATGTTGGTGACATATTTATTTATTTTTTATATATTATCTAATATTAAATTAGATATAAGGGAGAACTTAGTTACTGTGCAGGTGGTGAGGCACTGGAACAGGTGGTCCAGAAAATTTGTGGATGCTCCATCCCTGGATTTGTTCCAGGTCAGGTTGGATGGATCTTTGAGCAACCTGGTCTAGTGGAAGGTGTCTGTGGCAGGGGGCATGAGATCATCTTTGGGGTCCTTTCCAAACCATTCTATGATTCTCTGTTACATCCGTGCTTTGAGACATGGCCTTCAGATGCAGCCTGCCCATCTGCAGTCATATTTCCCCTTGAAATCCTAGGGAATGTTGCCTGAGTAAGGCTGTGCACAACTTGTCCTAGAGAGGCAAAAGCAGTTTACAGATACAAAATAAAAACAAGCCCTGAAACGTCTGTCCTTCATCATTTTGCATTGACTTGCTGTGGTCTGGGCCATCTCCAGCATTTTTTCCTCTCTGCTCTCATTACTCCAGGCAATAATGAAACTGAATAAGTGAAATGACGAACTTGGCCTTGACATGGTCAAAATGTTGTTGAAATGGGGAAAAATACACACATACTGCCTTGTCCATGGGAACCTTCCTGCTTCATTTATCATAAAAAAATACCTGAAATCTTTAATTCCCTCAATTTCATACTCAATTTCAGACTTCTTTGGCACACATCCACTCTTAGGTGTTGCAAAAATCATCAGAGACAAAGAAGTCAGAAGACTTTCATAATTTGATCTTTCCATCATGTCACTGATATTTTTTTTAAATTGTAACTTCCTACTAAAGCAACAGAAGTAAAGTTGTAGGGATGTCTTAATAGCATTGAAATGATCACCAGGAATGGTCACATCACTTGCAAGCAAATGCCTCTTGACTAATGGTCTCCCACCGTTAAGATGAACTGACAAAATGAGATAAATGGTCTTAGGCAGGATTGCTGGCATAGCCTTCATTGTGGTTTTGAAGCAGCAAGGAAAGATTCAAATACCTACATGTTTACAACAGAATCAGAGCTATTTATCTAAACTGGTTTATGTCGGCACATTTATGGGCAAACAGCTGAAGTGAAGATTCCAGTTTTGCTGATAAATAACAGAAAATGAACCCACCGCCCCTGGCTTGTGCAGCATAGTTCACATTGCTTTGCAGCAGCTGCAGGATGGGGTTTTTACATTTTGTGTAAACAAACAGATATGATCCCAGCACAGGGCAGGGCTCCTGCCAGGCTCTGGAGCAGCAGCTCTGCAGCCTCCTGGCCAGGAGAAAGGAGGCACTGGAGCCTTTGATGCCTGTTGGCCTGGGCTGTGTCCTGCCCAGATTTCTTAAAGCAGCTATTTCAGTGTTTGGCCATGAACTCATTGCTGATTAGATGGAAGTGGGTTTGTTTAATTAAAAAAAAAGAAAAAAAGAAAACAAAGGCCAACAAATTGAGTTTAAACTATGTGGTTTATGGCAGAAAATGCCAAAGTTAATTATGGTTACCATCTGTTTCATCAAAACCTTTATTTGCTTTGGATACCTCTATTTTCAGGTCAGGGCTGGTTTTAATATCTTTCTCAAATTTATTCCAGTGACGAGGCACTTTAAAATTAAATTACCTTATTCTCTGTAACCCTGAGGAGAGTGGTGATGTCTGCAGTGACCTTATGGTGCTGTTTGTTGTAAAGAAAATATTGCTGTGGCTTTAATCACTGCAAGCTTAGCCCTGCAAGCAGAAAGCTTGCATGGCTTTTTCCAGAGATTTATTAAAGGAGATATCAGTGTTTGTGGGAGGCATATTGCAAACATGAATGACATTCTTCTCCCCAGTATCTCCTTTCCACTACCTGATCATATGATTTAATTTCTAATAAATCAATTTTCAAAAAAAACCATGAAGAATTCACCTCTCCTCATGGTAGTTCTGCACACACCTCGTTGCTAAGAGCTGTGTCACAATGTATGAGTCAGCCACCTGGAGAGCCTTGCAATGCACTTGTAAGGCAGAGTCTGGAGGCGCTGAGTGCCTGGACATTGCCTGAGCTTCTGCCCCATGGTCTGGATTGCAACACGAGGCCAATTATAGCAGGCTCCTGCTGCACTGCTGGGCTGCCTGCAGTCCCTGGGGAATGCTGGCATGTACAACACTTCTTGACTGGTTTCCAGGAGGCTTGTGAGGTATTTGAAATCAATATTATGTATTACTATCAGTAAATAGAAGAGGCCAGGCTATTACTTAGGTGATAGAAGAAAGGTGCCAATGAAGCTGGCATCAGAAAAATGGCAAAGTACAATAACTTCTTTTAACAGCACATCTGTCTTATTATATACACATTCCCCAAAACATTTATTTCTCTGGCAAAAGTATCACTGACCAAATGATTGTCATTTCTAAGGCTCAAAGCAACACATGGACTCATGTGTACTAAATCCTATGAATTCAAGGAAAATTCAATGGAGGATCTGCTTCTAGAAGGAAAAATTCTTTACCCTGCCTCCTTCAAAGACAAACAAAAATATCCTTTATTATTCTTAGTGAGAGAACTGTGCTGCTGCTACCATTCTACATAGTGAGATGACAATTCCTTGAAAATCTTTCTCCTCTTATGTCTTAAATAAATACTAACCTAATGGGAGTGATAGGGAATTAGGCAATAAGATTAGAAGGAGAGATTGTTCCTGAATCAGTCCACTAGGATTAACCAGGCTTTGTTCCATGGCAACTTAGCTAAGAATAATCATGACTGCAAATAGTGCTGTTCCAGTTTCTTGGGTGGAGTGCAGAGTGAAATTGCTGGTCTCCAAATGCAATTGTTAATGTGTTTGGCCGTTCTTAAATGTCACTGTGGCTGTACTTCAGCAATTCAGTTAGAATTGGTTTTACCATCACATGTGATGCATAAGGAATTCAAACCCCTGCAGGCAAGCTGAGTTCACAAGGTCCTTGTATTTTCAGAATATTTCTGGTGGGACATGATTTCTGGCTGACAGCGTTGACTCTGCCAAGAGTCACTGGTTGTACACGAGGTATGAAAGGAGCATATGAGAGATGTGGGCTGGGGCAGTCAGGCTGGCACATTGGTGGGTCCTGATGATAAACCAGTTCTCAAGAATGTGGATCTCAGGTGGAGGAGAAATTCAAAGCACCTCTGTTCATCCATGCTGCAGGACACACATCGCCAAGCCCTGTTGTGGGAGCAGCTGAGCTGAAGGGCAGTGTCACCCCTGAGCAGCTTGGTTACATTCATTGTGTCCAGGAAGAATCTTGAGAGTTTTTAATTGTGAGTCTTGAATTGCTTTATATTACTTGTTTTTATTTTTCTACTGCATAGTCCCCTACCTCACATTGCAATATATTTTTATTTTAAAAGCATCAGCCTGTCTCTTTTGTGCTTGGAAACTATGGTGCTTTCTCAATACACCAATTTAAATTGGCATGAATCATTTCTACATATTTGATTATGGTGTCACAATCATTTAAACAAAGATGATGAGAGTGAATTTAATCACTTCGCTGCAGGCAACACCAAATTTACTCAGGGTTCAGGTAGCATTAATTTGTGTACTCAAAACCACTGCAAGATCCTCTGGTACGAAAAAACCCACCATATTTATTGGCTTATGGTTTAATGTGTGTTTCCAAACAGTCAGTTATTTCTCCTAAAATGAGCCAAGCCCCTTCAAGAAGGTGTGTTCAGGGACATCCCTGCTTCTCAAGTAACTCTTTTTAAGGGTACTCACTGGGGTAAATCTGTGCCTTTGGGGCACTCTCCAGCCTCTGCTGCCTACAACCATTACCAGGTTTGTTGGTCCAAGAGTCTCAGCTCTCCTGGGCACCCTGCAGCCTCTGTCTATGGTGAGTCTGGCTGATGCCAAAAGCAGATGATATCTTTAGCTTTAATTGTTTGGCCTGAGCCTGCTGCCCAGGTTCCTGCACCAGCTGGAGGCACATGGTGGGTGCCAGCGGGGAATGGCTCAGGAGCTCTTGTGACAGCCTTGGGGATGGAGGAGCTGCCTCCCACCACAGACTCTTCTTCCCTTCCCCTGGCTGCAGACAAGACACAGGTGTCCAGCCAAGACCTGACCCAAATGTGTACGAAAGGAAGGGAGATGGTTGACAGTCAAGTCATCCAAACACAAATTCAATGAAATAAAACACTTTATTCCTCTGAAGGGAGGTGAAGAGCAGAAGACAGGATGAGGAGAGTGAAGCCCATGCATACATTTCCCCATTAACTGTCAGTTTTAGCTGGGCTGCTCTCATTCTTGAGTTCAAGGTCACCCTTTATTGTGGGTGTTTCACCCAGGTGGTGTTGACAATTCCCTTTACACACACACAGATGCACACACCTTCCACCTGGCTCCTTTGGTAGATCAGCACCTTTCAGCTTTGGGTCTCCTCTCTTGTCCTAGCTCCAGATCTGGGTTCTCAGCAGCCAGACACTCACCAGGGCATTCACCATCTCACTGCTGGTTTGCAATGGGCTTATGGTATTGGCTGAACCCTGCCTTGCCATCATTGCCTTTCCCAATTTTTTCCCCCTCCAATTACTTGCTTCTGATTTAACTCCTTACAACCAAGTGAATAATGACAAACTCATAAAAATTACAGCATCTTTACAATATAATATTCATCCCTGTTACATTTAAGACATGGTGCTTAAACTCTTCATCATACACTTTCATTGAAGGTAATTCTGGAGTCTGCTTACTTTTAAAATAGACACAAAAAATGTACATATGATTTGTGCTTGTGGTTATGTACAGCCTGTGTACCTTTGGAAGAATACACCTACAAGTCTTGTGGAGACATGACAGACAGACTTTCTGGGGTAGATAATTTGGAAACTCACATGCAAGATTGCAGCAAGCCCATTCCAGATGGCAGATTTCAGGCTAGAGGAGATTATCCATTCAATGCATCAGGCACAGGCATGGTTTACAACAAAGGGCCCATCCCATCTGAGCCATGTCATGGGCAGTGTGGTTTGCTGAAAGAGTTGTGCATGTGTGCTCATGCTACTGAAATTCCCACCTGCCATCCAGTTTTCTAGTCCTGGTGGAAGCCTTGTTGTGTGCCATACTTTTGCCATGAGGAGGAGTACTCACTGCTCACCAGCTGTGTTTTGATTCCACTTGCTGCCCCTGCTCTGTGTCCTTGGGTATGTACACCTCTTGGGTTGTCTGCCAGATCACTCAGCTGAGGCTGAAATACTCTTCAAGATATTGAAGAGTAGGAAATAGGGTTAGGAAATATTTATGCAGGAACAACAAACAAGAAAATGTGGCCTCTGTGCTGTCCTTTGGCTTGGAGCTAAAATTAAGTGTGTCAGCAGGAGAGGGGAGCAGATGCTGAGCAGGCCAGTGCTGGTGCACAGGCTCCAGGGCCAGCTGAAGCCATGGGAGGCTGTGCCTCCAGCACACAGCCCTGGGCAGCTCACACAGCACTGGGGTAAAGCTGCAGTGTGGGACAAAGTACCCTCCCTGCCCTCCATCTGCCCTGAGCAGGAGGCAGGACAGTCCTTGTGCCACTTGCAAAGTGCATTTTTTGTTCTTCAGTCCCATTTAAAAAGAGAAAAAAAAACAAAGATAAATTCCACTCCCCCTTCCCTGAATTACGATAATTAATTCAATGCTTTGTGCTTTTTTGCCAAGCTCATAAAGAACACCTCCTTTTTAACACTTTGCAGGAAAATGCTGATCTGTTTTCCAGAACTGATTTAATCTGTATATTTTGTTGTTTAATATCCTGTGGATATTTGGCTAAATTCTAATAAAGCAGCCAGAGTGCACCACCATGGGAATTCTGTCAAAATCCTCCTGAGGAAAATAGTATTCATCCCAAGGGATGTGTCATAGGTCAAACAAAAGCTGTCATACCTCCTCCTTATTTTGAAAGCACCCATCCTTTCAACTTTTATTTGCAACCAATATAAAAAACTTTTTGTCAGCAATTTGTCTTTTTGTTTATATGCTGGTGTGCTAACTAATTATTACAATTCCACACAATGCTAATCTTGCCATAATGGTATTTCTAGTATGACAACTTTCATCTGCTGACTAAACAAGCACAGTCTTGCCTTTTCTCAGCATGGCCATGAGTCAAAAACGAGTCACTGGGAACTGAGGATCCTAGGGCTCGCCTGCACATGGTTTTTCCATGAGGGCAATTAGACAAGTTCAAGTCAAAGCAATGCATCCTCCAAGCACGGGTGAAACTGCATTCCTGTTAAAGTCAGCACAGCTTATCTGAATCAATTCAGTGTAACAAGCAGTCCATGTTAGAATAACTGCTCTGGAGTGCATGGACTGCCTGTGCTGCTCTGGCTGAGACAGTATCACAACATCCACCACCGTGCCAGCACTCCCAATACTTTTATTTCTGACAATATAAGTGTGACATTTTAGAAAGAGTCCTTAGGACAAGAAATTGGACATCATGCCATTCACCAAAAACGTGAGATTTTTCCCTCTGCCTCCTTTCAGATCTGGGAATGAAGAGCTTGGACTCTGAGGCTACAATTGTTATAGGCAGCAACACAACAAGGGAACTTTTGTTAATCTCACACCAAATGACCGGGTTCACCTTTGCCACTTACCTCAGGGCAGCAAACATTCTTCTGACACAGAAGCTCATGCAAGGGGCTCACCATGCAGGAACCTCACCATAGGACCAGACTGAGGGTAGCTGTCCTTTACCCCATGTTGTACTGTGCATGGCACATCTTCTGTAGCATGGGAGTTTTCTTTGTTCCTTTTTTCTTTTTTTCTTTTCTTTCTTTTTTTAAAGCCTGACTACCACGTGCTGATTGTGCAGGTACACAATGTGTTTGCTTTGGCAGTGAAAGCAGCTGAATAATTTCCCACTTCTTCCCCCAGCCCAGCTGTTCACCCTGTTCCTCTTGGTTGTGCTGACTGTTTGCATATGGGTAGGACAAGCCAGGACAGAGAAATAACAATGTTAACTTTCAACAAAAAGTCCCCAGCATTCACAGTTGCAAGGAGGACACTGACTTGTGATTGGGAGAGGAATGCACTGCAGAGGATAAGTAACTTTAAAATACATTATTAAAAAAGCATTTTGTACAGTCTGCTAAAGAATTAGGAAGCAGCTTGTGTTAGGGACAAGGATGTTAAAGGTACAAAATGTGAAAAACAAGTGTTGAAATAAATAGACTAAACAACTGAAATGACATTTGGAATTACACAAGTGTGTTGTCATCTACTGTGAGCATCACGTGTACTTCTTCAATCTGTCTAATCTAATATAAACATAGAGCAGCAGGTAGATCTAAAAAAAGCCTCTTCAGAAACACCACAGATACCCATCTTGCCTTGGGGAGATGATAAGGAAGGCAGCAAACCAGGTATGACAGCACCTGGAGGCATCATTTAATGTGTGGTTAGGAGGCATTCACATTCCATGGAGAGGAGAGGAGAGGAGAGGAGAGGAGAGGAGAGGAGAGGAGAGGAGAGGAGAGGAGAGGAGAGGAGAGGAGAGGAGAGGAGAGGAGAGGAGAGGAGAGGAGAGGAGAGGAGAGGAGAGGAGAGGAGAGGAGAGGAGAGGAGAGGAGAGGAGAGGAGAGGAGAGGAGAGGAGAGGAGAGGAGAGGAGAGGAGAGGAGAGGAGAGGAGAGGAGAGGAGAGGAGAGGAGAGGAGAGGAGAGGAGAGGAGAGGAGAGGAGAGGAGAGGAGAGGAGAGGAGAGGAGGCATCATGCAAGTTCAGCATTAAAAAAGGATATAGCCTTAAAGCTTCCTTTTTGGGTGCTAAATTTACTGGAGCAAATGGAATGTTTTTATTGCCACTGACATATTCAAAAGCCAGTTTTCCTTCAATTTTTTTTTTCTTTTTTTTTTCTTATACCAAGCTGTTATGATTAAAAATCCCACCTGTTTCCAAACACACAGCATTAAGACAAAAGACTCCCTCCATGAATTCTGGTTTGTAGGAGTAACTTTGACTCAAATTGATTCTCTTTTGGGACACTCCTAGAGCTTGTGTTTTGTAGAACTTCAGACTCACTGATTACAGAATTTTTTCTTGGCTGGTAGTTGATGAACCTACATGGTTTGTCCTTCTACCCTAAGGTGTTATTGGCAAGTAGAGTGAGGTGTCAAGATTTGCTGTGTTTTGCAGTGAGGACAGGAATGAAGCTGCCATTTGATTTTAATGGTGATTTTCTGGGCCCTGGTTTGCTCACAGATGACCTTGCTCAAGGAAGAGGAGAGAGAACTTCAGGTTGTGCAGATGAGAAAACTTCCTTCTAAGAGTAGAAACAACACTGCCTGATATGTGTGACCCTAGAATGTCTTCCCTCTGTGATTTAAATAAAACTAACTGATACTTATAAAGCTTCTGCCATATTTTAAGTGCTGTTTGGATGCAATCAGTAACAACTGATTACAATTGTTCAACAGTAACTACTTCCAAAATGTCCTCACTCTAAACAGGAGAGGATTTAACATGTGTTTTTATCTCATGCTAAGAAAAGATTTCTGAGCAGGATTAGTTGAGGAGACAGTGTTTGCATTTGAATTACTTTTCTGCCATAGGTTTGAATTCTGTTATAATAACACTGTCTTTCCAAAAAAAACTTTTTCAGTGTAATTTTCCCTGACAATGCTGGAAATCCCATTAAATCACCAGTGATTATATTTCATATGTTTGTGGGTGAAATTTTGAAGGAGTTCCTGAGATACTTTGGCTATGCATAGACAGAAACTGGAAATCTGTCCCTTCATTCTTTGGTTTTGATGCAGAGCAGCTCCTACCTCAGTGACACAGCGTTTGCTCCTGTTCATGGTGCTCTGGCAGGAACATCTGCACCAGCTGTTTCCTTCCCTTGCTGCTGTTCCCCCTCTTGGCCACACTGCTCAGACCCTCTCCCACCTGCAGAGCTGGCTTTCAGTACCCAACATGCTGCTCCCTTAAAGTGCTCTCACTTCAATCTGTCCTGGCAACTTTTGTCTGGGGCCTGGAGGGAAATCCTGTAAAACCCAGCAAAGAGCAGATTTCTGCTGTTGACCTCAGCAGTTCTTGCAGCTACATCATTTCCCTGATGCTTGAGATCTGGTGAGCAGAAGGATGCAAGCTGGCTGCCTTATGGCCAGGGAACTGGTTGCTCTGCACATTTCTGCAACCACTCCAGTCCATTGCCACAAGCACCACAGGGAGCTGTAAAAAAACCCCCAAAGATGTGTTACAGATGCTTCAGTCTTTGCAACTGTGTATGAAAGAGAAGCCAACAGCCTGTCTGTGCTTTGGGGACTTACAGCACTCGGATATGAACAAGATCATTTCCTTGTATTCATTTCTGCACAGGCATTGTTGAAAGCAGTGCTAAAACAGTGATTTTTTTCTTGAACTTGAGATCAAGCCCATATTCTGGGAGTGCCCCATTCTTCCCCCATCAAGCAGGTTGGCATTTACATGAACTGATGGTCACAGAGAATGAAAATTTAGGTAGAATGAGACACCAGCTCACCCAGGCAGGAGATGTGCTCCCCTGGCCCTGTGAACGATGGGTATTTCTGTGGATGCTGTTCTCTTCTTCTTGTATGTTTACCCACATCACAAACAATGTATTTACTAATATTTCAACCACATAGATGCTGACAACTTTCTTTCACATTGCATCTCTCCAGTAGATTTTAGATAGATCTTTACATTTAATTCTAGCTATTGCAACACAATTGGTACTAAATAGCTAGTCTTTGGGTGCTTTTTGTTCTGGTTTTTTGTGCTGTTGTTTGCTTTGTTTTGTTTATGTGTTGGGACAAGCACTTGTATCTCTTCAGTAATAAATTCAGGCTCCTTCCCCACTGCAGTGGAAGGCACTGGAACCATTGGGGATTCGTCACTGCTGGTAGACAGGGGTATATCAAGGGGATGTCATCTCTGCAAGGTGCCTGATTCTCTGCTAACCATCACTGCCAAGGGTCACCCCTGGGACAGTCAGACCAGCTCCTGCTGCAGAGAAGGCAGAAACAGCTAAGGGAGCACACCCAGGCATGCTGTACATGAGGCTGACACTTCCTAAGGTGGTAACTTAAAACTACCAAAGCAAATAAAACTACCTAAACTACCAAAGTGTACTGAGACCCTTTGAAAATTTTATCACCACTTTCTAGTCCAATATTTTGGATACTGGGCCAAAATCTGAGTTTGCTTGGATTTTTTTGGGGCATTGTTCAGTATAACCCAAGGTAAGCCTGGTGGAAAGGGTTCATTGTCAAATTCCTTCTGGGACTGAATGTATAGAAGAGAAGGGGTGGGGTTTGTTGTTGTTGGGTTTTTTTGGGTTTTTTTTGGTTTTTTTTTTTTTTTCCCCCAACAGAAAGAGTGATAAAGCGCTGGAATTTTCTGCCTGGAGACGTGGTGGAGTCACCATCCCTGGATGTGTTTAAAAGAAGACTGGATGTGGCACTCAGTGCCATGGTTTGGTTGAGGTGTTAGGGCATGGGTTGGACTCAATGATCTTGAAGGTCTCCCAGTTTTGTGATTCTGTGATTCTGTAATTCCTAGTCTCAGTTTCTCTGTCTATCCCCAGAACAGTCAAGAGAGTAGAGAAACTGCATTTAAAGAGAAGGGCCTATGCAACTCTAAAATTGACCGTGTTTTCAGAAAATAAATGTTAAAGCGGTTACCTTGTCTCTACTGAGCATAAGCAGCTCATTTTTTTCTGACATTTGTAATCTGGAAACAGGAAAAAGCACATTTCATGCCAAACTGCACTTTTTTCCTCACAAAGATAGTGATATTGCAACCTTTGCATAATGTTCTATGTAAAAAACCCCACTTTGGTGTTATTCTGCAGTGCCTTATCTCCCTCAGCTGACATGGAAAGAAACAAGCTTCCCCCCGCCCAAAGCCCTTGATTAAATCAAACTGAAGTCAGAAAATGGAAAATTTCAGACCATATGTTCAAAGTTGTAAACAATTGAAACCAAGGTATTTTTCTGGCCAGAACTATCAACCATATCTACAATGATTAGTTCTAGTTATGTTTCTGTAAACCATGTTCCTTCTTATCCCCATACAAATACATCTGTGATCTAGAGCTCCAAATACCCTGGAAAAGGCAAAACAAACAAATACAAAAATCCTCTTCCTGGGAAGACGCACAGAAAGAAAATATAATTCGAGTCAGAAACAAGGATACTGTTCACAGAAAAAAAAAAAAAAAAGAAAAAAAAGCCATAGCTGCATCTGCTTAGAGAAATGGCTTACACTCAGATGGTGTGTGGGTTTGTTGCCACCCTTGGCAGCAAATTGCTTTCATCCCCCATCCATGGCTCTTTGACATGACCATCCACAACTTTATCATGGTTTCAGATGAGTTAACAGCACACAGTCTCCAAATTTCCTGAGGGGGAAAAATGTTGTATTTTTAATCTCTTGCATTTTTAACATTTTTGACATATTTGTGGCTCTTGCTGCATAGCAGGTTACCTGGAGAGGAGTGTGGACACTTAAATGCTTCTGTGACTACCTACTCAGCAGCTTCACCCTCAGCAGTCAGCAAACCTCAAAACCCATTTCCATTCGAGCAAATGTGCCAGGGTGAGGATGATTCCCTAATTAGCCACATCCTCTGTGTTTCACCATTAGATAACAGAAGGAAATGTGTTCACAGCTCGCTGCTTCATCGAGCTGCTGCAGTGATTCATTCCACATGGACTGGCACTGGGAGAGCAGAAGGGCCCAGGCTTGCAGTAGGGATGTGAAAGAGAGCTCCATTCCTGTACAACTTCAGACAGTGTCCCTCCCTTTGTTTTGTCACAAGTGAAAGTTTTCCCTGTGCTGCCCCAAAGACCTTGCTCTCCATTTACCTCCCACAGTATGAGATGGTTTTGGCTGGGTCAGTTCAAAATGTGTGTGTCAAAATGTGTGTGTCAAAATGTGCTTTCCTTGAATGTGTGTTTCTTATAGGGGTATCAGTCGGACACCAGTGTCTCTCTGGAGCAGTAAAACACTCAGATCTCATTAAATCCTGCTCCTGGAGACAGGACATCTCTTGATGACATTCTTGTAGTCACAGGACCATTTGCCTACAAGAAGAAATGGGGTGTGATGCCCTGCTCTGAGCACTGCACACACAACATGATTGATCATCCTGTGTGGGATGCCCCATGGAGCTGTGGCTGGCTGAGCCCTGGTGCATCCTCCCAGCACAGGGCCTGGACTCCTTCTGTGCCCAGGGAACAGCCACGGGTATGCATCTCCAGCAGGTATTTCATCTGTCTTGTTTCACACACTCACAACTGTGCAGGAAACCTAAGCAACCTTTTTGGGATCAATCTCTTCGAATGCTGTACCTCAGAAACATGCACACAGCCCTCTGTCTGCAGGAATATCTCTGCATTTTCCCTTGATTCCATCTGTCCCAGCAGCATTCCTTGTGACCCACATGTAACCTGCCCATGCTTATGATTGAATACTCTGTGTATGTGCAGTCTCAGGGTCTGTCATCAGACTATATGATGGGTGCAGGATTTCCTGACTGTACAGCCTGGTGCTCTGAGTTATTTCAGGGCCTCAGAGTTATTTTTGAAGGGTGTATTTTATATTACATCTGCAACACTGTTACTTACAGCTGCAGAAAGTCATTAGCTTCTGTTGCAGAGAATAGCCTCTTCCAGGTGTCTTCACTGGGCCTGTCAGGTCTGCAAGCACATTCCCTAAAGAGGCAAAGCAACACTCAAATGTATCATGAACTAGGTGGCTACTCTCCCAGGAGTTATGGCAGTCTCAAGTATTAGAGTCAGCTCATGGAAAAGTGCAGGGAGTTTCCCTCAGGAACGGCCTGTTTGGCTCAGTGAAGGTCAGCACTCATCCCAGCAGGAAATAGAGTTTTATGGTTTAGCCCTGGTAGCAGCAGCCCAGTTAAGTCCTTATGGGGACATGGCTCAGGAGCGCTTTGTCAGTGCTGTGCCAGATGGCAAGGCCTTGTGCTGACCAAGGGAAATACTCTGCCTTGATCTCCAGGCTGGCCAGCCCAGGCTCCTGCCAAGCTCTCACCCCCAGCCTCTTTATCTACCTCTGAGCAGGCTGACCAGCTGGGCATGTGAATTCCCAGCCCTGCTCTGTCCCCATTCACTTTGCTGGGGCTTCCTTTCCCTCCAAAGATGTCTCCTCTAATGCATTGGCATTGCAGCCCAATCTGCTCCAGAAACCTGCCTGAAGATGACTGATATCTCTCAAGTAAACAAAATGGTTAATGATATTCCAAGTGCTTTGATATGAACCACGTGTACAATGTAGGGAAGGTGGGTTTTGGGTGTAATTCTTGTCCCACCAAAAAAACCTCTGAGTGCTTGTTCTACCATTAATGACCATTAATACACATCCTATTTTCCTGCAGCATCTATTGTACTCATTTAGACTCTGCTGAGGACACAGACAAGGATGAGAAACTAAGATGTAGCTGAAAGGAAAACATATCCTTAGGAAGACACCACCAATCATTCTCTCCATCAAATGGGAAATGATCTATTACTTCTCATCAAAGGTCTTCACTGAAAGTGGGTTCTTTATGTTATGACATACCACAGAATATTGTACTGCAGCATTAATTACTGCATATACTCATCATAATACTCCAGGACTGTAGAATTTTATGGCTTTTTACCAAAAGTACATGCTTGGTCTTTTCATTCTGAAAGTTTCTTAACCCACTTTTAGAGAGGAAAGCTTCTTTAAAAATTGTAGTGAATTAAAAGTTGTAAAATTTTAATTATTTGTAGCCTCAAGGATCAAAAAGTGGAAAATAAAGCACTTCATTTCTAGCTTGCTATATTTGAACTAAAAGAAGATTGTTGTTTAAAAAATAACAACCAAAGAAACAAACCCAATCTCATTTTAAGAGTTGTTTTTAGGGGATCTGATTCAATGTATTCTGCACTCTTTGAGACTGGGACTGAAACTCCTTCCTGTTTGTCTGTGGGCTCACGGTGAGAAGGCTGACAGTTGGGTTTCAGTTTTTTGTAAGTGGAAGTGAGAGGAGGTAAAGGAAGAACTTGAGTCTCTGTCCTGCAACCATGTTCAAAGTAAAATGCCCTGGTGTTTCTGCATATGAAGCCTTTGTCAGTGTTGGAATCTCTAAAATCTGCACACATCTTAAAAAAGGAGAGAAGTATTTTCTCATTGTGTCTGGTCAGTAATATTAATACATGATTATTTTTGTAGCTTTGAAATGTTGTGGAAGTTCCTTATCTTACATTAACTTCTCAAGCAGGGCATTTGTCTGGTGTCAAACTAGTCTGGCATGCCAGCCTGACTTTTAAGAAGAAAATGTCCTTATATTAGTTGTATCTCTCTTGGGATGCTCTTTTATTCTTTACTTATGAATAAGTCTGTTAAATTATGTTTGTTAACAAACTTTCCATTCTTAGGAAAGGAGGGGCCTTTTTCCTCTTTAAGGGCGTTTGTTCTACTTCTACTTCTGAGGATTACTCATTTCCAGTACACTGGCAGGTAGCATAGACAGCAGGGTTTAATGACAGATTTTTTTATACCTGAGTCACAGGATGTACTTTGGAAAGAATATAATGTTATTTGGAAGGAATTACTGTCTCCAGTGTAGGGCACACACAATGTAAAAACTATCAAAATAAAAAAGTGTCTCACCATTTTCTTCCCAAAGAAAATGTGGTCAAACCAAACTGTGGTCAGCCAAAAAAGACAGATAAAATCAGAGTTCTGCAGTCTGTGATCACTCCAGGAAACATAAGAATTTGATCCAGTAAAAGGCTGCAGAATGGTGTTTGTAAACAATTGTCCACACAGTCACTCACTGATATGACAGAAGAACAACAAATGGTGAGAGAGAAACCTTCAGCCTTTGGCCCTTTTTTATGGTTGTAAGTGCAAATCTCTGTGACACTGCTGTGTAAATTGTCTCATCCTTCTTCAAAAAATGTTTTGAGAACACTGGGATTGACACCTCACAGTTTCTATGATTTTCTCCTATACAAAGGGTAACTTACACAGCATTTGACAAAGGCAGCTGTGTCTCTCCTGCACTCCTCAGCACTTGATTACTCTCTTGTCTTGTACTGCAATCAAACTGTAAAATCTGGGGTGATGACCATCTCCTCCTTTTTTCTGGACCTCTTAGCCCAACAGGATCAGGCTCATGATAAGGATATTGAGGAGCCAAAGCAAAAGTAGTAAAAAAAAATAAATTGAAAATAATTAAGATAATGAAGAGTTAAACAAAGGAAGCGATAAGTACCCGTATTTAGCATATTATATATAATTTTAAACAGTTAGTAATGGAAAAGATCACCACAGGAATAATAATTGTTACTATTTTTGTCTTGTGTAGATTTTTTAATCTATGACTTACTGAACATGCTAATTAAAGACTTTGCACATATCCAAGTAAAAGTAATTCCCATCTGGAAGGGATGAGATGTGAGAGTGAAGCAATTTAATGCCAATAATATCCTCATCTGACATTATCACTGCAGATCTGGGGTTGAGTTTCCATTTTTAATTAGCTAGCAACCTTAGTGTGACATAGATTAATTAAGTACATCCTCATCTACTGTTTGGTACATGGGCCAGCAGTCACCATCAGATTATGGATGTTTGCAATGGGCAGGTACCAGCAAATCTCTGACCTCTGAAGTGACTCAGTTATTGGCCAGAAAAATTTGCAGCTTCAGACCTGAAGGTGGCAACTTCCTTTTCATTTTGCCACTCATAATGTGTGGTAAAAGAATGCCTTTCTCCCATTTCTTACTGATGGCATTAAGATTTCAGCTTTTCCTTTGTGGGATGGCACCCACCTCTTTTCTGCAGTAAGCAGCCAGGGTGTCAGTATCAACCTCAGACTTTTTCCTTGGAGGCAGGCAGCCCCAGCCCCAGAAGACAGTCTGCTCAGTAGAAAGCAGCAAGCTTTTAAACCTTCACCATACCCTTATTTATTAAAACTTCTGCAGGTGGTTACATGACTTTTCACTGTGCTCTGTGCCCATGGGGAGGGATAAGGGCAATCACTTTCTCCCCCAGCTGTCCTGTTTGACAGCAAGGTGAGTGATTCCCATCTCTGTTTCAGAGGTCAGCTACTCATTTGCAAAACTCACAGGGTCCAATTCTCCTTGCTTTTCACAGCTAACAAATGCCCAGTATTTCTTGGAGCAGCTCTGAGTCAGGTTTGGGAAGGTGCCACAAAGCCGTCGCAAGGAGCCGGGCAGCCAAGTAGGCAAAAGGCACCACAGCCACATTCAGCTGTATCCTTCAGTAGCTGTTACAGCTGTAATCCTCCTTTTGTTCAGCCTGCAGCAGATGGTGAATCAGAGCACATTTGGGCAGGTGGAAAATCTTCCAGCAGCAATGTCTGGAGCTCTGAACTTGGCTCCTTCTTGTCCTGCCCCCTGCCTGGCTGTGCTGGCCCAGGGTGCTGAGTCTGCTCAGATGGCTGCAGACAGAGAGGAGGGCTGGGGAGGAAAAGTGGCAGATGGCAGCTGAAGCTGGATCTAAGCAGGAGGCCTCACCTCCAGACAACAAGCACTGATAGGAGCTGGATTTTTTTCCAGCTGTGTTTTGGGTGGCTATGTTTAAAAAGTGCCCCTTTGCAAGGAATTTTGATTTTAAAAGTCCACAACCATTTGCTGTTTTCCCCATCTCACCTTGCCTGTGGGCATGAAGGGACAGATCCAGATCTAAATTAAAGTATCTGTAAGTGTGAAGCTCAGGTGGCAGGACCCCATGGCTCTGTGTTGACCAGATGTAATGCTTCAGCCGGGGGAGAATTTTTTTCAAGGGATGATCCATCTTTATTGCCATGTTTGCTGTGTGAACATGTCTGTACAAGATGTGCAATAAAAATGACGTAGATTTTTCTATGGCCTTCCTGAGTTAACAGAAAGCTGGCAAAGCTTTCATAGCCCTTCCCAGGTGCCCTTCTTGTAACCATGCCAACCTGATTTGCAAACACTGAATTGGCCAAAATAGCTGTTTTCACATAAGCTAAAATTTGTCCACATAAAATGCTGGGAGGGGATGAGTAAGAAAGGTGAGCAGGCCTGTAGGAACTGGTATAAGCCCCTGCAGTGCTGTTCTCTGTGCAGCTCAGGATATAATAATGCTCTTGTGCAAGTCTAGGGGCATTTAGCAGTGGTGCTTGGTACCTGCTGCTCTTTCTTTTCACTTCTCCTGCTTTGACAGAAAAAAGGGATGGATTGTGCCACCACGATGATGCCAAGTCCTTGAATAAAGCAAGTATCAGACATTTAAAATTTAATTTTGCAACCTCACAATATAGAAAAGCTAAAGAGAGACTAACACATTATAGGAAAACTTGCTAGCAGGACAAGAAAATGTGCCAGAGGTATCAGGACGGGTCTAAGACTTAGGCCTTCACTACCCACACTGATGAGGCAGCTCTGCTGAGATCCATCAGCCTGTGCTTGCTGCCCCCCAGAAGTGCTGGTGCCACTAACTGGAGTCTTGCCACAGGACAGAAGTGTCCCAGCCACTCTGCCATGACATTCCTGGAGCAAAGGAGATCTAGCTATGAAATTTGACAGTCTGAGGGAACTGAAACCCAAGCTAATCTAAATCATAGAATCACAGAAAAATTTAGATTGGAAAAGACCCTTGAGGTCATTGAGTCCAACTGTTAGTCCAGCTCTGCCAAGTCCACACTAAACCAGAATCTCAAGTGCTACATCTGCACTTCTTTTAAATCCCCCCAGGCATAGTGACTCACCACTTCCCTGGGCAGCCTGATCCAATGCTTGACAACACTTCAGTGAAGAAATGTTTAGAAATGTTTCCTAGAATTCAACCAAACCTCTCCTGGCATAACTTGAGGCCATTAATTATGTTAATAGTAGACAGGGGACAATCTGTTTCTCCTGGCTTTCATCCTGATGATTAGGACCAATTCAAGCATTTCCTATCTTCTCAATCTATTTTTATCTGGAGGAGGTTTCACAGAACATGCAGTATCTCAAGGGGAGTGACACTCAAGTGAATGGAACTGTGTGACTTATTCCAAGCAGGAGGTGGTCTTGATAAGCTTTCCTGGTTCTCTGCTTACAGCTTCAAAAGCAATTTGCCAACCTAGGAGCTGTTTTGCTAAATGACCTAGGAGAAGATGTGCTGGTAAGGGTCCCTGGTCCATCAGCAGGAGGTTGGGCTGGAGCAGCTGGGCTCTACTTGCCAGTTGTGTCCTGCAGCACCACATGGTTGGTAAATGGTTATCCTCTGTGTCTTTCTTTTGGGCTCCATCCCATCAATACCTGTAGATGGAAGGAGTTACAGGGAATCCCCTGCCTGATTGCATGGCAGTAACTCTGCACTGTATCAGGTGTCTTCTAAAATAAGCTCAAGGGAAAGTGCTCTGGTCTATTTAATATCTGCACTAATTGCTTTTTTTTCATTTCACAGACATGAGGTGAAATGACAAAGATTTCACCAGAAATTGTGGGGCATTGTCATGCCTGGAACTGAAAAGGAAAACATCTGGGTTTCTCAAGGCAGTTTTGCAAGAAAAAGCCGGGGATCTGCCAAAAGTTTGCTAAAATTAAAAATATAAACTAAGCCTCCGAAAAAAGTTTGAGATGGTACTTCCACAACTGCAGTTTTGAGTGAAGAACAAGGAGGACGGCAACAGCCCCTCAAGACAGATTCCTGGCAGAAGGGAAGGTGGCAGGAGAAGGGGACTCAAAAGAAGCCCTGCAGATTGGCAGGGGTCAGCTTGCAGCACCCAGGCCTGGTGTGCTGGTGAAGCAGCCCATGGGCTCCATGGCTGAGGGAGTACTAAAGAGGGATAATGCTCTTTCAAAGTACCTCTGGAAAATCTGGCAGTGCCCAAAGCACTCACTGCAGTTCTGAAGGGCAGTTGTGTTATTTTCCTTTTTGTCAGGGTATAAAATTGGTTGCCAGATCCCCCACCTTATTTGCAGAAATGGAAAAGCCAGAAATAATCTCAAAAAAATCTGCCTTCCAGGATGTAGAGCTACAGTATAGGCTCTTGCATCACCATGGAAATTAAGAAACCTCAGACAGCTTAAATCTCACTAAGAAGGAAATAAAATAGAAAAATGTCACAACATGGCAGGATGAAGTCTGTCCTTCCTGGATCCCTGGTGAGATAAACAGTTCTGACCAGGGTCAGACAGAGCAATGGAACTGTAATAGGCTCCTGTCAGAGGGCTCCACTGGCAGAGAGGAGTAATGCTTTGAGTGGTTAAAATGCATTGAAAATGTCTATCCTCCCCCTTGGAAAAACATGTTAGTTAAACATTAATGTGGTTCCTTTGCCAGTGGCACAGGTCGCAGGATGGGGACAAGCATGGACAAATGACCATAAACTTGTTTGTCTCCCCTGTCACAGATCCAGTGTTACATCCTGGTTTTAGCCTTCATACTTGCCTGATAGTGTTTGTGACACAGTGATTTTAGGAAATGGAATTGCTGGTTAGCCAGCACAGACTAAAGGCTGCTGATGAAGGTGCTGCTGTGCCAGTGCCACCCCTGCCTTCTTTCTCAGTCTCTCAAATATTTCCTGCTGCCATGTCATTTGGCTGGACACTGGGGCTTCTCTGACCCTTCTCTGAGCCATGGAGCTGGGTAGGTTCTCTGCTAGTTTAAATGACCTTCATTTTGTGCAGAGGAGTTTGTAGAACTGCAGCTTTGGGTGTCAGTGTATATTGTATGCACTGGGGCTACCTATATGAGAGGACTGGCAGAGCATTCTTATTTTGAAGTATGGCAAACTTTATAAAAGAAAAGTTTATGAACAAGGCAATGGTAAAAAAATCATTTCACCAATACCCATTACACTCAAATATCTAATGTGAAAGAATTAAAAAGGGATTGGTGTCTAAAAGAATTTTATATGTGGAAGTGATTTTGAGAACAAGCACACATCACAGACTTAAAAAGAGGCTAAAAAAAGTAGACAGATGGTCAGATACCAAATTAGATGCAATTAGGATATGGAAAGATAATTTATCATATTCCTTATTCCCAACTTTCATATAGACACTGGACTTGGCAAGCTCTTCATCTGCTCTGATGAGTGCTTACAATGGAGCTGAGAGGTCTGAGCACTGCCAGACCTGGCAGATCTCTGTTTTTTGCAGGCTCAGTCCTACCAGCTGCTATCCCTGAGGTGCTGGCTGCTTTGGCCTCATTTGTTCATTTGCTCTTCCTGTGCCCATGATTTCACATGGTTTCACAATAAATCCAGCATTTGGGCTCTGAGGTCAAAATCACTGCAGCCACACAATGTAAAGTGCTGACTTACAGCAAACTCTTGCTGCTGAGTCAAGTTTTCACTGTTAATCTGTTGTGCTGGCAGGGTTGGGTTTTTTTATAGGAGCTTTAGTACCATCTGTTTGTGCTGCTTGAGCTTTATGTGGTTCAGCCATCATCTCCTGTGGCCAGCCCAGGGACAGCACAAATCCTGTGTCTTTCTGAACTTTATGAGAGAATGGAATCATGTGAGGAAGATATTGGTGTTGTCTCTGATTAACAGACTTTTTAAAAATAGCTGGAAGGACTGGAGTACCAGACCTGCACAGTGACAAGAAACAGTGAAAACTGTTCATAGAAAAAAATTAAACAAGCTAAATATTAAATCCACATGGAATGCCATGAATTTGAATGTCTAAAATTTATCTCTTTAGGATTTCTGAAAGACAAATTCCAATACTCTTTAACAGACAGATAAAATTCTCTGAAGCCAGATCTGAAATGAATGCATTTCTTAAGATGCCTCATCTCCTCTCATGTCCTTTTGCTTCCTGGCCTAGCTTCAGATCATATGTAGGAGCAAGCCATAGTTTGTACAGAACTTATTACAGGCAATATGTTCTGGCTAATTTTAAGATGAAGGATCTCAAATATTTCCATTTCTTTTATGAGAAAGTAAAGAATTTCTGCATAAAATTATCAATAAGGAAAATATCTTTCTCCGAAACCAGGTCCTGGTTCTTCATGTTACCTAGAAATAGGATAATGAAGATAATGAATGTTTTGAATCACAGGTAGTTCTGAAAGAAATGACAGGGAAAAATAATTTTGAGTTGCATCAAAACAGAAACCTTTCAGAAATGGCTGGTGAAATTAAAAGGTTTGAGAAAATTAATTTCAGGATAAATGAAATACTTGATTTGAGTAAAATGCATTATTCTTTCTGCTTTGAGCACTGCACACATATGAAACATAGTAGGAAGTAATTTCAAGGAACTACTAAGACAGAAAGATAAAAAGAAATCAATTTCATTTTGAAAAAAAGCAGAAGTGAAACAAACAACTTTCTTAAAAAGAATTTTATTTTTTTTCTCTTAATAGACAATCATAGCCCAGCATCAAATTACAGAAGCTCACAGCATTACTGAAACTCCTCTGAGAAATAATCCCACATTTGTGCATGTAAGTTGCTCTCCAGGTGGGAAGAGGAGAGAGCAGGAGGGGATGCAAACAGCCATAGGGAGAAGGAGCTGCGGGCCCTGCTGCCATCTCCTCTGATGAGTGTCCTGGGGGACCCCAGTCCTGGTTTGCTGGCAGGACTCAGAGAAAATGAACCTGCCTGGGACTCCCAGCCCACACTCTGCACAGATGGAGAAGTCTTGAGCCCATGGAAGAGAATCAAAACCTCTTGTTCTGAAATTACTTTAATCTGGTGAGAGAGGGACCTCCATATGGATGATAAAATAACCAGAAATTCTTCCTGACAGCATAACCTAGTTAGATTTCCTGTATAAATGGACTTGAGGAAGACACTAGAAGGCTGATCTTTGTGACCCCGTTCCCTGTTTGTGTGTGGCACCTGAGATGCCACCCTGACTCAGAGGAAATTCCAGAGGGAGGATCCCTCCCCTGTCCCTCCCTCTGGGTCAGCTGTTGGTGCATCAGCCTCTCGCTTCTAAGAGCAAAGGGAGTGGGACAAAGGGACACCCTGAGTTCATGCTTTGAGTGATTTTGCTGCAATATTCTGCAATATTGCCTTGGTACTGGTAGCCCAGGTGCAGCTCTGTTGTTTGCCCTTCAATTTCACCCCAAATGTTCAAATCGCTTTCTGTCTGATTTTCAATTTATGCTTCAGGTTACGTCTTCTTCTTGACCTTCCTAAAAGTTGTATTTGCTGTATTTGCAAAGGCATTATCAAACAGCTATTTGCTGCTGCTAATACAGAGAAGGGAAAAAATATTTCTGCCAAACACACGAGAGAGATTCCTACTCCTAAGGGCAGGATGTCAGCTCTAATACCTTATCTGCACATGAACTCTACAACTCTACTGCCTTGTCATGGCTTAACCATCTTGAGGTGGAAGTGCTTATTTCTAGAAAGAAGAATCCACAGAGGCAGAGGCATATTTATATTAATCTGGAATGGAAGATGGGACTGTAAGGTGTGTGAGGCATAAGTGAACCTGTAAGGATAAAGCCTCATCTTCATCTGTAACTCAGTGGAAACTTTCCAATTGGAGTATTTTGGCTGCATGTCATTATTTGAAAGGGCATATTGCTGCAATGTAGTGTTTGCTTACTTTCTGCATACACTATGTACTCCATGGATTAAAAAAAAAAAAAAAAAAAAAAAAAAGTATTTTGGCATAGGACAAAGCAAAGGCACAGTAACCATAAAACACAGCACAGAAACTCTGATGGCAATCACCCTGCACAGCAGGGGGCTCATATTCAGCTAAACCAGTCTTCTGGTACAGCAGGTTCTGGCTAGTGAGACTCCATTGTCATTTACAAGCAAGCATATTTAAGTGGTTAGGATATCTTCATTCCATTTTGTTCTGATTTGGCTGCTCTCCTTGTACTCATTCTCTCTGAGCACACTTAAGGGACCAACCCCTTCATTTGCATATTCAGTTGCACAATAATTTTTTCATCAGGTCACTCTTCTGTGAATTGCCATTTGCCAAGTACTGCATTTGGAAGCATTTGCTGGTCTCAGGAGAGGTAATGCTTCACTTGTGTTGGGAAGAAGAAGACAGAAGTCCTCACAGGCAGGAAAAGCTGGGCTAGATGAGAAATGCATTAGCATAAGTAAGATAAAAATTTAAGGCATTTAAGGCACAGAAATTGTAATTGCAAAATGCATCTGTGTGAATTCTGGCATTAAAGGAACCCTGAAACCACAAAGAAAATAACTGCCATTGGCCTGGGAGTGACAGTGAAGCAGGTTCAAACTGAACTCCATGCTGTGGTGTTTGGGATGCCCAGAGGACATGTGCAATCACTGGGTGTACCTGCACAGCACACCTGGGGGTTCCAGCAGCTTGCCACTGCCAGGAGGGGCAGCCCAGCCATTCTCCACTGCACTGAGCTTTGCCCATCTCTGTCCCTCAGATGAGAAGCTGTGAACCAATTCTCACCTGGCAGACACTGCTCACCTTTTACTTTTGGTGGGGTTATTTTTGGGCAGGACAAGCAGTTTTAGTTGGTGCTTCATTCCAGCACTTGGGAGAGATCGAGGTCTCTCAGGGAGTGTGAGCAGGACAGACTCAGTTTGCAGCACCTGGGAGCTCATGCACTTTAACTGCACTCTGGTTTTAGAACCCTAAGGAATCTGTTCCTGGGCTGTAAGAGCCCACCACCTTTCTCCAGGATTCATAGTTCTACAATATCTTTTTCTCTGTGTAGAGCTTCTGAGCTTAGACAAAAAACCCAGTGTGTTTGGAAGCATGGAGTATGTGCCCCTTACACTGAGAAGCAGAGGCCTTGAGTAGTTAGTAGGCATGTTCTAAACAGTGCCAGAGAAAGCTATGGCTTTGGACTTAGGATTGCTCAAAGTTTATCGTTTTTCTCTCCTCCCAGTTCCCGTGAATTGATAGCATCATTGTTTCTCATCATGTCAACAAACCAGCCTCAAATACCCAGGGTTTGTCCCTGCCAAGAAAGTTCAAAAAGATCAATAATGTGAAGAGAGCTGAAAGTCATTCAGATGCAATCACATCAGTACAGGTTACTGCTGGCTTTTCTTTTTTTTCTGTGTAAATGTTGTGGTTTCGAGCTGGTTTCAGTGTACAGCCTATTCCTAAGAACCCTACAACACCAGCTGCAGCTCCTGCCCCTTGTGCTGCTATCTCAACCTGACAGACACTGCTGCTAAACAGCAGCAGAACTGAAATGCTGAGGAATGTGGATGGGAAGAGACTTTCTGGAGACCAAGCAAAGTTTGTAAGGAGAACAGCTCAAACTGCAACTGTATTTGGGAGGTCGAGATTCTGTAGAAAAGATTAATTTGAGACTCTTAGAACAGGAAAGGAGATTTAACCACATATCTTTCATTAAATAGCATGAGGAAATCCCCATGTCCAGCTTGGAAAATTTTGATATAAATTACTTAGCTGCAGAATGACAGTCTTCCTGAGCAGTACTAGCTCCAGTTCTGACCCTTTATAAATACCAAACTCATAGAATACAATGACAGAAAACAAACACAGAAAAATTGTTACACATACAAAAATGCTGAAAAAATGAATACTTTTCATGGAGACAAAAATAAATAAATAAAACAAGGTTTTAAATTCAAGCTGGCATTTAGGGGCTACAACAATCTAGAAAGCTTGCCAGGAAAAGGAGCACTAACCAAATGTTACTGTTACTATTCTTTTTCTGGTAAAGCAGGAGCCAGTTGTTCTAGAGTTTATTCCATTTATTTTAAAGGGAGCTCTGATTATGCTGTTCTCTTAAACTTCTAACTACTTCTGGTTTCTTTTTTTTTTTGCCAAACCCACAAAAATTTGTTAAGGAGGACTTGGTTAGTCCAGTGCCAATTTCCATTTCTCTATTTCTGGCCATTGCTTCTTTTAAATCTGACATGAGCAGAGGTAGCTTGGTGGGTTTGGAGCTTAAATTCCCACTCTTTGACAATCCAAGAATGGGAGAACTGCAGCTTGATATAACACTCAGAGTAAAAATTAGGGAGGTGTTAGGTTTCTTTTTAAGCCATCTCTTCTGTTTGTCAATGTTCCTTTATCCCCCCCACATTAATGACTGCTGAATAGTTTATAAAGAATGCTGCAGATGACCAGTCTTGTGTGCTGCAAAGTGTTCCATTCCTCTGCCCCTGGAAGCTCCCTGGTGTGCACACCATTACATGTCTGTACAGAGAGCCTAACAGCTTACACTGTAATAGGAGGTGAGGAAACAAATCTGTTCAACTCTTAGAAGGGGAAAAAGGAATAGATCTGAAAAGAGATCCAATGAGAATTATTGCAGAGTTGCATTGAAAAATAAATTTAGCTAGTCATACAAGGTCCATCAGCCTGTTGCTCCCTGAAAGAACAAGGCTCTATATCCTTGCCTGTGGCCTTCCCAATACCTTTTGAGGAAGTGAGTATGAACCAAGTCCCTTCAAGAAAACAAGAACCAATCACCTTTGTAGCTTTTGGTTTTGAAATATTTCCCCACTGTCCAAATCAAAAAGTTATTTCATAAAATCCTTGTTCATCCAGTTTTGACCTGAGGCAGAACTAAAGTCCCCAAGCACCAAAGTGCTCAGGGAGACCATAATTCATTCCAATGGCAATGGCAGCTCAGCTTCCAGCTGCTAAAGGACCAGGCTAAAGGACCTCTCCCTCCATGGTTCCTTCTAAGGGGCTGTGGGTGCTCATATCTGGGAATGGGATGGGGATGGAACAGGGAGAATCAGGGTCTTTCCTGTGTAAGCCCAGGTGGGCCTGCATAGGTATAATATCAAACCAGTATAGGATCAAGAATTGTGCATAAAGTCACCTCCAGGTACTGGTTTGCTACTTCAGACCTTTTCTGATGGCCAGGATTCCAAACCACCAAACTTTCTTATTGACTATTTTAGTGTTTCCAAAACCAGGAAACACTTTTTACCCTGGAGCAGCAGCTCTTCAGCTTTGAAGCACAGAGCATTCTGTGGCTGAGCTGGGAGAAGCAGCTGGTTATTCACACAGTGGTACAGGGCTTGTACATTAATGTGGCTCTTTTGAAGCTAATTACCAGAACATAACGAAAGAAATAAAAGTTGGATGGAGTAACTTCTTGAACTTACTCTAATCTGTGGACTTACAATTGGTTTGCAATGCCATAATTTGCTGTGACATAGTTTGTGGTATGCAAATCATGGAGAACTCTGCTCTCTCTGGCTCTCTATTTTGGCTTCAAAGTACTTACCCTCAGAAAGTCCTTGTTCCCTCCTTTGACTTCAGAAAGATTAAAAAGAGTAACTGACACTGTAATTTAACTTCTTGATGACCATATCAGTCCCGTAGATCCTCCTCAGTGAAGATGCTGATACTGCTGCTGATAAAATACAAGTTGTCTGATAGGCACCTGCCCCAAATTTATTCCTGCACTTGACATGAACAAAGTGTAGCTAAGGTCAAATATAAGTTCTAGTTAATCATAGTTCTGGAGTGAAGTAGAAGCAATGGACGTAAATTAGTGTAATACAGAGCAATTCTCGGGAAAAGAAACCCTAAGATTTTATTATTATCTCCCTGTGAGACTGCAATTTGCAATTTGCACTATAATTCCATCAGCTATCTTTTCTGCTTCTGTGCATAATCAGATATAACATCACATGTCATTAAAGAAACAATTATTCTAAGGACAGACTAATAAATGCCTTCTGTTAGATGCAGGATTTAGCCAGCAAACATAAATAGACCTTTTGCATCAATACCAGTGAGGATTAACAGTGACATTTTTATGTCACCCACTCATTTGTGAATTGCCACATTGTCACAGCAAGCCACAGGGTGGAGGGAAAAAAAAGGAGACACAGCAAATGCAAAGTTGTCATTTGTGGGAGTGAAGAAACGGTGGCTATTTAAAGATGCTAGTCAAAAACTCTAAAATGAGGAAATATTTGAATCCCACATAAATTCCATATATAAGAATGTAGGATTGAACATTTAATGAGAATTTGGTGAAGCAGATTTTTTTTGGGTACAGTACTTCTTATTCACAGTCTTCCTGTGTTAACTTGGACAACTCACACAGTATTTGTGTGACTCATTTTCTCAGACTTTTAATTTTTGGGGTATCATTTAGGCAGTGTTTCCCATTCTTACTGGAAGCGGTCTAGTAGTGTCTGCAGAGAATCTACAGATGCTCTGTATGGAAAATTGCTCTGTAGGGAAATTCTGCTGTTCTGATGAAGCATGGGAACCTGAAGATCCTGTGATAACAATTGGATTATTTTTCTTCACACTCCACAAATCAAAAGAACAGATTGCAGGAGCAACAGGATTAATTTGATTCTTAACTGGTGGATAGTTAAAATGAGACACTGAAAAATTAGACAAAATTTCAAACCCCAACTTTTCAACAGAGGTATTTTTTTCAGCAATTAGTTTCTTAGTACATAGTAGGTTTTCTGCAGCACTTCTCAATACAGCAGTTAGCTATCCAGGCCAGGGTACAAATGCAAATTGTCAGATAAAGCCTTGCAGCCAGTCTTGCAGTCACACACTGATTTCCACATACATTCATTGACTAGGTTGGGCTTAAGTTCCTTCCGAAGAATATTTTATCAGTTAAGCCTGAATGCAGTTGTGTCCTTTGAACTGAGTTTCAAGGATAAAGATTTGAAGATTTAATGATACCCCTTTGATGTTATTTGAAATTTCATGAATGTCAAATGTTCTACAAGATTTTGGAATGAGTTGACTGGCTCCCAGGAAATTCATAGTGAGGTGCTAGGGATAAACAGGAAAACATCTAGCCAAAATCATTATGACTGGGAGTTTTTTTATGTGTCTGCATACATTTGCTCTATTTTGCAGGCATCATCCCTGCCTGGCTGCCACCATTTAAACTGGCTACAAAGATTCTAGGGACTGTAGGTGAGGAGCTACATCCTTTTCTGTATTTGAACAACATCCAATGTTATGGGATGCTGTACAACGTCATCAGCATGAGTTTGGACAGCTTAATGCATGTTTGGACAGCTTAATGCATTTCCTCCTCTCCCAATCAATCAATTTTCACTTCTTCAGTATCATTTCCCTGTTGTTTCATTCAATCTCAAGTCAAACAAGCAGGCAAAACTTGCCACACTGGCAACAAGAATTCCAGAGATTATGGCAACAGTTCCAAAAAGAACACTGGTGAAAAAGCAGTATTCTGCGAGTAGGTAATTCTTCATTACTGACTACTGTAACAGGTCAGAGGGATTTAAACCAGAAAAGGCCCCCTGAAGAGCACTAGTGTGGAATGTGGAATATTAAAATCACTCAACAGTTACAAAGACAGGAGCTGTTGCCCTGCACTGCTTTTTCACTGTGTGTACTGGCACGTCTGAGATAGATTGCTTTTTTTTTTCCATTGTCTTTACACCAGGCATTTCACTTTGAAGGGTGTGTAGGAAAGTGAACTTTCAAAATGTTAGTCATCTGTAAAGTTACAGTATTGGACTTTCAATAAGACATGAGGCAAAGTTCTCCAGAATGTAGATTCAGTTACACAGGGATCAAAAGGGGCTCATCTGCAAGAGGATGCTGTGGGCATGCCAGTGAGCCAGAAATCCCATTAAGGACCCCTGCAAAAGATACTCCTTTTGACATGGTTAATGAAATAACATTGGAAATCCTGTGAACTATGTTCAGTGTTTCTTGTTCAAAGCAGAGTATGATTCACAAGGGCTGACGTTAAGGTACACAGCACTAAAACCTCAAGGAGAAAGTGTGGTCTTTTTCCACATTTGCCACCAACTTTTAGTTTTGTCTCTGTTATAATTAAAATGATGTATGTGGAGACCTTTATCATCAACACAATTTTTGTTCTTTCCACTCCTAAAATTTCAAGTGGAAAAGGAAAGCTTATGTTTAATTTTTCCATTTAATTCTTAATAAAGAGATTTCTTTATTTGAAGCATCCCCAGTTTCTGAGCTTTCTAGATCTATTAATCAATATTTATAGAATTCAAATCACTAAAAAATAGAAAGAGAGGGGGGAAAAAAAGGGATGTATGGGAAGTAGCTGGGAAAGAAGAGGATAAAGACGAACAGCACTGTGATCCTGAGAGCTCTGTGCTTTGCCAAGCACCATCAGCAGACCTTTTCATAGCAGGACTTTGCTACCTAGTGGGAAATCAGTTGCTTTGCTTTTAGCCAAGGTTCCAGCCTAGAAGGAATCACACTTTAATTTAAAAATCACTCATTTGTTGTCTGTTCTGAGTTAAATCGAAAACTTTGCAATGATGCAAAAAATAACAACTGCTATTCTGTACCTCTGATATATCAGAGAGAAAAAGGCTTTCCCTCAGTGCATACAGCAGAAGTCGCTCCTTAGTGTTTGCCTGTTTGCAAACATTGCTTCAGATAAATTTACTCCAGATCCAGGAAAAGTTTTGGGTTCTCATTTTGTTTAAGCCTCACAAATGTAAACACAGGATAAAGGCCACTACTACATTTCTCTTACATACACAAGTTCAAGAACTGCCCGGCTCTTAAATTATTCCAGAAAAAAAAATTGGCTACAAGGAAGTTGAGATTACAGCAGGAACTTGAAGCGGACTTTCAAAGTTGAGAAAATTTCAATACCCAAAAACTTAATATTGCCTAGCATGCTGACAGCTGTCCCTGACTTACTATACAGTCTTTAAAAGACATACTAAGGATGTAGTACTGCAGCTCTTACCCGTGATACAACTCATTTTGCAAAGAAAATATATCCTTAATGAGATGTCTTTAAGAACAATTATGTATCTTATGAACAGATATGATAACCTTGCAGCAACTCTTTAGTTTCCTACTAAAGCTACTGTTCAGTGTTGATCCAGCAGATTTCTGTCAGTAGCTAGAGATTAATACCAGACTGTTAATTAGCTATGGCAGCTATATGAGGTACTTTGCACCATTTAACACCAAAAGTATTCTCAGCCCTCCAGTGTCACCATTGTTCAGTTCATGTCATTTATTCACATGTGAAGGTGTAATACCTGTGTAAATGTCAAAGTGAAGTAGCATCTCTGCTTCCAAAGAACTGCCAGCAGCTTCAAAAGGCCTCAGACTCACCAGTGCTGGAGCCACACTGTGCAGCTGCAGACTGCAGGGGTGGCAGCTATGACACCCACAGCCTGTTCCACCCAGCCCAGCTGTGGCAGAAGGGGACATTTATTTCAAGCTGCAGGAGACAAGTGTGAGGTTGGTAGCTAATGGTCCTGCTGTGGGAAGCAGCTGAGCCAGCAGGACTTACCTGCATTCCTCTAGTTATACTGTCCCAAACTGTCACAGTCACTTCCATAAGACAGATCTATAGTTAGACACCATGCCACAGGTAACAAGGAAAAGTAATAGCAAATATAGCTGTCCTTATATGTTCAAGTGTTACAAACATGTTTTCTTGTACTTGGATGCTTTATATCATCCAGTGAACAGAGACATCTTCCTAAGTCTGTACAGTTAATTTGTCTCTGTATTTAAAGCAGTAAAAGGGACAGCACCTCTTTAGTATGAAATGTCCCAAGGGATTTCTGTACCTCAACATATATTGCAGACATACTTTATATCTTTTTTAAAAGAAAACCCCCCAACACACTTCCAGAATAGTCACCCCTTCCACCCAAACTACCATCACCCCACCCAGCTTTAAAAAAGACATCTGTTATTTATGCCCACCCTACTATCACTATCTCAGGCACTCTTAAGGAATTGCAAAGTGAAATAACTGGGACACTTCAACAGCCAGCCAGAAAAAGTGAAAGGCTTCTGGCTTCAGCAGAGAAGTACTGAGGAAATGCCCAGATACAGCCCACATGACTGAATTATTCTGGTAGTTAGTAGCATTTGAGATTAGGTTTACAAAGTCTCTTTTCATGGCCAAGGGTTGATGCAAGGATACATTCTACAGGCTTTCTGCTTTACACTGACAGCAGCCAGCTGCAATCATTTACCTGCACTGATGCAGAGCCATGCATGGACACGGATCTGCTCACTTCTGTCACTCTGGCCAGTCCCACTGAGGGTTTGCCAAATGCCGCTTAATGAAACAAGGGCAGGTTAAAATTGGTTAATGTGACTTGCCCCCAGGGGAGGGGGCAGTTTACAGCTCTCTGTGCAGAAGGGCAGGTGCACCTAAATACACTACAATGGCTCATTTGGCACGGCTGGTCTAGCTGAAGGAACACTGAATGCTTTTGGACCTTGACCTGAGCATTACCTGCTATCTCATGTGCCACTTGCAGCTTCACTCCTTGTGAAAGTCTCAGAATATGGTTTCTTCAAGGTTTTACCACAGGAGATGAACTACCTAACTTGTAACACAGTTTTATTAAAAGCAGACACAAAACCTGGTAGGTTGGTTCAATTTTTCCAATAATGAGCGCACATTAGGACACGACAACACTGAATTTGGCTAAACTGAAAATTCATACAAGATAAATTGTGGAACAGGTGTAAAATGATATTTCATTATAACAAAACTAGGAATTAATGTTTCATTTTTTCTGTCAAACTGTTCACAGTTTAGCACAAACTAAAAAGCTAGCCCTCTCCTAATCCCTTCTATTAATCTCAGACTTCTTCCTTTGCACACTCAGATGAGGACATAATAAAATGAAAGTATGCACCTTTTTTTTTTTTTTCAATGCCAACAAGTTGGAAACAAAATACATAACTACTTTTTTCTGGATGAAGTTTCTGATGTTTAGCCTATTGTCTTCAGGTTCATATGCATTCTATGTAACTGAAGGTGTATTAAGTCAGGACAGTAATCTCCTTAGCCTTCCTTTCTAGCTAAGGGAAAATAAGTTAGCAATGCAATGCTGAACAGCTTCTCTTCCAGTGAGAAGCCTGAAGTTAAATTGGGCTATTCTGATGTACCAGGGCTGTGCTGCAACAGCTGTAGCTACACTCAATAGAAGAGTTGTTTGTGCTTTTGCAAACAGTACTAGTCACACAAAGAAATGCTGGTAAGAGGGCCAACTCAAATATTTAGCATCAGACATTAATTTATGTTAAGAGCTCTAAGCAAGCCATCTCTGTCAACTATTACCCTTTAGGAGAAGGGATGCATGTTTAGATACAATTTTCTAAAGAACTAGTCAAGCCATTGCATGATCAGCAAGCCTCATGGAGACTGCTCTTCTACCAAGTTCTCTACTTCCCCCATAACCTCAGCTGCTTTCACATGCCTCTGCTCTCTCCTAAGTTCCCAAGAACACTTCCTCCTCCTTCTTCTCTCACTTGGGTCACCATACTACTGATTCAGGGTTGCTTGGCTTGGAGCTGCATGCATCCTGATTCACAAGCATGGTAACAGCTGAGACTTTTTTTCAGTTTAAGCAAAAATCTGGATGTCTCTTAGGAGCTACTGGCCACATGAGGTTTTAACATATCTTCTGGTGAGGTAACAGCTTCAAAGAATTTTTAGATACACCAAAATCCCACAGTCTAGCTTGCTGATGAAACTTCCCTTTACAGTAGCCACCAGCTGTAGTTAAGACACATTACAAAATACCTTAATCCTAAACCCTTTTTAATTAGGTGTTGACCTTTACACAGTGACTAAAACTAGTATTAGTCTTTCCAGAGTCAGAGATATTAAGCTGCACAGAAATAAGGTCAATATACTATTTTAAGTTTAGCAATGCCACTCTCCCAGGCCCTTATTTAGACATATTTGTCTACAACAAAAATTGTTGCCTCTTCATTTATATTGACATGAGTTATTAGAAAGTAGCTGCCAAAGAAAAATGTTACTGCCTTGCAAACAACTTTACTGTATTTTTCCATGTCTTATTGCTTGAGTGCTAGACAGCATCAAACATCCTGATAATAAAAAAAAAAAAATCAACACAAACCAGTAGATAGTTTTAACACCAATATGCACCTAAGTATGCAGCATACAGGAGCCAATTCAGAGCATTCATGAGCTCTTTTTATTTCATAAAACTAAAGCTTACAGATTCTCAACTCATAACCATTCAGAGAGACAACCACAAAGAGTGTATTAATAAAACCCAACAGGCTTCCAGGCCTCTAAAATTTCTTGAACATAAAGTACAAAAAAAGATACCACATGTTACATTACAGTCTTTCTGCCTTACACACCATCATAAAAAGTGAACAAACACATTCAGTAACTTCAGACAAACCATTAAAAAGATACCAGTAAGTGCTCCAGTTTTCTGTACCATACAACTTTATTTCAGTCACATTTCAGTCACATCTTTCTAGGAAATGTATCCAAAATATTTGACTCAAGCATACCTTTAGACTGCAAATATACTGAAATAGGGCATCAAGTCTTCCCTACCTAAAAAAAAAAGAAACCATTAAGTTTTAGGTCATATTATAAAAAGTAACCATGTGGAATGTGACAAGTCATAATGTGAAATCAAAGTGCTTTATTCCCATAGCGCAGAGAGACATGAGTGGTTATCCAGCCATTCTTTTGTACATTTCAAACACCAAAAGAGATATTTGCTCTGTTGCACCCCACCTTGCAAAATGACCTTTGGATCATTATGGTGAAATTTCATTAACTGACAGCTAAACAGTATCAGTGGACCAGCAATTTCACCTTGATACTTCAAATAATGATATAAATGAGGCATCTTTTGATCATTTTTCAAGTTCCCTTTATAATCTGCAAAGTTCTACTGTATTATGTAACATTATATTCCAGTTAATCTCCTAAAATCCAAGGTATGCTCTATTCAAAACCCTAAAATTATTTCCCTGTAACCCAATAGCTGTCTAAGACTTGGCATTTTTGTGCAATTCTTTGCTATTTGCACGTGAAGAGAGAAACACTTCACCCAACAGCCTGTATGAAAGAACCATAAACTCTCAAAGCAGAAAACAACTTTAATAAGGTTTGGACATCAGTAGTTGCGTGGAACATGTGCTCAATTCAGATGTGCCCATACTGAAGAATACTCATGTTCTCAGCGTTCAGTCAGAAAACTTCCCTCCCACAGAAGTCTAAAAACCTATTTATCTTGCAGAGGAAAGTTTAAGACTTAGGCATCTAATTGTAACAGCTTTTCTGTTACAACAGAATTAGCTCTACATCATAATATGTATGATTAATCTTCCCTGTTTCAGACACCCCACTGTACAGGTGCACAGTTTAAACAGGGAGAACTGAGGGAAAATTTCTGGCCCCGTCCCACGGACATAAAGAAAAAGCGCTTTGCAAGACTGATCTTCTCCATTGCATTTGAGGCAAAAATCCCAAAATGAAGGCACATGAAATCTATAACATTATAGCTTATAAATTGTAAACTAAAGCTGAACCTCTCTATCATTTCTAGTCTTTTTGCACACAAGTAATGACCAGCACCTATGCAGAGGTTCTACATTATTTTTAATGCAGCTTTTTCCAGAAATAGTGAAGTGTCACTTGCATGCCTGTGCAAACACTGTCATTTATTAGGTCTTGACATGAAGTGCAGAAACTGGTTGTTTATCTGCGTGGAAAGTCTGATGCCAATGCACCAGTAGCACTTCCTTCCCGTCGCTACAAGAAATATAAGTCACTAGCAACAGCCACAGAGACCTGGCTGTTATCTCAAAAGTGCACACTCCCAGCAGCAGTTTTCCTGTGAGGTGTTCTACAGCTTGTGGCATGCATTTAATCAGTTTCAAATTTGGATTTTAACATGTCAAAGCCTATCTACTTTTGGTTAGCTACAGGCCAGGCACGCACATGCATCTTAAGGAAGCCAACTCGGAACGTGCTTTGACAGATGCTGCATTGAAACTGGCCATACTTTAACCACTAAACACAGATGAGCTGCCACACTGAGCAGCATTCAGGATCCAGGGTCAGCTCAATACCTCAGCTCTTAAGGAAAGCTGAATATGGATATAAATCTGCCTCCTAGGTTTCACTGGAACTGCTACCTTTAAAGCAGAGAAACAAGATTCAAGGTTTCCGAAAGCTTTAGCAGACGGATAGGCTCGGCAATCAGATTAAGACTTACTAGGCTGTCAAACAACAATTCAAAGCCTTGGCTATCACTTCTCTAGAAATATAGGTTTAACAGAACTCAAACACCACTGCCACCACTTAACTAGAATATGTAATTATGCTGCTTCGTTCAGAATGATAAACAGGGATTAGGTTTTGGAGTTCTAGTTTTTCACCCTACGCATGAATTCACACACCTTCCTTTTTTTTTGTTTTCTTCCCCGTTTTTCTCTATTTCCGCACAGTGTGAGTTGATGCGATTGGCACATGAGTTCCCAGCGAACACAGACCTGTAGCTATTACATTACAGAACCATATTAGAGTTTCATGAAGATTTCATGCAATGGTGTCTGTGCTCTTTTATTCTAAGAGAACGACTTTCACAGGTAACACATACAACACGATTTTCTGAATTTAAATGCAGTGAGTTACACAAAGGACATCAACAAGAATTGACCAGACTTAATAATTGGAACTGCGCTAGGTCTGGCACTTGAGAATTCACAGTGATCAAAATAAAATTGCTTTGCCTAAGACAAAACATAAGATACCAAATATATATAAAAACTCTTTGCTTCTATTATCTTGTATTAGTATTCCAACAGCAATAAGCAAGTTCAGTAGTACCTCAGACAGCAAAGACTTCTGCACATGGTTAACTTTATTCATTGCTTGCAGTGCAATGGATTATTATTTTTTAAAATAATGTATTCATTATGTCAAATCAAGCAATTTTCAATGCATAAAGTCAACACAGGCTCAACTCTTCGATGGATTGAAGCCTGGATTCTGACAGGAAACCATTCTGTACCATCTCATTTTGTGTAACCAACTCCACATTGTGCCAGGCGGTATTGCTGTTAAAGAGAAACTTAAGGTATACTTGTATTTTACTGAGGTGTTCTTCTGCCATAGCAAGTTGTTTGCTGATAGTTTATAGTACCAGTTGATAGTGTAAGAGTAAAGCATTTGCACTTTTCTTTCCCCCACTCGCTTCACTAATCCTAGTAGATCCAATAACACAGGTTTACGATCCCAAAGCCTGCTTTTAGAGAGAAAGGAGCACAGCTTTTAAACACCCCAGTGTTTCTCAACCCACCCACTGCCTCCCATTTCAGCTCTGAGGGCCCGGCTGGAGCAGCTGCTCCCAGGAGCTGTGAGCTCCCCGAGCCCTGCTGGGCTCACTGACCACACCGAACTGGGAGCTAAAGCGAGATACTCAGGACCCTTCTGGCCAGAGTCCACGAGTGCAGACTCGTACCTGCCTCACCTTCTGTGCTACACCTGAGGGCACTTGGGTCCGTGCATCCACCTCCCAGACCTCCTGCTCCCTGGCCTTATCCAAACACATTGGACTTTGGCCTGAGCTTGAATGACGATTTCAGGGATTTCTCCTCATGCTCTTCCTCCTCAGCGTCACCACGAAAGGAGGGCGTGTTGTGGATGATCTGAGTCCTGAAGCGGATCTTATTAAGCCGAGGCTTCATCCGTCCGCTGCCAGAAGCTTTCCTGGTCATCTCCTTGCCTTTGCCCGACACCGCTGCCCCATCCGTACCTTCAGCTTCCTCCCCAGCGCCGTGATGGTGGTGGGAGAGCCGGTAGTTCATGAGATTAGATGGCAACACCTTGGAGAGCCTCCAGCGCCCGCTCCCGTTGCCAGCATTCCCTTCATCCTCCTCCTCCAGGGCCCCCACGAGGTTCCGCATGTCCCCCGAGGTGCCGTGCTGCAGGTACTGCGCGGCCTTGCGCCCGCTGTAGTCGCGGATGTCCACGTCGGCGTCGTAGGCTCCCACCAGCAGCTTGACGACCTCGGCGTGGCCGTGCATGGCGGCGATGTGCAGCGCCGTGTGCCCGCCGCTCGTGCGGGCGTTGATGTCCACGGGCAGCCCGTGCCGCTGGGCGAAGTTGACCAGCGTGGCCAGCAGCTCCTGCCGCCCGTGCTTGGCGGCCCAGTGCAGCACTGTGAAGCCGGTGATAAAGTCCCGCTTGCAGAGCAGCGCTGGCTCGCAGCTCAGCAGCCCCTCCAGGCTCTCCCACCGCCCGTCCGAGGCCGACAGCATCCAGGCGTGCTCCAGGGGGTCCAGCGCCACGGAGCCGGTGGTGCTCCCCTCTTCCTCGGCGGAGGACGAGGCCACCGAGGCGCTGTCCGAGTCGCGGCCGCGGCCCCCGCCGGGGAGGGCGCCGCGCTTCAGCTGTGGGGAGCTGCCCCGCGCCGCCTCCCGCAGGCTCCGCCGGCCGCCGCCCTGCGCCGCCGCCCCGGGCGCTCCCTCCGCCGCCCCCGCCTCGTCCGTCGCCGGGGGCCGCCCCGGGCCCGTCGCTATCGCGGTCTCCTCGCCGCCGCCGCCTTCGCCGCGCCCGGGCGGTGGCCCCCGCCGAGAGCCCCTCCGCTGGCCTCCAGCCACCGCCGGGCTCGGTCGGGGCGGCTCGCCCCGGTGCGCCGGGGGCTGCGGGCGGCTGCCGGCATCCTCGCCTGTTGCCGGCGGCGTCTCCTCAGCCCCTGCTCGTGGGGAGGGCGGCGGGCTCGGCTGCTTCGCGCTGTTCTCCGCCGCCGGCTCCTGCTCCCCGGGGGTCAGGGGGGCGGCGGCGGGGGGCTCGGGGGCGCAGTACCGGCGGCGGAGGTGCACGTATTTGACGCCGGTGCCGGGCTCCTGGCGCACGGTGGCTACTGCGTTGACCAGCTCCTTGAAGCGATGCCGGGCGGCGGCGCGGCGGGAGGGCTCCGCGGGGTTCAGCCAGTCCCGGAAATGCTCCAGCAGCTCCGCGTTCCGCGCCCGCCCGCCCCGCGCCGCCAGGAACCGCACCACTGACTCCTGCTGCAGCTCCGCCGGCTCCGCCATCGCCGCCGCTACCCCATCGCGCCACCGGCGCTCCTCCTGCTGCTACTGCCGCTACTGGTGATGGTGGTGGCGCGGGCGCGGCAGAACCGCCGCTGCCCGAGCCCCTCCTCCCAGCGGCAGCATGCCCGGCAATCACTGCCGCGACGGCGGCACCGCGCCGCCCTCCGGCCGGGAGGCGCCCGCTAGCAGCGCCCGCCCCGGCGGCGGAGCCGCGGCCGCATCTCCTCCCCGCGCTCCTCCCCGCCGCGTGGCTCTCCCCTTCGGCGGCAGTTTTGGTCGCGTCCTTCTCTCTCTACTCTCCTCCCTCATTCTCTGTCTCTGTGGCGGGGCTATGGCCGCTTCCGATACCGAGGAGCACCTGGTAAGTCCCCTCTGCGGCACAGGGAGCGGCGGGTGAGCGGCCCCTGTGCCGGGGGTGAGCCCGGCGTGGCTGAGGGTTTGGAGGGGCCCGGCAGCGCCGGCACCTGGAGGGGAAGGAGGGTGGCGGTCGCACTGTGGGGAGGAAGAGGTGGATGTGCTGCCCTTGCTGTGGGGCGCCGGGCGCTGTCCCTGTCCGTGCCGGGCGCTGCTGAGGGCCGCGTCAGGGTGCGGGTCGGGTTAGCGGGCGAGATGAAGGCTCCTTCCTCACGCTAGTTCCCGGAGCTGTCAGGCTTTTGGAACACTTGGTGTTAAAGGAACTTGTGTTCAGGTGTCACTCTTCCTAGCGCTCCCCTGGCGTATCGCATATTTCGGGTAATAAGTTGAATCTTGTGTATTGAAGAGTTACTTCTGTGTAATGGCAAAGCTGTCAGCTTTGAAGACACTGAGCCCATCCACACGACAGTGTTGGAGCGTAGTTCCCATGCCTGTCGGTAGTAGTGAACTCGGGGCTCAGGAGGAGTCGGATCTGGGGTGCCCATGGGCACGTTCATGGGGGGATGTCCACGGGCGCCGCATCCTTCCCAGCACCTCGGCGGGGCTGCCGGGACCCTCACCCCCTGCAGAATCACACTCTGGGTACGGTTTTCTTCGAGTTTTGGACGGCAACTCTCAGTCACATCTACAAATCCAGTGGCAGCAGTGCCTAGACTGCTAGTCTCGTTCAGCAGAGGTTTACACAGAGTGATGAGTGTAGTCTGAGACTTAGCTTTTGCTTTGGTAAGGGATGGTGTTGGGCAGTTTTGGTCAAAAATATGTAGTAAATTTAAAAGATTACTATTTTATTTTAGGGGTTTTTTTCTGAAAGAAATAATTTTTAAACGTTACACAGTCTCAGGCCATGGTTTTTTTCATGCTGTTTTTGATGGGCAAGACAACTTTATGTAAACCAAAATATTTGATTAAATCACAGAATCTTAGAATGGTTTGGGTTGGAAGGGATCTCAAAAAGATTGGTCCCACCCCTCTTGCTTTGGGCAGGGACAGTTTTCACTAGACCATGTCACTCAGAGCCCCATCCAATTTAACGATTCTGGAGAAATCTAGTTATGCCACCAACCTTTAAAAATGGGGTTGAGGGAAGGAATGAGGTGTGAGTTAGGTGATATTTAGGTGATATCAGTTCGGTGATCAACTAGATGATTTTTTTTTTTCTTTTAGAAGTAGTAAGAATGCAGATATCCTGTGGTCTCTCTGCTATTGACAAAGAAATTGACACCCGATGTCCGTGGAAAATTTCGGAGGGAAAAATGTGGCTTCTGCTTTTCTATTAAGACAATGCTTCAGTTGCTGTCAGGTGGAATAGGTTTACACAGTGATTCTTGTGTGAGGAAGGGAGGTGTTGTGCTGAATGAGTGCTCGCTGCTTAGTAAGCAGCAGCAATTTACATACTGAAACAAGCTACTTCTATTTCTTTATTCTAGTTTGTGCAAAGTGGGGTGCTAGGTGATGACCCACAAAATGCCAGCTGCCCAATCATCAAAACTACATTTATAGATTTTAGCAAACAAGGAAATCAAGCGTCACTGGCTACTAGTCTACCTTCTGTTGGTTGTGATTCTCTCGTTTGTCATGCTAATTAGTTCACATTCGTGGTTTTTCTTTTCTTTTGAGTTGGTGGGTTTCTTGAGTTGATGGTCACAATCTCCTCCTGCTAAAATTTCCTTGGAGCTGAGTCAGTTGATTTCAGTATAGTTGCTGACTTGGCTTTGTTAGTTTCTTCCTTATATTGGGTGTTCTGCCAAATGTCCTTGTGGCCCGTAAATTTTGTATTTTTTGTGTCCACTCTCATTAGCACATCCTTCTCCCCAGGCTTTGTTAACCTCCTCCAGGTCTGAGATCATTGAGGCATGTCAAGCCCTAAGCCTTAACAAGGCGGTTCTGCTGACAAAATAATTTATCTTTCTAACATCTGGACATCAGAAGGAAATAAATTTATTCCTGTGAGGGTTTTTTTGTTTGGAGAGTTACAAATGGCAGTGCAGAGGCTGGGATTTATGCTGATGACGTGAAGGTGAAAGGCTTCCCTTCTGCAGTCACACTGAGCCTCTTGCACTGGCCTTTGGTGTGGAGGCTGGGTGGTTTGTATTAGAGGAACTGTGTTATCCTAGTGGCAATAGAGGTGCTTTGAGATCAGACTGAGTAGCTAGAGTTCATAGATGTGCAGCCACTGTCTCAGATACACTTGTCTTTAAATGGACAGGAAACTGACAGGGCTCCCTGTTTCGCAGCACTTTTTGGTAGTAATTTTCTTCTGGTAGAATGACTTGAGAAATTTTGTTTTCTGATGTGCTTTGAACGTGCTTTTTTTTTTTTAATACCCCAAAGATGTAATATTTCTCTTTAAACTGTTCACTTTGCATATGCATTTTCCCTCATATTAGTCTAAAATGGAATTATCTAATTAGAGGAATCTAAAATGAGAGTTGGTGCAGTGCAGTCTGTAAGCTCATACAAGAAAGTCCTGTTCAAATAAAGAAGAGGATGAGTATATGCCATGAGCAATATCCATATCCTTCTAGCTACAAGAATTCTGAGACTTGCTATGCATACTTATTAGAAAAGGTGTCACTTTAATGGGCTTTTAAGTGTTAAATTAAAAAATTTCCTACTCTTGACCGTGTGCATGTTCACAGGAAACAGTAATGGTTTTCAATTCCATGTGGGTTGGAAATATAAGAGAAAGAATAGCATGGAGCTGTCACCATTTCTACTTCTGATATGTAATGTTTGTTTAAAAATACAGTTCATTTGTGTGGATCAAGATATTTCCTTTTAGCCTTATGCATTTTAGTGTGCTCACTGCCTTGATGTCATGGTTCTAGATTGCTAACTGATGTTTGAAAAGGAATGTGCACCTTTAGATATTTCAATGAAATAGATGTTATGCTGTCTCAGAGTTCTGGTGCATATAATGAGTGTAGATAATGTTTTAGTTAACATTCATAGCAATTTCAGTTCCAGCTCCTCAGAATGAGTTCCATTTGGTAACGCACACCTTCCTCTGATTATGCTTTCTATTTTGAATTCTGATGCTTGGATTTTTTAGTACGTTTTTTCATATTTTCTAAGAGCAAACCAACTGTGATCTATTTTCTCCCTACAGTTTTCAGTTTGCATTTTCAGTTGGACTTGTCTACTTTATTTCATTCATGTTTCATAGGGTTGTTTGGTTTGGTTTTTTTTTTCCTTTTTTTTTTCCTTTTAAGCATTCAAATTTTTCTGTAAAGTAAATTGAAATTTTTCCTCAAATCATGGACGAAAGCTCATTTGACAGGTCTTTTTTTTCAGACTTTGGCTTTTCTTCATTGCATGTGAAATCATAAGGAATGAGTTTAACTTTCTAGTAGAATTTTTATTGCCATTGTTAACTGATATTTTAAAATTATTTTTCTCTAGCAAAATGCTGGCTGTCGAACTTTGTCCTTGTCTGCCCATGTTGGGTTTGATAGCTTACCTGACCAACTGATCAGGAAATCCATCAAGCATGGCTTCTGCTTCAACATTCTTTGTATTGGTGAGTAGATCTGGGTGCCTAAAGGCTTTAGTGGTGTATCCATCTTAGGAAGTGACTGGAATTTAAATCCAGCTGTGGTGTTAAACACTTTCTTTAATGTTAAGCATGAACTGTAATTCCACCCCTTCTCCCAGCTTTGTTTATTTGGGTTTGTGTGTTGGGTTTCCTACACAATGTGAAGACCAAAAAATGTTGAAAATGTATACCAGCCATTTATTCATTTATCAGCAGCCTTTTGGATTTTTTTGAGTAAATGGGGCTTACACCTGTAACAAAGAGCTTCAGATTAAAAAACTTCTGAAATTCCAAGGTGGTATTACTGAAATGTTTCTATATTTATCAAATGACCCTTATTCTTAAAAGATGTTTGTTGAATCTCTGGTTTCACAGCTAGCTACTTAACTTTTAAAAATCTGTAGGAAGTTAATTCAGACTTTAAAAGAAACCAAAGTGTCAAGACATTGTTCTGCTCATTACTCATTAGCTGATAATTTACCCTTATATGTAGGATGAAAAAATAATGAAAATATATTTAGTATTCACTAAAAGAATGCACAAATGCACAATTTTGCTCAGAGAAATCAGTTGAGTTTTTGTGTACGCTTTCTGAGATTATTATGTATTTATTTGATGTGAAAAATGTCTTCTCCAACCCTTCTGTTTAACTTTAGGGGAAACTGGAATTGGGAAATCAGCCTTGGTGAGCAGTTTGTTTAACACTGATTTTGAAGACTCTCCATCAACACATTTTCTTTCAAGTGTGCGACTTAGAGCCCAGACTTTTGAACTCCAGGAAAGTAATGTTCTTTTGAAGCTGACAGTTGTGAAAACAGTGGGGTTTGGTGACCAGATGAACAAAGCAGATAGGTAAGTGCCCTCTTGTCACTGTTATTTTGGTGTGGAGGCTGAAGTTTTGGTCTTAAGTGCAAGTTGATTTTACTTTGGGCTTTTGTAGTAAGTGATTGTCTTACATGTATTCCAAGTAGATGGTTGACTGTTTTCCCTGTGTGCCAAAGTAAACACATTGTTCTTCTCATGTAAGAAATTATTTTATAATTCAGATGAACTCTGCCCTTTTCTTTATGAAATCTTTTCTTTCCTAATCTTTTATGAATGTGTGTACATGCAGTAGTTTCTTTTGGGGTGGAGAAAAGCAGGGAGTTCAATGGGTGGGTTTTTAAACAGCCAAGCAGATGATAAAGTACTGTAGATTATGTAGATTAGATCTACAGGGTTTTTAACAATTTCATTGTAACTTGTTGAAGACTTAAACTGGAAGTTTAATCATGTGGATTACCAAAGGCCTTTGTGTTTTGTGTCAATCAGCTTAGTCAGTCGGAAGATGTAGAGGCAGCACTCTAGTGAATTTCAGAACTTTTTTGAGTCTCTGCTTTCGTGACTTTTTTACAGGACTCAACTGTCTCAGCAGATTTTGTTTCTTTCAAGGTAATTGTAAAGGATTTATGCCATGTGAGTACCTAAATGGTGGTACTCATAATAATGAAAGGTTAGAGAGTCATGTTAAGATTATCATGACAGCTGTGGCTCATGATATGACTGGATAATAGCTGCTGGTGGTGAACTGGATGAAGGAGATGCAAGTAGATACTAGTATAGCTGTTACAGGTTTTGATGTGTGGTATAGGAGGTGCCTTTTTGTCCTTTTGATTTTGTGTGTTGTAACACCTGCTTCTGGATTTCAATAGTGTTTGATCTGCTTTGTCAACTTTGTGGAGCAGAAGAAATGTAAGGGTGCACTGTTTCTACATCTAGCAAAACTTTCTTTTTGAAAGCACATTAGACTCTGGTTTTAGGTAGGATAAAGTATATTTAAACTGTACTTACTGTGAATCAGATTTTTATTCTCTAACATTTCTCATTTTAGTTTTTGCCTATTGTTTAAGAGCCCTCTCGTGTACTTCAGATGATAAAGTTCATCCTGTTTCTTGGTACTATTAGTTACATATTCTTTCTTTTCTTGTATTGTACCTAAGAGGTTGTTGTATCTTCCTTATGTTTAAGAGTTCTGCATTTGCACAACTTAATTGCAAAAATTTAAAACCATTACTTGGGAAGTTTGTTATAATCATAATTATATAGTTTTTTTCACTAATGGTAGTAGCTAGGAAATATTTTGTTTGTATTAGATGCACAATTCTTTTCTGAGTAATTTTTCAGAAATTAGGATTAATCTGTACACATAATTTTCTGCCCTACTTGAGCAGCCTTTTGACATGTAAAGCAAAAATCTGCAGAACAATACAAGAGAATTCCCTTCTTAGTCTGTCTCTGTTTAGGAGTAGCTAATATCTGGTTGTTAAATTTTATTTCCTACAGCTATCAGCCAATAGTGGATTATGTAGATGCACAATTTGAAGCCTATCTCGAGGAAGAACTGAAAGTTATACGTTCTTTATTTAGCTACCATGATACTCGCATCCATGTCTGCCTCTATTTCATTTCACCTACAGGCCGTTCTCTAAAAACCATAGATTTGTTAACTATGAGAAGCCTAGACAGTAAGGTAAGACTTGGAAACAGTTCCAAGAATTTGTCTTACTTTCTAAAGCATCTTGTAACTTTTAGGTCCTTTACCATGTTTCGGATCTATATCGATGAATTTGGTTTTGTAGGTTTTTTTGGTACTGATCTACTTAAAGTTCCAAATAAATGGGCTCTGCATTTGAACTGCAACTGTAGCTTGCAGTTCATCACTTGTTTATTCGCAAATCAAAAAGAGAGAGACATATGGCAAGAGCATTGAAAAAAGAATCACAACAAAGTTAAAAAAAAATACTAAAAAAAGTAGAACCACACCAACTTTACTTTTATTAAACCCTAAGCATAGTAGTGAGATTGGATAGGGTACCTTCTGTAAGCACTTTACTGTTTCTAATTAAGCTTGTTTCTAGTTTTGGGACTGCTGGAAAGTTGGTATCTAAAAAGCTCTGCAGCACTGAAGATCTTGCTTTTAGATAACTGAGGAGGCATGAAGAGCCATGAACAGAACACTCTGCCAATGTGGCTTTTTCTGTGATAGGCTGCAGTAGTGTTTTAACATACTGATTTGTTTAGAAAGCTTTGAAATAGCACTTTCTAGTGAAACTACTTGCATTTTCTAAATCCTTAACTTTCTTCCTGTAACGGGGCTGTGTGAAGCTAAATCTTTAACCTATTTTAAGAAACCTTATATTATTTGGATTTCATTTGTTGAAATGTTGAAAATTTTGAAAACTTAAATGCATTTTCTGTGCCTTTCCCTTTTTCTTTGTGCTGTATTAGAGCCCTTCCCACTAAATTTTCTTCCTGCATTTTCTTGTTTCAGAGAAGTTTTTTCAAGATATCAAGGATTAAATCAGCTGTATAGTCCACATTTGTGTTTCATAAGCACATTTGGGATTTTTGTTACTTTGTTTGTGGATATATTTTGCATTCTGAACTTCTCAATAGCAGAGAAGGGAAGGTATGGTGGTATAAAGGTAGGGGAGAGCACATTTCTGTGTGCTGTGTTGTTGGTTTCTAGGTTGTGCCTGCTCTTTACTGAACTTCCTTTAACACAGTGTTTCTTTCAAAAGAAAAGGATATAGATCTACAAATTACAGCATCCTAAGAAAATACTTCCATCAGGATAAACCAAAAATAATTCTGCTGTGAGGAATTTTGACTTCTATCCACCTACTGCAAAAATTTTTAACTCTGCTTTGGCACAGAGGGAGCATAAACCACATGAAACTGTGTTTTTTATCCCTTTGCGATGGATTCTTTCTGATCTTACTACAGAAATATCCATATACACACAGAAAGAGTTATGTGCTTTAACTGTAGTTTTGTTTCCATCTTGTTGTGGAGCATGTTTGTGGTGCTTTTAGTACTGCATTGTCCTAGTGGCAGTTAAGAACTTGGAATTTCCCAGGATGTGGAAGTCCCTGGGTGTATTCACTGAGCACAGGATTCCATAAAGAGAAGATGGTACAGCCACATGCGTCCGTCAAATGTGTACATCTGTGTGGAAAGCTGTCTTGAGTTTCTTCCTGAATCCACTGCAGTGTACACTGTGTACTTTTGTTACAGTCTGCTGCTACAAAACAATAGCAGATTACACAGCTCAGAGGTACCGAGGGTTCTTGGGATAGATCAGGTTCATCCTGTTCTCTGCAGTCCTTGAAGGAAAAACAGCGTATCTATGGTCAGTTTATTTTTCTCTATTATGGATTGGATGACTAGCTAAGAATTTGGACTCCTAGCATTTAGACACTGGAAAATCCTGTAGTTTCTATAGTTTTGCTTAGGATGGCATCACTACAGACAAGCCAGGTTTCATTCACATACAAAGGGATCTTTTCCTGTACTCTTTCTTCCTGGAAATAGTGATTATTCAACTAAGAGCTCTGCAGTTCTAATTCATTCTCACAGAATTGTATGCAGGTTATGGTTAAGTCAGTAAAGTACCTTGGGGATTTAGGTTTTTTCCCTCCAGAAAGAATCTTCAGAAATTTTTATATTGATTCACAGAGATACACTTAAATCAGCCTGCTCTTACAGTCAACAATGATTTCAATTACATGTATTTCTTTTCCTTCTCTGTGGCTTATCTGAAGCCAGAGTTAATTTTATGCTTTTCAATTTTTGTACACTTGTGGTGATTTAATGTCAATGTTGATAGCTGTAATCACAGTTTCTGATGATTTTGTGTTTTACTGTTCTTCTTGGTAGACTTTCTCTGCTATTTGTTTTCTGTTTTCTAAGAAATTCTGTCGTAATTAGTGACTGCTTGAAAAACGTTCACATTGAAAAGACAGCTTTCATGTTGAAAAAGAGTAGAGGTTAATTGAATTCTGAGGACTCTGTATTCCATGCATTTTTAGACCTACATTGGAGAAAACCTATGCAGTTTTCCCTCAGCTAATTTGATTGAAGGTGTGAATTACTCCTAATGTAATAGGAGTATACAATTCTAAATGAGTTCAGTTATTATAAAAATAAATCCCATAATTTCATTTGATTTTAGATATTTTACCCCATGTATTCTTAGATCATGTATGCTACACAATTAAGGACTATCATCAGGTAATCTTGGAAGTCATACTTCAGAGCTGGCTTGCTTTTTCTTTGGGACATTTTGCTTAAGACAGAAGTCTTATTTGAAAAATAACCATTTTGAATCTGTTCTTGACATTTAGGCGTTTCCATTCAGGCAGAATATTCAGAAGAATAGAAAGTGTGTCTGTTGTTTTGGTTTTTTATCCTCTCCTTCCTTTTTGCATCTGTGATCAAGTAACTCTGTAAAACACTTCATCTTCTGAAATCCAGAAGAGTTAGTTATATTATTCTTTCAAAATATTGGAAAATTAAATATTTACATTTTTTTCCATTTGGGTATTCATTATTTCCATTTAGTTCTGAAAAATGTGTATTTTGGGAGTGATGATAGTATTTGTAAGAAAAATTTGGCATCTATTGCTTCCAAGTTACTTCCATCATTATTTTAGGAAATAGGGCGGTTTAATAGAACTGAATTCTGTGTTCTGAATAATTAGTGTAAGGACTGGTAAGCAAGAAGCTTTAGCCTGTGTTACTCCTCTGCTCATGTCAGATGCTGGAGAAACTGTGCTGCAGTGGTGAGGTGAGGAAGATGTAGCTGAAAGGAGCCCGAGGAAGAGGCTCAGGGGTAGGCAGGGTTTGCAGCCAGCTTCCTTTTCTTTCTGTATTTTGACTGCCAGCTTTCATTTAACACCTGAGCCATGTCCCCTGCTGCTATAAACTAAGCAATCTGCTTTTTTTAACAGAGATATAAATACTTAATGGCATTTAGGTAATAAGTAGGCATTGCTTGCGTTTGAGTACTTGGCTCTATGAGACCTCCTTCCTTGTTCTTAGAATCAATTACTTTTAGGGGAGTATATTTAATAATTGGTTGCTAGTTAGTTAAATGATGCCCATGAGAATATTTTTCATTGTTTGTGAAAATTTGATATCAATTGATGGAAAGGTTTGGACTGCAGAGGAAGTTTTAAACAGCTATTTAAAAAGCAATTCTATTTACAAAAGTTGCCTCTTCAAAATTGAAGTCTCACACATTTCATATAATTTGTCATTCATAGGTGAACATTATACCAGTTATAGGCAAAGCAGATAGCATTTCTAAAACTGAGCTGCAAGAGTTCAAGAAGAAAATAATGAGCGAATTAACTAGCAATGGCATCCGAATATACCAGTGTCCTACTGATGACGAAACCGTTTCTGAGATTAATAGCATCACAAATGTAAGTAAATGACAAAAATATTGATATTTCAATGCTAAATCATCGTTCTATAATGCTGATTCATGTCACTGCTTTCACTCTTGTCTTTAAGTTTGTAAGTTTGCATGTCACGAGTTTGTTCTTCTTAAAAAGTTCTGACGTGTTGGGTTTTTTTTTCCCTACTTAAAAATCTTCTGCCCTTCTGCTGTTGATATGTGTAACAGAAAAGAGGTTCTCATGCATAAATAGTTTTTCTAATATCTTTCTAATTAATATATAATTGCTATTATAGATGGACAGATTGACTTTGCTCTTTTCCTCAACAGATACAATTTTACATCTGGTAGAGAAGATATTTAGGTGCCTTAAGTTTACAACTTTCTACAATAGCAAGTCTTACACCTGCTTTTTTTCTTTTATTTAGTACTTTGTTTTGAAATTAGGACAGATTTTCTCTGGGGATAAAGAAGTCAGATGTGACTCTGGCTTATTTTCGGTTGTCCTTTCTGACTGTGCCAGGGGTAGCTGCCAGCTCTCAGCTAAGGCTGTGAAGCTAGATGGCTTTGCCTTGAGCGCTCTGCATTTGCTGCTCTCTTGCATGTGTTTATAGCTACACCTGACCATGTTTGTGTGTGTGTGGGTTTGAAAGTAGGGAACAGGAGCCAGGATGCTGGAGCCAATGGCTGTGCATTCCCAACCTCTGTTACCCGGCCAGGGAGTGACAATGTGCAGCTGTCCATCAGTAACAGGTCCTTTTGGTGTGGGGAAAAGTGGTCGTTTGTTACTGACCACTTCCATGCTCTGCTAGTGATTTATTTTCCAGGTAATGGTGTTTCTTTATTTGGTCAGCTGTTGTGGGTCAGCAAGGAGGCAGGCAGTGCCCAGGCTGTCTTTGTGCCAAGCCCACAGCAGTAACCACAGCACAGGCTCCAATGCGTGATTGTCATATGAGTGTTACTGGGGTATGAGCTCTGATTGAATGTGTGTTCTAGAACAGTTTTCTGTTTGGGGCTGACACTTCCTAGTGCAGCTCAGGGTGTGGTTGGCTGCCTTTGCCATTGGGACAGACCTGCTGAATCAGGAAGAGCCTGCTGTTCACCAGGTCATTGCCCCCATGTCTTATTCTGCAAAGTGCCTTTCCAGACAGTCAGCCACCAGCGTGTGCTGGGGCATGGGCTTATTCCTCCTGACATGCAGGACTTAGCATTGCCCTCATTTCCACTTTATGAGGTGCCTGTTGGCCCATTTCTCCAGCCTGCTGAGGTTCCCCTCAACACACCCATCTGGGCCTATCAACTGCTCCTTCTGCTTCTATTGTAGTTTGAGTTTTTTATGAGTAGATACTGCCTAGCTACTGATCTCCTGGGAGTGGTTTTAAACTGCTTGTTGGCTTTTCCTGAAATGGTGTTTTCCTCCCTAATTTGTTTCTGAGGTGTTTCAATGTTTTTACATAAACATTGAAAGGCTTAATTGGTACATCTCCTACAGGATTATTTGCCATTTGCCGTGGTAGGAAGTATGGAGAAGGTGAAAATTGGAAACAAAATGGAGAGAGCTCGTCAATACCCTTGGGGCATTGTAAAAGGTAAAAGAATTCTTAAAAGTATCTTTATGAGCTTTTGCTGTTGTTGAAGTATAAAATTCACCAATAATACAAGGGGCTGTTTCATTGATGCCAGGCTGATTGTATTTTGGATCAACACTATAAGGAATTTAGCAATTAATAATTGAGACATCCACTAACTTGTAATTTCATCCACCCTGATGCATTCTTGGGATCAAAGTATGAGATAGTGTATGTAGTATTTGGGCAGGTTAGGATAGTGGCAGTACCTCTAGCGCTACCAAATTTCAGACATTTGTGATTGTCAGTAAAGAGGGTTAAAAAAGAGAGAAATTTGGTTGTCTTCAGCTCAAGCAGGAAATCAGGACAGGTTGAATTATGTTCACCAGTACTTACAGGTCTTCAGTACTTCAGTGTGTATATTAAAAATGATAAAGAAGTGTAAGAGGTATAATAAGCAACAAGATAACCTTTTCCTAGAAGTATATTTAGTGAACAAAGTAAACGATGATGTTTAAAATGTATTTTGACTATTTTGCTACTTCTGCATAATAATAAAATCATCTTTTTACTGATTAGTGGAAAATGAGAACCACTGTGACACAATAAAGCTCCGCAGGATGCTTTGCATAAATATGGAAGACTTGAAGGATAAGACTCGTGCGTATTATGAGTCGTACAGGCGCTGCAGGCTGGAGAAGTTGGGTTGCAGAGACATTGGCCCTGAGAACAAATCAGTCAGGTAAAGGACTTGGTGTGTAGCACTTGCTTTCAGCATCCATTCACTTCACATCAACCCAATGCAGAGCAGCGTTCATACATAAAATAAATTTTCTAAGAGGGAAAGAATAATTGAAGGATGTAGCTGTTCATTTAGTTACCTTCATGGTAAATCAGCATTCTTTTTTCTCTTCTATAATACACCTGAGGATTTAAATTTTCCTCAGGAAGCATGTCTGTTTTCTTTAGGTATCTATGCTTTACAAGCTTTTAAATTATTTTCATTATATATTAGTATTATGTTTTATTTTCTTTCTTAAGAATATCTGATTTTAAATAATAGTTTGGTTGGACTCCAGGTTCAGAAGGAACTGAAGCAAAAACTTTTACAAAATAAGTGGGTACACTGTTGACTTCCCACATTATCTGCCATAATAACAAATGTCTTAGCATTTTCAGGTCAAGAAATCTTTTGCTGGACTATAGGGAGTTAGAAGAGGATTTCAAAGGAAAGTTAAGTTATAAGGAAGGTTATAGACAGTTGTTTCATGTAGTAAAGCTGCTTTCTGCAGGAAACATTTAAAATTTTATATCCATTTTGTTTAATATTTTATTTCCAGTTCTCTTGTCTTCCTCTTCCTTTGGGTTTTTTTTTAATGCATGGGACTGTACTTTTAACTGGTCCCGGAATCCTGCTGGGGAAGAGCTGGTTCTTTGTGGGTTGTTCAAGCCTTCATGGTTTAGTGAAGCACCATTACTACATAGTTGTGGTGGGAAATATTGACTTAAACCAGGCATGAAAACAGAATAAAACTTTGCTTTAAAAACAGTTTCTCATTGTTTGAACCAAGGCACATTTACAAATTAATTCATTTAGATGATGTTGAGCTGACCTTGAATCAATGGTCTCTTGACATTTCACTTAACAAGAATGTAATACATCCTTTTCATAAAAAGAGAACCAAAGGTGAAAGAGGTTTAAAACCAACTGAAAATAATCATAGAATTTTCATTTGGTTTATGTTTAAGAACGTGTGTTAATAGCTGTTCATAGCTGATGTCTTGTTACCCTTGTCTAGGGAAGATTTTTTTTTTAAGAGATTTGTTCATGGCAGTATTGACTCGAGTACCTTCAGCTTTTCTGAAGCTCCATTTCATGGTGTACAGCCATCTCAGGATAAAAGTTAATTATAAAAACCATCATTCATAGAAGTGTTTTCTTCTACAAGCAGAGGAATTATATCTGTAAAACCCTTGCACAGTTTATGTTTTGTAAAAAGGCTGAAGTGGTAGGTTCACATCAGAATGTCCCAGTATTTTACACTTCAGAGCTCATTTAGAAATTGCTTCTTGGATATACAGAGGAGCTGAGTTCTCTCTGGTGTGTGGATTTTACCTATGGCCCACTAGATGTCAGTTTTATTGAGAGAGCTTTGGCAAGAAAATACACTTACTAATTAGTTTTGGTAAATCAGTTCTATTGAAAATGTCATTGTTTTGGAAGGATGAGAATAGATATCCCATAAGAATCTAGAAAAATGTCCTTTTTCCCAGACTTACTGCAACAGGAAGAGAAAAGTAAGACTAGGATATATGTGGTTGTCCCTCAGTAGTGTGGCATAGTGAATGACACGGAGGTCTGAGAGAGAAGGTGTTTGGTGTTTTGGGAGAGACATCTTATGATACTACAGAAAAGGAAGAGAATTTAGAGGATGTGTATGCAGTGTAATTAGCAGTCTAATGCAGCCTTACCCATAAGGTGCTTTATCAAGTTACTGAGGGAACAATAAAAAGTGTGTCCTCAGTAATGTGATAGAAAATGTCTTTTTACGTAGAGGAAGTTCAGTGGTTCCTAGTTTGCTTGTACATTTAAATAACTTTTAGAATAGGGACTATCCAGTTGTTTTAGGCTAGACTGTGTTATTAAATTGTCATCCTCTTTATCCTTAAAGATGTTTACAATATATACATGTGAATTCTAAGAGGTGTAGTTTTAGAGTAATTAATATTGCATAGCAGTATATGCCTGAAGATTAAAATTTCCTGCTAGTTGTATATATAATGATCAAAATGCATGTTGAGAATTCATATTTTGTGCCTGTAATGTAGCTGTCTACATGTTAAATTTGATAATAACATAGATTTAGAAAACCTTTGCTAGACTTGAGTAATTGGCTGTTTGTAGCCTTTGAACACTGACACTTGAGTAGCAAATGTGCCATGATTTTTGGCATATTGGGAAGAAGCTGCCTGTGAAGTTCCTGTACTACCCTTTCGGATTTAGAAGTAGGACATTAGTTTATTCATCCAAACTTGTATGCCACTGCAAGGCAAAACCAGTAATTCTTGGATGTCCAGCTGCCTTATGGGAGGGGTTGTGGGCAGACATCTGTAAAGACTTTAACATGTGCGTAAAACACACTTTTACATGCGTGTAAAAACATGTTGGCAGGTTTAACCTTTTTTATGGGGAACGTGGAAAGAGATGGTTTCAGCATACAGCAGAAAAATATATTTGCATCTTTATTACTGGGTCTGAGAAGGGAGAATAAAGATAGTCTGAAGTGACTGTCTTGTGCACACTTTTAAAAACACCTATTCCCAAATCCTGTAATTTTGGTGAAGCTATTTCATAATAACTTCTTGTTAGTTTGCAATTGCATTCTAAGAATGAAGTAATGAAGTCAATGGATAGCAGAGTATTTAGAATGTGGTTTATGCATTTTGTGCAGTATCTGTTGGATATAAAATTCAGAAGTTAATTTTTTATAATTTTATAATTTTTTGCCACTTCAAATTGGCATTTGCATTTCTTTGTTGTTGAAAAGTAAAGATAAACTTTTTTGTGTGTGTGCAGATGGTCTGGTCCTGCTGTTTTGCTGGTCCAATTATGCCCATTAGGAACATGAATTCCAGTTTCAGGTCATTCTCAGCAAGAGATAATTGCTGAGATGTTTTGAATGGCAAAATTTGGAATAATTGAAAACAGAAATCTAGACATGAAGAGTGCTTCCAGGGAAACAAACTTCTAAATACACACACACACATACCTAGTTAGCCTAGGCATTAGCAAGGGAGGAGAGGATTGCTAGTGTTTTCAAGTTGGACGTTTTGTTGAGTCCGTTTTTCAATTTAAGTTGTTGCCTATGGGCACATTTTTGTTTTGAAAGAAGAAAAGTGATAGACCAGGATCTGTTGAAAAAAGCTGAGGATTGATATTCAGGCTGTATGCTTGTGTGTTTAGATTTGCTAATGTTAATCATTCTGTGGGTTAGTTGTTCTTCTGGCATCATAGTTACAGTTTGTTCTCCATTATAATTGCAATTAAACATTATTGTAACATAAGCATCTTGGTTTCTCAGTATGTGGGGAATCATTCCTTGCTTTTTTCTTCCCCAAAACTGGATATTTAGACCATGCAGCTCTTGAACTTGTTTATTTTTCAGCTTTTTTGAAGATGATGACAGAAAACCAGGAAGGATTCAGTGACATGAAGAAGTTTTTATGTAGAGGAAGGTTGATGTGACTCTTTTCGTGTCTAAGAAAAGAAACCGAACATTTGAAAGGCTGTTAGACATTTTCCTTAAGAAGTCCTTGGCCATGGAGTTCATCTGACCAGCTGCAGACCTTTGCATTTGAGCTAAATATTTTAACCATCTTAGAATGAGATTGGGCCACACCCAAAATACTTGGCTTTCTTGCCCCTACTGAAAAATTGATAATTCTTTAGGTCTGCCACATCCTTATTATTACTCAATAATCAACTGAGCTAGTCGACTGAGTCAAAGCACAGTGCTAGAAATACCTGCCACTAGTTAATTTTTTCTTTTTGGTTTTTCTGATATACCTTAATTAATAGGCACAAGTTCTGCAAAAAGTTACAAGTGTTACATTCAAATTTGAAAGCTTTTAAAAGTGGAAGTGAATAAACTTTAAATACCTGTGTTGTTCAAAGTGCAAATTGTGTTCCACTGAGAGTTAAATTAACTTCAGAGTCTTTATTTATGAACATAATGTGTCTCCTTTGCAATTTTAGGCTTCCATGCTTTCAGTCTCATACAGACAGAAAAAACTGTCACAGCAATGCTTCTGTAGAAAGGCCGGTGGTAGTGCTGGTATGTATGATTAGTTTAGACTTTCTTCACAATCCCTTACTACAAAACCTCAGTAAGAATACATTATTTAAATAATTAGTTATAACATTTAAAATTTTTAAGTGTCTTTGTACAGAGTATTTCATTCTGGATGTGTAACCCAGAATAATGAGAGTTCCTGTGAACTTGATTTTCATAATGTACTAAAAGAGAAGCAGTGAAACCAGTCTTAAGATAAACCGAAAAATATTTTACTATGAGCAGTGGATGAAGTAATGTTGAAAGGACTGGCTTAAGATGTGGTGAACTGTTTTTCCTTCCTCCCCAAATCTCCTAACACTTAAGAGTGTTTGGGCTATTGTGTTGCTGGGACGTCACACACAGAAAAAGAAATTTTGGTTCAGTTCTGTCTTGGTGATTCCCAGAGCAATTCAGTCCAGGGGGAGAGGGTGTTTCTCGGAGTCACAGAATGGTTGGGGTTGAAAGAGACCTCAAAGACCATCTAGTTCCAACCCACCTGCCATGGACAGGACCACCTTCCACCAGACCAGGTTGCTCAAAGCCCCATCCAGCCTGGCCTTGAACACTTCCTCGTGAACACGTACTGTCATCCACAACCACCTGCACAGTAAATTAAAAAATATACTTTTATTTTTCCTTTTTATGTGTAATATGATTATTTACTGAGTTGAATGTCTTCAGAGTTAATATTTTACTAATTTTAACACAAAATGCTTTTACCTGATAAAGTAACCTAGTCTGGGTCTAAAGATGTCCACATAAAGAAATGAAGGTGTGATTGTAGCATGTTAACATAGTCTAGCATTTGCTCTAGCAGCTTTATCATTTCCAAAGGCAGCATTTTATCTATCAGAACTGACACTGTGTGCAGAAGCCTGAATAGTGTGAGATTGCTAGCACTTGGAAAACATGTGCTGTAGCATTATTGTCTAAACTTAGAGATAGTGTGAATTAATACATCTGTGTGAAAACCATGCCCCTGTTTCATGTGGATTTGGGGATTTAGAATTTCAGGGTGACCTAAGTCATTTCACAGCTGATTAGAAGCCCCTAAAACAAGCCCAAACACAAAAGGGTAATTGTTGTGAATTTATTTTGTTGCCATGTAGTGCTCAAATTAGATAGAATAGGGGGAGTGCTCTGGCCTTGATACCTTATGAACATTGTCTGCATGTGCAATTTCAAGATGTTTCTTCTCTCTTTAGATGATATTTTGAATACAAATAAGAAACTTTAGGATTGAGAAACTGTCCAGTCACCATAAATTTAAAGATAAAAGAGAGTTGTTTAAGCTTAGTGTTGCTCTAAATAATTAACTCTTTAGATTTTTTTGGTAAGTTTTTCCATTTATAAATGGTTTAAATAGAAACAAGAAAAGATAGGACAAAAACATAAGTGTGTGTTTATATTAGAAGTATAAATCAAAGTGAAATACTTAATATACATACCTATTTATTTTACATGAGGGTGGAAGGCATGAGTTACCTGGCAAAGGACAGTAACTCATGTAAGCTGGGAAGGGCTGACTCAGCAAAACATGTAAAGAATGGCCCCAGAAAAAAGCTGGAACATTATCCAGGGTTTGAGCTGTTCTTAAGCCAAATGTCACAGAAGACAATGCTTTAGAATTTTCAATAACCATTAAAACAGCTGTGGTCCTCCAGTTGTGCTCTCTGGAATTATGTGACTTAGAGAAGTTTATGGTTCATGTTTTGATGGAAGAACTTATGTCATTAAGCAGGTTTGCTTTTCAAAGGAGGTTTGGTGTACATCTGTGTACAAGCTCCATTCATATTTCTTGAAAAGCAAACATTTCCCACCAGCACAGCCTGGCAGCACTAGTATAGACTCTGAAAATGTCAAACCTCTAGTAGTTTATTCATATGAATAAATTACTAGCATCTTTTAATTTGCCATGATATGTTTTGACATGAAAGAAGTGTCTCAATTTCAGGTACCTGTTGTTTGGAGGGAAAAAAAAATTGTCTTGTGTACTGAAAAGAGAAGGGAGGCATCGATTTAAAAGTAAAGAAATGTTTGATTTACTTACTTTTTTTTGGTTTTTTGCCAGAGATTTGCTCAATGATCTGAACTAATTTATTCCTCCTATATAGTTTCAAGTATATGTATAGGATATATGCAGTTTATTTACTTCTGGAAGAGAGGGTTCAGGAAAAAACAAGCAGTCTTGAGGTTTTGGCTGTTGCATGTTGGAAAGCAACCCTGTGCTTTAGATGTTGAATTATTTAGGAAATTGAATTCATTCTCTATTAATGTAATTCTGCCATATTTAAATTTCGACATTAAAAAAGAGTGCTATATGTTCTGAAGGTCCTGTTATTTTCTTCCATTTTCATATAGAAGCAATCAGTTTTTTGTTACATTAGTGCTCCAGACTAATTGTTTTTGTATGGTCCTACTTGAAGACTGAGGTTTCACAATGTGGAAATTTTGTGAGATTTTTCTGGCAATTTCAGTGTCTTAGTAGTAAGCAACTTAAAGAAGAAGCTTATTCATGTTGGAGTCAGAAAGGTATAAATCAAGTCTTTAGAACATGAGATGCCTGAAGTGTTGCATTTACTTTGAAATGTAAATTGCTCAGGAGCTGTTAGCATAAGTAATGTAACTCAGGGTTGTTTACGTAAATAAAAAAAATAGAAAGATAAGATGCTTGCTTCCATTTAGGTTTCTTCTTGAATTTTTATGTGGGAAGCTGTAGAAATTAACATTTCAGATGAGTATTAATTGTTTAAATAATTTTCTGGATTGTTGGTTTTCCACACTGAATAAAGCAGCGTGCTGGAGAGTTGCTTACATTTTTGAACTTCAGTCTACAGGAAGTCATTGAGACAAAGAGGCTGGAGTTCTGCCTTGAAGTGGAAAGAAAAGAAGAGGAGATATGGCAACGATTTGTGCAGAGAGTGAAGGAGAAAGCAGCAGTGTTGGAAGAGGCAGAGCGACAGGCAAGCATGCCTGTCTGTCTTGAGTTTGTTTTCTGAGATTTGGAACAACTAAGTTCTTAACAAAATCACTGGTTGATATTTATAATTTCCTAATATTTTGAGGACAGTAATGCATTAAATCAAAAGCAGTTTGATTAGACACCAGCAAACAGGAGAATATGTCTTATGAGGAGCAGCTGAGGGAGCTGGGGTTGTTTAGCATGAAGTGAAGGAGGCTCAGGGGAGAGAGACTTTATTGCTCTCTACAACTGCCTGAAAGGAGAAGTGAGTTTGGGGTTTGTCTTTTCTCCCAATTGCTAAGTGACAACATGAGAGGAAATGGACTTAAAGTTGTGTGATGGGAAGCTTAGACTGGATATTAGAAAAACATCTTCACAGAAAGGGTTGTTGAGCATTGGAGAACAGGCTGCCCAGGAAAGTAGTGAGTCACCATGCTTGGAGGCATTTAAAATATGTATAGATGTGGCACCTGGGGATGTGGTTTAAGGGTGGACTTGGCAGTGCTGGATTCATGCTTGGACTTGATCTTAAAGGTCTTTCCCAGTAGCATACATGATTCTGTGATTCGGTAAATAGATCTTGTTTTGGGAAGGCTGGAGCTTACAGTCTAAAGGCCTTGATGGGTAGCTGGTGCACATCTGTAGAGGAGGAGTTGATATAGTGAAGTAAGAGAGTGATGAATATAATGTTTGTGTTTCTTTGCCTTCTTTAGCAATGTGAGAAACACTGGTATGCCATAACAACACAGTAGGTGCTTTTTGTGCGTAGATTGCTCTGTAAAAAACCAAAATTTTAGGAAAAAGTATTTCCTCAGGCTTTTCAGAGTGGGCCATGTGTGTTTGCCAGACTTCCAGATTTAAGTATTAAATCTAAACTCAGCCCTCATACTGAGAGATTTGAAAGTGTGTATGTGTGGTATTCTATTGGTTTGTTTCAGTTCTGGTTTCAAAATCTCATCTATTCCCAGCTGCCTTAAGGCTGTTTGAAAATGTGGAATGTATCTTGGCTCTGTTTTTGAAGATTTAGTCCTGTCAAGCTGGACTAGCAAGATAGGATCTTCTCATCTACTTTCTGCCAGACTCTTATTGTGGTCACATGTATTTATATTCAAACACTGGTTTAATTGAAATTGGAAACCTGTGTATTTTTATTAATGTTCTTTTCTGTATGTCAGTCCCCCAGTAAAGCTGTAGCAGGTTTTTTGAGGTGTTCCTGTGCATATTTTAAATAAGGCAGCTTAGTATTTGTTTTCTAAATCTCTTAAGACCCCCATGCTACTTGTAGAGGAGAAAAAAAGAGATTCAGTCCTTCTCAGTGTGAGGCTGTTCAATTGGAAGAATGCTTAGTCATGTTCAAAGCAGGTTCAGCAAGGTCTTACAACAGTATCTGTGCTAACCCTTTGGTATTTTCCTTGTATGATTTATACCAAGTGGTTTGTGAACTCTACATATTGCAGAATTACAGATATTAGTTTTCTAAGTTCCTGATGGAGCTTAGTGGGAAAGTGATCATGCAATCACTCCTAAAGAACATTTGTCATGTTCTCTTACTGCTGTATTTGTATTTGGAAACTAAAGAAAACCGGGAATTTCTGTCGAACTTCAGATTTCTTTCACGTGCACCTATAAAATTTGTCAGGTCTGCTGTGTACAGCAGGCATACTGTTATGTTTATAGTCTTAGTTTCTTCTTTGCAAAAGCAGGATTCTAGGAGAATTTGTGTGTGGGGAAATGGGAGATGAGGAAGGATAAAGGACCTCATTTGTTGTCACATACAACTTCACAATAGGGTTGAACTGGTTAAAATACATCTGGAAACAAAAATGCATTAGTATGTCAAAAAAACCTAGTCAAAGAGCTGAGAAGTAGGTAGCTTCTTGCAGCCCACCAGTAACTCCCAACCAGACTAACTCTGGTTGTTTTTAAATCTGATCAATATACACTTCCCCACTATATTCTGCTTGAGTCATCTTGATTTAATCTGTCTGTTGATAATTGGTTTAGCTCTAAAGGCCCCCTTATTTTGATACAATAAAGATACAGTAAAATGTAGGAGGGAATCTGATATTCACTTAGTGCCTTCCATGTTTTCTACCTGTACTTTGAGTGTAGTATCCTGGACCATGAGAACAGTCTGATAAAAGTTATTATTCTTCTGTATTGCTGCTTTTTAGTCTTAACAGTTTGACTATTAACACAAGCTGACATGGGTTTTAGTGTTATTTTGAAGAGGGTTTTTATATTGTGATATCACCACCTTGTGTTGCCAGTTGGAAATGTTGTTTTTTGTGCTTTCTTTAAATAGGTACTGACTGAATTTGAACATCTTACGCTAATGCATCAAGAAGAGGAGCTGAAATTAGGGAAAGAGAAAAAACTTCTAGAAGATGAAAAAACTCAGTTTGTTGAGAAGAAAGCTGTCACTGAATCAAGTCAGTCACAAGTGTCTGTCTCTAGCCCTGTTAGTTTGAAGACACAAGGACTGCAAAAAGTAAGTCATCAGAGAGCAATGAGAAAGTTCTTCACATTCACTTTTATAACTCAAATTGCAATAATCTTTTAGAAAAGACAGATGCTCCTATTCTGTGATAAGGAGACAGAAGTGTATAAAATACCATCATGCTTGGATTTACTTTTAGAGTAATTGCTGTATGTTCTATGAGCGTTGTTTTGTCTTTTCTTTTTTCCATGAAAGAAGCAAGATTTTCAACTTGAAGTCCAGTGCTTTCATATCAGACATGAAGGAGCTGTGAATGTTGGAGAGCAGAGCGAGAGGGAGAGTGAGAAGGAGGAGTTAGAGAGAGAAATTCTCCCAGGGAATTTCAGGAAAAGCATTTGATTGCAGCACTCAGGTTTTGAAGGGTAGGGTATGTTAGTAGTTTTATGAAGTAGTCTAACTGCTGTTTGGCCCATATTAATTAGATGTGTCTTCCTAGTACAGATTTTTGAGAGAAGAAATTGAAAAAATTGGCTGTAAAAACACCAAGTGCAGAATATGACCCAATAAAGATTTCACTTTCTTCCCACCCATACACTTCTTTCTTTCACCACTGTTAAAAGAAAAACTTGAATAAATTGAAAATTCAGAAATACTTTCTAAAGTAGTGTCCAGAATAACACTCCCAACTGATTTATATTAAAAACGTTGAATTAAATGCTCATGTATTAAATTAAATTGACTTAAATGTTTTTCTCCTCCAAAACCAGAAGTCAATTAACTTACTAATTTTCTTTCCTGATAATTTACAAATTTACTGCAGATAACATTTTGTTATGGAATAACTTCCTGCAGTTGAAAACAGATTTCTTGGTTCTGAATTCATTTATTACTGCTACATTCTGAAGAACTTTAGAAGCTATGTTGGTGCACATATTTCCCCAGAATCAAGTTTTGACATTTTTGGGGTGTATGCTAGAAGCCTAATTTGGCCAAAATGTATTCCATTTCAACTACTGTTACCAAATTCCTTTTCCTGAATTCCTTTTTTTTTTCTGGATTTGCATATGAAAGTGGAATTCTTGGTAACAGAAGTCATTACCTGCACTAATATGAGTAACTCCTCTGGTTTAGTTTTATTTCTTCAGAGTATGCTGAGTTTATGTGCTTGCTGTGGTTTTTCAGTTCCAGCTTTATGTAGTACTGATGACAGAAGACAATATTGGTAATTTCTCATGAGGAGGCAGTGATTCGTGGTGTGCTCTTGAAGGTATAGGAGTTCCAGTTTCTTACTTAAATGTTTGGCTAATATCTCTTTTGCATTCTGCAAAAGAATAATTTTTAAGCATGATCTCTACACACCCAGCGTGCTGGTTACTGTCATTGTCATCACAGGGTTTCTGTTACAGCTCTGCCTTGATATGGGTTTGCCTTACCTAAGTGTGGTCACCTTGCTTTGATTTTAAATGCATTGTGCCAAAGAATCCCTGCCTGCCATAAACAGTTCCACTCAGACTATGAACGGTGTAGTACAAAAGTATTCTCTGAATATATCCACTACAAGCTTCCTGAAGAGTTCTTTTCAAGTGGTATTGTTTATCAGTCCACTAAGTGTTATTTAATACCACTATTGACATATTTGAACCATTTACTGATTTTGCTGATAAGTTTTTGCTTGTAGGCTTTTATGTACAAGCAGTGTTCTAAATTTCAGATATGGTCTTCTAAATCAAAATTTACGGAGATATTTTTGCAATGCTGTACTGTTGCAGGATAGTTCATCTGATATTACTAACTCAGTATGGAAAGTACCTATATTTGATGTTTTGAGTGTGGTATTCAGTTACAGTTGAAGATCTACAAAAACTCCAGGCTGGTTAAAACAAGTTCTAAGTGCTTTGTATGTTTTCAGTAGTCGTGATAACTAATGGGAAACTATTAAGAGGTGTAGTTCTCTGGAGTTGTGTTATTTGACTGTTTAAAAATGAAATACTAACTTGACAGAAATAAAATGGATTGGTTTTGCCTAAGTGTTACTCTTGTTCTGCTTCCTGTCCCTCATGTGTTATTAAAAAGGCGTAAGATTTCACATTTAACGAAAATATTAAGGTTTTACATCTGTTTTAAATATCTTGTGTTATTTATTTATTGGAAAAAATAGGTGATTTGTGTGAACTGTACCAGAAGAGCAGTGTGACTTGTGATACTTGTCATATACCACTGTACTTACCATATAGTCATGGAATATCTCAAGTTGGAAGAAGAAGACCATAAGGAGTTGGAAGAGACTCTTAAGAGACCCTGACTCCAGCTCTCTGCTCCTTACAGGACTACCATAAAATCCAAACCAAATGACTAAGAACATTTTCCAGATACTCCTTGAACTCTGACAGACTTGGCGTTGTGACCTCTGCCCTGGGGAGCTGTTCAGTCACCAGCCTCACCTTCTACTTTACTCACACAGTGATGCCATATAATATACCATGTAATTTTAGAGGGTGGAATGGATCTTAAAGATCATCTAGTCCCAAGCCCCTGATGTGGACAAGGACATCTCCTACTACACCAGGCTCAACACTTCATCCAGCCTGGCTTTGAACACTGACAGGGATGGGACATCCACAACCTCCCGGGGGGCAACCTCTTCCAGTCCTCACCACCCTCACAGTAAAGAATTTCTTCCTAATATCTAACCCAAATTTCCCCTCTTTTAATGTGTACCCATTGCTCCTTGTCCTAGCACTACAGTTCCTGACAGAGTCCCTCTCAGGCTTCCCTGTAGGCTCCTCCAAATACTGGCAGGTTTGTTCCACACAACCTTCTCTTCTCTTCTCTGGACTGAACAGCCCCAACTTTATCAGCCTGTCTGTGTAGGGTAGGTGCCCCAGTCCCCTTATCACCTCCTCTGGACTTGCTCCAGCAGTTCCATGTTCCATCCAGAGCTGGATGCAGGACTCCAGGTGGGGTCTCACAAGAGCTGAGTAGAGGGGCAGAGTCCCCTCCCTTGCCTGCTTGGGATGCAGCCCAGGACGTGGTTGGCTTTCTGAACTGTGAGTGCTCATTGCCTGCTGGTGTTGAGTTTTCCATGAACCATCACCCCCAAGTCTTCTGCAGGGCTGCTCTCAATCAGTTCTCTGCCCAGCCTGTACATAAAAGATTGTTTTCCTTCAGTAGCAGTGAGAAGGAATAGATAATGAGACACAAACCCTTCATTGACCAGGAAAGGGTCAAACTGCTAATTCAATTGTCTCTACAGACAGAACAGACTGTTACATAGGAGGAAAGGGTTAAGAGGAGACACTCATTTAGCCCACACACAGCCAACATGTGACTTTGTTCAAGAGAAGAAAATGGGGCAGGGCCAGCCTCTGTGATTGCTCCTTCCTGACCAAACTGTAGCTTGATGAAAGACCATTTTTTGTTTGACTTTGTACCATTGACTGGGCTGTTTGCAGTTGTTGGATTAGAAAGAAGGGATATGCCTTTTTTAAAGGAGGTAACAGCAAAATAAAATGATATTTTAAAAGTGATTTGGAAGTGTTACCAAGTGATCTTGAACAAAATGTAGAAAGAATTGAATGATATATGTTGTCAGCACTCAGTTATCTCCCAGTGTGCTGTCCCAGCTGCTGATGTTAGTTAGCCCAAACACAGCTCTTGATGAGTGTCACAAAACTGCACCAAAAGACAGATTTAGCTGTCTATAGTCTGGCCACTTTGCTGAGGACAAACACTGAGAATAGTTAAGTACTGTTTGACCTAGATAGCTCTGTGCCTGGCTAGTGCTAGAGGATGTGCTGTGCTCTGACAGCTGGGAACCATGAACAGGGACATGTGGTACCACATGTCTTGGTCAGATGGGTTTCTGTGCACTTGCACGTGCTGGCCCTGCAGGACTCAGCAGCAAAACAAAACTGGTTCAGGCACCTGTGCAGGTCTTTGGAGGGGGGTTGTTCAGTTATAGCACAAAGTAAGAGAGCTGGTGGGGTTTCCTTTTCATTTCCTTGTATTCCTTTAAGCAGTGGAGAATCATCTGTAAGTGCAGGAGATTCCACTGTTATTTTGTTGAAGTTTGCCCAAAGATGAGATACCAGGTAAGAGCACAAGTGCACCTCACAGCCTGAGAGTCAAATGTAATTCAAAGAATTATAAAGGAGCAACTAACAGTATTGTCTGGAAGTGGAGAATTAATAGTGCTGGTAAATAAAAACATACATGTCTCCTTGTGGTTTACCTTAGCCATGTGCTTTTCAATTGGACACTTCAGAGAGGTTTGTCCTACATGTGTAATGGTTTCAGAACCACTTATTAAGGTCTCTTTATTGTTATGGTACTTTCTGCAAGTGGCTGCTGCAAGATTACTTCCACCCTGTATAAATCTGAAGGCTTTATTTTTTGAATCCTTTTCTTAAAGTTATTTTGTATATTTATTCACAACTATATATTTGAAGTTACTTTGTCAATAACAAGACACAGCCAGTAAGGAGTTTTATCTTAAATCTGGCTGACAGGTTGGGCTCAGAGTTGCAGTAAATGGGGTTTCATCAAACTGGCAGTCAGGCACCCAAAGCTCACTTTTAGGTCAGTGCTCTTTAATGTTTTTATAAATGAACTGTACATAGGAGCTGAATGTACATTAAGGAAGTTTACTGATGATGCTAAATTTGGGAAGCTGTGGACTCCCTCTAGGATAGAGAGGCCTTACAGAGACATCTGGATAGGCTACAGAGCTCTGCAGTCCCCGGCTGATGGAAATTAACAGGAGCAAGTGCCAGAAATTCAGAGGAAGTTCAGACTGAACATGAGGAAAAGAGTTTTCACTGGGAGCATGGCTGGAACAGGCTCCCCAGGGCAGTGGTTGCAGCACCAAGCCTGTCAGGGTTCAAGAAGCATCTGGAATATACTCTTAGTCATATGGTTTAATTTTAGGTAGTCCTGCAAGGAGCAGAGACTTGGGCTCAGTCCTTATGGGTCTCTTCCAACTTGAGATATTCTATGATTTTAACTTATGGAAACACAAGCTTCTTGTAACAGCAGCAACATAATATTTATATAGAAGGAAGAATACTCAAAAAAAGAAAAGTAATTTTTAAGACCTTTTTGAAGACTTCTGTAATTCACATTCAGTGAATCACTGCAAAAGGTAATTCAGTGTAATTCATGGATGAGTAAAATACCTAGCTGGATTTTTATGAAGTACTGAGGCATCTACGTCTCCACATTTTCTTTAATAAATGTATTTTTTCAAATCCAGACCCCAGCATCAAGGCAGGAAAGCCCTGATGGTTAAATATAGAAACTTGCAGGATTTTAAGGCGGACAGAAAAAGCGTCCACAGGATGTTCGCTAGGGTGCGCTCGAAGCACATGGCTGTGGATTTTGGGGGCAGGACCGTGGCACTGAGCAGCTGCCACTGGCCCTGAGCAGCCTCGGCCTGTTAAACCTGCTTTTGTCGGGGGATTGGTGTAGGTGGGCTCCAGAGGCGCCTTCCTACATCAGCAGTTCCATAATTCTGTAGCTCATTTATCACGAACAATTTTTGTTTCTTCATATATTCCGAAAATATTAGCTTATTTTCTGTAGAAACAAAGGTGTAAGCACAGAAGGCAACATAAAAGTAAGTGTTGTGAGAGCTCTGAGATGATGTGGTTGATTATGTGCTAGGGCATTAAAATGCTGGAAGTAGTCTTTATAGTTTGAAAACCTGAAAGTACAATTGCACCTCATTCTGAGCCAAAATATTTTTAAATTACTTCCTGACAAGGTGTGAGAAAATAGCATATTTTTCCTGTTGAGAACTACAAGTGAGATGTGTCAGATAGTTTCTGGGTGACCATCGTGTGAGCTTTAGACTTTCTGAAGAAGAGTATTTATGGAGCTACACAAATGTCTTTTGGCAACAGATCTCTGAGTATATCTTTATTTGGGGGATACCTGTATTCACAGTCATTAAGGAATAATCTCTGGGCACTTCAATGTATCACAGTGTGTAAGTGCAATTTTCATAAATCAGAAGCCCACCAAATCAGTTATTTCAAAATTAAGTTCTGGCTTCAGGCAGAAATTTGCCTTTCTCTGATTTTCATATCCAAGTGTGAAGAATTTTGATATATTCCTATTCATATATACAAATCCGTGTTTTTTGTAAGTGTACCTAGAGAGATGTACGCACACCTGCTGTTGTCTGTGGATATGTCTACCACTCACAGCAAGTGACAGAGGTTAGCTAAGAGTGGGCCTTGGGCTGTGTGGTTCCTGATCCGTTCAAGAGACTTTCAGACTATTAACACTTGGTCTGGGTGCCTGCCTGCAGTGTCTGCATTTCCTTGTGCTGGGAGTCAGAAATCTTTACCACCCCATTAGTCCACACACTTCTGGAGGGATGATTGTTCCTGCTGAGAGGAGACAGCAGGGCAGAGCTCTCTGCAGATCTTACACCTCTGTCCTCACAGAGTGGAGATGTGGACCTGCTCCTTCCTCTGGAAGATGCTAGCTCCTTCACCCAAGGCTTAGAAGAAGCAGACTGGTCATCATCCTTTGTCATCATCCCTTTGGAGAGAAAAGAGAATAATTGGTGTGTTTAGAAAAATGATGGGAAGGTGCTGGTGTCTGCATAGCTGTTTTTCAAGGCTTCTGCTTCCATTTCATCGGTAAGTCAGGGGAAGGGCAGAGCCTGAGTTCCATTCCCACTTGTGTGGGCAGTGTGAAGATGGTCAGTCCTTTGAGACTGGGCAAACAAAGATCCCAGTGCATTTTGGCCTGTCCATCTGACAAGGTGTGTGAGCACAGGCAGACAGGACACACAGAGCTCTGCCACAGCCTTTCCTCAAATGTTTGTTCCCCCATCACGTCACGGGGTGTGACAGGATTCATTTCACTTGCAGGCTCTGGTGAAAAATGCATCCCAGGTTAGAAACACAGCAGGCAGTACTGGTGCACTGTGCAGAGGGATGCAAAACAGCAGTGCTGGTTTGTGGCTGTGTCCACAGCAGATGAATGACATCCAAGCTTTGCCCCAAGGTCAAATCAATATATACCCCTAATAATTTAAAATGTACAAATATGCTGTGTGAATACCTACATGTGAGAAATAATTCCATTGCCTGTCCTGGTGGGGTTTCAGATTGGCATGTGTATTTTTTCTCCAAGGTTACAGAAGTTATTTTTGCCTATGCTTACTTCTCAAGGGAAAAAATCTCTTAGGCAAGTCAGAGTATCTTCTGAGTGCTTCTCAATCTTCATTGTGTTTATTCTCACAAAATACACTAAGAAGTTAAAAGAGACTGCATTGGAAAATGAGAGCTGCAGTGGGTAAGGCTCAGATTTTTAAGCATATTTAGATTTTTTTTTGTAAATTGCACCCACTCAGTGAAGATGAGCCATGGAAGTAAACACATCATCGTTTTTAGTGTGTAATTACAGTCCTGCAGGAAATCTGTGATGGACTAGGTACTTGGGCTAACATCCTTTGCTCGTGAAAAGCACAGGCCTCTGCTCACCAATCTTGTAAAAGGATCTCAATCCTACTGCTTTTTTGACTGGTAAATGAAGCAGAAGAGCTTTTGTGGAAAGTGATCTACTTAAGGAAGAGAATGCATTCTGAATTCTGACTACTTGAGTTAGGTTTATATGAGACCTTGGTTTCCCTAAGTACAAAATTTCAGTGCTTTATGCTGTAGCATTGTGATTTCCCAGCCACTTGGGTTTTAGAGAGGAACTCATATACATGTTTAACATCTCCAAAACCAGACCGGGTTTCCATGGTGTGGACCTGAAGTGTCTGGGTGTGTCCTCACCAGAGGAGAGGCTTCCCTGATACATAATTTGTTCTGAGTTGTCAGTCCATCTTGCTGGCCTTCTCCAGCTTTATTGAGATGGTAAAAAAAAAAAAAATTCCAAGTTCATGTCAGATTTTACTCATTGCTCCAGTATGAATACAGTGTCTCAAAAATTCCTTGCCTGGTGGACAAGTTCATTGTCTGAAATGTGAGAAAGCTCATTTCAAATTGCTCCTCCAAGTTTGGCAGAGCAAGGGTCTGGGTTTAAAACTCTTCACACTCTGAAATAATTTGTGAATATATTTCCTGTAGTTTCTTACAGGCCAGGGCTTTCTCTGGTCGTTGAGTGACAGTGATCTTTGGGAAGGCAGTTTTTTTATGTGTGACTTCTTGGAGGCTCTGGAGTCATCAGAAGTTAAAAAAAAAAAAAAAAAAAAAAAAGCACCCAAAAAAACTTTAGGAAACTCCATCCCAAAGTTCTGTTTCTGGGAAGGCAGCACTCTGGCCCCGGGAGCTGGTGCTTGCCAGAAAGCCCTTTGTAAGCTCCTGTCTCAGTCAGACCTCAGGCTCATCCCTGACCTCACTGCTCTGGCTTTGGTAGGGCTAAAAATAGTTCAGTTTAAGAATCTAGTCCTTGAAAACATGACCACAGAAACTAAAGATCACAGTAACCTGAGGGCACTGCTGATAATATTCTGGGTAAGTGAAATCTAATTCTGGTGGGTGGCACAGCAGGTTGCCCCAGTAAGGGCTTGCATGCCTGTTGTGTGTTTTGAGTGTGCCATTCTGTGCCTAGGAGGTCAGGAGTGTTCCTTGAGAGTTTTATGGGGTGATATAATGGAGTTTGTATATTGGCAGAACTTACTGGATCAAAAAGTAAAGATAGTGCATTGCAAGCTGTGAATTAACAATTGCTGCAAACAGTTGGCTGAGGTTGCTGTCACTTTAAGTAGGCAAATAAAGGAATTACAGCCTAATATGCCTGCTGCTGAAAGCCTTGTTTGGAAATTTGCCTGGATAGGATGTTTTAAAAAAAGCCCATACAATCCCTATGTACTTTTAAAAGATTATTTATAGCTTTAAAATTTTTATAAGGTGCAATAATACAAATGTCATATCTCAGAATGTAATACCTGAAGCAATAAATTCTCTGCTCTCTTAAGAGAAAGACAAAACCCTCATGCAGAAGTTTCTGGGCCCTGCCTTGTGCAGCCAGGGAGGTTGCAGGTGCATTGGTGAGTTTAACTGGAGAGGAAAAAGAAAGTATTTCCTGTTTGATATGAAATGAAGTTGGAATTACTAAAAATGGCAAGCAGGCCATCCAAAACTGCAGAGGAATTTACAGATGTGTGTTATTTCAAATAAATTAATTTTGCTCTGGCCAGCATTCAGTCAAGAGTGCACAAAGACTACAAAATTATCCCTAATCTTGTAACTCTGTAAATGTAAGAGACAAATGTATGAGACACACCAACTGAAGTGTCCTCTGGATGTGTATTTTTGTATCATCCTTAATCTGCTCACCTTTCATAGCTGGAACTCAGTTAATAACTTACTAAAAGTAATTTAAATAATGACTTTTAAATAATTACTTTCTTTAAATGGAATGTTTTGATGTAGCTTCACAGAAAAAAAAGTAGATCTGAGACTTAGGACTTCTGTGTTTTGAAAAAACAGATCTGTTTTTCAGGAAAGACTGGTTTTTAAAAAAGATTACAGTTGTCTTGGAAATGTAATTTCTTTGAAATTTGGAGGGAAAGGCATATTGTGCTTGCTGTCAGTCTGGGTTTCACTGGTTTTTCTATTTGGTACATTTTTGGGTTTATTTCTTCTCTTTATATTTTAAAGGCAGTTTTATGGAGGCTGCCAGTGAGGGGTGCTACATGATTACCCCAGAGATGATGGAGCTCCTGAATCTGTGTCCCGCTGCCAGCCAAAAATTATGTTTAAGCATAAAAACAAACCCCCAAGCAAAGGAAAGCTGTGAAAGCCTCACTTTATAAAGCGAACATTAAAGGATTGTCAGGATTTTACTCCTCAGAAGCAGCCAGAATGGAAATCCTCAGGCAGTTTGTACTCTGTGAGAGTGGAGTGGCAGGAAGGATTCAGCAGTGTGGGATGTAGAAGCTGTCTGGCAGGGATGAGGTTTTCATGAGCAACCTGGGGGCAGAGAGGAGAGTGGCTGGGGTGGGTGTGGAAAATCCTGACCATCCCAAGGTGGGGAGTTTGATACAGTATGTTCTAATGCTTGCATGTGGAAGACTCTTGAGGTTTTTCTGTCTCATCTTAGTTGTCAAACACACAAGAGATTATTTTGATTTAAACCAGTTTAACAGTGTATTTCATCGTTGCACATTTTTATTTTCTTTTAATTCTAGACATAACAGTATATCCTTCCTCTTTCATCTCAGCCGCTTGCTCACTAAATCTGGTGAAGGTTCTCAGCCTAAAAGCTGAAAATGTGCATTACCTCGGTCCAAAAGAATGCTCTGTGGTAATATACTCAGGGGTTTGCATCCAAGAAATACCCTTCAAAGAAGAAAGTGCACAGCTGATGTCCCTGTCCTGCTGTGTTGACACTGGAGCTGGAGGCACCTTGGCTCTGTCAGGCACTGTGCAGATGCTCACTGCTTCCTGTGGTGGCTGAGGAGGGTTTGGAAGTAGATCAAAGTAGAGAATAAAAGTGCAGCTATAACCAGGTAAGACAACAGGAAACTCCCTATATAAAAGAAAGAACTTCCATCTGGGATTTCTGATCTGATTTCTTTTGGTGTTGGAGCGGGTGATGTCTGATCCTCTTAAGGAGGGGCAGTAGGACAAGAGTGGTTCTGTTGCAGTGAATATTAGAGACAGTGGAAGAAAAAAGTTCACCAGCTGAGATTCAGCAGTGGCAGGAGTAGTATTTTCTCGTTCTGTCAAAGGCAAGACTTGAGTCCTGGCTCCTACAGAACCTTGAAGAGAAAGCTTTTTCTTCTCCTTTCTGAGCAAAACCCAGAGAAATAAAACACGTAATTTCATTTCGTTGTGCACAAACTGCTCCTCTGGACACAGTGAAACATTTTGTTCTTTGGCACAAGAGGGGCAGTGTGGTCTCAGCACTCATCTGCTCTGTGAAGTTTATCCTTCAGACTGCCAGGGAGGATTTGTTCAGGGCTTGTGTGTTAATGCCTTGGGCATCCTGATGATGCTCTGGGGTGAGCAGGATCTGGGCTGGGCAGCAAGGAACCCTGCTCATGCCAGGTGCTCTGCAGCACACCTGAGCCTCAGCCGTGCTTGTGGCTGGAGGAGCATCTTCAGAGCCTGATGGAGCTGGTCTGTCCTCACTCAGAGAGAAATGAGGGCTGTCACTGCCTCTCTGCCCTTCAGATAAATGCTCCAATGGCTCAGCAATGGTGGTAGCAGGGAACGGGCTGATTTTCAAAGGATGCTTTTACTTTGGGGCTAATTTTCAAAGCATTTGGGGATTAAACCTGAGCCTTTTAGCAAAGAGAAAAATAACCTGTGTCTCTTTCTCTGTTGGTTCCCATTCCAGCACCAGCTTGCTTTTTCTTTCCGTGCTTCTCTGTGATTTCTTTTGTAGGTCATAAGGGTCTTATCCCCTTGCCTTAGAGTCTGCAGCCTGCCAGGGAGCTGCTGGCAGCAGGGCTGATGCAGCTGTACAATCTGCCCTGGAGGGATGGGCCTCTTCCCGGGGAATGCACTGCAGGCTCTTGGTGATTAACTGCAAGCTTTTGCTTCATGTAATGCAAATGCAGCACGGACATGAAGTAACATTTGCCTTTTGCAAAAGTTCTGAACATAAGAGTTTGCTGAGTCCTGCTTGGGAGGGTTTGCTCATTATCAAACCAGCACTGTTTTAGGCCCTGCTGCTCAGTCTGTCACATCTGCAGCACAGGACTGTGTGCCATGGCACCCAGAGGAGAGCAGCAGGAGGGAGGAAGCTCTGCAGTGCTGGTGGCACCTTTCTGGGGACAAGTGCCCTGATGAGGCTGCCTGTGGCCCCCTGCTCCATGGTTCTTAGCAAGGCAGATGCTCTTGCCCAGGGGCAGGGAAGGATTTCTTCATCCTTCCCTGCAGACAGTGCTATCCCAGGATTGACTGTGAGGAAATTAAATGTGGATCTCAATGTCCTTAAAACTGCAATATGACCCCAGCTTTCAGTGCTATGTAATTCCCACTGTGAAAAGCTCTTCCAGACTCCTGTTTGGTCTCTTTCACACGTGCACATGCTCATTCTTCACCTCTTGCTTTGTAGGCATATATTAACCTTTGCTTTCTGAGTGCCTCTTCCATGAAATGTCTCGGGGTCTGATTATTTTCCTCAGGAATATTGGCTTGCACCTTCTCAGTATTATTTTTATCTTTTGACTGTGCAGGATTTGTAAAGTTTTCAGGTCCTGTTGTATCATTTCTCTGTGCTTGTGGCTGTAACACCTCTGGCTCCATACTGGCTCCAAGTGCAACATGCTCTTTCCTATAAACACTAAGGAGAAGACATCAGCTTGACATCAGCTCAGATCCAGTAGAGCTGTCTACCCATTGCATCAGGGTTCCAGGCCTTTGCTGGTGCTTGAGATTCCAGACTATTTGTATGGCACTGTATTTATTTAGTGGCATGGCAGCAGCTCAGCCAGGGGCACTTGCCAAAAAACCTCAGTGGTTAAAACTTTAAAGTGGAAGAAGATGTAGTATGGAGAGAGAGGGGATGAACGTGGGATTTAAACCTTCTTCCCTGCTCTTCCCTGGCTGAGGTCACTTGGTTAGTTCAGTCTAGTGAAAGGAGACTGAGGGGAGAGCTCACAGCTTCCTGCAGCATGTCCATAAGGGGAAGCAGAGGGGGAGGCATTGATCTTTTCTCTCTGGTGGCAGTGACAGGACTGGAGGGAATGGCCTGAAATTGTATCAGGGGAGGTTTAGGATGGATATTAGAAAAAGGTTCTTCACCCAGAGGGTGATTGGGTGCTGGAACAGGCTCTCCAGGGAAGTGGTCACAGCACCAAGCCTGACAGAGTTCAAGGAGCCCTTGGTCAACACTCTTAGCACATGGTGTCATTCTTGGGCTGTCCTGTGCAGGGCCAGGAGGTGGATTTGATGATTCCTATGGGTCTCTTCCAACTCAAGATATTTTATGATTCTGTGATCCACATGGAGGACCCTGGGATCTCTGTTCATGTTTAGTTCTGAAACAAGGGCATTTCCCTGTGGCTAGGAATGCTAGAAAATAATCTTTCTGGGCCTAATATGAACACCTATCAAAGACTCAATTTCTGTCATTTTGTAAGACATGGGATCAGTATGGTAATTGCTGTCTCAGGGCTGGAGCTCCCTTTAGGCTTGCACAAAAATTGAGTAGGTGATAAAAGCCAGGGCTGTGGGCAGTTTTACATGGGTGAACATCCATTGCTTCAGAGGTAAAGCACTTTGCACTGGATGCATAAAATATGATAATTCCCCAAATGGCAGATTAGAGTAGGCAGAGCACTTATTTAATGTTTTTCTACCCTTATATTTTCACAAGAGCTGGATAAAAACATTATCAGCCAGGAGGTCTTCTGTGTTTGTTTCTGGTGTTTCAGTCTGCTTTGTGTCTGCACAGGCGTCACGTGATCTTCCATAAGGGTTGGACTTGCAGTGACTTTGGGACCACAAGGGATGGGGGATAGAAATGTGCTGGACAGGAGGAAGGAAAAAGCCAATGGTGCAGAAGCAGAGCACAGCAGGACCCACCAGTGGCTGAAGAATAACCATGGGCTTGCTTGCAGAGCTTGTTGGGGCTCTGGATCCGGTGGCAGAGGGTGCCCTCTGCACAGCCCCACAGCTGGCACTCGTGGTTCTGTGGTTGCCAGTGCTCTTGGGCCAGAGCTGCCCCCTCACTGGGCATCCCAGCCAGCCCTGCCAGCCCCTCCATTTCCCCCTGTGTCCCCCAGCTCCTGCTGAGCCCAGGCTAAACCCAAGAAAAGCATGAAAAAGCATGGGGTGGCCTCAGCCAGGGTCAGGCATAGCCATGGCAGAGGCTGATCTGAGCTCACATCTCTGTGCCTGTGTTGGAAAGACTTTGTAAATATTTGGAAAAAGGAAAAGAGAAGGAGAAAATATGAATTTGACACACTTAAAAAATTGAACTATATAGAATTAGGTCACAGAATGTATTAATTTAAAGACATAAGAAATACTTTAATAAATGCAAAGCAATGTTGTAACTGATCAGCTTCTGAAAACCTGAGGTAAAAACTGAGTTATACTTATTAGGGTACAATGGAGGTTTAAGTGAGACATGAAAGAGATATGTTCTGACTAATATATTGCATTTGCTGTAATTTTAATAAGTCTGGGGCATGCCTGGCACTGTGCCTTCCTTCACTTTACTGCTGCATCATAGGAACACTTGATGCTGTCAGCAGAGGGAAACGAGCAGGCACCAAGAGTGGATTTTCAAATGCATATTATCATAGTTTGGCCCAAGGAAAAGTGATGGCTTAAAGGAGCTAAAATCAAAGCTGGAGCTCTTAGAAACATCATTTTAGGGTCTCCTCGACCCACTTCTGGTTGTGCACAAGCCACTAGAAAAGCCTGAACTGCCACACTACCTCCTGTACGATGACAGAGGGACTCAGTGAGAAAACAAAGAAAAAACTGTAATCTCCATCAAGCCATAATGAAACTAAATTTTGCCTTAACTGTGTTCAGTTCTGCTGCTGCTGCTGCTGTCACATGCCAGAGGCTTTTGTTCCTAATTGAAAATGATAGCTCCCTGGGTGCTGGGGAGGCATGTGGCAGCCTTTTATTGCCGTGTGGATTATGTGCCCGCTATATTTTACACACTGCCTGGAGAAATGCGGCAGATTTTATTGATAGGAGCGACCGTCCCTCATCATGTTTTTTTCTTCTCCATTGCATTCTTGGTGCAGCTCATTTCCAATTTTATTAACATCTGGGATGTGGTAGGAAGGCTTCAGTACAAAAATTAGCAGAGGCCTCAGGAAAAAAAATCCCCAGTGCTTGGATTACAGAGACACACACAAGTATAATTCTGATATTTCAGTAAAATATAACAGGGAAAAATCCCCTGAATTTTTTGATCACAAAAAAGTTAAAGAAATTTAATTTGTCCTCAAAAAGGTTAATTTAGTCTATCAAACCAAGGAGATTAATGAAAGTGTAAAAAGGAATATAGTTTAGAAACTAAGCTTCAGAAAGCAAGATAAGGCTAATGACAAAATAAATCACTTTATAACCTTCTACCAAGAGTAGCTCATGACTAATGAGGTACTGGGTGGGTGTCCCTTTCTGAGCTGTGCTCCTGCCCCTGCAAGGGTGGAGCAGCAGCTCCCTTGTCCCACCATCACCCAGCGAGTTTGCAGATTTGCATCCTGCTAGGGCTGTGCTGAACAGGGGGGACACAGTGCTGGGCATCACCAGCTGTGGGCTACAGGGCTGTGAGACCAGCCTGCCCTGCTGCAGGACCAGCCTGCCCTGCTGCAGGACCATCCTGCCCTCCTGCAGAACCAGCCTGCCCTCCTGCAGAACCAGCCTGCCCTGCTGCAGAACCAGCCTGCCCTGCTGCAGAACCAGCCTGCCCCACTGCAGGACCAGCCTGCCCCACTGCAGGACCAGCCTGCCCTGCTGCAGGACCAGCCTGCTCTGCTGCAGGACCATCCTGCCCTGCTGCAGGACCAGCCTGCCCCACTGCAGGACCATCCTGCCCCGCTGCAGAACCAGCCTGCCCTGCTGCAGGACCATCCTGCCCTGCTGCAGGACCATCCTGCCCCGCTGCAGGACCATCCTGCCCTGCTGCAGAACCAGCCTGCCCTGCTGCAGGACCATCCTGCCCTGCTGCAGGACCATCCTGCCCCGCTGCAGGACCAGCCTGCCCCACTGCAGGACCAGCCTGCCCTCCTGCAGAACCAGCCTGCCCTGCTGCAGGACCATCCTGCCCTGCTGCAGGACCAGCCTGCCCTGCTGCAGGACCAGCCTGCCCTGCTGCAGGACCATCCTGCTCTGCTGCAGGACCAGCCTGCCCCACTGCAGGACCATCCTGCCCTCCTGCAGGACCAGCCTGCCCTGCTGCCAGCCTCACCAGCACTGAAACCAGCAGGACACTTCAGTAGAGGAGTTCCAGAGTGCAGTTTCCTCTCCTCACTGCTGAGAAGAGCAGCATGATAAAAGCTTCTCTGCGTCTGTGTGAACCTGATGCAGGTTCATAATCAGGTGAGAAAATTGGCTGACCTGGGGAGCTTCTTCTCAAGCTACAGCCATGCCAGCAGTGGCCCTTGCCTGCGCCCACCGTAAAGCCCAGAGGGGGTTTGGATACCCACATTTAGCAGTCCTGATTTTGCCCTGAGCCCCCAGGGTTTAGCAGCAGTGATGGCTGTGCCTGGGCTGTGGGTGCCAGCAGGTTGGTGTCTGACCCAGCACTGCCCGGGGCTCTCAAACACTGACCTGACCTGGCCTGCACTCTGCTGCTGCCCCAGCTGGCACAGGGAGGGGGCCAAATTATTGATAGATGAGCCCCCTCCCAGCACTCCTGGGTAATTGCTGTGGGCTGCTTCATTCCCTTCCTGCTTGTGCTGAACCTCAGGAGTTGCCTGGCAGTGCACAAGGGGTGGTGGGAGGTGCTGCCCCACCAGCTGCTGGAGTATCCAGCCATGTGTAGTAAGGTGGCTTTGCTTCAGGCACCAGCCAGTGTTGAGGCAGTGATGTGATTTTCCATATCCTTGGGACAACCTCCTGAGCTGCTGGCTCCCCTCCCAGCACAGTGTCTGCCCCCCAGGATGGGGAATGTGGAGGCTGGGAGGTGCCTCAGGGCACTCGCTGGCTCTCTGCTCCATGTGAATAACCAGACACTGCCACACCTGATCCTCCCCACCCCAGTTACTCTCCCTGGCTTTCTTGTGCTCCCCTCTCTCAGCTAATTTAGACAAAGCAAAGCAGTGCTTTTAACATACTGTCTTGGGCAAAATCTAGCATTAATTTGGTATGAGTTTGCAGAGCAGTTTACTGTCCTATGGTCAGGGTAAATGGATGGAGGTACAATATAACAGCTGCTCTGCATGTTAAGCCATGGGAAATGCTCAAGAATGCATTTTACTGCCTTTAAATCTGAATGAGCGCTGCTCTATTTAATTAAGGGCTCTTCTGTGAGGACTGGAGAATTAAAGGAAGGGGGGACTTCATTTTTTGCTTCAGTTTCCTTTTAAAGTACCTGTTTCAGAGTCCTCTGGCATTATTAGAAAGTTTGGGCATTGCATGATTTCTGTAATGCATCCTATTGCTGCATCTCCAAACTGGTGGAAGGTCATCAGAGGAAATTCAGAAGCTGCCAGAATGGCCATGCCCTTCAGACCAGGGTGTCACAGCTCAGACCTCAGGGTGGTTTTCCTCAACCTCCTGGTGTTGCTTTACAGCTGACATCTGAAACTGTTCCAGTGCACCCCATGCTGTAGCTGCAAACACGGCTTAAATGGACCAGTTTAAATGACATCAATCAAGATGGCATGCAGCTCAGCAAGAACACCTGGCTCTTTTCTGGTGCTGAAGGAGTGATGGTGATATGCAGAAAGAGATGTGTATGTAAATGCATATGTACATGTGTGTGGTTTATGTGTTACATATATGTATTTATCACAGTAGTGAAGGCAAAGCTCACAGAATGTTCACAGAATAACCTGAGTTGGAAGGGACCCTAAGGATCATCGAGTCCAGCTGCAGGCCCTGCACAGGACACCCCAAGAGCCACACCCTGTGTTCAGCTTGAGGAGCAATAACCACCATCTGGAGCAATATCCCTCATCTCAGCCACTCCCAGGAGCTGCAGGTTGTCAGCCACGTCATCCAAGCCTTTGGAAAATCACCTGCTGTGTTTTCCACGAGCAGTAAGTTAAACAGGTGTTCTAAAATTGGTCGAATTTGTGAAACTGCCTGTGGTCCTTCTTCTCCCATGGTTCAGTGAGTCCCTTTCAAGGGATGCCCTGGCTGGTCCCTAAATGTCTCCATCACAGAGGCAGTGGGTGAAACCAAAATCCCTCTCCTGAATAGGGCTACAATCACTACTCACTGATTTCCCTTTCTACAAATCTAGATTATCGTGGCCTTTCCAGTGGTATCCACTTACATTCAAATGTGCTTTTACTCATAGATTAGTGTGAGTTATTTGGCTGGTCTACACCAAGTGGTCTACAGGCCCAACAATTTATCCACACACAACTTGTGTCACTTTCACAGATCTATTGCTTTTTTCCTGCCTTGCAGAGATTCATGCTCATTTTTCTGTATGAGACATATTTAAATGGGAAAATAAAAATGACACATTAATCCTTTCCTTCCTTTGCCTCCCAGATGAGCAAAACTCTTGGAGTAAACTCAAGCCTGCTTCTTAATTTATGGAGAAATGCAGAAGTCTAAATCAAGCTCCGAGAAGATTAGATTACAAACTTGGAGTGGAAAAACTTTAAGGAGAGCAGTTCTGCAAGCTGTTGAAAGCTTCAAGTTATTGACGGCCCCAAGCTGCCGTGGATACCTCTTCCCTCCCAGGACAAGAATAAAGAAAACTGTTTCCCTGTGGAAAATGCCACAGGGCACAGCTGCCAGCATGGCAGGGCTGCAGATGCCAGCCTGGCACGCTGTCCCCGTGGCACGGTGCTCCGGTAGTGCGGAGTGTTGGGCAGGAGCGCTGTGCTGAGCACGTCTGAGAGCTTGGACTTCTGCACTGACTTTTTTTCTCAACAAACTGGCACAAAAGCTGCTGCACATCCAGCGTGGGGCATCCAGCATGAGAAGTAGCCCCAGCACATGGTGGTGTCTCGGGAAGCAGCTGGTCCTGGTTGCATTTCACATTTCCAGCTGTGTCCTGTAACCGTTCCTGGGTGGGAGCATTGGAGATACCTGCGCAGTGCTGCCGTGGATAAACCTGGTAATCTGACAAGAGAAACAGGCCACGAGTGCAGCAAATGTTTTCCTGCCTCTTCAAGGCACAGCAGTGTGTTTCATCAGAGGAGAACAAGCTGGGAGCAATAGATATAACAGGATTAAAATGATGGCTGCTCTGTCATTTTCCACGCTAACCTGGGTGCCTGAGAATTGCTGAAATATGGTTGAAATGCCGCCATGATGCATCTTGTTTAAAAAGTGATTTGTTAAAAGAAAATCCAAGCCAAATAACTGAATCTGCTCCATTAAAATAAAATGTAAACACTAGCCCCATGGTTTAACCATCACGCTTTTTGATAGCCTTTAGGAATTGAAAGGCAATTCTCTCCCCTCCTCTGCATTATTATATAACCTCATCAGAAGATAAACAGCCTCCTTACCCCCAAACACTTTGCAATTTGCATTTAGATTGTTTGATGCCAATGTTCAGGATAAGATACTTCCTAGCTCTGTCAAACTAAACCTGATTGTCATTTAGCAGAGTGGCAGTCAATTTATGTTTCCATTAACGCAGATCCCAGACAATTATCTGGGGAGAGGAGAGGGAAAAACCTTAACAAATTGCCCTGCTGTCTTCAAGGCTGATTTTCCAGTGGGCAGCTGTAGGGCAAATTTGACACACCCAGGAGGAGGAGAAAGGGAATGCCTTTCTGCTGTTGCCGGGGGGAAAGGTGTGGGGGTGGCTCCCAGACCCCTTGGCTGTGCAGCATCACACGTGAGAGCCAAGTGCCTCATGGAGGCTGCAGGGATGTGGGGCAGGGTGACCAGCCCTGGGCCAGGATGTGTCAGTCTTTGACTCCAGGCTGATTCAGTGGCAAAGCCAGGGCTCCCTGTGGGTTTCCTCAGGCATGTGTCCACTTAGCAGCTGGAGATGTGCTGTCAGACACTGCCCTGTCTCCAGAGTCCTGTGCCAGTGCCAGCCTTGGGGACCCTGGCCCCCGTAGTCCTCCTTGGCCAGGTGGGATGGCAGAGGACATGCCCCCCCTGGCAATGGGATTGCCCTGCACTCCTGCCACACTCACCCCACAGCTGCACTCCTGGGCCAGTGAGGGGTTGCACACACTGGCATGACTGACAGCAGCTCTGCCAAGCTCTGCCAAGAGGCAGAATACAAATGTAATGTGCTTTCCTTCTCTGACAGTAAGTTAGAGACAGTTCTCCCTTCCTCCCTGTCTTAATGACTTCATTTTCCCTCTGCCCCCTTACTTAGCTGTGCCCCATCACTCCTGTGTTCCCCACGAGGATTCCAACCCCTCCACCAAAGGCAGCTCCCCATGGCTCCCCCCTGTTGTTTGCTGGAGCTCAGCACCGATGGCATTGACCAACTCAAGGTTTCCCCAGGCCAGGCATTTCCCCCAAGGATGTTCACCCTTAACTAAGCCAGTCCTGTCCTTTCCAGTGCCCTTTCTGAGAGGGGTGGGCAGGTAGCACTGGTGCAGCCCCTCTCCCTGGCAACACTCCTTGCTCATGGGCTTTTCTGCACACACACGTGTGTGTCACACAGGAGGTCACAGAGCTCAGAGTCCTGTGTGCAGGACTATTCCTGTTGCCTTTGCAAAAGCACTGCATTGCATCTTGGCTGGTGCAAAAGTGCCATTTGTGTTGGAAACAGCTTTTGTGACTCCCTGGCCAAGTCAGCAGGATGCAGGCTGTCTTTCCCTGGAGCTGCTAGGGTCTCCATAGGGAGCAAAGAAGAGACCCAAGTAGAGGTGGGCTCACCTGCAGTGGAGATGTACTGTAAATGTGGGAGACTCACACAGGCTGTCAGGCACGGGCTGCAAGGGGACCACCTTGGTACAAGCCCTTCAGTGTTCTGGCTTGTGGCCCCTTTGTGGCACCATGGGGCAGGTGGTGCTACTCAGTGGCTGAGAAAAATCAAGTGGTTTTCTGAAGGGAGGACAGACACCATGCCCCAGTGATTGGAAATACATCTGTGACCACTTGGAAAGTTATTTTTGCTACATGAAAGGCTGGGGCGCGAGGACAGGGCTTTCTCCAGACTGCAGCACCTCTTGGCTTTCCTTCCAGTACAGCTCATTTATTTGGTTTGGCACCAACTAACCGAGCCATGTAGCTGCCAGGTTCACCATGTATAAGGAGCTGCTGATGTCAGGAAGAGCTTTTGGCTGCAGGAAAGCCCTGCAGATGTTGTCCAGGTGGTTCTGCTCTCCATGAGCATTTAGAAACAGTCAAACTGTGTAACAATTTTACAATGATTATTTTTCTTTCAAAACATGGCCTAAATTTCTGTCAGGCACTGGAGCAGAAGCACACGGTGACACGCAGTAGGACGGCTGTGTGAGGTGTGTGGTGTGTGCTGGCAGCAGGGCACAGAGAGATGCCAGAGGAACAGGACTGGCAGAGTGTGGAGGGGGCTGGCACGCCAGACCAGCTCAGAAGTAGCTGGCAGGCTCCTCTGTGCAGCGTTTTGCACCATGCTGCTTGTCAGCCAGCCAGCAAGGCTTAGCACAGGGAGAAGTGCTGCCTGCCCACATTTAAATTTGAGTGGTTCCCACATTTCAGAATTTTGACTCAGGATCCAGCTGGGGCAAAAAGAGACTCGTGTCACCTCCCATGCAGATGACCTGGTGAGTTAGCTGTGCCTCACTCATCCCTGCCCTATGTGCTCCCTAACTGCAAAGAATCACCACCTGTGTGTGGGTGACTTTTCCAGTGGTGTCTGTCAGCCAAATCAAGGCAAACACATCCAGACCCACTTATTGACTCATGTTCTCCCTTCAGATGTTCTGCACTGTGCTGCTGAATAGCAATCTCAGGCCTTGTCCAAAACCAGGCTTACCCCTCTCACCTGAGTTAGGGGGCATTCAGTTGCCCAGGGTGCAACCTGCTCCTTCCCTCTCTTGCAGTTCCTTGGCTGGACACTCCCTAGAGGACACATGGACCCCGATAGTACCATGCCCAAGCCTACCCAGGGCATGAGGAAAGGGGTTTTCCTCGGCCTACAAACCTGCTCAAGCCACCGGGTGCCCCTGAAGCCCATTAACACTATTAGAGGCTGCTCTTTTCCTTGCCAGTTTTCTGCTTCCACATCCCCTCCCAGCCTCTCTGCCACAGCCTGACCCTTGCCACCTTGCTGCCTCTTCCTGGCCTGTACCCACTCTCTTTCTCTGGACCTACACACCTCTTCTCCACAGGTACGTTGTTAACTTCTCAAGATTTTAAAGAAATCCCAGTTGTGTTAAAAGAAGAACCATTCCTGTTCAGGCATTTCTTACCCCTAACAGGTTTTTATTTATGTGGGAATTACTACAGGGTTTGCAGACCAGTCTTCCCTATTTTCTTTGCAAACCTCTGAGCCAGTTACACTGCTTGCTCACCTTGTTGTCAATAGAGAGAGAAACCTCAGTCAAGTTGCCTTAATACTTATTTTATTTAAAGAATCAGAAACACAGTCATTGTAGTTCATTTGTACTCATATCTGCCAACATTTCCTAAACCACGTTAACATTCATGTATAACAAAAACATTTTCTGAGCTGTGCAAAGTTCAAAGGAACTGTTCAATTACTTGAACCCATTTCTAGAAGAACAAACCTGGCATTTTACAAACTGAGGCCACCAGAAGGAATCTTTTCCCCGCCCTGTTGCAGAGATGGAGATGCCCTCTCCTCCCTCTTTTCCTGGCATGACAGGTAAAAACTAGACCACAGTATGAGTCAAACCTCTCTCAGTCCAGGACTTTCTGAACATGGCACTGGGTCATGTTTTTGTATCACTGGGCTGTATTAAGTTCACCTTAATACTTGTGCTCCTGGCATGGAAGTGATTTGTCCAAGAAGATTACTCAGTAACCCAAACTGTGATAAGCAATAAAGAGGGGCCAGAAACAGCTGCTATCAAAATAGAACATCTCCTCCCCCTTCCCCCCCATATTTTTCCTAAAAGAAAAATATGACTGGAAGGGTTGTCGACCATTCAAAAAAATCATCATCCTTCTTGCAAAATATATTTTAAAGCACTGATTTAATGATTTAATGATCTGCATGTTTTCCTTGATCCTCTCACACTCCAACTTTTGTCCTCTTAGAGTTAAGCATAAAATGGTAGAAATCTGGAATCATTTTAGATCTGGCTAAACAGAATAGGCAGCATGCAAGTTGTCATCCTGTTTTGTTTTTCTGACTGTAGTAAATACACCATGGAACAGAATTTTAAGAGTGTTTTAACCACTGTAAGTTGTCAGAAAAAAATCTCATCTCTGACGGATCTAACCCAGAATTTTCATTGGAATCAATAACACATTTTGGCATTGCTGACTGCCTAACTGTGCAGTTTACTGTTTGAGGTGCAGTGACACCAGTTCTGACCTGGACCAAATAAGTGGAACAGATATGGCTCTAATCTCGAACAAGTCTTTCCAGAAGATGTTTCTTCAGTCTCTTATTGGTTATAAAAAGGCAATTTCCTCTTAACAGTAACTAAATTTTTAGTGACTGACTCATTACAATCTGGAATATCAACAAATGCGGCAACATCAAGTATAAAAAGAAACACCCTGAAAGTGATGCCTCCTGGTTTGAAGGTGCTATACTTGGCCATGAACTGTGTTTCTGGAATTGGTTTGTTAACATATGACAGCAAGAACTTATTTTACAGAGAACAAAGTCACAGAGCTGAACTTAAACATGAATGCTCACTTACATGGGTTTTGATATGTACTAGTACACACGCCTTGAATGAAAACAAAACTTACACCTTTGCACATGAAATACTGGTAATGCAGTGATGATGTTCATCCACCAAGCCTCTTTGTTTTAATAAGATCATCTCCAGGTTACAGTGCCTCTGACAGACTTCTAAACACCCACCACATGTGGGCTTTGGCAAACAGCCAGCTGCTGTCAGAGGCAAGGTATGGATACAGCTATGAAAGGCCTTTCAACGCAAATCACCCCTCAAGAACCGATGTCTTTTTAAATACTCTCAACAACTGCATTATGATTTTTTTTCTCATTCTTTTTCATACAAATTACTGGCTAAACTCACATTTATTGCACCTTTAAGTCCCTGGTAGATGGAAGCTTATATTGCCTGATACAGTTTGTGTTGTAGCTTGACGACATTAAGAAATCCAACAGTCTCCAGAACTGTACATTTCTACAGTAAGAAATCACATTTCCATAACACTAATGACTGCTGTCGCAGACCAGCTCTTGTCTCCATCATGCAACGACAGAGGAAAACTCCACAGTCCCCTGTGTGTGCTAGAACCTGCAGTGCTCTTCTTATTGCCATGAAAAAGTCAATTAAAATGACTCCTCTGGGAATTACTTCCAATTCTGGAGTCATTATCACTCTCCAGACAGAATGCTGTGCTTCAGCATGGGTCTTCAGCCACTCTAAATACGTAGGAGAGATGGAGCATGTGTGTGTTTCACAGGCAGCCCCCCCCAGGTGTATTTATCAGTGACCATGCAGCTTTTTCTCTTTTCCTCTATGATGCAAGAACAAGCAGTCTGATCTCAATCTTCAGGTATGGTTCTAATTTCATATGTTGAATGCAAATCTTGTTGCAGCCTCTCTGTTTAACCAAATCTTTAACAATTAAAAAAAATAGCACCAGATGTATGAAAAAGAGGAAATGTCTGATCTAGTAGGAATATATATAAAGTAGAGCAATTCTTACAGTAAAAAGGTACGTCGTACAAAAAAGCAATGGAAAGTGATACCGAGGACAAAAATCCATGCTGCATATAATACGGGCAGAAGACAGGCAAAAGGGATTCTGCTCAAATAACCACAGTTTAATGGTGGAGCCGTGCTTCCTCCTTCCTCCGGGACCTCCCTGGCAGCAGTGCCAGGACACGGGGTGGTGTGGCACTCTGAACGCCGACATGCACCAACAAACCTGCGCAGCATATCTTTGAGGTATATAGAAAGCATGACATTAACATTTTTGACTCCTCATTCTTACTTGCACAATGATGCACTGATCTTTAGCTGGGGTTTTCTCCACCCTCCCCTCTTCTTCCCTTGGTAAAAACAAAATCCCAGTTTGAGAGCTTCCTAGCACAGCTCCTTGAACTCTCAGATCCATCTTGCATAGGCCAGTAATAAGAACACTGCAGCTCTGACAAATAAGTTACAGCAATATAACAGCTTTCCTCTTAATTTTTTAAAGATATCTTCTCTATAATTTACACAAAAGGTTAACAGCCAGAGTTTAGGTTACTACAGTCCAGATGGGCGTCCTTTCAGTCTGTGATTCCAGGTGGAAGGCACTACTTCAACATACCACTGTATGCACCGCACACGGTCTCGGGAGCACAGCGGGACACTGTGTCTCCAGAGCTGCAGACTGAAGGGCCTGGGGGAAGTCTTTGGAAATAAAAATGGCAGTGGTTATCAGTCCAGTTTCTCTTTGCTGTCTCTTCTTGTGCTATGCAGTTTCCCCTGAAAGCTCCTCAGTTGAGAGAGCGGTGGTTTGTCCTCAGAAGCTCTCGACAAAGCTCCCGGGGAAGAGGCCCGTCCTGCCGTTCCTCTGCAAGGTCCCTTTGTACCAGCCGTCCTCCCGCTTCTTGTGCACAAACACAATGTCACCTTCCTTCAGTTCGATCTCCGCCTCGCTCTGCGGCGGGTACGGGACCACAACGCGGTACCTGCGGAGAGAAAAACGTGCAAACACCTGGTTAATTGATGGGAGCAGCTGGGCACCAGTACCAGAGATCTTGGGAAAAAAACTTCAGAAATATCAGTAAGTTACATTTTCACACACTCGTTGTATGCAATGCAGCTACTATATTTTCCACTAAAACTGAGTAAGATGTAAATTTCTGGCCAGCTTTGCTGGACAGTTGACCAGGATGACTCTGGAGCCAGCCCATGAAAGCAGAAATGTGCTGTCAAATGGATGGACCACTCATAGTATCTCTGCTCCCAGCTGTGTGCTAAGCCTGTGCCAGGACTTGGCTGCTTTATCCTAGTGCTGCATCTCCACTGTAACGTGTCTTATTCAGCTCTGCATTTGCTCCCCCCAAAAATCATAGCATCACAGAATGACAGAACAGTATGGGCTGGAAGGGACTTTAAAGGTCATCTAATTCAACCCCTCTGCCAGAGGCAGGGACATTTTCAACTCAAGCAGGTTGCTCAGACCCCATGTGTCAGCCGCATAAATCAGTCTGGTGTCATCTGCAAACCTCCTGAGGTGCCCTCAATCCCACCATCTATGTTATTGATGAAGATATTGAGCAGCACTGGTTCCAGTGTGGACCTCTGAGGCACACCACTTGTCACCAATGTGGATTGGGACATTGAGTCACTAATCACTACCCTCTGGATGTGGCTGTCTAACTATTTCCTGATCCACTTAACAGTCTACCCATGAAATCCATCCTTCTCCAATTTAAAGAGAGATGTGAGGGACCATCTCAAAGACCTTACAGAAGTCCAGATATGTGATACGCTCTCTTCCCTTCTCCACTGATGATAAAAATGGGGTTTGCAATGCTCCCACTGCATGTGACACCAGCAGATGTTAGCTAAAGCAGTTCACATTTTTCTTCTTATAATGTGTCTTGAGATTGTACTTTGAGTCCCTCAAACCTGGAAGGGAAGCTAAGATGGAGAGGTATCAAGTGACTTTCAAAGCACTCTCCAAACCAACGGGGAGCCCCAGTCCTGAACCATTCCCAGGGCTCTCTGGGAACTTAGTTGTCAAGTGTCACTTCATTTCAATGAAGTAATGATGTGTCTGAGCCTGATACAGCTATTCTGCACTCAGAGCTTATCAGCAGGCATCCTTCTGAGAGCACAGACTGGGCCACTTTATATCAATGCACTTGTGTGCAGAGCAGGGAATATATTTCTACTTCATGGTTGTTTTTTTTTCCTTCAGCACTTCTGCAGTTATCTGGCATTTGGTTAACAGTAAATAACTGTCTTGCTAATTGCAAAGTAATGAATATAGTAAGATAGTTAAAAGTTGCCAATTGATTATTACCTAAAGTCCATCTCCTGAGAATTAATATAGTTACAACTGCTGCCTGGCCGCCAATGCCTGTTTGTAACAAGGTGAGTACTTAGTTAAGACAATATCCTGTCCCTGGGGACTTTAACATGCCCTGGAGGCTGTGGACCATTGAGGCCATCCCCACTGGGACAGTACTAAAGCAAGGGGCTCTCCAGTGGCAGTCACCCATTTTCTTAGCAGATTTTGTCTCAGGTGCCTAGTGACTTCAGCTCTGAAACTAGGCACTCCACTTTGGCATGACACTGGAAATATCAGCTTTGACTCTATGTCTGGACATCTCCACAACCAAACAACCCATTACTTGGAAAAGCATTAAACTCCATTTGAAGCAGGGGTTCTGTTCTAATAACTGACTAAGGCTTTTTTATCTTGACAGCAACACAGTTGTGGAAAATATTTGTGTTCAAGTGCCATCAAAAATTTGCTGATCCTCTCTGTACCTAGGTTAATAAATCTAGTTGTCACTTCCTTCCTCTGTGGAAAAGCAAATAACAGGGGTTGAAACGTGTGCAGGAAAATGGTCTATCAAGCTATCATCTGTGGAACTGCTACACTTATAATATGAAGCTTTGCCAATTACACTCATTATGCAAATGAATGCACACATTATTTCAAACACTCTGCTGCAGTGTTGATTAATTAAATTATCAGAGTGGAACAATTTCAGCTAAGATGATGCCAAGTTTCAGATCTCACTCTTACGCACAATCACACATATCGGAGCTCTGCATCAGGAACTCAAGAGGCCTTGAGAAATAAAAAAGGTTGGACCTCAACGTTAGTTGAGTCTTGTGGAGGTACTCACAGACAGTTCTGGCAAGTCAGGAAGCAGACACCCAGAAAAAGGTGGTGTCTTGGGCCGGGTCATGCTGAAGACCCAGCTGGGACTGCCAGCACCTCGTGTTGTACCAAAAGCACAGAGAAATCCTTTTAAAGCAAAGCTACGTCCTCAGAGTGATGAGCCGCTAGTCCCTCAATGGTTCACATGAGGAAGCAGGTGACCACACTAAACAGGAATGCACCCAGTGTCATAAAAGAGGTTCTACACAGCATCTTCTTAGCAATTCAGAGAAATAAATCTCAGTCACTGCATTACAAAATGAGGCACTTTCCCCATTCAGGAAACCCTAAATGCTATGGCTTAAATTGAATTAACTACAGTACCTCACAAGATAGTACCGAAGAGGTTTTTGATAGAATAACAAAATACTAGCTGTGAAAGACCTTGCAATCAGATAAGAGAGAGATGGAAAAAGAAGCGATGCCTTTTCCCAGAGAGGTCTGAAGCGGAGCCTGGCAGAGGCAGCCCGGCGGGGCTGCAGGGCAGCATCCCGGCGCTGCGCTGGCACGGGGAGCTGTGCCGCCCCTCCACACCTCCAGGTGGCACCTCAGCCTCGCTTATCCTCTGGAACGGAATCCCAAGGACAGCTAGGAGCCGTATTTTTTTGGCAGAAAAGGTCTCCTCTCCCAGACATCCTCCCTCACTCCCAAAAAGGCAGTCCGGGATATTTCTATTTCTATCTCCACTTTTAATTTCCCCTTTTGTCTCCTTTTCGAGAAGATGCTATAAAATTGTAGGTTTTCCTATACCAAACTATCTCTTGGCATTTTAGATGGATCTCAGTCTTAATTTTGTCTGTGTCACATTCCACCTCTAAATTACCAACTTTCAAAAATGCTAATTAGCTGGGCAACAATTATGATAAGTGTGGCAACCACCTCTGACCAACATTAACAATATTTTCTGTTGTAAATGGTGTAAATCTGTCTTACATAGTTAAAATTCTGTCAAATGTTAATCATTTTGGCCCAAATTCTCAGCAGCAATTGGCTGGATCAGGCTGAGGGCCCAACATACAGCCCAACGGCCTCATCATTTCCAAGAATAACACAAGGGGTGTTATGCAGCACCAGCAGGACCCACCACAAACTGCTCTCAGGTCCTGTATTTGGGAGCTAAGACCTTCCTGTGGTTCCACTGGTATGTCAGGGATGGTGTTCCTTCAGAAAATCATCCACTCACAGCCAGGTTCAAAAACATTCAAACCACCCCAAAATGGCACATGTTTAGGCTTGTATGAACACTAAAAGTAAAATCTCTGCTGATTTATGCTCCAAGCTGTCCTAACTCTGTGGGATCTCAAAGGTTGTATTTCTCTTTCTTTCGTAGTACGGGGCCCCTCTTGTATTTTTCTCTCAGGGGACAGACTTGATGTTGGACATCCCCACTGCTGGCTGCTGGGGCATCCTTGGATTGGGCACTTCATCCCTGGAGGCTCCTGTCCAGGATGGGCAGTGGCCTGGGAAGGATTCTTGGTGCACAAGAGATAATACATGAGGAGAGGCTGCAAGTAGTATCAGCAAGAACAGGGGATGGGTTTTCCCTGGGCAGGGAAACCCCAGGGAGCTGGAGAGTGGGGCAAAGTAAGGGACAATGTGGAGGAAGAGGGAGGCTGATGGCAGAAAAACTGAGAGCAGAGGAAGAAACGTGACTGTGATGAAAACTGGAAGCCCTGACTTACAGAAGGTGTGGGTATGGCTGCTGAGGGGGGAAACTCTGCTGAGCTGAGTCTGGGAGAGCAAAAAGCCTTGGTGGGAGGGAGCCTGGGGCAGGGACATGGCATCCCAAGAAGCAGGAGACTGCATGAGTAGAGGCTGGCACTGGGGCTGGTGGTGGGATGGGCACCCTGGCAGCAATTATCTCACTGAGCTGGGAATAGGTCCATCCTCTGCTGTCGGCAAAGACCTTGCAATCCCCCTGTCCCCTGTCTTCATAGCACTTCTTTTCACAGCCAAAAGAAACACCTCTCCCACCCAGTCCTCCCTTTGCTACTCCTACTGAAATCTGGAAGGTGCAAATAAGACTCCTAACCTCAAACAGATGTCACCTGATGGAAGTTCTGGTTTTGTTTCTTTTAAAGAAGCAAAATGATTAAAAATATTGTGTGTAGATACATAAAAGAAATCTACAACCTTACAAGAACACAAGTGTTTCACACCCATGCATCTGAGATGAAGAAAAAGGCAAATAAAATTGTTCATGACTTTACTTCTGCTGTCTTGCAACATAATCTTTCATTTTATGATTTCATACTATTTTTCCCATAGGATGCTTCATTTAGTGCACAAGATGCTGCTCTGGAAGTGAGTCAAGGCTCTGACATGGGAGGCACTCCACCTTTTGCAGAGGTTGGAATATCATTAGCAAGTGACCATGCTGAAATGCACTGAGTAGTGCAGATGTGGGGAAAGTGGCTTCTCTGACTCCTTCAGCTGCAAAGCCTCGTGCCACACTTTCCACAGAGACTCATCTCATGCACATTGCCTGCGTGGGAGTCCTGTCTGCTCTGAATGACTCACACAGGCCCTCTGTCACTGTGCAGGCAGGCACTGAACAGTATTGATCAGAACTGATCAGTAATTAATGGCTGAACTCAGCCATGGACACTCTGAAAAACCTCCAAATACTCACTGAGTAAATATGTGTATCCGGGACACTGATGGAACTAGAGCAACTTAGGAGAATGTGCAATGAGGCAAATTAGGTCTGCAGGGCTAACCTCCAATCTGATCCCATCTAGACTGCTTGAATTTTGATGCTTAATGCAAGTTCCTGTTTCTCAAAGTATCATGCACTAAGAACAGGTTTCATGAGTCCAGTCCAGGTCTCTTATGCATTAGGGATACACATCCCTAATGTGGAGGCAATGGATAATCAGTGCCAATGGACCATCTAACTCAGTTAACCATTGCTCTTGTCTACCAGTGGAGCTCTGTTTTTTCATCCTTTCACTGGCAAATTGCAGGGACCTGCAAGGAAACTCTGCACACTACAAGCCAAAATCTGCTTCTCCATAGTATGGTGACTGAATCAGTACCCCTAGAAGAACAAATCTCAGTTGGGTTTTTTACCTTTCTGCTGGAAATATCTTATGATTCAATTTCTGAGATGGTTGATGGTTAGTTCCCAGTCCTAAGGCAAGTATCCCTACTCAGAGAAGCACTTAACCATGTGAATACATGTCACTGTTCAGTCAGAAATTACTCCTTGGGTCATTTCTCTAGTATCACTTTTCAGGAATGAAAAGAACTCTTCTTTTGCTTTCCTTTTTGGCAAAGAAGACATATGAGCACAGCAAAATTGAAGTCAATGGGCGTTAAGCACATGCTTGAATGCTTCCTTGAATTGGGAGTTCAATTTCTAATGTGGCAGTGATTTGTAGAAAGATACATGGAAACATGGAAGGATCTATTTTAAAGGTTAAACTTACTACTCCCATCTTATTCTGCAGCACTGTTGTGGTTATAACTTGGTTGAAGGCTGCATGAAAACCATAGAAACGCAGTGCAGACATGCCAGTCGTGACAGTAAGTCTGGCCACAGCTACTTTAATCACAATGTAACATGGCAGAGTTAGTGCCAGCTACTATAAAAGAGTCAACAACGCGTGACATGTTTTACTCAGGTTCACCTCTGGGAACAGTGCCAGGCAGCCAGGGGAACATGACTCACACACACACACATGCACACTCAACTCTCCTGTTTTGCTTCATGTACAGTCACATTTTCTTGAAGGGGGTGGCAAGGGAAGTATTTTGTTTTGGTGCTGCCAGGCACACAGCACACCCCTCCTGTGAGCCAACAGCATGGTGGGATGGGGGCAAGGCTCTGGCACAGTGCCTGCTTCATCAGTGTGTCCCTATACTGGTCCTGTTTCTCGTACCAGCAGAAACTGGATGGAGCTGTAGGTGGGAAAGAGTGTGTGGGGCACACACAGCCTGATGGGGTATTCACTTGGCAGTCAATTCACTGCCACATGAAGTGACAAGGACACCACCTGGGAAATTTCTCTGCTCTGCTGCCTGGATTGCTGGATGCTTTATGGCAGAGAGCATCTGAAGGAATGTGGTTTTATAAACTGGAAGTGGAAACTACACCCAGAAGGCAGAGATGAGCTCTCACTATCCTAGCAAACTAGACAAATATGAAGGCTAAATGACAGGAGAGCTAGGAGCAATTTCCTTCCCAGTCCAGTCATCCATAGCCAGGCTTCAGAATATCAAGAAAAAGAAGATAATTGCTTTCCTCTCTATGTAGAAAAAAAAAAAAAAAGCAAACCACCAAAAAAGAATAAGAGTATAAACATTAACAGCACCTGCAAGAGGGTGATGTTTGCTTCACCTTTCTGTCTACCTGTCTGCAACTCCCAGACAGGTCTGCACTGCCAGGCAGCAGAACAGGCAATTCATCCCTTAAATAGTGAGTGAGCTGCAGGCAGTCAGAGCCCTTTAATGCACCCCTTGGTGCACTGGGTTTGATTGGTAACCTGGATGTGGCGAGGGCTGGAGCTGCAAGCCAGCCTGTATAGGAAAAGCAGCAGTGCTTTGCTGCCTGCATGAGCCCCTCTTTGAATGCCGTAAATATTAAGGAATGTGCTACTTCTTCCAACCTTTCAGTGCTCTGTTTCTGTGTGCGCAGATGGGCGTTGGGAGACAGAAAGCCAAGTACAGCTAAGTGTACTGAAATGCTTTGCAGCTTTTTAAAATTTCTTCCAGCATCTGAATCTGTTTATCTAACCTTTTTTTCCCTCTCCTCCCTTTTCTTTCTCAGAGAATTGCTCCTACTGTGCGTATGAAATGCACCAAAATGCAAACAAGCAAAATACGGAGCTGAGTGACGTTGAATGCAAGTCGCTCCATTGCCAGATGTGAAAAGAACAAGAGGTTTGAAAACCATAATTTGTTTAAAAAAAAATATAATTTGGTACTTCTGAGAAATTTGATGATTTAATGAGCACAGATGGATGTGGGATGAATTTCTAGCAGACAAGTGTTTAATGTATCTGCTCAGATTATTCCAGGACTAAGCATTATCCTTCCTAGTGTATGAAGGTAATTAATATTTCCCATTATGGACATGAAAAAACCCATATGATCAGTTAAGGAATGCAGATACACCAATGATATGGAAGTTAATTCATAAATCAATTAAAGAATCTTGCCTGCTGTGTATAATTATGGTTACTTCAATTATAGCTTATTTTCAGATTTAAGACTCAGGAATCAAAATACGTAAAATGAGAGGAAGTTCCTTATCACCATATATTGCAGCTGGAAGTATTTACTCTGTTTTAGCACTCTAAATCTATTTGGTCCTGATTCCAGCACAACTAAGAGGATCCAGGTAACCTTTGTCTCTCTGGTTTTATTCTGACAGTTAAAAATGGTCATCAGTTAAATATTTCCTACCTGGACCACCTGAGGTGGACTGAGAAATTTGCAGGGTATGGGACTAGCCCTGGCATATTACATAATGTGTCTGGAGTTCTCTATAGTAAAGCTTTGAGAGCAGCACATCTCTGGAGATGTCAGGGGCTGTACTCCCCAGCTTCTCTTCATGGTTACATTTAACTAAAGGTGCAGCAGCCCACTGATTCAGTTACACTGGTGCTAAATCTGGTTTATATTGATTTAACTTTTCTTATAGCATTAATCTGAACTGATGTAGACCAAATTAAGTGTGCCTAAATAGGGATTGGTTTTTCACTCCTTTTACTCAATTACTTTTTCATGGATTTTAAGGGCAAGAGACTACTGCGATAGTCTGTTCTCACTGCCTTCATTACAATGCTGAAGGACTTGCCTGTATTTATTTCTGCTTCAAGTCTAACAGCTGCACCTGAACAAAAGCATCTCTTATAGAAAAAATGCCAAATCTAGTGTAAAAATATTCCCATGCCTGTCCTGACTGCAGTTTCTTACAGACTGTTACCATGCCATCCCTACGCTCCTTACCAGGTGTGCCAGAGCTCCCTGTGACCCTCATTGCAAGTATATAGCTCTAAATCTTCCATTTTTCTTATGATGCTTCTCAGAGTCCACTTCACTTTGCATCAGATTTGCCTCTTCTGAAATACACTGTTACTCTGTTTTCACCTGACCAGGAACTGAATTAGCTCTGTACCAACAGCTCTGCCCTACCCATCACACACGTCCCACTTCAATCCTCATCCTGCAAAGGTTTTATGTTGACAGTCCAGGTTCAGGACCCCACTCCTGTTGGGCTGCACTACATACATTAATAACCATTTTCTAGGGATTTCTTATGTAGAGTTAGATTTGATGCCAGTGAATCAATTTCCAATCCACTTAGTATCTGCTGGGTTGGTTATGTACAGTTTACTCAGCAAGGGGTTCTATGGTAACAAGCCAGATGCCTTAAAAAAGTTTAAGTATGTTATGGTTTCACTGTCACCTTCTCAACTGAATTCCAACCTGCATTGAGTAAAACACTGTATATGGACAGTCCTGTAATGTCCCTTATTACACATCATCTGCTTCATGATCCCAACTGGATTCAGGGTCAGGTGCCTTGCCCAATCCATTCCCTTCAGCCTCTTTCATACACTCAGACAAAACTAATTTCTTTCCAACTTCTGTGATTTTAATGTTATTTCAAAATTGTTTTAAATACCAATTCAAGAGTGTTCCCTCAACAGCTTTTTGAAAATTCCTCAATGCTTTTGTAAAAATATGTTTTTCTCAATCACCTTCTGACTGGAAAGCTTTTCAACAGCACTGTATCTGTGTATTATTTATTCCCTTCCCAGTCCTCAAGCTGCAGTCTTGTAGAAAACATTTACCTGAAGCCAGTGTGACTCTGCACATGGAAATCTATCTCTTTTCTGCAACCCCCAGCTCTTTTCTGGTCAGTTATCTCTCTCTTCACCAGCTTTTGTATTTTGGTATTCCTATTCTTCTTTTTTCAGGTTTGTGAAGTCAGTTAATCTGAGGTATACCAAGGTGGAGACCAGGCTGCTGAAATGAACTCCAGAATCACTGGTTCATCCCTCTCTAGAAACAAGCTACATTTTTGGTAACAGGTCACTAAAGATGGCTGTATCTGTATGTATTCTAAACAAGAAGAATTTGAAACAGTCTTTGGTATTGCAGAACAGGACATGTCCAGATGGAATATAATATGCCAATTCCTTTAACTTATTCCTTAAGTTAAAATACCGGAATCCCACTTTAAATGTGGCATTTGCCAACAGTATTTACACCACTTGGGCTGAGAAAGCACTGCTGTCCTCCACATTTAGACCAGAGCTGTGGAGTGTCATGAACAGGTGCTCTTCAACACTTTAAACCCGCATGGTGTACCAAGTGATTTTCAATGGGCACATGCATGTAAGCCTTGTCTTCCTAAAAGACAGCTGAGCCATGTACAGTCAATCCACAGAACACCAAAACTGCAACAACTCTTGAACAAATTAAACTTTCATTCCTCCTCCAACTGCTCCCTGTGGATGCAGGCAACCTCAGGAGAAACACAACTTACCTTTCCCGGGGCAAAGGCTTGGGCTCTGGCCGAATAGCTGCCATGGAAGAGAGGGGAGGCCTGGCAGGTGAAGGGATGGAAAAATTCAAATCCAAGGAGCCTGTTTTTCTGTGCAGAGGCTCCAGCCCCATGGCTCCTTGCATCTCACTCTCGATGGGGCATGAGCCAGCTCTGCCGTGACTGGAGAGGGAGGACAGCTCAGGCCCCACTGCCCCTTGCAGAACTCCTTCAATGGCTGTCTGGGGGTCGTGGGTGGGGGACACGGATGGTGGGGAGCGGGACTTCTTTTTTGTGGATGCTCCTGCTAGAAGTTTCAACAGCCCACTCTTCTTCTCCTTCTGCAAAGGAACCAAACAAAACATGGGCAGTGAGCAAACACACCCAGTCCCTTTGTTTTCATTTTAGAAAACCTCAATGTGTAAGGCAGGAAATCTCTCAAAACTGCCATAGAGGCAGATCCAGGTAGAACTTGAACTTTCTATAATAAAGATCCTATGAAAATCCCACCCCATTGAAAAGGGCTTCAACTAATTCAGTAAAGACCAAACATACTGCAAAGATTAGCCCCATTCTCAAATCTATCCAGGCAGTGATCATGTGCCTTTTCAAACAAAGAGTGCAGCTACACTAGTACAGCAAAGACACAAACTTCCCATGCAGAGAAGACAGCAAAGCAGAGTGCTGCCCTCTCTCTTCAAGGAGACTCCTGTCCCTCAATACAGATACATCCCACAAGTAGGAAATCAGGACCCATGGCTCAAAACCTCTGCTGGGAAGCACCATGGGCTGAGGAGAGATTTCAGATCCCAGCCCAGTGCAAGAGAAGCATTTATCATTACTGCCTCTTTTACTACCTGATGCAGATTTACAGTAGGGAGAATGGAGGCATGACAATCTAGTTTAACAACTCTTTCCAGAACATGCTACCCTTCACATCCTGCATCACACAGCAATAACTATTCATGTCTCCCTCCCAGAAGGGGGTCACTGCCCCTCATGTGCTAAGGTAAAGGTATCACCTTGATGTTTGAAGATAGACCACAAAATTCACAATTGGCAATTGCAGTGGCAGTGCATGGGAGGTTTCAAAGTTCTACAAGGATTTCTGACACAGAGAAATGAAAAGATGATAATAGCACCCTTTCAATTAATGGGAAGAAAAAAATTTAGCTTGTGTTCCTCAGGAAATGCATCTGACCTTTCTGATTTCACAACAGTGTAAGAAATCCTGCAGCACATTTACCTCAAGCACACACAAATAGCAAACACTATGTCCTTCATCTTGAAAGTTTTTCGGCTAGAGGTTCATATGTAGAAATTGGCCATCCTCTGGCACATGCTCCACAATGTTAGGTTACAGTTGCAAACCAGCAATGCTGTGCAGTAAATTTTTCCATTTTTTAAAAATGATACAAGAAACTTTGCAAAGGTCTATTAGATTTCTTCCTCTTTTGTCAGAAGTGTAAGCCATTACCCAAACAATCTTCAGAGTCTCAGGGCTGTGAAGTTCAGCTGTACTTGATAATTTGTTCAATAATAGGATCCCAGGGGATAAAATCAAACCCAGAAACAGCAAGACTTATGTAACAGAAACTCTCTCTATATATTCAAGTAGAACACTTGCTGGAAATACAAGCCAGTAATTTATTTATTCTCTGTAGACAAAATGTCCCATGCAAGGTTTAAAATTATGCTCTTTTATGTTCTGACTGCTGAAGTAATTTCTCAAAGCAGCTTTAAAGAATAGAAAGGCTACAATAAACTAAATATAAGATTTTAAAAGATGCTAGGATTTACTACAGTAAATGTACTTGGAATGTCTGGTATCTCTGCTTCCAAAGTTCTTGTCAGCACTCCTTAACTGTCATGGACTGGTAAGAAAACAGAAATACCTTAGATGCCAAGACACAGAAGACATAAAATGAAGACAGTTGTTGTCACAGAGCCAAAGTCCACTGATTTTTGAAGAGCAGAGTCTGAACTGCTGTCCTAGGGTGATCTGTGCATCCGGATCCTGGTCTCCTGCATACCACTGGTCATGTTTTAAATGAGTGTTTCGCACTTACAGGATGAAAGGATCGTCCTGTCAAGATGTTCACCCAGGCAGAATCCATGGAAGCTAAGGGAGGCTGGCCATATGGCACCACCAGGTCAAAAAAATTAAATCAATTCCCCTGGAAACAATAGAAAAGCAGACCAAATGCCCCTGATAAATATCTTCTTTTTCTGATGGGAAGGGACTGAATGGAAAGTGCATTCAGGAATTCACCTGAACCACCAGAAAAATGCTGCAGTTTTTCTCTCACTGTCTAATTAAGAAATATTGTTGCTGTCACCATTATATAAAATTTTAAAGCTCTTCATGAAATTGCAAAACTCTTCTGTCCCTGTGGCACACTGAAACAATATCTCTAATGATCCCAGCATCCTGTGTCAATATGCATTTGAAGGTGCCCAAAGGTCAGTGGCAGAACACAATAGCCATTGTGGGGCTCTGGAGAAACGGCTATTGTGCAGCAGTGAGCACTTTGAGCCTCTTTAATTGTCAGTCTTGCAAATGCAAAGTAACTATGTGAATTAAAGCCCTGTATAACAAACAATTAATATTCCTATGTGGTAGCAGCTTTTCTCATTTTTGCTTCTAATTTAAATACCTTGGCAAATTTTCATTAGAAAAATCTTGTGCAACTTAGACCATTTAAGGCAAAGAAGCAGAAATATTTGGAATGAAGGAGGTGCATATACTCACACCCATCTACACATTGAAAAGCAGATGAGTCTGACAGTCATTCAGTTCTGTTTTCAAGAATGGCTTCCACTCCACAGGGTTAGCCCTGGCAAAAATTTCTACTCTTAAGCTACTATCCCTTAGAAAACAGAAAGCTATAATGAACTTGCTGATCTATCCTTTGTTCTACTTTAATAAAAGGAAAAATAAAAAATTGATTTTTAGCCCCTGCTGAGCGTTTTACTGAACTTTTGAAACCAAGATGACCTAATTCAATTGCTAAGTCTAGTCAAAACCTGAGCAGCACCATCCTTCCAGCAGTGTCCTTGGGCAAGGTACTCAGAGGTGCCCTGATACCAACCCCTTTGTGTGGGTGGAGATTAGACAGTATGTCCAGCTCCTTCTCCCTTTGAGTCTGGCTCTCAGCCTTCTGGTGTCACATGGCCACATCCTCTGCTGATGCTGCTCACAGCATTTCAAGCAAAAGAAGCACTGTCAGGGACTGAGAATTTACTGTGATGTCACCCATGGGAAAGAGATTGGGTTTGAACCTTGTGTGATCAGCAGTTCAGCCTAAACCACGACATGCCTCTCTCTGTCTGTAAAAAGGGCCTAAGTTGAAACTCTTTCTTGTCCTGTGGGAATTTGTTCATTATTCTAGTGTTACAAAGCTCTACGTTTCTTTGGGAGCAACCAGCTCTTTTCCATGGCTTTAATATTAAAAAAAAAGGGAATGGGATGTTAGTATGCAGTCCCAGCAGTGATTTATTGCAAATGTCCAAGTATTATGAATTCATTTAATATTTAGTGTAATAGCAGCCATCCTTCACTAGAAATTAATATTTATATGTCTATTCAAGACAGTCCTTCAGCAGTTTCACTGTAAATCAATGAAGCATTAATGGGCATAAATGCTGTAGAGAAATCTACACCAATTGGTTAAAGACTGTGTCACTTTTGAATAGAGATAAGAAGTCTACAGGGGAGATAGCTGATGACTTTCAGAAATGTTTTTGAATTTAAAAAAATAGCTTAGTTTCTTTTCCATCCACAGATGGTTGTTTTATTGTTTTCTAGGAAATCTGTAATCTACTGAAACAGCTGTGTAATTACTGAGTTTTCTTTGTCTAGTAGCTACATTTCCAACTGACTGCAAACTGTGTTTGACATCCCTACCCCCTGAATCTGCCAAGGTCAGACCTTCACATTTGTGTTGATAGATGGATTCACAGTGTGGACAGCACTTCTCCCTTCTCCTGGTTACTGCCCACATGTTTATATGAATTTAAATCATCACCTTTGTGTTGCCCAGATTTTATTCTAGGACATTCAGAGTCAAAACTTCCAAACCAATAATTTCAAAAGGATTCAAAGGAAAGCAAAAGAACAAAATTAGCCCTTACAAATAAATTCCAGGCTGTTTCTAGTTAAAAAAAAAATCCTGACTGGGAACACAGACAGTATAGACAACTCAGGATTTTTTCTCTGGCACAGCTGACAGTGGAGGCTCTGTTCCTATGGGGTAGCATGAAGGAATCTCAGAGGATATCAGTCTCTAGCAGCACAAGGATGGGATGGGCAGCACTTCTGTGACCCTGAAGCATAACCTTAGGGAAGCCAGCACCTGGACAGGTGCAAGTTCCTCTCAATATGCCAGTGTGAGAATGTTTGGGAAAGTGAATACAGTCTGAGCTTAAGAACTCACAAAGGATTAGATCAAAATTAAAGTTTGAGATATGTAAATGTTGAAATATTTTGCTTCACAGTAATTGGGGATGATTTTTCCCCTCATTAATAACTCACTTGAAGATAATAACTAGCTCTTCTTTCAGCTTCAGAGATGAGATGAGCACAGAATGCAGCTACTTCATTGATGACTGAGTGATAACAGAGTCCCCTGTCTGCAAAGCAATAATCATGCCATAATCTAAATACCAATTACGTGCACTGGCTATATTAATACAGATATATTTTTTTAAGCCACCCAATACACAGAACATTCTGGTTTAGTTTTCTTCCTCTGCAGCTCCTGATACCTCATTTTCTGCCTATCCAGATTCATTAAACAAATGAGGAAACCTTAACTGCAGCTTTTAGAAAAGCTGTCTCAGGTCACTGAAATGAGGTAATTTCTCATGCAACACCAGTTACATCAATAGATAAGACAGCCAGAGGGAGAAGAAGAGGTTTCATTTAAAATGAAGAAAAAAGAAACAAAACTGCTTAAATGCTGTCCTGAGCCCTATGAGGGCTCAAAAGCCCTCACAAATCAGGAACTTATCTATCAGTCAGTACCCCCAAAACACCACTTTTATTGCTTGTTTAACTTGGTCAGTGCCTGTTTGAGTAAATGTAAATTAGTGGCTGGAGAAGAGTGCATTTTTATTTTGATTCCAACGTGGCTTCTGGTGATTGATGTTTACATTTAACAGCAGGTCATATTTTGGATTATGTCTCTGAGGAAAAACTATCTGGGTTTTTTAAATCTGTAAAATTATTTGACTTGGGATTTTGATAATCATTCAAAAAGCCCTGACAAAACCCCCAAACCAATATCATCTCAAAGGGAAGCTTCAGGCCTGAAATATCTTTGGATATGTATTTATCATGTGCAATTTGCCACTATTTCTCATGAGGCTTTGAACAAGACAACAGCAGTTACTTACTACACAATTTCCTCTGATTTTAGGGAAAGACTAGTCTGGTATCATATATTATATGGAAATACGTGCCAAAGATTTAGTTTTTAATGGAGACAACTGCTCCTGGCCACAAGTCTATTATAATCTCACTATACATGTTACATGCCAAGAAACAAAAAGGATTTTATGATCATGGTATCTTTAGCTTTTAAATTCCAGTGACAGTAACATGCATACAGATGTGCACAAAATATTTTATTTATTTATTATTAATTTGAAGATAGATACTATTAAAAACAGGGGGAAATAATTAAAATGTCTTGCTAGACCTGTCTAGGAATTTTAAATGTTTTGAAAATAAAACTGAGAATAAGAAATTAGATTTCAGGTCCCAATACAGCAAAGCACATAGGTACTTCATCATGTGCTTTTGTTGAACTGAGGTGGATGCAAGGCTCTAGAGACTACAAAAACAGATAAAGAAGGAATCTAAAAATATATTTCAAAATTTAGATGGAATATTAGATCTTTCAAACATTGGAACAAAGTCAAAGGCTAGCTCAAAGGAAAAAAAAAAAAAAACCAAAACCAACTGAAGAGGAAGCAGAGAGCCTCAGCTATCGTTAAGCTTCCTGGAGGAAGCTGAATTCCTGCTGAATTCAGAAGAGGTAGAAGGTAAAAGAGACTGACAGGGTTAAGAGTGAATGAGATCACCTGCTCCACTGATACTGTAGCAGTTTTAGTGCTACTTTGTCGTGGGAACAGCTGGAACACAGCACAGGGAGTTGAAAGTACTGCTATGATGAGGTAACCCAAAATTGTGCACCAATAAACTGAAATGCAAGAACACCAGCAGAGAAGTGATGAAACCATGGCTCTCAAGAAGACTGTGTGACATTTCCACTTCCAAGCAGCCACACTCTCTAGAACTAAGGTCAGATGGATGTGTTTTAGTCCTAATTTTAGTCCACCTCTTCCTTTGAAGCGTGAGCAACCTCTTGGGTGCACAAAATAAAGGAGTAGGCCTGATATCCTTGTACATTTAACACTTAGCTTCTTTCTCTGCTCAGCAATCTACTGGACTTCAATTATCCTACAACAAGTAAGGGAAATTCAGCTCAAAGCATGGAGATCTCCCCTCTCTGCTCCAGTCTCCTGCCCACCACACTGCCCACACAGAGAGGCTTTAAGTGTATACTTTCTTGGAAAGCAGAAAACTGACAGGAAATACTGACCTACAAAACCCCTTCCTGTGGAGATGGTACTTGGGAAATGGATTGATTTTTTCCCACAGTACAGGAGTTAGGGGGAACCTAAATGAGATTATCAGGCAAATGGTTGAAATGAAAAAAAAATAGGAAGCACTTTTCCACATAACACATAATTAAATGGAGTCTTCATGCACACAGTATGGTGGAAGCCAAAACTATGAAGAGGTTCAAAGGGATTAGGCAAATTAATGGAGAAGAGACCTAGCAAGGACTATTAAAAAGTGGTATGAATCCAAACTCTGCTTCAGTAAATCCCAACAGGTAAATGAAATAGTACTTAAAGCACACACAGGGTAACTCCACCTTGCTATAAAGAGACCACAAAAACAGTAATGTTCTCAGAATTATTGCTATGCTAAAAAAATTAGGTATTTTGGCAAAAGCTTAGGAAACAGGACAAAACCAGGAATGAGCCCTCCCCTGTGCCCTCTCAGCTTTGGGAAATCAGCTGTTCAGGGACTTCCTCAGCAGCAAGGGTCTGAGAGAGGGCAAAAGGCAGCCATCAGGATGCAGTGTCAGCCAAGGAAGAGACACAGAGCGTTGGGAACCACAGCCCCAGAGCACTTTCACAGCCCTGCAACTGCAATTTGGATTCCTCAGCTCCATCTCTGCTGTGCAAACCTCATATCCAGGGCTGCTACACTCACACTGCACCAAGGAGGCACAAAAGTCCTGGTGACAGGGCTGACAAGGCCCTATTCCTTCTTGGATACCAGCTTGCTTCCTAACCTGACACTGCACCGCCTTTGCACATGCCAAGGGCTCCCTTGCAGCTACCATGGGGGTCTCCTGCACTAGGATGCACTGTGTCTTGAGGACCTAATCTAATCTGAAGCCTAAAAATGTTACACCTTTGTTTTAATACAAATCAACTGTGGTAGACTAACTGTACTTTCTAGAGAATTGGAGCAAAACAGCTGGACAGACCATGAGCATTGCTGTGAAACTTTAGGCTGATTTATTCAAATTAGAGGATAATCCATCACAGCTTGACTACAGCACAGGATTCTGAAATGAGAAAAAGATGCACAATTAAATTAACTGCTAGATGAACTACTTAAAATTAATGTTTCTAAATAAGATGGTTTAGACTGACTGGTTAGCTTGCTGCTCCTTGTCTCACATAAGGAAGTGAAAATGATTTATTGATCCCGGGAAGCATTGGGAGCAACACTCAGATTTTGCAGTAAGCCAGAGCACCCTCACTCACAGAACACCTGAAGGAGAGAGAATCAATGACAGAAGTCACAATGTGCTTCAACACACTTTAGTCTTACACATAGCTGGCTCTAGCTCTACCCATTCATGAGGGACAGATTTTGTTTCAGAAGCAAACAGTTAAAATTGCTTGGCCTTCCTTTGTAATCTTGTTAAATGACAGGCAAGTGACACTTGTACTTTTATGGAAAGCAGAAACATGAGGGTAAATGGTTTGGATTAGTGGAGGCCATCTTGTGCTTTATCCCTGATGTATCTATTCCTGCTTGGTTGATCTTGTTCCAGCAGCTGTGCCACCTCAGGCTGTAATTTCAGCACTTCCAACAAACCACACGGTACTGGGCTGGCTTGCACTCAGAGGGAAGACTGCTTGTGGAAAAATCAGGTATCACAGGAGCTATATTCTCCTCTCAAAATCAATTCCCCATTGGAAGAAAAAGGTTTGTCAATAGACAGTGAAAAATTGTCAGAATTTGTGTGTATACTCATTTTGGTGAAATAATTACTTCCAAGGATTAAACAGTTCCTAAAAGATGCATTTAGCTGGAGACACAGGAGTCAGCTGAGACTGACAGAATACATCACACTTGCATGGACTATGGCCTAGAGGGGATCAAAGCAGAAGTTCCTCTTGCCTATATTTCTGAAAATTACCTGGGCTTTGCACTGCTGCTTGGGCAGCCTGGACTGAGCGAGGGACAGGAATGAGAGGGGCCCTGATGGTCCTCAGATGGTCTGAAATTTCAGAAGCAGGTCCCTGACACCATCAAAGCCACAAGCATGAAAATTTTTCTCTTTCTGAAGGCTGGCCTCTAGTTTTGGCAGTTATCACAGCATCAAATCTGAGCATTCCCCAAACATTTCTGATTTATTTCATGCTTTAAAAACATCAGGCCTTGTCCCTTCTCCCTCCTACCATCATGACAGCATATCTGAAACAAAGCAATACTACTAACTCAAGCTGGTATCTTCTATTCTGGGTGTAAGAGAAGCCCAGCCCCTGAGCACACAGGGATCACAGGTGCTATTTTTCCATGGGCATCACAGGCCCTGCTGGGATGTCTCTCAGAACTGCACACTGATTTGTGATCAATTACTGAAGTGCGTAAGCTTTGCAGGCAAAGCAGCTGAGGTTTCTGTAACCTCCCCTGTCAGCTGTGTTACAGACAGGCATTTTCACTCTTACTGTATTTCCAAGCAGCCCTGTCAATTACTCCCAGGACACACTAAGATGGCTGAAGTAGTTTTCTCGCATGAAGATCAATTGATCAAGTACAGTCTTTAAAAAAATGAAGAAAGAAACCCAGAATAATTTTAAAGTATTGAAAAGAAAGTGGCTGTCAGTGTCAGAGGAATGACCAGAGGAATGAATTGTAAATGACAAGTTCTTTGGTAAAGTCACCAAGAAACTGTCACTTTCCAAATGCCACAACACTTGGGTTTTAATGACTAGAGAACTTTGCCATGACAAAAAAGCTTGCTTTCTCAAGTCTTGGCAGCACATGTCATAAGAGCATCCTCTCTTCATCAAAAACTAATATTTCATATTTTTTCCTAGTTTCATCTTTTTTCTGCTTAAAAAATACACCCTCCCCCCCTTTGCTTAAAATATTCTATACTAAAGACAGGTCTCTAGTAATATAAAATTTCTCTCTGTTAAATTAAAGTGCAGAGCAAGAAGAATCAGCAATGAGAAACAGAACTAACCAAAGGGAATAACTAGGGCATAAGCAGGGAAGGGAGTCAACAGCACTGCAGCTTTTTTTTCACTTTTGTACTAATCCTGGTTTTACTTTGTTATCCTGTCCCTCCATTTACCTTCCCTTCCTTTGTCTGTTTAGCCCTCTTCTTTTTCCCTGCCACATGACCTGCAGATGCAACCATGAATGAAATGCAACTGAGTTACACTGATTTAACTAATTACCACTTGTCATGTGTGCTACCCAAGCCAATGTTCTCCATTGCCTCATTCTATCCCAACGGTGAGACAAAACATGTTAGCTTAAATGTCAGGCTTAAACTGATCTGGGTAGCCCAAGATGTGTGAGGGTATGCTTTATACCAGAGCTGACAGCAGGGTAATATCAGTGAGAAGCATCTCACACAGGCTGCACACAGACTCACATCTGTAACCTCAAGTGCTCTCTGAACACGAATTTGTTGCATGTCTGGATTGTGCTATGCAATAAAGCAGTGACATCTGGTTGGTGTTTTCATTTGCAACTACTGCAGAAATAATTACCAATGACAGCACATATACAGCATATTCCTCTTCACTCTGCCAGCTAGTTGACTGATGCAGAAGAGGCCAGTGTGACCTGAAATAAATGGTAAATCCTGCCAACAAATGGAAAGAAATGGTCAATTTTAACATGTAAGTTAAAAATATTTCTGTGAAGATGTTGGGCAAATATATCTCATATCTGAAAATGATGGAAACTATATAAAGATAAAATCACTACTGCACTGGAGCAGAAATGACAGCTTTGTCATTCCATCTCTGAGCCTGCCTACCACAGATGAAGATGAAACACCCTTTACACAAGCCAGATAATGGTGCAAAACTGCAGGGGTTTATCGACAGACTGGCAGGCTTTCTGATTTTCATTTTAGCAAAACAGAGAGGGTAAACATTAACTTATAATTGTCCCATCCTCAGTTTGATCCTGGTTGATTGGAATGTCCCTGCCTATAAAGATAACAGAATTAGTAGCCCATCAGTTAAACAATCATGACTTCTATTCAAGGTCCTGTACTATGATTACTTTGCTGTATCTGACAATCTTCCCAGAGCAGTAGGCAATATGATGAATATCTTGCACTCTTCCTCCTGCCAGAACAGCAATGTGTTTGTTTGAGGACCTCCCTCCAGTCTCCCTCTTTTTAACTCAGCAGTATTCATGCTGCTTCAGAATTCCAGCCACAGATAACCAGATGCTACCAGTTGTTTTGCAATGTTTTCCAGTTAATGATTTTCTGTCAAACCATGAGGACATTTCAAGTAGGTACCATTAGGGCTTGTCTCAGTCCTAGTGCTAGTCAATCTTTCCATTAATTACTTGCTATCTGAGTGTATTCTAAACCCAGCAGTGAGCCCTGAGCTGATTGAGTCCCCAAGCAGTGTCCTGGTTTTACCTGGGACAGAGTTAATTTTCTTCATAGTAGCTTGTATGGTGCTGTATGTTGGATTTGTGACCACACAACAGTAATAATGCCCTGTTTTAGTTAGCAAGCACCCTTGCACATTGTTAAGGCCTTTTCTGCCTCTCACCCACCCCACCAGCAAGGGGGCTGGGGGTGCAGCCAGGGACACAGCCAGGACAGCTGACCCTAGATGACCAAAGGGATACCCCAGACCCTGTGGCATCACGCTCAGCAACTGGAAGCCTGGGAAAGAGGTAGGAAGTGGGGCACATTCAGGGTGATGGTGTTTGTCATCCCAAGTCCCCATCACTGTAACAGAGATGAAGACCTGCCTGTCAGTGGGAAATGGTGAGCGAATTCCCTGTTGTGCTTTGCTTGTGAGGTAGTTTTTGCTTTACATCTGAAGTGTCTTTATCTCATTCCATGAGTTTTCTCACTTTTACTGATTCTTTCCCCCTTACCACTGTGGTAAGGAAGTGAGTGAGTGAGTGAGTGAGTGAGTGAGTGAGTGAGTGAGTGGCTGTCTAAGCTGTCTGACAGGGTTAATCCACAACAGCAGGATTAAAAGGGTAAGAATTCAAAACAATTTTCCTAAAATTGAGAAATGATCCCAAATCACCATAATGAGATCTGCAAAGACAAGCATGATATGCAATTGCTGGGAATGAGAAACCAAATGCACACTGCAATATGAGGAGTGACTGGCCAGCCAACAGCTCTGCCAAGGGACATGGAAGTTATACTGGATCACAAACTGGGAGTGAGTCAAGATGCTCTTGTGAAAAAGACAAGCTTTATCTGTAAACAACTTATATATAAGTAATGGAAAGTGCTTATTCCACCCTCATTTGCACCAACAAGATCTCGGCACAACTCCACTCTGGGACACTACTCCACTACCCTATCTTAAGACTCCAGCAAGCTGCAGACTGCCCAGAGGAGAGATGAAAGTGTAATCAGAGGTCTAGAAAACATTACTGTGAAGAAAGGCAAAGAACTTGGCTCAGTGAGGTTGAACAAAGAGAATTCTGAAGGACCAAACACATTATTAGTTCTTTAACATGTGAAAGGCTGTCAAAGGAAAGCTGATCAGCAGTTCCATCTGGAACAAGACATGAAGAAGCAAGATTGAATTATAACCATGAAAGATTTGTGAGGGACAATAATTTTCTGACCTGAGGAACATGAAAGGACAGGAATGGATTGTTCAGGGAAGTTGCAGAACTGTCTTAGTGGAACAATTTCAAGAAAAGTTAGACATCTGTGGTGGGAAGTCAGCATCTACCCAACTTCCTCATGGCTAATAAATGGAAATCCATTCCAGGCTTCGGGGCCACCATCCTTAGTACCCCTCCTGTGTCACTGTCTCTGCTGGCCAGTTGTATCTCTCAGCCAGGCTCACTCTAAGTCTGCCAACCAGGAGTATCTGGCTTGGATATAAATCCTGTCCAGAAAAATTTTAAAAGCTGGAAAATCACTTTCCTCTTCTATGTCCTGGTCAAGCCTAGCTGATTGATTTCCCTTGCCACAGCAGGCACCATTGTGTTGATAGGATCTGCCTGCCTGACCTCCTCCCTCTTCTGTCTCAAAACTAAAGATATGAAAAATAACATGACATTGTACAGGAGGGAATAGAGATCTCTGAAATCATAAAAAAAGCCACCTAGATCCATTAAAAAATATACTAGTTCTGGACTGATCATGAATTGGGACAAAAAACTACAGCACAGGAAATCTGCTTTACTGCAAAATAAGTTGGCCATGGACTTGCATTAAATTACTTTTTCTCTCCCTAAGGCATCTGGTGATGAAGCCCAATGCCAATCTGCTTCTAGTCTGCTGAATACAGTGATCTGAGACTGAAGGTTAGTATTACAGCTTCTGCAGAATTAACTTACAGAAGCATGTCAGTGAATAGGAACCAAACAAAATATATGCAAAAAAAGGTGAAGCAACAGGTTGAGTTCTGCCTTTATAATAAATTGCTTTTTAGAAGGTTGACTGCTTGACACACTATATTAATTGATTACAGGCAGCCTGCAGATGTAGTGTCAGAAAAGTGACTTTTGCAGGTGTGCTTTTCGAATTCCTGAGACTGATCTTTTCCCCAGAGGGCAAAATAGTAACATTTTTTTTTTCAGTCCTTCAGAGACTTCCATGTCTTCACTTGGTCTGAAGAGAATTACTAGATGCTTGAGACATTAGAGTCAGTCTGGGTTGTTATTTTTTTCAACTGAAAGTGGCTTTACCATTTGGCAAAAGAAAGGCTGAGGCGTTGTACATTTTTAAGCTGCTTCTGCAATATGAATAATAAACAAAAGTGTACAAAATATGATAAATATCCCTTTGCTATAACTTGGTTATGCCCTCGAGTTACGTAACAAAAATAGAAACATGCCACAGATATTTGTTGACTGTTTCAACATGCTATTCCTACAGTATTGATGTTTTGTCAGAAACTGCAATTTCCTTCAGTTTACGTAATTCTTCTAGTAGAGCTTGCTGAAAGATTTCTGCATTGACTGTAGATATTTTAACCCACCTAGGAAACAGAAACATTGGCACTGAAAAGTTGATTAGAGACAATTTTCACAGGAAAGTTCAGGCTTTGTCTCCATTAAAAAAAAAGCATTGGCAGTTAAAATTAAATTTCTTGTAGCTCAGAAAGTAATCTCTGTTGCCTCTTGGTGGTTTAAGACTTATTGGCTTGTGAATTCACAGTTGGAAAACCACTGAAGAAAACAAATGAGTCCTGAATGTGCAGGATGCCCAGATGCTACCAACTCTGACACACTGCAAGTTGTTTCATTGTTTTCAAGGCATCCAGCTTCCTACTCTGTTTTTCTGCTGGAATGGTTTCATCCTGCATGTCCTCCTTCCTAGGAGTGGTGGGGTAGCGTCAGCTCATGCAAGTTCTCTGTGTTACTGCTTCAGGCAGAAAGGAGAACTACGGGGACAGGAAGGTCATTCACACTCTGGGCTTTTTAAGCCATGCATGGGGACTGGGACCTTGATGCCATGAGGGAATGAGAGATGAAAAAGTTCTTCAGGAACAGGGCAGGGAGAGAGCAGAAGGCATGAGGGGATGCTCAGCTGCAGAACTGTGTGGTCTGGGGTGGGGATTGGCCCTACGATCCCACAACAGGCGGAATGTGTCAGTGTCTCTCACTGATAGCACAAGAGCGCTTACATTTCACCCGACTAATCCAAGGACGTACTTGCCATCCCCACCCACAGCCTGGCCCCATCCAGCCATCTGGTCCTGCATGATTTCTTCTGCAGGCAGGGGAATGCCATGGGAACGCCAGTGCCGGGATGCTCACACGCAGACACACACTCGCGCACACATACGCCTCCAGCCTTCTGCTTCCAGTGCTCCCTTGCATGCTCTTCCTTTTGTCAGTTCTACTTTCTTCCTCCAGCCGTGCTAAGGATTTAGAAAAAGCTCCTGGGCCCTCTGTGCTATAAAATTAGGTCTCTACAGGTGCCAGGAGAATTCTGTGCCTTGGCATCCAAACAGCTTCATCTCCAGTTAGCAGATAAACTGAATTTCCTCTTGAAGTTAAAGCACTCTCTAGCTTCTCTTCCCCGGGATCCACTTCCCCTTAAGGCTGTAGAATGCAGCACAGAACCACTCAAAAGAGTGTTAGAGAAATCCACTGCGGACACTTGAGAAATCCTGTGACAGCACTGTGAGGCAGATAAGCAGAGGCGGGGGGAGAGGAGAGAAAAAAGGAATAGCTTTTGGAGACTGCTTGGCAGCAAAGTCAGTGCTTGAAATATCTGTGGGGAGTTTGAAAGCATTTCCTAACATCAAAAATGTGAAGAAGAAAAAGAAATTTTGATCAATGACTTATTGCCCTTGATCTAAGCAAAAGAATCCTAGCCAGTCAGAAATAACAGAAATCTGTTTTATTGTAAAGCTTAAGTTTTCTATGTTTTGACAGCTGGGGCTCATGCTTTTGGCTGGGTAATTTGCCAGCTTTAAAATATTCATCACTGAGTTGCCAGGTTTTTGTCCTTTCAAATTGAGCTCTAATGATGAAGGAGAAGGTGCTGGAGAGATTTTAAGCATGAATTTTCTGCCCTAAAACAGAACTTTGTGGCCTGAGTTCACATGACCAGAAAAAGAGGTTTCTGCTCCCTGGCCAAGTTTCTGGTGAATCACTTGCTGGTCACTGAGCCAAGATTCACTTTCTGGAGCATGGGAAGCACTGGCTCATTTGTGATGAAGACAGTCCCCTTGCCTTTATTGAGAGGAAATGGATTAACAGTATGTATTCTGTGCACAAATCTTGAAAGAACGGAACTAAAACATTCCAGACTAAAGCATCCTTACCAAGAAACAAACTGGAACATGTTACACTGAAAATTCATAGCTCATTCTGAAAATGATCTGTGAAATGCTGGTGTTGGTGGCTCTTGGATCAACTGAGATGTCTTACAGAGTACTCACGAAAATCAGCGTCACAGAAGTTTTTGTTTTTTGATGCAAACCTTTAGATTGCTATTCCAATGTTGCTCCCTTTTAATGCATCCTACACTTATTCCAAGAATTCAAGTCAGGCTCTTCTGATCTTGTGCAATTTTTTTATTGCTATGTCTTGCACTGTTTTCATTTCATCACTCAGTTGTTATCATTACATTTCACACCTGTACAACTTAGTGGGCTTTCTTAGTTGAACATAAGGGAAATTGAAAATTCCCAAATTGAAAAACGTTAAATAATTTCATATCTGCTAAGAAGACTACATTCCTCTTCCAGAAACTTGGGGTCAGCCTTATAGACTTGGTATCTAGAAAACCTGCTTGCATCAACTCTGTCCTTAGTTTCCTCTACTTGTCACAGGTGACCGCTATTTTTGTCACATCATTTTATATCTACAAAGTCCTTGCAAGTGCTCAACACTTCACTTTTGAGACTGATCTTTCATTTTCTGGATAAGGAATTAAAATGTCTTTGGGGATATGAAATGATAACGAATCCCTTTCAGTCAGGGACAAGCCAATATGAGAAGAAGTTGCAATGCAGAGACTAAGAGTAAGTAAAAACTGAAAGTGCATAACTGTGTAGGATCTGGTTCTTCAGGCAGTTTCAGGTTGACCATCTGATAGCTTAACTGGACAGCTAATGTGAACTAATGTCAAACAGCATCTCAAGAGTTTATAAAGCCAAATTTCTAAAGGCCCTTTGATCTAGTCTCCAAAGCTTCATAAAGCCAGAGTGGGCAACTAAGTGTGCATGCAGGAGGCCTGCCCTGAGGGATGCTGCCAGGTAGGACTGGGCACAGCAATTTAGAAGGATGAAAAAGGCACTGACAGGAAGGGGGAGTGGTGGAGAGGGAAGTCTCTCTGGTCATGTCTATTCTGGCATAAAAGACAAGGTCAGGATTTAGCAACAAAGCTATGTCTGCATCCATTAACCTTTGTGGGTTGGCTTACATCAGCTTCCTGCTCTACTCTGCACTGGTGCAGCCTCACCTGAAGTCCTGTGTGCAGTTTTGGGCCCACAATATAAGAAACATATAAAGCTATTAGAGAAACATATAAAGCTTTTAGAGAGAATACCATGAGGATGGTAAAGAACCTTGAGGGGAAGTCATGTGAGGAGCTTCAGAGGTAACTTATTTCATCCTGGAAAATTAGGAGACCTCACAGCAATTTACAACCTCCTCATGAGGAGCAGTGCAGGGGCAGGTACTGATCTCTTCTCTCTGGTGCCCAATGACAGGACCTGAGGCAATAGGCTGAAGCTGTGCCAGGGGAGGTGTAGGTTGGATATCAGGAAAAGTTTCTTCACCCAGAGAGTGGCTGGGCACTGGAATAGGCTCCCCAGGGAAGCAGTCACAGAACCAGCATAACAGAGTTCAAGAAGCATTTGGACAAAGCTCCCAAGCATGTGGTGTGCACCTTGGGGCTGTCCTGTGCAGGGCCAGGAGCTGAACTTGATGATCCTTGTGAGTCTCTTCCAACTCAGGATATTTTATGATTCTGTGAACTAACACTCTCTCAGGACAACACAGGAGTGTAGTTTGTGCCACACCACTTATCAGAACTGTTAGTGATGAGCAGTCTGGATGTAGCCATCCTATTTTGGGCAGACAAAAAGCTTAGAAGCATGGATACAAGTCAGGCAGGGACATTTGCAGGGCCAGAAAATAGGCCTTGGCTTGTTCTGTTTTGCAATGTAGTTCTCACACCAGCATCATGCCAAACATACTGTATCATTTGAGGAATGCATTTATTTTGAGCAGGACCCATACTTGAGAAAGTGAGTGACACTGGTGAAGACAGGCAGTTGTTTACTGATTTAGTCTTCACATGCAAAACTGCTGGTGTGTGTTCAAAGTAATTTTCTGAAGATGTACCTCTTCTTATCTTAACATCAGGAAACAGCGGCCTGGTGTATTTTCCCATTTGTTGTAACTTGTTAATCTAGATCCACTATGTATTCCAGGGACCCAGTTCCTAAATTTAAAGCTGCAAACAGACTTGTTCTCTCAGCATACTTGTGAGAAATGTTTAATTTTACATTGCCAATTTTCAAATATTTCAATATACTCTGGCTAGGTAAAACAGTAAGGAATTGCTGTAACACAGTGACTAATTAATGACTTGCTTGATAGCACAAGCTCTTATTTTCTTCTCTGTCAGCTCTTGGGCCAGACATTTTGGAAGAGTTTAATCAAAATCCTCATCAAAAGCCAAATGATGGATTTTAAAGAAAGTTTAATTACAGTGGTCAAACCACCCAGCATGATTTGCTTGATTTGATTAACATAATGAGGAGCTCATTTAATGAGAAATGCATTAATTCATTCAAACAAGTGGTTTTATCAGTAGTATTAAGCATCAACCCAGATTATGTACAGCAGAAACTATTATAGCAAAAATTGAGCAAGGTCAAAGCAGTAGTCATACCATAATTACAAGCTCTTAGCTGTAATCTACCAGTTGAACTGGGTAGTATTCCTGCCCAAAAAAGCAGGATCCCTATTTTAAAAAGCCCCCAAACCATACAGTTTTGCTCCAATTCCACAGCTGAGATCGCCATGTCTTTCTTTCAGATGTTCAGAAGGTTTGGGAAGTGGGACTGAATTTTTTGACTTTCAGACAGCTACACATGCAGATATTAGTAACAAATGACAAAGAACTCAAAGGAACCCTGCTATCACTCCACACCCCTAAAGGAAATGGATGTTGTCCATTTGCTCTTTGTTTTGCCTCTCTCCTGACCCTGTGATGTCTTAGTGATGCTCCCATCCCTAACCCGGCATAGAGTGACCCTGGGGAAAAATTAGCATTTTACTTCTGGGGAAAGGAAAAATTAAAAAAAAAATGCTTCAGGTGGAAAGTATTTGAGCAAAAGAAGAAAGAAACTCCTTCACACTTTCTTCCACTGCCTTCTTTAGAAACATTTCACCCTGTATTTCAACTTCCTTGTTCCAGGACCCCTTCCTCTGGGCTTTGCACAGCACCCTTCACCTGGGACCCTTCTCTGGTGCTCCCTGCTCTACCTCCCAGCAGCTGCCACTGCTCTTCTCTCTCCTTTGCTGCCCTGACCACCATCACCTCTTTGACTTTGCCGTGCTCCCTCACCTTTACTCAGGCCACTTGTCATTCCTGCAGCGTCTGTGCTGCCCTGCGGGAGCCGCCTTTCCTGCTGCCTCCCACTGTGCCCGTACAGCACTGAAACTTCTCTGATTTTCAAGTGCTCTACTTTTCAGCCTGCTTGGCTGCCAGAGTACTTTCAAAGTGCTGTTGCACAGTGGACTTCAGCACTGCATAAGGCACAGTTTTTCATCAGCTACTATCAGCAGCTGGTAAAGGAGACCATGCTCAAAACTGTTCCTTAAGGAGATAGGAGGCTGGTCAAGGAGCTGAGATGTGGAGCCCAAGCCCAGTTGCAGATGGGATACTCCAGGATTAGATGCTTACCAACAAGTGAAGACTGGCATGGAGGCAAAATTTCACCTCCTGCTTAAGTCAGCAGGAACATGACAGTAAGACACTATTATTAGGGTACCTAAATGAATGTAAGTACCAAGGTTCACCTGCAGCTTTGGAAATTTGGATCAAGATCTTCAAGAAATAAGCTGAAGCAGAGAACTAGAGATGTCAAAAAATAGACCTAAGGATTTATTTGCTATATTAATAGAAAATGAGCAAGAAAATCATTTATGCTGATCTGAAAACCATAATCCTTAGGATTATTTCTGCCTGTTGCCTTTAAGCCACAAGGAAATGAGTCAAAGTTGGAATTGGAGTCCCTTGATTTTAGAGAAATTGTGGGATTTGCCTATATGTGACTGTTGCACACCAACCTGTGATACACTGTCATATAAACACTTGCACAGAGGAAAGCTTTAGCAGTGATGACTGCACTGTACACTCAGCAAGGCTATTCCCGAGGTGAAGTCGATTCCATCTTGGAACAAACAACACAAACAGCATACATGGACTCACTGCAGAAGCTGCCCCTTGGTGTCACATTTAGTATCCTGAGTGGAATCAACATGGGAAATCATAAAACATACATTTTAGAAGATCGTATCTAAAAACACTTTCCCCCACTATCTCCCAACCCAGCCTTCAAGCAGACAATCAACATTACTAAAGTTATAATCTGAAGAAAATTCCCCAAGGTCCAATATATTTCACCATAGAGTGATAAATGCAAAAAATGCAATTTATCTCAACAGCTCTCAAAAGAACCATGAAAAACAATGGATCCTCATCATGTCCATCCCTGGACATGATGCAAATGCAAACTACTTCTTCTTATGAACTATGTGCCCTCTGTACCATAGTGAACTCACACTGACAATTCCTGCATGAAAGAAAACCATGGTTAATAACAACAAAATGTCTCCTAAACCAGTTATTCTCTGATCATTCAGCCTTTTTCCTCAGTGGTATCCTACAAAAGACACTGGAAAGACCAAGCCAGGATTAAAGTTAACAACTTCATAGGACACCAGAAATTGTTGATTCTAACAGCAATGCTAATTTAATGACACATTACAATTTACATCACACATGAATTGCTAATCTCAGTTTCTCAGGAGATAATTACCTGTGCATTTCTTCCATCCTGTGTTCAATAGAGCTGAAGACCTTATTACCTCTCCTCTTACTAACTTCTCCTCTGCTCCTTTCATCTCAAAATACCTGACTGATTAATATAATGAAACTGAACTCAAAAAAATTGCTTCTGATCTTTGCTTATCTGGCAGCTTGCTAGCTACGTCTCTCCTGTTTTTCCTCCTCGATATTTTCTGATTTTTTCCTATTATGTGTACTGATAACAGATACTGCCTTTCTCCACTGATATTCCCTCTGAGTGTTATGACACTTTCCTATTTACCAAAAAACCTGCCCAAACAGCCCTCACTCTGAAAATATCAAGCCCTGTTACAGATATGGTTCCAGTTCTGACTCACAGATGCCTTTCTGAATAGTTATATGTCTTTCCTTCTGGCATTATCCAAGCTCTCAATTTCTTCGAAGAAATATTTGGGCTTAGCAAAGAGTAAGTCAACTTATCTGGCCGAACATCAGACACTATTTCTAAAAAGAAAGGAATTGCTAATTCAGATTTTTCTAAAATGAAAGTGAACTATAACATGGACAAGATTCAGGAAAATGTTGTTCAGCTGGGGCAGTATGCATTGCCCAGTTGAGTCAGAAATGACAATTTTTACGGTTACTTTTCTCTGATACTTCCCAGATAGTGAACTGGTCTTTGGCAACATCCATTGCAATGATGTTGTATATTATTTCCTTCTCCCCTTCATGCATGGAGATCAAAAACCTCTTAACTTTACTTCTCTGCATCCAAATTCACTACCTTTAGGCTGTAATAACTTGGGAAAGGTTGACCAGTATTTCAGGACTGTGCTCGATATAATTTTGTCTACAGACTTTCCGTGTGCAGTATCACATGAATTAAAATATATGGACCTATCACTTAATGTGTTTTAGGAAGTAATAAATAGCCAGTACACAATGCTCTGAGGCAATGTGCAGCTCTACCATCTCCTGCCAAATGCTGTTCCCTTCCTTGGACTTGCAGAAGTAGCAAGTGTGGTTCTGTTTCCACCGCATGCAGACCTTGACGCACACCTGAGAGCTGTTCTTTGTAAGCACATACCTAAATGTCACATCCAGGGCAGAATTTCCACACCCTTCTTATTTCAACAAAATGCATTCAGAGAAAATTCAAGACAGGATTAAGGCAAGCATTTTAAAACTCATACTCCTCATTTTGTGCAACTAGGGGTTATCTGTGGCCCAGAGGACACATGAGACCTGCCACCTCAGTATTACCATGTACAAAGAAATTGTTTACTCCATATGTGTCTGTCACCATGGAAAAGCTCAGGGAACATATGGAAAGGATTTTTTTCAGGTTCAAAGGAAAAGCAGGCCCCCACATCTCTTCCTCCTACTCAGACACAAACCAGGATCTTGCTCTGCTAGCCAGTACAGAGATAATCTTCAGCATTGATGTATGGGAACTGCTGACACAATGTAAACATTTGGGAAAAGCAAAATATTTGCCAAGAACCTAAAAGGCTGGGTGCTTATAGCAGCTCTCCTCCTTAAAGCTGGCTTTCCTTAGCAAGGTGTGCCAGGGAACATGTACCCAGCTATCAGTCCCACTGCTGGCTCCCCAGAGATTAACCCTACAGTACACTGCACCTACATCCCATCGAGCAGTATCCCATTGCCCTCTTCTCCTTTGGCTGTGCCACTGCAATGAGAGTTTCTTGAAGAAATTGAGATGTTTCTGGAAGAGCAAAACAGCTCCTACGACTCAGGAGCCAATGTTTTACTGTGCCCGAGGTACCTGCTGTGTGGCTGGTGCCACCATCGGCCTCGTTGGTGTAGGGAGGCAGACGGATTCTGACATGGCCATACGGCTCTGACGGCCAAGAGCCCGCTACATCTCGCTGCACCACTGCAAGTTTGCACATTTCGGCGCTTATCATTGGCAGAAACACACAAATTCAGCTCATCCAGCCTTGTTTCCCATCCCTGAGCAGGTAACCCGAGGGCAGTGTGGAGTATGGTGGTGGGGGGAAAGATGAAATGCGCAAATAGTGTGAGATGAGGATGCCCAAGCTGTCTGGCGATGGAACCCAGCTTTCACAGAGTGCCTCCTCAACAGCCCTGTGGAAGGGCACCGCGGCAGCAGCACGAGGTACACAGAGGCACACAGAGACGCACAGAGGCACACAGAGGCTCGGCGGCCCTTACCTTCTCGTTCTTCCTCTCCTCGGCTTTGCCGGCAGGCCCGGGCGCGGCGGGGCCGCCCAGGGTTCCGCTGCCCACGTCCCCGTTGAGGTGCGCGGCGCTGACGTTGGGCGGGGTGATGGCGGCGGCGGCGGAGGTGAGCGGGATGAGGGGCCGGGCCCCCGGGGCGGGCGGCTGGTGGCCGTGCTGCGGGGACACGGCGGGGTGAGGCCGAATGGCCGCGGCGGGCAGGCGGGAGGGCGAGCTGGGCGTCCGCAGAGGCGACACCGTGGCCGTGGGTCGCTCCGGGGCCGGCACTGCCGGGTGCGCTGCGGGAGGAGCAGAGAGCACGGTTACATTGCCCTCGCACTCCCCCGATGGGCCCTTCAGTGGCCGTGGCTCACTTGGGCAGAGCACGGTGGCAACAACACCGTGGGTTTGATCCCCTTAGGGGATTATTCACTTGGAGGGTTGGCATCGATGATCCTTGTGGGTCCCTTCCAACTCAGAATGTTCTGTGATTCTGTCTGTGAAGGTGCCAAGGGCCCGATGGGGATATAAGCTCTGAGCCTTTGCCCAGGATGTATCACCCTGCAAGTGTTTTCGGCTAATTCCCCTCCTGGCTGCAAAGCCCTGCCCGAAGTCACCAAAATTGGCTTGTTTCCCCCAGTGATGCCACTGGGGAATGACAATCACTATCCCTTTCCGTGCCTGGAAATAAATACCTAACCTGCTGCCTTTTAAAAATACATTATGTCGTTCCAGCTGAGCTGTTTTCTGCACCCCCAGGCCCTCCTCCTTAGGTGATCGGATCTGGAGCAATGCAGCACGGGACCTAAGGGGTTAGCCCAGATGATCCACGCTGACCCTGCAGACAGCGATTACAAAAGGAGGTGTCTTGTTTCAGCCCTAACAAAATGACCAACATCACATCACTGTGCTGCACAGGATTAATTAAGCAGAAATTCACCGGAGGATTTCTGAGCTCAGCCTCCTCTCTGCCAGCAGAGTCCCTAAGGGACTGTGCAGTGCCTTTTAGTCTGGCTGCTCCTGCTAAGCAAATCCTGCCTGCAAGCAGTGGGAACCAGGAATTAGAGCTCGCCCATTTAAGGGTGACTGTGACACACTGGTGAGGTCAGCTCCCCAGAGCGTGTTGCATGCTTCAGGATGCAAAAAATGTGACTAAGCTCTGGGTCTGTTTCCACAATGATGTTGTCTATGACTCCCAGCTTGGTTGATTGCTTAGGTGTTACCTAAATACAGCTCCACTTCAAGTATGTGCAGCCTAAAAGCTGAGTCCATACTCAGACGTTCCCTCACATAAATGATTCAATAATAGGACTGGCTGGAAAGTGCCCATTGCATAAATGATTTCAAGGTTTCATAATCTTGTTTAGTTCTGTCTCAGTGCAAAATTTGAACCTCTGAACGTTTTTCAGAGCACAACATGCTCACTCACCCCATAATAGACTCTATTTTGATCAGGTTATTCACCTGGGATGTGAAAACATGGAATGTGATCATTGCACTGTTCTCTTCTGTGGAGAACAGCTCTGGAAAGCCATCAATTCCCTTTACATGAGCCAGTACAGCTTCATGGTTGGTATTGGTTGAACTGTATTCATTCTTGACAAAAAAATCTTTGAGTCCAGCAAATCAGCTTTTCTTTGTCCAAGTGGCATTTTACTGGAAAATTTCTGACTGACTTTGATCTGTCATTTTCTGACAAATTCATCTGGAGGACAAACTTTTATGCAGTTGGAGTTCACTCAATCTGTAACTAAACAACAATGCTAGAACAACTCAAACCACTAGTTTCTATTCCTATGGTTATCAGTGGCACCCATTGCAGGGATTAGATTGATAGAGTGCCATTAATCATGCTCACTACACCAGCTGAGCACTCCTGCCAGGAGGGTATTTCATCTCCCAGCCTTCTGCCCTATTATCTGATGTGATACTAAACATGATGGGCCAGTCATCATCAGATTAGCACCTCCAAAGTTTATATGATTCTCCTCTACAGAAGCTCCTCTATAACATCTTTTTTTACTAATGTTTATGGCAAATCAGCTACACTATATTTAGCCAGTCTGTAACTTGATATCACTTTACCATGTAAAATGAGGAAGGCCCTAAAAGTTGTTATTACAGATGCCTTCAAGACTCTTTTTACTATTAGTTACCATCATTCCCTCCCAGGACTACTAAGAACATGTTCTGAAAGTGCAATTCACTTCCAGAAAGCCAGGCAAGGTATTCACTAGTTATCTGGAAATTATTCCCTCCTGATTTTCCCATTTGGAACCTGAGTGATGAGCAATTTTCCTACGAGAAATCTTTTTTTTGGGGGATGGTTAAACTTGTAGGATCTAGGTTTTGAACTACTGTTTGTAGGGAGCAATGACTTTCCTAAATTTAGAGAGAAAGCACATAAATGGAATTTCTCTGCATGTACCTGGTTGCAGAACACTGATTTGATAATAATATTAGGTACATCACCTCTTTCATGCAAAACTTGGTGTTTCCAGACACAAAGGAAACATAAAACATGAAAAACAGTAAAAGAAATGGCCTGTGAAAAATCAACTCTGAGTAGAGTTCTCACATTTTATTCTGTAGTTTCATCTGCTTACTGTTACAATGTATGCCTTTGCTCTGGGATCTCTGGATCTGGACTGTGCTGCATCAAACATGCTATTAATTAGCAATGCTCACTGAAGGCTATTTTTGTTCTACACCACTCATATTTCGTTTTGGGTGTGTTCCTACATTAGTGGCCTTGTAGCAAATTGATTTGTTACTCATGTATATTGCAAGCCAACAGAAACGTGATTTGAATACTGTGCCAGCTTGCCTCTCTTGAAAAGCTTTTCCAAAAGTCAGTGCATTGACCTGTCCTGCATGGACTCTGGTCCACAGCATGCTGGTGAAGACAGCTATTGTGGAGATAATTACTGATAATCACAAAAACTTCCTTTATTTATCCTGGCAAAGATTTATTTAATTAAAACAACAATCTTGTTGTTCCAGCCTTCTGGAAAGGCTGGAAACCTTCTGGAAAGGTTGGAAAACTCTCTGCTTGGGAGGTTTTGGAACAGCTCTGTGGTCCCTGGATCACCCTGCCTGCCAATGCTTTGGCACTTTACAGATGTCAGTGACCTAGAGAAGCAATCTTAAATCAGGGAAGCTGCTGGAGGTGTGGAAAGAAGGTGTGGGCCATGCCAGGCCTGTGGGGCAGAGCAATCTGTCACCTTGGTTTCAGGGGAGTCATCTGCCTGGTGATGTGGGCACAGGAGGCACCAGGAGCACCTGAACACTTGCTGAGCACTGCACCCAAAAGGGGACACTTTTGCCTTTGTGCTGTGGGAGCAGGAGACCTTTTGGAAGGGTGTGACTTGAGAGGAAAATTCTTCAGCATTTTCTAAAGTAGAGAACAAGAGGATAAATGGATTATTCCCAGTGTGACATGGATGCCTGTCACACAGCCCTGCACTGTTTGTTGAGCAGAGGAGTCTCCACTGTTCGAGACTGAGATTCTCAAGTATTTGATTACATTTTCTTCCCTTTGGTCTGGACTGTGGAGGAGGTGAGATTAGATGGCCAACATCATGCCTTCTGGCTTCAAAAGGTATGAATTCATGACTCACTCTGCAGGGTATTTCTCATTTGTGTTTGCTCTGTTTTGTGTCTAAGACCTCAGTTTTGAGCAGTCGCAGTTGTTACTGATCTTTGTAAATACAATGGCTCACATCCCTATAAAATATCAGAAACAAAATGTTTTAAATTTTGCTGCATAAAGTTCCACCACAGGATTTGCTTTTACTTTATTCAACATCAGAAGCTGTTTAACATCAGGGAAAGGGGAATAAATTGTACTCTAGAAAATTGTGCTGTACATCAGAAAGGGAACCTAGAAAGAACAGAGGCCCCCTGGTGCAAGAAGCTTTTATTCTCACTTCAAAAAGGTGGCAGCAGATTTCAGATTTTTGCTTTACCACTAACACAGGGTTCCATTCTGCCTAATAAATACCTTTCATCCCTGAAGCCCAATGAAATGCTTCTTAATTTCAAGGCATGTATTACTTGCACTGCTATAAGGGCAGTATTTTTTATCAGCAAGCTGACCGGACTCAGAACTGTTATTCTCCTTGGTATACAGAGTGCTCGCATTCACTCAGATAAATTGTATAAATATTTGTAAACACTACAATCTATTTCAGCTGTAGCAACAGAACAATCTGATAAACACAACGTGGTTCCCAGAGATCAATAGAAACCCATAAATATTACAAGCAAAGCAAACATACTCTATGCACCAGCCCACCCTGCCTGGGCTGAAGCGAGGAGGAAAGCAGTGGGAACAGGCACATTCTGGGGGTGGCCCTGGAGGGGTACCCCAGCAGTGGTGCCAGGCAGGAGGCAGGGTGAGCACTTACCCATCTGCATGGCGCTGCGGGGCTGGCTGCCCACCGGCTGGGCCGAGTACCGCAGGCAGGTGCTGAGCTGCGGAGAGGCCGCCGGCAGCTGCCCGTGCGTCGGGGGCGCGGTGATGGGAACAACCGGCCTGGCAGCCGTGCTGGCGTTGCTGTGACCCCCCACAATGGGGTGGATGGCTCCTGGGGCTACTTTTGTGGTTGGAGCTCCTACAGCTCCGCTGTTCCTGGGCTGCCCAGCTCCCACTGGCACCCTGCATGGAGACAGACAAGTGCAGTGTAAGCATGCTGCAGAGACCCCAATACCCCACCACAGTGCTGATAAGTACCCCCAGTTACTTAGGGGATTTAACATAATACCCTATCAGTTGTTAAAGTAAACTGAGGTATTGATATCTTGGGATCTTTTGGTGGTCGCCGTGACCCCGAGAAATGTTAAAAGTCACTTCCCAGCCTGAGCACTTGAAGAATGAGTCTGAGCTCTTCAGTTCTTGGTCTCAAGGTTGTTTATTGCGTCTTATCTATAAAAAATTTTCTCCTGCCCTGCTGAGGTCCGTCCAGCAGGACAGTTCCAGGCACACTGCCTGCCCCCAGGGTGGTGTTATGTCTTTATACTAAAAACTACGTGTACAATATTTACAATTACTTTCCAATACCTATCACCTATGTTAGACAGTGAGCTTCTACTCTAAACCAATTTAAAAGTGCCAACATCACAGCAGAAGATGGAGGCCAAGAAGAAGAAGAAGAAAGGCTGGACACACCCAGATCCCTTCCTCTTGCCTCCTGAACCCCCATTCTAGAAACCCCAAAAACCACTTTTCCACCTCGTGATAACTTCACTATCATTCTACTTAAACTGTTGTGGCTTGCTGGTCTTCATATAAGCTCGGTAATTTGCTCCACGGGTCATAATCAAAACCACAGGTGTTTTGGACTCCATGCCAGGGCTTCTGAGCCCCCTGGCAGGGGTCTTGGCCGTCCTGGACAGCCAGAGGGATGTCCTGGGTTCCCACATGGATATATACTTATCTTTATAGGACCCATTTATAAGCAAGCTGGGGGATATTTTCACCCCTTTATTCTACAGGAAGAAGTGCAGGGTAAAAATAGAAAAGATAATTTTTCTCATCATGTCTTTTATTACCCTATATTTCTGTCTGAATAGTTTCTAATAAAATCACAAATCTTAATTCAGAGGAAATGGGTATCTCCCAGATGTCATTTTGTGTGCCAGAGGCTATTTCACATGGAGTGATAATTAAAACAGACTCAGAGATCTTTTCTTTGGACCAAACCTGCATACAGCCCTACAGGGAGAAACAAAGATGGATAACACAATCTGTGTGTGGCTATGGAAGGGGACTGAGAAGCTGCAGGCTTGACTGGGCTTGGCTGAACACTCACCTTATTGATGTAACCAGCCCTAGCTTAGACTTGCTAAGAGAATGCAACAGGGACAGGAATGCAGCTGACCTGAATGAAAAAGACGTCCAAAGAGTTGTTGACACCTCTCTCACTCCTCACTTTAAACAGGCATAATTTCACCTGAGTGGCCAAGTCCCTTCAGAGGGGAGGGACAAGGCTTTTTCTCCTATGAATTGAGTTCAATTAAAGCATGTCTGGATCCTCTTACCATTGAGCAAAAAACTCTGACTAGGACAGAAGGACACTTAGGAAGACAGAAGGACATCAGTGGACAAACTCAGCTGCTGCTGAGCACCTCTTTCTCACTCAAGTTCCTGAATGATTGCCTTCCCCAGCTGTAGATGCCATGAAACAGATGGATCATTTTGTGCTGTTTTCTTCTCCTGGGCTGCTTCTTGCGCCAAGGTCCTCTTGCAGGAAAGGACAGCACAGAGATATGAGGCAGAACAAAGTAAAATGGAGGAAGTGGAAATGAGGCAGTGCAAGGGTTTAGCAAGAGAGGAGAGAATAACAGAAAAAGCATTAATAGTCATCTATGGAGTATAGAACTGGGAGAAACTCTGGGTCCCCAAGATGGCATGGGAAGACAGAGAGGAGAAGAGGAGAAAGGAGTATGTTGAACAGTCTGGTTCAGAGGATATGGGTGACAGAAGAAATAACCCTAAGAAAAGAGTGGAAAGCCTAAAGAGTGGAATTCTGATGGAAAAAGACCAAATCACAGGCTGGAGGATATGGTCCAAAAGGGCAAAAAATAGCTATGCCTCCTGCCCAATCCTCCCTCCTCCTACAGATGTATGGAAAGACATCACTGTGGTATCACTGACTTGACTCATCTCATGGTATGAGGTTTGTCTGGACTACATTTTGCTAAATAAATCTGATTTTTTATTTTCTTCAATTTTTTTTATAAGTCCCCAGGTTGGGAAAAGCTGGGAATCCCACCAGATGGAAATCTTGACTGTCTGTCATCTGCTGTGAAGAGCTGGCAGGGTGGCAGGAAGGTTCAGCTGGAGCTGGCTTGGCCATCTGCACTAGATTCAGTTTGCCAGAAAAGCACATCTAACAGTCCACTGAGAGCTGTGTTCAGGCAAACATGCACACCAACAAGTACAGAAACTATCTGTGAATCCAACAGAGATGGGTAGATGTTGGATGTGGCAAATATTCTCTGCTGCCCTGTGCCTGTCTGCCCATCTAAAGAGTTTTGTTCTTTTTCCGTAATGCTCCACTCACACACGTGTTTTGGCAGCATATAAATCTCGTTCAGTGTTATTAAATTCACAACTTCTTTTCCTTGGGTTTTGTAGGGTGTGGCAGAAAAACATGTATGAATCTAATCCTCTGCTTTTCTGTCAAAGGGGAACAATGTATGTTGAATGTAGTGGAAATAGGAGATTTTGTTGATATCAGATTTTTATTGCTGTTCTCACTGAGGGTGATTTATACAGGAATTTAATTAGCCCACAGGATCATAAATATAATCATAATGCTGTTTTCAGGTTTTGTGGAAAACACTTTTGCCCTTTAGCACTTCTCTGTCTTGTTCTAGCTGTGACATGCTGCATTTAATAAAGTCTTGCTGATTCAGATAACCGACCCTTCAGCACAAACCTCCTCACTAATTAAGAGCTGAAGAGGCAAGGAGCAAAGGCAGCCAAGGGTCTCTATAAAATAAGGTAAATACCTTTAGGTTGATGAGCAGTGAAGAACCAGTGAATTAATATTTGGGGTTTCCTTACTGAAATGCAATATTAGGATTGTCAGCAGGCTTAGTTATTGCCTTCTGATCTGTTCTTAACTTTTGGTGTTACTCAGGACACATGCGGCAGACTTGACAAACTTTAGATGCAACAAAGCTGGATCAATTTTTCCAGATCAACAGTGTCTGAGTTGTGAGGTGCCCTTTTCTGGAGAGGAGTCAGAGATGGTGGAGACTGTGTGCGTGTGGGAGGAGAGACTGAGAGCACATGAGAAGGAATGAGTTCAGTTTGCCAATCCACAGTTCCTCTAAAGGAGATACGGGCATACATATGCCAGCATTTACCTGCAAGGAACATGTAGGGCAAACAGTCTGGGACACAGAGATTGACTTTCTTCTCAGCTTCTCAGCTTTGATATGGTATTGTCCAATAGTGAACTCTGACAAATGGCATTCCTCCCTCAAAAATGCCTTTTTTCCTTTTCTCATCTGCTGCAACTGAGGCAGGGGTAGGTAAACTCAGACAATTTACTTAACTCTCCTACCACTTTAGAATTTTAACTGTTCAAACATTAGTCCAGATCCAAACTATCCCAGATCTCTGCTTTAGGAAGAACAAAATCGAGATGAGGAGCTACTGAAAAGCAAAACACGAGCGTTTTTAATTTTGTTACGTGTCCAGTAGTTTTATAACAATAAAACCATTAGCCAACAGATTCTTTACAATAATAAAACCTGGGCCTATCAGAGGTTATAAATACATCATCTAATACAACTGGTGCAATCTCCTGAGGACATGGATCACTCAAATGCTACAACCATCAAGTCTCATTACTGAAGTCCACAGTGCAGAGGATTTCTGGAAGAGGAATGTGATTTAAAAGCAGAGCTACATTTTTTCGGTGCCATCCAGAATGCCCCAGTAGAGGCAGGTGGTCCTCACCTTGACACGGGTGTCACGTAGTTGCCTGGGAAGACTCCAGACATGCCACTCCTCAGAGAGGTGCCCTTGAACCAGCCGTCCTGGCACTTCTCAATGACGCGGTACATCTCCCCTTTGCGCAGCTCCAGCTCATCGTTCTTCTGAGGCTTGTAGGCATACAGGGCCAGGTAGCTGTGGGGAGAGGTCACACAGGGAGAGAGCACACAGGTGACATCAGCCACCACCTGTCCTGATCCAGCTCCAGCCCCACAGAGCAGAGAGAGCTGCTCAGAAGTTGAGGTTAAAAAGGGACACCATTACAGGCTGCTTCACAAACAGGGAAGGGAAGAGACTGGATTCTAAGACAATAAGGGAGTAACTAATCAAAGTAAAAGGTAATTTAGAAGTTGATGAGACATGCTTCTCTTCCAGGGCATAACCAAACCAAAACAGTGCCACAAAGCAGCACCCAAGTTAAGGATGTATCAACAGTTTCAGAAAAACATGACAATTACAGTGACAGCCAGAGTAACAAGGGCTGGAGTAAGAGGGCTTTGCAAATCCTGACATCTGGAAGAAATATACATTCATTTGCTTCAGGTGGGATCCACCTCTGTTGTGGAGTTTAAGAGGAAAATAAATAGGTAAGCTATTTCAAAATAGGTAGGCTATTTCAAAAGCTTTTCTTGCAGCTTTCTCAATGCTATTTATGCTGGCCAAGTTTAGAAACAGCACACCAAACTGTTCTGATCTAGTATGGTAATTCTTGTACTATGTTGGTAAAACAAAAAGTGAGAAAGGGCCACATTCTGCAGAGGATTTTTTATTTAAGTAAGTGAAGTGGTAGAATTTGGTTTTGAATGTCTTGCAAGTATACTAATAAATCTTTAATACAGGATCCAATATGTAAAACTTTTTATTTATTTAATTACAGCTTTTATTTATTCCCTTTGTTTAGAGTCTTTCTATTTATCTCTCTTTTGTCTTCTGTTACTACTTCAGGGATGTGTCTAGTGTTGTGAAATGACTACAGCTTAAAATCCCTACAGAGACACTCTCTGTTTAGAGAGATTCTTGTTGAAAATTAAGAATGATTGCTTGCACTTTGGGAAATAATGGAAAGCCGGGATAGAATAGAAAGAGTGCACACACAGAACAACACTTTCTTTGTAAATACCAGATTTTCTTTGTATTATTGCTTTTCTCCAGATACAAAAAGGGATTTCTGGTAATTCTTGATCAAGGTTGTGCCTTCCTGAGTTTTTTTTTATTTATTTGTGATTTACAGGCAGTGAACATAGACTAAGAGAAATGGGAAAACAGAGAAAGTGCATTTGCACTACAAAGTGCAGCAGAATGCTCTTAGACTCAGGGGTGGGTGAGAAGAGGGTTGCTGCCCACCTTATAGCAGTGAACCAGAGAAAAAACCAAAACTATAGCAGTTGTAATTGTAGATTTTCAGCCAATAAAAATGATACATGACTTTTTACTTCTGCTCTCCAGGAAATATAATTGAGGAATAAATCCTGTTATTTTTCTTGATTCTACTTCTTTATTGTACCATAGATTTCCTTATTTTTATTCTGAAGGTAGTAAATAAACAGCAGTAACGAGCAGAATATGAACTATTTGGTAACAGCTCCTTGGGGAATCTTAGGCTGATGTGCCTGTTTACCACATGCATGGGGTACAAAGAGCTAATCAGAAACTATATTTCATTAGCCAACAGAGGGGAGAAACCACCCTGTACATGCTTTTTTTAGCCTATATAATCGGGTGGTCTTGAGCAGGTCTGTAGCTGTTCACCTGACGGAAAACATGAGGCTGCATATGATCTGAAGGACATTAAAATGCGTCACCCTGACAAGAAATAAGGTTGCATGCTTCAGTGCTAATCCTTCAGCACTGCAAGGACACAACAGAAAGTGCCAGACTGCACTCACTCAAGGGAGCAGAGAATGTGGCTTTGACTGTCCCTCTTGAAATTGCTGCTTACACAGGGTTCAGATTCAGAAGCTATGGGTAAAGCAGGGGGTCAGGGATAGAGCATTTTAGATAGATTCACTTAGCCTTTTCTCCCCACGGGCTACATGTAATAATGTAACTTACAGGTGGAGATTCTGGAAGCAGGTGCAAGGAAAATTACCCTAAGTGGATCATAGGCTGTTGTGCCTTGCAGCTATCTTCAGATCTCCTATTAGTTTCTTTTTGTTCTCTCCTACTAGCTTCACCCAGCAAATTCCCCCACGTCAGCTACCACTAAGTCTGAATACCCAATATCACAATGAGCCTAAACATCCTCTGGATAGAGCATTGAAATCCTTGCAGAGACTAAAAGAAGGTGTACAACAGCCCAGCACAGATGCCACACCAGAAAGACCAACCTCTGTATGGCTAAAGTGATGAAAGCTTCTGTGTGACAACCATGTAGGGTGACCCTGGCACAACACAAGTGATCAGTACTTTCTTTGTGGACCAGCAATCCCATCTCCTGTGCAAGGGGCTAGTGAGGATGCCCATCCCTGGGGTTCTCCTCTTTAGTTGCAGAGGCACAGGGTTCTCCAAATCCAGGGGCAGGCCCAGCCTGTGGGCAGGCATAAACTCCACTCCTGGCAGGGAGGCGGTTGTGGGAGAGCTGGGGGAGATGCCTGCTCTCATCCATGGCTGAAAACAATCTGATTGCCAGCAGCTTCCCTCCCCAGAATTTGTTTCTGGGTTTTTCCTCTGGCAGGAAATCAGGTCTAGTGGTCCCATTTGCTGAGGATGATTTTGCCTTAAGGCAAAGTCTTTGGATTTGGACACATTTCACTGCTCTCTAGATTTTAGGTGTGAAACTTCACCAGCTAATTCTGTACAGCCTAGAAAAAAGTGTTAAAAAAACAATCTGAAATCTTGCAAAATGTAGTATCAGATTATTCTGGGCTATGTGAAACAGCGAGGCTAAGGCTTGGAAGTGGGACCTGGAAGAACCCAAAATGTTTATTAGAAATTCCCTGAAAAAAGGTTGAAGTGTGAATTGTTCTTGGCCTTGGATAGCTGCCTGTGACTCTGCTTACAGCGCAGAAGCCCCAGGGTTTTGTCTAGAGTTGCACCTCCCCACTACTGCTACAGCTTTCAAATAATGCATCTTCTTTGACTGGAACTTGGCTTGTAAATGCAGAATGACAGACCGGATTACAAGGCTGCTTCACAAGGGAGATGACAGGAGAAGCATGGGAGGGAGCAGGGGAGGCTTGCTGAGGCATGGAGTCAGGGGCATTGCCTGAGAGCTGGAAAATGTCCTGATTCAGCAACCAGGTACTTCAAATGTTGCCAGTTATCACTTCCTAGTCAGGGCAAATCTTGCAATAAACACGTGCCCCACTATGTGCCACACAGGCTGTGCAGGGTGAGCACAGGGCAATGGTGAGACCTCTCCATGGGGCACTCAGGGACGTGTGGCATCTCTCAGGTATAAAGATCTCAAGTAGATAAGAAGAAATTTGTTTGGTTCTGATTAAACACCCCCATTGTTCTTAAGATCTATTATTTTCAGGATTTTGTGAATTCAGACCTTGTTTTAGCTATATCATAAAACCCAAAAATGTGGATACGCATATGTGTTTGTGTGTGTATAGTTGTCCTGCTTTTATGAGGTATATGTGTTGAGAGGAGAGGATTCAGTAGTTAATTAGACAAGTATCAGATAAACCAACCAGGCTAGAAGAGACTTGCCAAATATGAAATCTATTTGTTCTGTGAACCTTCTGTTATTCTACGCACTATTCAACAAGACTGTATGCCAAAGATGTGAAGTTCATTCATTGCCTTGTTCGTTCATTGTTGATGGCACCAAAAAAGTGCAACTGAGCCATTTTTTCTGGTTAATTGTGAATAAATCAGGTGTTTGATTGCATGGGACTACACCTTTTTAAGAGCTTTAAATGAAAGATTTTCTCTAGCTCAGAGGTACTCAGTTTGCTTCACAGTGATCTATACAGTTACAATAAATAAAGTCTAAAAGGGCTCACACAGAAAGGGGGAAGTCTTGCCCTGCCCTTCTCTATTAATTTTTTAATTTCAGCAGAGGCTGCCTCACATTTGAAATTGCAATCTCTCTCTTCTCAGAATGCACCTGAGCTGAGATTTGGGCATTCAGGTTTCAAGCACACACACACACACACACACACACACACACACACACACACACACACACAATTGGAAACAAAGAGTACACAGTGACTGAGATGAGCTGCTTACATATTGAGGGGGAGCTGGACCTTCGGTGGTGTTCCCTGATCTCCAATTATTGCACTTGTCCTGGGACCAGCCACTGTGGCTGTTCCAATTAAAGAGGAATCCTGAAAATACACAAAGAAGAACACACAAGGATTTAAGAAGAAGCTCATAATTTCCTAAATTTCTATGGGGTGAAGGCATAGAAGAATAAACCACATATTTTATAAATTCCTAGATTTTCTAACTTCATTATATTGCCTTAAAAAAGGCTTATTCTAGCCTTACACACTCCAAAAGTACATTTCTGACACAAAGGATTAGCAGAATTTCCATGTACCTGTCAGAGAAATTTTATTTGTAGGCGCATCTTAAAAGTTTTACAATGTAAAACTACTTAACTGCTTTGTAAAGTCAGCTCAGCATGTGCATCTGCAGTAGTATCTTCTCTGATAAAAGTAACCTTTTCCCCTCAAACACTTGTTTTTAAATTGGTACCCTTTTGGTAGTGGTTATGGATCTCTGGAGAAGAAGATACTATTCAATTTCCAAAATGCACTCTCATTTCTATGTACTCTTTTTATCATCAGGAATATTCTTCTCCTTCAAAAGAAGGTGACTACTCAACCCAAAGCTTTCTCTGAATGGAAAAAGTAGTTCACTCCACTTTTACCCCAGAAAATAAATCTCTCATATAGACAGCTGGACAGATCTTCTCCAGCCATTCATGTGAAAGGCAATTCTAAATGTAATCATTCATTTCTCAAAGCCTAATGCTCAGCCAAATTATATAGGGCAATCTCTTTTTGAGTTGTCTCACCAAAGTCCTCATTCATCTATGTCAAGAATGAATCCTGACTGGAAACATCTCCTGAACTAATGCCAAGGCCTGTAGCAACAGATCTTTATTGCAGACAGGGCAGAGCTGGGCTGATGGGACTTGTAGTGGTTTACTTGAACAAAAATTTGAACAAATTGCAGGTTTACTTGAACAAAAATTTGAACAAATTGCAGGTTCAGGCAGGGTGTGTTATACTCAGCAAAGACCCTGAGAAGTTCACAGGCCTCCACTACAGCTTTTCTGTTTCAAAATTCTATCTAACAAACAGTAAATATTGATTTTTGGAACACAAACATTTGGAACACAAACATGGGACAATTCTTGTACTTAAAAATGACACTGAATTAAAGCAAGACACAGAGTTAACCAAGACACACATTGTGACTTAATTACTGGATTTCAAGGTTATCTTATTCAAAAGAAGCCACATAATCATTACTGTTCTGTCTTGACAGTGCATTGCGGAGCTATATTGCTTTGCTGTTTATGAACACATTATCATTAGGAAATTGTGCAGCAAAACATGGAAACACAACACTGTGATTCTAAAGCTTTTGGCAAAAAGCAGCAAGATGTCTCATTTCTCACCAACATCTACACTCAATCATGAAATTTTATTGACAAGTACATCTCCTTTTTCTCATTATTTCCTCAAACTTTCTGGCTGCTTGCTCAAACAAAGAAGGATCCAGGCAGCTCTTGGTCCTATGTGTAAAAAGCATTCTTTCCAGCTCTGTGACTAAGGCTTTATTAATACTGCCTGTCATGTCAGTGAGCTAGTATCAACTTACAGAAAAAACACATCAGCCCACTAAAAATTTTGGGGATAGCTGGAGAATGATCCCTCATTTGTTATGTAGAGGTGGTTAATGGAGTTAGGGATTGCAGAAGATGTTGGGCTGAGACACTTGGCAGCTACCTCATCCAAGAGATAAATGAGAAATCAACTAGTTCAAACTTTGTGTTGTGCTACCACTGTATGCCTGCTCTGGACTAGAAAAAGTCTCTAAGAAAACAGAAAATGCATCAGTCCCCACCCTTCCTTGCTAGGAAAAAAATTAGATTTTATGTCATGAAAAAACAGATCTGAATGAACAGCCTCAGGATGCAACAGGAAGATCACAGCAGGAAGATCACAGCAGGAAAGAATAGAATAGGACAAAATGGAATAGAGTAGAATAGAATATGTATATTGAAAGTGACCTGCAACAAGCATCTAATCCAACTGCCTGACCACTTCAAGGTTGACCAATTAAGGACATGTCCAAATGCCTGTTAAACACTGACAGGTTTGGGGCATCAACCACTTTTCTAGGAAGCCTGTTCCAGAGTTTGACCATCCTCTCTGTAAAGAAATGCTTCCTAATGTCCAGTCTGAATCTCCTGCGGGGCATTCCCACAGGACCACTCCCTTGCATTGTGTCAGTGGACACCAGGGAGAAGAGCTCAGTGCTTCCGTTTCTGTTTCCCCTCCTCAGGAAGCTGCAGAGAGCAATGAGGTCACCCCTCAGCCTCCTTCTCTCCAAACTAGAAAAGTACAGTGTCCTCAGCTGCTCCTCTTAGGACATTCCTTGCAGTCCTTTCACCAAGATTTGTCGTCCTTCTCTGGATGTGTTCAAGGACTTTCACATCCTCCTTCCATGGTGGGGCCCAGAACTGCACAGAGTGCTCCAGGTGAGGCCACACCAACACTGAACACAGCAGGATAATTTTGGGTGACTGTTGATGCTCTGTTTGATGCACCCCAGGATGGGCTTTGCTCTCTGGTGTTTCACACTGAGCCTGCTGTTCACCAGCATCCCCCAGATCCCTCTCTGCAGGGCTGCTCTTCAGCCACTCCTCTCATCCATACTTGTGCCTGGCTTTACACCATCCCAGAGGGATCAGAATCCAGCCTTTTGAATTGTTACATTTCCTCCTGCTAATCATTGGCCAATGCTCCAGGGTACCTACATCCCTCTGCAAGATATTTTGTGTCTTCTCAAGAGAATTAAAAGCACCTCCCACTTTGGTATGATCAGCAAACTTGCCAGTGGTGCATTCAACTCCTGCATCCTGATCATTGATATATATGCATATGTGTGTGTGTATATATATATATACATATACACATATATATGTGTGTATGTATATATATATATATATATATATATATATATATATGTATGTATGTATATATATATATTCACACACGCATATATATATATGACAGAACTGGTCCTAAAACTGAGCCCCAAAGAACATCACTGGTGACCTGTCAACAGCCAGCTGTAGCCTGCAATCCTTTGAGATCTGGCCTTTGGCCAGTTCTTCACCCAGTGCATCACAAGTCCACTCATTCCATGGCTGAGCAATCTGTCCAGAAAGATGCTGAGGTACAGTATCAGAAGCCTACTAAAATCCTGAGAAAACTGTATCCACTGCTTTCTCTTCATCCACTACACAGGTGACCTTATTATAGAAGGATATCAAATCAGTTTAATGGGACTTCCCTTTTATGAACCTATATTGACTGTTCCTTATGACTGTATCATTCTTTAAATGCCTTTCGGTAGTACCCAGTATAATAATCTCAATAATTTTTCCAGCAACAGAGGCTAAATTAACAGGTCTGTAATTCCCTGGGCCTTTCCTCATGCCTTTTTTTTGTAGACTAGAATAACATTGTAGTTACATTTTTTGCAACTAGAATAACATAACAAGCTTCAAATCAGCGGGACCTCCCTAAACCTGCAAGATCTTTGACAGATTATTGAGAGGGGTCCTGCCACAACATGCACTGGCTCCTTCAGAACACTTGGATGAATCCATGAGGCCCCATGGACTTGTGAACATTCAGCTGATACAGCTGGTCTCTTACAATTCCAGTGTTCACAAATAGAAGGTCACTGTTCTCACATTTATGGTCCTCCAACTCAGAGGACTGGGAAGCTGTAGGTCTACTAAAGAATGAGACAAAAAGTGCATAGAATGCATCTGCTTTTTCTTCATTCCTGTTAGTCAGATTGACCAAGCACTATCAAGTATTTGCCACCTTCACCAAGTCACCAAGTATCAGCCCAATCTTTTCTTTAGACCTCATCTGAAAAAAAAAAGCCCTTCTTGTTATTTGAAACAACACTGGACAGTTTCAACTCTAACTGAGCTTTGGACTTTCATGTCTTCTTCCTGTGTAAATGAACCCCAGCTCTGTACTCAGAGCTGACTACTTCAAGGTTGACCAATTAAGGACATGTCCACCTTGCTTTCAGAGGTCATACAGTTTCATTTTCCTCCTGATCCACACAAGGAGTTCCCTGTTCAGACAAGCTAGCCTTTTGCTCTGCTTGCTTGACTCACAGCATGGTAAAGTTAACTGCTCCTGTGCTTCTGAAAGGTGAGTCTTAAATACTGATCAGCATATGTGGACTCCAAAGTCCTTAAAAGCAGATTCCCTTGGCACACCGCTAAGTAACGCCGTGAATAGCATAAAGTTTGCTCTCATGAAGTCCAGGGAAGCAACTCTGCCATCCTTTTCTGTCTTTACAGTGAAAATCCTCAACTCAGCTATTTCATGAACACTGTAGCCAAGACAGCCGCCTTACTGTCACATCCCTGATGAGTCCTGCTCTATTCACAAATAGTCCAGGAGGGCATCTTTCCCAGTTGGCTCTCTAAATATGAATGACAAGCCTCAAGAATCTCTATAAGCCTCAAGAATTTCCAAGACTTGTCACAGAAGTATGATATTTCCAGTTGATATCTGGGAACTTGAAATCTCCCATAATGACAAGGGCTACTGGTCCAGAGAGTTCTCCCAATTGCCTATAGAATTACTCACTGGTGCTTACATCCCAACTGGGCAATCAGTAGCAAACACTCTTTGCAATACCTGCTTTGTTTTCCTGCCCTCCAGTGTTCACCCAGAGGCTCTTCATCACATCATCACTAACTCTAAGGGCTGTGCAATCAAATCTCTCCCTTACTTATAGTGTCATACCTCCCCCTCACCTGTCCTGCCTCCTCCTGAAGCCTGTAGCCCTTGGTGCCAGCACTCCAATCTCAGGACTCATTCCACTAGTAGCAATGATATCCAGCTCTGGGAGCTGACCAATGCTTCATCTTTCTTGTGAGACACATGCTAACTCTTCTTTAGATCCTGTGATCCTCCCTCTGCACACTGCAGCAAAGTCAGTTTGCAGAGGTGCAGCTACCCCAGGCTGGAGTCGCCACTGCAGGCACCCTGGGCTGAGCCTGTCTGACTGCAGAGTGATGAGTTCAAGCCAAGAGAACAGAGCAGTAGTCAAAGCATCATCTATTTGCCTGTTTGCACTGACAAAAGGGCCCTCTGTGTCTTCTGTATTACTGATGATCTCAAGTGCTTCCTATTATGCTTGTACTAACATATAGTTCAAGGGATTAAGAAGTAATGTAACTGCCATTCACCATTGCTGGATGACAATTTTGCTTTCTTCCCTTGAATAATCCCAAAGATGTCTCCACAGTTCTGTATATGTCTATCTACCTGACATTCAGTTTGCCTGTATCTGGTTACTCCAATATTACTGCATCTGGTGCCAGCCTGGCACCTACAAACCATTCATTTTTGCCATTTTGTACATTTTGTACATTTTGTACAGCCTAGTATCCAAACTCTAAATCAGCAACTGTTTCCTGATTGTGCTCTGTTTTTTCTTTAGCTGCTCTCCCTACAGGCTTTGATATGACTGTGTACTTTCCAGTCTGTCTATGACCCTGCTTTTCATCATCAGGTTTTACTCCACAGGACCTGCTGGCCTTCCATACATTGAATTCAGCTCCTCTGTTCACATCTTGACTTTTACTGTCACAGAAGTATTCTGCTCTTCAGATTCATGTGTCTCTGTGCTCCTTGCTGTATTCTCTTGGTGGCTGCTTGATTGCTACTATGCATCTGAATGTTCACCAGCTTTGCATTTAAACTACAGTCCCTGACACAGTTGGGGAAGTCTTTCTAAGCTGATTTTTTCAAGGTCCTCTTGTCTCCTGTGTATTACTAACTAACTCATATCACAAAATACAGTATTGCTAGATTATTTTGCAAGACTGTATTTGCAATAAGATTTTGAAGAGACTGGTTTTTGCAAAAGAATAATCTCCTATTTCTTTATACTTTATACTTCTTTATAGTTATTTTCTTTATACTTCTGATCACCTGAGTTGGAAGTTTACCTTTCTACTCTTCACACAATTTTATGTGCATCTCTCCAGTAACTAGTAATACCAATAATCCTCCTGGAGAACACAGCAGGCCTTTCTCTACCGCAGCTGGTAGAAGGACTTAGTACATTTTCCTTCTTTATTTAGCCCTGGAGCCAGGTTGTACTTTTGCTACTGTGATCTAAGGAACAAGGTACTAAATATGTCCTCCTTTCCTCTTCATCTGCTCAGGGGAATGGGATCCAAGACAATGCTCTGATTTTCTTGTTCTCTGCTTTGATACCTTTAAGGAAGTCTGTGTGCCACATCCTTGCTTTCTGATGGCATGTGCCTACATGATCCATCTTCCTTGTGTGGCATCAGACACACAAATAGAGCCATGCACCCACATTACACAGGGAGGGCTCAAACACTGCAGCATTTGTGTCTTAATCCTTCTTCAATCTTTGCTACTCAGTGTTACTAAAGCCTTACGGGTAGGAGATGTCTCTGACAGCCAGGATTTTAAGAGGCACATAGGCACTTACTGATAAAAACAGGCACCTTGCAGAGTTTTCTCAGAGTGGCATTAAGTACTTCACTGCCTGATTCCCACAGATTTTATTGCAATTTAAGTAATAGGAGTCACTTCTGAAAATACCATTTGGTGCTCCTCTCTATCCCTATGTGTCTCTAATGCCTTTAAACATTTGGCCATTGAATTTCCAGATGTGACCTCCTCCTGGTTGATCACACATTCACACCTCTTGATTAGGAGGCTGTTTAATGGTGGCATGCACTTTTCTGAACCAGGCACTGCCAACTCTGATCCCATTTACTTAGGCCTGTGAAGAGCAAAATCTGACTTCTTCATGCTCCCGCTTCAGCCTGGCATCCTCCAAGCACCACTCACCACTGTTTCAGCTCAACAGCAGCAGCTCTTTTCCTCTGGACACTACAGACCCAGATGCCAGCCAGAAGGGAAAAGCAGCTGCACAAAAGTGTGCTGAAAGTCACCTCCAGATCCTTCTGCACTAATTTCTGCTTCTTGGTGACCATTGGTAGCACAGCAGCACCACCTGTACTGTGTAAGGCTAAATCCTGAGTAAAACTCCCAGACTATACACACAGGCACCATGGTGCTGCATGACAGGTATTTCACTCCCAGCTCATGCTGTGCCCTCTGTTTTTATCACCAGCTACTCTGGTGTAGTAGGTGATTATGTACTCATGGACTGGAGAATAATATTAAAAGGACTTTTTTTTTTTTTTTTTTTCCTGTAAACAAAACAGCTTCTTTAAGACGACTGAAACATTACTCCCCCTCAAATATTACTGACAAGCCCAGAGACACCAGGAAATTAAAGGTAACAACTACTCATCTGGGCTGAAACATCTTCTCAAACTCATTCACTTTCTCTTTTCCCATCCACATGTTTATGGAAGGATAAGAATGACTAATTTGGACTTCCAGCATAAATTATATTTTTCTTTTCCTTGCAGATTTACTTTAGATTTTCACCAGTACTTTAAGGCCACATTTGTGGTTTAATTTGAAAAGACAGGGTGCCTGTAGGGATTAGTGAAAGTGCCTTGCAAAATCAAGAGATTCAGTCTTCGAGCAGAATAGAAGCCTAGAAGACAGTGATAAAACTAGCAACAGAGTAAAATGATATTGCAGGTTGCAGTAGCCTTCACTGAAAAATAATTGTTGCTATCAGATGAATGTTCCTATCATCTAGAAAATCAACCAGAATTCTCAGTTTTGACTTCAAAGAAAATCCAGCACTCTCTCACCACAGGGCACTTACCACATTCATTAATTCTCAGGAAAAATTCTTTTAATGTCTTGAATGCATATTTACAGCTTACTTTAAATTTCTCTTTAATATTACTTTAAAATAAGAGAAAAAACACCCATTCAGCTCACATAAGTTGACATACCATCCTCTGGAAATATCATAAAAACAGGCTAATGGTCTTTAAGATTCCTGTGACTCGTTTCTCTAATTTGCTGACTCCATAAAACAATGACTGTGGCAATCATTCTGAACCATAATGTTCCTAGAAATAATGTATTGGCACTTAATGCATGGTAGTGACACCAAGTATTGATGAAAAGTGTTACATGCAAGATCAAGTAGCCTCATCAAATGCTAATTATCAAAGTGGGGGCTGAAATGGACTTACCAATTCTAGAGGAAGATTTTTTTTTCCATAACGGTGTGTGTGAAAAACAAACAAATGTGCAGGATAACAGCTGCAGCTGCATAAATAGCTGCATAAATACCCAGTTCCTTCCTGCAAAGACTGGAGCTAAATTTATATGATTTACTGAGGGGTTCTTACAACCTGCAAGTTTCTGTGGCTGTGGATGAAGGTGAGGCCCAGTATTATGCTAGCTTTTTCTAGGACCAGGTTGGCCCTGATTATTTTTGGTTTGTAATAGACCAAAAACTCTAAATCATATCTTCTCTCAGTAGCTCATAGAGCTATGCAAAGAACTGGAGAAGTCAAGTAAATTAATTTCCTGAGCTTCCATTTCCCCTATCCTGCAATCTAATGATGCTTGAAAGTTAGAAGAAAAAAAACCCAAATATTTTTGTCATTTTCTTCTGAAGATTCATCTGACATTACTATCCATAAAAGCGCTGATTATTATGGCTCACAGCTTCTCAGCTCCCCCAAATGAGGACTAATTAAGCATCATGTGGATGAGCATCATGAGAATTATATTTTATTCAGCCTTGTTTCTCTCAGACTATACTCAGGGTATAGCTCTCCACCACAAGGTTTTAAATAGGTTTGTAGTAAATAGTTTCTTGAAATTCTGGGATCAAAGAACATGAAAATCAATCAGAGACACAGGAAGGCTTCAAGTGAAAGCTTGACCTGTAAAAGATGTTAATTTAATCCCACACTCAGAATTGTCCTTTTGATAACTGTACAACAAAATCATCAGGATCCTGTGCAATGCCTCCTGTAGGAAGTCCCCATCCAGGGAGAAAATAGTGGTAAACAAATACACCCTCCAAGCAAAAAAAAAAAAAAAAAAAGAGGAAAATACACACTTTAGTAATTTCTGCTCAAATGTCATACATATGTAGACATAGTGTGTGCCAGATGAACAGGATTTTATGGCATGGGGTAAATACCAAGGCAGTGTCTCACTTACTCTTGAGACTTCTAAACCAGTAGGTGACTGGCAGGTACTGTAAAGCCTCAAGATTAGCTGTGTGCAAAAGTTATTTTAGTGGCAAAATGTTTTCAGGTTACTACCCTGAGGAGCATCTGGAAAAAAACATATTGTTTTTCTTTTACTGGCAATGGGGTTTCACGCACAGTTGAATAACCCTTTTAAAGTACAACTTTCTCTTCCTAGTTCCTGTAAAAAAATTAGGATTTATCTGGTTCTTGAAAAATCTTTCAAAATATATTTGTGATAAGGCATATTGTAGCAAAAAGAGAAGACACTGTCTCTTACCTGGTAGTTCCCTAAAGACAATTTTGCTTTGACCTGGATTCCTGGTAGCTTATGTAATCAGTCCATAGACTGAATCAGCTCATGAGCCTCATTTGCAACAGTTTTGACAAATAATGAAATATATCCCAACATGCACAGAGCATATTCAGAGACCTATTGGTAGCAAAAAAAAAAGCTGCTTACATTCCTGCCTAAAAATTTCTGTTTAAAAGAAGTTAACTCCTTCCCACCTACAACTACCCCTCCGCAACAAGATATTTACAATAGGCAATGTCTGGAATTATAAATAACTATGAATAGAATTGGAAATGCACATGGATAAATCATTCGTTTATATTAGACGTTAGCAAAAGCTCTTATGCATTTTTTGTGACATATTTTGATCTGAATTACAGAAAGACAGGTACTTTGCCATTTTGACTGGTGCCACCTCCTGAAATAGCTGCCCTTGGTTTCACCTGTCTCGCTCTTGTATCCAGTCAGTTGTCATTCACAGTCACCAACAGAGCAGATTGGATAGAATTTGGACTCCCAGCCAAAGCTGAAAAATACCTGAATTTGACTTATTTTCTCAGAGCTTGTTGTGCACTTGAAAATTCAAGGTTCATTTTTAGTCTCTGGATTTTAGGTATAATCTGTACGCCTCTCATGGTCAGCACATTTAGGTTATCAGCCAAGGCTCAATCAGAGTTCTGCTATTACATTTTCTCAGCTAAAATTCAGCACTTCTAAATAACTGATAAGGACACACTTCCAAATGATTTATATAGCAAGACACTTCAAGGAACATTTTTCATTTCAAATACTGTCAATCTTTGGGATTGGGAGCGTTCAAGACATTATTCTCAGCTTTTCCTGAACATGTGTCCTCTGGTTAGGAGCTTGAACTAATACTTGCAGATACAAATTGGCTTCTTGTGCATGGTCATGAGTTGTTCAAAACACACACAAAAGTTGCTTCTGTGGGGAGGGTCCTTTCTTCCCCACTCAGCTGTTACCCTGGTGTGCACAAAGCCATGCTTCATTATTCATGAGATGCTTTTTCTGTCAAAATCCAGGGGATTTGGAGCAGGACTGACCCATGACCTTTTCAACTAGCAGGGACGAATAATTCATAAGGGGTGAAAATGGAAGCAAGAGAAGCCATCTGAGGCCTAGGCATGATTACCTTCCAGGGGGACCTTCCCCACTCCCCAAGGAGTCTCAGTTACGAACCACTCCTCTGCACCCGTAACCTAATTCAGCTTCAGCTCCATCACAGGCCTGCAGCACTACTTACATCTTCAATAAAAATCCATTTTGCCAGTATGATAGGACATTCTGCATGATGGAAAGGCACTATTACCTTTCAGATGGAGATCTTACATTTAATGAGTGATGCTTAGCATGCAGCAAAAAGCATACAAGCAAATTTAGTTGCAGGCAAAATTAGGATTCCAGCATTGCCTCTTTTAAATTAAATGCTTTATATTCTGGCTATTGTGGAATTCCAGTCACTATTTTATCCAGCTGAGGTGACTTCAAGTTGATTCTTCTACCTTTCAAGCATCCCAAGGTTTGTAGTCAGTGAAGATGTTGTTTAAGACCATCATTCATTTCAAAATACATCTTGGCTTTTGGAAAACAGCTGAGCTGGTTCTGCTTAAAGAACAATGAACACATTATGGAAGGCCAGCAGTCTTTGATTATTAAATTAATTATATGCAGAAGTGCTTTCAAAACATGTGATTTCATAGTCTGGTCTGCAAGTCAGTGCAGAAATCAGTCAGAAATCTGTGCCCTCTTGGAGGCTTATATTAGTCTAACGACTCATAAAAACAAAAAAAGCATGTCAGCTCAGTGTGGAAGTCTGGTTTCAATTCACAAGAATTGACAAAAGCCACAAGAATAAAGCATCACACATGAAATAACTTCTAAGGGGTGGAACATATGCTACATTTAATGAAACATGTAAAATTTGCACCTAAATTTTAAGTTCTTGCAGTAACTTAGGCAGTAAGCCCTAGATGTCTCTGTTTCTTCTCATGTCAGCAGAGAGAAAGCAGGTGCTCCACATGTAGGTGCCTCAGGTCTGCAGGGAAAACTGATGCTTGTTCAGAGGAGACTTTCGCTGGCTTGCCTTGAGCTAGGGGACTGGGTGCCATTCAAGAACTCCTGTAATTGAATTCTGCTTGTTCAAAGGACAGGCTATAATAAAACTGTGTTGAACTTTTTCAAAATGTAGAATTCCCCTGCAAGCTAAATACCAATCCTGATCTGTTTCAGAGGAACTCATACCTACAACGGAACAAAATTCCTTTATTTCTTTTTATGAAGACCTCTATTAAATAAGCAATGAAATATGCCTGGAAATTTCAAGGATGGGATATAATGACACAATAACCAAATTTACATTCTAGTTTAAAACATGGCATAAATTTGCTAGATACTGAAACTGTAAATTTGTTGTTTCCATTTGAAGAAATAAGCTTTGGCTGAATTTGCTGTTGCAAACCAGTAAGGACATGAGATGGTCACAGAGACGACCACTGTGACAATGACATGCAGGACAGAGAGGTTCCTGTTCAAGTGAGGAGAGAAAAGGTGAGACATCTTCCTGCAGCAGAGCTCACTGGTGAGTTCAGCAGCTACATGCACAGCCTTCCTACAACCTGCCCATGCTCTCAGCAACGCCCCTGAGCACTTCTGAAGCAGCAGTAAAATCAGTTTGCAGATTTGTCAAGATGTCAAATGCTGAACAAGACACACAGGGCATTTACCTCAGAAATGCCAAATGTATTTTAGAGCAAAAAAATCTGAAGACAAGATTCTTACTGCCCTGAATGCCTTGATGTAAGAGCTCATGGGGCCCATTGTTTATGCTACTCTGGCTGGCATTCAGCCATGTGAATAAAAGAAAAGTGCTGAACTGATATTCTGTCTAAGGCTGAAGCATCATTAATTGCTTCAGAGCCATGTCAGGTCTTAGCAGATGGCAGAGAAGAGACTGAATTTCTGACATTTTTAATTAAAATGTAACCCCTATTATTATGGGATTAATAGTTATATAAATATAGCTGCACATTTTTAATGGACATTTGGTAAGAGCAAAATTCTGTATTTTTTGTAGACTTAATTTAGAAGGCTTAAAACCAGGTGAATGCATATTTGTAGCTCTTGTGATTTCATTGCTAACCTTACAAGCATTTTCTGAAGGTTGCTCCTACAGTCAAGAGAACATAGTGAAAACTTCAGCCCCACTTTTTTTCCCCTATAGATCCACATTCATTGCAAACCTTTCAAAGGAAAATGTTTAAATCCCTCAAATTAGAAAGCAAGGTTCCCAAAAGCAGAGATATGTATTAATATATGTAAATGCCACACTTGGGGTGACAGGGACCAGTGACACTTTTTGACAGAAGGAAGCCTCTTTTCACTAAGGTTGATCTGAGCTACCAAGACTCTTCTCTGCCTGGATTGTGGCCAAGACAGTTTTGACCAGCAATGACAGAGGCTTGTGCTCAGCTCTCTTGTCTGCAAACTGGCTCTATACCCTGAGGCAGAATCACTCCCCAAACCTGTTCCCACCATGGGCTTCATTACACCCCATGTATATCTCTTCCCATCTGCTGCAAAGGACCCAACCAAGCTTCCTGTGGGCTGGATTTCAATAATCATAACTTGTCACTGGGAACATCAGGCCCTTCTTCTCCTCTACCACTTGTGTGCAAATGTCAAAATTGTTTGAGAAATGAGTGGGGTCTTTCATACCAGTTGTTCTTGTTAAACAGGGGAGAATAATCAAGGCACTTTTTGTTTCATGGTATAACTTTCGTGGTTTACAAAACCATTAGCTCAGAATGAGTGTTCAACATATACAAAAATGGTGTGTGTTGTGTTTCTTTTGACTAGCACAGGACCAGAAAAGCCACTACCATGTCTCTGTGAAGTCCAAATGTGTCACTCTCAGTGCCAAAATCCTGGGTGTCATTTACTTGACAAGTTTGAGACCCTCCCTCATGTGCAGTGCTTAAAGCTGCTTCACAGATGTCCCAGTACGTCTTCACACCCTGCTGCTTTGTATGGGGGCCATATCTTCACCTTCACCCTCCTGCTGGGGGCTGAAAGGAGGGGAAGACCTTACACCACAGAAACCCTTCCTGGAAAAGTCATGTGGAAGAAAACGGGTGCTATTACAGTTGGACTGAGATTTCTCTCTGCTCCTACATGTGGATGGGCAGTGGAGGGAGGTGAGCAGTTGAGGCAGTGTCCTCTCAGTACAGTTTTGGCTGGCCCTGCATTGCTCATGGTGTGCAATCAGGGACCTGCCTCCCCCAGAGTCCTTGCAAACCGGTGCTGCAGGGGCCTGGGGCTTGTATCTTGGGTCACAGTGGGGCACAGCTATCAGGAGTGACCCCATGGTCTGGTGCACCACACTGACCTCATTGGGGAGACCCACCAGCACTACAGATGGACAAAACCAGGCATTTCTGCCCAAATCACCCCCTACAGTTTGCTGCTTATCCCTCTCCCAGACATCTACATGCATACCAGCATAGGCAGTTACATGGATTGCCTCCTGCTCCGGGCCACCACAGGCTTGGCAAGTGATCCATGTTTGTCCCTGTATGGGGATGTGGATGTGAGGGGACAGAAGGCATGTCCAGGGAGAGGAAAAGGGCAAGGATGGTTTTTTTCAGCAGTGTGGGATGTGTGGGAAGACCCTGTCATGCTGAGGTTATTTTGGACTATGAGACTATGAGATACAGACTGTGAGGAACCGGTCTATAAACCACATGTGGGTGCTAATCCGCACACACACTGTGTAGATGACTGGGCAGGAAGGCTGAGGCAGAAGAGCTTTGGGACTGTAACTATTCTCCCTTCTCTTCTACACCTTAAAACTGCAAATTGCCAGTTGAATTTCCTTATCCACAGAAACAGCAGGCAATTGCAAAGGGTTTCAGTGAGTTTGGCTCCTGTTTCTGCCAGGGCCCCAGAAGCAGCCTCTTGGAAGCTCCTTTTGGGACCTGTGGGAGTGTCTGGGAGGATGCTCTTCTGCCTCCTCCTTTGAAAGGGGGAAGGATGGAGAGGGCAGCTGCACTCTCAGTATGTGTGATGGTTTAAAAACTCCTTGGGTTTTTCGGAACAGCAGCTACTTGCGGGGTACAACACTTGTCAAAGTGCAGCACATTTGCTCATCCTCCAGTGATCTGTACAGAAATAATTATTCCAAAAATCTTTTTTTATCCCCAGTGTGTGAATTTCAGACTGACATTGCTACCCTGCAGAGTAACAGACATGTTCAGGGTAATGGGATCACTCAAAATTATTCCCTTCTACAACAGAAACTGCTGTAACAGTTGCATTGCTTCTAACAGATTGTAGGATTACTTTTTGTTTTTTAAATTGTTGCAGTAATGTGAATCCAATTTAGCCTTATCCTCTGGCTTCTCACGCTTGCCCAGTGATTAATGCAACGTGTCCAGTACTGTCACACCAGGATGACAGCACCATGTGACTGCTTCATGCGAGGGTGAGCCATTTTGGAAGAGGTGACCCAAGGGCCTGCCACATGCTAAGGATGCCCAAACTCCCCTGCACACCACCTTACCTGGGCTGGGGCACTGGAGGAGAGGTGGGTGAGGTCCCCGATCCTGGCAGCTGCCCGTGGGTCACTGGAGCTGATGAGGACGGGGGCACTGATCTCCATGGAGTGCCGGTTGCTGGCGGCCTGGGAGGACTTGTGTGTCATGCTGAGGGCAGTGAAGGAGTGGCGCTTCTTGGCATTCTTTTTGCCTTCCACCTGCCTCTGGGCTGCTCCAGCTGCCCCTGCAGCGGCCAGCGTGGAGCACGGGGCCAGGCCCACCGCTGCCGCCGCCGCCACCGTCACCGTCTCTGTGGCCAGCGGCAGGTCACAGCCAGAGGCCGCAGCCGAGCACGTCTTGTCCATCTCCATGAGCTGCTTGGCAGATTCATTCAGCTGTGGGGAGGAAAAGAGATAGATGAAGAAGTTGTAGAGAGTGATGAGGTTCCCTCCACTGCAGAAAAGGAGGCTCAGTGGGACCTTATCTCTGTCTACAACCACCTGAAAGGAGGTTGTTGTCACCACAACTGACAGGAAAAGAGGAAATGGCCTCATGTTGTGCCAGGGGAGGCTTAGAATAGGATATTAGGAAAAAATTCTTCACTGAAAGAGTTGTCAAGCACTGGAACAAGCTGCCCAGGAAAGTGGTCGAATCATTGTGCCTGGAGGTATTTCAAAGACTTAATAGACATAGCCCTTCAAGGCCATGGTTTAAGGGTGGGTTGGTAGTGCTGAATTAACAGTTGGACTGGATGGTCTTAGAGGTCTTTTCCAACCTCAATGATTCTATGATTCTATGAATTGATTTGATTTATGAGGCCAGATGAATTATTTCCATCCACTTGTTAATGTCAGGAAGATCAAAAGAGGCAAAGTGAGCATGCAGAAGAGTTAAGCTAGAACCAGACACCATAAATTGGTCCAGCTACATAATTTAAAAACACAGAATTCCCCAAAACAGCTTTTCCCAGACTGCTGAGTCAGAGCCTGGGGAAGGAGGCAGGAGCCTCTTCATCAATGTTTTGCTATTCTCAGTTAAATCACAGGCCTGTGCTTGACATTTGCCACACATGGTTTTGATCCAAGGGTACAACTTCCAAATCTTCCCAGTTTCATTTCCCTGCCTCCCACCTAACACAGGTTATCCAAATGCAGATACAAGCCGAATGCATTTTCCCTAGCTGTACCACCTAAACTTTGGAAGAGCTTGATGGCCACTGGAAGATTTGCTTAGAGTCCAGCTTGAAAACGTGGTCTCATCAGTTCTTTTGAAGAGTTTAACACTTGATCTATAGCCCATGAACTCTGCACCAAGAGGCTCAAGCCAGCTTTCAGCCTGCTGCTCCTCATCCAATCCACACTCACAGACAACCTCATGTCTGTGCAGGCCAGAGGCATGCTGGGTGGTGCAACTCTGTCACTGAAGTCTCTTACCTCCCAGCCTCCATAACTCATCCAGGAAAGCCACACTGTACATGGCTGGAGAGATTTCAGGCACGCAGGGATGCTACCGTCACTAATGATACATGGAGTACACTCTGAAGTCAGCAGTGCTTTCTGCACAGCACTCATTGCCAATACATCTTCCCTCGAGGGAAGTTAACAGCTGATGGAAAATGCCACATTTTGCCCATAGACCTTTATATTAAACTAGGATACACTGCAGTATGTTTGCATTTAATGAACAAAAACAACATATGAGAATGGGAGCCACAATTAATGCACACGTGCTTTTGCATTCACTGCTATTCTGAGACCCACATAAACCAGAGCTGTATGTAATCCTATTCTGGACCAAAATAAGGCCAGTTTTTATTCTATAACTACTTTTATGAATTATGGTAGCATCCAAGAAACAGTTGAGGACACAGTCTTCCAAAGCTCCAAATAGAAAAAAAAGAATAATTTCTGCTCCAAGCCAAGCAAATTTTGAAACCCAACACAAGTGGAAATAAAAGGGAAAAAGAGAGAGAAGGGAAAGATAACAACAGAAACATGCAGTTAAATGAATGTGTAATTGCGTATCTTTTATACCTCCCAACCGCTGTCACCATGCTGTAAATGGAAGAATAGATGTTGCTAGCCTTAGGCTGGTCCTCCTGAGTTTGAAAGCACTTCTGACTCCACAAGGACTCATTCAGTGTAACAGAATACTAACCTAGAAAGTAAACTTCGACTTGTAGGATCTTTCTTTCTGTGACAGCTTCCACTAAGTCATCCAAGAGCCTCCAATTAATGATGCTCCACTACTTTCCGAGCTGCTGGGAGTCCTGCAACCATTCAATTAGCAAGTCATTTTCCCAGCTGCACTGTCCAACTTGAGACCACGCTTACAGCCAGCACAGTGCACTGCACCTGCCAATTTTCGCCGATAACAGCTGATCCTATTTCAGATTCTTCAGAAATGTCCATTATTTCCCACTTCATCATGCTCTAAATTGGTACAACCTAATATTTGCCAGCAGGCTCCAAGTTGCAAAGAAAACCAGATGGCTCCCCTCCCTTAAGTAGGTGTTACAGCTCTGCTTACCCCATTGATGAAGATAGTCTAGCTGAATTACTTGAAATATTAAGGAGAAAAGGATAAAGCTATCAAATATGTATGACTCTTCGACAGCAGAGGGTGAGGAAATTTTTGCTCATCAACAGCAAGAAGAAAAAGAATACATTTTAGCTCTTTGAGATAGGAAAATATAGACTTAAAAAAAGAATTTAGAACTTCTGATTTTACAGTGTGCTATAGATGGACAATGAAGCTCTTGATATCAAGCTCTGAATCTCTTGTAAGAATTAGATTATAAATCCCACTGTCTGGAATCCAATTTAACACTGAAGCTGTTCTTTTTAAAACAACAAAATCCCTTACTTTTTTGTTCAAAGTGGCACTTACTTGAAATGTCAATAAGAAAGCAAGCATCTAAACATGAAGTGATAAAAAATAACCCTGTATTGATATAAACAAAAGTAAATCTCTGTATCAGTAGAAGATTGAAGACAGAAAGAAAACTCTTCCCCAAACAGTCGAGCTAATGAACTTTTGAGAATGTCAGAGGCTTCCTGAAATACTGGGAAAAAACTATTTTGGTCTGCCAAGATAAAAAATGCTTTATAGCCTTACAACTTTATTTTTGTAGAGAACTGTTTTTAAACATCTTTGCCCACAGATGCTGGAAAGTACTTCCCAAATAGGCTATGAATGCCAGAGAAAAGTCTGCTTACTACTTTGTAAAAGCAAACAGTTCTTCCTCTTCACAAAAAACTTTTAGAAACCTTTTTTTAAACATAAACATGATTGCAAATTTCTTATTTTAAACTCTGAATATGTAAACAAGCATTGCTTTCTGGTGTCTGTCATCTGATCTTCACGCAGATTTGCTTCCAGATGAGAAGCTTAATGGAAAGTTCTGACCCACAGTCAGTGTCAGGAATTTGACATTTCTGGAAGCCTGTAGCTCTTATGACAATCTCTAATACCAGAACTCAACTTTCTCACTCAGTTTTGATTCCTTCTCTAGAAAGATCTTACATTTGTATTTGTGGTCCTGATAAGCCCAAGTATCTTGAGACTTATGCCCTTGAGACTGCAGAGAGACTGATTTTACCCCAAATCCATTCTTTGCAAGGGGGATGTCCTAGAAAACTTGACATAGGATTTAGAGGGATAAGGCTTGGATTTGAATGCCAAACCAGTCAAACATTCCCAGCAGCCCTGCAATCCTGTCTAGAAAGGCAAAATCTTGCAACAGCAAGCCTTATATTATCTGAGGGACTTTATCATGCAAGGGATGTGATGAGACGGCACAGTAAAACTGTTCACAGTGTCTCAGTGACTGTTGGCTGTGAGTCCTGCATGCTGAGATAAGGATGCACCAGTCTCAGTTCATGGAGCTACTGTGCCTGTTTCTCAGGAAGACCTTCCCCAGCTGTGAGTAATCATACTGGAGACAGCGACAGCTCATCTGGTTTTGGGAGTGAAGGGTAGGAGTGGAATACTTCTGTGCACAGAGCCTTGTTCACCTCCAAACAACCTTTTCCTACAATGGGAGCAGTAATCAAGTGCTCTTCATTAAAAATTGGTGGCCTTTATCAGGAAGCCATAGTCCCCACCTTGCCACAATGCAAGCTGTCATGACATAAGTGTCCAAGCAGAGAGCCCATGCGATATGAACTAAGGGGAGGCTTTTTCCTTCTTCTGGCTTTTAGTATGACTGTCTTAGATACTCTGCTTGTGGCTTTACCACATAGGTGACAAATATTAAGATACATCATACAGGACTTCTCCAATGCCAAAATTATTTTTTATTATTCTCCACATAAATCTCTTTTTTTTCTGCAGAATGTATTATGGTAAGTTTCTCTCAGTCTTTGTTGTGCATGCTTGCATGCACACATATACACACACGCTTCTAATTTCTAATACATGTGGGTTTAAAAGGGACCACCTATAAATGCTTTCAACTTATTTCTCTTTTAAGGATGAGTGGATACAGGAGAGAAACTCTCATCTACACTGACGGTCCCATGTGGGACCAAATATGTCCTTTATATCCCAATATGACTTAATGAACTACAGTTTAAATGGGCAACATTATGCACCTAGTTACATACCCCAAATGAAATGAAGAGTAAGGAAAACCTACTTCTTGTCCAGTGTGGGTGACAATTAACTCTAGGTTTACTTCAAATAGCAAATTATTACTTTGGAATTTCTTGTTGTTATTATTATGGAACTAGAGAGAAACATGGGAAATTTAGGTCAGATTTAAATAATTAATCCTTACTGCGTCTCCCTTGACAAATATGCCAGTGCATTTACTAATCCATGTTAGTGGCAAAATTATCCTATCCCAGTTTAGACTTCCAAGGGACAGTTTGATACACTGTGATCACAACAGCAGCTCCCGGATTGTGGCATTTCCCTGATAGTTCTGTCTTCTGTAAGAAGGAGGACTTGAATACTCTTATTTTCTAGTAATTTAGGTCTGGGTAAGGGATTAATTTCTGACTGACATCTGCCCTACCAAAGACAGGACCTCACTGTGTGGCTTACAAATATACTTCAGCATGTACTTGATACTGTACAGACCAAAGTGTTACTAATGTGCGACTAAAATGTCATTCTTCTCTAAATAAGAAAAGATTGCTTAAATTCTCAGTTTTACACATGTGATTCAGTATTTTGATAAATTGGAGCCAATTTGAACTGGAAAGTACACTTTATTAAGACTTTCACTTGCTACAAAATCTTTGTTTTCTGTTGTTATGGAAACTATTAGCTAAAGAATGGTGCTGTTCAAATACAGATATAAGATTCAAATCAGTTTTAAAAGCAAAAAGTTACAAATCCCCTCAAATCTCTACATATCCAATACAGAAAAACAAATTGGAAAGAAAAAATATCATGCTTAAGTTTTTAGAAAGGAACCACTGAACAGAGTAGAAAACAAAATTAAAATTATTAATAAAACATCTTCAAAATGTCCCCCTGAAAGACTGAAAATATTTTCACCTAGGGACTGCTGATTTTTATACTTTGTGGTTCATAAATATTGAGAAGATCATGCACATCCCTATTTCATGCCTTGCGGAGACTTTGGCAACTTGCAGTTCTATATCTGATTTTGTGATTAAAATAAACAGTCTGAATTTATTACTGCATTTTCACTTCAGAGTAGGTACTTTCAGGAAATACTAAGTTCATAAAGTGCCCTCATTAAACTAGTTTGCTATAATTATAATTTATGTTCTGAAGCACAGTGAGATTATTAAGTAACTAGGGTCATAACTATACAAGATTCTTCTGTCTCTGCTAGGTTCCTGAGAAGACTGCATCTGTAAAAGCATTTTCAGACCCAAAAAGTAGTCTTTCAGAAAGCTAAAACAGCTCTTCCTTACTATTATCCCTACTGGCAAACGCAGGATACAATCTCTCTTCTGCTGCAGCCAAGTAACAAAACAGCCTTTGACTCAAATGGACATTAGGAGGAAGTACATTATACTTTCTTTACCTGATACTTTACGTGTTCTTTGGTAGGATAGTACAGAAGGACACACAGCAATTCCAAGAGCTTACTAGTGGGATATTAGCAGACAAATTTGTGCCAAAGCCTCTTTGACCAAGTCATATTGAATGTATCTATTATTTTAATCTTTTGTGCTTAGTTAATTCTGATTTAAAAGTGTTTAGAGAAAGTCTCCAAAGTTCTCCACAGACAATTTAAATTAATTCAGCAAAACCTACAAAATCCTACCACAATTATTCATTTAGGCACTATCTTATGAAGAGTAACTAGTAAGGCACAGTTTAGGAGAAAATATTATAGATATACTAAAGCAGTACTTAATGGTTTTGTGTTAATCTCTAACAATCCACTATAGCTTTTTCTAATTTATTGCCAGAGAGCAACAAGCAAATTTGGAACAGATTGTCTGCAAGTGGTTTATCCATCATGGAAGATAGATTTCTGAAACCCACACTGTGATTGAGAGCAGAGTTATTCCGTTCACCCAGAAAATATAAGAAGCACAGTTCATGTGCTTGTTTGAACAGATTCAAATGAAATGATAGCTGCAGAAATACTTTCCTAGGACACATCTCAAACTTCAAATGTTCTGTTCCTCCAGCCATAGGTTGAGGCATACATCTCGTTCTCTTTTCCAAAAGCCTGCTAAATATGTCAGCATGTTCTCAAGAAATGAAGTCCCTAAAACCCTGCAGCAGACAGCCTTCCTAACCAGGGTCATCCACATACACAACGATGTATAGTCCAAAATAGCAAGCCAATCATTTTTGTCTACAACATGGGTCTTTGAAAGGCAGCAGTACTTAGCAATCTATTTGCCTGTCCTACAAGATCTTTCTCATTTAGCAGCAATGTCACTTCTAACGCACTGAGGGGCTGAAGGAATGTAGCATATTAGAACAGCATGTGCTTGGACGAGTGTGTCATCATGATCGTGCAGAATGAAAATAAATGATGCATGCAGCAGAAGTAAACACTAAGCCCTGGGTGGTGAATTGGGAATTTTTTTCCCCTTTTTTCTGAATAGTTTTAAGAAGGAAAATGGTCTGCAGTGGTGGAGAACAAGTTTGGTGTATCCCAGAGAAATGCATTATCTGCTGCAAAGTCTGTTCAGGAGTTAAGCACAGCAAGAAACCTTATGGAAACGAATGGCTAAAGAACTGAGAAGAAAGAAAATAAAATTAAATGCAATATCATTAAAAATAGATTACCTTACCAAAAAGAAGTATGCCTTCTAGATCCCCCTCCACTTCCTGAAACAATGCTAGCTATTTAGCCTTCAGCTCTAAGTATGAGGACTCTCTTGCTCTGATCTGTCATCTCTGAATCTCTGATCTGCTGTGTGCCTTCGATATGCCTAAGGATTTCCTTTTTCCTTCTATCTGTCCCCTATAGACACCCTTTTCCATAATGAGACACTCATAACTGCACCAAAGCTACTTTGAAAGCAAGAAGTGTAACCAAATACAGCTTTACTCAACATCAGAAAGAGTGGGAGAATACAGCCTATTTTTACTTATAAATTATTCAGAAAGCTAAATAAAAAGTGCAGTCATGAATTCATGGGCTTGATCCTAATTCCTTTGAAGTCAGTGGCAAAACTCCCGCTGCCTTCAACAGTGGAAGGACTGGTGCCCATCTGGCACCAATTTCAGTACCAGAAGAGTCCCTGTTGAAGCTTGTGCAGATTTTACTGACAAACTATTTTTTCATCAAAAAATTAAACTCATTGGAACTTAAGTATTTCCCAGGAACTTGCTTGTTTTGACAAGATGTCCATCAGGAAATTGTTTTGCAGATGATATTTCTCAGCTAAGACAAGAAATTACCAAAGCCATAGTGTTTTAGGAGTTCAACAGGGTACTTGCACTCCTGGCTGAAAGTCCTTGTGCGGGGGAATAGCCATGGGAGACCTGAAACAACACTAACACTTTCCAAATAGAAAGCCACCAACTTTCTGGATGTGCTGAGTATCCTTCACTCTTGTTGTTGTAAACTGGAAAACCTTTGTGACTCCCCTCCTGAGTCCAGGTGTCCACCTGCGCCATGAGGGAAGAGGCTGGTGCTGGCTGAAGTGTGAGCAGCCTTGATGGGACCTGGATGAGTCAGGAGGCTTTGAGGAGCAGTTCAGGTGATGTCCTCATTCCTCACCAAAACCTGGCAGCTGTATGAGCCCTGTATCATTACAGCCAGTTACTGCAAGAAAAGGAAGCCCTCTGAAGGAGTTTTGTGCTGAATCTAGAAAGCCCTTCCCTTGTGAAAACTTCCACTGTGAGCCAGCGGTACCTAAAAACTTCAGTGCAGGCTAGGAAAGATTGTTGAGATCCTGGAGCAGACCTGTATGGATCACATGTAAACTCCACACAATATCTTTAAAAAGAGTCAAGTTTTGTGTTTTCAGAGTTTTCAGGCAACTTTCTACCTCCTTCCTTCCTTAATGTTTCACAAGGTTCCTGTGCTATTGCTTACTCAAGTGATCAACAATACCCATACAATTATGAATTAACTGAAAATCGACAAGTTAAATACCACCAACTAAGGAAGTTAACTACCAGCAACTAAGGGCAGAGGATGTCTTCAGAGTTAATGCCTATATCAAGTCTGGGAGTCTTAAAGCAAATGGCTTCCAAATTACGTTGTGTGGCCCCAAGTACTTATAAATGGCATTGTGAGCCAGGAACATCATGCTCATGTTGTTGCAGAGACCCTTCTCTTCCTAATAGCTGCACTATGCACACATGCTACCAGACATGACACTGTTCCCTTTTGCTCATACTCTCAGATTTGTTCCTGGAAATATAGTTCTTGAAAAGGCTGGTTTTGGAATGATCAGGGTTGTGTGAAAGAAGCAACAATACCATGTAATTTTTTAAAGGAAAACCCTTGCTTCTAGCTTAATGAGACATAAGGAGGAAAGAAAAAAACCATGTATTTGCTGAAGTCCTTTATAAATTTGAGAAGAAAAGTGTTCTGGTAGGTAATGAGAAAAAGACCTACACCATCACCTCGCATCATCAATGCTATGTGCAGAAAGCATGAAGTTGGATACATCTTTGGAGGTATTAGAAGCTCTTGGAATTGCAGCACAAGGAGCCTATGGGAAAGCCAAAGTAATTTTTCAAGTAATGCAAGGCTTTGCCTACACTGAGCAAGCAAGGAGTCTTTGTTGCAGTGATTTACAACTTTGTGTAAAATAAGAAATCTTGTGCAATCAGGGAAAATTAAGTTTTATGTGCTGCAACTGAAGATTACCTGTGGGGAATTGCATACAAATAAATGCACTGTACTCTCTATCTCTGATATAGTGGAAATGAAGAATGAAAGCAAATGCCAAGAAAATGTTTTGGTTCAATTGCTTATAAAAGGAACCAAGGTATACACAATTCAAGCAGATATTAGCACTAAAGGGTTGTGATAAACAGCCTTTGCTCTGTTTGTACTATATTTAGAGACCTTTTTTTCTACACAGTGTTCTGGCTTCTGCTTCCCAAATACAAGACACAGAAGGACTGCTGGATGTGGCACATGGCATTTGCATTAGTGTGACATCCCATGGGGCTGTATAGTGAGATTCTGTGTGCATGGAGCTCCTGCTACAGCTGGCTATAAAGCAAGGTTGCTGGTTGTGGTGGAGGGCTCCTGCTCCAGCTCCAGGGTTACAGTGCATGTTTCTCTGGAAGCAGCCAATGGATGTCAGCCCTCTGTCACAAAACTGCTGTGTCTTTGGAGAGATGCATCCAGCCTTTGGGTTTGTTATTTGCCAGTTGGGGTGAAAGTGTGAGTCAGGACAGATTGTGCTGCTGTTTCACCAAACTATGGGATGTTTCCCTAGAGGGAGAGTTCTGAGATGCTTCTCTGAAATGGGGGATGAATTATGTGTTTGAAAAGGGCAGCTGCACCAGGATACATGAATTGTTTCTGTGACAGGGAGACTGGTCTTCTTAGCTATGCACACAGATTAAAAAAAGGAATTGTGCTGAGGGAGACATGACTTGACAGCCTGAGTTTGTGTCTCCTGTGGTTATTACAGTGCAAACTCTGCTTTGAATTGCCTGCACATTTAAAGCACCTTCTTCCTGCATAGATAGGCTGATGCCTGGTACAGCAGCATGGCTCTTTTCCCTCAGTGGGAGCAATAATTTGCATCCTTTTTTGTTCTATGCAGTGACCAGTTATTTTTAAATGATTTTTACATAGCCTTGTCTCACCTTGGAGACCTCTATACTTCTGTCATACTGCTAATAGGCAGACAATGAACTGGGATGGCATTATGGGCCAGGGGCCATTACACATGACATATTGCACGCTGCACAACTGGCACATCTCTTTTTTTGGGGGAGGAACCTGACCAGTAATTGAAAACCAGTCTGTAAGAGATGAAAATTTTCTGTGCTATATGATGATGCAATTGGGTTCACAACTGTCCCCCCTCACCTTGTGGAAGAAAAATCTGACAAAGGTGATCTGTGTAAATTCCCTAAACTCTGAAAATTCTTGGCTGAAAATGGCAGCACTCAACCTCACACTCAGGGTATGACTCACTGCTCCTCACCTCAAAGAACCATTTATAGACCTCTTTGGAGAGTCTGAAATGTTAAAATATGATTGGGGGCAAGCTTGAGTTCAGAGTGGGAGGTCTCATCATTGACTTGCCAACAGCTGCAGTCAAAAGGACATTGAACTCTCTGGCAAACAAACTAGAAATGTTACTTGTTCAACTTTTTGGGTTTAGTTTCTGGTTCAGGGTAAAGGATGCACACCCAGTGCAGCGGAATCATGCAGTGAAGCAGCTAGTGCCTTTGCCTCTTGTACACCCATTTGGAGCTGGATCAATGTTCTGGTTTCTGTCCAAGCCTGCTCTGCCACAGGTGTCACTGCTAGATAAGAGGTGTGCCATTTCTTCAGCCCCAGTGAGCTTGGAGCAGATCATTTAAGATGCTCAGGCACATGTGTCACATTACTGCAATAAAGTACGATGATTGCCAGCATTAGTCACTTTTATGACATCCATATGCAAATGCTGTTTATGCTAGTATGCTACAAGTGGAAGGAATTTGGAAAACCACTGCTCTAGGCCATGCTGTTTGAGCTCTGAGATGGCAAAAGGAGTGGGCTAGCAAAAAATCTGCACAGTAGGAAATCTTTTTGAAATTGCAGAACACTGGGGTTTTTTTCCTGTTTGTGGGATTACTCAAGCTCAAATATTTTCCTAACGCATTCCTTTCTGAAAACAGTCTGCCCTGCATTGCACCTACATTCCGTAGGCAGAGAGACAAGTTGTCTCAAGAAAACTGAAGTTTTGCAAACTGTGACCACATTGTGTGATGCAGTCACACAGAAACATTTATTCATACTTATTTTTGCCATTAAATTCTGAAAAGCTCCTACCACACATCAGAATTCCATTGTGAGAAGCATTATGCAAACAAAGAGCAACATGACAGCTCTTAGCCAAAGGAAGTACAATTTAGGATGAGGACAAGAGACAAGTATAGTTATAGACAAAATATACAATGCAACAGTCTTATCAGCAAGATGGACAGAGAATTGCACAACATACATCTTCTCTAGCCATCACAGCCAAGAGCAATTTCAGAGAAGGATCTGGAGGAGCAATTCTGATGCAGATGTTTGAAGCATTCATCACAACAGTGAAGAACAGAGCACTATGAAAGAAATTTGGGATTAAAAAAAACGACAAAGTGATTGTCATAGTTGGCATTCAGTAATAAATAAAAGACAACAGCAAAGAGTAATGAGTAAGCAAAGGGTTGCAAGTAAGGGTGAGCTTTATAGGTTCTAGAGGACAGAAAAAGACTCCAGAGAGAAAGAAAGGAATAGCAGCAGATGACCACTTCAGACTGTCAAGAATGAGGCACACCTGCATTTGCTAAGGATGCAAAAAGGATACAGCCATAATCAGGGTATGATCTGATGAGAGTTTGATCTTTGCAAATGCTCAGCAATCAGGTTGGACAAAGACTGGTAGAACTGCCAGCCACATGAATGAATTAAACCACTCAGGAGGATGTGATTCCCACTGGCAATGTCTTTATTACTTGCCATGAAAGTACAATGCTCCCTCTTTAACCAGTGGCCAAAGAGGAGTAACACACTTAACTGTGTACTGTGCACTGCCCTGGAAACTCAGGTATGTGCTTAGTGAGAGCTCCTCTGTGCAAAGGCAGACCTGTGTGTCACTGGAATGCTGTGGAGCTGCCTTTACTTTGACCTTAAACTCATCCCTCAGGAATGCTTTTGTGCCTTCAAGGACCCCCATAGGACAAAACCTTGTGCTTGAGACACAGCAGTAATCCCAACACAGTAGTCAGCCAAGGTTAAACCATGACAGCCCCCCAGGTGCTTTAGGGCAGAGAAACTCAGTGCCAGTACCAAGAGCTCTCAGATCTCATTTGGCCTGGGAGATTTTCATTAATTTAGTATTAATCATCTCTATAGCTCTTCTTCCATTCCCATAGTTCATATAATGAGGGATAATAAAATCTTGCATTCACCAAATCAATATATCCACACACATCTCTTTCCTGAGCAATGCACCTATGGAAGTGAAAGGCTTTGGCTGGGAACAGGCAAATCTAAGGACCAGACTGGAGCAAGGAGGGAAGATGCTCAGGAAATTATTTCTCAAAGGTTAGAGTCATTGTCCTTTGTCCTGGGCTAGGAAAAGGATACAAGAGGAAGTCATTACTATAAATTCCTTACTATGTTGTTGAGGCTGAAGCAGATCAGAGAAAGGGATCAAAGAGATGACCATCAGGGAGTGCTCTCCCTCCTTCTGCATGGTTGCTTTCTTCTTGAGAAACAGAGCTGCCTCTTCCCTCAGTGCCATCCCTTTAGCCATGTGGTAAGAGAAGAATACCTCCGGCATGAGTCTATCACTATCTGAATGCTCTGGCACCTCTCTTGCTCTGTCCCAAGGTTTCCAGAAAAATTCTGTTACAGAAAAATTCTATTATAGAAAGCTCTCTCATGAAATTTCCTGTCAATTTGATTCGATTGTGTCTAAACAGATCGGAAGACTTCAAAGTCAGATTTAGAACAGGACACTCCCTCCAGCCTCACTTAAGCAAAAACTAATATTATTAACCTGGTTTATGGAGTATCTAGTATGCTTTGTCATAAAATTATAACTTAATAAAATAATTAAATTAGTCAAGGGACAACCAGGAGGTGGAGGAGGTTGCTTGCACAGAGTCCCACATTCCTCACCTCACCATTTTTGCCTGATGGCTTACAGCACAGTGCAATGGCAGCACTCACTGCAGGATAACCATGGGTGGGAGCTGCTGCCCTCATAGACATGTTTTCCTGCAGTGTGAGGTACCACATGGCCTCCTTTCCCATCTTCCCTCTTTCTGCCCTGCATCAGCAAGGATGTTCATGTGACTGTGCAGTAAATGTAACAGATATGACTGGAAACTAAAACAGCTCCAGCTTAAATGAATAGCTTTCAACAGGGTGACTTCCCTGATTCATCTCAGCATGCTGATATATCTGGTAGTCCTGGAACATGGAGGGCAGAAAGAAAGAATTGTCACACATGAGTTAAAAGCAAGACAATCCCTTTGGCAGTAGCCCTTGCTTTTGTCAGGTTAAAATAATGCCAGTATTACACTCAAAAAGGATGCAGCAGGAGATAAAATAAACAATGACTGGTCTACTTTGTAAAGGAAAAAAGTGAGCAAAACCAATACAATTTCTTCTACAGGATAGACTAAACACAAAGGGGTCAGCCTTCAAGAGTCCTGTGTGTTCTAGAGAAAATCTGGAAAAGATAGAGATTCCCAAATTAATTCCAACTATCTTCCTCTGTTTCTGATTTTCCCCTGTTTAATTTGCAGATTCTTTCTCTAGTCTTTTGAATTTGGCTTTTTCAATGTTCAGCTCTAACACCTAACAAAATGTCAGAGGATTTCAGACTTCAACATCTGGTTTTGGCACAGCTAATGACATTTTTAGGCAAAACCCCAACTTCATCTGTTATTTTTATTATTTGAAGCATGCATTCAGCATACACACACACTCACTGATCTTTTTGTGCCTAGAATAAAAGCAGTTTGACCATTCCAGCATGTGCGACAATAAGAAGTAAAGAAAGAGGCAAAACCGATTCATTGCTACATTCTATCAGGAAACTGTTATTCTTCAAACTACTCTTCTTGAAGGTTCAATAGGTCAAGTTTAGACACATTTGTGACTATGTACCATGGTAGAATAAGCATAAAAACACAGAATGGTTTGGGTTGGATAGGACCTTAAACATGATCTAGTTCCAGCCCCCCTGTCACAGGAGAGGTGTTCCAGCCCTCTGATCAGCTTTGTGGCCCTTCTCTGGACTTGTTCCGACAGGTTCACATCTTCCTTATGATGGGGTCCCCAGAGCTGGATGGAGCACTGCAGGGGGGTCTCATGAAAGCAGAGTAGAGGGAAGAGTCATCTTCCTCACCCCACTGGCCATGCTGCTTTGGATGCAGCCCAGGATGTGTCTGGATCTCTCGGCTGCAATTGTGCACTGCTGAGCCTTGCTGAGCTTCTCATCCAACAGCACTTCCAAGACTTTCTTTTAAGGGCTGCTCTCAGTCCATTTTTCATGCAATCTGTACCTGTGCTTGGGATTGCCCTGTCCCAGATACTTGGCACTTGGCCTTGTTGAACTTTGTGAGGTTTGCATGGTCCCACCTCTCAGGCCTGTCCAGGTCCCTCTGGATGCCCTCCCTTCCCTCCAGCGTGTTGACCACACCTCAGAGCTTGGTAGCACCAGAAAAGTTACAGAGGGTGAACTTGATCCCACTCTCCATGTCACCAACAGACATTTTAAACAGCACTGGTCCCAACACTGACCCCTAAGGAATGTCACTCATCACTGCTCTCCACTTAGACACCAAAATCACTCTTTGAATGTAACCACCCAGACCATTCCTTATCCCCTGAGTGGCTCATCTGTGAAATCTATGTCTCTCCATCATACTTATGCAACATGCTATTTTCTGAAAACAAAGACCAGAGGGGGCTCTAACAGGCACTCCTTGGTAATTCCTTTTTGGTGTCACTCTCATCAGCTGTCCCTCCTGTCCCTCTGATGGAGAGCATCTTACCCACCACTGGCACAACAAAGGATAACATGGGCTTCCACCTCTGCCAGGTCCTTTCACAATCTGGGATTTTAATATAGGGCACACTTTTTTCATCACTCCCAGCATCAGGCAGACACATGGAAACATTTTGCTCTTTGCTCATGGGGCTCTGGCCACCAGCAAAGGGGCAGAGAAGGCAGCTAGTTTGCCAGGGGCATCTCCCAAAACCCTCCTACTGACCCTCCATGTCTCTATTTGGATTTAAGATCTCCATTCAGAGTTTTAAGGCATTAGGAAAGCTCCCCAAGAAGGGAGCTAATTCCCCAAGAAGGAAGATAATTAAGATGTGCAACATGCACTAACAAGAACACTAGGAAAAAAGATAAAGAATGCTGGTGTGAAAAATAATGAAATCCTCTAGGATTTTATGTTTAATTAACTTCTAGACAGTGTATCTGTTGACATATAACTTCTTAATATACATTCATGCATTAGCTCTAGGTAAGTGAGACTGAAATGTACTTTATTTTCAAAAGGAAAAAGATCCCAGGAAGTCATCAGTGCTGAAACAATCTTTAGAAGCTGTCAAAGGTGATCAATGGCTGGAAAAGACAAAACATCTCTTCAGTACCTTCTCTAGAGAGCATGGACTACTGATGAGAGGCTCTAGATCCCACTCAGAGCCCTGTGGGACAGAGGGTATGCTCACTTGGGAATGTTAATTTCTAGTGCTTGGAATGCTAATTTCTAGTGCTGGGGTTTGTCACTGCAATGGTTGTGTGCTGTGAGGCTTCTCAGCACCACTGCCAAGTCCAACACATTTGTTGCACAGGCAAAACTTAATCTCTAAGAGATGTGCTATCTACTTACTTTATCCTTCATAAATCATCACTAGTGATTGTTTTGTAACACAAGCAACCCTGCAACCATAACAGCAGAACAAAAGCTTTGAGGCAGCCCAAAACTCAGTGTAGAAATAACAGAAATGAGACAGAAATGCACCCAGGAGCAGAAAACATATATTAAAGCACAAGCCTGGTTCAGGTGATCTGAAGGTGAAGGGAAGGGCTGATGTGCTGAGAGCAAAGTGGCAGCAGATGCAAACACAGTAGGCCAGACCCCAGTCCATTTGCACCAGGCAGGATACAAACAGGATTTTGCAGGGGAAATGCCAGAAGTCCTTCAGTGGATTGTGGCTATAGACCAAAGTCTTGTTATCAGATCAGCTTAGATGCCTAAGGAACCTAATTTTTGCCATTTAGGAAGCAGCACTTCAAAAATGCCCTGTGCAGATATAGAATTGATATATATCACCCTGAAAGACTCAGGAAATGGGCTTATTTGCAAAGGTTGCGTGCTTGAGTTGGTTGTGCTGGAAACCTGTTTTTTGCCATAAATTGCTCCAGAGAGTTATTTTTACAAAACACAGTCTAGGAAATTCAGATGTTACTCATAATTAGGAGGAGTGGGTAGGAAAGATATTTTTGGATATGACAGCTGACAAATTTCTGGTTTAACACACCCTGAAACAATAAGAGGTGATAACAACTCGGATCTGGTTTTGATGAATAGAAATATTGGTCTTAACACATAAATCCAAATAATTTTGAGCTCATTCAAATGAAAGTAGGGAAGAGTAAAATCAAGAGAAGACCTGTAACTAAAACTGTCAGTTCTCAAAAGGCAAATTTTCACAACCTACAGCTGTGTCTAAATTTACATGCTGGCTCTCACCATGGCTCACACAGATCTCATAATTGTCTGGGCTGGAGGATGACTCAAATGTGACGGTACTCCTACCTATTTCTGTGTGCAGGCTTCCCCTCTGTGGCAGCCACCTGAGATGAACTTCAGTGCAAATGTGGTGACAAAGAAACCAGAAAGCTGCTCTGCTTTGACTTGTCCAGACACAGCCTGAGGGGACTGAGTGACACGAAAAGGTCTACAGAGCTGAGGGGCTCAGCTAGTCCAGGGAACACCTGATATTTAAGTCAAAAGGTGACAGTGGAACTCAGTTTTGTATCCTGAAGAGGGAGGAAAGTGTTAGAGAATCTGTATGAATGATCGCTTCATGAAGGGTGCTAGAAATCAAGAGAACTTAAAAGAAACCAGTCGAATTTAAAGAAGACAAATTTTCTGCCCAATGTCACGCTAATTTACATTTTACATAGGAAATTAAATCAAAGAGCACAAGGTTCTTTATTTAGAGAGGCAAAAGGGAACATAAGAAATCAAGCTGTTATGCAGAAAAATGGCCACAGATTAAAAATAATGTGTATATATATATAAGTAATAGATATATAATAGAAGAATACATATTTATATATTGTAATATGTTGTATATTTAATATTTTTCTCACCTCTGACAGCTAATACTCTTAGTTTTCCTGACTAACATAATCTTAATTTGAACTTCCACAGACTATTTTACTTTGTATGCATGTAAGAGTACTTTAAATCAGTGAGTTTTATTCATGGATTGATGTGAAAATAGAGGTCCCTCTGGCAGCCTTCACAGAAATTCTGCATGTTTTATTTTGAATGTGAAGCATGAGAACTGTATTTTGTACTCCATTCACACAGAAATCTGATACCAAGAACTATCTTCGTAATCTTAATCTTGGTATCTTAATATTCTATACAGGATAAAAACAAGTGGGACCAACTTTTTAGAAGCTATGAAGGTGCAGGAATGAAATTCTTAAAACAATATATGCACAAACCTTGAAAATGCATATCAATAAAGCTTTTCAACAGAAATTGGCTGAACATCTCTTAGCACTTACATTATTGTCAGCTTTACAAGGTTCTTATCCCATTTTTATCTGACATACAAAAGGAGAGAGAACAGAAAAAAATCAATTGTGATGTTAATGGGTATAATTCTTAACTCATTAGTGTTACACCTACTTACAACTGGGATGAATTTGCTCCTCTGAGATTTAGTAAGTCAGCTTTTCTAAAATCATCTACATTAGCTTCCATCTACCCACCTTTCAAAAGATTCCATTTTTATTCACATTAAATGATACTTGCAAAGCTAAAATGAACCATTTTTACAGTACTTAAAAACAGAGATTGCACATTCTTTTTGAAAAGGGCACCAAACAAACGTTAGTATTTAATGAACATCTAATGCTTCAGGTTTTTTGGAAGGTTTTCATAAAAGATACTCAGAAAGATTCAGAGTGTGCTGCCACCAAGACCACACAAAAATAAATGATGGGTCAGACATCAAGGTTGAATTAATTATGAGAGTCCCATAGGGACCCATCTGTCCTGCAGCTGAAAGGAGAAACCAAACAGAATGAGGAGAGAAAAAAACATAAAGAAGAAGTGGACAGGGCAACAATCATTTGTTGAAAATGGTCAAAATAGCTATTAGAGCTAGAAATACACATGCAGACACATCTGAGTTTTCAATAATATAACTGTGATGACTGCCACTGGGGACACCAGCATAGTGGGAAATGGCTGTTGGGAATCTGCCTGTAGAGAAAAAAAGGACAAAATCTGCCATCCAGACTGAAAGGGTAAGCCATCTGCTTTCATTTACAGCTAACTGAAGGCTACTCTCAGCAAAGTACATGGTTACACAGCTAAGGACCCTCCTCTGCTGGGAGCATGGGCCTCTGTGACACTACTGAACAACCTCAGCTGGGATCCTGGTAAATGTGCTCCGGTTCACCTCTATGGTTAAGCTTTTTTAGGATGACTTTTAGATCCTGCAGTACAGCATAAAACTTGAATGGATAGTCTGCTTTGCAAAGATAATTTTGGAATGAAAAATCATTGTTTTCTTTAAGAAATGCATTTGCTTTTGGATTTTGTTTTGTTTTCACTTCTGCTTGAACTCTTTTTAATCCCTGACTTGCAAGAATTATTTTCCCTGGGGAGTCTTCTGGACCAATGCTGCAGGGCATCGAACCCATCAGCTCTGCCCATTCTCCTCCTCTCTCTTTCTCCGAGACCTCCTTTCTACTTTTTTCTTTCCTTTTTGACTGTGACGAACAGGAGAAGATCCTCATTACCCTGCTTCGCTGCTCTGTAAAAAGAATTTTAAAGCTCCTAATATTACTTAATCACAGCTTTCAGTGCTCCTGCTGCCATAAAACATTACAACAATGGGTTGGCACTTCATCAATTGTAATTTGCTGATATTACATTAGCGCCCAACATAATTGCCATGCTCTACCACTGATTCATAAGGCTTCTTGATCTTGGTCAATCTTTTTCTTTGCTCTGGGGATTGCAGGCAGAAATTTTGCTCTAATAGCTTAGAATTTTGAATTTCCCAGTTCCTGCCCATCCGAGCAGGATGCCTCCCTCCAAATACTCGGCACACCATTGCCCTCAAATTTCACTCCCAGTTACTTAAATCTATTAGGACACACTTTATTCTTCATTGTTCTCAATTTTGCACATAGCAGCAGAACACAACTTTGAAACAGAGATAATAAAAGTTATTAAGAATGAAGGAGCTAGCTTGAAGACAGTAAAATAAAAGAAATTTTGTCAGGGCTTTGAATTCCTTAGAGGTCCAAAACTCCTCAGAGCAAGAATATGACGTCAAACCATACAGATTATTAACAAGATGTTTATTTCAGGACAGAAGGCACATTGAGGATCAATTTCATTATATTGTGAGGTTTTTTCTGTAGACAAATGAAAATGTAAGTTATCAGCCCAACTGACTTCTACTGAGGATGAAGGACAGCAACAAAGTAAGAAGAAACAATAGTCCCAACTCTCCCTGACAGAACATATTGTTTGTGACTCATGCTGTAAAAGCAATCATTGAAAGCTGTGAATATTTGTTCCTTATCCACTTGTAACTGCTCTGAGGATGGGACAGAGATGATACTACAGAGGCAGGAAAAAGCCTCTCTGAAGACATGTAAGCACCCTTGTTAAACACTTGTAAGGAATAAAGAATAAGATCTATGCCACATTGCACTCATATGGCTGTACAGACAACCAAACATGATGCTGAGATAGAGACTTTCTAAAACACTGCAGGGGCAAGGTGTATTTTGACATCTGCTGGTTTTTTGTGCATCTTTCTGCAACCAGGATCTGGCTCTAAAAGCTTCCTTTACAGAAGTGGTGATCCTGGTGAGGTATTTGCTAAGCATCCCTCCTCACCAAGCATTGCAAAAACTTTGTAAGCCCCTGCAAAAGCCTTTTGGGCAAGCACCTGTGTGAAGGGTAAAGCAGCAAATTGCCAGGACAAAGTGTTGACACAAGAGGCCAAAACAAGGATTATATGCACTGTTTGTAGCCCTGGCATGCTAAATCCTGAGGTCCTCAGTGGCTGGCTTGTTTTCCAAAGCTCGGGCTTGCACAGCAAGGGTAAGAGCTCTTGTCTGGCCGTGGGAGCAACTGGGGACAGCAGAGCCTGCCAAGCTGGAATTCACTCTGTCCAGAGTGCAGGGCTTAGGATGCCATGTGAAATCCCACACACTTCAGCCAATCCACTGACACAAATGGAAGGCTACTGTGAGAATTCAACTTTGCTTATTCTACACATTTTGCCAAGAGTTTGAAAACCACTTAATGGACTTAGACAGACTTGAGGAGTGTTTTTAGATTCAAGTACTACTTGTTTATTGTATTTACTTTTTAAATATCAGCACAGAGATTTAAAAAACTTCTTTGGGACTTGACCTGCTAATTCCTTTTAATTTTTAATGCAAAGTAACATCTGAAGCTGGCAACAGCAACATAATTGTATAACTTGAATACTTGCATAAGCTCATCTCATATTCAGAACAAGGCCTTCATCCACTATGTGAATGAAATAGGTGTCCAATATTGTAGTCTGGAGGATCACTTCCCTTTGGTTTTACAAACCACTGCACAAATATTATGGCCATGGCACCCAAGCATCTCATTTGAATAGGGCTTTCAAATCTGCAGATTTCAAATTTATACAGATAAAATACATGTGTGTGTATGGACATGAATATACACATATACAATTGAACTTTACCTACTCTGTGTGTGTATCTGGTATGAATGTATATGCATGTAGACCTTGCCACACATGTTCTTGGCCCCTGGTGCTGGCCACCTGGCTGTCTGCATCTCTTTAGAATCTGCAAGCATCACTGTTCTGACCCTGCACAGCGCTACCTCCTGCTCTTCCATGGCCACCCAGGATGTGCTAGTGCTTGGAGAACTTCAACAAGTCTTTAGCAAGACTTCTCTGCAGGCTGTTCTTCTGAGGTTATGAGCCCTTCAACCTTCAATAGCAGTAATTATGGAGAACAGATACCTAGGAGGGGGAGAAGGATCAGGATGCTGCACAGTGCGTAGGCAGTTCTATGCACACAGATCATCAGCCTACAGATGAAACTAGAGCTGGGGAAAGGTGCTGAGGTGCAGTGGTGGCTGGCTGTGCAGAGGTCCCCCATTCACTCCTTCTGCAGCAAAACTCAGGACAGTAACATTGCACTTTCCAGGGACAAGAAAAAGAAGGGGGAAAGGATGAAATCTGGAAGAAACCCATCTTTCTCATTTAATCACAACAAACTGAACATGTCTCACACATTCAGAATAGAAGAAAACTAGTCATTAACTTATGTGAGGCAGCTGGTTTCCCAATAACAGCTCCTACACATTCTGGTGTTAATATTATTGTTCTTGTCAACTGTAGGAATGCAATGTATATTAATGACGGTTTATTCCAAATTGGTCATTGTCGGAGTTAATAATTAGGTAGTCAGGCACTAATTATCTCTATTTTGTCTCCAATCACTAACTAAGAAAACTGGAGAAGTAATTTCAGAGGCAGGCACCAGAGCCACACACAGTAAAGCAGGCTCTGCTCTGGGCACAAGAGATTCTTCACTGCAGAGGCACCAGACAATGGCTGGAAGCAGAGTTGGGGTGATGCTGCTCTGACTACTGAGTGCAGAGTGGCAACACCCCACAAAAATGCACATGCATGTGGTGCCCATCTGCTCTTTGCACCCCTGGTTCACCCATGAGGGAGGAAAGCTCCTTGAAGACACTGCCTGGCACCTGGACAACAGAGCTGCACCAGCAGGGTCACCACTGGTCCCAAGCAACATCTGCCTGGAAGGGCACAACCGGCAGCAGTGGGAAGAGGTGGAACCACAGGTGTGCACAGAGGAAGTGAAGTCTCAGCATTTACTCTGAAATAAGAATCCTGTGGAAATTACAACAGGAAAGAGCTCAGGATAAAGATGGGTCAGGCACACATGGAATGAAAGCCCTTGGGCACATGGGTGGAGGTGCCTGAGCCCCTGCTGAGACAAAGAACACCCTCAACAGGTGTCCCCTGCTGAGACACAGACCCCTCCTCAGGTCTGTGCATTTGGATCACGGCTCTCCACCAGCCCAAAACTCACATCTCTCCTCAGGTGTGTGGAGGTATCCCAACTACAATCCTCCTCCCCTATTTCCCCTATGCACTTTGGAGATTACACCAAAGGGGAAACCTTTAGAAGGAGATCATGAAGCATATTTTGCTGACCACTTTAAACTGAATTGGGTGTACACCCATAGTGCCTTAGCAGACAGCAACAAAAGCAATTCCCTTTTCAGTAATTCTGTTTTAGTTCATCCTTCTCATATAAGAATATTTGAGATTATCCTGCCCTTGTAAGCATAAAACTCCCACAAGATTTCAAGACCAGCATCCACCACCATGTGTTATAAACTTACCTCAACATAGAGGATAGGGAAAATGCCAATCTTGTCACCCAGCATTCCTTCTGCCCAGTTGTCATCCACCCTCCTGATGACTGTCAAAATTTCATCCTAAAATCAGAGATACACAAAACACATAATCAAATATTTTCAGTAGAAAGATGCCAATTTTTGGTTACCCAAATGATAGCTTAGAGAGTGAGTACACAGAGGAGGTCACAAGCCAGGTAAAAGTGTTTCCTGAATCCTGGTCTAGCAGCATCCCTGGCCCAGCATCTTTTCCCAGGCATCCCACTCAAAGTGCACTGAAGCACCCTGCAGAGCAGTGCAGCTCATGCTGGCTGCCAGCAGCTCCAAGGGTCTGAGCACAGCAGGTGGGAACAGGTAACTTCTGGCTTCATTAGGGGGGAGAAGAATGTCTGACCCAAGAGGTCACCTACAAATCACAGGTGAAAACTCCTCAGCATGAAGTTGTCCCTGTGCATCCAAGGGTCTGTTGCGATGCTTGTGTGCTCTGGAACACAATTCAAAAGGAAGTACCAGTACAGCACAGGTAGTCGTGGAAACACTTCCAACAAGGAATAGTACAAGGTGCTCAGCAACAAGCCTACACAGCTAGCACACTGAATGTCAGTTTTTCTTTAAAAAAATATTATAAGGTAAAACTGCAAAGCAAATAAAAAACCAAAGATAACATGTCAAAAAACCAAATTGCATTCACCTGTTGGATCAGCTTCAGTTTAAATACAAGTTCATTTCCTAAAACCAATGGTACTTTGATACTATGTTTAATCTAGGGGACTGTATAAGAATTTCAGGAGATGATGAACAAGTACAAACCAGATTCATATTGCTCAAATTTTCACTTGGTACAGTTCACACCCAGAATGTACAAGTCATTAGGAAAGCTCAAGTGACTAGAACAAAACTCTGACTTTTTCCAGATTGAACTACTCAGTTTGCCAATGAATTTCTGCTACCATCCCTTTCTTCTGGGGTCATCATACTAAACCCAGGCTTAAACAAGCACTGCTTTCTACAACAGCTGTAGAAGGCAACCCTCTCAATGGGGCTCTGCCTGGATGCTCAGATCTCCTATGAAAAAAGGAAGGAGTGGGCTGAGAAAAGCTGGGAAGTCAGCTTTGTTCCCTCATGGCATCCAGTCTTTCTCTGCTCTTGCACAGGAATTTACTAAAAAGAAGAAAATCTCTTCCTCCAGAAAGCTGAGACAGAGTTCCTGGCCAATCTCACTTTATTTCCACTGCTCACTCTGTGAAAATAAGAGCAATGCATGGTCTACCATGCTCCATGTAACAAGATCCTGATGTCAAATGGCCAGGCAAGGGCAGCTGTTTTTTTTGCAGATACTTCTTACATAGAAAAGTCTCCCACAAATTCCTGATCCAGGATGTTCAGACCATGGATTGGCTTTGATAGAAAAATGGCCAGAACAGAGATGTGATGTGATGTACTTAGTAGTTTTTGAACATGTGCATTTTGAATACATGCACTCTGAAATAGTTTAAATGTTTCCTTTGCATTATTCATCTGAATGATCCGTTAGGGGAAAGCTCATAGAAACGGCTACAAACTGAGTCCTTCAGCTATTTATTACAGCTGGAAGGATGCAAAAAGAATTTGTGCATTTAATTTCCTGAAGAAACAGATAGTATTCCCTTCCAAAACCCTGTCTGCACAGACCATTTTTGATCTGTTTAAAGAACTGACAGTAATACATCTCTGCAAAGCTTCCACACACTCTTACAAAAGACCGATTAGCATAAATTTAGAATCTAGGTAAAGGGTGTAAACGAGGAAAAGAAACTACTGCATCACTTCAGGGACTTGCTATGAGTGTTCCTATTTTTTATATTTGCTCAGCTATTTCCCTAAAAGAGTTTTTTAAAAACACAAAATGTGATGTAGTCTACACTACACATACATACATAATCTTATGTGGTGTAAGTGCATACACATGGGTATGAATAGAATCATAGATTGTTCAGGTTACAAAGGACCTCTAAGATCATTGAGTCCAACCATTAACCCAGCACTGCATATCAATGTGTATATATATTTGCAACTATTTACACATGTAAGAAATTAGGAAAAAAAAAAATTAAACTCTAAAACCCCAGAAGCTTTTGACCAGATTTTGCTAGAGGCACTGTGCAATCCCATCTCTGGAGCAGGCTGTACAGACACCTGGCAGGAAAGGTTTATCCTGTGTTGACTTTGCTCAAGGATGGGGTGGGGAATGGCTGACCTTTGAAGATCCCTTTCAACTTTACCTTCTGTGGATGTATGAAATCTGGAATCATTTCCATACACTGAACTTCATTTGGCTCAGCCAAGTCTGGCTGCTGAATATGGTCCTATATGAGAATGCATCCTGAGATATGCTGACATTCAAAATTAGTATCATTGTGGTAGAGCAAAGTGCAAATTCTTGAGAATTCCATTACATAATTAGTTTTAAGAAGGGTGTTGAAAATCTTCAGAATTACAGCAAATCCCAAAAAATCTTTTGAATTTTTCTATTACTAGAAAGTTTCTTTGAATGGTGCCAACGACATTATTCTTCACAGTGAGCTGGTGAAAGCTTCAGCATGAACTATTTTAGAACCTTATATTAGTTGGATGGCTGTGCTACTTATAAATTCCTAGAAAGGTTCCCAAAAGGATCATGAATAGCAAAACGCCACAGATCTCTTGGCACACCACTTCACTATTTCACATTGACTAAATTGATTTCCAGGCAGCATAAAGGAATACAAGCCTCAAATCTCATTTCAAAAGCCAATGGTATCCACTGTAGTTTGGACAAAGATATGTCGCGCTCCTTTTATGCCTGTTGCTAGACCCTTTAATTATTTGCTCTCTCCTTCTTGCTTGAGTTTCTCTCTATTCATCAGGGCTGGATCAGCCTTGTGACAGGCATGTGGGACCTGCAGTTCCAGTTTATAATCATTATCAGAAAAGAAGTCAAAGATAAATCACTTAAAAAGCTATCTGATTGACAGAGAAATGAATCCTTTTGCTGAGAAAACAGCACAAAATTCTCTCCTATAACAGTCATGATTCACAGCCTGATTTTTATTCTAGTCATTAATGGCCATTAACGGAGCAATACAGAGCAGCTGTGCCTGCTATTCTGCAGAGATAACTACTCCATCTAGAGCACTGGGGAGCTCGCAGCGATGGCACCACGTGCTGCTTGGTGAGTCCAGAGACAGCGCTTGCCAGCTGGCACCAGAATCCTGTCACCAGCTATTGCTGGGATGGTCCCTCTGTGAACAGCAAGTGCTGCTGGAACTGAGTGCTAAGGGGCTGCTCCACAGCCAGGAACAAGTATTGGATGTGATGGTTCTAAGATTGGCACGGCTCTTGTTCGACACCACTGTGGGCTGGGATCAAAAGTGTTGGAAAATGAGGGAAAGAGTTGATGTTATTAACAATGTGCTGAGCAATGAAGCATGGTGAACGGCTGATGCTACCTTGACAGGTTTGAGCCTCATCGACCAGCGTCACTCAGCCTTCTGATGGCCATGTGAAGATGCATGCAAAGGGTGGTCAAACACCAAAACAAATGTGTGGGCTGACACTGGACTCAGTGTAAGTCTGGAGCAACTACTTCAGATTTGCACTGCTACACCTGAGAGCAGAATCCTCCTGCATGTGGTTTGTACCAGCATTCACAGCCCAGAGAAGGACAGATAGAGAGACAGCGGGATCCCATGTCCATACTGTGGTACCACGTTAGGAGAGATTAGACAGCTGAACCAGTAAGTATATCCCAAGAGCATGCAATTAGGCTCTGTAGGCCACAGCATGGTCCCAACCACACTAGAGAACATCAGGAGTACAACTTCTGAAACTACTGTCATTAAATTGTTGCACAGCTGACACAAGGCTGGAACCAGTTGTTATATAGAAAAAAACAACTGCCTGGTTTGGCTAATCACTGCCAAAGACGGAGGGAAAACAAATTAAATAGGAAATCTGGGTAAGTTCTATCTTCTTACAGACACCACAGAGGAGAGAACAGAGGTGAGACACTATGCCTGTATGTATGGCTTCTCTGGGAAGAGGACTTGAAGGAGCAGTCCAAATGGTGCAAAAGAATGTGGGAGCTTTGTTTTTTGCACTGGATACTCGAGACAGATTTTTCTCTGCCCCTCCTGAATTTATTCTTACACATAAAAATGATTACATTTACATCTTTGGCCTTTTATCTGGAGAGTGTTGTATCCTCAGGAGATGAAAATAGGTAAATGGCAGAAGCACCCTGCAGCACTCCTCATGAGGATCTGTGTAAAGCAGACTTCATTTCCCTGCAATACACATCTGGAACAATGAAACATTTTCATTTTGAAAAAATGTAACAAAACAATTTAGTAAGAGGAAACACCAAATATCCTTCCTTTGTTTTCTTTTACTGTACCAGTAGGTATTCTGAGTGCATAGTAAAAGAGGGATGGGGAAAAGCAAAGCCCAGCAAAAGAACAACAAAACAAAATGATACAGAATATCCCCATGTTTGAGTTTCCTTCTTGTAACTTCTCTTTAGAGGAGAACTCTTCTTTATTTTATGTTTATAAGTAAAATCCAATCACAAGTGTCTGGTAGCCTGAAATGAGTTGCAGTACACAAATAGGTTATATTAGTTTGTGTAAGTGTTATGCCAATGTAACCCCTCTGCCAGAGGAAGGAACAAATAGTGTAATTGAAACTGGTCCAGCATCTTCAGATGCAAACTGAGACATTCAAGTGATGCATATTACCCAAAGTGACAAATCCCATCTCCAGCACTGCAGTGCTCAGGACTCTGTGCAGAGGAACTGACTGCATCAGCAGATGATCTATAATCTGGGCTAAACAGGAACCTTCATCAGCACAGGTGACAGCTAAAATTAGCATTGAGAAAACTGATGAAAACATGACGGTGAAATCCCAAGATGAAAAATAGATTATTCACTGTCAGGGAGAACAATAGGCAGGGCATAAAAACTGTTACAAGGTGACAGTGTGTGTAGTGGAAGGAGCTGAAGAAGAAAATAGCAGTAGAAGAGAAACCAAACCCCCTTGGGGAAAACAGAGTCATCAGGGATAAATGGATGCCGACAGTAACATGAGGGGTGAAAACAAGGAAAATTGAGAGATTGAGAGTAGAGCTATACAGCAGGAAGAAATGCTCCATGTGAGAATGACATTGGACAGCCAAGAAAATGAGAACTATCACTATACAAAGGCAGTTATTGTAAAGGAGGTTTTCTAATATATGGCACCAAATATATCAAATGCAAAAGTGTCTAGGAAAGGACCTGCTGTAACAAAAAAGACCACAACTGCCTGGCACACCTATTAAATTTCTTAAGACTGAGCAATCAAGGAATACTTTAAGCAGAGCAGGAAGACTGCAGCTCAGAGAAGTCACCAGTGTACCTCTGGGCAGGCAGCGAGGAAAACAACGCACCAGAAAATATATATTTACTGATAAGGTCTCAGAGGTAACTTCTGGCTAACTTCTGTTAGTGCAGGGCTGTTACTTCTCACTAAGCAGCCCACTTTCTCACAGAGATTCATGGCTCCAGGGAGGCTGGCTGGTCACAGGGTTTGCAGTGTTTGCAATCAAACACTTCACTTGCTATGGAGCAAAAGTGCTTACAAATCCTTTGTTAAATAAATATGAGAAAGTATACAGTCTAGGAAATTGCATTCTGCTGAGAAACACTGCATGAGTGAAAAAGATGTTGCATTCGGTGAGAAAATTACATGCTGCAAATAATTCATTCAGCTATAATAAGTAGCTTCAAAAGAGGAGGTCAGTAAAATCCTGGTGAAGGATATTTTTATCGTCTATTTCATATTCATTTTCAGCATAACTGTTATTACTTTATGTGATACTATAACAGCCGCAGACAGCTGAAATAAAACAGAAAATGACAATGAACAGGTTCTCCATGGTATTCACTGCCATAAATTAACAATAGGGGATAGGCTTTATTTTACTATGAGTTTCTTGATATCCATGAAACCCATCTAAGGTCAAGACAAATTGCTAGGGAAGGGAGTGGGAGGCAAAAAGCAGGTGGGAAGGAGGGGGTGAAAGGGAAAACGTGACATTTTAAATCCAAAGGAAATTACAATATCTCCGTTTTCTCACATTCCAACAGGAATTTATTAAACATTTTCATTTTAAAAAACCACCAAAGACCATTTTTTAAATGTCTGCCTTTTACTGTTTTTATGTTCTTAAAATAGGAAATACTATTATGATGATAGTGTATTTCAACTGCTAATTGGTATATGGTACGATGCAATACACATTTTGAAGCTGAATGCCATTTTAAAACACTGGAACATCTGATTCAATAAGAAACATTAAAAGACACATTTCCATTAGAGTTTTTTTTCTGAAATTTGAGTAATTCTTGGGGAACATTTCAATGCAGATGAAATGCATGCTTTTTAGAGGGAAAAAATATTCTCAGAAAGTGTGCAGCCAGTTCTGCTTGTTGAGCTTCACTAGCTTTACACCAGCCTTGGTATTCATGGCACAATCTCACAGAGTCCAGGGCAGGCCAGGGAGGCCAGGAAGACAAGGAAGGTGTCCCACCAGTCCCAGCACCCCTGGCTCAGCTGCCAGCACCACATGTGCCCCATCACTCCCTATCTAAGCAGACTGCTGAACATTTTAAAAACACCTATTCCCCTACCTTGGTGAAGGTCAAGCAATCCTTGTCTTGATCTTTATCCTTTATTTCAAAGTCGTAAAGTGCTTTGCCCTGAGGTGGAGCCTGTGGGAGGGGCTTGATGCACTGGATGTAGCTGGCGGGGAAGAAGCCGTGGTTGCCATTGAGCTCCCCGTGGTACCAGTTCTCGTCCACCTTGCGCCGCAGGATGATGATGTCCCCCTTGTTAAACTTGAGGTCACCAGGCTCCTTTCCCTCGTATGTGTACAGGGCTTTGCCATAGGGAAGCTGAGAAACACTCTGGGGAAACAAAACAAACACCTTTAAGCAATCTCCAGCCAGCACCAATATCATTCCTAGAGTCACTGTTTAGCTGGAAGCAAACTGAGCAGCCATGGTCATTTACCAAATGACCCCAATGACTGCAGCAGACTGCCCCATAATGCTATACTCTGGATCTCAGGAAAACTAAGATGCAGGTGATGATAAGTCTGAGAATGTAGGTGTGTTAGAGCAGGCACTGTCCATCTCATGTAGCTCAGCTGAAATCTGCAGTACCTCTTACACCACCAAGCAGCATTGCTTAATTTGCAAAATATCCCATGTAAGCAGAACTATATGTTTAAACAACTAAACTTGGACGTGTCAAAAGGCAAAATATTAGACATGATGACCTTCAGAGTTGCTTTGGTTTCTGAAGCTCAGAAGAGAGACAAAACAATACATGCTTGATGATTCACAGGGTTATAAAAGCTGGCAAATTGGTAATTTTTCATTGCATTTGTTTGAGCATTTCCAAACATTTTTGAGTTTGAAGCCTTTTGTTTATCTTTTGATTCTGTAACCAAATACTTTTATTTCTTTCAAAATCCCCAAGTCTCATGCAACTCACTGAAGGCTACTGTAAACAGTTGTAATATTCTTTGTTGGCTATGCATTAATGTCCTTGTGGAAAAGTGGAATAGGCAGAATGCCCTAAATCTTTCTTTTAGAACTAAAAAGAGCTCTGAAGCTTTCACTGTCATTAAAAAAATTAAACAAACATACTAAAAAATCATGGCCCATGAGAAAAAAAAGCCTAAGAAGTTCATTGTTTGGTATGATAAAAGAGTGAAACCTATTTGATGGAAGCCACTTGAGTGTGAAGAATTCTTGCCAGAGTTCATTTTGTCCCAGTGAAAGGTAGATTATCTCACCCAGGCTGGGACTGCATGAACAATGTTTTGGTGGAAGTACTGGTTTATGCAGCCCCTGTCCTCCCCACCTACTTGCTCCTCTTCTTGCTGAGTCCCACAGAGCAGGGGGTAACTCTGTTGGACACAGCCTCCTGCTACTTTGGTCCTGTCACAGTTCTTTAACCCATACTGGAGTGCAAAAGTTGTATTGCTGTATTATCCTATACCATTTTTCATTTTATTCAATTTGAACTAAGAGTCAGCTTGCAAATACATACCAGCACATAACACAAGGGATGTTAGAGGAGTCCTTAAAAATCAACCTTCTGTAAGAAGGTTTGGGTTTTTTTTTCCAGAGTTGTATTTACAAAAATGACACAGTTTTCTTTGCATACATATGTCTTTGAGTAGTCTGTTCCCTGCTGTGCATCATGCTTGTCAATGGGGTGTCCTATAGGGACAATGAAAAGGTAAAGCTATATTTAATAAAACACCCTGGTATTCACCCAGGTGTTTCTAATGCCTGTACTTCTGGATGACATTCCTGTGCCTAAAATAACACTCAGATGCTTTCCCCAGAGGATAGGTGGAGTGGCCTGACAGAAACACTGCACTTCCAGAAAATGAGATGCTGGGATGACTTTTCATGGTATTTGTTAAAACCACAAGCAGAGGCATTTTTCAATTCCGATGGGTGCATTAAACGGACCTGCTCTGGTGGGGTGGGTTTAATGCTCTTCCACCTGCATCTTTTGGCAGGAGGAGGAGAAGCAGAGCCCTGCCTGCACTGCCTGCCGGCGCCTCCGCCGCTCCTGGGTGCCAGATGGCCACGGCGGCAGGCACACACCATCAACTGATCAAAGAGCAACTTTCTCCAGTGCACCTTCACACACAGGCGTTAACTTACTCATTTTTATTAGGAAAGGCTTTGGTAGCTGTGCAGGTCTTGGAATGTTGTGTGACAAATCTCTTTGCCTACAGCCCACACTGAAGGAGACAGGCAAAGAGGCACAGCTCTTCAGAGCATGATCCATGTTGTCTGGAGGGGGATTTAATTTCTTTTAGATGTGTCCCCAGTTCTAACTTTTCTAATTAGCAATGTGCAGTTCCTCTGCAAATCCTCTGTATTCTTCTGGATTTTGCTGTATCTGAATGGAACTACCCACTTAAAGACCAGTTGTTCTGGAAGCTCCTTCAAACATAACTAAAAAAGCAAACAATCAACAGCCAGCTAACAAAGCATCAAACAGTCTCTGCCAAATCAGTGGCAGCATCCTACTGATATTTTTCTCTCTGCCAGGATGGTTCTTTCCCTTGAAAGCAAAGTGTTGCGCCCTACACAGCATTTTAAAGATTAAGCATACAATACCATCAAACTCCTTAGGTAAGGCATAGATTGTATTACTCATTTGAAACTAGGAATAAAACCCCACACTAAGCTGAAAGACTACAGAGTCTTGTAGTAATTTAGAAATAAAAGAACCATAACTTTAATTCATGCTGGGAGAAGAAACTTTATCAAAGGAAGAGTAAGACTTCTGCCAGGTGCACACTGCTGATCCAGAAATTTGCCTGGCAAACACGCTCTGTATCACTTACCCTAGACAGGACCTTCCTATTCCCAAGATCTTTGTAGCAATTCAAGGTCAGATCACTTTTTTTACTTTTTAGCCACTTTCTCTTCTCAAGCCTCATTTTACTGTGCAAAAAGGCAACACAGTAGCCCCCAGTGCTACAGAAAACAAAGGGGATTTTACTTTATTGCACACTTCATCAATGAAATTCTTATTCAATACATGCTGGGCTTTTATTGAAAATTAATTGGTCTGGCTAGAAGATGATTCAGGTTTTTTAACTTCACCTGATGCAAATGAGGACTTTTAAGAAAAACAAATCAACTGCCAGACATAAATTTGAAATCTGGCATTGTTCTATTTGGAGACCGTAATGTGGGAGTTTGTGGTTTAGGTGCTTGTGTTCCTCTTCTCTTTCATGGGCTTATCTGTGGGCCATCTAGGAGCTGTCCTACACAGAGAAGATCTGGGCAACTGACAGTGGGAAGGACTTCCAAAACAAACTGTTCCAATTATCAGTTACTTCCAAAAACAAGCTGCTCCAATTGTTCAGAATTTCTAATTCTGAATCACAACTTTTCAACTAAAAACTCTGTAGAGGCATTTTTTAAGGTGAGCATGTTATTGAGTGGAAAAGATACCCACTGACATTGAGACATTTCCCAGCCTTTCTGTAAGGCTCTATGTACCCATTTTGATTTGAGTGTCCCATGTAAACCTTGCATTTACTGTGGCCCAGGTATCAGTGTCCTCTAATCCTTTTCAAATAAAGCTACTTGCTCTGTTCTAAAGCTTTAAGTATCTGCTCAAATCAACCAAAGACAAAAATTTAGTATCACAATTACAATTAAAAAACTCAAAACAAAACACAAAAAACCCAAAGTACCCCCAAACAACAAACCAACCAACCAACCAACCCTAAACACTTAAGATAAACTCTTGAAGCTCCTTTGATTATATATTCTGGCCAAAAGATCTAGCTTTCAGTGGACTTTTCATGGTCACATTATATTAATGGCTCCTAAGAAGGATATTTTTGGAAGTTTCCCTTTATTATTCCTATTTTTGGTTAATTCATAAGTGAGAAGCAGATCAGATTCAGAAATTTCCTCTGAACTACATCTGAAAGGAGGGATCATTAAGCATCTTTTAGCAATCTCTGCTGCTGTTTTCTAGTTGTAATGTGGTTCTTAGAAATCTTCCTCTGATCTTGATGATCTTCCTCACTGGCAATCTTTGTGCAGACAAATCTGGCCTATCCACTCCTTCTTCTTCACTTGACTTTCCCAACTCAAAGGAAAAGAGGTTGGCCAGGACTGATGTCTGACTGATGTTCAAACTCCCCAAGCCCTGCTGGTGAGCATGGCCTTCCCATTTTATGTTCAAAACCTCAGCCCATGCCCTGTCCTATTTCCCCTCAGGTCTTTGTTCCATGCAGCAACATTTCAGTCAGAGATCATCACCTTCAGAATGTCCATGTGGTCTTTCCTACAAAACCTTCTAATCTAAACGAGGATATAAAGTATCATCCCACAGATCAGACTCAAGCAAAGCAGAGACAGGCAAGGTTCAGCGAGACAAAGCACAGTGAGGTGTTTCTCCAGCAACTGCAGGAGGCTCACACCTTCCTCTTGCTCCCTGCTTCAGCAGAGCAAAACCTCCTTACCCTTCCTGTGCCCATTCCATGCATGAGCATTGCCACAGCAACTGCTGGTGCACAACACTGAGCCTCTGCACTGCACCCTTGGCATGCACTTCATCCCCTGCTCCACCACCTAAGTCCCTGCTCATCCATGGGGCCCCATCCTGGCATCTCCTGCCTCACTGTGTCCACGGAGAGGAGCTCCCTTTCCAAGCCTGGCCCCAGCAGCATTGTGCTGCTCCTCTCCCTGTGCCACTCAGCCTCTCAATGGCCACTCCTGCATCCAGACACCAGTGTCTGGTGTCCCATGAGGAGCTCAGCATAGACCACCACCCCACTGCCTTCCTCCAAGTCAGCTCCTGACCTGTGCTCCACCATAAGGAACCCCTGCCACCACCCCCTTCCCCAGCTGCCATGAAATCTGGTCGGGCACAACGCAGGTGGCTGCAAAATTAAACAGCCTCGACATCTGAGTGCATCAAGGAGTTGATTTGCCCTGCTGGTTTATTGTGAGGCTAACTGGCACTTGGCTATGATGTGTATTAAATTTCAAAACTCTGTGTGGGTGTGTATAGAAATAAAAAAAATTAAGAAAGGAAGAAAGGAAGGGATGAAGTCACAGTCAATGGCAACAGCCAGTTTCTTTTTCCTGCCACTAAATCCATGCTGGCATGATGCTGAATACTGCCAAAGGTTTCTTTTCTATGTCAGCAATCAATACTGACGTGAAAGCCTGAAGCGTTAATATGCTGAAAATCCCCCTTGCAGAAGACTCAATGATATGTTGGCAACTCAATCATTCTGCATTTGTGTTTCAGCAATGTCAAATAGCAGCAGTTAAGCAGAAACCTGCTGGCAAATTGACAAATAACAGCCATGAAGCAATTAACTGGCAAAGCTGGAGCATTCTTCATTATGTATCCTGAAGAACAAAAGGAATGGGAAAAAACCCAAACATGCTTGCTTCCAATAAATTCTCCCAGTAGAAAGCTTAGTAGAATGTGAGCTGCCCAGATAGAGTAGGTCTTCAGTTTTCAAAAGTTACAGAAAATAAACTCTTTCCCAATGTGCACAAAAGCAACGCAGGCTCCAACAGGGGTCAGAGCCTGCCAACTTCTGCATGCAGGACTTGGTGCAGGAGGTCACTACTTCAAAAAAATGTCTCATGCTTGCCCAAAGTGCTATGCAGGTGCCTATAAAACAAGAAATCAAAAATAAAATAAATAGGGCAAGGCATCCAGCTACTAAACCCAGACAGAAATGCTATGATCCAACCCTTCTCTCAAGCTAAGTTTGTGTTTAGATCCTTGAAAGCCAAGAAATCTCTTGAGGCTCCAGCTACAACTCCTCTCCACAACAGCAAAGCAGAAGATTGTTTTTCTGCAGTGTGGAAGCCTTGTTAATGCTAAAGGGTAATTTCTCTTGCCCAAGCTCTTGCCTTGTGCAGCTCAAACTGTGCAAAAACCTCAACCTCACTGCTTCAAGGGGTTCCCTTGCACATGGAAATCCCCCACAGGAGGCAGGTGTGATTCTGCCTGCCCCATGGGGCAGCAGTGTCACCTCACCCCTATGTCAGGGGGTGAAAGAATCAAAGAATTGGAGAAATGCAAAAGGTGGAGGAGTATTTAACTCCTGTTTCCCTTTGCTCCATGAATCTTGATCATCATCTGTGCTAGGGGTGAAGCAGGAGGGGATAAAGCCAAACAACCTCAGAACACACTGCTGGAACAGCCTGACAGGAACACTGCTAGGGACAATAATTTGGTTTTTTAAAGTCTGTAATAAGTCACTACAGCAAAACACACTGGCATGTTGCTTGTTGCAGTCCTTCAAAATTCTCCAAGATCTCTCTCCATACCCCCCATACTCCAAATATATTTCTGAAGAGTCTGTTCCTCTGCATGAATGTATATACATTTATCTCTTTCATCAAGCACTATCAAGCGTAAACATCCAAAGTAAATTCAAAGTCGATAAAGAAGAAAAAGAAAAAGTAATGAAAAGTAATTAAAAGCATGCACATCCCAGTGGTAAAATACAGTTAAACACAAGCTATTACTGTAAAGCATAAATAATAATTAAAACACATACTGCTAATTTTTTGCTCCATTACTCTGAAGCATCACACATTACTCTGAATTTCCCAGGCTACACAAGCAAAGATTCAGCAGTGACAGTTTGTACTGAATTTACATTTTCCAACTGGTAGGAAACTCCCCACAAGCAGGCTGGGTAGCACTTCAGCATATGGTTTCCTGACACCCATAAGAGCTCAGCAGAAATCCCAGCAGCTGTGCTGGAGAGGACAAGGGCTGCGTGATAGAGCACCCACCAGCAGGGCTACTGAGGAGGAGATGGGCTACTCCACTCCCTGTAACTACCCTATTACGGGGATCTTGGCATCCAAAACTCCCATTCAAATCAGCTGAGAGCAATGTAAATCATGAGCCTGCTGGGATCCCTTTAGGACACACAAGTGAAGGCAGTCTGGCACAACGAGCAGCTCCATTGTGGTGGCAGTGACAGCCGTGTCAGCCAGACTTGGCAGGACAGCAGGGACTACGCACTGCCTGCTTGCTCCTCACCACCCTGCCCACTGTGCTCCCCCTCAGGTTAACACCTTTCCAGAGTGACACCTTTCACCTAAACTAAAACACGTGTCTCAGTCAGCCCTAGGAAGGAGAGAGCACTTGCACATGCAGCGAACTGAAGAAACAAGGGGTCAAGGCAAACTTTAGCCAGTGCAGTTAAACCAAAAAATGTATACTCCCACCAGATCTGTGACCTGCAGAGTTTTTAGTGGTTTTTGTCCTCAAGAGGAACTTTCAGGGTGACAGATCATGAATCATCATCATATCTCGCAGCAAAAACTCTCAAAAGTGCTTTGTCTTCCGTGTAAGATGGTTTGTCTTACGTGCAGCGATTCAGAAGTACAGGTCACCTGTCTGACATATCTCAACAGTGACACTGCAGCATTTGCTTTCACAGAAAGGTGATTACAGGAAAATTAATCAAAGAGAATCTAAATTCTCACAAAGAAGCAAAGACAAACCCCACTTATAAGCTGTTAGTCAGCTCTGCATGACAGATCAGTGAAAGCCTGAAAAGTCACACTTTGCATGTACAACCTTTTTGAAATCAACTTTAAAAGTATTTGAGATGACAATAGAAACAACCCCATGGAGAATGAAAACTGAATGTAATCATTTATATACTCTGGAAAGTGGCATGTTTATTGATAGTGCCATATAGGTATTAAATAATCACAATAAAAATAAAAGTTCTTAACTAAAGCTTTACTGTTTTATTTGCCAAAATGGTTACCTAATATTTAGGCCCTGACCCTCGCTGATGGTGCTGCAGTCCTTGTGACACCTGAAGACACATGCAGACAGTGCATGGCTCCCACCTGGAGTAGAAGGGAAAATGCTTTTCCAAAACTAAAAGGTCTGGGAATGTCTCTACACATTTGCAAGAAATAGCCTTTATACATGGAGGGGAAGTGTCCAAACAGATTAGGAGCCTATCTGCCATTTCCAGAAATGACTTCTGCAATTAGCATGAAGATACCGGGGGAATTGCTCAACAGATGGAGCATGAAGGCAGGCAGGTACAGCCTCATTCTGGCACATCACCATTGCTCTCCAATGAACAGGGAACAACAGTGCTCACCACCCAGAACAGCACAGGATGGTGTTCTCCACTTCATCAATGGGCCAATGGAGCACAAATTCATCTTCCAAGAGAACAGTGTCTGACAAAGTTATTTTGTAGTTTATCTGGCAAACAGGCACACCTTGCATTTCACCTTATAAGGTCCATATTTGTACACAGCAAGATTAAAGAATGTTTCAAAGTTTCTCCTAGCAAATGCAGCTGATGCATGCAGCACAACTGAGAAAAAAACCAGCAGGCCTTCCACTGCACAGCTTTTCACATAGATCTGTCTGGGATTCTCCACTTTATCAATATTAGATCTGAGTTATCTTTACAGTCCAGTGCCATTTCTCTTAGAAAGATTCACAAGTTGAACGGAAGAGTGCATCTGATCTCATAATTGCAGCTTATAGCTTCATGTCCTCTGCACAGCTCACATTGCTTCAGCCCCTCACTCACTACCTATCAATATTTACACATTCAAAGATCTCTATTTCTCAGTAACCCGTTGTTTAAGTGAAGTATTTTCAAACTACATGCTCTCTCCTATTAAACAACATGTGATATTCAGAGTCAGGTTGGATTTCCAGCAGTGAGTTCACAGCTATGGCTGCCCTGAGAATTAGAATTAGTGGGTAACACCAGGCAGCTGTTTAACCATGTCAGTGGAAAGTCCCTCCCGTTCTGCAAAACCCCAATGCTTCCAAACTCTCTGCTCTTTACTAAGTGATACAGAGAACACACTGCTGGAATTGCAGAACAGTTTCTGGTTTCAGTTGAACCAGTTTAATTCCATTGATCTTGATGAAGTGGTGTGGGTGTATAGAAAATTCCTACCTGGTATAAAGCTTTACCTTACAAGTAATCTTCTGTGAAACAAAGCTGAACATCTGGCAGTCTCTACCAAGGAGAATATTTAGTGATGACTTGTGCTGGCCATAGTCTTCACAAGAGCTAGGTATGTTCTAAGAATCTGTCCCTCACTTTTCAGGCAGGAAACATTCACTGGATCCTAAGGACCAAATATGACCCTGATAATCCTGTGCAGGGATCTTGGTGAAAGGATTGGCTGCTGTGCACAGACACTTCAGAGCAGAAGCTGGTCTACAAAACATCCCAACCAAGAGCTGACACAACTTCTAACCCAAGAATGCAGTGTGGCTTCCTGAGAAACCATCAGACAAAATATGCCTCAGCTGACTGCCTCACAAGGGCAAGAGGCACCAAACACTTCCTGAGCTTCAGGAACCGGCAGTGGGTTAACACGGAAAAAACAACAAATAACAGAAGAAAAAAATTTCCAGCGCAACTCTGCTAAGCAAACGAACAGCCATGTGCTATTTGAGCAGTTCAAAGAGGAAAGACAGCACAGTTGGCTACATTTAGCCTGCCAGAGCCACCAATAGAGACAAATCAAATAGGAGCTCCCTTGAAGCTGCAGAGAAACACAAAAAAACCTCCTTATATTCAAGGCACTACAACATTATATCTTTAAGGTTGCCTTGTGGTCTCAATTCAAAGTGTCTTAAAACCTTTAAATAAACATGAAATCTCTCATTGATTACTCCCCAGATGACACCACTTTGGTCAGAACCATGACCCAGTTTTCCCAGCCCCCTGACAGAACCAGTCCTTGCTTGCTTTTTAATAAAAGAGATGAGTTAAAAGTCAGTTCCCTGTGCAATTTTGAGAGCCTGAAGTTTTTTCAGGCTTCTTCACTTCCTCAATGGCAGCATTTACAGCTCTGGAATTTTCCACAATTCCTTATGCTGTAGGTCACAGCAAGAAAAAGAAGAACACTTTGGGGAAAATACAAGAAGTATTGCATAAAAATCCCCTAACAAGAATCTCTGCTGCAACTGCTTCATTTGATCTTTCCTGGTGGAAGCTGACGAAGCACGGGATAGCTTACATTTTCCAGCAGTGCCTTTGTAACTCTGCTAGCCAGCCCAATACCTCTGGTTTACTTTCCAGCCTTTCCACATATTTCTTTTTGGCTCTTTGCCTTGTGACTCAAGCGTTTCCTAAGCAGAAACCCTCTCCCACCCCAGAAATGGTGGGAGTTATGGTCCAGTCCTGCTACAACTCATTGGAGCTGGGTTTCCTCTGACAGAGACCAGGCAGGTCACAGCTCAGAGGTCCTACTCCCAGACCCCACTTTTTTGGCACTTTTCTATTACAATTTTTTCCCTCTCAACGGGACCACAGGGAGAAGAGAGGGGTAAGGAAGGGCCTGGAGATGAAGCTGCCCCAAAAATGGAGTGGACAGCTGTAATTTACCATCTGGCAAAGCTCCCAGAGCTCAACAGAGGGAGCCCCACTCTGGTGAATCTTGCCGGGATTGCTACCCATAGAGAAGAGACTTCATTATTTCTTTTTTTTTCTTTCTTTTTTTTTATTTTTTTAATAAATAAATTCTCACCAGGAAAATCTTTGTCCTCTCTTTCTTCCTCCCTTCCCACAAATGTTAACTTAAAGGTTACACAAAAGCTTCTTCCATAATTTCAACCACTGAGAATCAAGAAAACTGGCGCCTGAAACACTTTGGCAGCCTCAGCTCACAGGCTGCAGCACCCAAAGAAAACAATCAAGAAAAATTTAAAAATTAAGGATTTTTTAAAATTAGCTTTCTGAGGTGACACAGTTGGGGATTACTTCTCCATATGGACACCAGCATTCACTGAGGAGCTGAGGAATCTCTGAGGCAGTCAGAGAATTGCACGGCCTGAAGGGTGAAACAGGGATGGTTTTTTACAGGGGATTGAGCAGGGTCACTGCCAGGGTTTCCAAGGAGTATGGGAGAGGCAGTGTAAGATAAAAGACCATTTTGGTCCTCCGATATGGAAATGGAATGAAAAGTGCCCACGCAAAGAACCTGCCTGTGGTGTCAGGGTGGCCTGTAAACTGAAATAGATAAATGGATGAAGGATGAGAAGCCAGTCTTGATTTTTATATCTGATGAAGGGGAGGATCTGAAATTCCTGTTTAAACCCCAGCTTTACAAAAAATCAGATTTGATTTACTTATTCAGTTTTTACTTTTGCCTTATGATAAATAAATGTGGTGCCTAGGAAGCACCTATTTCTGCTGTATCTTTTTCACTGCATGTGACCACAGAGCAGATTCCTGTGCTATAAAACTGAAAATATATCCTCTGCTTTCCACTTGTCCAAAGTTTTCATAAGACAGCTTTTAAAAATGTACTCTAAGAGAACTTTCTGAGGTGGTATTCACAGTTTCATAAATACTGTATTACCTGAACTGTGCCTTCCCTGAAGTGACAGGGCATTTGATAAATGCACTGTGGACTGCATACACAGTGGAGCTAAAGAACATGTTTCCTTGGTAGCTCAGTTGTAAACTTCAATAGGTGGATAAATTCCCATGTCACTAGAGAATATTTACAACTGAACCTTATTTATCAGCAGCGTGCCCTTACCAACAGCCCACACAAATCCTGTTACACAAAAATGGCTGTGGCTCTTTTCTCATAGTTAAATGAAAATCACAGAGGTTTCTTTTGCACCAGGACAGGTTTTATAGCCAGTGAGAAGAAATTGCATTAGGAGATGCTAATGTTGAAATATTCTTGGCTCAAAATGTCAGTGTGAGAGGAGCTAGCTCATTCACATCTGCACTGTGTGACCAGCTTCCTTGTCCCCTTGCTGTTGGAGAACATCTCAAGTAAGAGCGCATCTGGAGTGTCCATCCTCTCATTGTCTGAAGAAATGTACATGATGACCCACTTGCCAGGAATTTAGAGAGAATATTTTCCCTCTGTTTTCTGTGATTAGCAATATCAAAATATCTGCTATACAGTAAAAATGAAAAATTTGTGCTTTTTAAATCACAGCATTTCAGCCCTGTTTATCGGAAGTATCCCTGTGGTTGTTATTCTCCCTCAAAGATGAGGAGAATTCTTATTTTTCAGAATCCCTGCCCACTCCTTGGTGGGACTGCAGGCTCCCTGACATCCCCCAGCCTGCCTCCACTTTGTTCTCCTACCCAGATCCCGTGCCCTGAAATGATTCATTAGCTGCAGTTTCCTGACACTGGCTTTCTCCATGCAGATGATTAGGAGCTGCTTTCAGGGCTCAGTCCTGCTGGCAGCACAGGCTGGCACCTCCCTGCAGGTCAACCAGCTGACTGCCAGGAGGGCTTTCATCAGCTCTGACTCTGACGTGTGCTGGGCACGCTGGGCAGGGGTGCCCACTGTGCTGAAGAGGTCAGAGAGCATCCTGCACTCCAGAGCTGCCAGTCCTCATCTCCTCTGGCCTGGAAAAGGCCCCAGTGCTGTGCTGGGCTCCCATTAGGAACAGTTCAGCTCCTGCCCTGCATGCAGCAAACCCCTGTGCAGTTTGATGTTTGGGAGCAGTAGCAGTTGGAGCAGACAAGGAAAACATCAAGGAAGATACAAGGCTTCGTAATGCAAATCATGCTTTTATATCATTCTCCCAAATCCCCTTTGGGGAGAGGAAAGTTGATTATCTACAGAATATGGGTCAAATTTATGCCTTAAGGATCTTTCAGTGCTTTGGCTGCTTGCTGACATAGTATGGGGCTCCTCTCTGCCTTTTCAGGTTAGTGCTTTCAAAGTGCTGTCCCTGGGCATCATCATCATTATCATCATCATCCTCAATTTCATAATATCACTAAAAAAATTAATTTCCTGCACCCACTCCCAGGAGTTTCTCTCATGCTTAACTTAATTGATGCTTCCTCCTGCACTCTGAGGAATGATTAAAATGAATGCTGCACATGTTAGGAAGCACCTTGGATTTCAAACTCTGCATGGTTTCTAATTAAAGAGACACACACAGGATGCTTGTGCTACATTTCACTCCTCTCTAAGGCTATTATTATTACATACATTTCAGCAGTAGTCAAAAGAGTCTCCTCTACCTCACATAATAGGATCCTGATTTAGACTGGATAATCACCGGTCGTTGATCTGGGTGAAAAATGTCTTTAGGAAAGGGAAAAGAAAAGGCTTGTGCTGTAACCAGCCCTCTGGCAGAGAGATTGATATTAATGACAGAAGTGTTTGAATTTCTGGCTAACCTAGAGCATATAGTATCCAATGTTAAGCACTGGCTAATGAAGTACAATAAATAAAAAAGAAAAACCAGCTAGAAAACCCCCATCACAATCAGGGGTGCCTGATGTTCAGAGATTTTGGAGGAAAAAGGCACAAGCACATGAATGTCAGCACTATTCCCACAATTCCCTACCTACCTTCTCCCTCCCAGTTTTCTGGTGTCCCTTTGTCTTGGTGATAAATACTTGATTCCTGGACAAAACTGCTTGACTTCAGGTACAATTTTTGAGATGCTGGTGACCTTTACCTACCTCAGGAAATCTCAGGACCCAAATGCCAGGGAGGAAACAACCAGTGCTGAAATCTAGCCCCACTTAGACATCTGTATCATCAGCACCTGCATTTGACATCAACAGGGCTGCAAACAAAGCTAATATCCCCAATTTTCTGTGAGAAGATATGGGGCTCAGAGGGGAAAATATTTCACATAGGTGTGTTATTAATACAAAGTCAGCTCATAAACCCTATCTTGCCAAGCTGTGCAGTCATTTTGAAAACTGCAGCTACACCTTGCTAGATGCAATGACCTTACTGTTTTCCAAGGCCAGGTTCTGCCTTTGCTTACATGAATGTAAATAACTCAAGTGCTCTCCCACTGCTCATAATGACAGTATCCCTGATTGTCACTCTTGTGGCAGCACACTCAAGTTCTATGGCAAATGACACCAGGGGAAATGCCATGATAGCAATCCTCTGCTGTACTCCATGCATGTTTTACCACCAAGTAATACTTAAAATATGGGATCCATTTGCTTTTCCAATGTCTTGTGAAATGCTACAGGTTATAAATAATTCAAACCAATAATAACAGGATGTCTAGGCATTTATTTTTCAGGTTTAAGAAGGTAAGTGACTAACTTGGTGAAATAAACTGCTTTTACTGAAATAGCTTTCTCTGCTGATAAGGAAATTATTTCCAATTAGACACTCTGTATATTAGCAATAGCAAAAGACTTAACAGACTTAACAACAAAGCAAAATAGTGCAGTGTATACATTTTTATTACTTATTCATCTCTGTATGGTTTTAAATCCCTTCAGAACAGAATTGAACCCCTGTGCCTCTACCTTGGGTTAATGCTACAATCACAGGGACATTGCACGAAACAGGCTTCTTCTCTGTCCATGTTATAAAACTGAAAAGTATTTTGCTTTTCAAAGATAGGTTTTAGACACAACTTTGGGAAAGGATTACGGTACATATCACAAAAGGAAGAAGATACTTTGGCCCCTGAGAGGGGCAGAAGTAAGACATACAACACTTCCCTAGCAGCTGAATCAGCTCACCAGCTTTACCTCTCCCCTCCTTCAGCTAGCACCCAGGCTCCCAGCCTGCCCTAACTCTTCTCACTGGAATCAGGCCCCTATTTCAGGACAGTGACTCTGGTATGGAAGCGAGACATCTGCAAGACACAGGTGAAGTATGGAGTTCAGTGTTGCTGGGAAAAAATATAAAGATACTCTGAAAAATACTACATCTTGTATTTCCATGACATCAAAACTGATTCAGCTTTGTTTCTCTGCTCATTATGCTTAATTATTCCATCATTCTTCCTTTAAAAAGCTATTCATAGTTATGTGTGCCATATGACCTCAGCACATCTCAAGTCCAAGGGTCTGCAAGTGCATTTTGTGAAATAGCAGTGAGTGCTCTGTGGTCAAGTCATCTCTCTCTGAACTGCTGGAGAAAGCTGCAACTCCCTGGACTCTCTCAGCAGTGGGACTTAGAAGAAAGACTTTGAGAAAGAAGTGGCCAAGTGTGCAATTTTATGATATGTGAGCCCATCTTCAGGCAGATCCTTGCTGGTTAGTGTGTCTGTGGATTTGTGTGTCTGTGTGTCTGTGTCCCCGAGCTGCCTCCTCTGGCTGTGAGAGGAGGACAATGTGCTGCTGCACAAGGAGTGCAATGGGACTTCACATCTCATGGAAGGGCCCAGAAGGGAACCAGAACCTCCTTTTAGAGCAGCAGCCCCCACATGGTCCCCAAAGGCTCATCACTACCCTAAACACTGTTTCAGTACAACAGTAAGTGATAGTTCCAAGTCTGGGAAAACACACTGGATCTTTCACTTGAGCAGATGGGAATTACCATGCTATATTTCAAAGGATGGGAATTTAATTTCCATATCATGCCAGTGCTTTCTTTTCACCACCTTATCCCCCTGCCTGCCAGAATCTCAACTAAGGAATTGTCCATATCCTCGTCTGAATGTTTCTATGGATTTAGAACTTGAAAGATTATATCTGTGCTCAGAAATTATGCATGAGTCCATTACAGCACAACAACAATTCAGCTGTAATTGCCTAGCAGGGCAGGCTGGAACAAAGCAGGTATGAGCAAATCCAGAATCTGAGCAAACATAAGAAAAGTCAAGATATAATGGAGAGAAACCCCTTTGAGGCTGCTGGACTCCCACATGGCCTTGGAGTCTAATCCTCTGCAATCAACAAGAAATGTTGTAATAGATTTATTTCTCAGGTTCTCAACCATTTTTTTTTCTATGTGCTGCACTTCACCAAAGGCAGCAAAGCACCTTCAAAAGCACCTTCAAATCCCTCTCATGAGCACCAAGCAGGAATGACCAGAACCTGCAACTTTCACATGGTAAATGAAGACAGCAGGACATAGCAGAAGCAATGTCAATGTCCTGCTCCTGATAAAGAAGGGAGCTCACAGAATTTTGGTAAGAGGTTTGGGTCACCATGAGATGAGAAGTACCAAGAAAAATTGAAAAACTTATCACCAATGTACATTGCAAGCTGAGTGGAAGAGAAAGCTTCTTTCTGAGCACAGATGTAAAGAGTGATGCAGGCCCGAGCAGACACTTGGTATGACTCTGTGCCCCAGCGCACCCTGACCTGTGTCCTGGCTCCAGATATGGACAACACCCAATCCCTGCAGGAATGCCAACCCCAATTAAGCTTTGTCACGCAACCTGCAAAAGTTCTGCAGCATGAGATGAAGGCAATGCAAGCATGATGCAGTGTGACAGTAACTTTAAAAGCCCTTTGGGCATATCAGTGTAGCACATACCTAGTGATTCATACTTCTAGAGCACTAAACATGCCATTACTCCTGCAAGAACCTGATAACTGTAAAAATCCCCAGATATATAGAAGGACTGTTCAGCCAGTGAGATCCTGTAGCTACTAGATCAATGTCTTCTCCCACAGGTAGGAAATGAGAAATTATGTGTTCAATAGTTCAAAGACACAAAGTTTTCCATAGAACAAAAAGGGGGAAAAAATCAAACCCAGTTCAAAAACATTCTACTGCAAAGTTGTCATCCCCTCAATTTGGTCTCTATTATAACAATTGTTGGCTATTTTAACACAAAAAAATGGCACAGAACTTTGCAAACTTGCTGTCCCACAGGGTTATTTCAGTAGAAGTTGAAAAGTGCTGATGGCAGTGGAAAGATCCTGTAGATTGAACCCTAGAAAATAATTCATTGTCACTAACGATGTCCAGCAGAAGTGACAGAAAATGTTCCTTAAGGGAGATCACGCCCATTTTACCTTTGAGTAGATACCACATGAAAGGACAACAAAAGTTGAAGATTTTCCCTTGCATGTTTGCCAGTATCAGCCTCATTCAGGCAAATAATCAGTCTGCATCTCCTCTGAACTTCCATCATTATGAGTGCACACACACCCTCAGTGTCTGATGTGCATACATTATCTACATGAATTAAACCAATTTGCATTTGTACACTGAGCAGCTGGCCTGAAATTTACTCCAGAATATTTTTTTTTACGTCCAAAAATCATATATGCAGCTGGGATTGCTTATGAGTGAAAAAATGTGGTATCTTTATAGCCAACAGCATATGTATTCAGTATGCAGATCTACAAATATTGGATTCACTGCCAAAAATCATTGTTAAGCAAACTGGCTGACTCGCTGCATTTTCCTGATGAACCAGAAGGAACTTGCTGAAGAGAGGTAGAGTACTTGCAAAAATTTCAGATCATGGATTTGTAGTGTGCACAATGCAGTGTGACCCAGCTAGTCCCAGATGAGCGGGTATGTCCCTGTGGCAGAGCACATTTCTGCCTGGGATATGAGCGTGGATCCTGTGGAAGTGTCAGCAACATTCTGATGGCCCTGTCAGTGTGGCCATGTTCTTGCAAGGTAATCTGTGTGCAGCAAGGTCAGGGCCCTCTGCACATAGTTGAGGGGAGTGTTGCAGACCCACCTAACAGCATCCACAAGTGACACTGGATGAAGCTTTTGTTTTCAAAGGGGTTTAGTCGCCTCTTGAGGTGCAGAAGATGGCACATGCAACAACCTCTTCCTTTGCAACACTTAACCAGAATAGGCATTGCTTAGTTTGCAAAAATTAAAAGTAAATAATAAAAAAAAAAAAATCAGTCTTCATTTATGTCTCTCTTCAGAACATTAACAAAAGTTAAATTCCCCCCTACTTATTTCAGATAATGGAATCTACATAATGAGAATCATTTTTAATAGACCTTCTCTGTGTTCCTACCATGGGCATATTTTTACCCACTGTGTGGAGCTGACTTTGCACATATTCATTCTGCTATTTTAGCAGTAGGAGACTAGGTTAACACACCAGTCATTCACTCCTGGAGATCTGGATTCAGTTCCTGGCCTACATGACAAGTGATAATGAGTTTGGTTATTGAATCTCCAGGGGATATTTGTTCGCATTACTAAGCAACCACATAATTTGGCAAGATGCGTTAAGTATGTGCTAAGGATAAGACCAGGGGCCAATTGCTCAAATGACTGACACAATGCAGCCTCCCGCACATCACTGCACCGAGCCCCTCCTTTGTGCAGTGCTGCTGGAAGTCGGGAGAAGCGTGCAGGATTTTCAGCGGGTCCATTTCACTGTGTGTGCCGACACAGCCCAGTGCGCAGCCAGGCAGGTGCCATCTGAACCTGCAGACACACAAAGAAACACAACCTATGTCCCTGCTCTCAAACTCAGCACTTAACTCAAGGATACTTTAATCAGTTATGCATACTTTTTCAGCACTTGCTGTACTCAAGAAATAATAAAACATAATTAAAGCTGAGGGAAAAAAGGGACATAAAAAATAATTACTATATGTAATTATGCTTACCTATTGACATGGAACTCTGCAGGGTTGGCATTGCTAGGGCTTTCTCTGCAAATACAATGCTTAGAAAGGCTCATCTAAACAAAATGACAACTGAAACTTGTATGTTCACAAAACTCCATTAAAAAAGTGTGTTGCCCATTGCAAGTACCAGTAACACTGCTATGTCACACTGGCTAAAATTTCAGGCTTGAATTTCTTTGCAATGGGCAGATTTGGCAAAAATAATCACTTATCCTAAGGCTACTTCCAGCTGATCTTCTTTTGCCCCTAATCTATCTGACTGTGCCTCAGATTAAACAGCAGGCACGGGCAAGATTATCTAGATGTCCTCTAGACTGGTGGCACAACCACATGGGGAGATTGGGTCTTCCATGGATGGTACCTGTGGGTGGGTTGATATTTTTATTTTTATTTTAATTGCTATGATGTTTTTAACAAGTCTGGCAATCTCCTTTCCCTGGGCCTCCATCTAGTCGATCTGTGAGCTCTGAACACAGTGTCCATTCCAGGATTTGGGAAGAGAAAAGCAGACTGCCTTGTCTCTGCATTAGGATAGCCCATGTGTGGGTGCTATGTACCCAGAGCCCCCCAAGCAGGCAGGATTGGCTGTGTGCTCCTGCACCTATGGATCTTGGAAACTTTGGGACCAAAACATTGAGGTATATCAGGAGATTTAGACACCTAAGGACAAAAGGTGGTCTTCATTATTTTCTGGGCTGAGCTGTCTACATCATTTAGGTAAGGGATAGAGAGCAATCTGGATCCTTTCCTTGACATACTCCGGCAGAAATAAACCTGACTCATGAGCCAGAGCCATCTGCTACAGATTAAGGTTCAAAAGGGGTTAACACTTCCAGAAAATAGGAAATCCAGATGTCACTTCATCACCCAGTTGTATGACAAAAGTCAGAATTCATTGATAGCTTTTGCAGGAATGAAGGTTCAGCACCTGGCAGGTTTAAACCTGTAGAACAGAAGAAAAAAAAACCCACAAAAGGAATAAGTCTGCTGCCATTCCAACAGGAACAACTCTCATTGTGGGGATGACTGGTAGCTGAGTAAATCTGGAATAGCTGCAAATCAGGAAATTACTTGTCAGCCAATTCCAAGTCTATTTTGGCACACAAAGCTCTTGGGGGGGATAGTGGCAGGAATGAAGCATTTCTGTGTGATCATTTGGGAATTTTATGAATAAAAAGATAAAGTTCACTTGCTATGAATCACAGAAAACCAGAAAATTCTCCCTGCCACAACCAAGAAAGCTTATGAATAAAACTTCATTGAAGAGAAGCCATGGTGGAGCGTGATGTTACTCGTAAACAAACACCAGTCAGCTGATGTTCACCATGCCCTGGGACACACAGCCAGCAATTAAAGAGCTCCCATTTACATTGGAAATAATGCAATGGCACTGCTCCAGCTTTCAGAGAAGGTCTGGACAGTGCAAATTCTGAGCTATCATGGAAGGTGGATGTGAGAGTGGTGTTTCATCTCGTGCTGGTGAGAACGTGGGGCTCCCCCCATGCCGCCCCCGCCTTCTGGCAGTGCCTCTGAAACACAGGCAGGAACCTCAGAACAGCACTGTGGGTGAGAAAGATGGTTACAGCCCACCTGATTTGCCAGCCCACCCAAGAAAGCATTGAGTTGTGTCAGAAATGACAGATAAAACATTTGCTTTGATTTAGAGTGCCTGCCTTCTATTTAGGGGATGCCAGAGACTCCCAAAGTGTGAGCGAGCGGCAAAGGGAGGATGGCATCTAATCTAGTGCTTGAATTCATTTTATATTTATTTTTCTCTCTTCTCTCATAACACTCCACCTTCCCCAGATTTCCTCTAAATCAAGTTCTGCTCCAGTCTGATGCACTTCTTCATAGTTGTATAAACCTGTCTGCTCAAATGTTCCACCTGCAGAAAAGCTGTGCCAGCTTTAACTTCATCAAACCAGCCGTAAATCCCACATGTGCCAGAAAGTGCTGCTGAAATGCCAAAGCAAGCCACATTTTCCAGGTCTCCTGCTGGGAAAATGAAGCACCTTTAACCCCAAATGAAGAATTGTAAAAATAAAGGAAAACTACAATTGCTTTTTGCTAATTGGAAGACCATTAATATAAACACCACTTTCCTAATGTAAAGCTGTCCTTCCTCCTGCCAGATTCTAAGGATAATATCTTAATTTATTAGAGCATTAAGATGCATTCATCTCCTGCTAAAAAGCCCAAAATGATAATGATGGGAGAAATGTGAATATTCATCTGAGATAGGGGGGCTGTGAGGCCACACCGGTATCCCCTCCTGGGCACTGTGAATAAGGTGTCACAGAAAGAATCCTTCAGCTCTGCCAGAGCCCCAGGCAGGGTACCCAGAAAAAGCATGTTTGTCACTGTGGTGTCAACCATAGACACTTGACCAAGAACAGAGCTGGCACCTGTCTCCAAAAATAACAGGGCCCTAAAACTCCCAAGTAGATGGGCCTTATGATCCACTGACAGTGCTGTAAATCAAGGTTAAGCCATTGCTGAAAAGGCAGCTCAGAGGAAATAAGCGTCAAGAGCCACTTTACTTTTGGCACATCAGATACTGAGAAATGCAGGAATGTGCTAACAAAGGGCCTCTTGACTCAAAAATCTGCCTCTGTGTCACACAAAACATGAGCCATGGCAAATTCAGATAATTAGGGCCTGGTCTTATTTACAGCATGATTCATTATAATGCTGGTGGTGTCACTAGAGCTGGGGCTACTAACAGCAGCACAGAAAGTGGCCCTGTATGTTGAATCTACCATGCCTGGACATCTCTGACTCCTGGAAGCTGCTGAAACAGCATCTGCTGCAGGTCAGCTTTCAGCTGGAGGGATTAAGCAGCTCAGGAACTTGATAACAGGATATGGGCACATCCATCCCCACTCCTGGCTGCAGTTCAGCCCAGGTTTGCACTGATCTGTGTGAATGAGTGGCTGTGCCAAGAGGGGGACACAGCTGATGTGCTCTCCTTGTGCTGCCGCCCCATGGAAGTAGAGCCCAGCACAGCTCGGTTGTCTTACCAGGGCGAAACTGCTGGGAGCTCAGTTAATGCACTCATCTGTCCCTCAGCGTGAGGTCAAGGCATACTGGTGGGACAGGCATGGGGTTCTTCTAACTAGACTAGGCTTTAGAGATTATTTATGAATATTACTACCTCAGCACAGTCTGCCCAAATGAAAGCTAGCATTTTCAAGCAATTTGTGAGAAATAGAAATCTTCAGAAACATTTTGTTCTAAAAGTAAAGTAAAATTAATTTTGTTCAAACAACAGCTTAGCTCTTCTAAACTCCAGATTTCCAAGGTAAAAACCTGTTTATACTGTATCTGAATGTCAAAATAACCTGGTTAATCCAACAGAAAAAACAATCCCCTAACTTTCCCTCCAAAATCAAGAAAAAATTATCAGGAAAACACACCAAACATTAGGGATCAGCAGACTGCTTTGGGTGCAGGTTGTGTTACTGCATCAGTATTGACAGGTTAACGGGTCCAGGTTCCCCCTGCAGCCACTGAGAGCCAAGGACCAGCCATGTCCCCACGACTCCCCTTCCCTGTGGGGTTTGCAGAGATGCTGGAGATGCCCGCAGCCCCGCTGCTGCCCCGTGGTGCTGAGTTTGCTGCAGGGAGGAGCAGCTCCTCGCCCTGCGGGCTGTGCAGGCTCCTGGGGAGGGCAGCCGGAGCCTCCCAGGGCAGCTGGCAGGGACCCTGTGCAGCTGCAGCAGCAGGACCTGCCCCAGCAGGGTGAGGTAATGACACACTTGTGGTCTGGTGAGCTGGAACAGGAATTTCTCTGGAATCGCTTGCTGCTTATAAATGTAAAAAAGTGGTGTGCTTATACAATGCCGAGACTGAAGGCTTGAGCAGTGGGACAGATAATATAATACTCCTTCTGTGGCAGTGTCATTAAATAGAACTTTGCATAGAAGCCAAAGCACAGCACTACAAATCTCTCTCCCTGGCAAAATCCTCACTGCCTGCATTTTTCTGTATTGCTCATTACCACCAGGAGAATGATTTATTTTGAAATAGGAGGGAGAGGAGACACTTGGCACTGCAGCTTTGAAGAGTTCCAGTCTTCTGTTCTGCAAAAAGTATTCCTGCAAAAATACCATTAAGGAAAAAAGATAAAGGACTGCACATTGAAAGGAAGAAAAAGAAAAAATTTTGTACAGTGTGAATTCCTAGATGATTCACATCCTTTCCTCACTTCCTCGACATACATCTTTACAGTAGTGTGACATCTGTAAAGAGTCTTCCCTTGATGGGGAAATTCTCCAAGGAAGGTCAGCACAAGGTGTTCATGCGAAACAAAATCTCCCCCTGCCCTGGTGTTAATAGTGCTAATGGGAATGACTGGTAATGCGAGGCAGCAAATAGCAATGGCCTATCACATGGCTAAAGGATGGAGGCACTCATGAGATGGCAAATGTTGACATAAATTCTGAGTACATGACACATATGACATCTGCAGAGGGGAGGGCATGAGACAGCTGGATACTCTGTGTTTGAGAAATGAGAAACTCTAATTAATTAAGCTGTGGTGACCCCTTGGCATAGCAGAAAATACCTTCTTGCAATGTCTTGTCTCTATTTTAATGCAGTTCCCCAAGGGGATTCTAGGCACATGGGGTACCTATCAATTCCCCAGTCTCTTTTAAAAAAGGTTCAAAAGAATTATAATTCTTTGGCTGGCCCAACACAGTAATGATTTTGTTCCTCCTGAAAAAATAAATACATAATGATATTAAAACTCCTCTCTGCATTTAGTTTTAATTTATTGTGAATTCCTCCAGAATTAGAGGAAATGGCCTCAAGTTGTGCCAAGGGGGGGTTTAGATTAGATATTAGGAAAAATGTCTTTACTGAAAGGGCGGTCAAATATTAGAATTAGCTGCCCAGGGAAACACCACACCTGGAAGTGTTCAAAAGTATATGGATGTGGCATTGGGGAATATGGTTTAGTAGTGAACATGGTAGTGCTACGAAAATGGTTGGACTTGATGATCTTAGAGGTCTTTACCATTTTGAATGATTCTGGCATCATCTAGTCATAAACCAGAGGTACCTTTGACACCAAACTCCCTAAAAATGCAGTAACTCAGGGTAACCTGCTCTGGATTTCTGATGGCTACCAAATTATTCCCAATCTCTATAGTTACAGCTTCACCTTCCCTCTTTTTTTAATGTCTCAGGAAGCCAAGTCTGGAAGATGATTTGAAAAGTGCATTGGAGATGCTGAAGGTGACCACGTTTTTTTGTTCTCGTCCTCCACAATGTGGTGGCCAATGCTCAATTATGCAGGAGGCATTTGCTGCTTCTTGGACTTCCTGACTGATCCCCCCCATCTCAGCTGCAGAACCTTGCCTACCCCTCCTAGTCAGCATTTCTACCATCGTTAGCCATACACGTTTCCACTGAGTTTTTCCCACTGCTATCTGTGTGTTGGGCAGTTGTCACTTTGCTGCTGCCCCTTCCCTGGCTAAGCAGCCCTGGGAGTTGGGTAAAGTGGGTAGTGGGGCCGTGCTGACCCATTTGTCAGGAAAGAATCACTGGCTGCACAGCTCAGGGTTTGTTAAAGGATGCCATCATTTGGTCACGAACACGTAGGAGTGCCAGTAAAATCGGATTGCCAACCCTTTCCCAGCTCAGTGCAAGGGGAAACACCAGTGCTGACAATATGACAGCTTTCAGTCAGGCACCTGTGGGAATGGGACAGTGTGACAGGGAACAGGCTATTAGAGCATGCCATGTCACAGCCCCAGAAAATCCCAGAGCAGGGCAGTTTAACTACTACAGACTCGTTATGTACTTGTCTTCTTTCATTAGCTCTTGTCTAATCTCATTAAGCTAACAACCTAACCGATGGTAATAAACCCCTCCCTCAGCAAACACCGTGTAGCTCTACTTGGCATGTAGAGGAGATCCCCTCTGGCCCCTGTGTGTGTCAGGAAGGTGCTGTCCTGCAGCCCTGGCTCCTTGGTGGCAGCCAGCACTGCCCATACCTGCTGCCCTCAAGGCCAGGCAGCTCCCACCTTCTCCAGGAGCAAAGACAGGGGGAGAAGCACTCGTATAAACAGCAGCTCTTCCATAGGGCTGGGAAAGGGAATTTAGGCACAATTGTGCTATGCCCTGCTAACACTGAATCCTAACAAGGTTCTCCAGCAGCAGAGTGCAGAGCGCTGCATGCCCTGTGAGACCCTGCCTGGAGGACTGGCACTGTCAAGGATGCTCCTACAACTGGGACAGCATTTGGCCCTCGTGCACCAAGTTTTTACATTCTTTAAATATTGCACAGAATTATATTTCCACACCCAACTATGATAAAAATTGGCAATACACAGCAGATTTATTCACTCAGATTTATTCTTGTACTAGCAGCAGCAAAAATCTGCCTCATTGGTTTAGTCCATGTAGTTCCATTGGTGGAATTATTCATCAGCATTTCATTTATAAATCAGATTTTAGAAAAATTATTGGCAGCATCTCCCACTTTCAAATTCCAAACTTTAATAAAAATAGATTTCCTTTTCAGTGTTCTGTGTACACAGTATCCAGCAACAATTTTTTTATAATGTTTGTAGAATTCAGTCATAAATCTTTACCACCATCTTTCGTTTATGCTGTGGGTGTGCCATTGAGCACAAGTTTCATTAAAAGGGAAGATGGACAGAGGACAAGTCCTTTAGGTCCCCCATTGTTTCCCTAAATTGTTGCCCAGTAAGAACAACTATTTTGCTTCACCTTTCATAACTGGTTAGACTTCAGCTTTCTAACTTGCTTCAGAAAATTTGCTGCTCTCGGCTCCTTGAGGTACAGCTACAGGACAGGACCAGCTGCTGCCAGGGCTGGTGCTGAAGAGTTCATTGGGGTTGGTGAAGACTCTCTGGTCCTCCCTGCCAGCTCCCAGCCCACCCAGTCATGGGGTCAAGGCACCATTTGACATCTCAAGGAAGGGCAATCACTTGCTGAGATGATGTGATTTGACCACATGCCAAGCCCCCATGCCTCCTTATCCACTTAGAAACAGATTAGCACAGTGTGCATTTTGCTCAGAAATATCTGAAGATATTAATAAATGATGAGATTGATAGTGCAAACTATTCCTCACATAAATGCTACCCTCCTTCCAGCTAGAGCTGTGTCTCATAAGTCCATCAGGAGTCTCCAGGTTTTCAACTTCCATAAAAGACTAAGCTCTTGGTGGCAAGTGCAGCCTTCTGCTCCTGCTCTGGTGAAGAGGAGAATCCATTGGAGGCCATGACACAGGCATGTCCATTGGCCATTTCTTCTCCACACCCACAGGCAAAAACCAGTGGCAAATTCCCTCTTTAATCAAATTTGGTGTTGTAAGTGTATTTTTTTTAAAATACAAACATAGTTTTACAAATCAGGAAGGTTTTAACTTACATCTTCAGGGATATGAGTAGATAAAGCTTGTCTGCTTTAGTGGTGAAACACCACCAGGTGATTTTCCTGTCTAAAAAGGAGAAGGCAAATTTTGCTGAAAAACAAATTATCTTGCAGTACATGCATTAATTGTAAAAATTTATTTGATTAACAGAAATAGTTAAAAACCCCAGCTACTCATCTTATGCTCTAATCAAGAAAATACTGGGAAATAAATATTTTTGTTTACTATTTATAAGTGCTAATAAGTCTTATCCCATGAAGTAAACAATTTTTATTTCCAGTCCAAGAGATGCTCTTTACTGAAAGTAAAAAGCACAATCTGATTTTTCAAAACACACCAAAAATGGTCAGTATTAGAGAGGCCAGTATATGCTTGTAGAATTTCCCTCTCTTGTGATAATCCCCATCATTTCTCATCCTCTATGACTCCTCCTGCATATTTCAATTTACATGGCACATTTGCTCTGATGATTTATTAAATTAAATGGCAAAAGAGGAGAATGGGGAAGAGAGCCCTTATGTGGGAAGAGAGGTTTAGAACAGATCCAAAACAAAGCCCATTATGAGACAGATGAAAATCATAACTGGGCCACTTCTGTAATCTGTTTTTTAAGTAACATGAATTTAAAGTTTAGACTTTTTTTCCCCTTTGATATAACTATACTGTTGTGTGGTGATTTTTTTTTGTTTGTTTTGGGCAATTTGGGTTTTTTTTGTTAATTTTGGGGTTTTTTTTTTCCCAAGGAATACTTAAACTACAACAGCAGTAAGCAAAAATGTGGTGGATGTAAGGAGCACTTGATAGCAGGGCTTCAGCACTTCACAGAGAGAACACTGAGGGCAAGGCCTGTGGTTTACAGATCAACACCTCCTATTACTGGCACTTTTCAGGAAGCCTCTTCATGCTGTAAAAATGGTCTAAAATTATCAGCATTGTCTCTGCGTTTCCTTGAAAGTAAAACAAGATTTTGTACCCAGCAAGGAAATGTTACCCACTTTCTGCTTCCACATACTAAATGCCCAGTATTGCTGTTCATCTGTGGTTATTTTACTAGCAGGAAGATGGAAAGGAAAACTGTACAAATTCAAAAATGTGTCTGCAGACAGAATGGAGCTCATGTACCTATTCCATTACAGACTCTGACTCTGTTGTCTGCTGTGATAACAAATGCTTGTGGCAGCAAGAAACGCGAGCAGCCCCGCAGAGCCCTGAGCAGATCACTCTGTGCACGAAATGTGATCGGGCTATTGTTTAAGACCTGTTTTAGGGCATGAAAATATTTCTCTGTCAACGCTGTGAAGGTAAAACCAGCTCAAATTATCTGCTGTGTAAGCACCACTCACATGAATGCAATATGCCCAGGGACTATGAATCTTGCGACAGACCTTTCCTGCTGTATTATCCACAGCACACTCTACATTTCCAGATAGGAAATGCATTTCTTTGCTCCCTTGTGTTTGTTTACTTTGGTCTTCTCATTTCTATTTCACATTACTGATATCTGCGAGGCAGCTGGCTCTGTTGGGATGATAAAACTGATAATTTCAGAGCCACACATCCTTGCTCTAAAAAGAAAGCACTTTGCCTGTACCCCTCACGAGAAATTCAAGCGTGAAGGCTCACTCATGAACAGGGTCAAACCCTTTCTGGGAAGCACTGAGGACAGGAATTGCCCATTGCTGGTTGGAATTGTCCATTGCAAGGGCTCTCAGGAGAGTGCCCCTGAGGGGACGTGCTAATGCCCAGCCTTGTGAGATGCCACATGTGACATGGGGAGGCTGTGGAGCTTTTTAACAACACTGGCAACAGTGCTGCCCTTTCTGCAGTGCACATCATCATTCTCCTAAACACATGACCAGCAGCAGTGACAAAAAGGAAGAGCTATGAGATACAAGCAGGAACAGTTTAAGAATTTGGTATGTGAACAGAGTGGAGAACATAACAAAACCAAATTAAGCACTTTAGAGCCCCCAAATTAAATAGAACTGTCTAAAAATAGTTAAGATGACAACAGCAAGCAATACTCTCACTAAAATACTTTAAATTTTGAATGTAAAGAATTTTAAAATTCCATCTCCTAAAATTTTAAAATTTAAAATTTTACCTCTCCTAAAATTAATTTTAATATTTAACCTGAGGCATTGAAGGCACTTATAAATAAAGCAGCCATCAATAAGTACTTTTAACTGCTACGTCTCTATGGAGATTTGCTGGCTCACCTCTGCCATTGCTACATGCAAGCTGAAAGAATGGGATCATCCCAAGGAGGACAACAGGCTGGCTTCTGCTTTGGCTGCTGCAGGTGCTCCCCCGAACTGCCAGCCCTGCCCTGCCATAGGCACAGCACATCCCACGAGCAGCAGCAAGAAAAGAAAATCTTAAATGCAGCACAAAACACACAAATGGCTGAACAAAGGAGCACTCTGCAGTCAAGCAAAAAGAAACTCAAGTCCTGGTTCCTTTCCTAGAAATATTTGTACCAGTCTAAGATGATCGTACAGACATTTTCCCAGGGAATAAAGTAATCTTGTTTTTCTGAAGATAACAGTACAAACCTAAAACAAAAAGGGTAAGGAGTTATTGTATCCATTCCAAGAATTTAATCTACCAAATACACTTCCACACAAAACCAACACACTAACATGAAATCAACTTCTCTTTATTCATCTGACTTGTTCTTGTGAGTCATACTAAAAGAATAGCAAATGTTTTTCAGATTCAAAATCTGAAAAATTTCAACTCAAAGCACAAACTTTTGAATGGTTCAATGACATACTAAACCAAGCATAGTTCCTTTTATTCCAGTTTAACATCAAATTCCAAAATCTCCTGGCAGATCCTACATTGAGGATCTTTGCCCTGTTAAGTCTCATTTCTGCTAATCATCTGCTGAAAGCTGAATAAATAGGCTTTCAGGGCAGCCAATGTGCTCTGAGGGCTTTGGCTGTCTCTTGATATGGAGGATCCAAATTTTCCTAGTTCCTGGTTCTTTTGGTTGTTGTAGTTTTGTAGTTTTGAGAAAGATTATGCTAATTCCTTGAGAGTATACCAAGCTTTTTTCTTTTTTTTTTTTTTACTTCAGTAATTATTTCCACATCTTTGAGTGCTTCCAGCTTTAGAAATATTTCCAGGATTCCTCCTGGTAGTCACTTTCCCCATCACATAAAAGGTGGTGAGCACGCCACATTTGTTTTTCAGTAACTGGAAGGCCTATAGCTAGCTGTGGAATAAAACTACTCCAAAGCCAACCTTGGCTCTGTTTCATTTTCAAAGTTACTTCTTACTTCCACACAGCATTAATTTGGGGATACAGCAAACACATTTGTCCTAATTTTGAAATCTGACTCAAGGGTTTCAAGTGTTGTTTTCACTCACACTGCAGTAGATCTTTCCACTTTAAGGAAACATTTACTACATATTTTCAACCAATTTGAGGTTTAAAATCTCCTTAAGGTGATGACCTTCACAATGATCCATTTCCATCACAGCTGAATTTAAAATACTTCTTTGAGAGTACACTCTACTTAATTTTCCATGCTGAAAGAGACTTGGTTTAGAAAGCCACTTTTTTGCACAGAGTGGATTCCCAACTAAGTTTTGAAGCATATCACAAAAGTTAGGGAGAGGTAGGGAAAATCAAAGTAGTAAAGAGACTTTCAGAGTGATGGGCAAAGAGGACAAGCTGGTGACCTGCTCATCACAGCAGGATTGACTTGGCTGTCCTCACTCATGGAAGGAGGCCAAGGCATTCAAAGGGAGCTTCACTGAGGAAGTGAGCTGAAGCTCAGTGTGAGGGTGACAAGAATTATCTTCAGCTGGACAGAAAAGCCAATCTCTCCTGCTCAGTCCTCTCCTAAAAGCTGTGCCTTACCCCATAAAACCACACTGTGGTTTTATTTGCATTTCCACTTGGAAGTCTGAAAGACAGGGTGATACAGGGCTCTGTGATGCTTTAATTGGTTCACTTGGGAGCCACCCAGATTTGAATTCCTTATTTATGTTAATCACAGGCTGAAAATTCTCTTTCTGCCAGAGAAGTTCTTCCTATTCCGCCCTCACTTAACGTCATAGCAGGGAAACATACATGAATGCAATTAACATTTATGTTCTTGACTTGACTTGGACAGAAAAAAATAGTCTCTGTCAGCTAGTGTAAAATGTACCACTTCTATTTTTATTTTAAGAAGAATTAAATAGCTTAGGCTTTTGAAAAGTAACAGACAAGGGCTATGTACCCATCAATTCTACTTCATAGTCTCAAATGTTACATGTATATATTTGGGTGATTAAAAAAATCAACAGGAGAAACCAAAGGGTTTTCAAAAATGCCGATCAACTTCCCCATTCCTGGGTTCAGAATTCCTTGACTCTTCAAGAAGTTGGAAGGAACTAATTTTCACCCCGTGGAAAAGCAAGACTCAGCCGACTCTGTTGCATGCTCCAAAAGTTCATGGGGACAATTTGGAAGAGGAAGTGTCTGCCTACACCAGCACATGGCTTGGAGTCAGAAGAGGATTGTCAGAGTGGAAGAGCTGAGAACCTAAGGACGATGCTGTAGGAGCTTTGTGAGCTTTACCTCACACAAGTCTCCACTCTGCAGCCATGCACTAAATGTCCATTACCAGCTGGGGGGCATCATGTGTGGCGGACTGCACCTTCCCACTGAGTTTCCTCTGGAAAGTACCAAATTTGTGTCCTTCACCACCCTGTGACAGAGCCAAAGCACAGTCAAGCAGGATGCTTGGATGAAACACTTCAAACACATGCTCCTGGTCAAAACAATACCCATGGAGACAAATGGACAGTGACCAGACAAAGCTGATGAGTGGCATCTCCATCTGCCCCAGGAAACGTGACAGAACAAAGTGCCACCTCTCCTCAGCCCTACTGCAACCTCCTACCCTTGTGTAGCTGAAGGAGGCCATCATACCTCTTCTATCCCTGATGTTCATTCTCCTGTACTTTCATCAGTTGGCTTAAGAAGAGGCAGTATGGGTCCACTACATGAAAGAACTAGTCATTCACAAAGCTCATAGTCTTTAAATTCTGGTAACTTGCACTGGACATAGGTGTAACAGGACTGGTAGATTTAGAACAGTGTGAAAGAGGTGTGTGAGCCTCCAGCCCAAGCAGCAGCAGTGCCCCACTGATGAGAGAGACCTTGTGGAGTTGGCTGGAGTTGCCCCATATTTTCCCCAGCATTTCCCCCCAGCACTCATTCTGCCATTCCCACACCCCCTGTAATATGAGCAGCAGTTCATCATGATTTCCTCACCATTTACGTTGCCCTGTGAAATGTTATAATTACCCTGATGCAGAACAATGTAGAGAACCACCAGAGGACTGACTCATCTGACTCACTCATCTATCTAACTGCCTTTGATAAATGGAGATGAGGAACCTGATTCTCTTTGGAGAGCCACAGAGATTTGGTCACTTTAGGGGAAGCTCCAAGCCAAGCTGATTTTTCCTGCAGTGGGAGGCAGGGATATTGCAGGATGGGGAGGACAGCAGTTCCTGAAGCACCTCCTGCCTGGGCAACAGAAGCACTGTAGGAAAGTCTGTTCAGACCAGACATCTTTCTCCCATGTGCTTCCTCATCTCCAGCATAATAGCTGCATATATAGCCTCCAGCATAGTAGCCTCTCTGCCCCAAAATCCTGAGTGAATGAATGAATGAATGAATACTTACCCTCTGGCTTGTTTATCCTTCAGCTGCTTGAATTCCATTCTCCTATTAACCACAATCCACTCAAAGCAATGCTTTTTAATCAGCCCTTCCTCCTCCTGTCCAGTTTCTCTCCCAAAAAGTCTGCTCCAGTTCATGTAGATCTACATCTTCCAGGTTTGCCAACATTATGTTTTGAATTTATCTATGTCTTTTAAATAACAAATATTTATCTTCCTCTTGTGTCCTAAGGAACTAAGAGAGGGAACTTGATCTTTAAAAACTCATTTTTTTTAAAAACCTCCTGTTTTGTGTGTCATTCATTTGAGTTACCGAAGACCAATTTTCCCTTAATAAGGTTTCAGGGACCTGGAGAACCTGGACAGGACAGATGAAGTGGAATTGCTTCATTTCTAATAAACCATAGGCATAGTGCAGAGTGCTCTGAGAGTATTTCATTCAGCACTTATTTACTGTTCATAATTCACCTCCTTCTGACAGAGAAGGGCATGATAGAGCTAATTTAATATTTCCATGGTCAGATTCCATTCATATTTGAGTGAAATATCAGTAAATAAAACTGAAGCACCATTTATTAGGCTTCTGAAATTGTCACAGGTTAGGTTATCAAACACTGTGAGACGACAGCATGAAAATTAACTTACTATCCTGCTCACCAGACAGTGCCCAAAGAATTACTCAATCTGGGTGACCAATACTTTTGAGAAGACCTGAGTTCTTCCAAAAATATGGCCCAAATAAAAAACTCCTGCTGAGATAAATGAGAAGCATGTCAATATGGCAATTTATACAGAATTGTTTATTGGAGCTGAGCAAAACTCTTTGGTTGGGGTGGAGAGAAAAGAATGTGTGTTTGGTGTACGGGAATCATGGGATGGATTTGTGCCAGATTGCTCCAGGCCACAAAATATTAAATCTTTCTCATGCCCCAAAGGAAAATGTTCCATCTCAGGACTTATCAACTGAAGCAGAGTTGGGGTTTTCCCTCCCCAGAGACTTATCTATTTCAGTCAGCACCTAATGACTGGCCATTGCCAAGTCCTGGAGATATCAAGAACATTGGCTTAGATTGGTGTTTGCAAGTCCTGCAGCCTCGCCTTTCAGCAATTTCCCTCGGATTTATTGAGATCCAGAAATCTGAAAGATCTAAATAAGGATGTTACAGAAAGTTTAGGAAAAATAAAGATTCTTTCAGCCACTTGTAGATTCAAGGTAGATCTGAACTAATGCTGAGTTTCCGAAATACTGAAAGAAATATTTCCTTCTCTTTTCCCCAAATACATTAATTTCTTTAGCTTACTGCAAGGTAAAAAAGGGAAATGTGGAAATTGCATAAAAGAAAGCTTGATCTCACAATATTTCCAGCTGCCTTTGGCAGCTTAAAGAATATTGCATAGGTTGCTGAACTACTGGTTGTACATCCAGCCTGACCCTTTGAAGTGCACACATCTTAAGTTCAAAGTGAGTCAGAGTTAAATAAAGTGATTTACTTAAATTGCCCATATTTTGATTTCTCAAGGGCCAAATGCCCCATTTAATTTGAATGCCACCAACGAACAGCAATATATTGAAAGTCTGGAAGAGACCAGAAATTGACTAAGGCTGAGAGCAAGGACTTACATAACCCAAGAAGAACTACATCAACATTCCCTACTTATAACCCATCACGAAATAAAAGGATTTTGCAGGCAAGGCAATTAATGTAAAGAAATGTAAGAAAGATACAAAAAAATATCAGAACTAGTCAACTAGGTGTTTTAGCTAAATTTATGCTTCAGGGCTATGATTTATTCTAGTGGATGTGACACTTATTGGACTGTCATAGTCCACCCACAATCAGTGTTATTTGCCAAATCAAGTCATGCAAAGACCAGGCAGGGAAGGATCATTCACTGAAATACAGTACATCTATCAAAAGGGTTATTTTCATGGACTTGGTCTCTAATCAAGCAGCAAATCATTCTCCAGTTTTGCTATCAAGGACCATTACTTTTAGGAAGTGCTTAATCTGAAAAAAATGCATCTATTTGAAACTACAGGGCATCTGGTAAGATATACTGAAGACAGGGGAAATGAAATACGTGCCACACAATTTACCCTCCCGGCAGCACTTTATGAATAGCTTATTTGTGGAGAGAGAGGTGAGTTGCCAGCAAGACAGGAGTTTTAGCTTCCTATTTGTCTCGTTTGCTGAGTTATTGCGAAGGTCACTCCTGCGCTTCAATTGCCTGAGTGCCACTTTTGATGGGGGAATTTTCAGATTATATCCCAGGTGCCTCAAATATTTGCAAAAGGCTTCAGGGTACATGTGCCTTTTTAATTTAAGTGCCCAGATAAAATTACAGTTACGTCTCCACATTAAAGCATTTTCCCATCAAAGTCAGGGTAAAAGCCTGTAAAGCATCAATTTGCCCCATCCAGACACAATTGTTCTCCTGCAGGTAAAACATCCCTCCCAGGGCATGCTGTGCCACCTGGATGCAATTCCTGGGCCATTTACTGCATCCCTGTGACCTGCCAAGCATCCCTTGGGAAATCCCAGGGGACTGTATACACATACAACCCAGAGGAGCAAGCAGCAATACCGAGGTTGACTCCCAAAACAAGTTTGTCCTTTCTTTCACATAACACAGACATTGCAGACCTAATAATTGAAACAAATCCATTGTGAAGAGACAGGGACACAGAACCCTCTATCAGCTCTCAGAAACCAACAGTGATGGTGACACAGGGCTTGCACCATCTGAAGAATTACTGTTCTTTTCTCTGAGTTTGCTCTCAAGGACAGTTTTTCTCAGTGGTCAAAACAGGCCAAGGTGTCCCCACCCCTGCACCGCAGGTCAACTTCCTGATGCCTTCTGTAATAGCAAAAAAAGATGAATAGACATAACAGACCTGATAAAATTTCATGCTGGGATGGTTGAATTCTGCTGGACATCGTTCACTGTAATACTTTGCTCCAGGAGTGATCCCACTGGAATTCATGGGGACAATTATTTTTTGAGCAAGGAAAAAATGAGATAAAAACAAGCACCAAATAGATGTAAGCCTTCTTCTACATATCTTCTCTTCCTTATATCTGCAGATCTCTTCTAGATTTTTAAGGGAAATATTTTATTAAAAATTGTTCTTAACTGTTTTCACAAAGGAAGAAATTTAGTTGCTGCTTAATGAACCCCACTACTAGTATTTTTTGTTATCCACAATGCACAGCCCATACAGAATTACTTTGCAATGGCCATTCAAAATGTGATCTAGATAATGAAACACATTAGATCAATTGGTGTCTTGGGGCATCCCCTCTGCTGCCACCCACTCACTCTGCCTGCATGTGTCTGCTGGTTCCTGACAGCACAAGGAAATGCCTCTACTTAGTCACCATCAGGTAAGCACATACGTCCAGAAATGCCCAGAGGAAACCAGGTTTACCAGGTTTTGGATCTAGCTCTAAGCGCAGATAATCAACAAAGCAAATTTTTTCTTTTTCACATATTTGTTTCAATTACAGCTTATTGAATTCTCTGCAGCCACAGAGAGGACTCAAGCAATCATCAGTGCTGCTCAGAAGGCAATTCAGGATGCTGTCTGGAATATTTGTCCTTTTTAATCATCTGCCACACATTGCTCTTTTAGGATATTGTCACTCAGAGACTGAAGAACAAAAAGGAACATTAAAATGAAAGGGTGTCTGTTTGAATGTGGCAATTCCCTGCATAAAAATGAGTGCCATTAACAGGAAAGCCCAACCTATCTCCAGGCAATATTTCAAGTCCTTGTCTGCCAGTAACGTGGAATTTAATTCCTTCATATTATTCAAATTATACACTACAGGAAGAAATTATGAGATACTGGTCATTTAAAATACTTTCTTTAAAATATATAATTAAAACAGCTAGCAGACCTACGGACAGCAATTTTATCATGGCAGTCTAAAAAAATCTGAATTTATGGCATTTACAAAGTGTCATTTTCTCCTACAGCCTTTAGTAAGTAAACCATGATTTAAATGTTTCCCTAGCAGTCTCATTCATGTAGCATGTAAAAACAGTAAATGAAATAGTAGTGGACCAAAATAGGTAAAAAGGAGTCCTATAAAAAGAAGATATACAGTGCTCATTCCCTCCTTAGCTCAAAACTTAAACTGTGCTCAGTGTTTTCCCTCTTCCTAAAGTGCATGGTTACTGTCTGGTTTGGAAAGACCTGGGGGACTGAGTATTTGGGCCAGACTTTTATCTCGGTTGTCTGATTATAAATCTAAAGAAGCTTGCTGATCTCAAAGGTATTATTCCAGTTTATGGGTTAGGAGAAGTTCTGCCAGAGCAGTGTACATTTACAAGAACAACACCCTTTCTAAACTCAGCAGTTGTTCAAACAACTGAGCTGAAAATTATCTGTGTTGTTGGGAACTGTCACAAAAAGGGTAGGACCACAACTGATAACATCCTATTGGAGACAGACTCAAAGAACTGGCATTGTTCTGCTGGAGAAAAAAAGGCTCCAAAGGCACTTTATAACACCTTCCAGTACCTACAAGGGGGCTACAGGAAATCTGGAGAGGAACTGCTCACAGGGGCATGTAATGACAGGACAAGGGACTAATGGCTTTAAATTGAAAGAGGGTAGGTTTAGAATAGATATCAAGAAAAAAATATTTACTGTGAGGGTGGTGAGGTACTGGAACAGGTTGCCCAGAGAAGCTGTGGATGCCCCAACCCTCTCAGGGTTCAAGGCGAGGATGAATGAGGCTCTGATTAACCTGGTCTGGTGGAAGTGTCCCTGCTGTGGCAGGGGAGTTGGAATTAGGTGGTCTTTAAAGTCCCTTCCAACTCAAACCATTGTTTGATTCTGTGATTCTATGCCTAATAGCTACATACTGGCTTCACCACTACATTCAATTTTTTTCCCTCTTTAGTCTTGTGCAAATCACTTCTGAAATCCAGGGCGTGCTCAGCAATGTATTCATGTTGTATGCACCATTATGAAACTTGAATGCCATCAATGCTAACATTTAAAAATTTCTTTCTTCTCAAAACAGCAGGGAAAAATGTGTCCTGAAATGGTGTATAACCGTGTAAGAACTTGGTTCAAAAGGATTTTAAAAGGAAGAAAACCCACCACAATCAAGAAGGTTTTTCTGGCTTGCTTATATATATGTGTGTGTGCATAAAAAAAAACATTCTTCGCTGAGAGTGAGGCTGTGGAGAAATTCCAGCAAGTACATGTACCACTTTTAGGATCAAATATGTAGTTTGTAATTTTATTTGTGGCACACTTAAGCAAAAGGCCATATTTAGAGGGGAAATTTGGCATCACTTCCAGAATGAAAAGAGATGGGGGGGTTAAATCACTCCGGAGCAGAATATGCATTTGAAAATCATATGACCCAAGTTCACATCTCCCCTGTCTCTGGATAGCTGTGAGCACACAGGAGGTGGATGCTATTTATTTATTTGCTTATGTACTGGAACAGTTCCACTTTTCTATAAAGCACATGCTCACTGGAGCAGGAATCCACATTGCTCCCTTCCCAGCTCAACTACTGGCAGGATGAATACTGTTTCTGCTCTGGCGAGTACATTTAGTACTTCATAAAAAAACACCTTCAGGACTAATGGCTGAAAGCAACCATGCCAAAGCTTAAGGCATAGTCCTAGTTGGGGTGTAAACTTGCCTTGAATTGAGCAGACGTGGATGCCTTCCTGTTCCTGCTGTCATGCTCATTGGCTTCTCCACTGGGTTGGCAAACAGTGCTTAAGTCCTATAAAGCACCCACTCTCAGGAGAAAAATCCAAACAGGAACTATTCAAAATATTTCCCCAACCCAATTTGGTTGGGGTTTTTTGGGGTTTAGGCTGGTTTTACAAGATTATGTGATGTTACAAATTGCCTGCTTCTCCAGCTGCCCTTGGGACTTGGAGCCTGCTGGGCACTTTCAGCCAGACCTGAGGAGCAGAGTGGAGCTCCAAGGTGGCACCATGGCCCTGCAGAGGAGATGGTGGTGAGCCCACACCAGCCAGGAGAGCCAGAGAGAGGGAGGAAAAGAGAGCCACAGTCTGAGCTCTTGCATAGTGAAAGAGCTACAGTTGGACCATATATTTCTAAACAACAGAGCAACCTCATGAGGGAACAGCTTTGGCTGGAGAGCCTACCAAGGGATGCACACACATTGCAGCTGCAACTTAATTCAGTTAAAAGTCAATCAAGCAAGAGACAGGCATCCATTGGAAAGCAGGCATTGTTAGTTTGGCTGCTCAAGGAGCAATTTGCCTATTAGCTGAGACAGCACCTCTCTCAATGGTAAGCTGAGGGAAAAATTAATGCAACTTGAAAAGGAATATGGGGGCACTTAGGGTTAGTAGGAAAGCATAACCTGAGAAGCAAATATAATGAGTAGAAGACTACAAATTTAATATGTCTTTTTCACAATTAAAACTGAAATAAAACAATAGTAGGAAGAGTTGTCTTCACAAGCCAAAAATTGAACTCATCTAGTTCACTGTGCCAAAAAAAGTCCTAAATATAAGGCATCTGCATCTTCCTTTTCCATGCAAAAATGTATTTTTTCTGTTCTGCAGGATTCTAAATACCATCTGATTTCTGAAAAAACCCCAAACATTATTAAAAGCTTAATTTAATGTCTCAGAGTTTAAGTTATGGGATTTTATCTGCCAATATATACAATGTTAAAGGACCTTTAAGGATTTCTTAAAAATAAAAATAAAGCATTTTCTGTTCTGCCTCTAATACTGATGCACAGGCAATTGCAGGAGTTATGTGAAGTGAACTGGATTTTAATTGCTCACTTTAAAGATATTAGTATATTGATTTATGTTTAAAACACCTTTTTGTACACAAGGGAAATCTATACTCCAGCATCTCATTTTCTCTAACCTTTCTCTGTTCTAAGGTTCACAGACAGACTGTGCTTCTAGTGAAGCTTCTCAAGTTAACTTCAGTCCTTTACATTTTCCAACTTCTTAGCAGAAATAAACACCTCTAAAAATTTGCAAAGAATAAGGATCTGATCCTTTCAGATTAAAAATTGATAGAGCACTCTCTGCACAACTATGCATGCAGGAAGGTATTTTAAGAAAGTGAAATCTACTCTCAAAATCAGTGGGGGAGATTTCACTTTAAATATTAAATAAAGAAATTAACACAGCTGTGAGAAACATGGGAGATCTGTTTCCAGAAATTAATCACAACTTAAGTCTGAAAGCATCAACAAATGTTATGAGGGAACTTAAATATCCTCAGCAATATTTTCTGTGTAGATAATACAGTATTCCCTGATAACTCTGTTACTCAGTGCAACCATAAACAAGCCTCTTTCTTTCCCCAGCTTTGTTCTCTAAGAGTGCAGCGAAAGCTCATGATAAAACAATGTTCTTTTTCCCCTGGAGCACACTGGATGCCTAGCACTCTCTAACTCCTATGACTTGCCAAAGTTTCTAATTTAGAAATTACAGAGGTTTAGCCTGAGAAGCTCAGATATTCAGCTATACATTGTTGAGGGAAATCTCCTTTCCTCTTGGCAAAATATGACTTGCATATATGCAAGCACATAGCTCAGTCTGGATTTCTCATACTTCAGGAATTTGAAATGATCAAGACCAAGCTGCACTTTGGGTTGCGACAGAAAAGCTCATGCACAAGTTCATGTCTAGCTGAGATATTAGTTTGGTTTTTCACATTGCTAAGCTTAAAAACCCTGAAAATGGAGGGGAAAAAAAGCCAGAATAATAGAAACGTTTTGGGAGGTATAAACCTGAAACCAAGTTGAAAAAAAAAGGAGCCTTTTTTATTCCTAGCACTACAAACCACAGCTGATCAAGCTGGAATGACTCTGAAGGAAGGTCCCACATTCCTCTCACAGTTATGAATGGATAAGTCTCAAGTACTGCCTTGGGCATTACTTGGATGGAACACCAAAAGGGTAAATGTTTATTTAAGTCTATGTCAAACACTTTGAATGTTTTCAGTATACAAAGCTGAGCTAGAATGTCATGAGTCAGTGAATACTGGGACATTATGGTATTTCCTCCTCTGCTGTAAAGGTATTTCATCTTAGAAACATGGGTTTGGTTCTGATTAAATTTGGGCACAAATTCAGGCTGGTGCTTTATTTATGAATAAGGATATTTCCATTCCCTGAAATTAATTCCTGGACCTTAAAAAAACACCTTCCACCAGACCAGGTTGCTCAGAGCCCCATCCAGCCTGGCCTTGAACACTGTCAGGGAGGGGGCACCCACAGCTTCTCTGAACATCCTGCTCCCATGCCTCACCACCCTCACAGCAAAGAATTTATTCCTAGTATCTAATCTAAACCTGCCCCCTTTCAGTTTAAAGCCTTGTTTAAAGCCTTGTCCTGTCACTACATGCCCTTTGAAAAATCCCCAAAAAGCCCAAGCCTTTCTGAGGGCTTGGGTACAGGAAGGTACAGGAAGGTACAGGAAGGTGCTATAAGGTCTCCCTGGAGCCTTCTCCAGTGTGAACACCCTCAACTCTCTCAACCTGTCCTGACAGGAGAGGTGTTCACCCTTCTGATCACCTTCATGGACCTCCTCGGGACTCACTTGGACAGTTCCATCTCCACATCCTCATGTCAGGGCTCCCAGAGCTGCAAGCAGCTCTCAGGTGTGGTCTCATGAGAGCGGAGTAGAGGGGGAGAATCACCCCACTCAACCTGCTGGTCACGCTGTGTCTCACTGTTGTGGCCGGGCACAGTCTCCTTCCTCCTCAGCTGCTCTACCTCTCCTTTAACCCTTGTTTCCTCTACACCCATCTTAGTATGGAACTGGGACTTGAACCCCACTCAAAACTCCTGGCTGTGCTTTGGGTGGGTGTTCCAGAGGAGTGCACTGGCTCAGCTGTAACCACAAGCCAGAGGTGAGTGGCAGAGCCAGTCTGGTGGCAGCAGAGAGAAAGCTCCAGCTGGAGGGAGAGGCACTCTCAGGTGATAGCCCTCCATGCCAATGGTGCTGCAAAACCCTGTGTCCTTCTGAGGAGCAGGTGAACACAGCTGCCAAGCACCAGGAGATTCAGGAGAAAGGTGATGGACAGAAAAAGGAACACCAAGTTTACTTTACTGTCTTCTTGCCATGGGGAAACCTGCCAGCCTGGACAACATGACCTAGCAGAGAGCCATCTGACAGAGGGCAAGGAATGAAATTCAGTGTAAGACCTCCAGGAGAGGTAAATTAAGGTCTGTCAGACAGCTAAAGAGGAGAGGTAAATTAAGGTCTGTCAGACAACTAAAGCACCAAATAAAATCCCAGGCACCTTTTCAAAAACCCCTGAAGGGTGACCAGAGGCAGATGGCCACAAAAAAGGATAAGGCTAGGACAAGCCTGGACATCATAACTTTCTATTCATCCTCCCAAGTGGGTCCCTTTTATTTATTTATCATGTGGGACAGAGGCTGATTGTGTCCACTCTCCAAATCCCCCAGAAGCTGCCCTGGCTCAGTGTTGAGCAGGGCTGGTGGCGCTGAGCTCCCACGGTGTTTGCAGGGATGGTAATGAAACGCTCCAGCAGAAACTAACACTGAGGGTGGGGCAGGGGGAAAGGAGAGACAATGATTGTTTCTAAGAGGTTCTTTTCTCAATCTATGAAGACAAGACGAGAGCAGTGCCATCTGTGTCAGCTCAGAGTGCGCTGGCTGGTTATGTTCTCTCAGTGATATTAAATGGACTCAATAATTTTAGTTTTCACATTTCCACTTTTTACGATGGTTCAGAAAATCCCCCACAGTCTTTTAAAAGTTATTTTGCTACAATGCAATTTAACAGCAATTCAATGAACTTTCCATGAGCCAGGATGGCATTGACACAAACAATAACACCACCATTTGCCAGTCACAATAATTTTCTTTATGCCCTTAGTAAGTCCATGGCAAGTTCAGCAATGTATCCAAAGACAAAGTTGAAGGAAAAAATGCCCTATCCCAAGCTTTGCATGAAGTGCCAGTCACTGGTACAGCACCACCATCTGTTTTGCCATGTACAGGCATTACAGCTTCCAGAAGCCCAGTAAAGCTCTTAGACGTCAAACTTCCTTATAGCTTTGGACCATCTGCTTCTTCATCCCAAAGGTTTCTCTACCTACCCCCTTATATAGTGTTTACCTAGGCTAAGGACCAGAAGAAAAAACCCAGACCTCCTGAGTAAGGACTGTGCACCTTCTAGCACACACTGGTTCAATAGTACAGTTACAGCAGCCTAAAAAATTATCTTGGCCAAACTGTGTTTAAATTCCACATTTCACAACTACACATAAGGGTAATGTGACATGTGATGCTTCCAGGAATGCATGCAAAGGCTCAAAACAGAATTATAATGAATTCCCAGGGAATTTATCAACAAAGACTTTTCTCTTATTCATTCCTTTAGCAATGATCTATCTTAAAGGATAGCACAAGAATGTGTAGAGCTCACAGCATCTTTGTTTGTATACTTTCTAATAAAATTTAGATCCCTAGAGATAAATATCTTTTGGATTACCCCTTTTTATGCCTGAGTTCACTGCACTTTCCCACTGAGAAAATATTCTGTCAATCAACGTGGGTCCTGCTTCCTCTTTGTCATACGCCAGTTTTCCTCCACAGTGTCAAATCCAGAACTGACAACTTACAGCAGGCAGAACAGATGGAAACACAACTGCCATGAGCTATGGAGATGCTGCAAACTACTTTTAACAAATACCAAAAATTTATGAATGGTTTATAAGCAGCCTGATTTAAAAGGTGAAGCAGTCACCACAGCATCTTCCAACCATAGAATCTATGTCTGCAGTTAAGAGGGTACCTTCAGGGGCAGCTCAGTTTAGCTTATATTCAAATATAACAGAAGAGCTGGTTATTGGCACCCTGCTGAGTGCCCAGAAGTGCCACACACAGAAAACCTGCAGGATCCTGGGACTCTGTGTAGGTCAGTCACAGAGCCCCCCTCCTGCGGCCCCAGCACCACCCCAGCCCTGTCCCACCTGCCTGCTTACAGAAGAGCCTGGACCTTTTTGAGTCCCTTGCTAAATTCTCATGATAGCTTGGCTGGAGAGGCAGAGGTTAGACAATGCATATCTCAAGAATAACCCAGTTTTGCTCCAGCAGGCATCAGCTGACCCAAATGTTGTCTCTGTGCATGCACTGGCTTAGTTTTCAAGCTTTTAATGTTGTATACATAAGCTGGTATGACATGCACTTTTATCTCCAGTACTTGTTTTTTAATGTCATCTTAGCCTCCTGAAACAACAGAATTTCTCCACTTAGCAAACCATGTAACCTCGAAATAAGAATAATTTGCTATCAACACACAAATCAAACAGTTGGGAAGGGGAAAACAAAGACATAAAAAACACATGGAGCGTACTTCTGAGAACAGAAACCAGGCAAGCAATGGTATAAGTAAGATTATAGCAAGAAAAGATCTCACTACTCTCTGGGAAGTAAGATTTTCAGTGTACCACCTGAAGATACTCACATGAATACCATCTGTGTAAATCAGACTAGAGAAAATGTGCCCCTGTCTGGGCAGCCAGTGCATTAAGAAATAGATAGGACTTCTATGGTAAAATTTGAAAGCTTTTCCAAATTTATGGCATAGAGGTAATTAAAACTAGTGAGAGTTCTTATATATGCTTATTGGCTTCCAGCTTCCCAATACCTTTTTGCTTTATATTGCTAGGCCATTTCTTTTTCTTGTGCTAGAGATATATCAAGTCTTTTAAAAAATAAAGGCTAAGAAAGGCAATTCAATCCTCCAGATAAGTAGTTTAACACATGCTTTGCTTAATTGATTGGAAAACCCTAGAAGTTTCTGAACTTAGACAACATAACTTCTCCAATGTCTGTGCTGTTTAGTATAGAGTGAGACAGAAGAAGGGATAGGAGCCACAGGAGAACACACCACCTTTGGGACAGTGCTGGCTGCAGAAGCTCGCTCTGCTGACCCACAACCATCACTGCCCCCTTGCACTGCCAATTGCTGCCCCTCCTGGTTTTGCAGAGCTACCAAGCTGCACTGATCACCCAAGAGATCGAACTTGAAAACAGCCACTCAAAGTACACCATAGAAATGGCAGCTGCAGAGCACTGCAGCCATCCTTTTACAACCAGCTCCCTCCTGGGAATGGTCCCCAGGCTGAGCACAGCACCAGGCCCAGGAGACTGCTGCCAGCTGGGCAGAGCTGGTGCACCTGGCCAGGCTCATGCTCACCAAAAGCCATCTGTGTCTGTGCTGCTGCCAAAGGAGATGGTCCCCACCATCCTGATGGGCCCTCTCTTTCCTCCAGCCTTGTCTCTTTCATTCACACACACACACACAAAATATTCTGAGTCAGAAGGGACCCACAAGGAATGATCATCGACATCATTGAGTCCAGCTCTTAAGTGAATGTCCCGTATGGGGACACCAGTGAAATCAGTCCATTCAAGGGTTTAGGTGGACTGAAAACATAACCCTTTTTCTTCTTTCAGTTTTGTTTTGTTGCAGTGATTAACCTGATCATCACAGGGATGTCTGAGGGCAAGTGCCTCACAGGGATGTGATAACCCTGTGAGGTTAATAATAATAATCAGGTGCTTATTCTTACTGTAAGAATAAGTAGGATGAGCAAATAAATGCAAAGCATTATTCACTTCTGCAGACAAGAAACTATTTCCTCTAGACACATCAGAACAGGAAAAGTGTTTCCATGTGCAAATGTGTTAGCTAACTTGTTTTAACTAATGTGATTTTAAGCCTGACTTAACATTAAATGTGGACAAGCCACAGGCTTCCCCAGTGATCTAACCACAGCTAACCTACATGTTTTTAAATAAGGATTGCCCTCGCTCGTATCCTACACTCCAAGAGTTTTCCTGATTGACACATTTAAATTTAACTGATGGCTTGAGCATACAAACCCAGTGATCATGTTAGGAGAAAGCACACAGGATTCACAGGTGTGCAGCCATCCTGGGACCCAGTTCTGCTGCTGGGCTCAGGCTGCAGAGCTGCAGAGCTGCAGACATCATTGCACCGCAGGGGAAGAGCACCCTGCAGTCTCAACAGCTAAATGCAATACATTTATCTCAAATGCCATCTTCCAAAAGGTGCAGAGATCTAATACAGGCCTTATCCTGTGTGCCCACAGAATGGACTCTAGTGGGAAGTTCCCAAATACTTTGTGGATCCTACACCATATATCTCACAGAGAGTAGAGGCATAATTATATGGGGACCATGATAGAATTTTTCAAACATATGGAACTAGACATGTGGGAGACTGGGGAAAATGTAAGCTTCTTTCCTGTTCCTCAGTCTTTCAGTGTGTCCTATATTCCTGCTTTGACCCCTCTTGCAGTATCACTTCTGGAGGGGACATAAAAGGAGCCGAATTACTGGAAGCTGTGTTCATATCCCCTGCACTGAGTGTAGCCTCCTAAACTTCTTCAGAATTTCAAGCTGCCTCAGCACTCTGCCACAGTCATCACTTAGAGGCAGATCTCTCCACAGCTCCTCTCGCAAACCTTTCTTTTTTTCCCCAAGAGAATGAAAGACCTCATTTGAAAATGTCAGCTGCTGAGCAAAGGCAAGATTTTACCTTATTCTGACATACATTATTTTCTAAGCAAGGTAAAAATTTGTGAGTTTTTCCTTTACCAGGTGACCCTTCAGAACCTATTTCATCAGCCACTGGAGTTCCTCCAATCCTCTGGGGCATCCTAATGTATCCACTGACATTTGGGCACACTTTGCCCTTGGCTTTGAGGGCTAGGATTTGGGCACTGGGGCTAAGCCTTGGACACTTTTGCTGTATGAGGCCCTCTGAGTTACACCCCTAAACTTCTTGTCAGGCTGTCACCTGAAAATTGATACTCTGGGTTTAGTTAATGAGGCATCTCCAAAGCCAGGGGAGTAAGAAACATCTGCCACAGGGCTGAGACCTCAAGTTGCTCCATTTCTTACACTGTTGCAGCAGGCAGCATCTCTGGTAGTACGAGAAAAAGGAAGAAAGAGTAAAACTCAGGGTTCTGCACTCTGTGGTAGGCAGCTCCACACAGGGAATATGCATCAGGCAAGACATCCCTGTGTAGGAGACCTCAGCCCTGTTTCCCCACTGCCAGCAGGAAATCCACACCTAATTTGAGAAGTGAGACTGAGTCTGTTACCTCGGGCAGGCTGCAGACACAAAGGTCTGTCACCTAAGAGTAAGGAGACACGACTTTTGATCTCCAGAATTTAAGCAGGTTTTTCTATTTCACAACAGACAAATGTTGCTTGACAAATCTAGTAATGAAACTTTCATAGATTCTAATGTGCTCTTCTGTAAAGCACAGCTCTGAGAGGCTGCAGAGAAAAGCTAAATGAGCTCCAATTCCCCATTCATGCTGCATGATAACATTCTCTGCAAATAAAAAATGCCTTTATCACCCTTCTCCTCCTCCATGAAAAAGCAACTCTGTGACCTACTCCAGCTGACTATAGCTTTACATTTCTAATGGAAAAAGGAAAAGAAAAGCAAGCCACCAAAATGAAACGTTGAAGACTGTCAGCTGCATGTGGTTTAATTCCAAAGAAAGTATTTTGGGTTCCATATCACATCTGGGGAAGACAGTATGCCTGTCTTCCCAGGTTGTGATATGGAACACAAAGACTGTTTAATACACCTGCTAACTGTTTACTTTAGCCACCCTCACATAGGACTCAATTTGCACTTGGTAGCAAGGTGTGACATGGGAAATTTGCATCCACATTTGAGAGACCTCATCATTCCACAGGAGGACCAAGAGGCATGCCAAGTCCAGAAGGCTTTGCTCCATGTATCTACTTTCCATGCTTTGCCATCTCTCCCCCCAGCTCAGACCTTGTGCACCAGTGGAGAGGAGTTACTTGTGTACCTTGCTTTTTTCTTGTTCCAATTATGGCATGAGTGAATTCTGACTGCATTTTGATGCCACTTGTAAAGTCCAAGAACAATATGCATTGAGACTTATAGCTGCTTTCTACATTGTGCTCATTTTTAATACTGCAAAGCCAGAATTCCCAGGGTATTAAAGGAGCCAGAAGGGAAAACAAAAAGACCAAAGCCATGGCTGCAGTGCAATTTATCAGAAACCACAGAAGCACATGCTTCATACTGAGGTTTATTCCTCAGTACACAGAATGTTGTGGCAGACATATACAAAGGGACTCCTTCAAACTGTCCCAAAACCAAATAAAGAACATGAAGAACATGTTATATTTAGCACAGACTTTCTTCTTGTGTATCCATTTTATCAAAGAGAAAAGGTGCTCCAATTACTTTAATACTATCTTACACTCTCTGTAGATTCTACTTATTTAATTGCATTAAGTATTAAATCTGCCCTCCAACCATAACCTAAAGTTTCCACAGAATTAAGTACTCCACCTATGCTATGAACAAATAACATTTCCTCTTTCTGTTTATGACTATGCATGTACAAACAAAACCAGCATGTATTATGTTAACAGTGCCTCTTCTTCCCCTCCTGAAAATATTCGCTACTTATAAATGTTGTATGTATGTATGTGCTCCCAATCATTTTCTGAAAATGCTTCACAAAAAAAAAAGTTGAAGCCTATCAGCAAAAAGAAACATGAGAAGGATCCCCAAGGAAAAATCAACAGCAACAGGGGCGTACTGCACCACTCTTGCGTGCAGCATCACTCTATCCCTCAGCGTCCCTTTCATGTTTCCTGTGACATTGAACTCAGTGCCATCCCTCTGAACTGAAGCCCAAAGATAGTTCAAGGGTTAGGACATCCCATTCAACTCCCACACAAAGGCTTCAACATAAAACCCTTCCCTCATTATTTATAGCACAAATCAAGGCACTGTCCACAAAGAGGCACCCAAGCCTGCCTCAACCAGACTTATCAATAGGTTGTTGTTTTGCCTTATGCCAGGTTTATATTTGCTGCAATAATCATGCAAATTGAGGGCAAGCCATGCATATATATTTGCAATTTATGTCCTCAGTGTTTACCCAGCCCTTTTGGGAAAACTGTGGTGGAAAAACTCTAGCAAAGCAGGACCAAATCAAAGGACATACATAGTAAAACTGCAGAAAAAGCTGTAAAGAAATACTCTCAGAAGCAGATTTTAAAAATACTCAGTTATCAGTAAATGGATTAAGCTTTATGCAACATGCCCCAACATTTCAATTATTTATTTCACCCCTTTTTGTAATTTAAGTCTTTTACAATGAGTTAAGGTATCTTGGTCTACATTTTAACAGAGAATCTATATTTTTATGAAGAATGATACACATTTTTCATTTTTATTAATGTCTGTAACAGCACCTATTCAGGCTTTAAAATATCTGAGAAAAGAACCTGGTGTTAAAGGGCTGGCTGGACAACATGATGCAATGCTTAAGCTGTGCAATGTTTTAACTGTAAGCTATTTATTGAAATAAAATGAAGACTCATCATCGCATAAATATTTCATGAATTCCTATAAAATTTGCTGAATTGTTAGCTTCAGACAAAAGAAATCAGTAAAAAATGGAAAGGCTTCATTTTGACATTTTGAAAATGAAAGGTTTTGATTTCCTCATTTGAAGTTACTTCCATCTACAAATTTTCCTTATTTCATAGAATATTTGAATTTGTTTGAAACCAAAATAAAATCTCCCATTCCATGTCAAACAAAATGTTTGACTCAACTCATAGCATTTTGGAGTCTGTGGTGTACAGTGGTTATTAGCTCTCGATTCACTGAAATTTTCATCTAATTCACTCTCACTCTGACATGAAACCATCCTTTTTTCCTCACAGGCACTGTGAAACAGAAATGCCTGTTGTTCTCCATCCTCTGCTCAGTGGGCATTTTTCATTCTCAGCTTCCAATATGTTTTTAATATAAGGAAGGCGTACTCAGTACTTCAAATACTTTTTTACTGGTAGGAAAAAAACCCAGTGCAATAGCAACAGAAGTACCCAGATCATGTTTTCTTCCAATTTAGAAAAGCTTCCTTAGAAACTCCTAGTCTAAGGCCTAGGAACTCAGCCTTTACCATGTTAATTCATGAATGACAATGGGATTCAACAAGCCTTTAAAATCACCCAAATTCAGAGTTGTAGCAGCTGTGGAATCAACACACAAGGTGACTTTTCAGCATAATGCAGATTCTGAAGAGCAGACATATCTCATCCACCCTGAAAAGCAGGCATCTGGCTTTTCTGGCAGTGCAGGGGCTTCCACTCCAGGCAATGAAGAGAAACAGGCAGCTCAATTAATGTTCTGGGAGAGGTGTCTCAAACACGGAGAAGAACACACCTCTGGAAGTTCTGGCACTAGCAAGTGACTGTAAGGGAGCGTTTCCTGACTGCATTTCAGGGTGGATGCCCAGTTTTCAAGTTAGTCTGGCCCTGGCAGCCAGCACAGACCAAAAACTCCCAGAGCCCTGAACAGGGAGACACTGGCCATATCTACAGTGTACTTTGCCAGCTCTGTGCATCATCCTCAAGTCCCCATGGAGAAGGAGGTCCCATTTCATGGCCAAGTGAGCATCACCATGGAAATGCTGTTTTGCTATAGCTCCTCACCTTTGTCTCCATCATGAACACCAGAGGAACCCAGACAAGGAAAATTGCATTTATTTCTGTGTATCTGAGTCCAAATGCCTTGAACACGGGACCTGTTCCCAGTTGAAGCTCATCAAAAGGAGCAGTTATCAAGCTCTCTGTGTTTCACCTCCAGTTTTCTACCTGAGGAGCAGGTGTTCCTGCAGGTATTGCTTGCTTTTCTTAGTCACCTTTCACAGAGCATTTAAGAGCTGTTCAAAGAACTCTGCTAGTCCATATAAGAGAGTTTGCCTGCCCCACACCCTCCACATTCACAGTATGTTCCTGCTGGACAGCCACCTTTCCTCCCCTCCCAAAACCCGAGCAAGAAATCTCAATAAACCTGCTCACCACCGCTGTCTTCAGGCAGGAGAGCAGAAGCAGCAGGAGAGAGGACGCTGGTGTTTGCCTGCAAGCATCCCTCTTGCCAGGGTGCTGGCCACTGCTGCTGCCCGTGGGGGCAAGCCTGCCTGCCTGCTGCCCTGGTGCCAAAATGCAGCAAAAGGTCTTGCACCTGCCTGACAGGCACCCGTGCTTCTTCTTGGCAACCCGCCTGAGTGGCTGCTGATGGTTGGGATCCCTTCCATTCCATCACCAAGCCTGGGGGTAGAAGCACCACCAGGGCCATCTGGAGCCAGGCAAGGAGGTGCCATATTCCCAGGCACAGACAGGTTCTCATTGTCACCCCGAGGACAGTTTTCCTAACAAATTATTACTTCTGAGATTTTCCCCCTCTTATCTTTAGACATTCCAGTGATTTAAACCTCGGCACGAGGCAGAATAGTGTCATCCAGCCTGACTGCAGTACACTTCAGTAAAAAAAATGCATATATTACCTAGTGCTTTCTCACTGGGAGTGTGTCTGGGAACAATTCCATTTACTAAAAGAAATATAGAGAAAATTGTTTTTCTAGAGTCAAAGATGAGTAACAAATGTGCTCTTCTGTAAATAAAAATCATCCTAATATGTCACTTAGAGAAGAATCTTAGTCTGTGGAAAACTCAAAAAAAAAAGACCATAACTGTGAAGTAAAATACATTTCCTGTTTTTCTCTTATTTTCAGTAGTATTATTGTGGAATGTTTGTGTCTAATTATTCATTCTTCTGTGTTTCTACTTTAACCCACAGTATACTCAGAATTCTACAAAGAATTGCACTGGATCCAGTGCTCTCAAAGGAAAGTGTGCTGTCACCCCACCACTACAATGACTTCTCTGTAAGTTGAAGCAAGAAAAATAACTGAAATGAAGGCACTGGGAAAGATCTCATCTAAGTGCTATCTTCTACTAGTAAACATATATTCTGTGTCATTTAAACATAGTATATTCTAGAAATTTTTTATTATGTTTGAATTTCCTTTTAGGAAAGTACACTAAAATGCAGGGTTTTAATTTATTGAATAGATGTACAATTTGCTGAGAAAAGCCAAATCATTCTATGTTCTGCACTTTACATACATTCTGAGTAGTGCATCAAAGAGAATGAGCTGCAGAAATCAGAATTGTCTCTTTTGGGACTAATTGTCATCAGCAGAATTCCGATGATTATTACAGAAACTATTCTCCTTACTTGTGTGTCTAAGTAAAAATCACATCTAAAATGTTAGTTGCTAATTTAGTCTGAATCCCTCTTATGTCTGCTGATGTTATGGGTGATTTACCAGATTTTAGATATACTTGCCAGATAATTAATGCACTGGCAAAGCTTTAGTGCCTTTCTCAAGCTCTGTTAATTTTCCACATGTTTGTATCCCAGGCATAAAATCACCTTTTGGTGGAGTTTACAATATAATATGAAATAATGGAAAAAAAAAGCCAACCCAGAAGATTTATAATTCGTGTCTGACTGTAAATGCATGGGCATGAAATTAGCAGGAGCACAAGCAGAGTCATTCTGATTTGTCAATCGATAGGTAATGCTTGTCTTATTCCAGATCACAGGTATCATTAGCTCGATGCTCATTTTCTCTGCAGATGCTGTACATGCTGCAGAGGAATGGCATGTGCTTGTCCAGCCTTCTCAGAGTCACCCACAGCTGTCACACTGGCACTTCACCACTGCCCTCACTGCTATCACCACATGATGTGCAAAAGAGAGAGCTCCATGTGAGAAGTCTATCAGTTTCTGAGATCTTGAGACTCATTAAGACTATATCCATATTGAAGGGAAATTAAATGTTTTGAAAATGCATAAAAAGAAATCCCATATGGAGGGAAATCACTGAAATAACATGGCAATATGGGAAATAATCTTCCAGACCACCCATTTGTACAATTTGAAAATTACTCATTCACTGGTAAGATACACTCAATTGTGGAGACATAAAAGGTAGCAATCCTTTTCATAATTACTTTAGCAATACATATGTAAAAGGCATTACAATTGAATCTTGATCAGAAAATCCTTCTGTGTATTGGCAGAACACGGATTTATTAAAAAAAGGTCTACAAAAGAAGAGTGCAAAATAACAGAAAAGGAAGCCAAGTTTAGGGAGAAGCCCCAGCAATTAAGGCTATGTGTAGTTATAATGTGGTGTTTAAGGTTTATGAGAGCTACCTTAAATAACCACTTTACTTTAATTGCCTCCTTTATATGTAACAAACAACAGTTATGGATAAAGAATCATATAAATTAATTTTTAGAAGCTGTCACTGAATGACAGAGCTTCAGAACATGCTTCATTGCACACTAATATCCCTAAACAGGAAGACCAAAAGACCCCAATATGTAGGACTTTACAAAAAATCTTGCCACGACGTTGTCTTGACTCAAGAATTCACAAATTCCAAAGGGTGGGGGTAGCAAAAGCACAAGCCCTGCAAGGCAGGCCTGCAATATGCAGTGTCCTTCTGGAATAAGGCTCTGCTGGAAACAGGCTCAGAAGACAAAGCCATAAGGTCTTGCTGGCTGCAAAGCCATATCAGAGAGAAGGAGGAGCTGGGAAGCCAATGTTGGCTCTTCATGTTTTGCTGCAGCATATGAAAAGACCCAGCAAAAGAACAATTTTCTTCTCACAAAATAATTCTTCTAACATAGAACCCCCAGGAGGGTCATAAACTATAAACATTCATAGCTGTTTATTTATCTCAGCTGTTAACAGGTTTTTATTTTTGTCCTGACATTATTTAATATGAAACACAACAAAGGCAGCCGAGTTTTTTGTGCCACCTTCACAACCAGGAGAGATAATTTCCCTCCATGCTATGATATCAAGAGCTCTGTGGTGAAATACAGATAATTATGAGAAAGTTGAAGAGATCTATCACTGAAAAGGGATTGTTGCCAGTAGTTTTCACCTCTGTTACTACTATTTCTCCTTCCTAAATGTTATCAAAACAAGAGCATTAGTACTGATGAGGTAATACAATATATTATATTCACGGTTTAAACCATTCTTCATATGAAACCCAATGGGCGAAAAAGACAAAAACAGAACTTCTGATAATGCCATCTCAGAGTTTTATATCATATTATTCTTCACATAACTTCTCAGTATCATGTGGTCCCATAACTATTCTGATGTGGCCATGTACATCTCCCACACCTGAAGCAAAGCCCTTTTCCACCTCCACCCACATAACTCAGCCAAGGTAGGGCTGTCAGGGGCTGTGCTCCTCCAGGCTGCTCCTCAGGCCCAGCATGTCCCCTTCCCCCTGCTCTGGCAAGGCATGAAGGGTGCCTTGAAGAAGACACAAACACACCAAGCCTAAGAGCTGAGTATGGAGTCTGGAAGTCAGTCCTTTCTTGCAATCCAGTAACTAAAACCTCCTGCATCATCTGAAATATTGTGAATACCCTAAAACTCCACCCACACAGGGAATTTGCTACCTCAATTTACATAGTTTCTTTGAATTAGGAGGCTTTCCTAATGAATGGGCCAGTTCAGCAAGTCATAGTAATTGCTTTGTAAGCCTGCCCTAACTCAGAAGGGATATTATGCCCTTTTTTGTCACCACTGAGCTGGGAAGTACTTTACCATCATCACCTGCTTCATACACGTAAACTTGCTTTTTTCCAGAAAAAAGCCAGAACATTAATGTTTATTGATGAACTCTCTTTTCTGCATCATTAACAACTTTGCAATCTCCATCAAGTAATGCCTTATACTGTTGCTAGGATATCTTTTTTTTTCTAAAATACTTAAATAATCTTTACTGTCCCCAGCTCTGCTAACCATTGATTTTTCCCTGATGTCTTCAGCTTCCCTCATCAATTATCTACACTTTGTAACTTCTAACTTATATTGATTACCATCTCCCAAGCATTTTTTTTCAAAATTTAGCTATACTATTGCTTCTTTCTAATTACTGCCTTTTTCATAATTCTGAAACAGAATGGGCTTTTACACAAAAAAGTCCCCCTCTGTAAGAGAATCTATATCTCCTCATCCAATAAAATCAATTTTTAAAACTCTTTGCATTTTTATAGCAAAAGATTTTCCCACCGTTTATTTTACTACTAGTTTTCCTCAGCTCTGTGTATTGATCCATCTGAGGAACAGTGCAGATATATTACTCGTACTTCAGTGCCGGGCACCTGCATGCCCATACTGAATGTAAACAGGCTGTGATCACAGGATCCTCACGGTCACTCAGCAAAACTTCTTTATCCATTGTAAGAAAATTTTAGAATGCAGTTGCTTCCTGAGGTAGGATATTCTCATCCATCTTTTATTCAAACTTTATTAATGTGTTAGCATTGTCTTCATGAGGCAGCATGTCTCCCACTGTGATGCCCTACATCCCTGCCATTCTTCCTTCCACCCATCACAGACAGAAATGTAAGCAGCACCTTACAGATTTTGCCCTTTCTGTTAACCTTGTGAGGGATCTGAGGACATCCACCACCACCACACTGTTCACTGAGGCTCTGCTGATTAATATTGACCCACATGCTTTCAAGATCCCAGTGTTATCCATATTCATACAACAGGCAGCACTGCCTTTGTGCAGACTGTACTGTAGATTCACCCCACTCTCTCCCCACCCTTCTTGCCCTCTCTGTCTTTTATAAGCAAGATAGAAACCAATGACCTTAATATTTCAGTGTTAGAAACCAACCTATTAGTTTTTAGAAATGGCATTTACACCATAATTGCATCTTTTCTTCAGGGATAATGTTTAATTCCTACAGCTTGTCTGAAGTATTAATGCAATTTCTAAGCACTAAGATTATCTCTTTATCTGACATTCTATATCACATTGACTCATTTTGTTTTGCAAAAAATTTCTAAGTTTGAACTCTTTACTGCTCTCTCTTTTGTTTTATGTCTCCTTTGATGAATTATCTAGTTCCTTTGCTTGCACTTTGTATGTACAGGACTCTGTGGTCTGGGTGGGACGTGATGCATAATTTTTCATAGAGCCATAATTTCCAGCTTCACCTCAGAAGGGCAGCCATCTATTCAAACCCTGGGTCTCCTAACTTCTGTGTTTTTTTCCTCATTCACTTGAAAGGATATCTTAGAAAATCAAACTGGCTTTTCTCCATGTCCTTGCCCAAAAATCTTGTATAATTTGCATAATTCTACATTTACCCAAATAATTTCCTCTATTGTTAGTAACCATTGGTGGAAACTTGCCAACATTACAGTTTCATTCAATTTTTTTTTATGCTAGGGAGACAGCTGACAGATTTCTTGCTGAATTCTCTATTCATTCGCCTAAACATAGCACTGCCTGTGTAACTTGAACTGAAGAACCTCGTAGCAGCAGACTAAATCCTCAATTCCACAAGCTGTAACCCCACAAGTATCACTCCAGTATCTCTCTCCTGCTCTACAAGAGGAAGTTTCTCTCATAATTTTTTTTCAGTGGGTATGTGAAAAAGAGTTGGTATTTCTAGCAAGGCTGCACGTCTTCTGGTCTGCTTCCATCATCGCCTCATATTTCTTAAATTTCTAATTTTTCCTTTTATCCTTTTCACACATTTTTCCCTTTAGTATTTAAACAAGATCTGGTCATCGAAGTGTGTTTCTTTCAAATACTGCTCATTGTCAGGACCCAGGCTTGTAAAAATCACATAGGTTTCCCTTTGCTGATGATTAGCTTGTACTCATATACTAGAAATCTCATTTTTTATCAAGAAAAGTCAGTCCAAAGTAATTCCAAACTCTGAGTCTCCCCAGAGGGCCATTGAACCTGTCACTGCAAAAACATTCAGATGTCTTCAGGAGGCTCAGAAGAACCTTGCTCTTCCAGCCACAGAGAGAACAGCGAGCCCTGTCCAAGAGAGACAACTGAACAAAGAACAGGGAAAAGGTGCAAATGCAAATGCTTTGACAAAACACCAGACAGAACTTTCCACTTCTTCACTCTGAAGCAGCCTGCAACTCCTGCCTTGCCCAGGTGAGTTCTCCTTTGCATAACCACTGCCACATCCCTGTCTGTATTTTATGTAGTATTTGGCCATTCTCATTTTACAAACTATATCACCCTGTGAGACCACAACTAGTTCATTTAGGGCTGCTGGAGAATAAATGATACTCCATTTAGGTTATTATGTGAAGATTGATGCAGATTGATGCAGATATGTAATGGTAAACTATGTTTGGATTCACAACTTCAGCAGTCAAAAGGGAAAAAAAACCACAGGGAGTCTAGCTACAGTTATGCACATGGGCTTAGAATCATCCCTCCTGACTTCAGAAACCTACTTGAGGCTCCCAAACTGAAAACACAATCACTTTTGCCTCCATATTTAGGCAATGAAGAATGGTAGATGGATTGAATTTCTCTTGAAAAGAGTTGGAAATCAAACTGCCTTCCAGAAACTGATTATTCCTCTCCCCTCACTGTATGGAGAACGCCTCTGCAACAAGAGCAGGTGTGCCAGTCCCTCACAAAGGTCAAGAGCTAGCAAATACCAGAGAAAATTGACAATTGACAATTCCTTTGAATTACAGTATTTTCCCAAAATAGAGTGGTCAGCTTCCTTCCACAGAGCTATTTTTAATGTGAATTTTTCTAACAGGCAGCTTTTGTGTTCCTGTCAGACACAATCGGTGATTTGATGTATTAATAACAGCTCAGTACTAAGGTAACTTAAGATTACAGAATGTTGAAGATGTGTGGTGTTCCAGTCTTAATGTGCTTTTCCTGAGGAGCACTGCAATGAGGCCAGCTTTTAAGTGTTATTATGACAGACTCCTGGGCTTTCACTTTGACTTTTTTCACATCTTGTTGAGCTTTCCAATGTCTGAAAAGGTCATTTTGATATGTAGAGATCACATGTTAAAAACCTGAAAGCAAAGTCCCTCGTTAATGGTGAACTGGAAGCAATTGTTTGGCAGTTCATCACAGAAATTGTTTTACACATTTTTGGGGATCGTAAAAGTAAAGACTGTACTTTGTCCTCTAAGGAGAGGATGCAAAGATTACGTCCAAGAGACATTCTTCAGCCACTGAGAGCTGGAATGGAGATTAGAATAAGTGGGTGGGAGAGAAAAGGCCACACTTATCAGTGAGCAGCCACAAGAGTACTGCAGGTGAGAGAAGGTAAGAAAGAAGTCTGGGGAGTTATAAGGAACAACAAGAAGAGATATTATTCCTAAATGCAACTATGGAGGCAGGCAAAGAGGACACCTACAAGGCTAACATCAGACTTTAGTTACACAGTCAAGTTAGAATATTTAAATTTAATAGAGATTTTCATAACTTTCATTTAAAATTTGTACTAATTCCATTTTGGAAATGCATATTTTGATTATATTTTATTCCAGTTTAGGTGGAACAAAGTGATTAGCAATTTTAATGAGGCAAAGTAACGTTAATTAAAACCAATGAAGGAGACCTCCCACAACCTGCTCTGGCACTTGAGGCACTCTGTCTTAAAGACATATTGAAAGTAAACAGATGCAATTTATCTTTCTGATCTGTCAGGAAAACATTTTCTTCAAATGCCTCAGTGTTGAGAACTATATGTAAGGCTGATTGCCTTGGTGGATTGCAGGAAGGAAGAGTTTTGGTCATTTCAAAAAAAGGAATAACATTAATGCATGAAATTCTGCTGCAAGTCCTTTTTTCCCCAAACTGAAAGAGCACCTGGAGAAACAATCCACAGAAATCTCCTCCCTGTATGCACAGAGCCAGCATGCCATCAGTTCTTCCAGGAGCAATATTCCTTTAGGACTCAGTGAGGGTGTGACAAGGTTATTTGCAAGTTCTGAATCAGACCATCACACTCTTGCAAAAGGTTTGGCTCTGCTAGGAGGACTTATCCCACCAAAATGGGCTGGACTACTCAAGGGGGCAGCAACACAGCTGGGACCTAAAAGATTGGAATCTAAACTAGGTATTACTATTTGATCATAATAATATTTACACTACTTAACTATAGTGTAGTCCTTCTTTAGCACTCATATATCAAGAATCATGAAGGATAAAATCACACATATGCCTAGCAACATGCTATAGAAATATTGGCCAGCAAGGCTGGAGGGGAAAATAAAAGGGTTAAACAAAAATATAATCTGGGCTTTAAGAACTCAGATGTGGTTGGAGCCTCTGTGACTGGAGATGTGGTTTCAAAGGAAACCACGAAAAAAGTTGCACCAAAATTTACAGGGAAAGCACAAACAGTTCAATTTGTTTATTTTTACAGTGATCTGAGGCAAAATAGAAATGCTAGCAGCAGTAAGAGAGGATTTCTGGAAAGCATTTGTGTTGTTCTGTTTTGTTTCTAGTTTTCCATCCCTATTTTATCTGCTGACATTGCAGACTCAGGCTTGCAGAAAAGCTAGAATGGAGAGAGACAGAAATTTTAACATATATGAACTTGACTTGGTAAAGGCATGTTTACCATTGTCCAGTCAAGTATTGCCACTGACAGCAGAACCAGTTGTGAAAGAAAGGGGAAGCCCCATGAAGCATTTCCAACACTAGCAACTTGATGAGCAAAATCTCAGTAATGTCATGACCTCTGACACTGGATGTGCACTGTATTCTTCCCTTAATTAGCATCTCAGTAGAGTACAAGTGCCTCTAAATGATGGCATGAATTATTTTCATACACATGACTATTGATACCATGCACCAATTGTAAAATATTTTAATGCTCTGTGCAGTTGGAGATGACGTGAGACCTTCTGAAATATATTGTGAACCTCTGGATCACAATTCAAAGTGTGCCTGGTCTGCTGAGGACACAGCGGTACAAAACTAGGATGCCTTTAATGAATAAAACACTAGTCACTGATACCATGTGCATTATACATACTTTCCACTTCACTGGCAAAGCAGTTACAGCTTTCACAGCCTGGAGCCATCCCACATTGGGCTGTGACTGGATCACATCTGAGAACATCAGCACACTGAGGCGGTGCGGTCTTTGAACAGGAAACGCTGAAATGAAACCAAACGTGCTGCCCAAAATGTTCCTGGCACCGCTGCCTCTGAGTCAGCAGCAGACCCACACCTCAGCCTGTTCCTGGGGTCACCGTGCAGCTCTGCCCAGAGGACCAAACCACATGTTGGCCTCTGCTCAGAGGAACTGCTGCTCACCTTCTGGTTGTTTGGCCAGATTTCAGTGCAAACAGTCAGACCCTGTCTGCTACCTCTACTTCTACAGCAGTTTTAACAGAGTATTGTAACTTCATTATTTTTCTGCCCTAAACTATCATTTTATGTCCTTCCACACTGTTAAAATAACTACCATAATCCATGCCAAAAGCATAAGGCAGCAATACTCAAAACCACATTAAGGCTTTAACCTAAGCTTGCATTCAGCAGGGTGAATTTAATGTACCTCAGCATTAATTGCACAAAAAATACCCCAGCACCAGTATCCTACTTGGTTTGAACCTGGCAAGGATTGTGCCTTTGCTAATCCAGAAATGCCAAAGAAATTCAAACTGGAAATACATGAGAAACTGGCCCAAATCCTGTCAACTGTAAGACAATAATTCTTCATCAATACATGCATTGATTTAACCATATTTATTCCAAATTGGTTTTAGGACAAATTTAATGCAATCTGGAAGCAGTTAATTTTTGTGCAATGCCATCAGAGAGACTGCTGGATAGTGTTTGAGTTTTTCTTCAGGACCCAGCTACACCAAAACAAATGGCTCCTCCAGGAAAATATGAATGTTGATGGAAAGACCCATGATGACCTAGATAAATCATTGTCTTAACCTGGCATTCAAGTCTCTCAGCTTCCTTCATGTATGGCATTCAAGTCCCTTCTGATGGTGAGTGCCTGCATGTCCCATGCATGGGAGAATGTAATGGGTGTTTGTCTGACTGCATGAGCCAAGAGGAGCAGAGGAACACTAAATGATGGGGCTCTAGGGACAGCCCACACCCTGCACTGGGTTCCCCAGAACCTCAGTGCAATGTGAATCTTGCCAGCACATCACAGCTCCAACCAGTCTGCAACAGCCAGGCACCACAGCAGAGGATGGGAGCTGCGAAATGTCCATTTTCTGTGGAGTCTCCTCGTCCATTCACAAATGGTGCACAAGCTGTGTGCTGGATTTAGCATAAATTCACTGAGCTTTTCTCAATTCCACCCACTCTTATTCCAAACTGAGAAACACCATAAACAACTTTTGCATAAAAGTAAGTTGATTAGGTTTGCTTTTTGGCTATTTTTGTCTAAGAGTTCTTGAAGTTTACTCCCATTGTATACTGATGAATTTAACAGTCACTCATGCATCCCCCCCCAGACCTGGTGGTGAATGTATAAAAGGACAGAATGTGAGTGGTTCAGCTGTCATTTGCATCTGTGCAAATCAGGCCTAACTTCATTAAATAAATGTAACTGCACCAATGAAAACAAAAGTTTAAACACCTTATTTCAAATACTTCTGACAGACTACAGTTAGTGCAATAAGATTTAAAGTCATGACAATCTCAGCTGTTATGGAAAATAAAAAAGAGGATATGTTGATTTCCTGTTTTCTGTTAAACATTTCTCTTTCTCATCACACCTTTCCAGCAGAGCAAATATTTTTTGATTAGGTCTAGGAAGCAGTGTTTCCTAAGAGATCTATGATGAAGGCTATTTCCAAAACATACAGCTTTCCATTTCTTGATTCTGGCATTTCATTCACTTCAGTGTAAACTTATCCAGTCAAAAAAGGCCCTCATTTTTTTTTCCAGAGTCCTCATAATCCACATCCTTTTGCCTAGACATAATGCATCCTACTTTACTTAATGTCTAAGGTAGATCTTTTACAAATTCAAAGCAGATTGCTTTTTCCTTTCCTGCTCTCCAAGCTATTCTGAGTTACCCATACGAGTCTCAATACATCCAGAAAAAAACCTGCCTTTTGCCTTTTGGCTTTGGGAAGTGGGAATTATTTCTGAAGAAATTTATAAATATTTGCTCTGAATGCCTGAACAAATGAGTTATTTCCTGTGACTTGCCTCTTGATACCTTAAATCTGTTAACATTTTGGCATCAGATCCTCTGTTCCTTCAGTGTCTCAGATCACAGTGTGAATTGATGGCTTATGAAAAAAGGACAAAGTAATCTCTGGAAACACTGAGAACCAAGAAAAAAAAATTAAATAAAAATAGAAAGGAAAACAGCTTATGCTCATCTGGAAGCAGAGACTGGACTGAGCAAACATTAGCAGTTTCTGGTGGCTCTATTATTCTGGTGGTTTTCCTGCTGTCCCTCCTACATCTCCAAAGGGCAAATTTAAAAGGCTTCATGTCAGGGGGTCCCTCATGGCCCTGGGGCTGCTGCTCAGGATTTATGAGAGACTCTGCAGAGACCTCAGAGCACGCCTGGGAGGAGAACAAAGCATTTGGTGGATTTACAGCCACTTCTCCACCCTCCAGGTAGGGTTTTGCTCTGGCTACACTCACTGCACTCCAGAGAGAAGTAGGGCCAGTCAGTGCCTGTTAGCCCATGCTTCTAGTTTGATGGGAAAAATATTCTTATCAGACACTGAAAATTTGCCATAGATGCATTTGTTGCTCTCAAAAACTGGGCTTGGGGGATGCTACCCAGTTCTGGGAGTTGGAAGCAAGTCGAAAGCATTATTTTTTAATGTCAGGACAGGGCTGGCCTTTAAAACCACATCCACAGTTGCCAGTACTTCAAGGAAAACCCCAATAGTGAATTGTAGGGGCTGGACATCCCTCAGACAACAGGATCACATGCAAATCTTAATTCCTGCGTTCCCTGCTCTGAAACAAACCAACTGCCCAGAACAAGAACACTTATGGAGGGGGAGAATATATCTACATCAGCTAGTTTTAGTCTTTCCCAAAATGACTACACTCCAGAAGCACTAACAAAGAAGCAGATGTAAGATTTTGTATGACTTATCTCCAAGGCAATTATTTATAAATCTCCTTGATTCATTATGTGCCAAGCCTAAATTAACCCCCTAGTTTAATAACAGAAATGTATATGAAGCCTTGTACATTGCACCAATTGTGCATGCTAGGCATTTTGCTTTATAGATTATTTTTGATAGCAAGAAGCAATTTTGTCCCTTTGGAATATTTTAGGCAGAAAAATAACTTTCTCAAAGAAAAGACCCTGGCTAGGGCCAGTTGCTGTTGTGGGGTTTTTCTATCTAGGTGCTTCTGGAGACTTCTGAAGGGTCAGGGAAAGCTGGCATTGTATTTGGTTGAGAACTGCACAGAAAAAGCACATCCCAGATGTTCACTTGCACACGCACACAGAGAGTTATGTAGAAAACTTCAAAGTATGGTCTTCATCTCCTCCTTCCCATGATAAATAAAACTAAATGGCATGAGTCCCTAAAGACTAACATTCCCCAGGCTTAGCTATTTTGCTTATCCAACAGGCATCCCACTCCTGGTGGCCAGAGGCAGTGCAAACCAGGAAGGATGGGGCAGCTGGCACACCATGGTGCAGTTCTGTCTGTGCTGTAATCTCTGCAGCATCAGCTACAGATTTGAAGGGGCAATGCTATTTATGCAGTGTAAAAAGCATGGCAAAGTTCATGTTTGGAGGCTGGTTTTATTTATTTTTTACTCCTCTCCTCCACCCAAACACCAATTGTTGTTGCTTTTTAATGAAAGTCAGCAAAGTAAAGGATTTTAATTTAGGCTGTCAGTCAAAAATAATGGAAGTGCTAGAAGGCCTGACACTGCCTCTTTTCTGCGTGCTGACTGAAGCTGTGACAGGGAGTATGTTTCAGCAGGGGTGAGGAAGGAAGGGCCAGGACCAGAATAATTAGCAACCAGACCTTATCTAGGACAAATATTACAAGGGAATAAAGCCATAAAAAGCTGCATATTTGCTGATGCTAAAGCAGATATGGCTTCTTTTGACAGGAATAAAAAAAATAACCAAAGCAATAGAAATTGTGTTCTGTGTTATTACAGTATCTGGCAGAAACTCCTCCTTCATCATGCACAGGAAAGTTAAACTCAGGACAGGAGCTCTTAAATAGATGTCCACAACAACACACAGCATGGTGCTGTCCATGGCCAGAGCCTGACCAGCTGAGTGAGTGATGGAAAACTGAGGGTGGGGCCAGCCTTGCAAACCATCCCTGTGTCTGTCTGCACAGAGGCTGTCACCCTTGGCACCGAGCCCCTTGTGGCAGCAGGGACTCCTCCGGAGTCACACCTCCAAACCAGCTCTAGGGCAGCCCTCTGCAGTGGAGTAGAAGGAGAAAGTAGGCAAGGCAGATCCAAGGCAGACCTCTTCCCACAGGGACACCCACTGAATGTGGGGTGGGGAAGCTGCTGGCTCAGATTGGGGTGGCAGGTCCCAGGGACAGTATTGTCCCCAAGTGCAAGGACCATAATGCAGAGGGGACCATAATGCAGAGTGTGCCCCAGACAGGAAGCTTCCTCGTGCTTCTTCTGTTCCTTATCACACTAATTTTCATAGAATCATTTGATTTGGAAAGGACCTTTCAGATTATCAAGTCTAACCTTTAACCTGTCACTGCCAAGTTCAACACTAAGCTATGTCCCCATGTCCACACATCTGAATACCTCAAGGATGGTGACTCCACCACTTCTCTGGGCAGCCTGTCCAAATGCTTTGTCAAGCATTACTTCAGTGAAGAAATTTTTCCTAATATTCAATCTAAACCTCCACTGGTGCAACCTGAGGCCATTTCCTTTTGTGCTATGTCCTGTCACTTGGGAGAAGAGACTGACACCCACCTGGATGCAACCTCCTTTACAATTGCTGTAAGAGAGTCACAATGTCCCCACTGAGCCTCCGTTTGTCCAGGCCAAACAACCTCAGCTCCCTCAGACACTCCTCACCAGCCTTGTGCTCCAGACCCTTCCCCAGCTCTGTTGCCCTTCTCTGGACACTCTCCAGCCCCTCAGTGTCTTTCTTGCAGCTGGGGCCCAGAACTGAGCACAGGATTTGAGGTGTGGCCTCACCAGTGCTGAGTACAGAGGGACAATCCCTGCCCTGCTCCTGCTGCCACACCATTGCTGATCCAGGCCAGGATGCCATTGGCCTTCTTGGGCACCTGGGCACTGCTGGCTCATGTTCAGCTGCTGCCACCAGCACCCCAGGTCCTTTTCCACTGGGCAGCTTCCCAGGCACTCAGCCCCAGCCTGTAGCAACTCTTGGGGTATTGTGATGTAAAGGCAGGACCCAGCACTTTGCCTTGATGAACCTCCTGCAATTGGCTTTGTCCCATCAATCCAGCCTGTCCAGATCCCTCTGCAGAGCCGTCCTACCCTCCAGCAGATCAACACTCCTGCCCAGCCTGGTGTCATCTGACTGAGAGTGGGCTCCATCCCCTCATCCAAATCATTGATAAATATATTAATCCAGACTGGCTCCAATACTGAGCAACTCCACTAGTGACTGGCCACCAGCTGGATGCAACTGCATTCACCCCTGTTCTCTGGGCCTGGCTGTCCAGCCAGTTTTTACCCAGTGAACAGTGTACCTGTCCAACACAGTTCCAGTCTCCCATGCTGAATGTCTTTTCTCCCACCTGTCCCTCCTTCCATTATTTCAAGAGGAAGTGGTATCTGGTTTTGTTAACTCCTTTGACATTAATTTTCTATATGGCCTAGGAGGATAACATCTATAAAAAAGCTATCTATCTATCTATCTATCTATCTATCTATCTATCTATCTATCTATCTATCTATCCATCCATCCATCCATCCATCCATCCATCCATCCACCTGTCTCTCACAAAAGAAGAAATAACTCAGCCTTAAATGAGATGCAACTCCTGATTAAATTGCTACATTAGTTATATTTGACATGCTATAACCTTGAAAACTAAAATACTGGGAAAAAAAAATAAAGCTATAGGAAAAAAGAAGGATGATATTTATGTACCAGACAGTTAGGCTTCAATCATTTTGGTTGAGATGCTCAGTTTTACTCCTTCAGTTGCTTTGTAGAAGGGCTACAAGTCCAATTCTCTTTTTACTTCCAGCATTCTGGGACTCATTATTTGCCATTCACGATGTTATTAATTCTGGCTGCCTGAACATTTTCATTATCAGAGGAAAAGGAGGTAACCAAAGATAACTTGGCGGGCATTATTCCTGTTTAGGTGCTCCTCTGAGATTTCCTTTTGACTGCAATGTATTTCATTAATTCAGAGGACATTCTGGCATGGATGTCTAATTAGATCTGCTTAATGGATTTCATGTCACAGAGGCATGTAAATCCTGCCACAAAAGACAAGGTTTGTATTGAGAGATAATATCTTTTATTAGACTCCCAGATAGAATTGAAAGGGATGGACATAATTTTCACTTTTTAAAAAAGAAATATTTTGCTATAGACTTTTTTACCTCCTTTCTTACCTCTTCAGAGAGGCAGAGCTACAAAGACCTGACAGAGGCAGTCTCTTCACGGCTTATTTTAACAATCACTTGCTTTTCAATAATCTTTTGCCACATCTGTATTTTTCTTATTTCTTCCAGAAATCTAGTCTTCTGACATTCATCTGTTTTACCACCCACTGCATGTTATATGCTATGAATGTTTATTCAATTTTACTTATTCAGAGGAGAATGGTATCCTAGATGGGGTTTCCTTCAGGTTTCTATATCTAAACATCACCCACTCCCAGAGATTACAAAATGCTACTGGAGTCATTACATTTTTTGTGTTACTGCTCACTTGAATTGAGTCAAGTGCATATTCATCAGTTGCATACATTTGTCAGTTTGAATACCCAAGACTACCCTTAAAATATCCATTAATTCATCTTAAAATCTTTAGTAGAGTCCTGCAATCTTTAGGGGGAGAGGAATTGCTGTGCCTGACTTGGTGGCTTGCCTGTTCTCATGAGAGCAGCATTGAAAGTGCACATCCAGGCCACTTTCATCCTTCAGCTTAAGCTTAAATTTTTGATGCTGGAGGTGTTTAATATAACTGACAAAGCATATTCTGCCTAATATATTAGACACCTCATAAGAATATGTACCTAATTTATGGTGGCTTTTTATGCCTGATACTGGTATATTCTGCAAATCATGCAAAATAGATTACTACAATTTCAAAAGCTTTAGTACTTTTAAGTAGTATTTCATTCCTTGAGGTCTTAGGATGCAGTTCAGCAGGAACTTCAGATCTGTTTTGGCAGGTACTACAAAAAATCTGGATTGATCTTGCTGGATTTCTTATAAACTTCCAATCCCCTTTTTCATGTTGCTAAAGACATGATTTCAATTATATCCCATGACAAATTGCATGGGTTTATTCTTTGTGACACCCATCCTGTATCATCACCCACTGTGTATGACACTACCTTCAAAACAACCTGTACCTATGTTTGCAAGTCACAAAAACTGCCACTTCTAAAAGCCCAGTATTGTCATATTCTTGGGGAAAAAATGGGCTTTCTGTTGTGAAAAAAATCTCATAGCTGTAGAAACTAGAAATTAATTATCTCACATATAGTCTTGGTTTGCAATGAATGGCAGAGGGGGGATATATCAACTCCTACCTCATCAAAATATAGCTTTATTTTTTAATGTATAATCAGTTATGAGTCAAAACTGGTTTTTAAAAGCCTCCGTTTTAGGGTATCTCAACACTGATTTTCAAAGATTAGGCAACAAGAAAACTCTAGAGATCAGACAATGATTAGTCAATGCTTATTAAAACATAAAATTAGGCACATCTCATATCTAACACAGTAGTACCTTAAAATAATATTGCCTTTATATTTTCCAAAATTACATCCTCCACCAAGTCCAAGGAAGGAAGTAAACTTCCCTAGTGCACAAGAGGTTATTCCCTTTGCAATATTGGTAATAGCTATTCAAAATGATGTGTCTTCACAATCTTCTTCATAGAGCTAAGTGAGAGTGGGACTTGGCAAGCAGAAGCTCCACCAAGCAGGTTTGTAAAAAGCAAGCACTTGCTGATATAGCAAGACCTTTAAATTGGGTAAGCTGGAAACTGTTTGCCGAGACACAGCACCCATAAAGGTTCACTCCAGCCTACACCAGTAACACAAAGTCATTGGCATCTGTAATTGCTGCTCAGGGCCTTCAGGCAATGATTGCTTGGTCTCAACCCAGTCCACTCAGCACAGGTGGCCACATCACAGAAACCACCCAGTGCTGCATGGGCAGGAGGAGCAGCTGCCCCCTGCTCCCTGGAAGCCCCTTCCTCCTAAGCACATCTGGGCTCTCCCCAACAAGGACAGGGACATGCATTTTCCACCATCAGTTAGCTGCTTCTCTCAAACAACAGGCTCACTTCTAGGAGGGAGGAAGAAAAAAGTCTGGGGCCTCATGATAAGCCTGGGGTATTAATAAAAGCAGTTTGGTTTACAGGATAATGTAGAGCCTTTATCATCTGCAGTTCAACCTACCAACTTAAAAATATGTGAAATCACATATTTATATGAAATCACATATTTATGTGAAATCATTGGCTTCAAAACCACATGAAACAAAAAGCTTAAATGAAGACTGCTAGGGGAAGTAATTCTAAAAGATAAAGAAAGAAGGATATCTAAGACTGAAGGTCATGCTAGACATTTCTCCTACCCTGTAAAGCTAAAGTACTGAATGTAGTGTTGTGGTAACACAGGGCATAATAGCTGTCAAGAGGATTTCTTTAAGAACATAGATGAGGAGGGGGACAGGTCCAGGAGAGAATCTCAGATGTGCAGAAGTAGAGGGAGTTATAAGCTTTCAAATTGTGTTTTATTTGCCTGCTGCTTTAGCTACTTTAATTTTTTCCTAAAACTTAAACCTCCTTCTAAGCTTCTGGTTTCTTCAAGGTGCAATTTATCACAGTCCTATTTCATTTTGAAATGCACTAAAGCATGAAGGCAAAAAGGGAAGATGAAGTCTATTTAATCCCTCTGTTGCACTGCACTAAGAGCAAGCAAACAGGGAGTTGTAAGTTTATGAGGAAGGCAGAAGAAGAAATAGGAATGGAGTAATCTCATTGCAACTGGGTTCGGAGATCCTTAAAAAAGCAGCAATAAGCTTCCAGAGCTCAGCTATTTGATTGTAGAGCAGAAAAGCACTTTCAGCCTAAACTTGACATCATTTGGCATCTCCTTAACTAGCGGGGCAAAGAACACACTGCTATTTTACACGGCTATGAAGTACATGGCACAAGAGATTTTAGCTGCAGTGAGGGCCAAGTACAGACATCAAAGGCTGGCATTTGGATGCAAAGAAGTGAGAAACACACTTTATTTCTCATAATGAGAAATGCGACTTATGCTTTATCAACCCCAAACTTCTAATAGGAGTTACATAACACAAAGCTCTGCTCCTCTCTGCTGACTGCCAAACAGCTATCAAATATTAAAGAGATGAGCAGGGGCTCTGAGAGGGGGGTGTATGATCACTGTGCAGCAGCCTCAATGTGCACGTGTGAGTGCATGTGCCTCTGTGTACGTGAGCAAGAGACTCTGCACTGCAGGGTGCATCCTCAAGGTCAGTAAATAAACCCATAAACCTCCTCTATCTGTCTTACATTCCCATCATCCCCAGCTGCCCCAGGAGTAAGGAGCCTGAAGGAGGAAGGGAAAGAATTGGGTCAAGCGCTGTTTGCAACCACTCTGCTGATGAGGTAAATGAACAGTCAGGGATGGGCTGTTGATCACAGAATGAAAGAATTGTTTGGGCTTGGAAGGGACCTCAAGGACCATCCAGTTCCAGCACTATGGGCAGAGACATCTGCCACCAGACCCATCCTTCAACACTTCTCGGGATGGAACATCCACAACTTGTCTGAGAAACATTTTCCAGTGCCTCACCACCCTCACAGTAAAGAATTTATTCCTAATACCTAATTTAATCTCCCTTCTTTCGGTTTAAAGCCATTCCTATCAGTACAAGCCCTTGCAAAAAGTCCCTCTCCACCTCTTCTCAGACCCCCTTTTGGTACTAAAAGGCCTCAATGAGGTCTCCCTGGAATCTCCTCCAGGCTGAACAGCCCAAGCTCTCCCAGCCTGTCCTCATAGGAGAGTTGTTCCATCCCTCTGATCATCTTTAGGAACCTCCTCTGGACTTGCTCCAGAAGGAATCCCAGCCCCTAAGTCCCACAAGCAATGTCACATGTCAGAGATTGCAGTGGTACCAACCTTCCCAATTGTGGAGATTTTTTTGAGATCCAGTGATGGAACAACATTAGTTGCTTGCTGACTCCTCTAATTTAAGAGAATCTTGTAGGTTTTTCAAGAGAGGAAGAAGGAAAAAGGAAGCCGCCTCTTGGAGTCACAAGACTTGAAGTTGGCAATATTAGGACTGTGACTAGAAGAATGAAATCAAGCATTGGGAAGAAAGTGAAATGTGGGGAAAACTGAGTTTTCTGGGCATTTTCAATACTAGCCTTCAGTTTAAACACACTTTCATGCAGTGCTGAGTATGCAGGGAGGCAAGCCCTCCTGACAGTGGGTGAGGCTTTTCAAGTGGATCAAAGAGTGGGATGTCTCCATTGGTTTCCAGGTAGTTTTCTAATAAGATGAAGCAAAATTTGATCCCTTTTGTACTCTCTGCTGACATAGCCATTTTCACAGAGGGAATAAAAACAACTTCAGGACTTGTGGGGAGCAAGACAGAACTGCTGACTGCTTGGTTCCAAGTAGTTCACCAATCAGTATAGTCTAGTCAAAAAAGCATGCTGGACAGGTATATAAAGAAATGCACTAAAATCTACTGTACTTTTGAATTTTTGATCCAGAAGTAAAAGAAAATAAATTAAGGGCAGGGAAGCAGTAATGGGGAGGTGGGGAGAAGAGAGGAAGTAAAGCTGAAGAGTAGAAAAAAATGTTGCTTAGATCCAAATACTGTAAAAAAATTTGGAGAATGTCCCAGCCAATGAAAATTAAATTCAAATGAGAACTTGAACAATTTCACTGTCAGGTAAGTTGAGGTTTGAGCATGAAACTTGTTGCTATAGGCTCTATCTATAAGGCACTTATCCCATAATTCAGGATATTTATGTCAGAGGTTATTGTTCTGGCAGTGGAATTAAGAAAAGCAGAGAGAATTTATCATAAAAATTGTTTAAATTGTTCCTGCTTTGACAAAATATAGACATGTATTGAATAATCCAGGATGTGGTACATGTTTTATAAAGGTTGATAATATTATTGTGGAAGAACCTCTTTTTTTAATGTATTTTGATGTATCCTGTGTGTGAAGTTTCTTAATTTATCTGGAAGCATTTGTGACAAGCAAATTTGCTAGTGAATTTCTGAAACTTTGCCTAGTAAAAGATTTTCCATTGTGAAAGTAAGAAATTAATCTGTCAGTGGTTAACATCACCAACAATTTAGTGGGGAGCACTTCATGAACAAGAAAAATAAAGTAGTCCCATATTCACATTTTAAAGAAAACTAAAAATCAGAAAAAGCTTTTTCTAAAAGAGAAATACATAAACCTATTTTGCATGTGTCCTACTTTGGAATGTAATTAATGAAAAACCCAAAACCCAGCTAATCAAAGACTACAATGCTCTTGGTAACAGGTGAAATTAACCCATGAGAGTCTCCCCAACGTGCTTAGCAATGTCTTTGCCATCCATTTAAGTTTTAACTGCTCATTTTTACCCTATTGTCTAAAACCGACAAACAGGCATTGAAAATTATCCATCCTATGGTCTGCCTTTGAGGCAACCAGGCTGCAAAATACAGGGTCCTTCCCTGAAAATTAGTTTCTTCCCCTTTTTTTTGGGTTTTTTTTGCCACACCCATACACATGACCTGCCAAGAGGTACATCAGTGCAGGCTCCTGGAACAGGAGACCCAGCCCCAGAGAGGACATGGAGCAGCATGGCCCGGGACCAAGCTACGCTAACATGATGGCTCCTGCTTGCACAGCGTCCTCCCTGCAGACCCTCAGCTCACCCCGACAATGCCCAGCACCCACCTGAGCAAACCAGACAGATCATGCAGCAACATGTTCATTTATAAACTCACCTCCTCAGTGTATTAGTCAAACTTACATTAAACTGTACTCCAAAGACAGAAGTTCAAGGATTAATGCCATGTAAACAATGACAAGCTTTTTGCAGTAAATGAAAGCCCACCAACCTACAGCTGAGTTTAAATTGGCAGTGCCTGCCATGAATAAATGCACTTCAATGCTAACTGCTGGCATCACAGCTACACTCATTTGGGTTTATGATTCAGCCAGTGTTAGTCCTTTCATGAAACAGTTCAGTATACTAAAGCCTTTTTTTTCTTCCCCCAAAAAGATCCTTTGGGATTTCTTTGGATTCATTTTCAGTATGAATATGTCATGCTATGAATGGGGTATTAAAGAACAGAATGGTGGCAGACTGAACTCTCCCTTTTAGGTTTATGGTCAACAGGCCCCAATAAAAAGAGTACAAAAGAAAGTGGGTTTTTTTAACTGCCACTTAAAAGTGTCAGCTATTCCCTGAAGCTCAGGTACTAGACTTAAATGAGTCAAATAAAAAGAAAACTCAGATGATAACAGTGTGCCGATGGACAGCAGGAAACTCCACATCAGGCAACATACTGGGAGCCTGATTGCTGCAAAGGTCTGCAGAGGATTCCCACATTGCTTTGCCCTTCTTGTGTTTGAGGGTGCCCTGCTCAACAGGAAAAGGCACTGTTGCTGTGGTTTCTCATGCCTCCCTGCAATATGACCAAAGACCCAACAAGTAATTCTTGTAGTCCCACACAGTCACAGTCGGAATATCAACTTTTCTTTCAAGCATTACTATTTATACTCGATTGTTTTCAACAGTGCATTAAAAGCCAGCTGGACCAGGAAAGAAGGATAGTGCAGAGGATATACATGTTTTTTACTCCAGACACATTAAACCCACAGCCTTATTATGCTTTGTACTTCAGAGACATTAAGTTAGCCTTTGATGAACATCTATTTTAAAAACTGTCAGTTATGCTTCATTTGAACTATCCCTCTTTAGCTCCATGTGGTAAGGTATGACTTTTACTGTAATAATGATACAAAAAATTAACAGACTCCCTAATTACTCAGCATGGCTGCAGGGCAGAGAGCACAGGTCAGGCTGCAGCACTGGCAATCACCATCCAATTGCTCTCCTGACATCCATGGTCTCTCTTCAACTGTGCCCATTCCTTCCCTCTCTTTCTCCCTTTATTTTTCTCTAGAACATATACCTTTTTTTCTAACTCATTGCTTCTCCTCTACCCACTCACAGCTATTGTGTGAACTTGGGCTGATAACTGGGTTTAATTAACCATACTTGTATTATGTAGCAATACAATTTCAATATGACTGCTATGTTAGCAGTAGCGGACTAATATAATGGTCTACTGAAGCGCAGCATTGTCCGTAAAATAGAAGGTACAGCTTCTCCTAAAACACAGCTAGCAAAGCCACCCACATGCTTCATGGACTATTAAAACACCCTTACGCAAATTCACTATCAAACAGACTTCTGAGAAGAAAAAGTGTATCTTGTAAAAACAGAAGGTGGCCTGAAACTAAATGCATATTGGTTTATGATGAACAAAATGCCCCTGTCCCCAGCTGGAAACATCATCCACTCAGCACTTAAAATGTACCGGGAGAAAGGACTGCAACAAGGAAATCCATGTCATGAGCTTGGTGTGAGAAATTTTACAGCTTATGTTTATGGTCACCATTTGCTTAATGCCTCTAGATCCTTTCTCATTTTGTTTATTTTCATGATCTCTAATGTTCTGTGCACACATACACATATGAAAAATCATTGCAGAGGTCTCAACTACTCCATGCTGATCAATATATTTCAAAACATTTCTCTGTCCTGTCCAAGGACACAGGTAACTTTTTTCTGCCATAGCCAAGAGAAAAGTCACACTGCTAAAGCTGCATGTGTAGATGAAGTCTGGATGACAGGGGAGGGATTATGTTCAGGGAAATTTTGTTTATGCATGGTAAGGGATGTTTAAAATCTTCAGGGAACTGAGCACTGGAGCCAATTTGGAAGTAAATGTTCCCACCCTTGCCCACAGTAAGATCAGCAGAGTGCTGTTGGGAAAACTCTGCCTCTTTAGGAAAGCAGGCAGCAACTACCTTTCCCCTCATCCTGTTTCAAAGCAAAACTGAGGAGCTTGGTGTTTTCCACAACAACTCAGTAGTCAGGGTGTTAAATCAGAACAGGGGCAGCCAGGTATAGTTGCCTGCTCTGACTAATTCAGCCCAGGCATTTGAGGATCAGTCTCTCAGGTGTGAGGGAAGGGTCCTACACGTAATCTCCTGCCAACAATTTTTCCAAGCTGGTTCTTACCAAACGGTTCAGTGTTCTATAAAACCTGATGTGGGCTCTGCTAAGGTGAGTACAGCATTGCATTGTGGAGACAGGACCCACATGGGACCCTGGGAGATCAAATCTCATGGTTCAGGCCTGGAGAATGTAACACTTAGAAAGGTGTGGAAGAGCTGCAGCAGGAGACTGAAAAGCCATTTGAAGAGGAACAGCATGTTGATCATGGGGAGTCTGGGGAGAGGGTATCAATTGACACACATCTCCTGATCATGATAATCCTATATGATTTGCCAATCCCTTGACCATTTTCCCCTAGCAGCTGAATATGCTGTCTCCTTTAACCATGCTGCTCCACCACGACCTTCCTGTCTGTACCATCCAGCAGTGGCCATTACAGACAAGCACGTGGTACCCTGTCACACCAAGCCATGTGCTTGGGGGACCTTCAGGACTCCAGACCACACTGAAGTGTTTTGATATCTAGCAGTGTGTAGTCTGGGATGCCAACTGAAGGAGATCTAGAGAGATGGATTAAGGAATGAAGGCCTTAAAAAGAGGGTGAAAAGTCAGGTCTTATTGTTGCTATCTTGTTGTATTTCATATTTCTAGAGTCCCATCTTAAAGTCCATACCTTCTAACTGGTTTTCTACCATGCAGTTCCTCATGGCTTCACAGGGGCTCCTCCTGGGCTCTCGACCCAACCCCTTTTATCCCAGTTATCTTTGCAAGCCACAGCTGCTGCCCAACTAAGGACTTCACAGCTGTGGCTCATTTAGAGCAACTAGGACCCACTTATCCAATACATAGGACTCTCACTACAAGGTCTTTCTAATCTCATTGATCAGACTATGGCATGTTGTTTCCACCTTCCAACAGGTGGGTCTGGACATTGTCACCTTTACCCACTAGTTCTCCCTTAGCATCATTACTGTGATACTCTCTATTTGTATTAAGATGTTTCAGTGACTGGCAGTACTTTTCTAGCTGCAGGATTTCAGATTCGGAAAATTAAAGGGTTTGCTGGCCATTCTAAACATGGCCAGGGGGCACAGCAGGGCCTCCCAGTACTCACCTTCTATTTCATTCACAAGCAGAGCATGCCAAACTAAAGAAAAGTTTGATGCAACCCTGGGTGCTGGGAGAAAAATGTTCTGCATTCCCCTTGCTGATCTGTATGATGGTAATGACAGGATCCACAACATTTAATCACTTTGGTCAGATGGTTGCACAGATCACAGAATACCCCCGAAAGCACCTGGCTGGCAGGGGTCCAGGTGCTCTGACACAGACCACAAAGCACTTTGTGAAGTGCTCAGTAAGGAGCTGAGGTGCAGCTGGGCTCACACTCACCTTTCAAACATCAAGGAAACCATAAATGGCTTTTGATTTTGTATCCAAAATATGTAAATTCAGGGATGTCTATGCTTGCCGCTGTTGTTTCATGCCCCTCAGCAGGTGTAACACAAACTCCTGTATGACATAGTCTGTGATCAAGAGCCCACACTGGCAAGGCTGCCTAGTGGCACATCCTTTGTAAAGGTGGGACATCTTCCAGTGCAGGAAGACACAGCATCATGGATACAGGACATGACAATAGTGGTGACACAGCACAGTCAACAAAAAGCACTTATTAATGCCTAAGAGCCATCTAAGTTCAGCCTGCTGCAGTTTTGTACCTAAAAGTCAACATTTAAAGGCAAAACTCCCATCATAGGACTCCCCATGTTGCAAATGAACCTCCAATTAGTTTCATTAGGGCAGCTTGCAGCCAGAATGGGACTTGCCAAGCCACAAACCCTGTAGTTGGCAGTGCAGCTTTATCTGTTTAGGAAATAGGCACCTTTGCTCAGGGATGCTGCCAAAATGTAATGGAGGAGCAAAATCCAGTGGGGAAGTGCCTCTGAAATGCTGTAATTGGAAAACTGTGCCTGCAAACTTGTTTGGTTTTCTTTTGGTTTTTTGGTTTTTTTTTTTTTTTTTGTTTTGTTTTTTTTTTTTGGGGGGGGGGGTGTTGTTGGTTTTTTTTGTTTGTTTGTTTTGCTTTTTTTGGTTTTGTTTTTTATTTTTTCCCCCAGAACAGTTGCTGGGAAGGTTTTAGATGGACATAAGCAAAGACTCTTCTGATTTGAGGTTTTGTTTGTCAAGCTCTCTATTCTACTTCTCTACAAGCTATTACATAGTAGCCTTTACTGTAAATAAGAGGCTGGACCATGACTGGGGTTGAGTCGGTACACAGTAGATTAATTATGCTCCAGCAAATGAAGTTTGCCTGGATTTACAGTGATGCAGGAGAAGAGATTCTTGCCTGTTTCTGCTCTTCCACTGAGGGAATTAGATAGGGAAGCATGACCATTTTTTGCCTGAGGAGAAATATTTATGTTAGCACCCCATTCAGGAATAGTGATCATACTTGCAATATGGCTCAATAAAAGAGCAATTTGAATTGAAATTTTGTACTTTGTGGACAATAAGACCCAGTTTTCACTTACTAATTTATGGATTTGTTTCAAGGTATTCAGTGTTAGCTCTACAGCCAAGTTAAACATGATTTGTTCTATTCTGGAAGCCCAGAAATAGACAACTGAGAATTCTTTTAACACCAGGAAATTCTCATTTGGCATAGAACCAAAACGGCCAGCTGTACACAGTGTATGGGACCTGTCAGGGACACTGCTGAGCCAAAAAAGCATGATAAGACTGCAAATTACAACAACCAAGTTGTTGTTTTTAGTGTTCCTGCCTCCACCCCGAGTATCTTTGGCTGTTGCACTAGCTAGTGCTGGTGATGTCTAGTACAGCTGCCTTGAAAGGGAGTTTGCTCAAGGAGGCCAGATCAGATTTGATGTGATAAATGAAATATGACAGGTCGTGGTGTCTGCAGTGCTGGGTGGAAAGCTGGGTGTAGAATGCTCTGCTCTCCCAAACCAGCAACCTTCTCCCCCAGATGCAGTCGGCACCGGGGCCAAGCTGCCTTAGTGCCAGGCAGGCTTCCTCCAACAGCAGGCTTGGCAGCACTGCTGTGCCCTCTCCAGGAACTCTGGCTGGCAAAGCCCTGCCAGCTACAAATTGTACCTTAGCATGGCCCAGCTCAACAAAGTTGTGCTGGCACAAAATCCCAGGGTGGACTGGGCCAAGCCTTGTTAGGGAGCTGTGCTATTAGACTGCATATCTCGGGTTCTTAAAAGCACTAAAACTTGTGAATTGACTAGTCTTTGTGGACTGAGAGCACCAAAACTCACCTCATATCATCATTATCACCTGGTATTTAAAAGAAGTCCTGTCCTTAAAAGAAGTGTAAACCTGCACATCCTGAGTTGTGCTACCTCTTGGGAAATACAGCCCTGCCAGGAATACAGCTCACCAAGGGGCTGGGAACATGAAGTACCCAAACTACCCCTGCTCTGCAGCATTGCAGGGCAGCTTTGGAGCAACTGGCTCCAATTTTGAAGTTTTTCTCTCTTCATTTTCTTGTGAAAGCAGATGTTTTCCTCATAAATGCAATTGTTTTAATGAAAACTGTTCTGAAGGCACTTTTCCAGCCTTTTTCATTAAATGCACACATTTACCTTGCAATACAACATTAAAGCAATACCCACCTGTCAACCATGTGATTCTTTACATTTGAGGTCACTTTGACCAGAGATAGAAGTAAAGAACTAGCCTCATTAGCTCAGCAATTTTGGCCAGACATGTTGATAGAAGAAGCCTAAGTTAATTGAATCTGTCACACATTTACTCAAACCTTTCCACTACCTGAACATGCAGATGTCAAACATCCTCTTGCGCTCCTTGCACTCTCCTGCTTCCCTCTTTGTAGAGAGTAGAACTTACACACATTTGCTTTGCTGTTGTTCAGAATTGCCTTACTATACTTTTAAAGAAAATCAGGCCAAGGAGTGAGGCCAAGAGCTGGCTCCTGATGCCTCACTCCCCTTTGCTGCCTGCTGTTTTGCCTCCTCAAGACAGTCCCTGGACACGATCCTGGGATATGTTACTCCATCCCCTAAGGTTGACATGATGGAGACCACCCCACATCTTTCTCTGTCTTCCTTATAGCAGCCCCCCTCCAACATTATATCAGCACATCATCGTGGTGTTCTCATGTAGGAGCTGCATGTGCTTCCCTCCCATGGTCCCAAGGTACTGAACCCAGGTCCTCCATTTCATGTTGGCAAAGCACCCCACTGATGCTTCCAGAAACGTGGAACTAAAACCATGCACAACAAATAATAATTGTGTCTCAGGGCCACCACCACTATTTGGGGCTCAAGGAGATTTAGGGCTGAGGGCTGTTTGCTGTGGATGTGGCCAGTCTGCTCCCAAAGGACCCCTCAGGTTTGGGGAGAGGGGACAGAGGGAGCAAGCACTCTCTAAGCTGAAGGCCTTTGGCTCATGCAGTTGTTGCCACTGGTCCATAAAGCTGAGTGTCCCCACACCACCGACCCAGCACTGCCTCACCTGGCTCGGCACTTGCAGGAACCCACATGTCTGGCAGCATTTATGGGAAAGGAGATAGCTCTCCTGTGAGCAGAGCCATCATGGTCCAAGAACACACCTTGGCTTGTCCGTAAATCCTTCTGCAAACCTACCCATTCGTACACGTGCTTTTCCAGGCATGGATTTGTAAACATAGTAAAGAGTACCTTACTATTAGAAACTACACATGAAAGCAGCGTGCAGTGTCAAGAACAAATAATTACATGTTCTAAAACTTTTATCAACTTTAACTCAAAAAGGTTCCGTAGATAATAATGTACTTTCAACAAATAATATTCTGAGAAAAAAGACTGCATTAAGTAATTGAGGAATTGCTCTACAAGAAATGTATAGTTAGATTCTGCTGTCTCCTAATTCTATTTTCAAAACAACCATCTTTTTTAACAAATATGTTGAATCTTGATCTTTTGTTGTTGTTACTGTTGTCTGCTATTCCCATAGCAATAAAAAAACAATTGCAACTAGTGCATGTGTGTGTTAAAAATAGCCAACTACTTCAGCAAGTTATTCTTTGTTTTTAAAATGTCTCCATTAAGATCCATTAAGACACCAACAAACTCAAACAGTTTGACATGGCCAAGAAATGTTCTTAAAATTAAGTTTCTTATTGATCTCCAATTTAATTTTAAAAGCTTTGTATTAATGTGTGACAGCTTAAAAGACTATCTAATAATCATTTTTCTGTAGTTTTTTTGCATGACTGAGGAATAGAGGAGACAACAAAGAATCAATATTTTTCTCTTTGAAACTAAAAATAATCTCCATTAGATAATCTTAATATTTTGTCAAACTACGAGCTTCAGCTATTTAAAACCAACAGTTCATCTAAAGGGCTGAAAAAATACAGGTTTTTGAATGTAGATATTTTCAAGTTGATACTTGCTTAAAGCGTTTGATAGGAGAGGATTAAGAAACTTTAAGCAGTCAAATTAATGCACTCTCTATTTGAAAAACCTATTATGGTAAATAAGCTTCAGTATGGACACTGGGACACACATGAATTTTTGAAGACTTGCAATAAACTTATCATATTTACAGCATATCCAACTTCATGCTTTATTAGTGTGACTTCAGTTTTCATAAAGTGTGAAAATGGACCTCCAACATGAAATCTCTTTGGCATTTCAGCTGCAGTGCTACTGCTGAATGCAAAATGGAAATTGCTCCCCTGCTTTCATTCTCCTAATGAAGTACTTACGGCTTATTATTAATACCCATTTAAACTAATGTTTTTAAATATGCATAAATACCAGAATGCACTCCTGATTTTTTCCCTCCACCATGCAGAGGCCAGTTGAATTCATCTGCTGAAACTCAGATTCAAAATGCTTTCATGGAGGAGGATCCACACACAGACCATGCCTGAAGAGAACACTTCCATCAGCCCTTACAGTTCTATGAAAGAAGTTAAATAAAATGACATCAGAAGAACAAAAGTGAAGGTCCATAGTAGTGCTTCTGGGAACCAAGTGCCAAAATCTTTTGGGGGATGAGACCAGGGGCTGTGGATGTTTGTGCTTAAGAGGAGGCAGCAAGGAGTGAAGGATCTGGGCTCCTGGCATGACTCAAAACCCTGGGAACTTCACCAGCTTCAGAGGGCTGCAAACCAGCTCCTCATGAGGAAGAAGGAAGGACTGGCAGGGCAGTGTTAGAAGAAAGGCAAACTGTTATTATGAAAGGCAACTGTCACTGAAAAAGGGCCACATTCAGCAGGCAGAGCCGTGCTAAGGCGTCGCATGAAGCACACTGTGCTGTCCTCTCCCTCCTGCCAAAAAAAAGCGTCCACCCTAGTGAGTTTCAAGCACAAAGTCCCCCCCAAAAATAGTTTTAATTGTGTGCATTCAGATAAGCAATTATACTAAAGGCTATTATGGCAGTTACCCCAAAACAATATAAATAGTCATCTTGCTGACAGATAAAACACACGGTGCCAAACTCCTTATAACAACAGGACAGGCTATTAATCCCATTCAGTTTTGATGATATAATGCTATGGAATATATTTCTGCCCACATTAGTGACAATTAATGCAGCTTGCATGCTGAGAGGAGAAGCTTTGTGTTCAAGGGGAGTAAAATTTCCATGTAAATGTGGGACAAAGGTACCAAATGGATGGCAAGACTGAAAAGGAAAGATTTACTACTCAATGTGCATTTCGCCAAAGAGATTTTTTTTAAAATAGTAGTAATAGCACAGAAATGTCCTGCCTGTTAACTAATTGGATTTTTGCAATTCAGGCACACTAATTTATACTGAAACGGTTTGCTTGCCTTCCCTCTTTTCAGCCTGGCAGATGGACTAGGCAAAAATGTGAAATTCACTCAGTCATTGCTACTCATAGCCCACTTAATTCACGGGTCTTTGTCAAAACTTCTTTAGTTGAGATTAAAAGAGAGGGTACCATATCTATCATAACCATCTGGACTGAAATCTGCCAATCTGGACCGATTGGACAGAAGCCTAAACTGTACTAAAGAGCAGAACCCTGTTGGGGCTCAGGGGAAAGAATTCAAGTGCAATGGAGAGGACGTGCTCCAGGAGCTGAGCACACTGAGCCTTGAGCTCCACTCAGCTCCTCTGCTGTTCATGCCACTAGAGACAGGTCAGTGCAGAATGCTAATCAAGGCATTAGCATTTTAAATCTTTCTCTTTTATCTTTCTTTTTTTTTTTTTTTTGACAACTGACAGTATTTATACAAAGTGGGAAGCAACTAAGAACATAGCCTGCATGTTTTACTTTGAAAAACGAGAAATTGATTAGGTGATGTGCTGTCAAAGCATCACACTTTTGGCAAAGAAAGCGCTTTCTAATGAAAACATAGGGCTGGTGGTTGAGCACAGTTAGTGTATTGACTATGTATTTAGGATTCATCAAAGCTCCAAAGTGCTCAAACTGCCTCTGGCACAGGGTAGAGGAGCCAGTCTGAAGGATGAAGGGCATGACATCAGTCCAGGTTGGCTGGTTGGTAGGTTTAGCTCTGATTTTATCTGCTGATAACCAGGAGTCGCCACAGATCCCCAGATTCCTCATAAAAACAAGCAGCAACCATTTGTTCACATCTATCATGCAAAAATCATGTAAGGCTTTTTAAATCTACACCTACCTCTCCATGGCTCTCCCCAGCTTTTTAACCTCCACAGTGAATTATCATGGCAATCTCCACACCCTAAAAAGTGTTAGAGCAATGACTTGTTTGTTTGTTTGGATGGTTTTTGGTTTTTGTTTGGTTTTTTTAAGAGTTCCTACCTGCAGCCAGGTATCAGGAAAAGCAACAGAACTTATTTCTTAGTGAGTGAAATTCCTTCAGGTGTGACAGGTCCAGGTTTGTCTCAGTGCCACCCTTCACTGTCAAACCCAGTACTGCACATAAAGGTCTTTGGCTGCGTAAGAGCCAGCTCTGACAAGTGAGCAGTATGGGGGTGACAAAGCATAGGAGTAGGTATTACGTCCTTGAAGGTTGCATTTATAAAAATCCACTCTAACAGTAAATAAATTTTATTACAAAACATTATTTGTACTGCACACACATTTCTAATATACATGCTTGTGAAAATTTGGGTTGTATATCTCATCAGATATTCAGGGTCAAATCTGTAGGTGGCTCTATTGACTTGAATATATTGACTTCAGTTTCCAAAGATCCTAAATCTGATTTTGATATATTTAATTTTAAATACAGCTGACTGAGAGCAGAGTTACTTTATTAAACTAAAATCTTTTACTTCACAGGGAAGAACTGCTAATTACTTATCTTTTGAGCTGGTGCATTTAGTTTACATGCATCTGACTTGATTCCAATATCAAACTTATTTTAAAAGCATCATTGTATACAGTATGGATTACAGTAGACCAGATTTTTGCTTGTGTACCAGGTTTTTGATTCTATGGGTTTCAAAGGAAGATAAAAAAGTTCTATATGTAAACAATACTTTTTGTTTGCAAAAAAATGCAAAATGCTTTGCAGTAGTTATTTTTTAACATCACCAAGACAGGAATGATAAATCAGAGGATAGGACACCTGGAATTATACATAATACTGATAGTATTATAAGAAACAGAAGCATCCCCATGATATTTGCATGTAAATAATGAATTTACATTATTTATACTAGGAAAATTGCTTATGAACTTTGCTAATGCTTTCACTTTATCTATAAATTACATTCGCAGCCATTGTTATTTCCAGAGGGATTACAGATTGCATGTAAACACAAAGCTAAGAAACAACTTCCTGTGTTAAGTACTCAGAATAGGAAACACATTAGAAAATATTTTTACTGATGTAACATCTGGAACTCCAAAGAAGGCATTGAGTTCCTCTTAGCTACAGAATAAGCAAGAAGCAAGATTAAAGTATGTCAGGGAAAGCAGAAGGCAAATGGACAGAGATGAGGATAATGATATGGTGAGACAAGGTACCCATACAGAATTGCAGTCCCTGGAGCCACAAGTGACCACCTGTCCAGAGAGAGAAGCCAGCAGTAATAATTTGCAGGTCTCACTCCCATTAAGGACTTACCAAGTAAAAACATGTTATCTTTCACTGTTTGTTTCCCCCCGAGTAAAAGAGACTGTATAGATAGACAGAATTGTGTATTTATGGGTAAAGCAGAGAAGTTATTAAGACCAGTACAAGGACAAGGTTAGACTTGGATGATGCAATGTGCTGATAAAGCTGGGAGAGATGTTTCCTACCCGGAATGTTTTAAAGCCCTTGACCACTGCTGCAATACTGACCAGTCAGTTAGGGTTGGGACATGCAGAAATTTACTGAGAAATTAAGTTTCAAGATGCCCTATGTAAAATTAGAAAACAAGCCACCCAAGTTTTCACAGCACTGTTTCCAGAATGCTTCGATGTTCAGATACATTTAATAAAAACAAAGACAGCAAAGATACAGAATCCTGAAATGCTGTGGGAAAAGGCCAGACAGGGAGATGCACTTTCTGTACAAGAGCTGGGTTTCTCAGCAGCAATGGCCAATTTTGTGCCTTTGAGCAGGACTTGGTCAGGACCTTCCATCCCCCTGCTGAAGGCCCTATGGCAGGGAGCAGCCCTCAGCTTCCTCCATCTGCTGGATGGAACAGAGCAGTCTGGGCACAGGGAAGTGCATTACCTCCCGTCCCCAGAGTGGGACAGCTCTGGGGTCTGGGTGATGCTGCAGCCCCCATGCAATAGTGGTGGCTGTTTGGCAGCAGCTGGTGAGCCAAGGACCACAGGCTCCCTGAGCACCTCTCTACATCCCCCTCTGCTGCAGAGAGCTTGCTTTTTCCCTCATTTAATGAATATTTAAGTAAGCTGTGCGAAGTGGGAGCACCATTGGCAAAGCAAAAAGGGTATTCTGGGATCAGCCGCTCCCCTCCACATTTATAGGAACTGTTCCTGGAAATGGGTTCGAGTTCCCCCAGGCAGTAAAGGGAATTGAGCCTCTCCCGTCTCGGGTTAGTGGTATAATTATCTTCAACTGAGTAAAAAGGCAATGGGTTCACTCTTCCTCTTTGGTTTTCTAATCCAGGCTTTTATCTCATTTGCTTTTATTTCAGAGCTTGAAGATGAAATGTGACACAGAGATAGAGAAAACACTGGAACAAGATGCATGGGGTTTTTTCTTTCTTTTGGGGCAAGAAAGATTTTCTTTGTCTTGATTTAAACCATTTTTTTCACAATTGATTGCCCTTTGTCAGATAACTAAAGAATGAACAAATGTGCTATTAATCACAGTCTGGAATTTTATATCAAGCTCTCTATTTTTTTTCACTACTAAACAAGCAATATACACACAAAAAACTTTTAGTACATTAACAAATAAATGTCACATAAAATAATTAGGTTCTATTAAAAGCACAAGATAAAAAATGCTAAATATCTTCTTTTTAATGACTGTGTTTTTAATGGAGAAATCATATAGCAATAAATCTATGTATCCCCTGACCACAGTTACTTCAAGCGGTGTTTAAGGATATTGCAATTCTTTTGGGGAACAAATAAAGAGTTGTAGTTGACCTTAGGTAATTTTGAAAGTCCTTTAAGCCCTAAAACACAAAAGGGAAAAAAGAAAGAGGAATACTTGCATTTTCTTGGGCACCTTTCTCTCTTGCAAATTAGTATTTAGCAAATGTCATTAAAGACAGTTAATATGGCCCTATCTCTCCCAGCAAGACCTGGCAAGCTTCACAAGCAGAAAGTTGAAAACACTGCTTCTAATTTGTCCTTGTATTCCAGTCACGTTGCTGGTCTTGGAGAGTTACTCCGGACTATTAAAATAAAGTAGCAAATAGGAAAGAGGAGAGGACAAAAAGCCAAGAAGAGAGCAGAGGACAGGGTCAGATGCAGCCTCCATCTGACAGGCAAAAAGGGAGTTAAGTGGCTGTACAGCCCCACAACCACCTGCAAAAGTAAAATCACCCTTCACTCTCCAGGAAATCTTTTCCTGAGAAAAAAGGGACTAAAACAACTGGCAGACAGACAAACTGGCAACTGGCATCTTTTCTATCCACTTGTCCAAGCACTGTAATGGTATGGTGGTTGTTAAATATGCTACAAAAGAGCAGCTCTCTGGTGTATTTGACCCAGATTAACAGTCTCCATCTTCATGGATGGGAAGGTGAAATCATGGCTGTGTCAGGAGAGCAACTGCAGGGTAAAGGGTTCTACAGACAGAGCCTGGGACAGCTGGGAAGGAGGGAGGCACCCTGCATATGGATGGAGTTTGACCATACACATGTTAGTCCAAAATCTCCAGGTCTCACTACCTCTCCCACAACTGATATGTGAATGGAAGTTGTTCATCAAGGTATAATATAGATCTTTCCCCCAGCTCCTTCACTTTGGGGGCTGACAACAGCAGCATGCAAAAACACTGACAGAAAAACACTTTTGCTTGATCAGTAATAGCCATATATTGCCTTATTCTTACCAGGAGTCCAAAATGTGTAAATGCACCAAACTTCCCATCTTGTTAATTAAATTTGTCATAGGAAAATGCATATATATGTTACAGGTCAGGCTGTTGTCACTCTTTCTATAAATGAACTGTTCCCATACAGTTGATGGCTGGAATGACACAGGAGGGACATCATGTACCAGACTATTTGTATTGGGTGGATTTTAACTCCCTTGCCTATCTCAGCATTATTCCCCCTCAAAGCATGGCTGTGATGTCTTCAAAACCACTATACAAAAACATCTGGGAATTTCTTACTTTTTAAAACAGTGGTCATTTCACAGAGTGTTTATGATTTGTGTGGGATACAAATCAGAGAATCATTCATTAAGGGTTGAAAAGACCTCTAAGATCCATACAGTCCAGCCATTAACCTCTCACTGCCAGGTCCAGCAGTACAGCATGTCCCTGGTGCAGCTAGTGCCATCTACATGCTTTCTGAACACTTCCAGGGACAGTGATTCCACCACTTCCCTGGGCAACCTGTTCCGTGTTCCAGCGCCTGATCACCCCTGGCACAACATCTCTGTAAAGGAAGCATTTAATGCATTCTGCAGAGGGCTAAATCTTGGAACAGAAATGCTCACATCAGACAGTAAATCATTGGCAAAAATTCTTGATCTTTCTGTACCAGCAGTTAACCATAAAGGCAAGGTACTGATGCTGAAGCACATTTCCACAGGTTCAAAGATTTTCTGCTAACTGCTTTTGTACATGACCTGTTCAGCATCCTAAACTAAAACTGTTTAGGTGACAAGGAACTCCATCAGGAGACTCAGCAAGACATCTTTAAAGACACTTTTTTGTTGTTATTATACAGCACTAGCATTTAACTCTGTGTTGTCATGGAAATCCTCTCTTCCCTAAGATGTTTAAAGTAAACAACCATCTCTCTGCCTTTCTTCAGTTTTCATGAATGACAGCTTAACTACCACAGCCACCACTTATCCGCAGGTGGTTTTGCCCATTTAGGGGGTGTTTCTCATATTTTTTCACTTAAGTCTGGAATAGAGGTCAAGGCATTCCTCTCTAATCGCTGACCTTTCTTCCCTTCAATTTCTTTTCTCTACCAGCTGTTGGGGAAAAAGCCACAGTGCTATCCATTCATTGATATCCATAGATGAAAAGGTATCAGTTTGAAATACCTCACCTTTTAAGACCATGTGAAAGTTTGTATCTAAAAAACACCCAGGTGCTATTTCATATACTTCTTCTGGTAAAGAGGAGGTGAAGAAAGGAGAGTCAGCTGTGCATAAATGAGTAATATCAGCTTCTTCCTTCATCAAGAATGATATTAAAAATATTGCTGGATTTGCAGAAAACATGAAAAACACTGAACTCACTATGTTACTATGTGGGAGCAACTATCCTCAACACAAAAAAAATATTTTCTATTCAGGGTGTCCACTAAGACAGACAGCAATGTAAATGACACTGCAAGTCATCTCTGCCCTAGGGGTTGTCCAAGACAATAATACCTTGAAATTCTGCCTTAACAGATTAAATTGTTTAGAATAGAAGCATTGTTTAAAGGAATCTTTTTGTTTTTTTGCATTCTTAACCTTTAAAAAGGGAGATATGCTTCAGAGGATTGTATATTGACACAAATCAACCTAGTGTTCTCCTTTTAGAATAAGAGCAACAAATATAGAAACTAGTGGCACCATACCTGTTTTGTAGTGGCAAATAAGAAACTGAACAAGTAAAGTAGGGAGCACTGCACACTCAGATAAACTGTTTCCTGCTTTCCTGTGCTATCTGTGCATTACCACCATACTGAAAACCAAGGGTGTCCCTAAGGTACCACAAAATGCTTCCAGCAAGCATCAGCAGGGAGGATGCTTCTGCAGGGAGAAGGGCTTTTCAACAGGGCACGAAGCCACGTGCACAGCAAAACAAAACTGTAAAGCTCAGCAGGGAAAGATGTGGAGCTGGCAGAAATATTTCTGTACTGCTGAAATGAGTGCTGCTCCCACTCATACCAGGGCTACATTCGCCACATCACAGGTCTCTTCCCTCTGTTTCAGGGCTGCATTAAGAAATGAGAGACAAATTTGCACTGAGACTGAGGGGCAGCAGCACTGGCTGTAGGAAAATGCTGGTGCCTTGCTGTTGCTTACCTTCATCAGTTCTGGGACAAGCCATGCTGCCCAAATACATTCTCCCCAGCCCCCTGCCTTAAGCAGAGCATTAAAGGAAACTCACTCATTACAATCACATTGAACCCAAAAAAATTAGCTTTAAGGTAGGTTTGCACTGCCAAGTGACTTTCCCATTTCTCTTCTCACTGAAAACTAAACCACAGGGTTCATGTCCCAGACTGGTGGAGTGTTTTGCTACTGTAAGTTTAACAAAAATGTACAACTATTTAATTGCTTCAAAAGTCAGATTCTTTACTGTCACCTGAATTGGAGCCATCTAAGTCTTCTCCACTAAACATCACTGACTGACACTTTCAGTGTACTTGTACTGTACAGTCCATTTCCAAAACATACCCTGTAAACTTAGGGAGACAAGGGTGGTTGCCATTTCAATGTGTCCACATCTTTCTTTGTAAAGTCTTCTGTTATTCAGATGCTGCGAACACAAGCTTGGAATAGGTCAAATATAAAGCTGCTCTTTTTGTTGTGTTGTACTGTTGACCTAAGTCACAAAGTATATCACTCAATGACCAAAACACTATTTCAGCCTACAGCAACATCCCTGATTTATTTTAGCTCAAGGAGTTACTCCTTCAGCTTGAAATACATGCCATTGGGGTGGATAAAGCACAGAAAATTCAACTGTTTAAATATTTTATATGGTAAAAAATAGAAAAAGAATTATTTGACATGAGTGCGATGCAAGTTGTCTATGACACAGAGGTCTGCCCTCTCCAGCTCCCCTGTGCTAGGGCACAGACTTTGATAAGTAAGGTAAAAGCAAGGGTAATGAAGCACTTTCCTCTACTGCTGAGTCCCATACCTATCCTACCTGTGCCTAATTTTCAGTTGTGCTTGGATCCGTGGATGGAAAGTGCCACACCAATCCACTTTGTTAGCCTTTTAAACAGAAAATATCTTTGGTAATCATAAAACTAGCAAATAACTAGAAATAATAAATGTCTCAATCAATAAAATAAAATAGTCTGGAGAAATATCAAATCCAGAGTAATCATCACCACATAAATTTTGGTCTCATTCAAGGTTTAATACAGCATAAACAAAGTAACAAAATTTAAAATTGTAGGGAATGGAATGGCATCTTCAATTGTTTATGAATGATAACACTAAACAAAACAAGGAAGAACAGAAAAAACAAGTGTGTTGGAAAACAACTGTTGAGTTTGCTATACATCAAATCCAATTTTACTTCTGGGTTCTCAGAACGGAGCGTTTCAATTTTCACACTCTGAAACAAACCATACGAGAGCTTTAAATGATCCAGATGGGAAGCCTTTTGTTAAAGCTTTTAAAATCAGCACTATAGTTCTGTTTCATGGATGAATTTTGGTTGGTGTGTTATTGCAATCAGTAATGCTAAAACAGTCTGTCAAGCTCTCAAGTAGTGAGATGACAGAAGAGAGAACTAAGGGGAACGAACACACACAAACACCCTTTTAAAACCCATAATGTATCATGACTTTTATTTTTTTTTTTTTGGAGGACATGAATTGAGAAATAAAGAAAAGGCAGACACTCTGGAATGGCCTGGCTGTTAAATCACAGCTCATCATTCACACACCCTTAAATTTATGGATGAAAGCCTGTGAGAAACAAATAAACCGTATTTCCTATATGTAATAAACTGCAGGCTGGACTCAGGATCCTAAGTGTTTTGTAAAACAAATGAAACATTACTTTCTAAACACAGCAGTCCAAGTTATACAGTCAATGAAAAGATGATAGCATAATTAATTAACCCTAATCAACATGGTTTTAAGGGAAACAGGTCTGTTCAAGCAAACTTGCTGCTGTTTTCTGACAGAACAATGGGCAGAAGCAATCTCCAATCCCAGGACAGACTTCTGTGCAGCACCCAGACACATGCATAACTAGCAACCCTGACTGTTTTTAAAAGCACTTACACAAAATCAATGCAGCTGATGCCAAATCGATTAAAAAGAAGCTGACAATGAGTTCATCCACATGAATGAAACCCCTCTAATCATAAATGGGCTTCATCATCTGAGAGTAGCGTTTTTAATGGGGCCTACAGGGATCTGGTTACAAAACTGCTTCGTGTCTTCATGAATGATCTGAAAGAAAATACCAATCAATTTTCAGTAACAGCTGGAGAAGAGTCAAAATTCAGGGCGAGGGATGGAGGGGTGGATAAACACAACTGTGGATGTGCCAATTATTTAAATCATCTTGCCTGACAAGGAGGGTTCTTCTGAGCTACAATAAGCTCCTGCACTATGAAAAATCCTAGGTGTACTGGCAAGGAATAAAGGATGAGGGTCTGTGGCAGCAGGGAAGTCCCTAGGCAAGCACTGCACCCTGTCCCAACAGCTGCCCATCCATCGGGGAGAACACCGACAGATTAGAGGGGGCTTGGATTCAGGAAAATGATACAAAATTTATTTGAGATTGAGGAAATGAAACAATACCAAAAGACTTTCTTATTTGCCCAAGAGAGGTCAGAGGTGACTTGTTAACAACATTTAGGTTGTTACAGAGGAGAGAGGTTTCCAGTCACAAAGTGTGCTCTAACCTAGGGGGAAAAGACATAGAAATATCTAATGGCAAACCTAGATTCTGACTAAAAGGCTGTATTTAACATATCAAAACCTTTCCCTAGGTAAAAGAATTTCTTGTTTGCTTTGCTGTTATCAACAAAAATGGGGGAGGGGGGGGGGGCTGCACCAATACAGGGGGTACATACATATCTGTTAGACATGAAAACAACCAACATTAAAATGAAGAATAAACCAAATCCATTTCTATAGACATACAAAATTCTTTGAGGCTTCACTGAGGAGACAATGCTGACTGAACCATCCCACTGAAAGATCCCTTTCCTAAGAGCAAGCAAGCACAATATAGTAAGGCCTTGAAGGGGTACAGCAGAGATAAACAAGGCATGCAGGGGGATGTCCTGCAGTCTTCAGCTGCTGCTCCTGCAAAAGCTCATCAGTTGTAACACAAGACTTGCAGGCAGATTAAGTGCTTATTATCTTTTTGATAGCAACACTTCTGCTGTAATCATGACCGCCTAAGCATATGGGGCAGGCAGGATTGGTAGAGAGATGAACCTTTGGGAAAAAAGCATGCACAGTTTTGGGCACACATAACCCCCTTTTACAGGTGCAAGGTAAGCTATGAAGCAGAACAGGATGAAAACCAGAATAATGATGTAAAAGAGATGGATGCTGGGGAATGGTCCTCACTGGCCTTGGTACAGTTTCCCCATGTCCCACACTGGCTCCTGCAATGCCAGCACCAGCTCCCCAGCCCCACAGCCCCCTGAGGCCAGCACCAGGGCTGCAAGGCTGCCTGCAAAGTCAGCACCATGTAGCTGCTTTAATAAGTAACTGCACTTAATTCATTAACTCTCCAAGATTAGCAGAAGATGCACGCCGCAGCCAAGACCAACAGAGCCAAATAAATTCAGAGTTTTCATGCCAAGTCACAGAGCTATACCTAGCCAACAGAATTTGTTTTTAAATGAGGAAAACATTCACTAAGTACTTTTCATTCTTCAGACCTTTGCAAAACCCTCTGTAGGATTTGCTTTAAACAAGGCTTCTCCCAGAGCAAGTGCCAACAGAAAACATGATGAAGACTCTTTATTTTAATGACATTATTTTTAATTTCATAAAAAATTGGATTCTCAGCAAAAAGTCAGTTTCAAATTTATCTGTGAATAAAAGCAGTGAAGAGCTGCCAGACCTAGTGAAAACTGTAGGGTGGATGTGAGTGGAAAGGAGATTCTTCAAGAAAATCCTCTGATACCAACTGCCCTGGTTTGAGGGACCAGCCCTGCCTGCACCAGGCATAGCATGTACCCAGAAATGCCACTCCACTGAGCACTTGCAACCTCTTTACATCTATTAACATTATGGTCACTGCAAGAGGGCTGTGTTATACTGCAATTCCAAACAAATGCAGCCTTGTGTTAATGATTTCATGCTCGCTTAACTTCGCTGCCAGGCACCGGGCAGGTCAAGAGCCCTCTGCGTTCCCATGCATGCACTTTGCATTAACAAACTGCTCCTCAGGAAATAATAACTTAGAGAGCTCTGTGAAACCAGTCTGGCTTTAAGGTATGCATGTACACAAACCCACGAGGAGATACCCCACACACAGATTGCAGGAGGACTTGCAAAGAGGCATAGAAGCAATGGGAGGTGGTCCCTTCTCCTGGGGGTCCTCCTTCCACTCCAGCCCTGCCCACCAAATTGCTGCACAAGCTCATCCCAGCTCCCTGCCCCACCAGCCACAGCATAAACCCATCCCCAGTTCAGTGGGACCTCAGAGAGCCCTCTGCTGTCCTCCCTCGCCCCAGGGTGATAATTTACCAGGGGCTGGTAATGATCAGTCAACACTGAAGAGTGCTCTGGGGCAGACCCCACACACCAGGGTGCTGGGTCCAGCACATCACCAGGCACAGCACCTGTGCACATTGCATCCCTGGTGCTGAAACAAAACACCCTGCACTTTTGACAGGAATAAAAATAGCAAGCGAGTCTCAAAACCTCAATATTCTAGCTATTCCTTAAGAAACTCCCCCAAAGTGTGTGCTTTGCAACTGGTAAATGTATTATTTACCTAAAGAAATCATATTACTATTACATATCCAATGTACACTAACATAAGCTTTGTATGAAATTTGTATGAATGTATTCCTCTACCTGAGCTTAGACATAAAGACGCCAATAGTTTCTTCAAATAAAAGGCAGAGGTATGAAGGCTGACAGCAAGCTCATCTTTTAAATATTCAAAAAGTCCCAAGGGAATTATAAAACTCAAGAACTACAGTGCATTATTTAACAAAAAAAAGTAAGGAAAAAGTAGTTTTTCTTATAAAAGGTGACACACAGTAAAGTATAATTCACACAGTATAAGAACATAAAACCATGAATAATAACCTAGTATTAAGTACATACAGAAGTTATTATTAGGGGAAATCACAGATTTTCTTTTTACTATAGATTTGGAAAATTCTGAAAAGTGACAGGACCTTATTAAGAGAAGTTTTTCCCAAGTGCAGCTCCTTTTAAAAAGCCTTGAGAGTAAGATTTTATCGATACTTTCCATGACTCAAAAAAACAGAAATCAGTGAAAATTGGGGAGGAAGGTGATCATGGCAAACCTTGGTGAGCTGGGCTGGTACAGTGCCAGCCTTCTGTGAGTGGTTACAACCTCTGTGTCTTGGCTGTCCCAGCCCTTGGTGCCACATCCTAGTGACAAACCCCCTTCCTGAGGCAGCTCTGTCTAACATGCTGCGACAGAGGAGCACAAAGCCCCAGTGTAAAGCAGTGCTGCTGCTGCAGAGGATGCTCTGGCCTTCTTCAGCACCTGCAGCTGCTCTTTCCTCTCCCATTTGCTCCTGCCAGCATGAATATTTGGATGCTGTGCAGAGAGCTGGGTCAGGGAACTAACCCATATGAAAATTAACCCAGGATGAAGTATAATTAATTTCCCTTTGGTTTTGCTCCCTCATGCAGCTGGGCAAACCCCAGCAGCAGCAGGAGAGGGAAAGGAGAGGGAGAAAAAGCAATACATGGGGTAAAGAGATTGGGACCCCCTGCCTAGAAGAAGTCTAGCAGGACAAGCATAAAACTGTTTAAGCCAGAGGCAAAAAAAGCTTCAGGTGCTATGCCTCTAAATCCTTAGACAGAAATAAATAGGATGGGAAGTTTATATTTTGCATCACTGCTCCAAACTTAGTGGAAGCAAATTTCTGAGACGCAGCAGGAGAAGGAAGCTGGTGGTGAGTACAACTAGACCAGCCATCCCTGTGGATCCAAATAAATCCTGCTGGCTCAGAGGACACAGCACCACACCACCACAGCACTTGGGAGAGCCAGTGGCATGTTCAACACTCTGAAGGACCACAGAAGTTCAACTGTTGCTTGATCCCAAATGCTCAGCCCACACCTGCTCCACCTTGCTTGGGTGACGCTGCATTCATTGCAAGACAGCCCATCCTGTAATGAGAACTGTCAAAACCATAATGCTGCCACTGGATGGAAGTATCCCAGTAGGTAAAGCTTTTTTCTTCTCTCTCCTTTGCTTTTCCATCACTTTCCACCACACACTTTTCCCAACCATATCCCTTGTGTGACAACACAATGTTTTAGTTTGTCAGCTTTTTTTGACACTTTGGCAAATCCTGATAAACATGATTTCCCTGCAGAAATTACAGCTCTGCACCCTGTGCCATTTATGGCTGTCATATGACTCTGAGAGCAAACTTTACAGCAAACCTTGAAAACCAAATCCTTCCTTTCACTAGCTTTTAGACCTATAATCCTATCTATTTATTTCTTTTCTTGCTCTGAACCATTATTCCTTTCTTCTTAAAACCTCTGCATAAAAACTCTCCAATGTTTGTAACCTATTATCCACAAAGAAAGGGTACATTTCAAAACACCAGTACATTTGGGATAGAATTAGAGAGAAGTGCATTTTCATAGCCAACTTCCATATGGCAGAGAATTTAGCTCCCTGACTTTGTCTGCCATTGAGATCTGCAAGCTGCTGTCAGGTGTGTAGACTGATGAGGATTACAGTATTGGAGGCTCATTATAAACATGCTAATTAGTACCATGAAGGTGGCAAATACAGCACTTCTGACAATGTGAGTACTAGGTCACAAAAGACAAAAAGCTGCTACTTTAGAGTCCATAATAGCATTGCTTATGATGGCCAAACCAGTGAAGTAGAAAAATGATTAAATTTTTTCACTGGATCACTGAACGCTTGCCAGAAAGATGGCACTAAAATCCAGGCAGTTAAGTTCTCTAATTCACAGCCAAGAAGTTTGACCCTAGTTCATACACCAATAAAATACCAGCATTATATCAAATAGGTTATTTCATATTCAAGAAGCCCTTTCATTAACAGAAGTGTTTTCCCAAAACTTACTAACTGCTTTTCCTTCTTTCCACAATAATTTAGAATTACTCTAATGAGAGAAAGTTGTCATTCAAACCAGAAAACTCTACATCTTAAGAATTGGCCAAAAACCACTGAGTACCTACATTAATCCAGAAATATTTTCTAAAACCTCTAGCATGTGAAGAAGCCTTTTGTATATTTGTTTCTCCTACAGAAATGGCAAAAAGGGAGAAATGAAAGATCTGGACTATAGAGAGTAAAATTTTGTATGAGGTACTAAATAATCTCTCAGTTGGCAGACTCTAAAATTGCACAAAAATCAGTCTTCATCTTTTTAAGCTGCAGAGTTTACATAAAGTTGAAAAATGCTTCACATCAACATCAAAACATGAAATAAGATTATGTCTTCTGTTTGATAATGGACCTACAAAGCACAAAAATCACTCTTCTTTAATCTTTCAGTCTACAATGCAATACAGAAAAATAATGGTAAGATTGTATGCAGAGGCTGCTATGCAAATAGGGAGCCAAAATCTCATCTGAACCCAAGGTGAAATTCACAGAATTGAGACTATTTTCTACTTTCAGCTACAACTAGGTCTAACTTCCTACTGACAACTGTGTAGAATTTGACCTATATTTTCTAAAAGAAAATTCTTCTTTTAATAAAACATGTATCTTTAGATTTCATTCACTCTCTTTGAGCAGCCTAATAGTTTTAAAATAAAAATACTATAAAGAACCCCCCCATACCCATATCAATGAACAGCCCTCAGGGAATGCCAGAGCATTAACCTGCCCGATAACTGCATTAACCTTTCCCCAAAGGACATTTTCTCTGAAACTGTGAAAATCTGCCAGTGAGTGTCTTCCACCATGTCACCCCATGCCCTTCTGTTCTGAGAGGGCAGTAATTACTGTAAAACAACAGTTTAAGGCAGAGACAACTGCACTGATGATTTAATCAGGGAATTTCCTCATAGGCTCTCCCAGTAGGAAGGACTTATAAACAGTGCTATCCAGAGTCTTTTCAAAGTCAGGAATAACAAATATTAATTATCTTCCATGGACTACCTTCACGGCTGTGTCTGTAAACTGACATACAGGAACCGTGAGGATTAATTACGAGTAATGAAGCTCAATTCTGCACCGCACAGTTAAACACAACTCCCTGCAAATGAGTTTGACCTTTCCAGCACCACATGCTCTGGAATTCCTTGCTCAGAAGGGGATTACCTGCAGCCAGCATCTTCACATGGGAACCAATATCACATTTGAGACAGGCTAGGAATGTGGCTCTACATTCAGGATTTAAAAAAGACAAAATAGATATTTAACAGGAGGCCATCTTTTAGTGGATGACACCATCTGAGCCACTGACAACTTACCAGGCTTCCTGTGGAAAATTCTTGATAACACATGTGCAGACTTGGACAAACCTGTGAAAGGTGTTTCTGCACTAACACACAGCTCACTATAGAAAGCTTGAAGCTACCCCTACATCAGAATGTAACAAGACTGAACTAAAGAGTGGATATATCACTGGAAAACTATCCAGTCCTAGTGGCACACTGAGAAACATTCCCATATACTCCAGTGATGCCAATACACAAGTAACAGGATGAAATTTTATCATGTGTTCCATGGTGATATTTTGGAAAAGAAGCAAGGTCATAGGATATTACAGCAAGATTTTGCAAAATGAACATGAAAAATTGTATCTAATGTAATTATTAGTTTGGAGACACATGACTTTTGTAAGCCAGTCATGTCAAAACACACCTTCTGCATTTTTTCTTGAATTTAAGCTGCTGCAGTCTGGAGTTTATGGACACACAGAATAAGAATATAAAAGAAAGCATTCATCAAAAGATCTCATTGGCCTCAAATATACTATTTTGTGTCACCATTGAGCAAAGAAATGCATTATGAAAGTGGTAACAAACTACAAAAAAATAATGCTTTAAAGTTTTCCACAGACATGTTGATTCAAAAAATCATGTCTTAGAAGTCACATTTGACATCAGAATTTAATGACTCTGATAAACATAATCCTCACTAGCAGAGAAAGTCACTTCCTTGCCCTGGAGAATGTGGACTGCCTCCTCCTTTAATGTGCTCACTTGTAAGGCTGGGAACTGCAGGTTGTGACGAGTATTCGCAGGTCAGTTTGCATTTTCGTAGACTTTAGTTGCTGCCTTAAGTCATCGCTCCCAGCAGAGAAGAAACAGTTTTAAATGCCACAAAATTGACAATCTCCACTCTAGCAGAGGAAAGCCACTAAATCTGACATCACTTCTCATCACCTACGCTTTATAGGTCAGACGTGTCCAACTGCAAGTTAAGATTAAAAGTGGCTTGCTACTAATCTTAGCCCAGACATTAGTGCCGCTCCAATACACTGTCTGTGCAGCAGGGTGCGAGATGAAATAATCAGCTATCTGCCTGCCCTCTGACCTTGGCTTGGAAGTGTGTGGGGGTGGGAGCAGCATTAAAAACATATTTAATGATCTCTGCCCGTTCAAGTCAAGTTTAGTAATAATTGTAACAAAAAATTCAAGTAGTCTGACTTTCAGATCCTTCAGAAGATGCTGACAACTCTGACTTATGTCATTCTCAGTCAAATAAATGCCATTTATACAATACTTGTCGAAACTGGCATGTCTCCCGCTTTGTCTTGCAGCTGCTAGCATGAGTTGGGATTCAATGCTCACAGCAGCTTTAAAAAATTTTAATGAATAATTACACCAGCCAGTTTTCCATATCACTTTAACTTCATCAGTATTATTACCTTTGGAGATATTCATGTAGACATCCCACTGGAGCATTTCAAGAAAGGCCAAGGATAACATATTTGGATCTATAAATTTAACATGGAACTGTTTCCGGTGATTTCCCTAAGGATCTGTTCCCTGGGTGCATTTTTTTTTAAACAAAACCAGAGATCCATCACAAATAAAGAAGCAAGATGAAATTGTCTTCTTCCTTCTGTGCATCTAAATGAATGCAGATGTCTGCAAATTATTAAGATTTCTTGGAAAAATCCGTGACCATAACAAAAACCTTTTGCATCCCTTGATGAGCAAAAAAGCCATCACTGAGTTGTGAACCAAATTTATAGAGCAGAAATACTTGTCAACTTCATCTAGGTCAAAAGGTGTGAGGTATAACAAAAGCTCAAAGATAATGATTTGCATCATATAGAACCCCTCAGTATCATTCTTTTTTAATTACCTTCATCACTACAGAGACAATGGGCTTTTTGTTTCATTCTTTCAGCTTCTTGGACTGAGTCCTGATACCCTATTAACCACAGTACTGCAAATAACAGTGAAGGGATAACTAGCCTTATTAATAATTAGCTCAATTCACCATTTCTCTGCTCTAAGCACCAAATCTGAGCTATCCTGCCAAACCACCTGCTGATAACAAACATGGGAAGACTGTGTTAGTGGTAAAAATAAAAGGTCTGACATTTTACCACCATCCCAAACAACCACAGCAGAGCTCCTGGGTGCTGCTGAAAGGGGAAATGCTGCTGGGAGTCAGCTGAAGGTCGGCTGCTGCTGCTGCTGCTGCTCTTCTTAGAATGCAGAGCTAGCTTAAGCACAGATGCAATACAAAAAACCTGCACAGATGGTTTTTGCCAGTGACTCTTCATGAAGTTACATTTATATTCACTTAAGCTTGGTGTAAAACAGGAACATTATCGTTAAAATTAATGAATTCATGCTTTGGTTTCCTGTAATACTTATTTTGCTGTTAACTGACTTAGCTACTTGTGCACTGTCTATTAGACAGCAGAAGGCAAATTTTCACCATCCAGAGTATTCTCAGCTACCTAAAATTCTTCACTAAACAGGAATGTTTATTACCATGAAGGAGTTGTGGTTAAAATAAAACAAACACAGATTTCCTAGGAGAAAGATGGCCAAAGTTTGAAGCACAAGTACAGAAATAATCCTAATAAGGTTATGTTTGGTTCAAACCAGTGAGACTAGCCTACACATGGACAAAACAGCCTAATCCCATGCTTGATGCCAATGCGGGCTTGGCAATATAAATAATTTAGATATTCAGCTTTAGGTAACCCAGAGCTCAGCTCAGCATGGAAACTGTGACTAGCTCCTGCCTTAAGTCATTCAGCTAAAGAAAAAAGTTCATTTTCTACAGAGAAGCACACTGAAGGTATCCACATGCCATTTGTTTTCCATTTCCATGAACTGCCAGGTGACAAAGAAACCAGTGTGGTCTTAATGGGATTTTTCCTGGTCCCGAGGCCTGGCTGGCTGGGAACACCACCTTGCACCCATCAGCACCCCCATAAACTGTTGGGGACTCCTCAGCCCAGAATGCCTCACGAACCTCTTTCCCCTCCTCTGTTAAATCACAAGGACAGTTCACCAGAAGGGCCAGGGCAGCATTCATCACACCAGCCACAATGCACAGCCCTGCAGCTGCCCCTCACCCTAATGTCAGCCCCCTGCCTTACATTTGGACTATAACCACACCTGAACATGTAACCTTTACGTAGCTAGGTTATCTAGGGATTTTTCCTTCAATATTTCTTGAATATTTTATTCTGCGAGCACCATTCACAGTAATTGAATAATCCAATAATTCTCAGCAGTGACATACAGCTTAGTTTCTTTCTAATTTGAGCATGATGATGCCTCATAAAAGAACTGGGGCAAGCCAAAAAATAAAGGCATTTCAGGCAGCAATGAAATCTAAAATGTTCGCCTGCATCTATTTATTAATGTCACTGCAGAGCAAAAAAGCAATAGAGCATCAAAATGAAAGTGCATCTGTGGCTCGCCTATCGCCACTCACACGCACACAGCGTTAATTAAAGGCTGTAGTACAGGTTTCCTTTCTTCAGCCTCTCTGCATTATTTCATGTATAACCCAGACCTAGATGCTCTGATAAAAGCTCAGTAGAAAAATGTCCGAGAGAGCCTGCCAAGAACCACACAGACTTGGCCTGTGGACAAAACGCAAATACACAACTGCGGAAAGGAAAACAAAAATGAGGACAGAAAGCCAACCACTCTTTAATTTTGTGATATGGAAAATAGAAGCATGTTTTTCAGCAGCTGATTGCTTACATGGAAAGTTTAAAACTTCCAGCACAACCAATTGTTGTTCAGAATCAGAACCATGTTGGAGATCACTGGGCTCCTGACTGTGAACATCACTTGAGCAGAGAAAGGGGTTACAAGGACCTCTGAAACAGCTCCCCTCACCAAGAGTAACTACTAACCTTTGGGGAGAAAAACATTTCCTAGGAGTAAAGCCTCCAAGAGATTGTCACAGACTTGTGCTACTCCTGTTTGAGTTTCTATTGTGAAAGAGCAGGAAGGTATTTTGACACTGAGCCAGGTTTTTGAGAAGAATGCATACAAAGTACCTCTCTGCACCGCAAAATACCATATCTCTAGGGCTAGCTGTTTGTTAACAACTTTTTTTCTGATAACACCCAGATCAGACAGCTTCAGTCTAACACAATGTCCCTCCTCTAGTTTGCACAGTCCTGAAGAGTTTTCATGGTGTGTTACAGCACTCCACTGTTCAGCACAGTGTTTTTCAGGAACTCATGTACATTTACTTAAAGCTAGATTTATTAGAAGAAAATTTCATGTTGATCAGCTGACAGTACTATACATGCAAAGCAACACAATGTCTCAATTTTGACATTAGTATGATTTGAGAAATGCTATTTCAACTGAGAAGGAAAAGTCAGAAGACAGGCAGAAGGAATGAGATCGCGAGCCCTTCCCTTAACAACAACAAACTGCCAGAGTGGAATGAGACTGATGGATCTGGGTACTACATTTGTAATACATTTCTGTACATTGGTGTTTCCAGGTAGAGAGGTTACCCAGCCTTCTCCTGAAAGGGAGGATGTTTTGGTGGAAAAAGAACCAAAACAGCTAAACAGAGCTTTACTGTCTTCTTCTTTTCTGTCTGAACCTTCCCTGCCCAAACAAACAGACAAACCAAACCGAACTAAAACAAGAAAAAACCCCAACCAACCAAAACAAAAAAAAAATTTCCATGCTATTCAAGTCCTTGATTTGAATAAAAAATTATTCAATTTAGTTTATTTTTTATATTTTTAGCTTTTTGCATAATTTAGTTTATATCAACATAAACAGTTTTGAAAACACTGAAGCAATTCTGTAGCTCTATTTTACCTTGAGCTGCAGCTTTTGGTAAATAATGAACTAAACCAATTTACTTTAGCCTGATGTCTACATTTCTGGATGGTCATTGCAAACTAGACCCATTTGAAAATCCCCCAGAGTAAAAAGGTTAGCTGCCCTCTTTCCTGGCATTTATCTCTCCTGTCTCCTCCAAAGGCACTTTTTCACCAGCCCTCTTCTCTCTGGTATGTTGTTGCTGGGTCTTCCCAGAGAACACAGCAGCTTGAGGAGCTCCAATTCCATCTGCTCACAGATGTAATTCAGCTTCTTCTGTTTCCTAATTGAAGGTACAAAATCCATCACAAAACAGGAGCAAAAAATAATTACACCATACCTTACTGCATATAGGGTTCACACGCTTCATATTATGATGACCCAAGAGGCATTTATCCTATCATTGAAGTTCATTAAAATACACCAACTAAAGAGGCAATGAACAGCAGAAAACCTTGACAATTTCAAAATAAATTACAGTAATTAAGTAACTTTCCTGTACCTTATTATGATAACACCTGACACTGCCTATCAAAAGCCAGAAACTTCACACAAGGAGCCACAAGAAAATGTGACCTTTTATTGTTCACTGCTAAAAAAAACCCCCAAAACAAACAAAAAGACCGTCCAAAAAACAAAAAAACACCCAAAACACCAACCAAACAAAAACAAAGAAAAAACCACAACAAAACCGACGCAAACCAAAGCAAAGTAAACCAAACAATAACAGAAACCCCACCAAAAAACAAAGAACCAAAACAAAAAAAAAAAAAACAAAACCCAAACCAAACAAAAAACCACAACAACAAAAAAAAAATCCACTCAACAAAAAAAAAAACCACAGAAAAGTAGTTCTGTCATATGAAGACAGCCAAGACGAATTACACAGCTGTTTAGATAATTAGTAGGTACTTTACTAGTATATCATCTTCTACTTCTGAAGTAGAATTACAAAGGTGGTGGGTCACCTTTGCTTAGTCGCCAAAGCCCTTGGAAAAAAAGGGTCAAATAAGAGGACAGAAACAACTTTGAAAATCACTGACAGTCCAAAAGCTCACTGGCCCATGGTGAATACAATAACAAGCACTAAGGCATTGTCCAGAAATTCACTTATCTGGAGTCAAAAGTTCAGATAAATGACAAGAAAGCACAAGCTTTCTTCACAACTGTTCAACACACAGGGCTGGAGTACCGAGCATCTCGACTTCACCAAAGGTCTGAAGCAGAAGCTCAGAATTAATGGCACTATTTAATGGCAAACAAGTACAGGAACTCTGCCAGTGCCATTCCTGTTAAGAAGACATACTGCCCAAAAGACAAGGTCCACTTTGCCCTTTTTCTTGTAATCAACAGGATTTAAAAATACAGAGAACATCTTACAGCCAGAACAGATTACAAGTTTCTCTACTGATGCTTGATGTAAAGGTTGTGCCTGTCATGCACAACATGTCACATGTCCCCCACCATGTGACAAACACAGATCTGCTGACATGTACCCTCCAGAGGCCCAGGAGAGAGGGGGGATTTTGCAACTTTTAAATGCAAAATCACTAGGCTAATTCTTCCGCCTCTCAGTCTTTTTTTTTTTCTTTCATATTATTTCCCTTCCATGAATTACCCCTGTTTCCTAAGCCTCATCCCACTTTTCCATATTACAAGCAAAATTAGGACTCTGCTTTTTTTGTACACTTTTATACCATTGGTATATTTGTGATCACCGTATTTAGTGCCTTGTTTCAGAGTAAGAATGTGTGATCTGCTTTCAGATTGCTTCTATGTCTTATGCCAAAATGTCCCAAACATCAAACTTTGCTGGAATCCCAGTCTCTTCTCTTACAGCCTGTATGCTGCCATTTTTATTCACCACTCTTGCTGTTTTAGTAAATTTTCTAGGCATGTAATAATGGTCATGCATCTCTGATGCAAATATCTTTTCATGCAAGATTTCAGGAAATATGATGTCAAATGTCCAGGCACTTAAGCAGCTGAATATCTGTTATTTGTAAAGGGCCATTCAGTGATAAAGTGAAAAAGAACCTCCAGCAATATAAATATATATGCAAAATATAAATATATATGCAGTCATCTTTGCTGCAACAGCTGCTGAGGAAACACTGGATTTCCTTGACTTAAAAGAATTGAAATTATTCAATCAGGTGGAAAACAATTTCTGAAAAAACTCTGTATTTTGCTCTGTTTCACTGCGTTAACCCTAACAAGGTAATCAGAACCAGGAAACTTTTTTCCTTTTTAATTTCTTTGACTGTTGTAAATAAAAACCCAACCCATTCCTCCTGGCCACAGATTCATTTCATTCACTGCCATTCTCCATTCCTATCCAAACAGCATCAGGTTGATGGCATGCCTTGAGAAAACACCTTCAGCAGCATGCTGCCATCAGTCTCATGAGCCTTGCCAGGCTCAGAGAAACCTGGGGAGCTGCTGAGGCCAAGCACCCCACCCTGCTGCTCACAAACCCCCCTGAGGCTCTGAAAGCACCTCTGCCCTCTGTGAGAACAAAAATCAGCACAGCCAAAGTACTGTAAATACAGTGCTCCAGGTGATTTACCAAAATGCAGTCTACAGGCAGCTAGCTGCTTGTAAACTGTGAGTTCCCCTTTTCACTTCCAGGTATTAGAATGAAAAAAAAAAAAAAATTAAAAACCACAACAAACAAACAGCCCAACCAAAACAACAACAACAAAACACAAAACCCCAAACAAACCAAAACCCAACACTTTTTTTTCCAGGACTCCTTTCCCATGTTAGAGGGACATTTCTCAGGGCTGCCCCATTGTAAATGCATGACAAGCCTCGTGGAGGGAAGAACAATGCATCTGACTCCATGCTGCCAGCAGGCTAATTTATTGCTTTATTATACTATATTATATTAAAGAATACTATACTATGACATACTAAAGAATACAGAAAAGATACTTACTGAATGCTAAAAAGATAATAATGAAAACTCGTGACTCTTTCCAGAGTCCCAACACAGCTTGGCACTGATTGGCCAATGAGTCAACTCACAGCAGAATCCAATCAAGCAATCACCTGTGGGTAAACCATCTCCAAACACATTCCACATGAGCACAACACAGGAGAAGCAAATGAGATACGAATTGTTTTCCTTTTCTCTGAGGCCTCTCTCACTGCCTTTCAGCTTCCCAGGATGAAACCCTGGGCGAAGGAATCATGTTCAGAGAATGTGAATGCCACACTGCCCCAACTATTAACATGAAATCTGAAATGAAATTAAATCAACATGGCACTCACAGTGATGTCCTGTGATCCCACATGGAGTCCCATGAAAGCATTCCACAGCGTGCTCCTTCCCTGGCCAGTCCTGAGCCAGCAACAGCTCACCCAGGTTTGTAAACAGCAAATCTCAAAGCCTTGCCAGGAAAAACAGTAGTCTAGTGCAGCTGAGGTTCACCTTGCAAGGACTTCTGCCAGAGATATTCTGAAGGAGGGAAAATAATCTTGCAGTATTTCATCCTACTACATTTTATCCCTGGGCTGGTCTGATTACCCTCCCACTCCAGGACCAGCTTAGAGCAGTGTCTTTGCCTCTTTCCATCCCCAGACCATCCTCATTGCTCATTCAAGGCTCAAGGCTTGTGAGTGCTTCAGAGAAGCACTTAAGCACAGTACAGCTTTCTCCTGCCTAGAATGACCATGGTGCAGATTCTGCATTTTGTTTGTTTTCTGATACCACAAAAGGAAAAATCACTCTTGAACTGTTTATAAGTCTGCAGGGACACAGGGATCTCCCTGCTGTGTGGCCACAGCTCAATATTCCTGTTATTGTTTATTAGTGGTGTAATCTCTTGCACAGACAGATGATAAAGTAACACCAACAACTCAAAGACACATGATGAAAACATGTTAAATTAAGCAAACAATGGATTCCAGGTGGAGAAACATTCAATACACAGTAAGTTACCCATCAGCTTTTTTATCCTAGAATGGTCTGGGTTGGAAGGCATCTTGAAGATCACCTAGTTCCACACCACCTTTTACACCTATTGGCATGCTCTGACTCATGATTTTGTACTTCACTGACCACACAAAGAAAACTGAGGAAATGTTTCAGAAAATATTTTTACAGTGTCATTTATTATCCTTCTTAACACTCTGTTTCAAGCTGTATATACATGGATAAACCTGCTTCCTCTAACTTGACTTAAAAATGCAATCTAAGCATCACACAATTCAAAATAATTGTTTGGTTCCATTAATTCCTGCATGGTGAGTCAGAGTTTACTGAGCTTCCAAGCAATGACAGGACACCGTGGAATGAGAAAAGGGCTGAGAAGAATAAGGACAGGCTGGGGCTTGGAAAGCCTTCCACACAAGAAGACACAGAACAGACTCAGCCTGGGCAGCATGAGTATTCACAGTTTCTTACTGCGCAAAAATTGTTCAGTGAAAAATTATCAGTCAGCAGGCCTGAAATGAATCAAAATATTATCTTTCTACTGAAAGCATAATTATAACTGAATCTGAATGCTACAGGATGTGGTAATAGCCAAAATTGTATGTGAAAAGTTAAAAAAAAAAAAAAAAGAATAAATAAGAGGTTTCTCAGAGCATTTCAGAGAGAAATCCATCACTGACCTCCAAACTACACACGACACCCAGCTTGGGAAACTCCCAAGCTGCTGGCTGCCAGCAGCAGGCAGAATATACCACTGAGAAAAATTGCTTTAAAAACATCCTCCATTTTAGCATTTTAGACTCATTCCCTCAGCACCACACACAGGTCACCGCTAGAAACTCGCTACTCAGTGAAATGTATTTCTGTAGGAAAACCCCTCCTTATTTTGCATGGCACTCAAAAACTGAACTGCTCTCAAGGCAATGGTGCCAGAAGAAAAGCGGCAGCAGTGCCTGGTGTACACATGTATAACACATTTGCATTTTAAAAGCAGTATGTTTGCCACAGCTGAAATATTCTTACTTCCCTCAAGTAATTCAGCATTGCCTTTGAGAAAAAGTGGCAGGCAAAGAAGTGGAAGAAAAAAAATCCCAACAGATTTAACATATGGGTATCTTGGTGAGGTCTAGGTGGCAGAGGCCACCCTCCCTACCCTTTCCTGAAAATGCAAAATCAGTCCTGTTCAGGCTATTGGTCAGAATTTGTACTCCCCCAGCTCCTGCACCAAGCACCTCACCAACTGCGTGAAGGACGTGGCCTTTGGGCACTGAGAGAGATCCACTGCCACCCCACTCTTCTCCCAGGAGCACCAGCTGCTCCTTCCCTCCATCCCCCCATGGACCAGCCAGTTCAGGTACCCTCCAGGAAGGATAACATTTCCACTGAGGAAAACACCTCCAGCTTTCTTATCTGCACAAGACAACGTGGGGAGAAGAGTTACACCTGCTTCCCTCCACACTGGGAAAAACCATGCCCAGATCATCCAGCTTCATCCAGCATCAGCTCTGTGGGTGCTACTGGCACTTCAGTTATGATAAAGTGCCAATGCTGAGCAGGGAAACACCGACTTTGTTCCTGCCAGGGAGCGCGTAGGTGTCAGTGCCAAATCCACAAGTTAATTAAAAACTGTATTTTCTATGGGAAAACAACACGGCCAGCATAATAGAGCTATAATTATAGCCAGGTTTCCACTGGCAACTTGTTAATTGATTCTTATTCTGTTTCTTAAAGGAGAGCAGGGCTGCTGTCACGCCCTCTTTCGTTCCTGCTGCTGTAATTTCTCCAGCAGTATTCCCAGCAAAATGTCAATACATTTGGGTCTCTGCTCTAAAAGGGGATCAGCATGGTGTTGCATGATACGCAGTGTCCTAAAAAGAAGTTGCTCTGCTGCATGGCAAATCAGTACATGTGTAATTACCTACATAATTTTATATAGAGCATCAAGAATGAAAATATGATAAGTCTCATCTCTCCTCAGCCCTGCTCTGTTGTCATGGCAACTGGACACTTTCTCTCTCCCCCCCCCTTCCTTTTTCCCAAGGGACAAAGAAAACCACCAGAGACTTCACAAATCAGCATACATTAAGCACAAATAGTTTGCCAAATGCATTTGTTCACTGACATCTCTTACTTCAGTAATTGTGTGCATTGTGCTCACTGAAGTGAGCTGCTGCAAACACGGCTGCCTGCTTCCTGCCCAGCACCATCCCTGAAAAACAAACCCCCTATCCTCTCCTCCACCTCCCCTTCCCTACACATGCTCAGGCAAACTCTGTCCTGGGTGGCTTTTTTTGTTCCATTTAGCCATTATTTTCCTGTTTGCACGTGCACGGATGAATGGAGGTGAGCTCAGTTTGAGTCCACCTGTACTGCTGAGTCCTAAATTTCTCTGGTGAGCAACAGGTTGAAGTAAATACCTATGTCCTGTAGGCAGCCTTTCACATGTGGCACACTACAGACAAGAGAAGCAAGGTCTGGGATTCATGACCCAGGTAAGTGGAAACTTTCACAGCAGTGCTGCTTGCCTTGCAAGCACCGCCTCAGCTGCAGGAGGTTTGTGGACCGGGTCTGGCTCAAGTCCTTCCTGGGAAAAGCAGCCGGATGCTGCCTCCCATCCACCCTCGGTTGCTTAGTGCTCTGCCAAACTTAAACTGACAGGCTTTCAGTGTCCCTGCCAGGTGTTTGGCTTATACCAAGGAAGCACTTCCCTTTGATTTCGTTGGATGTGCTCGTTAAAATGATTCTTCTATTCCCGAAAAAAAGGCTGGGGAAAATGCAAATTTTGTGGGTACTAAACCCAAGATCTTCATAATTTTTCTTTGTTTCAGAGTTGAAAACAGGAGGAGAGGGGCATATGTGTTTGAATGAGTAAGATGTACCTCTCTCTGTTCCTGTGAAATTTCCACTGAGTTTGAGTATTCAAATCCCTCCAAACCCCACTACCCACATGGAATGAAGACCATCACCCATAAAGGTGGGTGCTAACACCCTCACCACGTCTGTGACACTGAAATGGAGACCCAGGGAAAGGAATCCCACCAAACCACTGCACACACCCCTATCAATGCTAGGTGCTCCCTGGCCTCGTGCCCATGCCTCCCTGCTGCAGGCAGCTAAGGAGAAGCTGGCCACACATGAAAAACAAGACCCTGGTCCCACAGGCAGCATGTGGGGAAGAACCAGCCACCCGTGAAAATACCCTCCTCAAAAATAATGGGGCTTCTCAGCGCTTTCAGTACAAATGGAGACAAAGTGCTGCAAAGGCGATGATGACCTCCTGTGCCAGCTGTCAGGAGGCAATGTGGGACGTGACATCAAGGATAAAGAGTTGCTGGCACCCTGCACACCCTGCACCAGCTATGTCCACTCGCGCCAGCAGTCACCAGGCATTGTTCTCGCAGATGTACCAGGCACTCTCCCATTTCGGGTCATAATGAGCTGCAGATGTGACAGGCATTTCAGATTCTGAATCTGCAGCAATGAGACACTCCACATAGATGCTTCTGCCTCATTTTTACTTGCTAATTTTTAATAATGACAATTTAACTTCATTGTGCGTGTCATGTACTGTAACGGCCAATTCAGAAATCATCCTAAAGGGCTCTGATTGCTTAAGAAATCTTGCAAATAGCTTTCCAACATTTTTAAAATAAAGTGTGCATTCTGAAAAGTCAGAATTTCAGATTTTCAAAATATCACTTTGATAGTTCTCTAGAGGGAAGTAATAAATAATAAGGAGGCACGATGCTTTGGAGATACAGAGCCAATGCCTCAATTAGAGACATCCCCATCTCACTTTTAAAGGACTTCAAAATCAGCATGAAAAAAAAGCTGATATTATACAGAATATATTTACACACATCAAAGAGTAAGTCACAAGTAAAAGCTTAATTAAACTGAAATTTGGGTTGATCAATTAATTCATGCATTTCAGAAGGGAAAACACCTTATATAACTCCAAGAAACTATGATAAATGTTGGAAAGGCTAGACTTTCCACAATGAGGCAAAAATCAAATCTCTCCAAAGTTTCATGTTTTACTCCATCTCAGACCTTCATGCTTTTCCTGTAACCCTTTCACATGATGATGCAATTAGCTCCAATTTTCTGGTTACTTTTGACACAGAGCTAAAGCCATGTACATGATTCAGGGATACATGCTCCCGCTGTGGTTAAGGGTGCAATAAATGCTGTATTAGAAACGACCTGAAGTTTCCTACAGAGTTACAACTCCTCCATATCAAACTCCAGAGCTCACTCTAAAAGCTGCTCTCCAGCACTGTTTATTTAACATTAACCATGGCAATGTTAAATGTCTCCTCATTTCAGGGAGGGGCTGCAATAATATAAGCTTTGCAGATGCCTGCAATACACAGAGCAAATTCTTACAAATTATGTCTGGATATCACTGCCTCTTAGCACTCATGAAGACAGATTCTTTTCCAAGGCATGTGTTAAAATGCTGCAGAGAACATTTTTTTGTTTGCAAACCCAAAGAGTTCAATTAAATGACACTGACTTCTATCTTATTCTGCTCTAACTATCTTCAACCCAATATTACCTAGCTTCACATGTTTGTTTACTAGTTAAAGTAATAACCCAGAGGAAAGGTTTGCAGTAACATACTTCATGTAACAAAGATAACACATCTTTAACAAATATGCACATCATATTCACAAAGGGAAAATGTATACACTTATTTTGGTAGCATTCATATATTTCACATATCCATGCCTTAAGCACATATCAACTGAATGCAAGTCTGGCAAGTGTATGGAAATGGCTTTTGCTTACTAGAAATATCTGGGGTCAAGATTTATGGATTTCTAAAAAATGTAAATCTGTACTTCATATATAAAAAAATTAAACAAATGCTCCTGAAAATCAGTCTTTTTCTCTTTTTTAAGTACTTTTTCCCATTCTGTGTGATTTCCCCACTTGTAACAGAAAATAATTAATTCTGTATTATGAAAGATTATGGTGTGTAAAGTCTCATCTCAATTAGTTAATCTTGGTGTCTTTAAAAAGAGGGATGGGTAAACAATGAAAAGACACACTGCAGAAAATGGGTTTTGACTTCAGATTTGGAAGGACAAGCATTCCTCCGTAGCTCAGATCATCGCAGCAGGTTTCCAGGAATAAGTAAAACAAACCCAAACCAAAGCGGGAGGGGGAATAAATCCTAAAAATCTAGGTCAGAGGAAGAAAGCAGAGAAATGCAAAGCACCGTTTTCCATGAGCCTCACAACTGATTGTGGGAAGGTCTCATCTCCTGCCACACTCTTGTGCACAGGAGCCACAGGAATGTCCCACAAAGGGGCTCAAGTGGCATCTTTGGGGAAGCACGGGAGGTCACAGGGGGGCAATAGCAAAAACCCTTGGCTGTACTGAAGAAAGGTCACCTCACGGAGAATTCTCTCACAGTGCAGCCTGCACAAAACCCACTTTTCTTGATAAAAAGAAGGGCCAAAGAGCAAAAGGGAATCCTGAGAAATCCTGTTCTCAAGGTAAAGCCTACAAATATAGAAACTCTTTACTGCATTTTTTTCATAAACAGACCAGGCATATAAGTGGTTCTTACACCCTAAATTTTTATGATCTTCTATTTGTGATCTTCATTCTGCTGCTCAGCCACCTGGTTTTACATTTACAGATGGCTTTGAGATCACAGTTTGTTATCTTATTCAAACATAATTAACAAACACATTTCATCCTCTTGCATCAACAAGGATCTGACTTTTCTTGATAGAACAACAAAAATGGAAAACTTCAGCAGATGTAGCCAGTTATTGCTTTCTGTCATCTACTTAAGAGACATCTTTAATACATCCTTCTATTCTTGCTGTCTTCGAAATAAGCCCTTTCCTATTGTAACAGGGATACAACTCCTACTTAAAGTCACTATAATTTTTTTGTCTTTGAATAGAAAAGCAAATTAACTGATAAATGCATCTGTTATTTTCTTATCTTTTGTGTTCAATTAACCACTACCATTCTGAGTAACAAAAACTGTCTCTTACCATCTGCTCGCTAGAAATCTGTTTTAAGGCTGTTTATAATTTATCAATCCTTTTTTTTGTTTTGTATTGGATTTTTTTTTTAATTCTTAAAGTAGTGGATTTGCTTTCCTTCTGGCTTTTGCTTTTCTGTTAGCTCTGTCATGAAGCTCACAGCACTATATTTGAAGCAAAGAAGAAAGAAAATTGTTGGACATTGTACCTTCTCACTGCATTGCAACCATACCAAACCAGGGCAAGTATAAATTTAAGAGCTGCATAAGAATGCACAAGTAACTGGTATTACATCAGAAATTTTATTTCTAGTATCTTGCAATCTCTTAATTCTCAAAGCCTGACTTGGGCACTGTGCAGAAGGCAGACAGGCCAGTTGGCTGTGTTGGCCCCACGACCACTTGCCTGCCTAGAGCAGGGGTGTTTTCCTGTGGGGAAGGAGCCCACAGGGATAATCCTATCAGGCACCCAACAGCCATTTCCAGCCATTCCCTTTCCCAAAGCAGTTGTAAATTCAGGCCCAGGGTGAGACTGGGTGGCAAAGGCACGTGTTGGTGGACTGAGCTGACTCTGTCTCCCACTCATGCTCACATGTGTTTTCACAGGTCTCAAGCTGGGAGCTGTTCTCAGACCTGGGGTGATGCAGCCCCACTTTTTCCCTGCAAAACTAGCGGGGGCTGGGCTCTGAGGCTCTAGGCTGGGGCTGGTGTGGCACTGGTCATCCCTAGTACATATCAGATGCTTCCAGCCCAGCACTGAGTGATCCCAGCCTCTTCTGATGAGAAGCATTTCTTTACCACTTCTGTGAATATAAAAGCAAATTATCTGATGAAAACAGCTTTCTTTCCTGATCATGTATGTTTAACTATTTACAATCTATTCCCCCTTTTTCTGGATTAACTTAGAGTTAAGTCAGTCATGAGAGTCTTGACCACCCCCAGTGCTTACTTTTTGCTCTGTCTGGTTCTGGCTTTGTTTGCTCCAGTCAGTTCTTCCTCAGCCTCAGCACCCTCCTGGGAATAACTCACTCTGGGGAGTGTCCCCCAAAGCATGGAGAAGACAACAGGCATGGCTGTCTATGCTCCATGCAGTTTTGTAATGTTATCCCAGCAGTTTCAAATGCTCAGTTTGGGTCTGACAGCCTCATGCCCTGCCCTATGTCATGTACCATGCATCTTCAGCTTCATGAAATAAAACCACCACTCCAACAGAAAAGAAAAAATGCCAAATAGAAAAGAAAACCACAAAACCTATCATGCTTATACCTCAGGGCTACTAGAACACCACATGGGGTCCCAGGCAGATTCATGGTTAAGTTCTGTGTGCTCTGGGTAGAGCTCACCATAAGCAATACAGGTGCAAACCAATCTGTGACTTGGCTTCAGGGCTAAAGGTGAGTCCCTGTCTTTCTTCTATGTAAGTCCAGTGGGTCTGAGAGATAAAAGGCTCCTTTGTTTTGTCCGCCAACAAGACAGACTTCCAGTATTTCAAAGCACATTGTCCAGCTAGTAACTCCTCGCATCCTTTTTCATACTTCTTGGAAAGCGTTGTTCCTTGCTGCTTGTCAGGAGTCCTGCAACAACTCCAGACTGCATTGCCTTTCTTGTCTGACCTCTTCTAGTACTTCTTTGTCACTAACACTGAACTTTTAACAATACCAACCCTTACAAAGCCATTCTAAAGTCCTTCTCTCTGCAGAGAACGCAATGGTTAGCACAGCAGGCCAGCTTTCAGGTTTTGTGAAAGCCTGTCTGTGCCTCAATTCATTAGGTATGAAAGTGAAAAAACACCTCAACAACTATTCTCTTAATGTACTCCATTACTCCCAAAGATTCTGAGGATGAAAACATCTGCATCCCTTCCTTCCCTTTTTATACATTACAATGAGAACACATTTTGTTGGAAAAGAAATGAAATCTAGCAAAATGTTTAATTATAATGAGTTGTGTGTGAATTGGTTTGTTAAAAGCAGTTTTGTAGCCGTTGAAAGTGTGTGTTGGGTTTTGTGTGTAACCTAGCAGGTAGTCTTAGGGATTTAATAAATATTTAAACTAGTGTAGGAAAGTAAGAATGCTAACCTGTCTGGAGGCAGCGTACAATGCTCTTAGAATAAGATAAGCAGAAGATTAATGATCTTGTTTGTGAACCAAGGAATGTATCACAAGGGGTCTGTGACTAGGCAAGGGGAACTGTTTCTTGGAAACTTTGTTATGAATCGCATGTATAAGAGGGAAGCACCCATACGTGAAATTGGGGGCTCGGGCTCGGGACGCTAGTCCCCCAGCTCCCCGGGCCCTTAATAAAGCACCCACAAAACTTATCCGAGTTTTGTGTCATTTATCAATCGGGCAACAATTTGGCACTTGCACCAAAACTGGACACAGCTTTGTGAGCCTGACTTCATACACCCCGAGAACTGTCACCATGCGATCCAGTGACATGTCCACACTCTGCAGTCCTTCCAACTGCAAAGTGCATAGTCCTAAGCCCACAACTGTGAGGGAAGAATTTCAGATGGTAAAAGAGCTCAGTAGCCCAGAATGAGAATGAGAAGTCTGTGCCAGAACAGTGAGGAACCATTAGTAACTGGAGCTTTGTTACTTCCTTCAATGATGTCTTCACTAGCCTCTGCAGGATTTTTATTCAAATTATGTAGGGAAACAGTCCTTCACTGTTTCTACAGAAAATAAACCTCTTTTAATTTTTTTCTCAGTTTTTTTCTTTAGTTGGTACCAGAATAATTAAAAATCTTTAATGTCCATGATTTGTCTGTATTCTTTGTTTTCAAATAAGCTTTTCTTATCTGTGAAGAGACTTTGTCATCTATTTTCTCAACCTGCAAGAGATTTACAATAGCTAGGGATTACAGTAAGATTGGGTTGATCTTAATTTCTTTTTAACAATCTCAGTGTCTTTTGCAGAATCCTTAAATCTTGTCATTCTGTCGATGAAAATTATCAACTATTATTTTTTATTATTCCTTTTCCTGTTTTATTTGTCCCGTGCATCCTGATCTTTTCATTCCTATTATAAAAATCTCTAAAAGGATAAAATATGTGGAAGACAGATAACTATACAATGCATTCCAGAGAAGATTTATCTATAATTTACTAAGTTAATTTCAAAATCACAGCACTTGTATCAGTTTTGTTTCCATCTTTTATAGCAGCCCCCATCAAAATATCACTTCCTTCTTGCAAGGGAAAGCTGTTACCATGGTATTCCCATTATTCCTAACATGGAGACTGGGGGAAAGTTCGTTCAGCTCCTTAGCAAATTTTTTAATTCCAGTGCAAAGGTTTGCTGGGGTAGTTGCAACTGAACCTGTACCTGTTTTGCAAGCTGAGGGCAAAGGGAGACTGGTTGGTGGCTGGCAACAGTGGCTGGAGAGAATCCTGCACTCAGTACAGGTCCCATCTGTTTCCTTGAATTACGATCCTGTCTGGGCAAACACCACAAAAATTTCAGTGCGGTGTGGCATAAAAAAAGCTTTCCCATATCATGTCTGCTTGCATTTGAATTTTAAATGCTCCTACTACTCAAAAATGGAATTTTTTTTGACTCCTTGTTGTGCTGTGGCCTGGCTGAAACCACTATGGAAAAGCACGGAGAAACATCTGCAGAAAGAATGACATTAGGGAAAGATGATTGGCCTCTAAACATGGGATTAATGGATATGATCACATCTGGAGAGATGTGATCAGAAAGAATGACATTAAGGAAAGATGACTGGCTCTAAACATGGGATTAATGGATATGATCACATCTGGAGAGAGTGATCCCACTCCCTGGGAACGGCAGGAGTACCCAGGAACAGGGCTCGGGAGGCTGGTGCGTTTGTTTCCAACTCTGAATGCTGCAGCAGCACTAGGGCTACAATAAGATACAGGGGAAAAAGCTGCAAAATGCAGGAAGACACCATCAGATGCAGCTCCCCCTGCCCAGTCTGGCTCCAGGGAGAGAAAGGCCCTTCTAAATCAGAACTTCTCCTGAGGGCACCTTTTGTGGTGGAACCTCTTCAAACCTTTTCCTCTTGAGCACCTGGGTGACACCACCACTACAGAGGCTTGCCCAGGTTGTCTGGGCACTCTCAGCCCTTATGTTTCCTCAATAAATTGGAAGATCCCTCAAGTTTCCCAAGAAATTGTAAGTATGCTGACTGAAAATACAAGCTCTGGTCCAGCTACTGGCTTGGGGTTTGTTTGACCCTTCCCCAGGGCCCACAAATGACACCTGCCCCACCTGTCCACACTGATAAGGAGCAGCTGTGGCAACACCAGCATCACTACACCAGAGAGGATAGGCTGCCATCAGATGTCCCACTGAGACAGTAATAATCCTTCAGATTCCCCAGTCAAGGAGCAAGGATGGGTATCTTTCACTTACAGAAATTTATCTCGGGGTGTTGACTTGGCTTCTGTTTAAACTCACATTAATTCCATTAAAATTGTATTTTCAAAATAAGAATTCAACTTGATCTTGTTTTGAAAATGTTGAAAGGAAATGTTTCAACCAATGCAAAATTATTACTTTTATTTTATATTCAGCCAAAATGGTTCAGCAAGCAGATTCAGATGCCCTAAGACTTCTGGAGAATAACAAGCTGGTAGGACAGCCAATTTTTGCAGAGCTCTAGCCTGGATTTGGTTTTGCGCAGCTCTATCCTTGCTGCAGATGTAACTTCAACTATCTTCACTTCTGCTCCCCTCTCAAACTGACTGAGCTGCCACTTTAGAAAATGGCAGGGTGCAAGCATCAGGATTAGTGAGTGGGATGATTTTGTTAGCAGTGCAAACATACTACAGTGTTAACAAGATGGTCAAGTGAAGTTTTTGGATGAAGGGTTTATTTGTCAAACATGCAGTTTCAGAAGCATTAGAAGGATTCACAACTTCCACTTGAATTTAAAAAAAATCTGGTAAATATTTGATATGTGTTACATTGCAAAATATTTTAGGGAACTCCAACTGCTCCATTTCACCACTTTTTTTAAAAAATAAAAACCCAAAGGTTTCTCATCTTTCATTTTGATACTTCACAAGTGCCACTTAACTCTTGCCAAATGTCTCAAAATATCATTTTGCATCAACACTGACAAAATCACAATCCACTGCCTGTTTCATGGGACAACCAGAACAAGTCTCACAGTCAGAGACGGTTGTGTGGTGCTGGGGACACAAGCATGACCTCCTGCCTGATGGGTGGCATCCCTGGTGTCATAGCCTCCCTGGGGCAACAAGGCATCAGTGGCTGTTAAGCCAGTTTTTCTCCTCCTGACCTGGAGGGTAACTGAGCAGCCTCAGCACTTCTGGGGGTAGAAAACAATAGATGTACCTGGCACAGCTCCACCATGAGCCGTTCACTCACTAGCTAGTGAAGCAGATGTTTTGTTTTCTGGCTCTCCCCAGTCTAACTCACCTCTGAAGGCTGCAGCAGCAGATGACACAAGTGTGTGACAACAAACTGCTAGTGGCAGTTTTGAAGCCTGGAAGTATTTCTGTGTCAGAGAAAGCTGGCTGAGCTGCTGGCCTCTGGTTAGGCAGCAAGGAGAGGAAACCCTAAGGGATGGCTGATCTGATGCTGCTGGTGCCCAGCAGCCTCTTGGAGCTGCCACGGGCTGCAGTACCCACCACTGCTGACACACACCATGGACAATGGACTGTGAATTCCTCTGCAATGCCTATTGTAAGTTATATTTCAGTGAATTACCATTGCAATCCCCTTCTGTACTAGATATTCAACATCTACTCCAAAATAATGTTAAAAATAACTGATTGACTTGCAACAAGCAGATGGCTCCTAGATCCTTCTCTATTTTTCTGCACCTCAAAAGACTTTTCTTCAATATACATACACTGTGATATTAAGACATTACAAGTATTGAAAATACAGCAGTTAAAAATGCTCTCAGTAGTCACCGAAACTGCCAGAGCTGTTACTCCAACATCAATGTCCCAGCATTCTGCAGAAATCAAACAGGTGAGTAAAACTAAAACTTCTTTCAGGTTCCTTCTGCATAGCAAGTAGTCAGATGGATGAACCTTTGGGGGACACAGCTGACTGGATACTGCATCTCAATACTGCACAGGAGTCTCCAAAATCACAGTAATGTCTACTTTTCCTCTACTGCATTTACCAGGGAAGTCAGCAAGGCCCAGCCTGGACCTGGATGCTTCAAGAACTGCAGGGAAAGGTGGTGACACAGCACGGAAAGGAGGGAGCCAGAGCCCAGGTGTACAGCTGGCAGCAGCCCTGGGGCCTGTACCCAGGCTGTGCTCCAACTCTTTCATCAAAGGAAGCCAGAGGGGTCAGTCAGGCAGCTTGGAAGAAGAACAATACATATGGAATAGTCACTCTCTGTCTAGAGACAGAACCCAGAAGCAATCTAGGGAGATAAGCTATGAGACAGTGCAGGTTCACCCCTGTGCTCTGTGGACCTAATGAATTGTGCTTTTCTTGTGGGGAAAAAAAATCACTTAGCCCCCAGCTTATTATATATGAGCCTGTGTCTCTGAGAAGAGCTTTTTAACCATCTTTAGGCATTAACCAGCATTGAGAAATCCCTGAGAACAACCTTATTTGTTCAGATTTTTGTGTTTCTAAACACTTGCTAAGGAAAATGGGGCAAATGCCCATCTCCAGTTGGATCCTGAATTAATAGCTTGCAGCCCATCACCTGGCTAAATGGTCAGGACACCAGAGCACTGCTTGCCTGCACAGCACCATGTCCAGGCACTCACACAGGTCTCTCACCATCAGGAAAGAAGCACAAAGTTCCTTAAATCAATGAGAGACTCTGCTTATAAAGCTGGCTGTGTGATACTGCCCTTCATCTTTGCTTCAGCATCAAGGACATCAAGGCCTTTAAGCTGTGTACAAGGCAAGCATGCCTGCCCCCAGTCCCTTGCAGGCTGAGAAACTAATGGTGAATTCAGATATATCATCCTAAGTGACAATTAATTGACCTCACAGTTGCAGCAGCTCCAGAGGCCTCGTGGCTGGCTCTATTGTTCTTTAATATGTCATTCAGAGAAGGTTAGCAGCTCCTGCAAGAGACATTTGAAGGACTTGCTGAAGCAGATTGCCATCTCAAGAGAAGATTACATTATGATTCCTTAGACTCCAGTTTTATCTTAGGGTGGCTGATTTGTGTGCAGGGTACAAAAGAAAGGAATGGACATTTCAACATTTCTCAAAAGCTTTTAGTTTTCAAGGGACTTAAACCAGAACATCATAAACTTTGCAAAGAGGCGTACAAAGCGTCTCACCCTTGCCAGGCAGCTTTGCTACAACCCGTTGATGTATTAATGTCACTGAAAAAAACCAGCTGTAATTCAGAAATGGAGGTCTTGCAGTGTAACCAAACACTGTTAAAGACCTGCTGAGTTTGGACACTAATAAGAAATTAAAGAACTTCAGTCCAAAAACGGAGGTTAAAAAAGCAAGGAGATGCCCTTTCCCAGTATCCAAATCTTGAAACTTACTTCTGGAGTGCCTTAAGAAAACAAACTATTTGTTTTGTGCCACGGCATTAAAACCCATAACCACCCTATGGTGGTTTTTGGCAGGGATAGAGTTAATTATTTTGATTTGTGCCAGAAATGATGTGGATAACTCGGGGATGTTTTAGCTATCAATGAGCAGGGCTTATGCAGAGTCAAGACCTGTTCTGCCTCTCACCCCACCCGGGAGGGGGCCGGGGGTGCACAAGGAGTTGGGAGGAGACACAGCCAGGACAGCTGTCCCCAGCTGACCAGAGGGATATCCCACACCATATGAAGTTGGGGGAAGAGAGAGGAAGCAAAAAGTGAGGGGCTGCTTTTTAAATTTTTCCTATGCATTTTAGCAGCCTTGAAACCTAAACCTGCAACCCACCCAGCTACAGGGAATGACCGGGCAAGGGTGGGTATCCGGGGCAGAGGGTTGTGCCAGTGTGCAGCATTGGTCATCACTCCAAGTCCAGTGTCCCTGTAAGCACCAGCACCCAGCAGAGAGAGCTGCTGGTGGGGACGGGGATGGACACCAGCTCCAGACCCACAGTGACTGCCCTGGTTGCTTTCTTTCTTTCATGACTTTTAAGCATCATCTTCGTAATTCATTTATAGCAGTGGTGGAAACTTAAGGATTCTATCCCCTTCCAAAGTCATCTTTTCTTTCAAGCTTTAACAGCTTCATTTAGATTTACCAGTGTAAGTTCCTACCTTCCTTTTTCCACACACAGAGTACATCTGTAAATGAGAGGCTGAAAGCTACATGAGCTCAGAAAAGCAAAGACAGAAGAGGAAAACCAGCAATTTCAGTTAATGAGGGACGCTATGTAGTTTGATGCAGAAGAAACAGGGCCTGATATTTCTCTGATGTCTGTGCGAATTTATGTGTGGCTGTGGGTACAAACCCCATTTTTAAATAATTTGTGTACTACAACACACCAGTGTAGGTTGGTCAAAGTACAACACTGGGGATATGCAGTCAAGACAAACAGGAATTTTGAACTGCATTTAACAAAACAGAAATTCTGAGTAACTTCCACAAAGGTTGAAAATAGCTTAATTCAACAGCTATTGTATAAAGATGGAACTTATTAAACATCTTTTTCTTTGGTTATGCAGGCTTCCTCAAAAAGCTATTATCAAGGTTTTTTTACAAGGAACATAAAGGGGCTATTTCAGAAAACAGCAGATTAAAATTATCTTTAAAATTATCTTATTATATTATGTTCAGACATAGGCAAGCAGATGTACGCCTGTTTCTGAGAGGGGACAAGCCTTTCTGGTACACTTGGGTAACATGAAGAATCATGAGAAAATTCCTGATACTTTCAGAGAACAAGGTGGTTGCTGCAAAGCATTTGTAAAACTGAACAGTGGAGCTAGAATCTGATGTACCAGCATTGACATGACAGAAACAAAACCCACTGACTTATGTGGTCCTTTATAATAAAGGCTTTGATATTCCACACATTATATATCTGTGAGGGTGAAACTCAGTTAAGGCACTGGAACCCCCCAGGGCAGGAAGACAAGAAGTGCCTTATGGGGTCTGAGTCACTCTTTTTATAATGCTGCTCCTTTTGCCTGGGCTCACTGTGGATGGGGAGCCCCCCTGCCCTCCCAGGCATCACTGAGGTCCCTCCCTTACCCAGGACAGTCTGCTCCAAGCCAGACACCTGGTTACTTTAGACTCAAATGTATCTTTAAAAAGTGATGTCATTTTCTGAACTTGGGCACAAAAGTCAAAATTACTCCTATGCTGCCTTTTTCAATCTGTATATTGGCTAGTTTGATGAATACATCAAAGGGAAAACTATTTCAGAAATACAAAACCTTATTATAAAACAATGATGAAAACATATTTACAACATCTGATTAAACAAAAGAAATCAAGTTTCTTGGATAGTACACCAGATCCTTGTTTGTTTTGGTTTATTAATAAACCGTGATAATTATCTTCCATTGCTTTACTTGTAAGAACCTAGCATCAATATTGTATTTGTTTCCATTAAAATAGTGATTTATAGGCTATCTCTTACACTAAAACCATTACAGAAAGATCAATTTATCTGTAAACTTTAATGGACAAATAAACTGGAGACAACATGTTCAGTCCAAATCAGATTTAGCCTATTATTGGGTTTCAGGCTAAGGACACAGAAAATTGAACCTTTGTATATTAAACAATAATGTAAGCAAATGCAGTTTGTGTCTTTGTTAGCTGGATTTCCAAAAGCAACCATAGCCTTCTTCACTGTTAACCCTTTATTTTGTGTTCAATTTGAAGCAGAAATACAGGAATATGATGTGACAGGGCTATTTTTCTATCATTTCCATCTCACCCACAGGAAAAGGACTCCAGCAGTATTCTGCAGTGAGTTAACAAAAACCTTTGCTTGAAGTTTGACCAGTCCAGGAGATCTGTCCAAGCATCCCTGAGGCTGCAGGCAGGACAGCAGGCAGGTTTCCAAGGAAGGACAGAAGGACAGGCAGCCTGTGCCTAGTGACTGGCTCCAGGGTGGGTACTACCATCAAAGCCAGTGCTGTACTCCCTGGGATGGACTCTGGCAAGGATGCTGGGATGGCCAGAGGTCCAGCCCAAGGTGAGCTGTCCCAGTCCCTCACACAGAAGGGGACAGTGACCCAGGTTATTGATGTATTGGCCTCACAGAAAGGCCACTGGACACTCAGTTCATTCAATGGATGGGAATAGCAATTTCCCCTCAAATCCTTTGTGATGTACAAGTGGTGCTCAGCATATCAGAAGCCACCAGAGACCAACCACACAGCAAACCTGGTCTGCAGTGAGGGGGCTTGGCCACTGGCAGCAAGTGCAACCAGGGAGCTCCTCTGCACTGTGCTCCTCATGCTCTAGGCAAGAGCCAGTGTTAACTTGGGTAGTACCTGTATATGTTTATGCAAATCTGTACATTCTATGCCTTTAAATGCATCTATTTTCCTTTTTCTTAAACAACAGTGCCTGTCAAATTCTTGACTTATTATTTTTGAAGACATCACAGATATACTTGAAGCATTTTGCACCATAAATACACAGGTACAGCATCTAGTTAAATGAGAAGCTTTGGTTCTCACTGAAAATACTTTGTGTTTTCCCATGTGCCAATATATGATCCTCAGGTTAGTAACAATGACACATGACTGGGGCAGCTAATCAAGTGTTTTGTGACAAAGTAAGCATATGTGAAAAGCATTTAATCACTTATTGCCAGGCAATGTCTATTTGTGCATCAAAATTATTAATTATTAAACAATGCATTACTAACACCAATATTTGTAAAAAATTCACTTACCCTCACTGCAATGGAGTTCAAGCAATTTACTCTTTTACTGCTTATTTCTAACGGGTCTAAATAGGACACTGGCAATAATGAGCCAATTTCAGTCCAAAGCAATTGAGACATCTGCTGTGGCCCTGGGGCTGGGAGCTCGCATCCGGCCCAGAATGTGTTCCATACTGACAAAGTTGTACATCCAAATGAACACTCCCTCAGGCAAGGCACAGTGCTGATGGCCACAGCACACTGCTGACAGGCATGATGGCTAAGCACAATCTGGACAACTACAGAAAGTATTTTTTAAACTAAAATAGCCAAAAAAAAAAAAAAGATAAAACTGGAGTGAGTAATTTGGTATCTCTGCAAGTAGCACACCCAAAGGAAAAGTGTGGTTAAGAAATTTAACTACAATGTGGGCTTTGATGGCAATTTTGGATATGAATGCTTACACGAATACAAGAAAAGTCTATCCTAAAGAGAGCAAGGAAGACTTAGGTGATAGCTGGTCTGTGTTCTACCATAAATTCAAAATCATGGCAATGTCTCTGGTATTCTGTGTATCTGATCCACACATGCACAACAGCTCTGCCATGCATTACACGCGTCAGATTTATCATGTGGGTCAGGAGCAATTCATGCCGCAGATGCAGGGAGCATGATGTGTCTGGAGCCTCTCAGACTGGCAGCCAGTGCCCAGCAGCTGCTGGCTCTGGCTTGTTGGATTTCCAGTTTTCCAGCCTGAGCTGCTGCTCACCCTACTTACTGGGCATCCAGACACGTGGCAAGTAACAAAAAACAAAACAAGACAAAAACAAAACAAAAAAAAGGTACAGCGATGTGTAAAGCAGTAGTCTATCAAGAGTACAAGAGGCAGTAGAGCTGGCAGACATGTGCTTCTTTTGCCTACACCTTTATACTAGACAGATGCAATTGAAATAAAAACTGTGACATGAAAAATGCCAAAAAGCAAGAAAGAAGAAACTGGTCAAATTCTAGCAACATGAGTGCAAATTAAGTGCCTATCTGCTGTACATGCCTTTGAAAATCTCTGACCTAAATTGAGAGAGAAATATCCTTTGCAGAACACACAGAATGCCAAATACAGATTTTGGATTCATCTATGAAAATAAAACAGATTATGTTACTATCAGAGAGAGCACAGTGAAGAATCAGCCCTCCCTTAAACCCAGTTACATATATACATACATAAATAAATCCCTGACCTGCCAAATTTCCTTAGCCGATGTAAACTGTTTTAAAAGATATTTCTATTACATGAATAAACATCACTTCCTATATTTTTGTCAGCTGAGTGTAAGGATTTAAAGAAGACGGATCAAGTTTATTTTAGATTCCCCAAGGAAAAACAAACCCATCTGTCCTCACTTGTTCCCCACTGTTTTACAGTGTTCACTATTAGTTATTTCCGTAACACACCTACATTTATCCTTATCTGCAGGAGGAACATTTATCTCACAAATACTCCTGTCAAATCGTCCTAAAGTGCCAGCAGTTAAAACAAAAAAACTGAATCCCCATAGAAATGAGATTTATAACATAGGAAAGGAGATAAGGTGAGCTCTAACCCAGTGAGTCTGAAGTTGATGCCATGACATCTCTCACAGAGTGTGACATGGGAACAGACAAGTTGTTCAGAAACAAGTATGCTGGGAAAAAGAGAAGTGTGATGCCTGCTTTACTACATAATGGTGGGCTTGTTATCATAATGGTGCTTCTTTAACAGTTTTCTGGTTGAAGACATCACAGTTGCTTGCTCTTTTCTTCCCTCCACACAGGTATCATGTACAAAAGATAAATCCTGGCACTACCTTTAACAGAGGTGCCATCCCAGTACAGAAAGTCTCCAGCACTGAAAGTTTTGCCTTGATTGTCACCAGTACACCACAAGATCACAACCCATGTTCCTTTTTGCAAGAAAATGCTTCCACTAAATTTGGAGAAATCTTAAAATAGTGTCTTATCAAATCACAGTTACTTAAGCCAGCAGAACTGATGGAAACTATGTTTACTGACCTTCAAAATTCACCTGTAGGGGATGATGCTCTGCAGAGTTCCATGGCAGAGAGACTTCACATTCCTACAACTGTCATGCAGGTTGGAAGAACACATGTGCACATGGAAGTGTTTCCAAGCTCCTTGCTATTTAAGCAGGCACTCAATCTAACGTTTACAAGTGATCCTGTATCACGAACTCCTATTGACAAAGTAACATAACTGTCATAACTATGGCTTTACACAGTTATTTCCAGGACAGCAGCAGTTTACAACATTTTCTATTGCGCTTTTGCTTTCTGTGTTGGGATTTCAGTTTCACTCCCTCTCATCTCCACTGGCAGTGCTGCTGTTTCTATCCATGCTGAGGTGTGAGTGGGGCATGTTGCCATCCCGATAAGAAAGATAGGACTGCAGCAACTGAACTGGAAATTTTATTTTTCAAAAGCTGCTTACTGCATTGTCTCACCTCTGCCACATGCAAGCCTCTGAGGCACATCTCTCAACACACATTTCCACATCAGTGAACTTGGTATCTCAAGACAGTTCTGTTTAATGTAGCCCTGAGCTGTGCTGTTTGATTAGTCTCAATGGCAACATCTCAACTTACCTGAGCTGCAGGTTTATGTTTCTTTGCACTGACAGTTTGAACACAATTTAGCTTGTGCTCCAGATAATCACAAATCCCATCTGTCTTTGCTTTAAGAAAGACATAGATCCTTCTGGGGAGGATCCTGTGCTGTTCTGTCTGCTAATACTCAAGTCTTGGGGCACCCATTTAAGATGGATGGAATACAAGGGGACAGCTGGAGCAGGCAAGGAGCCCCACACTCTGCCTACATCACCCACAGTGCTCCCACGGAACAGCAACAGAGAAAAGAGACAAGGCTGGCACGGGGCCCCTTTCCACGGCTGCTCACACACAGCAGTGCAGACACAACTGCAGACCTCAAGCTGATCCCCATGTCTTTCTGGTAAATAAGCTGTCTGGTCGAGGCAGCTTCGGCATGACATAGCTGGGAGGTTGTCAATGGAGATCCCCACAAGAATGGTGTGAATGCGTTGGCACGATGTGTGCTGTGAAGAGAAACCCACAGCACACAAGTCAAGGGCAGTGAAGAGAAGAAAAGCATCCTACCCCGTAATGGATATCGAAACATAAAGACTGTGTAGGAAAAGCCAAGGCTTTTTAAATAGCCTGAAGGAGACTGAGCTGTTTGCAAGAATTATTCTCATTACTTCTAACAGCCTGCCTCCAAGAGATGTTGGACAGATGAGGTATGTTTAGCTCCTGCTTCTGTGATTTTTATTTTTTTAATTGTATCTGAAGAAAAAGTATTTCCATAAGGTTTGACTATATCATAAATTTCATGATAAGTACTCCTTCTGTTTTAATGCCTACTGTGGTTGGAAAAGGTAAGTTTAACTGAAGCTGAATGTACGTTTGCTTTCTATATGGCTTTGTTCTAAAATCACAGCAGTCTTTGTAAAACAAGTTCCAAGCACAAAGACATAAATGGTTTACTTATTTTTTCTTTTATTTGCTTCCATTTATTTAAAAACAAAAACATTCTCACTATAAGCAAACACCAACAGCTTGCCTCAAACTTGAATTAAGTCCTATTTAAAGCACACCACAAGACTAATTTCTAGTCCTGGCAGTACAGTGATACTGATAACCACATTATGCTGCAGAGCCCAACTGTGGCTTCCAGAGAAAACACAACAGATGAGGATAAGTGCCTCTACTTCTAAACAGAAGAATTCCCACTATTCCTCAGGCATATTTAACAAGGATCATAGTACATGGGTTAGTGAATGCACATGTTGTTGGCATCAACATTATCCTTTCTATAGAAATTCCATGTATACCTCTGGAAAGATGAACAGTACAACAATTCACCTTACACTAAAAATGCCTTCTACACCAAACACACAAGACTTATATCAAATTTCATTTGGTTTACTTCTTTCTTCCATAATTCCTGCAGCCTTTAAGACCACAGGACAATTTTATCTAACCCTTAAAGTATTTTCCAACATCATGTAACATTACAAGGTAATGAGTAACCTTTGAGCAATCTTCTACCATTTAATCCAGTCTGCAGAGCACAAAAACCTGGCCAGCCTGTTCTATAAGTCAGCAATGCAAGTTTCCACAACGAAAAGAACACTTTGTAAATGTTTGCTGCTACTAACAGAGCAATCACTTCGACATGCCATTGCCAGTCTGTCATTGCTGAAGTGGTTTGAGTGAACCATTCATTAAGCATCTTACTGCTCCAGGTTTCAGCAATGTGGTTTGAAATGGAAGGTACCTCAATGTAACCTTGCAAGGCTTGAGGTCCCCAGCAGAAGCAGACCAGATGGTCAACAAAATAAAAGTAACAGCTGAGTGATTTCCACATATGGTAGCACAGTGGTTACAATTCCCAATGACAACATGAAAAAACCCTCCTGCACCTTTGACCTGCAATTAAAATTGTGGCTTCATTAACTTTGATAAGTAAAAATGAGTGGTCACACAGAAGCGTTCAACACCAAGCTGGATGAGTCTCTGAGAAACCTGATGTTATGGAAGGTGTCCCTGGCACCCATAGCAGGGAATGTGGAATTAGATGATCCTTAAGGCCCCTTCCAAGGTCCCCACCTAACCATTCTCTGATTCTATGATCTCTCTGCTGATACACCATTTCCATGCTTAAAACATCTGTTGAAACTATTGACATCTCATTTATGCATTTTTTGTTGAAACTGCACCTCGGGACTAACAAAGGCCATGACACAAAAAAACCCCATGGTCCTTCCCACGGTTTGAAGCAGAACAGAAAAAAATCCATGTCTTCTAGCACTGCAAAGCATCAGTTTCTAGTATCTGCCACAAGTGCTGTAAAAAAAAACTACTCCTCCAGGCAGGAGGGGACAGATTGTTGAATCATATAATCATAAAAACAAAAAAGACCTTTAAGGTCATCAAGTCCAATTGTCAGCCTACAACCACCAACATGTTAACCATTAATCCATGTCCTCAAGTGCCACATCCACACGTTTTTTGAACACTTTCAGGAAGGGCAACACCACCACTTCCCTGGTTACAATGCCTGGCAACCCTTTCAGTGAAGAAGTCTTTCCTGATACCTAAAATAAGCCTTCCCCTGAGGCTGCTTCCTCTCATCCTACCCCTTGTTACTTGGGAGAAAAGATTGACCTCCACCTCACTACACCACCTTTCAAGTGATCATAGAGACTGATAGGTCTCCCCTGAGCCTCTTTTTCTCCATGCTAAACAATCCCAGCTCTCTCATCTCCTCCTCAGCAGACTCCTGCTCCAGACCCTTCACCAGCTCCATTGCCCTTCTCTGGACACATTCCAGCACCTCAATGTCTTTCTTGTAGTGAAGGGTCTTAAACTGAACCCAATATTTGAGGTGTGGCCTCATCAGTGCTGAGTACAGGGGACCAACCACTTCTGCTGTCCTGCTGACCACACTTCACCTGACACAAGTTAAGATGCCGCTGGCCTTCTGGGCTACCTGGGAATTTGGTACTAAGGAATGAAATGCCAGCTCCCAGGGACTTTTCCTGCATGTCTCTAATCATGGCATGCCCACTCCCACCACAGGAGGTAGTGGGAATGCTGGACTCAAGCAGAGGTGCACTACAGTCAGGCCAGATCCCCAAAGGCTGTGGCACCCCAGAACCCAACAGTGCACATTTCTGTGGTGACACACATGGAAACCTGCTGATTCTGACCACAGCCTGCAAGTGTGCTGAGCACTGAGCTCCCCTGTACAGCTAATTTAAACACACCACATTCCTTAAGTGTTAACAACAACATGTGTTTTCCATAGGTGACAAAGGGATTTAGCTCCAGGTAACTGCAGCACACCCGCAAGTCCCCAGAGAGTCTCCTATCATTAAATTGCTGAGCATTTACAGTAGACAGTGAAAAAACTACTGACCTTTAAAGCTCTAATTCAAGCTCCACCACCTCTCAGACTCATAGGTACCAGAAATTTAGAGCTGTGTTAAAGTATGATAGAAAATGAAGAGGGCTAGAGAACAAGCTGGCAAACAACTGTAGGACATGGCAGTACTCAGTGCACTTTGACTTCTCATATCCTTTTAAGACCTCAGGAACTCAACAGTATGTCATGGCTGGAAGAATAAAATCTCATCTTACAAACCTAAGAATAAGCATTTGAAAAAATAATGTTTTCTATCTCTTTACTGATGTAATCCTGTTGATGCATCCTTGCAAAACACCATAGTCCTTAACCCCCAGCACACCTGAAGCACATGTTGTGTTTGTGCAAGTGATTCCATTAGCCTTACCCAAAATGTCACCAGTTTGCTGTAAAACTCTGGCTGCTGAAGTGCTCTGTGCATTGCAAAGAGAGGAGGCAAGCCTGCTCCCCTGAGACTCTATGAACACCCATCTGCATATTTTCAACAATATACCTAACTTCACACCTGCATTTATAACTATTCCCAGGGAATCCTATGAGCCTGGAGAAAATAAACAAGGCAAAAGAGTGAAAATCTGAAGTCTTTACTGCTTCCTAAAAACATCTTATGACACATTACTGGAAAGCAGTGGTTATATAAATAAAAGGAAAAAAAAAAAACCATTGCCCCCATGTCTGCTGTTTTCCTACTTTTTAAGCCAATTTCTGAACAACAAACTTACCAAGCAAAAAAACCCCACACCACTAGAAAACCCAAATAAACAGCCAAAACCAAAGCAAACAAACAAAAAGCAAAAACCCCCCAAACACTGAAAGGAAAAGCTCATTTAGAACCACATGCCCACTTGTTTTTTTTTTACAGACTTTTCAAAAAGACCAACCCACAAGTAGCAAGACCATAGAAAACTGTTATACAGTAAGCTGCAAGCATGAAGGAATCTCTTCTTGATAAGAAAGCAAAGTAACATTAACTTCATAGCCAGAGAAACTGAGGTAATGTTGTCATCTTATTGCAAAGGTTCCATACCTTCTTGGTGATTTCTCATGGTCAACTCCCCACAGCACTGACTCCTTCTCCACAGCTCAGCCAACTAACATCAACTCTTCTCACCCAGCTAACCCACTCTTTTACAGCACTGGTCTTATTGGACACAGCTGTGGCCTATTAAGGGCAGGCCTGTTCCTAATCTTTGGTGACTAGCACAGCTACAACTCCTCAGGTGTGAGATTACCTTCTGCACTATTCTCTTACATTCTCTTACAAGGTAATGGGAGGTCACCTGAATGACCTGGCAGCACTGGAAAACAGCACTACTGCACTACAACTAGTTGCTGTTACTAGTAATTCTTTTTTGCAAACAGCCTTCTAACAGGGGGCATTGCAGATTAAATCAGGAACCTGGCTTTCAGGAACTTATAGTCTAAATTGCAAGAAAAAATTGTATGTGTCCTGTAAACACTGGAAAGCTGATGAGCAGAGCCCTCAGAACAGCCAGCAAAGGACACATCATGTTCTGGTTCTGGAGAACCATCACTAGGTACATTTCTTAATCATTCAAATGGACTAATTTTAACCTTTTTCTCAGAAATACACTTGACATAATTGAAATGTTCTTCATTTAGGTTTTTTTGCAAGAGCCCAAATAAGGCAGCTAAATCAAAATTTTAGAAACAGCACACAAGACAACAAGATTTTGAGTGAGGATGCATCTCCCTTACTACTGTCCAAAGATGTTCAGAGAAAAGAGATGGTATTAGAGGAGTTCTAATTAATAAACATTCAGGTAAGGTTCTTAAAGCTGAAGTAAGGCTATTGATCTCTCCTTTTTCCCAGCCTAGCCAGAAGTTATAGAAGGAAAACAACAGAAGACAGTTGCACCAAGCAGCTTTGGGGTCTCTTCTCATTCCTCCCTTTCCCCCAGACAACCTGCTCAATTCCTGCATTAAATTCTGCCTCTGTCTAAGCTGTAGACATCCATTTTCAATCCACATTCTGAAGTGGGAAGAAGCAAACAGAGATGGCAGGGGTGCCAGGAACAGGTATGGCCACAGCCCCATGTGATGGACAGCATGGTCCCACCTCGCATCCTCACCCACCCACCGAGACCTAAGCAATGATCAGAGACAGCCATTTGCCACACAACTTCCCATGTTTTCTTTTGCCTGTTGGGTGCATGTAAGACCTACACAGGAAATGTGAAACTAATTCATAAAAGAACCGTTAATAAAACCCAATATATTATTCAAATCCAATGACCTCTCTGGCTTTTCAGGGTGGAAATTAGTACAGAAGCTAACTGAAAATTTCAGTAAACACACAGACAGATCACTGTCAGCATATTTTTATTAACCTTTGTTAAGCTAAGTGAAATACCCATATTATATCAGCATACATAAAGAATGAAACTTTGCCATTAAAAACTGCCATTGTCAAGTTACATGTATTCAGAAATAAAATTATTCAGTCAGTGCTTCTTTTGGATTCTCAGGCTGGTACAGTATTAGTTAAACACACAAATTACAAAATTTTTTTAAGAGACTTTCATCTTCATTTAGTTCTACAGATCTAGGGTGCACTTTGAGCCTAATTAAAACTGCCTACCACAAAATACTGGATGGGTTTATGTAGCATTTTTAAAATGCTGCAAAAAGGTTGATCACTGTTTTAAGTCAAACAGAAATTTGTAAAGAAATGGTTTGTAAGGTACTTACAATGGAGTTCCATGGTTTGCAGCCATCCTGTTAGTGTGAAGTGTAAGACAAATAAGAATGCATTTCTTTTCTAAACATTAATATAATGAACATCAGCTTTCTAGTATTCACCATATTCACCATTCTTCCTCTTACTGATTTAAGACTACATTCTGAACTGAATTAAACCTAGAGCTTTTATACAAATTAATTTGAAACCCAAGAATGGAATTAGCTTTTGGTATCCATTAGCGTGTTTCTGTTACACATGAAAAATACTCTCCAAATATCCATTAAGGAAGCTGAGAATTTATTCTCCATACAGGGACTGAAATGTAGCACACCTATAACTGCGGACAAGTGGAAGCCCATTAGCAGTTACTGTCATCATCCATGAGATCAGCTGTGGGGAGATCACAAGAGAGCAGGGAAAAAAGCCACACAAAGGAGAAAAATATAATCATTTGTACAATATTCCCTTTTATGTCATACTATGCCCACTAAATAATTAATTACAAATACATCAGTTGCAGTTAAAAGAAAAAAAAAAAAAAAGAAAGGGGGGTGGGGGAAATCAATGAAAAGCTCACAAATGTAGCTAATAAAAGAAGTACAAGAAGCACTGGTGTTGCAAAGCGCCCAGGTTAAATGCTGAAGAAAGCACTGCCAGCAGCAATCGCCTGCAGGCATCCGCGCGTGATTGGCGACTCGATGCCACAGAACCCGCTCTGCTGAAGAAACCCTCCGACCTGGGGATCCTGACACCAGGAGCCAAATGCAAACTGTGTCATCACCCCTTCCAGGTGGCTCTGAAAGCATAAAGCCACACTGCCTGCACCCAGTCTTCCACAGCAAGAGCACCACAGAGGTCAGAAGGAGTCTGTATTAATAACTCCCCATTGTTGGCATCACCTAAAATTCCTATTCATTTTTGGGTTCTATCTGTAAATAAAAATTTCCATTAAAAAGCCTCAGAGGAAGCACATTCCCATGAGTTAAAGATATGAATCACACATAAATACCCTGCCTGTTACCATGATTTTATGTGAATACAAAATGAGGCTTTCAAAAACTACTGCACATAAAGCATGAATGTCTTTATTCTGGGAGTAAAAATCATTGCAGTCTCTCTCCTTCCCTCCTCCCTGGCTATAGCAGAGACAGACAATACATGTTTTTGAGATTTTACATTGCCACAGATTCATTTCTTTCACATTACAGGCGAGACAGCTGATAACTTGCTACCTGAAAGGCAACTGTATGGGCAGAAAACTACCCGAAAAAGGGAAACAGCTCAGACAAGAGAGTTCACAGTGGTTAACCTCCTGGAACACATTAGCTACACCAACTCCCAGTTGCCCAGACTAAACAACCCCGAAAACCTCTTGATTTTATTCACTAACAGGAAATGATTCAGATACAGTTCTGCAAAGGGAGTCAACAAGAAGAGGTAAATTACGCACACTCACTGTACTACATTTTACTGTGAAACAATCGAGTACAAAAATTATTCAGCACTGATGTAATTTTTTCTTCCTTCCTTCTTTTTAATGTTTTTCCCTTTGGTTGACACATCTGAGATAAAACATGTGATGCTTTTACCATAAAACTTCAATACACATAATTTTTTAAAACACACATATCCTACAGACTCTTGACAGTGCAGTGTCCCCAGGTGTGAGAGAAACTGGGATCTCTTACAGAGAATGGTGCCTGCAGATAAATAATAATGAAAACCAAAGTGCTATCAGGTCTGAGGCTGCAGAGTTAGACTTTCTTTTTCCTTTAAAGCCTGCTTTTCATGAGAGATTTACTTACCAGCATAAATGTTAAACACTCACCACGGCAGAAGCATATAGAAGGATCACAATTTTTTCTGGCTCCACAACTCATCCCAACTTCTCTATGAAGCACAGCTATGGTCACAAAATTAAAAGTTCTTTATCCCTTGTCAAACTACCTGATACTAACCACAGCAGAGCACCCCATTTACCTGAAAATAACATAAGCCTCCCTCATCTTAAATATATCTGTACAAATGAAACAGCCAGACTCCAAGCTGAACTTTCATGGTAACTCACAGAATTAATACCTTTTAAAACAATTTTAAATGTATTGTCACTCTATATCCACATAAATACTTAAAGCCACGTAGAGCAGGCAGAAGAATGATATTTGGGATATATCCCCAGCATTCCTTTATGTTTTGCTAATCAGACAACACCTAATATCTTGACTGCTCCATCACCAGATGCCTGGAGCACTGCTGAGATAAAGGACAAATTAGAGATTCAGCAGCTTGTCCCTATCATCTGTTCCAGACTTTGTTGATGTGGACTACTGGCAATTATTTCCTATTATAAAAAAAAAAAAAATTTCCTTGTTATAAAAAAAATATTGAAAATCCCAAAAGGCCTAGTAAAACCCCCTTATGGCCCATTATCATTCAGGCTTTAATTAAGAGCTGTAACCAAGTGCCATGCCATGCAGCCAGGCAGGACCCATGATTATTCTTTTCCTGAGACTACTTCTGCAGCCCTTCATGCCAGCAAGGACTTACCTAAAATGAGGCCTGGGGGAGGTGCAGGAGGAATTGTCTAGTTGAGCAATTTGACCTCATACAGAACTCCAAGGGCTGCAAATGGGTAGAAAGCAGCAATTTGCCCAGTGCTGGGGCTTGCTGGGAATCAGCTGCTCTTCCAAGCCATGGGAGGAGGCAGCTCTCAAAATGCCAGCCTGTGACAATTTCAAAATATGGGTTTTGCAGTGTCCAGAATTCCACAGCTGGAGTGATGGTGCTGGGCAGGGACAGCTCAGCACACCCTGGCGCTAAAACCCCCCACAAGTTGGGCTGACATCCTCTGTTCCCACAGTCACTTCACATGGAGCCCCAGCTGGGGGAGATGCTTCCCTGGATATCTGGGTGTATTGTAGTGGATTTTTCCATTCCATCCTAGGGATCTAGGAACACTAGCATGGCTCATCCTGCTCCTACTGTTTCCTTTGAGTTCTGATCTTATATTTAATAAAAAAAGGTAAGTGACTTGTAGGCTCTGCTGAAGCAGGCATCAGGAGACAGGTGGTTTGTGGATCTTTCCAGAATGACTTCTGCATTGCAATTGTGTCCCTCCCATAAGAGAAGGCTGAAGGCAATGACCACGTGGTTCCATTCATGTATGTAGTGCTGGCAAGCATAGGCCAAGAGTGGTCTACTGCCTTACCCCACTTTTAGGAGGGTCATGTGAATTAGTAGGAGGCACCAAAAGTGGTCAGGGTCCTGCTGGGTCATGGTGGGTCACCCCTGAGGAAGGAATGGTCTATAAAACCATCCAAAGCACCACCTGTACCAAGGTACTTGCTGGTAAAACAACAGCAGCCACTAGAATGAGTAAACACCATGGATCCCACAAGTAAATTTCTGAGCATCTGCTCAAAGCAAGGCTTAAGTTTGGGATCTTTTCCTAAAAATGCCCATTAATTGGCTCAAAATACCATTCAAGAGGGCCAAATGAGGCTTGGTATGACTGCAGCTAAATGTGTCTGTGAGTAAGGGCACCTGCAGCGAACAACTTAACTGAGCAGACAGGGAGGAAGCACCGCAGGCACACATATAGCTGAGCCAGTGTCAGGGACAGAAAAACACATTAGCAACCTGCAGGGACAGCAGGGGACAGGGCACCACTGGTTCAAGTAAATGCTCCCATGTCTGAACAGCTCGTGTGCAGTGCAGGCTGGTACAGCAGAGAGGTTGTTCCCTGCTTGCATAAGAGATGAGAAACGAAATTCAGTGAAAGGCAGTCCCCTTTGAGAGATGGATGACGCTGCAGTTTGGTTCGCCCTTCCTCCCCTTCCAGCACAGAGGTGTGACCGGCAGGGTGACAGGCTGGGAGTGGGACACACGCCGAGCTGGTGGCAGTGTTAAGTGTGCAGAAATGACTGATGGCTGCCCCTAGGGGGTTACTGCTGGGCCACACTTAAATGAGTTATGTCGCTAAAACAGCAGCACCTTTAAGTCCCACAATCTGCATCTTGCACATCCAGAACACAGTCCTTCTGTTCATCCTCCTCCACCTGTTGCCAGCTGTAAAAGTTTAGTGCTCCTATTTCTAACACAATCCTAATGTAAGCACAGGCAGTAAAAAACCCAAGTGCTAAACCCAGTTCTTCTGTTTTTGCATTTGTTTCAGACTGCAATTCACACAACTTGCTAACCATATGGTTTATGGGGCTCACCAGTCCTGCAGGGCTCACAGGACTCATCAAACCTAAAACTGAAGAGTATACTTGCTTCTGAATTCTGCAATGTTTATGTTGTCCTATAAATCACTGTCTTCACTCCCTGGCTCCTCATCAGGAGCCAGGATTTTTTCACACCTGAAGTGCTCAGGACTTTCAGACACATCTACACCAATCATTATTGTGGGATGGCAAAGAAGGCATGGGTGAAAGAAGATGCATGGGTGAAAGAAGAGCTTTGACATTTTTTTCCTGTAAACACAGCAATTCAGTTATTTTGCTAGATAGAGAACCTGGTAGGGGAAATCACCTTGTTGATACTTGAGAATAACCTTTATACCTTCCAACCAGAACTGTCACTTTGTATCTCCATTCCTTATGAATATTTCAGGAAGTAGGCCATATATAATTAAAGATGCCTATGACACTTGCAATGCTCATTGTTCCTGCAACAGCTGACAAAGAGCAGTAACCCCAAAACTACATTTTATAGTCCGGCTTTTTGCACAGCTCCTGCAACTCCTCTCTTATGAATTAATCAAGTGGAAGATTTCAGCTGTTTTCTATAACAATTCCTGATAGGAGGATGTAAGTCACCACCTTGCCTTGTGCTAAATAGATGCAGACAGGTACAGCCTGAACAGAGTTCAGTAGCCACTCAGAGGAAATTATCTCTAACCTCAAGTCAGCCCTTTATTTCTGCAGAGGACACATCAGAAACATGTTTAATTGAGAACACACTACTAGAGCTAACCACAGGCAAAACTGTAGCAACAGAGATTAACACAAGCATACTTTTAAAGCCTCTGTTGAACTAGAGCCTTAAGTGAATACCTCACTTGGGAATGGGGAATTATTGTCAGAATACCCGCATCTCTAACAGACCACTGGGAACTCCTTTCAAAATTGGTTCTGAAATACTCTTGTTTTCAACATCCTGTTATCAACTCTACTTGGGAAGCAATGGAATTAATTTAGAGAAATGGTTCAGAAAAACATATGGGTTGCATGTCATGTCTGGGCTCCTTCAAAACCTGTTTCCTTCCTGTATTTTCAGAAAACTCACCAATACCAAAGGGAACAGTAGTTATGAACCCCATATGCTTTGAATATATAATACACCTATATTCTAGTCCTGTTTGGCAGCCCTTCTGATTCTTAGAAAAACTAGACTGTAAGACTTGGTGACCTCTTTGTTTATAATATTCATCCATTCAATACTGCTGACAAAGTGACTGCTTCCTTTGATGGCTTGTGACGAGCCTTGCCAAGTTAAACAAAGGACTCTGTGCTATTAATCTGCTCTTCTGATTTCTCTCTTATGAGGCTGAACCTGTTTATCAAACAACTATAATAGCTGTAAATACTCCAGATTAACTCACAGTAGCACCAAAGCAAAGACAAGCTATACATTCTCAGGAAAGGTGACAACTTCCAAAGCCTGAAGGAAAGAAAGACTCACATCTGAGTGGCTGAAGTGGCTGCACCTTCCAGCTCTGCTTCCAATTAGTGATAGCACAAATATGAACATTAAAACACACACCCAATCAAGAAACTAGCCAAATGCATCATTTAAATATTGACAAAGAGGGAGCCTAACAATGCAACAGGTTTATAGTTTTATTACTTCTAAATCCACTACCCTCACTGCCAGGACGCGGCACAGTCTCTGTTGCATTCATGTGCTGTTCAGCACCTCTGTTCATGTTCCTTGCCAGCTGGTGGCAGGGGAGATGGGGAGATGAGGACTTGGATTAGGTTCCCTGCAGAGGTCCCTGCCAAACACTCTGTGACTCTGTGATCTACCAGCAGGGTGCAGGGACACACTCCCCATATTCAGACCCAGACTATTCCACACAGCCTGTGAGGCACATCAGCCCTGTTTCAGGGATTCTTTACAGTGCCTGTCAAGGGACCCTTTGGGCTGCTTTCATCCCACCAGGTGAGCTTGTTCCTCAATGCACCCGGGAGTGCTGGTCCCCTGGCCCAAATGCCCAGGGCATGTTGCCTCCACCTGGTAAGAACTATTGAATGTGGATAATCCTATCATTTATTCTGAACTAATTTAGAAGGCTTTAGTGCATTAAATATGTTCATAGTAGAAGACAATTTTAGACATTTTATTAATATGCATTGCAGCTTAGCAGAGATATGTGTAGAAGTTACAGCCTGCATATGCCCAAATCAACTTCACTCACTTCAGTAGGAAATGAGACAATCAAAATATGATTCACTAGAAAGAAATGAGCCAGGGCCTTTCCACTGACAAATAGCAGAAAAACAGATTGATCACAAACACCCAAGAGAAAGATGTGTGTGTGTTGTACAGAAGGAGCAAGAGTGCTCCCATAGCTACAGATGAACATTTGTCTTAGCAAACCATTTTCAATCAGTAACATTTGTTATTTTTAAGGTAAAAATAGCAACATTTATTTTGAAATAAAATAACAAAGGTTCACTGAGGCAGTGAGTTGAAGTGGGACCAAAGTTTCCTTCTTAACAGACTGACCCCTTGCTATCAACATTCTAAGGAAAATACAACTCCTGAATCAAAACATTTATATTCTTCTTTATTTGCTTTTCTTGTTGTTACAGGAGGTGCTTTGGCAGATGGTGGTTAGCAGATGAGCAGTTCCCAGTGATGTGGTTCTCTGACCTGTATTGCTGATGCACATGATATTTAAGGGCTACTGGTTCCCCAAATAACATCTGGCTGACAAATCCTTTCAAGACAGGTGACAACCCCGTCAAGAGCACCACCAAAGGATGCCTGTGACAGCTGCAGCAGCAGAGGCATTTATTCCCTCCTGACATTTCTGGGAGAATTTCAACAGGAGAGGGCGGTGCAGGCACAAGTGAAAGTCTCCCAGTGAATGATCACGGCCTCTTGATCACGGGTTTCCAGGAGAGAAGCCACCCTTGGTGTCCCCTCTGAGTTCTCTGGAGGGCTGCTCTACTCCATGGCCGGAGCCTCCTCTGATCAGACAAGTACTGATTTGCAGCAGTTGCATTTTTACTAGAACTGCCTTATAAACAACATCTGCTAAGAGGAAAGAAATTTATTTACTTTTCTTTTAGGACTTCTCCTTTTCCATTGAAATTCATAGAAGTTTTCAGAAGAACTGTTAGGAACCTCCAAGAAATGGACAGCTTTGACATAAACTCTTCCCTTGCCTTTTTCCCCACCCCACCCCCCTCCACCCCAGTTTATTCATCAATTCTCTAACACTGGCAAGAATCTCCTATACCATGGCCAAATTAAATGTACCAACTGATTAATATTTTCCAAACTTATTCAACATATCCTATTTTCCCATGGAATGTGTGTCTAAGAGCATCAGTTTCCCAGTGTCCAGATGTACAGACAAACATTAGGAGAACTTCCCATATTTTATCTGTTGCAGTAGGCATGAAAAATGAGGATCATATTTAAAATTCTCAGACCTTCCTCAGAAAAACAGAGTTGTTTTTATTTCAAGCCTTTCAGGAGGTCTGGGAAAGAAATAGTTAAAAATAAAATTATATTAAGGTCAGCAGAGGCAGCATCATGATTTCCATGTTTTCCATATTCTCCAGATATGGAATGATTTCGTCCAACAATACAGAACAAAATACTATTTAGCATGAGAAGTAAATTGAGGCTGTGTTTCATCTTTTTCCTTTGCCAACACAATGGCACTGTCAGCAATATAACCTTCAATGTCTTCATTTTCATACATTAACTCTTTGAGCCCTGTAAATTTAAGCAGTCTTTTTGACTCACAGAGGAGAAAGTGCATTTTAAACTCCTGAAACAATGGAGAACAGAAATTTTAATTAAAGTTCTCCTTGTACACATGCACATATAACACTCCCTTCAGCAACGAAAAACCCTTTTAAAATTAAACTTATCATGCTGAAATAATTAACATAACTCCTGGGAAAAATGCATAATCTTTGCATACCAAATGCCAAAATGTCTAAATTAACTGTGTTTAATAAATATTACATTTTTCTTTGAGTACATACACTCAGTTAATCATGCATTGATAGGCAGAAAATATCTTTAAAGCGTTAGGTATTGTAACTTAAGCATTTTAAATTAGACTGCAGGTCCCTGAAGGGCTCAAATCTTCGGTCCTCAGGACGTGAACCAGGTGGAATAACTTTGGAAAGAGCAGGATCCCCACATCAGCAGTGCTTTTGCAGAGCTGCCAGTCTGGATGCCATCCTGCTGCTCTGGGGTGAATCCCTGAGCATCCCTGTGTGCAGCACCCAGCGGCTCAGGGGCATGGACTGCTCCTCTCTTCTGGCCTGGGGGCAGCTGCGGTGGGCATCGAGCTGGCTTCATGAGCCCATGCTTCATGAGTCCCACCAAACTAATTATTTGGTACTTGCTTCGTACCCAGAGCTTGGCACAAGGCTGATTCCTTATTTCAGGGTATCAGCATTTCGGTCTGCAGGGAGTGAATTTATAGGAGGAAATACTGGAAGTGATGGACCCCATCTCTGTACTTTTGAGGAACTCATTTTCAAGCCTGTCTGTTTATAACGCTCACTTAAATTTCAGCCTCTCTCAATGTCCAAAAGGGTGCAGCAAAGAATTAACATCATTATTTGTTTTGTGCACTTAGCAAGATTTAAACGTGACCTAAAAAAACCCCCCAACCTTGACTGCAAAATTACACTGGTGTATGACTCTTCTTAGGTGAAGATCAACAGAATTCAAATGCAAGAGCAACAGAATTTCATTCAGTCTCCTGTACTTACCACCACTCCTCCACCCTGGAATCAATTGCATCCAACCCCAGGTTTACAAAATACATAATCACAGCCAGAGGATGATTCAGTCCAGTTAAGGGATGTGTTGATCCACAACATCTACTCATTCCTGGCCTCTCCTCCCGAAATTCAAGGTGCACTTGCATCCCAGTTGCAATGGTCCTCAGCCACAACTGCAGCCCCTCTGCAAGGTATTTTATAGAGACCAGCCCTGGCCTAGCCAGTCACTTCAACAGACACAAGTAATCTTTAGAATCATAACCATAAAAGCAAGCTATGAGCATTGGTGTACCATTCAGCAGCTAAGTACATAGCAGCTGTATTTAAAAGTAGCCAGTAAAAGCAAATTAATTATTTAGATATATTTATCGGCTTTATAGGTCAGCTGAAGCTCAAGCCACTTAATTGAAATCCTGATAACAGATTGAAGCCTGTGCTCGATCCTATACTGTGAAATGCAAAGTCTTTATTAAATAAAGCCATTAAGAAGGATGATAATCCCTGTGGCCTTAAATATGAATAAGGTGCAATGTAAATAATAAAAGGCAAAAATCCAATTTTCATGCAGTGAACTTTCAAATACTCCGCTGTTTCCATTAAATTACCTTTTATTCAACATATTGTAATGGCACTGAGGGCACATCAGGCTTCCTTGTAATACAGTTATTGTTCAGCATAAAAACTGGTTTTTAACTTGAAACAGAAAAGTGAAATATTTTATTTGGCTTCTCTCATATGTCAAATGACATGAAAATTGAGAATAAAAGCTTCACAGATGCAATAAAAGAGAAAATAAAGGAAAACTAAACATATGCAAACAAAAAAACCCCCCAGAATGTGAAGAAAAGAGAAAGAAACGGGGTACATAATAGCACTTTTCCAGTTAATTTTACAGCAATTTAATATAGGAAATAGAACAGGAAAACCATTTCAGCAACTAAAGCAACTAAACTTGACTATAAGCCAAACAGAGCTGTAGCACACAGCAAAGGAGGTGGAACTCATGTGAAATGTCTGTCACACTCCTTCCAAACATGAGGATGATGACAAGAGCTTGAGTGCATCAAGTGCCACAAGAGCACAGTGCTCTAGTCTGGAGGAGTGTGATGATCACTCCCTGGTCCTGCGGTGCTGGTAGTGGGTCCCTTTGGTCCTGCTTTAACTTCTCATCCACAAAGGAAGCACTGATATTTACTGTTTGCTGTGGAGTTAAGAAAAACTAACGAAAGACTCCTATATTTATTGAAGAACTGGAAACTGTAACAAAAGGCCAAGAATTTACTGTTATTGTTCAGAAAAAGAACGCTCATTGCAAAATATAAACAATCCATTAAAGATGAGACTGTATTTGTTATGAATGTCAAATGATTTTTCCACTATAATTTTTTTCTGCAAATCAAAGGAATTCCTCCAGCAAAGCTGTGGTGGAATAAAGATAAGAGAATGACTATTTTTATTCAATTCTATATTCAATTTGGAAGCATTACACCCAAAGAAACCTTTCAGCATAAAAATACAATTTTCCTTGTAGCATCTTCATGCTGCATCACAATGTTTAAAGAATCCACGGCAGATATGTGCACCACTGTAACCTCATGAAACACATACACGTGCATTTTACAATATTTACTTTCCACTCTCTATAGCTGAGTGTCACTGCAATGGGCCCCTAGCTGGGTAATAATTAGCACTGACTCTATGATTCACAGAAGGTTGATCAGTCCCTTTATTATATTATATCATTATTAAGAAACCCATAGCTTTTATACACAGCAATGATACACCTGGACCTAACTGGTCCACCAATCCAAACACCATCACCATTAGCTAATTAAGAAATCACCCTCTGGTAAACAAATCTCTATAACACATTCCACATGTTCACAATAACAGGTGCAGCAAGTGAAGATAAGAATTGTTTCTCATTCTTTGCTCTGATCTGCTCACAGCCTTTCCCAGAAAGGCCTGGGAAAGTTGTGTGTTGCTCTCTGTGGCCGGAGAGCTGCTGCCTCAGCTGTGTCTGCCACATCCTATTTTCTGTGCTCATTCTCTGCTCATGGACTCACAAAATCACAGAATGGTTTAAGAAGGAAGAGACCCTAAAGATCATCTAGTTCCAACGCCCCTTCCAGTGGCAGGGACACCTCCTACTGACCAGATTGCTCCAGGCCCCATCCCAACCTGGCCTTGAACACTTCCAGGGATGGGGCATCCACAATTTCACAGGAAAACCTGTTCCAGTGCCTCATCAGCCCTCACAGCAAAGAATTTGTTCCTTATATCTAATCTAAATCTACCCTCTTCCACTGAAAATCTGCTACCCCTTGTCCTGTAATTACAGGCCCTGGAGAAAAAAAAATCTCTATACATCTTTCTTGTAAGCCCCTTTTAGGTACTGTAGGCCTGTAATAAGGTCCCCTTGGAACGTTCACTTCTCCAGGCTGAACAAACTCAAGTCTCTCAGCCTGTCTTGCTAAGAGAAGTGTTCCAGCCTTCCTCTGGACCCCCTCTAACAGGTCCACATCTGTATTGTATGGGGCACCCCAGAGCTGGAATACTCAAGGTGGGGTCTACAGAGAGTGAAGTAGGGTAGAATGACCTCCCTCAATCTGCTGGCCATGCTGCTTTGGATGCAGGCCAGGACATGTCTGAACATTGTCAGCTCATGCCCAGCTTTCCAGGCACCAGTATCCTGAAGTCCTTCTAGGCAGAGGGGTTCCAGTCCATCTGTAACCCAGTCTGTAGTGACAGAGGTGTTTGCCAGAGGGCCAAACCTTGCACCTGGCCTGGCTGAACTCCATGAGGTTCACGTGGACCCACTCCTTGAACCTGCCATGGCTCCTCTGGATGGCACACCTTCTCTCACACATACCAATGGCACCACTTGACACATGTCATCAGCAGTTTGCTGAGGGTGAACTCAGTCCCATGTCTGTGTTATTAATGAAGACACTGAACAGTACTGGTCCCAGTAAGAAACCTAAGGAACACCACATGGTGTCCACATCTCCATTTGGACATCAGCCATTCATTTGGTCCATCCCTGCTCCAATGCTGCTCACAGGAAAAATGAATAGGGAGTGTCAAAGCTCAGAAACAGCTCTGCTACAGAGGCTGTCTGCTGCCCCACACAGAGAGGATCCTGGGACAAAGGGGTGATGGCAATGGGGCAGAGACAATGCCAAGGGGAGACGGCAATGGGGACATTGAGATGTTGCTGCCCAGGCAGCTCTAAGGGGCACCAGCAGCATGGGACATGAGTGGGCCATGGGGGTTTCCTGAGCTGTCACCTCCCATCAAGCCAGAGTGAAAACATCCTCCCACACCCCAATGGAAGCAAACCCCTCCATGGCCTGAACCCATGGTGACAAGAACACAGCCTCCACATGAGTCTTTTATTCCTGGCAAAATTGTTTCCTTTTGCTTCTTGCTTGTGCAAAGAAAGACAATACATTAAGAGGGAAAAAGCAAATCTATTCATGGCATGCAGAGCAGAAAATAGTAACACCTGACAGACCTACAGTGAAGTAATACAGCAACTCCATCTGTGCAAACCATTATCTTGAATAATATTTTCACCAAGTCAATGAAGCAAAGCTATTTGAATTATTTTTCTCAAGCTTTTATTCCTAGGAAGGACACTATTGCCTTCCAGCAACACTCTCCAAAATGGTTCTACTGAGGTGCTACAATATTGCTACATACTACAGTAGTGATTTCTCACACCTCCCACCAAACAGAGTCAGAGTCCTAAAGAGCAGATCTGTCAAGTAGGAGATTACTCACATTCTTCATTAATTACTGAAAAAAGCCACAAAAACCAGAAGTGTATATTTAAGCTCACTCAGACAAAGCTACTAAACAGCTAGGATACTGAACATTACAAGGATCAGAATCTCCTCATACTATTACTTTCTTGGGTCTGCAACTACATGACATCAAAAAATGAAATATTTCTATAGAGGCATCATTTAATGCTCTTTTAAACTCTTCAGGGGAGGGAAAAAATCCACCAAAAAAACCCCTGAAGTAACCTTTACTGTTTTACCTCAGATTCATTCTGGTCTTTATCTGCTCACTGCCAATGGCTCTGAGTTGACACACTAATGAGACAACTGCAGGCTGACCACAGTCTGTTCAGTGTTTAGCTTCTATTTATTTCACCAGCACTGACTGATTTGGGGAATCGGCATCATTACCCAAAACTCATGAGATGACTCAATCAAAGAAGCTCATATTCATCAAAAGCATCAGACCAGCTGAGGAACCTCAAATATATCCTATTTCCTGCTATCTCTGAATTCAACTGTGAGCTCACACTCTTTTCACCCCAGCCCCTGCGTCAACAAAAAATCTCCTGAATAATAACTACAGAAAGTATAAAGGAAATAGACTTCTCCTACATCCAAGATCCTAAAACAACCACTCCTCTTTCACCACAATTTTCATAATCAGATGAATTAATTCTCAAATGATCATATTAAATAAGAAAACCCTCTCTGGCAGGGCAGCATTCTAGCATAGAAACTACTCACTACATAAAGGGTATTGCTGAGGGAATCACAGAATCATCAAGGTTAGAAGAGACCTTCAAGATTATCCACCCAGCACCACCCTAATCACCCCTAAACCATATCCCAAGTGACACATTCAGATGCCTCTTGAACACTTCCAGAGATGTTGACTCCATTCACTCTAATGCCTAACCAGTCTTTCAGTAATTTTTTTTTCTAATATCTAATCTGAACCTCTCCTAGTACAATTTAAGGTAATTTCCTTTCATCTCTTCACTTGAGAAAAGAAGAATTTACATTTCTATTTTGTATAAAACCAAACTAACAAAAATCCAAAACACATGAACAAGGCTGGAACAAATGGAATACCTCCTGGAATTTTTGATCCTCATTTGATGAAGAACAAAAAACTACAAAGAAATGAAGAACATCAGCCATTGGGAAAATCCCCTCTTCTCCTCGGTACTGTGCCCCTTTTATTGTCATCTCTGTGCACCCTGAATTCTCCTCCCATGTTCACTGGCTGGAGACAGCTGCCCCTGCCTCTATTTTCTAAGTAAGTGGTGGCCTGTGTGAAGAGTGGTGGTCAAAGCAGGCTGAGTCTTGGGAGTGTTAATTTGATAACAAAGCACAAGCCCACCATGTTTTTTCTTGCTGTAGCAATGAGGAAGATGCCCACCATCAACAGCTGATCATGTCCCTGGTGCAGCACAGGTTTCTGAGCTCAGAGAATGGGGTACAAAGACTTAGAAAGTTCAACATGGTCTCCAAATCTCCAATCTACAATGCTGTCAGGGCAAACTCTCCCTAAATACCTCCCTCATATTTTTAAGATTAGGCTATCACACAAGCTCTACTCCCACAGGAAACTGAACATCCAAAATGCTCCTCTCTCATTTTCTGCCCAGCCCTGTGCTGCCTATCATTAGCTACCACCAAGCATCCCCCTCTCCCAGGGTCCCTGACCACTAGCACCAGTGACTCATGAAGCACTTAATCACCCACGTGAAAGGAGCTGAACTTCTGGGTCCTCATCACACAGAAAAAAGGTGATGATTCTCTGGGCTCTGCAATATAGGCTAGAGAGGATGTGCAATTTGGGAGGCTAAAAATTCAACAGGCAGGAGTGAAGGCACAGGCAGGTGCCCTAGCCCACTGAAAAGTGAGGATTCAAGGGGAGAAAGAGAACAGGAGAACCAGAGCCCAGCTCCTGGACAGACTGTTCCTTCACACTCCTGACTGCTGGATGTCTTCAAATGAGATGAAGCAATGCAGGAAGGACACAATGACACAGATCCTTTGCTGGATCTTCTGTTACCTCTACCAACAAAGCACTTTGCTTTTGGTATTCCTATTTTTTGTATCTTTTTAAAAGATCCAAAGCTGGGAGATGAGATGCATTAAAAAACAGCACAACAAACTCCCCTCAGTCCCCTGGATAATCACAGTGCTTGAGGCACCAAACCTATTTCCTGCTCTCATTTATGGGGGTAGACAGGACTTGTCTCTCTGCTCTACACACTGCAGCAAATTAAATGCTATATCTTGTTGTTTGGGTTTTTTTTTAATACAATCAATTTTAGCAACAGCGATTTCAACAGTATAAAATTCATATGAAATGAACATCACAAGTGAAGAAACTGGAAAGCAAACTGGCTCTTGGAGGAAGTGTCGGAAGGAAGGAAGTGTCGGAAGGAAGAAAAAGAAAGAAAGAAAGAAAAAGAAAGAAAGAAAGAAAGAAAGAAAGAAAAAGAAAGAAAGAAAAGAAAGAAAAGAAAGAAAGAAAAGAAAGAAAAGAAAGAAAAGAAAGAAAGAAAGAAAGAAAGAAAGAAAGAAAGAAAGAAAGAAAGAAAGAAAGAAAGAAAGAAAGAAAGAAAGAAAGAAAGAAAGAAAGAAAGAAAGAAAGAAAGAAAGAAAGAAAGAAAGAAAGAAAGAAAGAAAGAAAGAAAGAAAGAAAGAAACTGGCTCTTGAATACCTTGTGGCTCTGAACACCTCTGTACTTCTTGTAGTGTGCTGCTGACAAGACAAAGGGAGGAAGACACCAACCTTCCCTTTAGCTACTTGCTTCCTGGTTTTAGAAGCCAAGGATGAAGGGGAGATGGCCATTCAACCCTGGCCATTGAGTTCTTGTTCATTAGGAAGCAGAAAATGATCTCTCCCTGGCTGAACAATATTATTACAGATGATGAAACCTCCACAGTCCATTCTTTAAAATGTGCTGAATTACTTTCAACAGTAGCGACCATCATGGAAGTTTACACTCAGACAGAAGTGAGACTAACTGCACATAAAAGGAAGTCCTGTGTTTATCAAAAGAACAGATAAAACGCTAGGAAAAAATGAATTTTCCCTTCTGCAATATAGATCAAAGGTAACATGCTTTCCTTTTATAAAAAATTTACTAATTTTTAAAAAGGTGTAATTGGTTCAGATTTTTCATTGCTGCATAAATAGTCAGATGTTTCCCACCAAGATCTTACACCATAATTACCTACACAGCAGAAGAGAATAAGCAAAAAATTTCATCTCATGGTTGTCAACTACTATTTTTACTGTATTTTATGACGTGTGTATATGACTCCAATCTCCCAGGGGGGTTTATGATTTGTTTTAGAAACAGCATATGCAAAAGAATGAGGCTCTCCACACAAAAGCTCTTGGCTGAAATGCAAGATGCTCTGGACTGAACACAAAGATGTCCTCGCCTGCCTCTTCCACAGCGCCGCACCCTCCCTACACACAGCTGGCCGAGCAGCAGCCGCCCCAGCAAGGATGCATCGTGCCCACTCAACATGCTACAGATCCCACTGCTGTCAGGAGAGTCTGTGCTATTTCTGTGCCTCATCTCGTGACATTTTAGCATGAAATCAGCAGGAGGCTCAGCAATGAGCATCAGAAGAGCCCATCACGACTTGTCCCAGCACCCTTGAGGAAGAAGCGCCTTGCAGCACACCAGGACCCATTCCTCCTCCTCCTCTCCAGCCAACCCTTGCTGGACATCCCTTCTCCCTCACACAACAAGCACAGGCCTGTGTTTGCACCAGGGGTGCAAGAGGAGGCTGTGTGGGTGCACTCCTATAATCCCACGAGGACACGTGTCCCCATGGACACACATGCAGAGATGTGGCTGGACCAGGCACTGCACTGTGACACAACACACACGTGTGTCTGAATATAATGCACAATTTACTAGATATGGACATGAGAATGCATGGAACAGGCCCACCTGACAAGAAAATATACATTCAGGGAGATAGATATACAGATAGATATATCTATACATAGTATACATACTTATATTTGAGTGCACCATGTTTACAGACAACTAAATGTAAGTTTAAGTCAATCAAAACACAATCAAAACAAAATCTTCCTTCTACTTCCTTCGATTTCACTGCATTAAAATAATTACAAATTCATAAATTACTGCAGTTATTGGAAACGAAAACATATTGATTTGCTTATAAGAATGACAATATTGTAAACCTGGTACAAGCTGAAATAAAAGCATTTCAAAACACATATGAAGGCAGCCAGTAAAGAGGCAGCCTACTAAAAGCTGTTAAAGCTGTTTCAAAATTAATTTAGAAATTAATAAGTAAATTTATAAAATTATGTCTTTTTATAGTAAGTCACAGAGGAGTTTTTTATTGGAATTGGCCTGAAAGTAATCCACAAATAAACATGTTCAGTAATATTTACTGAAATGATCATTTAGGAAAGTAAATATGACAGTGCCTGTGTTTGGCTGACTTCTTGGCTGTTGCAGGGAAGGCAATCAGGAGGCAGCACACCAAACACAGCAGTGACCCCTTCGTTTGGTTAGGGCTGTAATATCTTAACCCAAAGGTCCATCCACTACTGCACAGTCAACATTTTAGATCTCTCTTTCCCTATACTCTTCTTGCACCTAAACCCACTTCAATGATACATCAACTGCAGCAATTAATAAACCTTTGTCCAGAAGGGGAAAGACTGTAACAGCTTAATGAGACAGTAATACATATTAAAATCAATATTATTCAGATTATGTATCTATTCTAGTCCTCCCTCCGAAAATAACTGAGACTGTAGGAGAAATGATCATTAGCATTTTGATAACAATCTTGCCAGCCTTCTGTTAAAATACTTTCTCTTTAAAGTAAAACTTGGATTTGTTATCTTATAGAAGCAGACCACTCTAAAATTAGGAATGGCAAATTCATATTGGTTTGCATCAGATTTTTAAAAAAACTGGGAAAAAAATTAATGCTAACTTCCCTGAATAATCAGACTCTTGTGCTTGTTGCTGTAGCAGTGGAAAGACACTCTAAGCATTGAGTAAGAAGCAATCTCTTCTCATAAATACCATTTTTGTGCACAGAAAGGCACTCCTTAACCATATACAGCATTAGTTTCACTTGTCTGATAAATCATATTCGTGTTGACAGCCAACATGAGGGACAAATTCCTCAGTACCACAAATCCTTTAGGCATCTTAAAAAAGAGGCTGAATGCTGCAAAGCAGGAAAGGGTTTTGCACCTTTGTCCCACTGCCACTGCAAGTGGACAGAAATTCCTCAGCATTCCTGATTCAAATTATATTATGCAAACACCACGGTAAAAAAGAACAGCTCCATCTCTCCCTTTTTTTAATTAGCGAATCCCACAGCCTTCCTTCTCCTCCTGGCACCCAGCGCTGTGAACCAGACAGCTAAGCCCTCCTGTTTCCAAAATGGGCCAAGATGGAGACCTGCTGCAGAAACAGCTTTAAATGGTTCATGAGGATCTGTGTCCCTCAGAAACCCCTGCCCTCAGTCAACCACATGCAAACAGACCAGCCGCACCAAAAATCCCAACCACTCCGACAGGACACGAAGCCAAACTCCAGCAGGGGCCAACCCATGCTCTGAGAGTGCCAGAAACCAATTGTAAAACACAGCCAAGCAAGTTTTTCACTATTTAACCCCTCAATAGCCAGCCTGCAGATGTGAAGGACTGAGCCCAGGGCCAAGTGAGGAGTCCTTCCACTGACACCTGAAGAGCTCCATCAGCTCCTTGGGGCAGATATTCAGCTGCCCATCACCTGAGTTCACAGGTCACCCCAGCTGATAGCTATCAGTGAGCAGCAAGTTCTGGGGAACCAATGGAACTTACGCTCAAAAGGCTGGTCAAAGAGTGCTCTTGATTCCAGATGTTTTACATTTTTCCTCTCTGCTTTTGAAAACAAAATGTCTTTTTAATACCAAAAGTAATACTCTCTCCTTCTGTTCTTCCCCTAAGAGCCATCTCATGTACATGCATCATTAAATTAATGTTTGTTCTGTCTAACGGAACAAAACCATTCAAATTACATACAAAGACAATTAGATTAAATTATTAGGCACACGCTCTGGGTTTTTCTTTTTAAAGCTATTCAAAAAATGTTAAAGGTTTTTCAGCAATCCTCTAGCAACATAAGCAAAACTTCCCACAAAGAGGAGGTAACAAGTTTAACATTACTGCTGAGAAGACGGTAATGGAGCCAAGTGAGTAAAACCAGCACATCAGCAACCCCCCCACAAACCCATACAGTCAGGAAAAGGCACGGCTCAAGCTGTCAGAGGAATACAAACTAGCAAAAGAAAGAGGATAGGGGGCTGGCATATGGGGAGAACCTGTTCACAGGCCCACCTACATCATGCACTAGAAAAAATTTTTCTCTTTTTTTTTCATTTTTTTGGTGCATAATGGTCAGACCTTTGCAGTAACTTTGCAGCCAAAGTACCAGGCTGCTCCAAGCAAGAGGATTCTGTCATTAGGAGCAGTTTGTTTTGGTGCAAGACTAGGGATAAATAGGTAGCTTTCAGCTGGCACTGTATTTCCCTGTCACTCCCTCCCCAGCAGCAGAAGCACAGCTGCTGTGGGAGCTGGGCAATGCCAAGGTCATGCAACCTTCTCAAATCCTGTAGTTTGTCTTTGTCCAGGCACTCATGTCCTGTTAGAGCTAATCTTGGGTTCTTCCCTTGACAGCTCATGGCAGATTGGGAAAACCTGCTGTAAAATATCAGATTTTAACAGGACTGCATTGAACATGTTTGCAAAAATTTAGCTTGATATGAGTGAATGCAGTAAAGAAGAAACTGTGTTAATCCCCAGCAGTTCTTGTCTGTAGAAGTCACAAAGTCCCTGAACATAGAATAAATCCAGTGCTCTATGGGTCATCAATTACAACGTTGCAATGCTTAAAGACATTAATCAGAGTGAAATATTAGTTGTAATGCCTCCTGAAGCTTAAGGAAAGGCTTCTAAGAAAGAATGATCTACAGCTTTGAAAACAAGCCACCTCACAGCTGAAGCTATTTCAGGTGGGTCATTAAAGTGCAAGAGTAAACTATGATTTTAATCTGAAATTTAGGCACTGTTTCTTAAGAGAAACAACATGAAATATTGAACAGAATAGTGAAATTAGAGGGGACAGTATAAAGATAACAGTGCAAAATTCAAGAACTACCCAGCCTTGTCAAGATAACATTGTAATAGGATTACTAAGCCAAAATTATGACAGCCGAAAAAAATAACTATAGTATAAGAAAATACCTTCTCAGAGAAAGAAATCCTCCGTGGCATAAATAAAAAATTGTTGTAGCACTCTGTGTAGCAGCTTATTGATCGTATGGACACAGCTTCATCTAGAAAGAGCATGCGCAGCCTCCCCCTGACCTGCAAGTGCAGGCACCCAGCATTACCAGCCAGAGCCTGCAGCCTGTCTGACCTGTTGGGCACCCAGCCAGAGCCAGGAGTCTGCCTGAACATGAACGGATAAGATTAGAAACAAGGAATACAATGTACTATTACAGTCCATGTGCAGCACACATCGCTGCACCCCTGCGCCGGCGCTCCCCGCAAACCCAGCGCAGCATCTCTGCCAAACCCCACACAACAGCAGAAAATAACCACTGCAGCTTCAGTGCATACAGCCAGCACTTTTCAATTTTCCCAAAACCCAGCTTCTCTTGTAATAATTCTGTGTTCATAGGGCAGCTTCCTTTGGAAGACTGAGAAGCACACAAGGGTGGGCTGCTGCTACTGGGGCAGCTTTCCAGCTGGGAAATGTGAAGCCCAGAAAGGTCATGCAGCTCGCTAGACATCAATGACCATGTTCTGCATGTGCCTTGAAACCACAGCAGAGCTTTAGGGCAGCTGGGCAAAAATTGCCAGGGCTGAAATGTGCACTTTAGGGCTGAGTTGAGCAAGCCTATCCATCTGTCTTTGAGTAACCGGCTACGGAACATGGAACCCTGTCATATGCTAAACGTTACCAGCATTCATCATGAATCATTCAGAAGGATGACGTGCAGGGATTAAACTTAGCATTCACATTTGACATCAAGAGGAGTCCTATAGAGGCATGTCACACTGACACAAATAGGGAGGGTTTGGGGCTAATGACAGAGAGCCCTCTCCACTGTCCCATAACTTTTTTGGGTGTGACTGAGCCACTGCTGGCCACCCCAATTCAGAAGAAAAAGTCCACTGTCAGCACTGGCCCCCTTTGGTCACATCAGGTCCATCACACATTTTTCTAGCTTGCAAGTAAAATAACATCATTACACAGAAAAAATCATGAGTAAAAATACTCCATTTCTGGAAAACGTAATGGACATAAAGATGACACCTGCAAATGGCACATTTTCTGGAAAGCCTAAGTGCTCAGTGAATGATGAATTTTTCTGACACAGCCCCTCAGCAATCCCTTCTTCTTTGCTCACTCATTTCTGTGGAGACAGCTTCAGCTGCTGGGGTTTTAAATACTTCTGGCTATATTCTTCACAATACCCTTTAGTATGGTAGTTAATCTCCTGTGTCAAAACACATTTTTAGCCATCTGCCAGACAAAAAGGAAATCCTCAAGATCAGAGCCTTTGACACATGGAACATCACTCCTTTTCGGATGGCTTTATGACAAAGTTCAAGTGCTGATCAGTGAAACTACAGCATCAGAAGCAAATAAATCAAAGGGAATGAACAAAAGTAAGGTAAGTCCCTGGGTTTATGTACACGGCACACTGCTGAACAGCACTCCAGTCTGTGCAAGCCTGACCATTAAAAAGGCAAGCTGAAGACTACCCTCTGCCCAAGACAAAGTGTGTCCCCTTCACAATTGTCTCCTGCTGTAATACATATAAATGCATATAAATGCATATAAATGCCAGATTACATCTGCTTTCTCTTGTGTCACCCAAGGTAGGATCTTCACCTGACAGACAATGTAACCAAAAAGGAAGAAACAGGGGAGCAGAGAAATACCGTGAGGTCGACTCCTTTAATCCACAGTACCCAGCCTAGGATGAGGCAGAACTCTTTAAAAAGTGACATAATGTCTCCTTTGGAGAATTTCTACAGAGTAGCTGAAAAGCTTATTTAGCAAATTAGCGCTGTTCCCTAGCTTGCAAAACCTGCGTGAAGCCAAGGGCTAGCAAATGGCAGCCTTCCTCCCGAAACAGAGAAATAGCTCTGCAAAGCTGATACACATGAGATGCATCCCGTGCAACACGGGAGTGCAGCCCATCCATCACTTTGCTCAGGCACGCTGCTGACACATCATTTTCCTTATGTGCACATCTCACTCTTCACCAGCACCTACAACCCATCTGGTAACACACCACATCCCTATCCATCACTTCGGCCATGTTCTCTCTTCTAGGAAAAAGGACATGTTTTGTTTTACTAGCTTGTTTCTTTTTCATGCAAATGTTGTTCTCAGTTTGTATTATGAGCAAACAAGCAATAAGCCTTGCACCTGGAGTGAAAGACGCCTGGTTTGGGAGGAAATTACTAAAGACTTCATGCACTTAGCTGGCTATTAGACCTTAAGAACTCCCTCCCCCTGCCAAAAAAAAAAAATTAGGTGATAAACTGCATTAATTGTTAAAAAATACAACCCCAAACTCCACACTCAGTAAAGAAGGCAGATTTACCATAATGCCTCAACAATCTAAGGGAGCCATTTACTTTGACAGAACCTGAATTCCCCAAGCAATTCAGCAGTGGTAATGGAAACAGAGGAGCCAATAAATTATAACCTTGTGAGTAATGTGCCTACCATTATAAACCACTCTTAGCCTCCTGTCTATTCCCAGAGCGGGGTGGAGGGGCACACAGTTGTTGGATTTCCTTTCCTTCATTCTTCCAGTGTGCTCTTTCAGCAGCTGGACCCTTTTATAATGTCTAACACCATTCTCTGAATTTAAACAGCTTTAATGTGAGTATCTCAAAATATGCAATATCATTTAGAACAAGACTGTTGGTTTTTTAAAGGCTGAAACAGAGGCACTGGGTGATACCACTATATATTGATAGGATCCCAAATATTGTTCATTATATATTAGTAGGTACACAGCACTCCCACATCTCTCATACTGAAGATGTGTACCATGTATCTCCAAATACCTACAGTATTTCAGGAGTGTTTCTGAAGAATGCTCTTGGACAACTTTAGAAACAGTGCCAGTGCCAGTTCACCCCCAGCTCAACCCCTCTTACTCTGGCTTTCAGCAGTCTGTACAGACCAAGTCTGCAACTTGGGAAAAGAAAGGCCAGAGACCCGATAAAAAAATACAAACCCCACAGAGTTTTGCCCAAGAGATAAACAACATGTGTTGATTTCAGAAAATAGCATCTATGCAAAGAAGATTTCTCCAAAGTATAAGGTGCAGAAGCAAAATACAGGCATGATAGCAACAGAGGCTGACCCTGCTCTGTCTTCTAAGGTTAATTAAAACTCCCACAGAAACAGATCCCTGGTGTGATTCTAACACACTGGTCCAAGGATCTGGGCAAGATTGAAGTGTGATAGAAGTGACCTTGGCTCTCTGCCATTACACTTCACAATCAGCGTTTTCCTTCCTAACCAAAAAGCCCGTAATGGTATGTCCTATTTCATATACTGCATTATCTAAAATGAAAGGTAATAATTAGCAAAGTAGTGCAATTTGCATTTCAGCCCTAGGCAGCAAATCTACAGCAATTTCTGAAAAATATATATATCACAAAGAATCACTTCTGCTTTCTTCAAGGCAGCTGAGCTGTCAAAGACCAATGCAAGAGAGAAAGGGATGTAATTCTTCTCTTCCGTATCAGCCTCAAAAAGCTTGATTCCAGCCTGGATTGTACCATCTATTGTTTAGTACAGAGAGAGGTTCTGCACTCTTGTCTCCAGGACTGCTCAGCAATCAGCTGTATCAGCAGCTCCAAGGAGGATTATTCTCCCCTGCTGCTTTTTTTAAAAGCAGATTAGTTCAGACTTTCTTTCACTGTAATGAACCTTGTAAGGATCAAGCACATTGCATTGATTTCTAGGATAAAATTGTGCCATCAGTCAAAAGGCCAAGCAAACACTTCCACAGACCCGCTCTGTCCCGGCAGACCCACTGCCCCAGAATTACCCATTAACCCCAGCAAGGGGAAAAGAACAACACAGTTGTTAACCATAACAGCCAAAATGTGATTCTTAAGTCGTGTCATTTTGCTTTCTGTCAAATTCAGATGGGTAACAAGCCTCACAGAAATGGACAACAGAACTGCCAACGCTCACCAAAGTGCTATGCAATCAAAGACAGAAAATTGTAAAATGCATGTGTTTTTATTTACTACATGATATCTGCAATAATGGCTAGGGAAGCAACTTTTTAAAAGACTGACAATTTATGGTAAAATAACAAAAACTCAATTTCTCTAAAAATTTGCAAATCGTTTTCCCCATCAAGCATTTTATTACATGTGCACCCCACTGTAATATGCAAGCTTGACTGGGACTTAAAGATTTGACAACCAGAGATTGTCTTGTGGAATGGTCACAAAAGCCAAGTGAGGGTGCAAGACCCTGCCCCTCCAACACAAACACTGCAGGTGTACTCAGCAGACCCTGCCTCCCACAAGAGACACCTGCCTGGACTTCAAACCCCACCAAGGGATATTGTACTTTACCCAATGAATGCAAACTTCCCTTTCTATAAAGCTGAAACTAAGAAGACAGGAGTTGTCTGCTGTGACAAAGCTACAGCATTAAGCTTAGCTGAAAAACAAGATAAAAATGCAGAAGGCAGAATTCCATTGCCTTTCTTCTTTAAATTGGACAAGTCATTATTAGGTATCTGAAGCTCATTGAATATGGCTCAATAATAAAGGATCTACCCTTCCAGAAATACTGCCTAGCATATTTCAATTCCAACTCCAGGTCAGAATTTTACAGAACAATGTGTGGCATTTGCCATCATTTCCTGTAGGGAAAACTTTAAAACAGCAATACAGGTCTACTCCTTTTTTTCAGGGGAAAAAAAAAAAGTAGAAAAATAATTAATTGAAACATTTACTATAGCAATGCAACTTCACAAGGAATCTCTACACTGACCTTTTAAAATCAAAAGCCCGTACACCAAACTAAACCTCAAGTGGATTTCGTAAAACATCAAAGACAATTAAACATATCCAGTATATATGACATTAAAAGTGAGATTAAGTTCACAGTTTTAAGACTGTCTCCATTCCTAAGTCTCCTGAAGAGGTCCCATTGTAAATTTTATCCTATCGCATGAAAGACCAATACAGAACAGTGAAAGGAACTGATCTTGTCCCCTCCGAGCCAATGAAACCCTTGTCATGGACTTTAAAGGGCGCAAGATGGGGCACTCGATTGAAGAGTTCAATAAATAAATGCACACGCTGCAGTACTCGCCTTCGATAAATCACACACCTTATACATAAAAATGAAATTACGCTCCCTTGAGAGGGGAAGCTTCAGCTTCAAACCCCGCTCCGTTCCGCCTGTCAGGAGGGCTCTGTGGGCTTGTAACAGCACCCAGCAGCGCCCGGAGAGCGGAGGGGACAATTCCCGGCTTGGAGGAACACGCTGGGCTCGGACCGGCCGAGCGTTCCCGGAGCCTTCGCCCCGCAGGCAGTGAGTGGGAGCCGCTCCTGCCCGCACCTGACAGGCAAAAGCGCTTTCGAGGCACTCTGTGGTTCAGAACTCCGCGTCCGGCTCTCCTACACCGGGGGCGGCCCCGGGGCCCGCCGGTGCAGCAGCTGCCCCACGGCCGATGTAAACCCACCCAGAGGGGGTGTCCCGGGGCGGTCCCGGCCGCTCCCGCCGCCCGCGGCCGCCCAGAGTACTTTGAGGACATCCCCATCCGAGCGTCCCATCGTTAGATCGGGGGAGCTCCCACAACAGCGGCCACAAGCGCGGGCGGGCGCACGCCGGTGCCCGCGGGCACACACCCTCCGCCGCCCGCGGGACGTCCCGCCGCCGAACCGGGGCCGCCCGGCCGCGCTCCCGGCTCGCCCGCCCCCGGCCCGGCACCCACCTTTCCCAGCAGGGCGCTGCGGCTGGCGGCCGCCAGTTCCCGCAGGCTGGCGGCGGCCGAGGCGGCGGCGGCGGCGACGGCGCTGGGGGCGGCGGCGGGCTGGGGGTACGTGGGGGCCGCGGAGCTGGGGCTGCCGCTGGCGCCCCCGGCGGCGCGGGGCCGCTGCCGGATGCCGTCCAGGAGACGGACCAGGAGGATGTTGGCGGGCAGCTCGTCCACGCCGCAGCCCACCAGGATGCGGCACTCGGGGCAGCGCAGCTCGTGGCGGGAGCTGACGATGCTCTCCAGACAACGGCGGCAGAAGGTGTGCTGGCACGGCAGCACCTTGGCCGTGGTGTCCAGACGCTCCAGGCACACGGAGCACTCCAGAAGATCCAGCAGCGACGACTCGTCCATCGCCGCCGCCGGCTCCCGCTCCGCCGGCGTTCCGCCGCCGCTCCGCCGCCCCCTCGCCTCCGCCTCCGCCCCCGCCCCGCCGCCGCCGCCTCCGCCTCCCCTCCGCGGGGCAGCGCAGGGCCCCGACGCCCCTAGGGCCGCCGCGGCCGGCGGCGGCGAGGGAGGGGCGGCGGCGGGGCGGCGGGGGCCATCGGGGCGGCGGGGCTGCCCCCGGCGGCGGGCGGCGGCGACCTCGGGGGCTGCCCGGGCGGCGCTGCCCAGCGCCGTGCGGCGCGGCGGCGATGCCAGCGGCGGGGAGCGCAGCGCTTCGGGAGGAGGGCACCTGTCTGCCCGCGCCTGCTCCCGCCGCCCGGCGCGGCTCGGCAGCTACGGCGGGGCTCGGCGAGGCGCCCGCCGCGCCTCCGCGCGGGGCGGGGAGCGGCGGGGAGCCCCGGGAGGGCGCCCGCAGCACGGCGGCCGCCCCGCAGGCGGTCCCCGCCCGCCTCGCCGCCGCTCCGTGGCTCCCTGTAACCCGACCCAGCAGGGCTCGCCGCCCGCTTGCCGCCGCTACTCCCTCCTCCTCCTCCTCCCGGCGGAGGCTCCCGGACAGGCGGGGACAGGTGGATGAGACCCTTCAGGGAAGACAGAGGCACCCAGGCGGGGGCCGAGGGGAGCCCCTGCCGGCCCGGCGCCCCGCGGAGAGCGGTCCCGGTGGCGGCCGGGCGGGCAGGGCCGGCGGGCACGGGAGCCGCGCTCGGCCCGCGGGCCCCGCCATCCCTGGCGGCGCGGCGCCCCCTGGCGGGCGCGGCTGGAGGCGGCGCGGGGCCGCAGCCCGTCACCCCCGGTGCCCCAGGGCGTCCCCAGATAATTGTAATTTAATTGTTAAAGTATCGTAGCCAACCCTCGGGGGGCCGAAAGGGTGAAAATAAGAGCGGGCGTCGCGCCCTCTCTTCCTGCCGGGTGTCCTGTGCTCCAGCCAGCTGCCCGCCCGGCTGCCGTCCAGTCTGTCGCGGTACCCAGGCTGCAGCAGGATGTGCCCGGGTCCTGTGTGAGCTGTTGGTCAGTCCCTGCGGTAAGGGGAGAGACCTGTCATTTTGGAGTTACGCATCTGTGGTGTTTATTAACCACAGGAAGTTTCAGAATATGACATACAGCCACTTGCATGTGTGGACTATGCACAGAGCTTCTCCTAAGGAAAGCTGCTAAAGAAGCCCAATTCTTCATATAAATATTTCATTTGACAAGTCCCTTTTCGTCTAACTTTCGACTATTAATACGATTTAGGGCCCTGCTTAACCCAGAAACTACAACTGAAATACGCTGTAGTCTAGCCAAAAAGATTTCAGCTGTGGTCCAACCCCTAACCCAGTCTTTTCTTCTATACCCGTGCTGCAACAGAGCACTTTTGGAATTGAGGATTGCAATCCAAGTGCTTGCAGAAGCCCTCCTATCCATCTCTTAAGTGACACTTTTAAAATTGCGTTTTTGTGAGGGCCATGTCATGACAGCTGCACAAAATCTTTCCATCAGCTTCATGACTATGCAGTTAACTTCCAATGCACACAGAAAGTTGAACCTGTTTGATAAGGGTAATCTAGACACTGTACAATAAAATTTACTTAATTTCAGTGTGTGAAAAGCCATGAATCTCTTGCTACTCTTTTTCTACTCTAGAAGGGATATTTGTAAAGCCAAATAAAAGCTCCCAATGAATAAAGAGCTCAGACCATTATTTGTTGGTGAGTAATGTCCAGGAAGGTTAGAACCTATGCCCTTGCATATAGAAATACCAAGCACAACAGCTTTAAACTATAAATAATACTGATTCCTGGAGAAATGTGGAACACAGGACCAAGGACTTTGACTTTCTCTGGAGTAAAACTGTTAATTTAAGAAAAAGAAGTAGTGGAGAACCTTTAATGATAAAAAGCATTGTTTCAGCAAAGAGAGAGAAATACTGGAAAGTCTGCAATGAAATGCATAATTGTTTCAGCACCTTATATTGCTTCCTTCAGAGGGGAAAACTTAAATATCACTGTCAAAACATAAAAGCCTAAAGTGCTATGTTACACACCAGAATACCTCCAGTGATTAGAGGGGTATTTTTCATCCCTCCTTCCTTCTGGTTGCTCCAGAGTTTACAGACAAACTACCCTGCCCCCAGAGCTGCCCAGTTACAGCCCCAGAGCAGGCAAAGCACTCTGGAGAGCCTGCACCCAAAGGTGTCTTGATATTGTGATGGCTTAAAATAGGTGCAGATGAGCAAAACATTTATTATTTGATAGAAGAAATTGCTGATGCACTTAAAATGAGAATCTGCTGTAATCCACCTGGAAAGTGCCTCTTGGCCAGAAGCAGAAGCAAAGCTACATCAGGTCCCTGCAGGGAGAGGAGGTCAGGGAGCTCTCCAACCACCCCAGAGGACTGCAAGTGAGGGAAGGAATTGCTGAGATGCTAAGGAGGACGGAGGAAGTAGAAAACCAGAGAAGGAGAGAGAAAAGTGGACATGAGATGAACCAGAAGTAAGGAAAAAAGAAGGGAGACAAACATTAGGAGAGTGAAAGGTTCATACAGAAATGGCACAAATGACTAGAGACAATAAAAGCACATTTATGAAAGGAGGACGAGAGTTGCAAGTTGGACTCCAACTAGAAAAAACACCTCCTATTTCTTTGATGTCAGGAGAAGCATTTTCAGACTTACAAGTTTAGTGTGTGTTTGTGTGCCTCTCTGTACCTGGGACTTAATGGAAGTCAGGCCAGGCTGGGCCTAAAGGAAATGAAAGAAAAAAATATCACCACACATACTTTTTTTCTTCTTGCCAAAGAGACCATGGGAAAAATTGCTTTAGATATTAGGAAATTAAATACCCAAGAGTATTAAGTTTAGAAATAGAAAAAAGATTAAACTCTCTGAAGCCTGAGATAAAACACATGGAAAAAAAGGAAAAATATTAAGATGTAACAGGTTTACTTTAAACAAATGTGGATTTTATTCATTTCCCTGTCTCAGCTGCCAAAACATCTAGCTACAGATTACAAGTGTGAAGTGATTATTTGTGAACTAATTAAGTAATGTGATTAACATGGTTCTCAAGCAGAGGTGCTGCTTTACACACAGGGATGTAGCTCCACACTTTGCCACACATTCCTTGGTGAGTGTGTTTGACAAGGCAGCTGATAAGCAACTGGTGTTTCAGGCTGTGGAAGTGGCTTCACTCCCTGGGTGGGTGTAAAGAATGACAAGTACCCAGAGAAAAGAAGAGATTCAAAAAAGCAAAATACTGTTTCAGGAGAGTAGAGTGATGCTGAAGCATTCAAAGACTTCATTTGTAGTTGTCCTTAAATTAATATGTACTAGGTACTACTTGGTGTCTTAATTCAAAATTTTAAAAGGGTGTTCTGCTTTGCTTTCCTGGTTCTTTTCCCTGCATGATCTCTCTTGCTATTTAGTTCAGATCAGGAGAGACTTGACAGATTTTGCTGTCTGCAGCTATATCTATGTTGGTTTTGATGGCATTTTCTCAGGACAGCAATGAACATTGCACCTTCAGCATTGCCTTCATGTATTTGCATGCTGCTCTTGAAAATGCCCAATGCTTTTGCAGTCTTCTGCCAAATGGGATTTGATTATACAGAAATCATTCTCAATTCTTGCTTGTATGCTAGCTCTGCTTTTAAGAGTCTACAGCACAATGACTATTCAGTTTGCATAGTGAGGGAACATTTGCCTACTAAATAACAATGAGTTCCTCTATTTTTATGGTTCTTCCTAAGCCTGGAAAGCATTATACAAATGATAGGCATTATTATTTTAGATTATTCAATGTGATTAAACTTATGGTGGAATTCTCAGCAGTTCATTTTTACTAGTGCATTTTCTCTATATGTTTAAATAAGCATTCAGCTATACTTACATTACTTACTTTATTTACATTTAGATTCAAAAAATTAAAGCATTCTTGGATTTCTGAAGTGAGTTATATTAATACCAAACAGGGGGAAAGAAGGAGACTTGTCAGCTCTGCCTTTTCCTCCTTTTATTTGACCTAAAAGAATCAGGTATATCTAACAAAAAACACCAAATTTTAGACCATAGTAATAATACTGCAAAATAGACAAACTTGATTATGGGATCTTCTTTTTGCTTCTTTGACTGGAGATAAGATTTTTGATCAAGATCAGCTGATCTTTCCGTCCATCCATCCATCCATCCATTCATCCATCCACCATCCATCCACCATCCATCCATCCATCCATCCATCCATCCATCCATCCATCCATCCATCCACCATTCATCCATCCACCATCCATCCATCCATCCATCCATCCATCCATCCATCCATCCATCCACCATTCATCCATCCATCCACCATTCATCCATCCATCCATATAAATATACCTCTACCTATACATTGCCCTCCAATGTAGAAACCTAGCAATAAAGTCCATAAAGAGTTTTCTCTTATACATGGAGAGGGTAACCTGACAAAAACCAGCCTGTAGAGAACTGGTGGCTGAAAATGCTTACAGAAGGTACAGCAGGACCACTGCCCCAATGTGCACTGGCTGTCACTATACCTGTCCTGGCAGCATGTGTGTGACAGCCTGCCCTCGCTTCCAGGTCTGGAGAGGATAGATGAGATTCCCCCATATGAAACAGCCACAGAAAATCCACTCATTTGGGCTCTGGATTATTTTCAGTGCCAACTTAAAAGACTTGTTAAGGAGGACATGTTACTTTAATTACTCTTGAAAGTATTTTAATACGGAGGAGAAAAGTTCCTCACCATGTGTTTAACCACAGCACTGACATCAGAAAAGAGAATGACATCCATGTACCTCTGCTGTCTCCTTAATGCATGTTGTTCATGTAGGCCACAGGTCAGACAGATGTGTGTGTGACAGTGCAGTGGAATGGCAGCAGATGTTCAAGCAAACACTTCAGCTGTCCTGCCTCATCTTCCCCAACGGCCCAGACTGGCTCCTCTGTCCCCTCCCTTGCACCTTGCCTGTATAATCAGTGTGCCTTTATGAAACTCCTACAGGCAAAAAATAACACAGAAAAAAATCAAATATTTTTGACCATAAAAATGACAAATAAATGTCAAAACTGTAGACATTAGGAAAATTACTGCATTATACTGTGGGTTTTTTTCAATGGCATGTCCTCTGACAATACATGTCCATTGCCAGTCTCAGTATGACAGCCTATCAAATCACTGCAGTTTTCTGACAACTTGTATCTCATTCCTGGTAGTTCAGGATTTTTTTAAGGTATGGACAGAGGCATTGCCTGTTGTGTAGCTCTTGCAACACATCCAGCCCTTCTGGAAGGCACTGCCCTTCCAATGTGATTGTAGAACCTTCCTTGGGCATGGCTTTCAAGATGCTTTTATAAAGTGTAAACTTGGGTTTTTATAAAATGTAAACTTCAGCTTTTTCTGCAACATTTTTAGGGCCTCAAGCATTTATGATACTACCTTCTTTGCAGTGAATTTTACATGAATGCTGCTAGGAGTTTTTAATCTTTGTGGGAATGAGCTTGATGGCATCAGAGGCTGAAAGAGGAATTTTATCCTAGTCCTGAGGAATTTTTCCAGTCATGAATACAGGATACAGAACTATATTTCCTTGCCCTTTCTAGGAGTCAGTTACAGTTCTGTAAGATTATAAAACCCCACAATCTATTTCTTTTGTCTTTGTCAATCATGATTGAATTTTCTTCCTGTAGCAAAGCAGATTAAAAAAAAAAAAAGCGAGAAAGATACTTCAGTTAGTGATTAATTAGTTTTCCCTGTTTATCAAAATACTTTTTCCAGTTAGTTGATTTCTTCCCACTAAAATCACATGTAAAATAAACAGCAGCTTTGTGGATATCTGACAAAGTCTCTGTATTGGGCTTGCATGGCCAGGTTTTGGTAGCAGGGAGCCTACAGGGGTGCCTCCTGTGAGAGGCTGCTAGAAGGCTCCCCTCTTGTCTCCTGAAGTCAATGCCAGTGGGCTCCAAGAGGGACCCATTGCTGGCCAAGGCAAGGGTGGTGGAGCTTTTGGGATAGCTTTTAAAAAGGGGAAGGGAGAGATCCTGGGCTAGGAGACACTGCAGCTGGAAAGGGAGTGAGGTTATGTGAGAGGAACAGCCCTGCAGACACCAAGGTCAGTGGACAGGAAGGGGGAGGAGGTCTTCAAGAGCTGAGATTCCCCTGGAGCTACTGGAGAACACTGTGGGGAGACAGGCTGGACCCCTGCATGTTGGTCCACAGTGGAGAAGTTATCCACTTACAGATAGAAGATATCCATGGAGGAATCCACATCAGAGCAGGTGGATGCCTGAAGGAGTCTGTGACCCCATGGGAAGCTCACACTGGAGCAGGCTCCTGGCAGGTCCCATGGACAAGTGGAGAGAGGAGCTCACACTGGAGCAGATTTGCTGTCAGGATTTGGGAACCCACAGGAGACCCATGCTGCATGGCTGCAGATGCCCAGGTACAACGTCATGGTTAATCCTGTGTTATGATTGTTCCTCACTGTCCTGCTACTGAGATGCCTGCACAGTTGCTTCAGAGAAGTCCCTTGCAGGGAGTAAGAAGGGATTGCTGTGGTTAACCTACACGTTTCAAATTGCCAGGTTTTTAACAGTTTAAAATTTGCTGTTTAATCTTCTTGTGTTGCAGTTGCTTTAAAAGGCCAAGTTGCAGTAAACTGGCACTTGACACCTGAATTCCTTGAATTTGTGTGGCCTCATGGGGACTAGGCTATGTTCAGCCGGGGATGGCAAATATTTCCAATTTTAGTCAAACACTACTCCATGAATATTTAACGAAGATCACTCCACTTGCAGCAACCAGCTGAGAAAACTTATTTGCCAGGAGCCCAGTTTTTCCTGGATGTCCATTCACCTATCTGCCCAGTGCTGTGTAGGCACAGCAGTTGTGTTCGTGTCCTTGGGTTCTCAGCTCTGCAAATGAAAAACCCAGGTCTCCCTCCCCAGCAGGAACTGAACTACTGTGCTGTCAGTGTTTTCCTTAAACTTTAACCAGCACATCCAGCCAGCAGAAACTGCTGCTTCACCAACAGCTAATCAATGCATGATCGACTTAACAAACCATCTGCAGTTAACACATGAAACAAGACTCTGCACTGTAACATTCTTCCTTTCTTTGTCACACTTTTGACTTTGTCATTTTCAATTTTTTTTAAGGAGAATTAACTTTTCTTGCATGTGGTTTAGGAATAACTTTGACTTTTATTTGTAAAAGTTTGGAAGAATAAGGATTAATTACCATATGTGAGAGAGGACTCGTGTTCTTTCAATCAGCATTGACTTCTTTACATTGAGGAGGGGAAACAGCAACCAACAATGATGCCAAAATAAAAGTTTAATGGAGCTCAAGGTTGTAATTTTCTCTGTAGTGAGGTGTGCTATCTCTTGGGATGAAATGGGTACCATCTCCACAGACAGGCATGTACCTAGAAATATAGAGACATAATATACAGAGAAATCTTCAGAGTTTCAAGCTACGGACAATACAGGCAAGGAAGAGCTCAATAGACTTTATTATTATTATTCAAACAAGCAGCTGTCAACACTTCATCAGAAGAACACACTGAAGCTCTTTACATAGTTTTACTACTGTAAGAGTTGGGTTTATTTGCAGTAGATTGGAAAACATGCAATACTAATGAACCCTCCCTATTTCTCTTGGTCTGCCATTTAATCCATCCTAAAGTGAAAAACATTTACGACATATGCAACGCCATGCTCACAAGAGGCTTCAGGTTCAAAAGAGATGTTTCAATTTTGTTTCTTAGCAACATACATCCAGCAACAGTGAAGCACTATACAAACTGTAATGTGTTTGTGTTGTTTTAATCTATAATGCAGTACTTTGCCAGTGCCAAGGAAGTATGCTGCTACAGGATCTTTTCAATGTCACTTATAATTAGACATACGCATTTTTGTTTTCCCATACTGGATTACCTGCTGCAGAATATATTTCTGAAGATGCTATAATGTACTCATGAATAATAAATAAATAGGTAAATTCTGCTAGAATAAGGGCACACTTGTCAGGATTATACTGTGGTCTATTACATAGGGAGAAATCTTTTGATGTTTGTATCATAGGAAGCATTTGGACACCTTGTGAGGACTTGATTTCTAGAATGAGTATCAGCCAGCCTTCAATACAGGGCTTAAAGGATTTGTACAGCACTTATTTCTTGGAAGGACAGTAAGCGTGGCTTAATATTTTCTTCTCCCCCGTCCAATGTCTGATTTGATGTGACCAAAACTGGTTTTGTGGTGTCTTCACTTTACTGTCATATCAAGGAAGAGGAGGAATCAGCCAGGTCTCCAAAGGCACATTATGTCCTACAGAGGAGCTTTCAAAATTTCACTCACTGCAGCTATAACTCTTCCTCTCTGTCATTAAGCATAACTGCTTCCCCAGTGCCAGAAAAGAGGAATAAGAAACATAGTATTCAGTTTCTTCCCATGATTTTTATCCTTCTCCTCTGTATATTTATCTTTAAAAGACAGACTCATCTCTCTAGAAAAGCTGTAGTATTTACATTCTCTAAGTGCCTGGTAATAACACTTCCAGCATATCAACGCTAAGTTTATAAAAGGCAAATATTGAAAAGTTGTAAAAGAAAAATATCGGTGTATAAAGAAGTGCTGTTATCTTATTTAATGCACAATACAAGATTTTTTAAAACAGCATCCTTCAGTTTGGAAACACCAAGAAATGGCTCAAGAAATGCAGCAATGTTTCCAGTCCACACTAGGATTCACCTTCCCAGGGAGCCTTGTGCCCTAATCCTCTTGATGCCGATCTTATACTGCATGCTCCAACATTAGGCACTTCTGCAGACTAACTCATATTTTCTAGGTATGGGGACTGAAAAAGTCAGTCTGAAATATTCAAAGAAAGCTGGTCTGAGGGGAAGCCTGTAAGTATCTAGCACCGTAGATATAATTTATGAATTATTTAACATTGAGGGTAGCTAAGGAAAACAATACCACACAGAAACACCAGGTGGAACTAGGAGGAGAGGAAAGGAGGAAAGAAAGAAAAAAAAAAAAAAAAACCAACCCTCTTTATAGTTTGCCAAGTTTTCTGAAGAAACACTTTTTCCAAATTCAGTCTAGGTAGAAAATTAGTTATTTACTTATATTTCACTAACTATCAGCTTCTCTGGATGCATATAAAATTGAGCAGGCTGATTAGCTCTCTAAAGCAAAGCAGCAAAGATTCTACTCAGAAATAATAAATATGATAACTCTGCCACATATGATAACCCAGTTTGACACATCCCATTGCATGCAAAATTTGCTGGCATGACATAATCTGTCCTCATAATGCCCTCTAATTAATTGTATTTTTCTTTAGAAAACCAGAACACTTAGTTTTTGCTGGGGTCTAGTCTAAGTTGTGGTTGCTGCCTACTTTTGTAAATGAGGTCATAGAAATCAACAAACTCCATGAAAATAGAGAGAAAATAAATCACATGGTGAAAGGGCACAGTCTCTCTTAAGGAACTAGTAAATTCAACTGACTTGAGCCATCTCAATAACGTGGAAGAAGGAGGGTTTTTCCCCTAGCAGTGACCACTGTGAGGCAATTCCCTGTAGATCAATACTTATCCCCTAATACACACTTAAGCCATGAACAGGAAGTCACCCTCAGCAGTTGTGGGATGCTGCCTACACGTTTTGCAGAAGGCAAGGAGCCAAAAATGATCCTGAAGTTCAGTTTTGGTACAGCCTCCACTTCTTGCCTCACAAAAAGCTGCCAGAGGAGGAGGTCCTTTGTTGTGGCAGCTGAGCTCTGGCCTCAGTAAATAGGAGTGGTGCATTCTGCCTCTGTATAAAGAAAATGTATTAGGAAGTATTTCAGATTTTGTATCTTTAGCTTTTGCTTCTACAGGAAACACAATTGCAGATTCTGAGATTTGTAGGATTCAATAAAACAGGAAATAAAACTTTCCATTTCTGTTCATGTGACCTGTGCTTATTTTTATAACTTTAAATTAGTTTTAATACCAATTTTAAAATCATTGTTAAGCTTCAAGTGACTTCCCAACTTGAAATATTGCAATTTTTCACCATTAAACAATCCAGGATACATTTGAAGGTTTTGGGGTTTTCTTTAGAGCAGTATGCTTCCAAAGGCATGAATAGCAAAATCTTAAAAATGTTATTTCTCTTTCATCAGAAATATTAGCTGGAGAAATTATGTAAAAAATGCATTGCCTGGAAAGCAGTAATTAATCAATTATTCAATGCCCAGCATGCAGGGTAATTTTCCTATGGACAATGTTTATGTGGAGACATTCATGTGTTCTGGACAGAGAAAAACGATCATCCATACGGGGTTTTCTGTGTGAGTACCCCTCCACAAATCAGCTTGCACTCTTCACTTACCTCTCTGGGATTTACCTTCCTCATGAGCATTACAATCAGAGTGTTTATTTGCTACACCACTTACGGAAAAGAAACACAAAAGGTCTTGAATATAATCAAATCACATTTTCTTTCATTTGCAGAAATGCTTAGCAGGTACCCAGCTTCCTATTTACAAAGAAGAGAACTAAAAAATTAAGCATTTCTTTCTGCATAATTTTCCTCTCTTTATTTCCCAGCTGAGAAACCAAATTATAGTAGCCTATAACTGGAAGGCTAGCTCATAGTGTCTTAGCCCTTCTGTAATAATTCACCCTTGTGCAAAAATCATTAATGTGGCCCAGCAGAATGGCATTTATAACTCATTTGCAGAGCATAAATTATATAGTCCAGGGTATTGCACATTAGGTTTTTCGCCCCATAATTTAAAACTGAACATAATCAATAAAACTACAGACTCTACAGGGTTGCCCTTCCAGACTATGTTTGCATGATGTCAGGACTACTGTGTATTGTAAAAATCTGCACACAGAAGAAATGCTGATGCAAGTAAATTTGAGAGATCTTTTCTGCAGACAAAACATATCACAAACTCATTTCTCAGAAAAATTTGTCTAGGAACTCACCTATCCTGGGCTAATGCAGGACAAAATAGAGGTTTTATTAACAAACACTAGTTTACAATGGCCAGGTAAGTAATAGCAACTAATAAATATTAACAGAAAATTATAAATTTTGGCCAAAAGTCAGGTGGTTATTAAGAAGCAATACTATTACATGCTTTTTTAGGAAGTCACACAACAAAAAGTTGGGAAGGCAATGTAATGTGACCTCCATGACGATGAGGCCAAGACTGATTTAATCACTTCCTTTTTGTGCAACTAGATCACCAAGCCCTATAATATTAATAACATGGACCAAACTACCATAATTGTTTCTGGAAAATGAGCTGGGAGAAGATATAAAGTTTTACTGCTTCTTGGTTTTACTTTGACTTTAACATGCTAACAAGTGCTAATATGACAGAAGGCAGATCTTGAAATATGAAGGTGTCCTATCAGCTCTCTAATAGACAGGAGAAGGACAGTTTTCTATTGAAGACTGCAACTCTTGAAGATGCACTGTCCACATATGTGTATATTGAGATGCTGATGATCTCCAGGCCAGTGAGAGAAAATGCAAGGAGGCTTGGATGGGGCTTTGAGCCACCTGGTCTAGTGGAAGGAATCCCTGTCCATGGCAGTGGAGTTGGAACTAGATAGTCTTTAAGGTCCCTTCCAAAGCAAACAATTCTGTGATTCCATGAACTGCATCCTTCACCACTGCAGAGTCTGGAGGCAGGAGGCATTAGCTAAAACAGATCTCAGGAGCTACTGGCACAAACCTTTAGAAGTACAGATGAAAAGGAGACATTTCAAGCATGCAGCTATTCCAGGCTAGTTTATGCTTACACAGAAATCAGCACACATCTCTGGAATGCTGACTGGGCACACTAGTGAGGCATTGCTCCCATAGCAGGAACTCAAACATGAATTCTTAGCTGTGGAGAGGTGTTGAATAACAGCATGGACTGACACTGCCCCCAATACATTGTAAGTGTCTGAAGTAGACTGACAAGTCAGCTTCCACCTGTTTTGGAAAAAGAGTCTAAACAGTTGAATTTTTTCCTGGCAAAGGCAGAACAAGGTCTAGTGCCTCCAGGGAGGGCTTTCTATGACAAGTGGGGTTCAATTTGTGTCCTTCTGTTACCTATTTTAATTTCAGATGCCTGGCAGCTTCAAATTTGAAGGAAGCATTGGTGTCTGCTTTCACAGAGAAAGATTTGTGTTGTTGGGATTTTTTTTAACTTTCTTTTGTGGCATTATGTAATAGAGAAAACTTATTATGAGGAAATGGATGCCAAGAAAAATCAAAGAGAACTAAGGCCTGCAGCAGTTCAATCTACTTTGGCTAAATCAACAGCTTAGGCAGCATAGTCTGATGCTCCTTTGGAAGCATATCCCTGCCAAAGATGCTATGGACACCTATGTAACCAGTTCCCACAACAGTGAGAAGGAGGGATGTTTTCCAACAAGTACAATGACAACAACTTGAATAAAGGCCCTGCTGTGGAGGAGGAGGACGTCCATCATTCAGCGTGTTTGTGTATTCCCGTGAACAGCTGGTACAGGCAAAAGCCTAGTATCTTTTTTCTTAATCAGAATCAAGTATCTTCTGTCTTAAAAACCAACAATGAGACTTTTGAAGGCTAGTAAGAGCTGTCTGTTCAGCTCTTACTGAAAGAGATACAAGTAAGGTTTTGGGATAAGCTACCCTGTACAAAAAGAGAAGTGAGAGTTGTATTAAAACCTTGCATAAGAAGGAATGATCATCACACAGAGACACTGAAGCAGCTTTATTATTTAACTCCTCAAAGCTAAATTTGCCACATTTTTAAAATGCTAGACAAAAGGAGAGGAGTATCTGCCAGGGAGAAGAGCAGAACTCAGCCCAGGTGGGACCTCTTTCCACAGCCCAAAGGAAAGAGGCAGGGGCATGGTTGGAGATACCACTTTGTCAACATCAATTTTGTATTAGCAAATCTCAGTGTACAGAGTGTGCCACATGGGCAGGTAGGATCTCAGAGGTACCACAGCCCAGGGAAACACAGGATGCAACCACCAGTGCAAAAACCAGCAGTGACAAAGCTGTGATGTCTTGTGTGTGCTATGTAAGCCTGGGTTTCAGGGCAGTCAGGGCAATAAGGTACCGTTGTCAGCACACCACAGGGCTGAATACAGACAGGGTGATATGGCTGCTGGCAATCTCCCATATGCTGAGGAATAAGGTCCTGGGAGGATAAAACTTTCCTTAAGAACAGGTTGGACAAATATATGCCAGGAACAGCATAAGTACAGATCATCCTGCCTCAGGCAGAGTGATGGAGTAAATCACCTCCCAAGGCCTAGTCTGGTCTTGTTTTCTGTGTTAATACCCAGCTAAATAATGAAATGGTAGAATTTGGAAAGTTTGTAATATCCACAGGGCTGTGGAGAATAAAAGGGAAATAAATTGAAGTTTTTGCAAGGAATATTACCTAGACAAATGCTAAGGAAGCAAGAGTGGGTTTGCACTAGCAGAAATAGAGGCAAATAGAGAGAAGGGAACAATGTTCTGCCATTGCACTGCATTGAAGAAACCTGTTTATCACACCAGCAAGTGGACAGGATGGTGTGCTCTGGATGGGAGGAGCTGGTTCGTAGTCAGATTGGAGAGTACCCCACTGCAGGACAGGCAAGATGCAACTATTGGATGAAAATCAAGAATTTTGGAAAGAAATAACCACAGATCCACATCTGAGGGGCAGAACCCCACATGCATGCTGCAAAAGCTGTGGGAGGAATGAAAGATGTAAAATTATCCTTTGGTTGCTGTCACCAGAAAGGTGTTGGAAATGGCCCCTTTTCAATTCCCCAGCTTGCAAGACTGGTTTGCAAAGGGAGATTGAACCTACCAGGCTGGATATACCCCAATTCAAGCGGTGTCAGAGCCAGAGCCAGCAGGCTCTGGGGCAGGGGTGTACCTGGGGACAAACTAGGTGGGATGAGCACTTCTGAGCCAGCTGGGCATCTCCAGAGATTCTCAAAGTATGGCTGGGTACCACGAGGGGCTCACAGGGACATCCCATAGATAATTGGCATGTTCATAGCTGAAAGTGATTTGAGGGAAATCTAATGTAATTTCTGTCCTACAAAATCAGGTAATTTCAGAAGGTCTGTGAAAGTCTCTAGTGATATTATATCATCATTTAAGATCCATCAATGTGTTTTGTTGTGTTGCATAAAAATACAACTGTGCTTTGATGGAGAAATAAGGCTTTTTTTAAGGAGGACAGAAATGAAGTCATTACAGTTCATGGAGACAGGGCTCTGTTTTCCCCTTTCAAAAAGTGCAGGGGGAAAGCCATTTCATAACACTAGCAAATGCTACTCTCTTCAGGCAGCATTTTGTGGGGAGCTAAATTCCAGAAGTATCATTACTGGGTAAAAAAAAATCCCTCTCTGATATATTATATGGTACTGGTGAAAATCATGAGGCTGAAGAAGGTTATTTTCCCTTGAGTAACAATCCAACATCATTGAGTCAGGGAGACATTTTTTTTAAGACTCTTAGACAAAATTCATGGAAGTTTAGAGCTACAAACTTGTTAATTCCCCAAGCACTTGGGAGATGGATTGATTGTGTCTCAAGATTAGCTTCCTTACAATGCCCGCAAAGCAGAGTTCATGTCAGCAGTGTCTGCTTTCTGGCAGAAGACAGCTGAAGACAACCATACAAAGAAATTTGTGAAAAAGGGTATTGAATTAATTGGGAATCCAGCACCCTGCATCAACATTAGTTCTTGATCTATGCTCCCAGCTTGTTTTCATGCACTCTTCTCTAATATTTGTCCAGGTGTAGGCAGAGAAGAGCCAGGCTGGATGGGATCTGCAGGGTCTCTCAATCCAGTCCCCATTGACTGCAACAGAGGCTTCAATCAAAGTGCCATTTCCCCTGCCACAGAAAGACCAGCTGTGATATCTTTAATGGGACAGAGGAAAAATTAGGAGAAATTGAGAACTTTTTAGTCATCACAATATAAAAAAAGATACTAAAGCTATTAGAGAGAGTCCAAAGAAGGGCAACGAAGATGGTGAAGAGCCTTAATAGGAAGTTTTTGAGGAACAGCTGAGGTCACTTGGTCTGTTCAGCTCAGAGGAGACTGAGGAGAGACCTCATTGCAGTTACAACTTCCTCATGAGGGGAAGAGGAGGGGCAGACACTGATCCCTTCTCTGTGGTGACCAGTGACAGTACCCAAGGGAATGTTGTGTCAGGGGAGGTTTGGGTTGGATATTAAAAAAGGGTTTTTCACCCCAGAGAAGTGGTCACAACACTGGCCTGACAGAGTTCAAAGAGCATTTGGACAATGATCTCGGGCACAGGGTGTGATTCTTGGGAATGGTGCTGTGCAGAGCCAGGTGTTGGACTCTATGATCCTTGTGGGTTCTTTCCAACTCAGCCTATTCTGTGATTTCCAATTCCCGCAGTCACAGGATATCCCATGGATGCTTCAAGGTAGATCACTCTTTTGTGAATGAGGGTCACATTCTGCTCCTCCCTGCCAAACCACCCAGCAGGATAACACCTTTCTGACTGCAGATTACAAACCGCCTTAACTTTCAGTATGTGAACTGAACAGACTATATCTACCTTCATAAGTAAGAAACTCAATAAATATGGATTTCTAGAGCAAAACCACTGATGCTGGAAACCTGCTATTGACATTACACAATTTAGGGGTGATAACAGCAAGTCTGATTCCCAGGACCACACTGGGGCATGTTGGGTGTGCAGCTCAGACACACCTGGTCTAATCTCTTTCAGGGAACCCCATTCACACACCCAGTGGCATTGCTGTGACACAACTCACACTGCAGTGAGTGGGGACCACCAAGACCACCACTTCAAAACTACAGACCTGGTCTGGGTTAAAATGCTGATGTGGATGTACTTGCTAATGTTGTACCTGAGGATGTTACACCATCAAGAGCACCTCTCTGTTCCCTCTCTCCCAGCCACTCAAAGAAAAGTGTGTGTAGGAAACAGCTAGTGGCAAATTAGGCATTTACATAATAGAAAGGAGTTCCTCCTTACGCCTTACAGGTGGTCAGTGGAGACCCAGAAAGGAATAATATTAGGTGAAGTGATGATGCAGAGAAGCAGCAGAAAAGCATCAGCTCCTCTTCACTATCAGTATATCACAGACCTGTCTCCAGTAATTCTCCCTTTCTTTTTGCAGTTCTTGCTGTGAGAAGTGGCTAGGAGGGACATGGAACTCTTTGATGAAAAACAAACCTGAGAGCTCGGAGTAGTTCAAAAAAGCTCTCAATGCACCTAATAGCTGAGCCTTGACAAACCCCTGTCCTTTCAGACTCAGAGGACTCCATCAGATGCCATACTTCAGGGAAATTAACATGTGCATGTCTCCTCCATCTTATTTTGAGAGAAGAGAAATTGGCCCTGCATTTTTCAGAGATGTGATTTAGGCTGAGGTAACCCACACCCAGCTTTCATGGGCTGGAACCTGTATATTGCAAAGCTCTCTTTACACATGGCTTTTAGACAGAAAAGAAAAGAAAAGAAATTCCTGACACACTTGATATGCCAAAATATAGAAAATAATTTAATACTACTTCTCCTCTGAAGTGGGAGACAGTGCTTAGATTTTTCCTTATATATGAAAATATATCCTCCAGTGGGATTAAACAGCATCTACAAGTGCAGACACAGAATACACTGCTGGTAAAGAGAGTCCCTGAGTTTGCATGAGAGACCTGTGTTTGCCAGGAGACTTCAGACTTTCACATGTTCAAGGAACTAACATCTAAGAAAGAAAAAGAACACAATTTTTGGCCCCAAAACTCAAAAGGAACATTGATGTACAGGTTTTAGTGCTGTTCTTACACCCAGTACTAGAAACCTTGCTTTATTCACCATTTAATCAGCACCCATTTATCACCACAGCTGACTGAAATGATCCTAATGATAAATGGCTTGTTACACAAAAAGCGGTTGCGATAGAATTAGTGACATTAAGAATTTTTCATAATTTAAATTATAATAAGTCTTCTTTCCTCTACAGTTATTTCTTTCAGTAATCCATTCTCACTTTAGTATCTCCTGAACTAGAATTAGTGGCATTAATACATTTTTTACTATTCAAATTATGGTCTACCTTTTCCCAATAGCTGGGTATTTCATTTAGTAAAGGAGACTAAATTAACATCCTTCGAAGGAGATTATTTAATTTAACAAGAAATCTTTCCATGGTTGGATGAGGTAATAAAAAAGCTTTATTATTGAAAGTTATTGATATAGTTTAAAAAAAACTTGATGAAAAGTATGCCTTCTATGAGAATCTGGGAGTTTCTCCACTTTTCTGTTTAAAAGTCTGCCACCCTCCTTTCCATACATATTTGGTATTCTAAAAATCTTAGAATTCATTGGGAAAAGAACAATCACAACGTCATCTGAAGAATGTAGAATTTGTACATCAAATTTCTTATTTTATCGTTCACAGACTAATATGTGGCAAATTAATAAATACATCAACCTCTTTCTGAAAAAAACTAATGGTTTCAGAAGACTTGGATCTACTAGAATTATGGGAGACAATGAAGATTTATTTAAGTAACCTAATTAAATCTTGTTATCCATAATAAATGTCTTTCCAGCTAATATTGTAAGAGTAGGAATTTCAAGGTAAAAAAATCTAATCACCAAAGGAACAGACTTCTGAGTGGCAGCCATCGTGGATGGCTGCTGCTGTGCAGGCAGGGATCTCTGGAGAGAGGGACAGATCCAGCAAATTCCTACTGAGGCTGCCAGTAGCAAATTATACTGCAGCCTATCTCTCCATATCTGATATATAATGCTGGCTTTACAGGAAATGTAATGAGACTTGTAATATATTTCATCTGCCTTTTAATAACTCTGTGCTTGGGAGAAAATCATTATAAAAGGCAAAATCATTATTACGAGTCATTTCCATAGGCTAGACCTGAAATGCAGTAGTCTAGGTAATTCAGGTATTTATTTAAGCAAAATCAACCTAAAATGTTAACCTGGAGAAAATGTACTTTCAGGGCCTAATCCTAGAAATTTTTTTCATCCTGCGTGGAATCTGCTGAAGTCAAGATATTAATGATTTATAGAAATAGGACATTAGGAAGTATTTTAGTATTTTAGTCAAGCATCACAAAACCAACCTAAATACTATTAAAGAATATGGCTTGTTTTTTTCACGCCATCTCTTGCACTGAAACTCAACAAATGTCAGTAAACCCATTTACCTCTAAAAAGAGATACTGAGAAGGAATAATGAGAAACTGTGGTATGGGCCAAACTCCTGCACTGCAGCATGACCCAGAAGTAGAGTGCATCCCAGGCAGTCCATGTGTGTCATCAATGACCTTTGCAATAGCACATATTCCCGTTTTAGAAACATAGAGATGTTTAGTTGGCTGCCAAGCTGGTTGGCACTTTATTACTGAAGTATTACACAATACTGTTGCCTTCTCCCAGTAAAGGTCTTTTCTTTATTTCATTTGCTTAATGAGGGATGGCCTGAATCATGAGTATGAGAGCTAGAGCACTACTCAGCTTTCCCATCACCCAGGGCATTGGATTTGGCAGAGTGGTTTCAGCCCTTCTCCATACCTATGGAACCAGCTTTTTGCAAAAAGTAATCCATCAAACTGGAAAAACACATTACTGTACCACAGTATGATGGTGTGCTCTTGTTAAAAGTAACAGCTAAAAGGCCACTGGAAATGCCCCAAAGAGTGAGGGAAGAAGTTGCATGTGAGCATGAGCCACACTTCATTTTCCCATATCCCCTTCTGAGTGTGGAAGTGCCTTGACAACAGCAGGGGATCTATAGCTCAGGTCGTGCTTGTTTGACCTTTTGCACACAGGGCAGCTTCCCATGGGATGAGGCTCAGAGAAATGGCACAGCATCCACAGTGAGCATCCACACTGTTTTTCCCTGGAGCAGTTCCTACCCCAGAACACCTAGGTCAGGTTTTTGGACAACCAAAGGCCTGCCCTTTATCCTGCCCCACATTTCTGCCCTTCCTGCAGGCGCTGTGATGACATGTAAGGGCAGAGACCTACAAGGAGTCATCTAGTGTGAGTATCACAGAACTTGTCCCTGGTTAACACAATGCATAACCACACACCCAGCACTATTTCTTTATATTAATACAAGCCTTAGGCCACATGAACACATTATTCTCTGATTCTTCATTTCTAAGCCCACTAAATTTTCAGGTCTACATCTTAAGAAGATGCAAATCTAAAGTGTAAAAAATGCATATTTTATACTGCCAGAATCCTTAGCCTCTGGAAGGTATCAACAGACCAATTAAAACCAAACCAACCAAAATCAAACGGCAGACTCCTGAAGCCCATTATCTAACACATTAACTTCTCTTGATTTGTCTTGTATAAAAGGCCAAGAAAATGAATATAGATTATAGTGCTGGATTACTTGTAATAGAACAGTAGAATAGTGTAGAAATAGTTATTTAATGTGATTTCTAGTTTGAAGATTGATTATGCGACCTTCATCAATGATTTATTTATTTATTTGAAATTCTTTATCAGTCATTTTAGTACCAGAGGCAAAGGCAGTTCTCCTGTGGGCAAACTCCAATGCAATATGTACAATGTAAGATTCACTGAAGTAATTATGGAATGAGATATTTGCTTCATTTCTGGAACATGTAGAAATTTTTCTTTTCATGGTGGAAAACCAGCAGATACTCCAAGTGCCTGATTTCATCAAATGTACTGAACATTTACTAAAGTCAAAACAGTTTAGAATAGTGTGTATGGTTATAGTTGCAGTAAATAGATCTGTAGCATACTTATAGATATCACAAACTGTTTAGGATGAGAACGAAGTGAAAACACAGTTTATTTAAAAATTGTTTATAATTATAATGACATTCCATGTGCATTTCTGGCCTGTATTTACTGCTTTTGCAAATAAATTTGCCATGTCCTTTCTGGTTTTCTTTGCCAGCTGCCATTTCCCACTCTAGTCCAGACATAACCATGCTTTGCTCAGCTACAAAAATAGCTCTTCTTCTCAGAAATAGGATCTTTTCCTTCAAACACAGAGATGAAAAAGGCTTCTGTGTTTTGCATTTTAACAACAAAAAAAGGGAAGGGGAGGTCTGAGGAAAAGTAGCCTGAGAAGATCAGAGGTGCCCAAAAGAGTGCGAAAATGGTAATGTTTTAAATAGAGAATTTTTCCCCCCAACATTGTTATTGCATTCTTGTGGTTCTGTATAAAGTAGAGCATTTATAGAAAGTGACAGATTTTAGTATTATTATTTGTCTTTACAGTTCCAGAAGAAAGGAAAAACCAGAAAGGCAGCAAGAGGAGGACTCTCTAGTTTCACTTAAGAATTGTTGCAAATTAATTCAACCAGATCCAGTTTAAAAGGTTTTATTACACAGTTCTGCCACTTTTCATGAGAGAGGAGAGATAAGGGAGCAGACTAACTTGCAGCCAGTATGAGCTGCATGCATGGGAATTCACCAGGCCCCTGAATATTGAATTGACATGAACAGATACAAAATAGACTCTCTGGAACAACGGCACCAGGACACAACAGTGCAAGTAAAAGTTCAGTATCCCACCATATTAAGCAACTGTTTTCCTTATGTTTTATTCTATACAGATCTGCTGCGCTCTATACCAAAATAAATGGATTTTAGTGGAGAGTCTTGAAAGTAAATAGTGTGTGCCCTGCTGGGAAATGCCGGAGCCCTGGCAGTGGCACTGTCCCTTGAGGATTTCATGCAGAAGGAAGAAGAGCTTGTGCCTTCAAATTATTTCACTGCGCAGGAGACATGCAATTAGTAACATGCATTTGCTCCGGTTAGAGAACCCTACTGTGGCAATTTCTTCCTATCATAAAAAGTCTAAGTCATTTTATAAATACACTTAGACTGTTCTTGAATGTGGAGAGGTAAGGAGAAACCCAGCATAGCTGGGGACAAGAAAGGAGATGGGATCTCCAGTCACTGTTCAGAGAAAGCCAAGTTGATGTCCCGCAGGAGAAATGCCATGCACTCATGTTGCATGTGCTCTCACTCACTGTTACTGAAAGCCATTATTAACTTGGAGAGAGAAGGTGGTTTGGCTGCACCTTTCTGAGTGAACTCCAGTCAACTTGGTTCTTGAAGCTGGCTTTCTAAGAACCATATTGGTACTCCCTCTTCATCTTTTTGTGTCTATACTGATTAACAAAATACATGAACAAGTCCATTGAGATGACGAGAGAGGGAGCTGCAACAGCCACTTGTAGAACACCACCAAGTTCAAGCATCCCTATGACCTTCCTCAAAGTCAGTAGAGATGTGCCAGAACTGAAGGTGTATTACAGGCTGTCCCAAAACCTCTGATATGTTCCAATTTCAGTAGATATGTCCAAAGTTAATTCACAGAGGTGCACCTGGGCTAAGCCATGCCAGGAGAGGGTTGCCCTGTGAGAGTCAGCCCTCCCTGGCATTGCACAGGGAGGATGACCATCCACATCACCTCACAGCAGTGTGCTGCATACGGCGCAGTGGAGTCCAGTTGGGGACAGGCAATTGGATAATACAGAGCAGTGCTAGGGCTTGAATGTTGAAATTATCAATGTGCTGGTACCAGTCTCTTGCCTGCTGTATGTAAAGTAGTAGAAAACTTCCTGATCCCATCCTGCACAAAATGAAGTCACTATTTGATCTCTGATGCAAAAATGTTAGCATAAGCAAAGGGCTCTAAGCCAAGGAAGACCGATAACACTTTCTCTAGTCTCCCCACCTTCATAATTAAAAAGAGGAATGAAAAAAGGATTTAGATTGTATTGAAAGAAAAGGCACCAGGGAGCAGATTCAATTTTTGAGTCATCATAGAAATTCTCTAAAATTCAATTACAGTGATGTGGATCTGACATAGGATGTATCATTATAGTACCCTAGAGAGGTCAATCAAGCATATTGTAAAGTTTCTACAAGATTTCATCAGGACTATAATATAGATAAGTCTCATTGTTTCACATGTTTTGCAGCTGCTCTAACTCAATTTTCAGGGGTGCCGTCATGTAATTATCAAAGATGATTAAGTTTTATGCCCCCAGATCTTGCAGGTTAAGTCTGCAGGGAAAGAGTTCAAACTTATCATATAAAAGTGGAGATGTAATTAGGCCCTGGAGAGTGAATAAATAAATCATACCAAGCAAAAAAGGGCAACCTATCTACCAACAGACCAGCATATTTACAGATTAAGCTAATGTCATACAGTGAAATATCAATTTAAAGTACTAGAAATTAACAGGTATTTCACAGAGCCTTGACTTTCAGCAGGTATTTCACAGAGCCTTGACTTTTAGCCACTCACCAGTAAAACATCTGCATTTCTTTAGCTATGAAATCTGTCCACACTGACTAAAGTTTTAATCTTTACAAATAGAGATGGGTCACAGTGACATAATATCGTATGTATGGCCCAGACAGTGCCTCCAGCACTCACCATGGAATTGCAAGTCTACAAAATTATCTATTTTTAAATTTACCACAAGTTCACAAGACTGGACTGATTGTGGGTTTCTCTTGTCTAACAATAGGTGATTTACTGCCATTGGACATGCCCTCAATATCTGGGGCTTCTGAGTGGGGCTGGCAGAATGACATAAGACTTGTGAGAGGTCTGCTCCTCCAGAAATAGCAGCTGAAGGTAGGGGGCATAGCAGGGTCTGAAATTACTCTAGACTCATTAGGATTTAGTAATTTTTTTTCCCCACAGGGTTATTGAGCTGCACAGTTTGATCCAGCGCCTGCTAAAGGACCCAGGTGTTTTGGTCGCTGGGAGAGGTCCCAAGAGCATTTTAATCCTCAGCCTATTGGATCAGGGACTTAATGTGGGACTGTATTTATCAGTCTATACCTTTAGCATGGGAAGAGAAAAAAAATTAAGACTTGCTGATTGTGGTAATTTCACCTTGAAAAAATGTGGTGGAAATAGTGGTTAAGAGATAATAAGAACATGTAGAAATTTGTAAAGGCTAAAAGAGACTGACCCATCAGTGACCAGAGATCAAGAAACATGGGTGATGCTAGCTGTCCTTTCTGCCTGTGTGAAGATAAGAGCCTAGCTGATGTCAGTGAACAGCATGTACTGAAAACTGAGAAAAATACCTTGTGTTTGAAAATTTCATGCCATAACATCAAGTTCTTTATGCCATGTCTAAAGCATCAAGTATATACCACTTGTCAGGCAGGATGCAGAAGCTGATTTACTGCCAGAGTGGAGGGTCTGCCATCCCCCTTCTGACTGCCTGGCACAGCCCCAAGGTGTCAGGGCACCTTCACAGCTACACAGCCTGGCCCAGGCCCGTGCAGCCCCAATAGCTGGTCCACATCAGTCTTGCTTTCACCAAATTCACTTTCTTGGACAATCCTCTGATGGTTCATGAATTTCATTGGAGTAGCTGTGGCTGCTGCATTTGTGGTGTGAGGGAAGGGAGGATATTTAGAGCTCTGGGGGAAAATTCAGGGAGCTTTATGGAAAATGCAGCTTTTTTAATGAAGAGTGGATATCTTTGTGCTTTTAATGGGAATACATCTTGTGCTGTTTGGATGAGGCACTTCTGAGAAAATTACTAATTAATCATTGCTACTTGTATCCAGACTGTTTACATTTCAGCTTGTTGTACTACAGTATAACTCTGATAAAATAGAGATGTTAAGGGCAGTTCAAACTCTTCACAATATACACTAGGACTTCTGGGGCTTTTATATGTCTTGTAACACCATTTTTGCTTCTGGTAATATGTAGATAAAACCTACAGAGCCAACCCAATTTTGCTGTGAATTCTACTGATGCTGGGCCAGCATTACAATTCCCAATGACACCTCAGTTCTTCCTCTTTTGGCATTGAGTGCAGTCATTATCTGAATGACTTCCTTCATTGCAGTCTTCAGCACAGCTCTCTGCACCCCTTCCCAAGCCCTTGCACCTCCCTAGTCCCCCACCCCACAACAAGGACTTGCACCCAATGTCTTGTCCCCATGGCCCCTCCACTGCAATCTTGTTCAGTTTTCGTCTTGCTTCACAGCTTCAGTTCCCAGTCTCACTATCCAGCTCCCAGTCCCAGTTTTTCTCTTCCTCCTTGAACTCCAAGGTTTCCTCACAAGGTTTTTCTCCTAATCTGCTTGGCATGCCTGCCCCTCGCCCACTCTGAATACAAATAATTTTTTTTCTAGTCTTCCCAAGCACTGGCAAAGTTGTTGAAATTGCTGAGTGTGGTCTTCTAGGGCTGGAACACTCTTCTTCTTATTACCCACCTGGAGAACAGGATTTGAAGTGTGTTGGCCTGGAGGGGATGGAAATGCCTACTTTAGTATAAAGAAAGAGGGTAAAAAATGTGCAAGAGGACCAAAAAACCCAAGACCAAAGAAGGCTCCTAAGATTTTAATAAAATGAACAGACTGGGAATGATTTGTAACTGCATTTAAAGAAGGAGAATGTAACTGCATTTAAAGAATGTTCCAAATATTCCTAGGAATCAAGAATCTCAAAATATGCCAGTCTAACTGCACTGCTGGAAGGAAAGTACAAGCTCCATCAAACCAGGAGATCACAAGCTGCAAAGGTAGATGTAGAAACCAAAGTTCACATTTCACAGGGTACTCTAAAGGATTAACTCAGAAACATTACAGTACAGTATTTAGTATTTTTATTCATGTGAAAGAGCAGAGAAAACTGCCTGCAGTGTTTACCAGGGTGCTTTTTTTTGCTTGCTCCCTTAGTGTGAATATAATATATAGATATGTTTAAATTAAATTATGTATTTGTGCATGCAAATCATGTTTCTTACACGTAGGCAGAAGTCTCCTCAGATGTTGCATGTGCAATTTAAGAAGCAGCTTTGAACATTTGGTCCTGTATTTGCCTGAAGGAAAGGAATTCAGTACATTAAGATTACATTCTTCTGTGCCCAACCTTAGCAGTTCATTGAGCATGTTGGGTCACTGACTCTGTAAGCATTTAAATTAACTTTTCTTAACAATTACAGTAATTAAGTCTCTCCTAAATTACAAATTAAGATCATCTGGATGCATTATAGAAGCAAAAGCAGGGGGGAGGAAAAAAAGTTTATAAAGTCTTCCATTATTTGTATTTTTAGAGACAAGTCTGTGTTTTTACAGACCAGGCTGCGCTGTTGCTGTGAGTGTGTAGGGTGAGGCACCTCTGCAGCACATCCTGGCCACTGTCTCTGTTCCTGCTGCTCTCCCTGCACTTTGCATAGTCTCTTCAGATATCTGAGGGTCTTTTTTAGGTGCAAAGTGCTGGTATGAGTTTGCTGTGGCAAATGTATCTTCAATGTGAATGTACCTTCAAAGTGAATTCAATTTGTTTGGCTCCCGTATCTTTCTCTGAAGGCACAAGCTCTTAAAACATCCATGCAAACTGCCTGCACAGAGATGCTTTCCACTGTTGTTGAACAGGAGCTTCTCCAACAGTGGCTCACTGACTTCACAGACACTCTGTGCCTGCTCAATGATGTCACCAAGGAGTCTTGCCAGCAATCAATACCTTGGGCCAGAGAACGCACAGGAAAATGCTTCAGTTTAAAACAAAATCTTTGGCAGCTGCCAACACCTGGATCCATTTTTCTCTGTCTTCACACTTTAGTTTAAAAGAAAAAATGAAGACGATGAAAACCTTTAACCAGCAAGCAGTGAAAATTCTTGGTAGAAGTCTCAGTGTAAGTGCTGAATTTAATTCAAGCCCAATGTACCAGGGGAGTACTTTGACTACTGTGTTGCTAGCTGTGCTGGAAAGGGAAACAAACACATATGTCTCTCACACACCTACATATGCCTTCTATCCTGAGGGTATTTTCCCAGGAATTAGAATTTTGAAATTATCTTGAAAAAAGCTTTGAATTTCTTCTGGGAAAGGATCCCAACCAGCTCAGCTGATACACTGTAGGAACTAAGGGCAAGGTAGAGAAGGTGTGTGCTGGTCTGAGAGAAGTTATGAACTGCTTCAGCACAAACAGGACTGGGATTCTACCTCTGAGCAAGCACATGGCCTTACAGTTCACCTCCAAAATGGCAACAGGAATATTTGGAGAACAGCCCACCAGTTGACAATAGATGATATAGATGGTGCTGTCACCCTTGTCTCCAGACTACCTGCTAACCCTGAGTCACCTGCACTTGGATGGAAGTATTACTGCAAGGCTGGGTTTGCTCTGTTTAACCAGCTGACAGTTTCAATTTATTATGTATTTTAAAGTATAGTAATACGTCACAGTCATATATTTCAGGTGATATGAGACCATATTAAAATATTAATCAAATGTGCAAACCATCTGCATTCATGAAGGGAAGTAATCTGTAAAGGAAAAAGTTATAAACAAAATGGCAATTCATTGCAATGTGTTTGAAAAATATGCTACTGGCATATATTTGAAAACACCCTGAAAAATTCCTCTTAATACAAGCTTCCTGGATTAAAGATTAATTACATATATTAAGAGTAATAAAAGTGTAATTGACCTTTAGGGATGTGAATTTAAACTCTCTTGTCACTCTGGAGAAAGAGCTGACTGGTAGTGAATGGAATGGTTTATTCTACTAGACATAGAAATTTGTTTTTTTCAGACACATGACCTAAGCCTTTTTGATTTTTTTCACCACTTAAGTGACAAATTGTGACATCACTATGGTTTTTTCTACCCCTACTTTTATGGTCCAAATTTCAATTTGATTTTGGTTTGAACCAAAGGTAAAATCACCAGCAATTTAAAAACCTCATTTTGCAAGATGTTTATAAACTCAATACCATTCATGCCCTGTTTATACTCTTCTATTAAATCGAAGCGATGATCATATATTTTGCATCAAAAAAACTTATGATGATCAACATTAAAACAAATGCTTAATACACTGTTCTAGTTACCCTTTTTAAGTGATTCCTCCAAGAATACTCCAGGGTTTTATACAATGTTTACACACAACAGATGAAAACAGACTCCAAACTGAAAGCCCCCAGTTCTATGCTAAAAGCAAGGTGTTTTCAGGCTCAAGACATGCTTGAAATATTTACAAATAATTCTTGCAAGTTAATTCACTTTTTAGGTGGCTAAACAGCTTTAGTATCCTGTAGCTATTTGAAGGGGAATCACTGCTGACTAAAGATTTCCCTTGCCTTATACCCATGACTGTAACAGTGAAATATATGTTTTAATATGCTGGTGACTGCTCTTGCCAGGTGACAAAGCTTGCAGTAGTCAAGTTTCAAATAACTTCTGAGGGATGGAGCCTGATCCATGAAAAATTATTTGTGTGCAAACCAAGTGTAGGGAGTCACCAGTTGTGTGTGACAGGCCTGGAGACTAGCTTTGTCTGACTGGCAGAGGTTATACAAACATAAAGCAGAATTAGGCATCTGAGACTGAATTTAAGGACTTACTCAAATTACTTTGAAAGTACAAACTACAGTATGTTCATTTTGGTGAGGGGGTGGGGAGGGAGCACAGAGGGTAGCTTCTGTGAGAAGCTGCTAGAAGCTTCCACCATGACCATGAGCCAATCTCTAATGGCTCTGAAGATGGACACGCTTCTGGCCCAGTTGGATGGGTTGGTAGCACCTCTGTGATGACATATTTAAGAAAAACATCTAAACAGTACACAGGCAGTTTTTTTCCAAACTGAGAGACACTGTGGCTGCTGCCATCCTGGCCTGTGGCGATGTGCCACCATGGCTGCTGCCACTGCGGCCTGTGGCAATGTACCACCATGGCCACTGCCATCCCAGCCTGTGGCGATGTACCGCCATGGCCGCTGCCATCCCAGCCTGTGGCAGTGTGCCACCATGGCTGCTGCCATCCTGGCCTGGGGCGATGTACACCATGGCTGCTGCCATTCCGGCCTGTGGCAGTGCACCACCATAGCCGCTGCCATCCCAGCCTGTGGCGATGCGCCACCATGGCTGCTGCCACCGCGGCCTGCGGTGATCTGTGCCTGCCTGGCCACCCCTAGCCAGCTGCACCCTGGGCAGAAGGGCAGGGACAGTGGCAGCAGCTTCTCCTTCCTGGCACCCCACGTGAGGACAGCCATTAAATAGCGTTAGCATCACAGCAGCCATCACTGACACAACGGTGGCAGGGCCACATGGCCAGCAGTGGAAACATGGCAAGCAATTCTCTGACATGGAACCTGGACAAAAACAACTTCTAGGTGCTGCGAGATCCTGCAGGAATCTTTGAATTAGTGGGACCTGTTGGCAATGATAACTATGAGCAGCAGTTTTTCTGCTGGTCAGAGAAGATGAGGCAGTGAGGACATGTGAGGGAAAACAACACAGGGGCACCAAGGTCACTGGAGAAAAAAAAAAGGGGTAGAGGAGGTGCTTCAACTGAGCCAAGATTCTTCTGCAGGCTATAATGAGGATTGTGGTGAAACAAACTGTCCCCCTGTAGTGCATGAAGTCCATGGGGGATGCAGAAATCCACATGCAGCCTGTGTGAAAAGCATTCACACCAGAGCAGGGGGATGCCAGAGAAATCTGTGATCCAGTGGGAGACGCGAATCGAGAGAGAGGACCCCTGCTTCCAGAGATAGAGTGCCCCTGCTTCCAAACTAGAACAGTCTATCCTTAGAGAACTGCACCCTATGGACAAGTGATCCATGCCACAACAGTTTTGGGAAGACTTTTTCCTTTGGGAGGGAACCCACAGGACAGCAGAGGAAAGACTCTTCTCTCTGAGTGGACAGATCTCGAGTGATGAACTGGCCAAAACCCCTATGCCCTGTCTTCCTGTGCTGTCAGTGGGAAGGAGGGAGGGGCTGGGTGAAAAAAGGTGTTTTAAAGGCTTATTTAACTTCTCATTATCCTTTTCTGACTGTTAATAATAAATTAACCTTATGTCTTTTAATTTGAACTTGTTTTGCCCTTAGAGTGTTTTGGTCCCAGTCCTTACCTCAACTCATAAGCCCTTCATAATTTTTTTCCTCTCCTCTGCCCAACTATAGCAGAAGAGAGTGACTGAATGACTTTTGCAGGTGCCCGACATTTGGCCAATATCAAACCACGACATACCATATTCTGTTTGGTTACATGCTGTGCTGTGCTGTGCTGTGCTTTTTACTAGACTTTGCTTCTTCTGCTGCAACATCTAAACAAAAGTAAAGGCAAAGAGATGCAAGAGAAGACGAAATATTTGAACATTTCAGGCAGCCAGTGCTGCTGTGGAAACTCCAAGGCTCCCTGCCTTATTAAAGAGCTCCACAATAGATGCACAATACAGGCCTGACAGAGTGATGCAATTTCTGATTGCCACTGAAGCCACTGCAAGCCCACCCCCCAGAATATATCAAGTACTGCGTATTGGGATACAGACTGAAATATCAGTCCTGACGCATTTGAAATCAAAAATCTGAAATTAATTGGCATATTTGGTTATCATTGCTCCTATGTCTTCCTCCCTTTTCTGTTACATCAGGTTAACACCACCTGTTTTAGAGAGAAGTTGTATTTATTGATACAATCAATATTGCTCATAAAGCTCGGAGGAATACTGAATGTTTCACAAGGGACACCCATAGTACTCGGCAACTTCCATAAGAAAGTTAATATATGTGTAGCAGGGTTTGCTATTGTGTCATTAATAATGTTCCTGTTTGCACTTTGCATAAGGAAGAAAAAAAGGACTGTTCTAATGTACACTGACTGGGGTGGGTGCACGGCCAGTGTCTGGGGACTGAAACTGCAGAGGCGAGCCAGTGTGGACGCTGGCTTTACCACGTTAATTCTGGTCTCCTACTGAGTCCCCCTCTTCTCTTTGCAGTCATACATGTGGGTATGAGGCTGTCGGATATACATATGGATGCAAGAAACTTGCAAATTTTAGTTTAAGATGTCAAAAGAAAAAACCTCAAAAACACAACAAAGCACTGAAAAAATAAAAACCAGCCTTTAAAATTATGCTTACCTTTGGTCATTCGCAGTGTTCTCCCTCTCTTCCTCTGTAAGATTTCCCTCATCTTGTTCTTCTCACTAATCTTCATAACTTTCTTCTCCTTTTATGCTACTGTTTCAATACTTCTAGCCTGTCATTGTCCCATTCTTTTCTTTGTTCCCTCAAACCTAACCATTGCCCTATATTTTCCTCTCTTCCTTTCCTTCTTTTGCCTCCTCTTTCCTCTCACATTCTTTTTCTTCCCAGCTTTTGCATTTTTCTTGTGTACAGGGATGAGTCATTACAAGCATAGGAGATTTCTCTTCCTTGCAGATTAGCACTAAATGCCAATAACACTAACAAGAAATAATTTCAGGGGAAAAAGTTTGTTCCATTTCCACAATGTTGGAGCACATTCACTGTAAGAAGAAAGTTTCGGTAATTTAATGATTCACTTTTCATTGTAAAATTGCAAATAGTGATATTCAGAGATGCATAACTCTCAGATTAGTCCGTATAGTAGCAAAAAGAAAACTATAAATTTTACTTTCTCCAAAATTTACATCCTTAAGTCAAAATCTGTGTTATGATGAAGTCTCCTGATGGAAGCCATTGATAAATATTAGCATAGGCAAAATTTCCAGTACTGTTGTTGCCTCTGACAACAACAATTTGATATTGAAGAGAGACACAGATAAAATTGGACTGTTTTCAAAAGGTAGAGAAAATCCAAGGTCAGCTTGGAACAGAACATTGACATGTGTGTAAGTATGCATAATTTACATTGAATATACACATATGTTAAGTGCTCCCCTAAAATTTAGGGGTTTAAAGAAACTTTCTGACATTGGCATCTTCTGTGCAGGATGATTTCAGCAGAGAAAATCTGAAATCAAATAAGATAGGCAAGAATATTGAAGATGGAAGAAATCCCTCCTAGTACTGAAAAGGTTTGGAATAAAAATGACAAATCTGGAAGCATCAGAGATTAATGGTTTTTAATACCCATAGTTCTCTCTCCTCCCCAAATAATAAAACCTCACAAAATGTGAGCCAGTTTTAGATATAACAATAGGGTAATAAAAGAAAACAGCAGTTTGACGAATGTCTTAACTCTAGAATATACATCAAGAAATAAAGCTAAGTGAAACTATATGGAAAGACATTGGTAAAGAAAGTACTTTTACAACAGTAAGTACAGAAATGTCAATGAAGAGAGAAGGTCAGCATATATGCAAAAGTGAAATAATACAATACAAAGCAATACATGCGAACAAAAATGTTGCAGAGAATGAAGGTACAAATGTAGACTCAAATATAATGTAACACAGTAAACATCCACTGATCACTGGTTTAAAATGCTGTATCCAAAGTCTACATCAAGAGTTTGAGCTACTGGCTGTCTTAGAATCCAGGGTTTTTATAAAATGAATAGTAAAACGCTGGGAGACATTTGTGATGCATGAAGAGGCTTCTTAAGAATACTTCTGATACCACAGTGTATCTCAAGCATCCTGTATTCCATTTGTTCCTGGCCCTTCAGTTTAACTCTTTCCTAGCTTCCTCTCTTCCCTCGGCTTTTCAGATATTTGAGTAGGGTTTGTGCTTGGATCCATCCTCCTGTGCTCTCCAAAGCCTGCTTGAGTTCATGAAAGACTGGGAAGAATATATCATATAACAAATAAGGAGTTCTTTCTCAGCAGCAAGGGAAAGGGTATTTTCATTTGCTTTTGTTTTAATTACTTCTGCAGAATTTGTCATGAGTTCTTCCTTTTAGGAAAGGAGTCATGATTAATATATATGTTAACTACACACATTCTAGAAGGCACAGAAATACATTGCTAATTATTTGAAATATTTATTGCAAACTCAAGGGCATGGTTACTGTGGGTGTTTGAGCTAAGCTAATTGCTTTGCAATTTTCAGAACTAGGTTCTTGTGAACTAAATTCTCGTAAAAGACGTAATTCTGAAAACCAGATATATATTTAAATGGGCTAGCTTGAAACAGTGTACCTGAAGATTTGGAAGAAGTTCTCCAAATGCTATGTAGGGTTTTGTGACTTGGTAAGCAGTTTCAGTTCCCAGATAAGTGTAAGGCTGGGGGCTTGCAATGAGTCAGCTGAAGAAGTGAGTCAATTAAACCTGAAGAATCACTGAAAGATGCCATTTGAAAGAAACCAAACTTTTCTGGCTGTAAGGAACCTTTATTGGTCTAGTCTCTACATAAACCAGCACCCATGTGTGTTTTCTCTGGCCTAATACAACGGGTGGCATCTGAAAGCAGTGCTATGGGTCTTGGACAGATAGAACCAGTGAAGGGCAACCCCAAGGACATAGGAAGTGTTGAGGGAGAAAGGTTGAGGGCAGTGGTAGGTGTTGCAATAAATCTGACTGAGATAACTGGGTGGGTTATGAAGGAAAGGAGCAGGGTTAGAAGCCCTGGATGAGTATGATCATGTGTAGTCATCAGTCTAACACCAGTGACTCCAGCTTTTGAAATAGGCAGGATGCTAATGGGAGCCCTTTGCAGGTGTATGCTGGTTATTTTGTAATTTTGTATTTTGGGAAATAAATGTAAGCTCTGGGACAGGGGCCCTTTATCAAGCACACCTCCAGAAGTGTTGGCTTTTCATTCCTAGGACGCTCTGCTCAATTATTTAATTTTCCTTCTTACAGTATCTTTCTCAGCCCTTAGTGTTGCAATAAAAATAATGTCACTTCTGTGAGACAATGGAGGTCTTTAGACAGCTGAAGTTTTTTTATAAACCAGACAATTTTCCACCACAAAAGGAGAAGGTATCTCCAATGGGGATGATGCTTTCTCCTTCTCCTCATGTACCACCTCTGGATGCCAGTGTCTTGTGCTGCAGTGGGGCAGGAGGATACCAGCCCTGCAGAAAAGGGAGACAGAAAATGCAAAAGGGAGAGCTCCATCAGCTTTACTTAGCAGCAGCAAGAACACACACCAGGCAAACACTGTCTTAGGTATTCAGTACAGGCACTTCTCATGTCATTCTACCTCTCCCATGACTTGAGGGAAGACACAGGCCCTTTGGAAAAACTTAAGAAATATTGCAGTGACATGCTCTGCCCTTGGGCTGCCTCTGGTGGGACTGAAGACAGGGTGGGAGGATGGTAGTGTGACAACAGATATTCTTGTGCCATATAGACCTCCATTTTGATAGAAAAGGTAAGCAATAAGAAGCCTCACAAGTTCATAGGTTCATCATGGCTCATTCCTCCTTTCCTTTCTTGTGGCTGCATATACTTATTTTGTCACTGATACCTGCATGTCCCCTCATTCCAGCTGGGCACTCAGTGCAGGAATTTCTCATGTCAGAGAGGGTGGGTGGGTGACATATGGATGTCATAGGGGCTGAAAGGGGTAGTTAATCCTTTCAGTCTGTTACCTGATGCCAGGAATCAATGTGGCAACTTAAAAAGCACACTGTCATCTTGGTGGCTCTTTGACAAAAGTAGCTCTCCTTCTTTCACATTTACTTTTCCACTGTGGCTGGGTCAGCAAAATTCGAGTTTCTCTTTTTCACACAGTCTCTTTGCAGAACAGCATCTCTGGGCCAGATGTCAGCCCTGATAGGATGTGAACCTCAAAACCAAACCATGAGGAGTTCACTGAGAGGCAGGACCTTAGGCAACCATATTGCATTGTGAATTTTCCCTTGGCACAGCCTAGCTGCCTTGAAGACTGGGACAAACAGAAGAATGAAAATTAATCTAATTTGGCCCAAAAATATAAACCATAAAATTCTCCAGTGCCTCTCTGTGGGATCTCAGCACCTCAGGATGGAGGTGCAGAGAGGCCGAGACCACCCTTGGGGGGCTCGGGAATCCTGGAATGTTGCCAGAAGCGTCTGGTGGCAGGATTTTGATCCTACACAGGAGATGAGACCTGTATGAGGACTGGGAGGATTCCACTGGGTGAATGGTGAAGGGATAAGTTAGTTAAAGTGTAAAACACAGGGTTTAGGATTTTGGTACAGGGGGGTCTAAAGAAGTAAGATGGAGGAATTGGGGCGTGTCCCGTCCTTCTTCTTCTTCTTCTTGGCCTCCATCTTCTGTGGTGGTGGTGGCACTTTGGGATTGGTCATTACTAAAAGTGCACCGGTTAATAAGGGTAGAAGGTATTGGAGTAAAATGATAAATATTGTACACGTAACTTAGGGTATAAAGATAAGTGACCGCCCGGGGGCTTCGGGAGTGTGCCCATGGCTGACTTGCTGTGCAGACCTCTGTCGGGCTGAAAGAAAATCTTTTAGATAAACAATTAATAAACACCAAGACCGAGACAAGATCAGAAGTCTCTCCTCGTCCTTTGAAGCGTCGGCTCTCCAAGGCCATCCCTGGGCCTTTCCAGGCCACCAGAACAGCAACACAGAAAACCTTACACCTCTCAGACTCACAATGATAAACCATCCACAGAAAAACATCTTGCTCCAGAAGTACTGGAACTAATGAATCCTGATTTCCTACAGATTTGTGTTCTGTGGTTTGACTGACTTGCATGGTCTAAGAAGATGTATGCTTTTTGGGTGGCTGGAGAATGTGTGAGGTCTCTCTCTGCATGGATTTGTTGCTTTCTCATAAGGTGTGTTCACAGTATGCTTTCTCCAAATCCAGGCAATAGATTTGGGATGACTCTCTTTCGCCAGCTGCTTTTTGTTAGAGGCTTCTGAGAATGTATCTTTATTGGCCAGTAGATTCAAATGCTATTTGAAGGGAACACAAACATTGTATAAGCCTTGCTTCCACAATGGAAGGCAATGGGAATAAACAGCTATTGTTCTTCCTCTGCCCTCTGCTCCACACTATCCTCTGTCTTTCCTAGTCCTGCTGCCTTTGTCTCTTCTCAGGAATGGATACACCCTGTAGGCTATAGGGAAGCAACATCTTTCCTGGTTTATTCCATCATTTCCAGTGAATCTGCCCTGATACTACCACCTTCATCCTTGTCTCTCCTATGTTTAAGAAAAGAACTAGGTTCAGGAACAATTCACTTGCTGCTAAGAGAAGCGATCCCTGTGGAAGGTCAGACAGGCTTAGCTATGTTGTAGTGATACCAGCAAAAATCTGTTCTCTGCAGGTAAGAAAAAGCAACTTGCTGTGTAGTCCACGGTCAGCTTTTGACAGCTGGAACCATTGTATTGAATATGTTTCTTAATAAAATGAAAAAATGCCCAATTATATTTTAATGTTGATTCACATATTGAGTTTGGTAGGTGTTAGGTAAGAACCAAAGCACCCCTGCTATCAATGCATGCCTTTGCCCAGTGGGATGGTGACTGTAAGGTCAGCTGCAGAGTGACAAGAACAACACACACCAATGCACACTTAAGAATCTTGTATCCAACAAGGCTGAAAGATCTCATTTGAAAAGTATTTTCCACTGGTCTAGCACTGTCAGTTTTCCATACTACATATTGGATGCTCAAAAAAGATGTAGTGTTGATATGTTTCTCCTTTATGACCTCTGAATTAAGTGCTCTAACTGCTCTCAAGTCACTTGCACGTGGGCTGGGTGTTTTAAATTTCGTTTATTTTCACTTCAGTGATAAATAATGCTATCTGAGTAGGTTATTTCACATTTTCTGATTTTTAGGAACACTGTCTTTGCAGAAATACTGGCAATTCCCTTTCCAAGGCTAGTTGACAACCAGAATTTGCCACCTTTAGAAAGCACAACTGTATAAGAATATTTCAGGTTTGCTTGGGAATAAAAGAATCAATAGTTCAGAAAGGTACCTATGACATTTTCAATTTGTAAATCGTCTAGGTTATTCTTTAGAATTTTCTAGAAGCAGCAGGGAGCTATTTGTGCTCCTGAGGAACCAGTGATTCCTGAAGTCTCCCATGCTATCCCTTTCTGGTAAGAGTCCTACGGGAAGTCCAGGGAGCCTCCAACACTTACACTGAAAAATAGGAAACTGAGGTGGGCTTCAGAGGAGCCGCTCCAAATTATCTGAAAACCAGGTATTCCTGCAGGATAGTTTGATTTTGCCACAGCAACATTCACTAAATTGAACCAGTTCAGTCATCAAACTTCCCCCTCACTTCTGCTCTCAGCAGCTCCCCAGAAGCATTCCCCGGCACCCAGGCTCTGGCTCCCCTTCTCTCGGCCAAACCAGATAAACCCTTCTGCTCCCCAGCCAAACCCGAGCTCGGCGGCAGCGGGCATGGGCTCGGGACTCCTCCTCATCCTGCGGGGCTCCTCTAGGTGGGGCAGGCGAGTTTTCGCACAGAGCGGAGCCCGCTCCGGCGCCCGCGGCTCTGCCGAACTTCCAGCGGAGAGCGAGGGAAGGAGAAGTTGCGAGCGGAGCGCAGGGCCGTGGGCTGACGGCTCCGAGGTGTTTGGGCTCAATGGGACACAGCTGGGGACATTCATGACAAACTCGGCGAGCGGAGGAGACGCGCGCTGGCACCTGTGACAGCCCGAGCGAGCGGGACCCCGCGCCCTGTGCCTGCCGGAGCGGCTGCGGGCATCCCAGTCTGTGTGCCCGCCGGAGCGGCTGCGGGCATCCCGCTCTGTGTGCCCGCCGGAGCAGCTGCGGGCATCCCGCTCTCTGTGCCCGCCGGAGCGGCTGCGGGCATCCCGCTCTGTGTGCCCGCCGGAGCAGCTGCGGGCATCCCGCTCTGTGTGCCCGCCGGAGCAGCTGCGGGCATCCCGCTCTGTGTGCCCGCCGGAGCAGCTGCGGGCATCCCGCCCTGTGTGCCCGCCGGAGCAGCCCTTCTCCGGGCTTCGGAGGCCGTGAGCCCATCTGTGCAAGGTAGGCTCCCGTCGAGTTCGTCGGCTGCCTCTCCCCAGAGCCAGCGTGCCTCTGTACAGGATCCACACTGTCACGGGGATGTCACTGAGGGCTGTGGCTGGATATCGTGTTGGGCTTAAGCTTCGTTTGAAAGAGGTCTACCATCCAGAGAGTTTCTCTGCTGCTAGCACAGGACTAAAGAATTTTTCTGTGAATTCTAGGAAGCAGCTGCAGTTCCTGGCAGTACCTTTAGTTAGAAGTTAGTTTCTTCACACAGAATGGGTGGTAGACTTTTTTATTATTAGAAGTACTGATGTTCTGACTGGTTTCTATACTCTAGAGGATCTAGTGTGTTTTTTATTTTAATACAAGTACAAATTTCTCCAGAAAATAGTGGAATTGCTCTTTCGAGTTTTGTTTTAACATTGCAAACTAATTTGCATATATTTTTTACACTGTTACTATACTTTTGAAGTCCCAACCGCTGCTGTAAAATATCACAGTACTGATAATGTTGTGGCTGACTGCATACACATGTGAATACGTGCTCATATAATTCTGATTTTGATTTTCCCTGCTTCCACAATCTCACTGTGAAAGGGTATTGTGAGATTGAGGTCCAGAGAGGAAAGCAGGCTGCTGCCCACACTGAGAAGTACCTGGGCAGAGTGGTGTGGCATACCTGCTCCAGGCACAGGACTCTGCAGCCATATGTGGTGTCAAAGTAGCTTTGAAATGCCCAGCCATGCCTGGAGGAGCAGAGAACTCCTCTGGGACTGCAGAACCTGCTCCAATGGTGAAGTGGTCTCTGTGAACCTTGCAGACTCTGAAAGATTGTCATTTGTACTGAGCTGGGTGGTTTTAGCTGCTGCTGCTGCTGCAGCTAGAGCGCTGATACTCTGTATTAGTGAAAGTGCAGCTAGACACTGGTATGCCTAAGAGAAAAGGTGTTTTCATTTTTACAGCTAGTGAAGCTTTAGATATTATATGAAAGGGCAATGGATGACACTTAGGATCTGTCCCCCATGGAGTGAGATAGCACAACAATGCCAAGGTGCTTAGTGACCAGCACCTCCTTGGGGTACCACCCCAAACCTCCCTACATGCCTCAAAGTACAAGGAAATCTTTCACAATTTTGGCTGTTTCTCATTGAGTAGACAAGGCCAATGGCCATGCTGCCCCTCCTCTACAGCAGAGGAGGGAGTTAATGTCGTGTGCTGCAGTTTCGAATGATAGGTCTTGAAATGTTTTGGGCAAATGGTGGAAATCTCTGGCAGCTCTATGGGAAAAATCGTGAGAGATTGCAAGTTTTAAAAGGAAATTATGTGACTGCAAAGCAGGGTCAAACCCAATGACTATTATCAGGATTACTCAGTTCTTTGTTCTTCTCACTCAGAAATGCCTAAGTTGTACAAAGTGAAAAGAAAGAAAATTTGGGTATCCTCTATTGAAGACCAGTACTAATAAGAAATTAATTGATAAATTGAAAAACACAAGAACTCTCAAATAAAGGAAATATATTCAGCAGCAGCAAGTTGGCTCCACACTACTCAGTGGGAACAAGTCCACCGTCAGGTAACCTCCTGTGAACCCATTTTCACTGGAGATCATTGACAATGGTGAAACTGTTACCAGAGCTTAGCCCAGCTCGTCTGGTTGGTAGGGCACAGCGTAGCTGTGTTCTGTTTGCAATAATGTAGTCTGACCACAAGAAAGAGCTCAGATGAGAATGTGCCCAGAAAAAGCCAGCAGGCTTTTTTTTTTTGTAGTACATAGATAGCTTTTGCAGAAAACCACTGGCATAAATAGACTGATTTTTCTCTATTGCAGCTAGATGAAAAACATGTGATGCTTTAATTTTTCACATAGGATCGTGAGATGGCCATTTTCAAGGCATCATATTGAATTGTGTGCCATGGAAATCATCTCACTGAAAATGTTGAACTGAACGCAATTTTACCATAGCATTTTTAAGAATTCCTCTTAAAATTACTTCACGTGGAACATTTCAACTTTATGTGTGAAGGTGGCATTTCTTGGAGGACTGAAATATTTTAATGGAGTCTAAAGTTTCTAACCGAACCCATATAGCTGTGCTACATAAATGATCCAAGTCTCAGTTTTCAAGAAATAGCAGCATAAGCTTTTGAAGATCAGATTAATATTAAGATAATGTTTTTCTCATGTTGTCATCAATGGAGGAATTCCCCTCTAATATCATCCACAGAGCTGTTTCCTTTAACCATGCTAGGATGCAACCGGGTCTCAGATCATATCTGTGCTACTTCTCTTTACAGCTAAAAGGTAGATAAATTGCAATGTGAACTACTGCCTATAGCAGAATAACCAGAGAGGTGCCAGCATGGCCCCACCCTACATGAGTCATTGGTGTGAAGCTGAGTGCAGACCAGCCTTTCCATTCACTCCTGTAAAATGTTTCTAATTTCTCCTTCTGATTATTCTGAAACCAGGCCTTTAGTGCCTTCTGGTACCCTCCTGGCTCTCAAGACCCAGTATATATTTTATGATGCAATAGAAGGTAACAGGTACCCCTTTTTACTCAACAGGTCCTGAAGTAGCAGCTTTTGTTGCAGAAAACCCTTCTTTCCTAACATGTAGAAAAGTTTTGGCTGGTGTATCAATAGGTCAGGGAGGTATTTGCAAAAACAGAGACACTTTCTTGCCATGTATATTCCAAGAAGGTAAGTCCCCGTAAAGAATTAGATTATTACTGAACAACGACAGAATTGTGATGTGTAAAACTATCCACCTTAGCAAATGTAACTGACCTCTGCCAATGGTCACTTTATGGACCAAGTGTTCAACTATACTTGTCCCAGAAAACTAAGAACCTTCATACAGCGAAGACTAGAACATACAAATATTATTTGGAGCCAAGTAACTTGCTGTTCCTTTGATTTATCACTCATCCAATTCTATTACAAATGGATAAGATTCTGGGCCGATGCAGTCAATGGCAAAACTGCCACAAGGGTGGTGTGCTCAGCTCTTGCTGGCTCTTTGGCTACATTCAGTGATCAAACACTGTTTCCTGAATTATATTAACTTTGCACACATTTCTTCTGACTTGACGTAGATCAGCTTTTTCAGTTTCTTTCCACTGGGGAAATCAGAACAAAAGTAGAGAGGACGTTATTTCCAAATTCAGAAGGAGTCCATTAGAAACAAAAGAATAAAAGATAAACAAAAATGACTTTAAAAGCATTATCTGCTATTGTCTTATGAAGAAGTTAAAGCTTTGCCAGTGGATTTTCAAATCTCTGTGGAGATGGAGTCAGAGCCACATCCTCCTGATCTGACGCAAGCAAGTGCTAGTTTGAAATGTCAGAAGTGTCATTCTGTGAAGTTAAGCCACAATGCTTGAACTGAATCACTCACCATGAATCTAGCAACAGGTTTTACATTGCCACATTACCATAATGTCTGACCATCTGCAGTACAAAATCAATAGCTAAGTCCCTGGTGGATTTCACAGAATTTCTGGCATTCTTTTTTAGACTCTGTTCTGCAGAGCTGAGATTTTTTTTTTTAATTTGGTGCCTTAAATTTTTCCTGTTTGCTTTTTGGGAGGAGATGGCTGGTAAGAGTTTATGTAGCAGAAGGGACTGCCAGAGCTGTATAAGTTTTATAGCAGAAAGACTTTTTGAGGAGGCTGATGTTGTCCCATTCCCTGTCCCACAAGCAACCTCTCCAGCAGTTGGTGGTATCTCAGCTGATCTTTGCTTTACTTGTTGTGCATAGGAAGCTACGAGGGTCTCAATGGCCTAACTATCCAGGGTCCTGCTCTGATAATAAAATGTGCATGGTATACTGTGTTTTGAGAATGTTATTTTGATGCAATCAATGGCTATGGGTGAATTGGGGAGAAAAAGCAAAAGAGTTCAGAAAACTTAATTTGATCATATTTGCAGCATCCTGAATGTTGATGGACTGAGAGACCCTTTTGATCTTCAAGATCAATCTAGTTTCTACCCTTCAGCATCCAGCTCTTCCCAACCAATCCTCAGTGAGATACCTGCTCCTTACTGGAGCCGGGCATAGAAAAATCCATTATTTCCAGTTTTTTCTGTCTTTGTCTCTGCTGTGCAAGTGCTGATGAATGCACATTCCCTGAAGATCATCTCAATGAGCCTCTGGTTCTTTGGGCTTTGCAGCCAGGAATGATATGGTGCTGCAAAACTTAGCTGCATCCAAGTCCAAAACAGCTCTTGAGTAAGAAGGAGCCCAGGAACAATTCACTTTTTCCCTACTCCACATGCATATGAAGACTAGGCCTTATCCTCTGTACAGCAACATAACAGCCTGGGGACCAAAGCAGAAACATATGGACAAATAATGAGAGAGCTTTAATTCTGACAGTGCATCCATCTCTTCCTCTGGATATATCACAAACAAAAACTACTGAAGTGCCAGTTAAGCAGCACACAATTATTTGCAGATTGTCAGAATTTTGCGTTTCATTTGAAGCAAGAACCATTTTATTAGTTCAGGATTAGATATTTGTAATTTTCCAGGCTAGAAGGATGCATTCCTAGGACGTGTTCCATTTTTCTTTTGGAACTCTATACACACTCTACTTCTTGGAAGAAGGACCAGGGAGGGAAAAAGATCTGTACAGTAATTGCTGATAAATTGAGACTTTTTAGAACTTGGTTTCTGTCACTGAAAAGAAGAAGACTAAAAGACCCTGTATATAGCTATCACACATCTTGGAAGAGAAATACTGGGACTGCAAAAATATGAGGAACAGATGATATCAAAGGCTAAAAGAGAGAGAGTCTATTAAAATACCTGGTGCTGGTTTATAGCCTGCATAGTTCCAAACTATGAAACTGACGACATCCTCAAACATCAAGGACTTCAATTTACCTCTTATAACAAAGCAAAACTTGAAATTACCATCCTTAAGTAACATTTTTCTTCCTATTGGAGTCCACAAAAACCAGAAAGGCTGGGGACAAGTTCTGTTTTTGTCACTCGGGATTTTGCCGTTTCTTCTCTCGGTGGGCAGCTGTGACAATGTGTCCCCTGAGTTAGGCACATTTGTACTTACAAACATAGGAAAGAATGATCTGTGGGCTGCCACCCATACAGTGGTACGTGACAGGGGCCAAGTGAAGCAGCAGCACCTTCAACTGGCCACCGCCTTTCTGTCTGAGCGTTTACCACCTGCACAGCAGGCATGGCTCGATGGCTCCTGGGCTCACCTCCAAGCCACGGGAGTTTATGGGCTGGCGTGAAGTCTGGCAGTCTGAAGCTGGTTTCACGAAGCATCCAGTTTTGCCAGCTGCAGGAGGGTAATAATTTCCAAGAGAGGGACAGAGCTCACAGCTGAGGGCAGTAACTATCTCAGCTGTCACCATTTATTCCATCACCAAGTCTGAGTGTCAACACCCTCCAAGAGAGACAAAAGTAAAACTGAGTATCCAGGCATTGTGGAGCACAGATTTATTTCATTAAATTCAAATACTTCCCTGTGATGAGTCTTGTCTCTTTAAATTTTCCATACAGAAAAAGCATATGCTAATATATTGCCAGTTGGAGGGGTATATTTTCTGTGCATGTGTAGATCCAGTTGGTTTCTTTGGGGAATAAAATACAAAGGAAAAAGCCATTGTTCTTGTCTTGCTTTCAATTTTCAAAAATTGCCAGTTCTTATAAGCAGACCAAAACAGATAACAGATGGCACTGGCTAGCAACAAGGAAACCTAAATGCAAATATTTTATGGTATATAAAGAACATCTCTGATGTGGTAGGGTTATGTTTTTTATCATGGTTTCTAACCAGTTGTGAGAAAAATCCATTACTAGCACTTTGTCGTATTTAACTGGATGTGAAAGGTGCAAATGATTCAGCTGGTGACCAAATTATATAATGGTAATAAATTAAAAAAAACCAACCAAAAAAACCCCAACCCGATAAAATTAATGTAAAGGGACTCAGTATACTTGCCAATAAAGCCAACAGGAGACCCTGTCATGTCAGCAGATATCCAACCTGCCGGTCAATTTCTGATTTTCTTGCAAGATCCTCATGTGCACAGGCTACACTGCAAAAGAGAAATAAAGGGTGCTTGTCTGTGAGTGCTTTCCTGGCTCAAGTGATCAGTCAGTGGTCTTCACAGACAACAAAATCAGGCACCAGGCAGGGTGTCTCAGAGAAAGCAGCAGGCCCAGCATGTCAGCCTTACAGGTGCCTTGCACCCCAGCTCTCCCAGACCTGGGTATCTTCACAAGGGCCAAGGAGCCACAGCTGGGCTGAACTACAGGAGTGTGCCCAGTATAGTGCCGGTCTCCCAGAGCTTGCATAAGCTGTTTCTAATTTAGCTTTGGTGGAAGTCAGACTAAACAAACAAATGAGTACCTCTGCTGCAAATATCTATGCATGGGGAAACACCAGGAGCAACTTTGAGGAGGCAGTGAGTGGTGCCCTTGGGGGTACAGCACATGGGAGAGGCACGTCCACATGTAGATGAGACATCTGCTTGCAGCTTGATGAGTGTACATATTTTCCACTCACTCCTGCCCACAATGTCACCTCTACCTCCACTTTTAAATTGCAGCCTCCACAGCGGGGAAAGGCACCACAGATTTTTTTAAAACTCCACCAACTTCACTTTCCAACCAAGTGTGAAACTCCTTTTATAGCAAATGAGTATCAGATCCAAACCCTAGAATGATCCCTAGTAGGGATCTAAGCAGCTGGGAAGTTGAGGTCTAATGTCTTGGTTCGGTGAGATTACAATTAAATGCCTTTTTTTTCCTGCAGAAATGGGTGCTTGCCAAATCTCCCGTGTAACATAGAACACTTGCTTCTTGTGCTGCAGAGCTCAAAGATATCAGACCTTCTATGTACAGCAGCAGACAAATGCACTCAAAATGACAAACCAATTTCTCATATTTACTCTGTCTCTACCCCCAGTGCCTGTAGCGGCAGATCCATGGCACTGAGCACAGTCTTACCTTGTTGGTAGAAGGATGTGGTTAAATGCTCCCTGAATTTCTTTTACCAGAAAATGAGTCTGTTGATGTGGTGCCAGTCAAACACTGACAGAAATTTGAGAGAGCTGTGAAGCTCACTTGTTCATTGATGCTCCACTCATAAGTTATGTGCCTTAGTAAGTTACTTTGCTGGTAAAATACCTTTCTCCTAGCCCTTTGCCCATTTAACACTGAACTATGCCTATAGAGAGCATCAGAGCATCACGAGTTTTCTTCATCATACGTATAAAATTCAATTTCTCTTTGAAGTCTTTCTTAATACTCTTGTGTTCAAGTAAAGTTGTCATTGAGTTCACTGAGGTTTGCCCATGCAAGGAGCAAAGGCTCTGTCCCCTTGGGATTGCACAAGCCATTTTCTAGTAATTTGTCTGCTCAGGTGACAGATTTCCTTATTATAGCTCTGAAAACAGGAACTTCACAGTCTTCTAACAGAAATGACTTTATGTATTTTATGAAACTGAGCCAAAGGCACTGCTCTTGTCAGCTGGAGTTGGTGGCTGTTTGGTTGGTCTGGACATGAGAATTATCTACTTCCCCTTCCTCTTTTTTTGTTTTTGTTAATGAAGGCTTTATACCTGACTAAAATACATAGCTGTGTTTTTCCCTTCAGGTCATGTTATCGGAAGCTTTGAGTTGGGGGTGGGAGTAAAAAAGTTCACTTACTAAGTAAGATTAAAGAAATTAAAGGCAAAGGCTCATATTTAATTTTCCCTTGTAGATGTAATTTTTCATGCAGTGACAGCATCAGAACCTTTTCAAGTTTTATAGCTATTTCACATTTGGCAGAAACAACAGGAAACCATCTGTAGCAAAGCAGGACTGTTGTAAGCATAATATTCAGTAATGAAAAAAAAGATTAAAAGAAAACACTGTTATCTTTATGTGATAGCTTTGAAGGGGCAAAGAGCATTTGCTACTAACTTCATAAAAATTTTCTAGATGAGTCAGCCATGGGAAAAAATTATTATTTCAGCAGAAGGAATAAATCCAATAAGAAATTTGACTTTGGGTTTCTTGTTGAGATTTCCATGATGACTGTAAAGATGCTTGTGGTGAGGAAACTTTATGTGCCTGTTTTCTGTAAATCGTAACTTACAATGGTAGAGCTTATAAGCACACACAAAACTTCAAATAGTCACATTGTCCCACAAAAGGCAAGCAAGCTATTCATGCTCTTAAGCTTTAACTCCAGGCCTGAAAGCCTTTTCTAGACCAGGGAAATAAAAATAAATTGTGGCGGTTTAGACAGCTTGTACTGTCCTCTGTTCCCATCTGACAGGATGTGTTCTTGCTTTACTGTGATTTCTGTGCTAGAAAGGGGACTCCCAGACTGGAAAACTGTATACTCACTGCTTGCAGGTAAAAAATATTTTTGCTGAAACTTTTTTTGTTAATTGAGGTGTCACATCCCAAGGCTGCACTAAATACCTCTGAAGACTATGGTCAGTCCTGTAAAGTTGTTACATTGCAAATATCCTTGTCAGAATGTCCATTTAAGAAAGGGAAAGAACAGTTTTTTCAGGTGTGTTCTAAAATTTAGCCTGGGCTAAACCTGTCCTTAATTTCTTTGTCACTGACCGTGTTTCACATTTTTATAATCAGACCTAGCTCTAAGATAGCATTTCACCATGCAAAAGTCAAAATGTGTAGGGAACTGCAATATCTTGTTGTTATTAATGTCTTAAATTATAGCTAGACACCCTGTTTTTCCAGTTTTCGAGGCAAGTTATGAAGGCTTTTTTTTTTTTTAGCGCTGAGCTGATGAGACATTAAAGGTTTCTTTTTCAACTAGTTTGGCTGTTGGGTTGCTCCTTTCACTCACACCTGCCCCTTGACTTAGAAATTGTCTCCGCCTCTTCTGCATCAAACACTGAATTTACATAGGCACAAAGAAAGTGTGGAAGGCCAACAGCTCGCACCGTCATTAAGATGAGAATGCAGGAAGAACAAAGCAGCACAATGGTAAGAGAAATCTAACAATACCCTGCCTCACTTCGAGTCTGACTAACCAGGGCTTTCCCACAGGAGGGAACGGTGCTGAGGACACCGCAGGATCAGCAGATGCATGCAGGGCTGCTGGCAGTGACTAAGGCAGCAACAGAGAGGGAGTCGAAGTTCTAGACATGAGTCAGGTTTTGAACTTGTTGTGGTTTGTAGCGGCTCGAAAGGCTTTGTATGGCATCACTGCAAGAGTCTGTGACTGCAAACTGATGGGCTTACAGCTGATAGAGCCACTGGCTGCTTTGGAAGGGAGTGCTTGCTTTCAACAAAACACTGTAGTTGAGCTCAACATCCACAGCACAGCCTTAGCATTATTTTAATGCCTTTACAAAAGTGCTCTGGCTTATTAATTCAGTAAGATCTTGCTAATTATGCAAGTCTCCCTAGAGAATTTCAGAGATGCCCATAAGAAGCATCATAAAATTATTTCTTAAAATATATGTGACAAAAATAAGACAAAAGCAGTGGAATGATACATGCGTTTAGCAGCTAAAGTAAAAAAAATTCTTTATGCATGCCTTTTTTCTGGAGTTCTAAAATGCAGAAGGAAAGAAAATGAGACGAAAGCATGATGTCTGGATTTGTTTTGTTTCTTCAGAACTTTCTGTTCGTGCCATTTTAAAACAGTTTGGCATAAAGATTTGAGTGGGAAGACTTGAGATGCTGCCTCAGTCCTGATGTTGTCAGTGGTTTTGCCATTTATTTTAACAAAATGTTGATGTACTTTTATATGCTGTTGCCTGTGCCTATGTCAGAAATTGATTAAAATTTAAAGGTGCAATTCCTGCACAAGCTGCTGAAACTGTATGAGTTTAATCAAAATGAGTGAAAGACATCTGCTTTTCCCATTGCAAAGCCAAGTGCAAAGACATTGCTAACAGCTCGTTTCCCAGAAATACATGCAGAAGCTGCTCTCTGTAGTATTTTCCCTACCATTACTAATTGTAGATGGATTAATCTAACAAGAGGTGCACACAGACCTTTGCTTATCTTCATAGGTATGTTGACTTTCGCAGAACACATGCAAACTCATAAACAATTCTGCTCAACTCTGCAATATTTTTCATCTGGAGTTTTTATGCTTTTTTGTATATATATAGATAAAACACTTTTTCTTTATCACAGAAGAGCAATTAGTGCTGGGTGTGTGAAAAGTGCACAGAATAACAGGCACTCTCAGAGTCTTTGATTCAGCAGCACTCTGAAGTGAGAAGCAGACACTTTCTGTTAGATCATCTTCAAGGACTTAATCCCAAGGAGGAACTTGGATGCCTAGCAGACAAGTCACTTCACATGCTAAGTCTGAAACTTAGATACTGAGAAATCTTGCTTGCCTCCTCTTCACTGCAGAGGTGCCTACATACCTCAACGCCCACGTTTGCATCCAGTGAGTTCCTTGCATGCCTGAACGTGTGCTTCTGGACATGCTTTACCTGGCTTGGCCTGTGCTGGGTGAACAGACCCACATGCCACACTTCAAGTCCTCCCAGTGAGCATGGTCACACTGTTACATGCTCGGGGAGCTCAGGTGGACTCAACGTGTCTCTCAGCCTGTAGAGACTTTAGCTGTTTTACTCACAGCAGCGTCCCCAGCCCCAGGTCTTCTGCATTCCAAAAGGGGTGTCTGCCTGTCTATTCCTTTTGCTTTTAAAACTGTAAAATTTTCCTAGGCATAAGTGACAATTTGGAGAGCAAAAGAAAAATAATGCTGCCACATGGTGGCTAGGGTGTCCATACACACCTGCCAAAGTGTGTGGAGATGTAGGCTCTGGGTAATAATATATCTAAATTTAGCTCGGAGTAAGAACTGTAGCCCAGTTTCCAAACCCTGACCCAGGTGGTGCCCCAGTCACTAGGGTTGGAAGTCATGTGAGTGAGTGAAAAAGAGACAAAAACTGTCTCATGCAAAACAGAAAAGCTGCAAGAGGAGGGAGCTGGACAAACCCAAGAGAGCCTGCGTAGCCATGCTGCCTGGCCAGGGGCTCTGAACAGCTCCCTCTCTATGGAGCCCACCCAGCCGGCTCCCAGCCGCTCACAGGGAAGATTTACAAAACTGTGTTCAAACAAAGGAGGATCCTGGCAGGTGGAGATGTTTGGCCTTGTGTTGCCCTGTAGATGATGAGGGTATTAAGCGCAAAGATATGAAGCAGTGGTAGGAAATGTTCCATAGGCCGGAATTTGGGGTGAGTCTGGAGGACCGTATGGCCAAGCCTTGTCAGGTTTCTAAGCCCTGCCAGGGTCATGGCCAAGGCATTTTTAAGATTTCTGTTTTGAGGTGTCCCTTCCCAGACTCTAGTTGTAGCGAGGATGCTGCCACCTTCTGTGTCTGCTGCGCAGCACTGAGTCCATTATGGCACTGTTCCTGCTGTGAATCTGGCCTGATCCCCAGTGAAGCAGGAAACTTTCCTGGGAAAAATGCTGGACATTAGTCCAGGCTAGTTAAAGTCAAAGACAGCTAAGAGGCAAATAGCTCCACAAACACTAGCAAGCATGAAGAATGATTTCTGATTTTCAGTGTCTTGTGGCCAGTAGCCAGCTCCAGACGAAGCTCTTCTCACTGGGACATTTGCAAAGACCTTGCATTTGTGCATTTGTCAGTGGCTCACGAGGCACCCTTGTCACATGTTGTAGTGCACCATAAAACCTCTGGGGTGCCCAGGGAAAAGGGGCTGGGGGTGCACATTTAAGCTGTGGAAGTGTGTGGGAAATTGCTTCATGGCCACAATAAGCCCATTTGCTTTGGAATCCACTTAAAGTTTGGGTAAATACACCCAGTTTTAAAAAAACCAAAACCACAAAGTAGCCCTGCCACAAATATCCAATAACCCCATAGCTTTGGCACTCTCTTGAGATGCAGGTGTTGGAAATTCAGCTCCCTGATCCAAATTAAACAGAGGGAGTATTTGATGTCATCCCATTTTACTCAAAGTGTGTCATACACCTGCACCAATAAATTGATCTGTGGAAACCATATACTCCTCTGAAATGAGCTAACCATACCCTGTAATCAAGCCTTTAGTCCTTATTAAAGTTATAGGAATACATTTTAATCTGTTAAAGAACAGTTATTCAGAGTGCAAGCAGAGAACACAGCAGAGGTTTAGGAGAAAGATGTTGCAGGGCAGACTTCAGTGAAGGGGTGATAGGTGGTATCACAGTGGTCATCTTAGGTTTGTATTTCCAGACTTCTGAGTGGCTTTGAAGTTTAAATGTTCTAGCATTTTCTGAAGACTGACATTTGTATTGTAAACTAATTGTTTTTATTTGAGAAACTGCTGACTGAGCTAATATACCTTTCTGTTAGTAGGCATGCTGGCCTCAGCCAGCTGCTGATGCTGCTTTGAGAGCAGGAACAGCACAATTCTATCTTTATGTTTTAAAAATTGAAGTTACTCCCTTTTGGAGAAGTTTGCTTTATTGGGCACATAAATTAGGGGGAACAAATTTGTATCTCTGTATACACCTTTGGGTTCTTTCTACAAGAAGAATACATGTGTGAGAAATAAACAGGACATCAGGGTTTCAGGTGAGGAGCTTTATGTATGTAACAGTCTGGGCAAGAAAAATGTACAGAACTGATTCCATGCAGACAAGCAAACTCAATAATTGTTTCCTTGAGGCTTTCAACTTACATCACCATGAGGTGCTAAGAGATGGGGTGGTCTTATGGCAGGGTTTTTGTTAGTTATATTTTTAGTTTTGGGGTTTTTTAACAGATTTGTATATCCAGTATGTCATGTCACGACAACAAAGATGAAAGGGTTTTAATTGGCATATAATTTACGTGGGTTTGGGTCACTTTTAATTACATGTGAATAGTGCAGAAGAAAAACAACACAGCTTATTAGTAACAAAGGAAAATGCTACCCTTTCTGCTGCACACTTGTGGGCTGAGATTTGATATAATTAAGCTCAATGTAAAAATAACTCATCTATCAATACCACCATTTATCATGAAAGGATGAGCTCCCTGCAATGCATGGTTTGAATTAACTGTCGCTTGCTGTCAAAGTGACTGAGATGCTGTGTACACATTTGGCACTTACACACATACATGAGTTTTTGTAGATGTCTTTTGGAGACTGAGCCAAGAGAGCCAAAAAAACAGACTCTGAACGCAACCTGAGCACACATGTGAACACAAGCACTTACTATGCACCAAAAGCTTTGTCCTTTAAACAAGTTTCCTGTTTGCCTTTTTTGGAGAAGAATTAGCTTTCGTTGTTCGCTGTCTTAAAGCTCTTCACTTTAACATGCCCTCAGGTCCCTGCAAGGTGACACTTCAGACAAGCTGTAAAAGAAATGTAGTTCTTCAGCTGCTGTTGTGCACTTGATAGTTTTATCTTCTAGAAATTATGTTTCTATAACCCTTTTTTTATTTCAAGCAAATAGTCATGGAAATAAATAATTTTCCACTATGGGGCTTTGCTATAGAATACATTGCTACCACTACAAATATGACTTTTCCACTGCTTACACAGAGCAACACATTTAGTCAGACTAAGCCATCTTCTAAGAGCTGCCCCAGACCAGGGCCTGGGGGACTCCAAGGGACTCTGAATCGGGCAGGCTGTCCTCAGCTCTTGGAGTGAAACAGGTGTGCCAGGAGGCAGGAAGAGGCTCTTCTCACAGCCCTCTCAAATCATAAACATGACTGCTGCTGTATTTCAATTTGCAAGATGATCTTGACATTGCCCACCCCTTTGCAGGCAGAGGCTGATGATACATGGTGCCACATTGCCCTGGTAGCATTGGCACCAAGCAGGTGAGAGTGACTTGCCTTGGGTTTCCAGCACCTTCTTTCTGCAGGGAGTTGAATGGCTCTGGAGAACAGGTACATGAAGGGAGCAGGTAGAACAGAGAGTCAGAGTTGCAGCAAACATGAGGGTTGTAGGAAAGGATATTTAAATCCTGCTTGGGCTCCCAAAAGTATGAAGAACAGCAGGGACATGAGCAGTGGCTGCGGGAACAGCACAGGGTGCTGGCAGGGGGAAGGGATACCTGCTGCTTTCCACTGAGGTGCTGCTCGAGCTACAGTGGAGTGAGGAATGGCAGCCAGAGGAGTCACACAGCATTAAAAAGGAGTCATTGGCCCCACAAAGCACGTGTGGTGAGGGAAAAACTGAGGTAATCAGAGGCAAAGGACCGAATGGGGACAAAACCAGCAAATGCATGGAGTACAGGGAGAAAGATTGCATCTCTCTGGGGGTGGAGAAGGAATTGTTGGTGAATCCAGGGCATTTGCTGTCTAATTCATTGCTGGTGCTCTTCTTCTTGAATAACATTATGAACACCAAACTTTGAAGTTCCATTTTCAGAACAGTAAAATCACTAGATCAGAAACACAAAGAGGGGGGAAAGTACAAACAAAATTTCATAGGCTGCAGAAAAACTGTCTTGAGCCTAAAACGTGTCTATGGATCTACCATGTAGCCCTGCACACATATGTACATATAACATATATATGTATATATATATATATATATATATATATATATATATATATATATATAACATATAAATAAGTATTCCCATTTTTCATTGGCGCAGAAGAAATTTAAAGTTCCAGCGGTTACCAGTAAACAGAAGTTTCCTGGAACCTTTTTAGCATGTTATTGCAGTAAGAGCTGTTCAACATCAGCAACAGATGCACATTGTGTACAAATACAAAATACATTTATACCCTGGCCAAGTAGTTAATCACAAACAATTATGTGAACAATCTCAGTTAATGTACAAGTTTGTCATCCATATTCATATTTGCATCTTCTGATGGTCTTTTATCACTTGGTGAGATACTTTATCAACTTTTCTTGTTTTGGGAGATGCTGAAGATACATTTGCGAAGGAAGAATGCAATGATTCTGCGTGTTCGTGGACTTGGCAGTGCTGGGTTAATAGTTGGACTCAATGATCTTACAGTTCTTTTTCAACCTAAATGGTTTTATGATTTTGTGTTTAGGCCAGAAGGCCCTGATAGTGCCTGTAACTGTTTCTTGAAAATTCTATTATTTTTAATAGGCAGGCAGGAGTGAAGCAGCTGCTTAGAGCCAGGTATTTCTGTTTACCACTCCTGTGGCTCCCTGTGATGGCAATCTGAGGGCTTTGCTCATGTTTTTGGTTTTGTTTTTTTTCTTTTTTTGGCAAAGCTGTGCACAGTTTATTGCATTTGACTTTAGGTTCAAGCAGCATTCTGTAGCGCTGTCAAGAGCTGAAATGTCAGAATGAAATACTGAATGCTATTTCCTCAGAAGCTTGGTGTCACAAATTATGGAGGCTCCAGGCTAAGTGTCTGCAACATTTCCCGTGATTGCTGCAGCGGAGCCATGCTCCATTTTTAAATACATTGGTCACAGGTTGATGAAACCAATTTCTCTGAGAATCTTTTGCTGTCACCAGGTAGAAGATATCACCCCCCAAGAGAAAAAAAAAACCTAAACAAAATTACAAACCGCTCACAGAAAAAAAATCTAAAAAATAATTATAAATGGTAACAGGATACCTGTAGCCAAGCTGAGATTGATGCTGCAGCTTCACATGCAGTTGTGTCAGTTTGGTGCTAGTGTAGATGTTTTTCCTCCCACCCAAGTTGGCAAACGTTGAATGTGTTGTTCAAGCTTTCTTTCTTCCCTCCCTTTTGCTCTATTTTAATTCTGCTGCAAACTTAACCTGCCTTATTCAGATTTGTAATGGCGTGAGGCTTATGTGCTAGCTGGGACATGCAAGTACCTGGAGTCCTAGAAATGCTCATAATTTGCATTCTTAATGAAACATAATTTAAAATCCTAAATATAGAAAGTTTTCTATAACTGAAATGGATTAAGCCAGCTCCTTTTTCCCAGATCTCAAACATCCCTGTCAGTCCATAAGTTTTGGAAGAAGCCCTGTAAAGCCCTGAGACAACTGCTTGACAAAGGAGAACCAGAAAACCAAACAAAGATCTTTCTGTTGGGTTAAATTCAGAACATGTTGATGGGTCCTGCACAACAGCAGGTCAAACTTGTGTAGGAACCTTAGTTTTTTGCTAATCCCTTATTGCTTTCTGATCTCTGGATCCAAGATAGGTATTATGTAATGCTTCAGAAGGGCAGGTTTTTTAAACTTTAAAGTTTTGCATTAACTACCTATGCTGTCATCTTTTCTGCTTTCTTTTCTCTATCAATTTAATTTCAGACTATTTCCTCAAAACCATTTTTGAATGCCCTGGATTAATGGGGCATTATTCCAAATGACATGGTAATTCTTCACCATGGAAAATGCTTTTTAGCTGGTTCTACACCACAAATTGCATCCTTGCCCCCAATTTTTATTGGGCCTTTGAGCAATAGTATGATATAGGCAACAAGTATCTCTGCCAATTGCCAGGTGTTATTCTCTCATTATGACAGAGGTTTTCTGCCTGCATCGCTTCAAAGCCTTCAACAACTAGCTCAACTCCTGCTAATGCTAGAGTTTCAGCAGCCTGAACTCCAGGAGGTTCAGCTGTATTTCTCTACATCCTGACACTGTCCTGAGCACACTCTTCTGTCTCTCCTATTGTTTGCTTCACCTAACTCAGTGCCCTATGGCTTTGCCTCCCACCAGACAGATCCAGTGTAAAATTAAGTCCTTACTACCAAGGGTTTTCCTCCAGAGAAATTTAAGAAGCTGGATTAAAGTAGCTAACCACAGCTTACTTAGGGACAGGATCCTAAAATGAAGAAATCAGGCTTGCCTCAGAAAACATGGGAATGACATGAATTGATGGCAGCAGTCCTTCTCACTGTCTCCCACCAAGTCAAATGGCTCCTTTCAGTCCTTCACAAGCACCGGAGTGGTTACCGCTTCCCTGGCACCGGGGTGGCTCAAGGATCCCGCCCAATGCCTGGTCCCAGAGCCTGGCTGCCAAAGGCAAGGAGAGGCTGGGCCAGAGCACAGGTGCCCACGCAGGCAGCCAGAGCCATTTCATCCTTGCGCCCCACGCCGCAGGCTGGCGGCTGTCGCGGCTTCTTCCCCGGTCACACCCTCACACACTCCTTCATGCCCGTCTGCCTTTTCCTCCACCCACTACCTGCATCAGAAATTTGATTTCTGCTCCCCTCCACCCGTTTTTTTTTCACCTCAAAGCGATAGCAATTCCTGGTGCATTTATCTTGGATGATGTGGTTGTTGTAAGATGAGGTACCTGCAGCAGCCAGTCTGCGGCTGATTTGAACGCAGGCGAGTCTCAACAATGAGCTTAAAGGAGGGTGTCAGGTATAAATCTTGTCTTCAAACAGCCAGGGTGCATTCCAGACTTCAGAGACACCTCTTTGTGTGGAAGGTTGGTTGGGTTTTTTTGCCTCCTTTTTTCTTTTTCTTGGACCTGGAAGAGGATGAAAGTGACGGGGTGTGTGCATTCGTTTAGGCTGATAATGAGAGTGGGGCTCACGGGCATAGTAATTTGGCAGCCTCTTCACTTCCTGTAACAGTTTCAAAAAAAAAAAATCATTCAAGGGCTGCTTAAAGACAAACATTTTTTGTTTAACTACTGATGGCTCATTTTCTGAACACCCATGCAATTAATCTTATTTGTATTAAAGAGGCAGGCTGCTTTTTGTAAGGTTTTCTGAGCTATAATTAATGAAGATCAAAAATGTTACAGAGACATAATATTTAACTTTTCATAGATGCAACTGCACAACATCTGCAGCAATTAGAGAAGCAAAAGAAAAAGGCATTGTTGGGGTTTCTGTCCCTTCAAAGTGTCTTTGTTAAGCCTCTTCATTATTCTAACTGGGAATGTAATTTTTGGTGAGGAGACTAATCAATACTAAAACCACAGATCTTTTTTTTATATTGCATTGATTGTCAAACACATAGTTCAAAAATATTATCAGCTATGTCAGACTTGTGAGAACCAAGCCCATGAAGTTGAGTGAAGAGATACCTGTATTGCACCTTGAAGAATCAGATCCAAACAAGAGTTTTTACTGCTTCCATAGTAGTTTTCAAGCAAATGCATGAGTGTGTTAAAACTTCAAAAGGATCATAACAGTTTCATGATTTTACATGTAAAAAATTCTGGATGTTTTGCCACTAGGAATTCTGTAACACAGATTATCTTTTAGCTGGGCTGCTTAACACATAATTAGTTTTTAATCAGTAGTAGCTTGTTTATCTCTGGATGATTAAATGAAGAACCCTGGAATGCATCACTTGAAGACATATGACAAGAAACATGCATAGTTCTACCTTGGCACTAGCTGCCTCCCACTTCACCAACCTTTCAGCAACTCTAGCAAAAAGAAAGTCTGGTTTTCACTGGCTTGAAATCAAAATGTGGATGGCTCCAAGTGTGTCACTTGGATTCACAAGGCAACGTCAGCCTTTGCCTTTACAACAGACACACAACATCCTTATGCCAGGGATTGCCTGTTTCATATGCATGTGGCATCCTGCTAGCACTTTGTTAGATTAAAAAAAAAAAAAAAAAAGCTGCAGCTGCATCATTCCTATTACCATCTGAACTCTCCTTACACTGCTAAAGCAAAATTATCTCTGTCATCTCTGTGATCTGCAGTTAAGTTTGATGTCAAACATTGTTTGAGGAACAAGCTATCATGGTGTGATCCCAAAAACCAAGAGAGGCACCATCTGATGTGTACTAAACCACATTTAGAATGAAAGAAGAATTAATCTTTGTCCTTTCATTGTGGATGCAAGTGTCACATGAAAGGTGACATATGAAGAACTTACAACCCATGGATATCTAATGCACCATAGCTGTACCATGAAAAGTGCTACCTGATGACAAATGCCTCCATTTCCAGGAGCAAAAAACTGCATGTCTAGAAGCCTGGAGGCAACTATGAGCAAGGGTTCTGGGCAGTGCTGAGCACCCTGCTGCTGTGCCCCAGCAGCCTACAGTCCAACTACTCCTTCCCAAGGAGAGAGCAGCCCAGTATCCTTGTGTCTGGGGGTCCTTGTATTTAACCCATGCTTGATGTCTGAAGATAGATAGGTTTGGTTTGAAGAAATGTTTGCAAAATTAAATAATGGAATTGCACATGCTGATTGCATCACATTTATTTCTGTTTACTTTGTGACTCATAAGCTTCCTGATTATATGCAAGCAAAAAAGGCTAAAAATTTCTTGTATTTCAGTGTAAAGTTATCCATCATAAACAAGAGACATCTGGTCTCCAAATCTAACCCCTCTCAAGGTTAAAGCCCAAGCAGGGCCAGTGGTTTGAACGAGAGTGATGGGCTTTGTGCAGAGGATGACTGTGGCAGGATGGCTTGGGGGTGTCAGGAGAATTAGCAGCAACATGCTACCTCAGTCATAGCAAAACCAGGCACAAGAAAATGTCAACAGTTTCAGCCTTTTCCTTAATTACAAAATCGTTATACACAAGAAAATGCACACTTCCAGGACCAAAATCTGTACATTCTTTGAATGTTATCCAGGTTTTTACATTTTAACTGAGGTGAACCCCTCCCACAATCCCCCCAGTTACTCATCTTTCCAAGCACTCTTTTATCTTTTATCTTTCAGACTGTAAGATCTCTGAGAAAGAGACAGTCTTTATTTGTGTATGTACAGCACCCGCATATTTAGCACTAAGCTCAAATGTTTGCCTACACTGTAAAGTAGTTGCCAAACTGTGTGGTTTAAGAGTGTGTCAAGGGTATTAATTTCTAACAATTAAGAAGGGAGTGAGAAACAGTGTGAACAAGCTGAAGTTTTTGTTCAAAACAAAGTGATAGAACGTGGAACTCCCTGAAGATTTCAATCAGAGAACCCCAAATGCAGCATTGGTCAGTAGGCAGCTGAGGTTGTCTGTGCAACAACATTTCTGCACCTCTGCTTCTTTCTACCTCATGCTATGTGTATGCTAATCACAGCCATCTTCATGAAAAGGTTTTGATAAGGATGTTCTCAGGAGGAGTTGGAGAGCTCTGGGAAGCTACAGTCACTGTACTCACACTTAACAGGCTCTGTTTGTTCAGGAAAAGGTAGTGTTTGGGGATTTTTCTTTACCTGTTCTGCCTGTCCCCTTTCATCCAGAAGATCTACTGTGTGAGGCCCCAGATTTTTGATCCTGCCCTCAAAACGCAGGCCTGCTTCAAAGTCAGAGGAACAGCACCTTTGATGGCTTTTACTTTTATACCACACAGCCCCTACACATATATGTTCTGTTTATAGGTAAAAACACAGCTGGTTTGACTCTGTATGGCAATTTTCACATGACATGATTATTTTTTCTGGTGACTTGCAAGAGTATGAAGTAAGTAGAAAAATAGTATTTTCACTCTCATATCATGTAGAAATAATTAATTGCATGGCCACCAGCCACTGGAAGTTTGTATCTGCCTTCTTTCCCCGAAAGAAAACAGGTTACCATAATAACCTGAAATCAGAAAATCACCCTGCATCTTTCTTTTATGTGGTCTCAAAGATGGGATCTTTTAGTGTTGTTTTTTTCTGCCTGTGATTTTAAATGAGTATGAGATCCTCTGAAGAGCTGCATTCATTTGCCTGCCTACGTGTGGCTACTGCTTTAAGCTGTGCTATGTAAGATGTCCATGTGAGCTTGGCAGGTCTGACATAGGACCTTGAGGGAGCCACTCACTGCCTTTTGAAGTGGCACATTGGGGTCAGGCAGAAGTCCACAGGACATCTCAGGCGCCACCACCCCCCTGTATGTGGGCAGCTGTGTTGAGCCTTGTTGAGGCCAGCAACAAGAAGAATTGCTTAGTTAACAGATCCAGGAAGCTCCTGATCCACTGCCTGGTCTCTAGACAACTTCCTTTTCCCCAGGAATATCATACATTTCTTATTCCTTGCTTTCATGGGTGTTCCCAGCTACCCAAGTAAATACAACTTTTACATTTGCCACTGCATATAGTGGATTCCTACATTGAATGTCAATATGATCACTTTGCAGCATCCTAGTAGGGTTTCAAAATTATGTAGGTAATTTATTATCACAAATATGAACTGATTATTAATGCCTAGCAAACTTCTATGAAAATCACAGAACAGAATATAAAAAATTGGCTACAATATAAGATCAAAGTAGGGGGTTCTTGAGTGTGCGACCCAATAACATCCAATGTCCAAAAAGTAAGATCACTCTATTTTAAAAATATATAAATTTTCTATGCCCTGTGAAAATTACCCCATGTTTCCAAAGATGCCTGGAAGATGATCAGGCTTTGACATTACTGAATGAGTAATATGAGGTATACTTCAACATATAAAATTGCTAGATAAAGAAATGGCACCTATCTGGTAATATAAACTGCTTTTTTTCAAGCCTGAAAAAAACCAGTTTATATTACACCTATTGCAGTGTCTAGATATTTACACCAGCTCCTTGTTCAAACCTTCAGCTTAGTGTTATCATCTGGAATTTCAGAAAAACAGGACCTGTCTTTAAGTCAAACCTCACTTCTCTGTGGACCCATTTCTTTATTAAAGACATATGACAAAATGAAGTTCAAGTGTATCTACATCTGAGGCAGGTCATGGATTTGTTTCTCACAGTGGCAGTAGGCTAGTGAGGATCAATGTACAATATTGCTTGTGAGGAGTAATCACATTTAAAAATCTAGCAGAGAACTACCTCTCTTACATTCTTTCATGCTCTGGATCCTGTATTTTTGGTATTTTAAAGGAACCATCTTTGTGCCCATTGCACTGAATCCATGAAAAGCAAATTTGAGTCTGTGATGGCATTGATCTGCAGTAATGAAGTGCTTATAAAAAACATTGTTTGCTTTACTTTGCACACAGTGCTACAAGGTAATAACACAAGAGCTGCCATGAAACAGTGTTCCCAGGGCAGCTGAGCCTTGGAGAGCCCATCTTCTTGGCGATCCCCATAGAAGTCAGTGTGGAGCTTTTACAATAGGAACTTAATGTCTTTTTTAAACATAGGCTTAGGACGGCTGGCAGTTCAGAGGAAGCTTTGTGAGGGGTGAAGTCTGGCACATCTGGGGACTGTCTGTATGTTGGTCTCAGTGCCTGAAATGTGTCAAGATGAGGACCAGTCTCCTCAGCCCTGTGTCCATCACCAGAGTTCTCCAGGCCACTTTTGCAGAGGCGTTTGTGTTAATGTTAATAAAGATTACACATAGAAAGGAGTTTTTCAGCCAGTTATTTCTTCACAGGCACACACTCAAAACCTGTTAACACTGTTTCTAAGTAATTGAAACAATTTATAAATTCAGTTCTAATTCAGAAAGGGTTTTAGACAGTATTACTGGGAAACAGCTTTGGAAAATACAAAGCAATTCAAATGTAGGAGTTGCTATGTGAAACAGTTTGCATATTTATAGTATTTTACCTGATTAAAATGCTTATTTATTTTAAGGGGAGCAAAAATCTTTCCCACAACCATGGGGAAACCCTTTTGGCCAGGCCTTCTTTGTATGCACCGTTTCATCCAGTCTGAGCTCAGTCCTCAATCTGGCCAGTAAAATACCCTGGAAGTATGTCCTTATGCCCTCCAGTCATGCTAGGAAAGCATCTGCTGCCTGGAGGCACAGACTGCTAGACCTGTAGCAGCCCCACCAAGCCAACTCCATCTCCAAAGCAGCCATGTTTGCTCCAAAGGCCGAGGAAAGGAGTGCTTGGCTTAGTGGATTTTCATCCTTCCTAACCAGACAGCTGCTGTCTTTGCTCACCCCAAAGCAAAAAGAAGGTAGGGGAGCAGCTCAAATAACAGCACCATGGCTTTAGAACCTAGATTGTAGCAATCCTGGTGTTCACTGTGTGAGCCAAGTACCTCAGACACGTGAGAGCACTGAGGTGCCCACAGAGTGTCCCTGCTGAAGAGCCTGGCAAAGGGGCACCAGGGAGGGTCTCCCTGAGGTGCCTTTGTTGAGAAGGAGGGTGAACTCCAGAGCATTCCCTACCTGCTCTCTGGCATGTCTGTGTAGGGTGCTTGGGGGGAAAATACGGGCTTTCTCAGGATCACTGCTCAATGCCATAATGGATGGCTAATTATAGGTTTTACAGTGAAAGAAGCAGCCCCACAGAGATCTTAAGCTACTAGATTTCCAGTAGAGACGTTATTTCTGGGATATTATTCCCACAGGCCAAAGTACAATTACAGTGTTGGTTTATGTTTCCTTGCAAAAAAAAAAAAAAAGTTAAATGAGCAAAGTGTACAGTTTTAAATTAATCTTCTTATCGAAGACTCACTTAGACAGAGTTACACCTTTTGCTTCCTCCTTGTAATGTCAGTGATATCTGGGAAAGTCTCTGGTTGAATCTTTGCACAGCACAGGGTAAAGGGCCTGAGCAGGTACTGGGTGGCAGGCTTGGTCCTGCCAGGTTGGATACTTTCTTTGAAATCATCAGGCAACCTGATCCTCTATAGTAAATGAACAGAGAAAGAAGCCTTTTGCTATGCAGTACTCCTCCAAAACAGCAAAGAGAAATTAATGTTGTTTCCTCTATACATAGAAGAACAAGTTCTTGAAGGAAGTCGGGGGCTTACTTCATTCATATTGGGAGCCTTGAAATATTGTTATTTGCACCTGACTACTCTAAGGGGAGATAATTGCAGTACAACTCTTTGCATGCATCCTAATAATTGCCTAGAAATATTTTCCCATAAGTTGTCCATAACTAGCCTCTCCCTAAAAGATAAATCATGTGAGGAAAAGATTGAGAAAAATTAGCTCTGATTTCCAAGAAGTGAGAAACCATTTTGCCCTCACCAAAGTGTCACTTCCTTGGGCAAAGTGACAGAAAGACAGATGCAGTTTGAAAGCTTTGAGCTATTATGGAAGTGGTCTTTGTTAGGACATATATTTCTGACTTGAAAATAAAAATGGGCAGAGTTTGGCAGAGTTAGGTTTGCAAGCTGTTTCTTGGGAAAAGGCAGTGGAAGAGAGAAAAAAAAAAAAAAACTATCAGAACTGAGGACTGTGCATGTCTGTCTGGGATAAATTCAAAGCCAGAGCACTGTTTTGAGGGTCCTTTGAGTTCATTCAGGATGTCATTGAAGTGCAGAAGCCCAAGGTTCATATGTCTCCAACACTTTGTGTTGTACTACTGCGAAACAGCATGCAGCAGGATGGTGAGAAGTCATTAAAAATAAGGAAAATAATAGATAGGACCATATTTTTCTCTCTTATTCATCTAACTTCTATCCCAAAATACGTGGAAGGATTTTATAAAGGATGTACAAATTATATGTAATGGTTTTTCACAGCAGCATGCCACTGCCTTTTAAACACAGCACTGTGCTGTGCCCGGAAATACTTTCCATTTCCATGTAGGGTGTGTGTGTTTGGAGCATGTGACTGGAGGGGTAATGTTTTAGGTATAACAAAAATGGGCTCTGGACTGTGCCTCATAGGGGAAGCTCAGAGATTTCATCTAGAAAGAGCAGTGGGACTTTGGTTGCTTGGCCACACTGCAGGGAGTGGGGTGGTCCTTTGTGGGCCTGCATTCCCGAGACTTGAGCTTGATAACATTCCCTTTCTCAAGCACCAAGCATGGTTTAAATAGGATGTCTATTTTCTGATCTTAAACAGCACTGTCAGCAGCTTGATACTTCAAAGACCGTGCTAGGCTGCTGGCTGAGTGCCAGTCCTCTGAAGGAAGAGTGCCCACATCACTTGGCACAGCAGCTGGTGTTTCTCTTTGTCTTGTCTCCAGTCACCAGTGCCAAACCTGCCCCTTTGGTAAAGCCCAGCATCTCATCTAAGGCCGTGCCCACTAACCACAGGCCACATAAACAATAGCCTTTGCAAACATGATTAATTGTCTCTGAGATGTACAGCAGCCTGGGGAGTAGCTCAATCTCTAGCAGAGAAAACCTGTTCCCTGAGATGCAGGTATATGGGAACAAGCAAGAGTGGAGGTGGGCACTTTCATTACAAACCCAAGTAGTCTGTAGCAGAAGCATCCCAACCTCCAGTTCTCTGAACACATTTAAAGGATGAAAGTGAGTGATTCATGTGTAAAAGAGGCACTAGTCATCACTGAATATCCCAGTCTTAGAGAAAGGTGAGTATTGTTTTTAAAGCCTGTTGCTTTCCCAAGATGTCAATTTGTGTGACAGGATGCTAGCTGTATTGTCCAAATGCTCTGTCAAACTCATCACAGTGACAAGGAAATACTGTGCTTCCCACTGAAATTCCTTGAATACCTGGTGCCAGCAGTTCAACTGATAATGCAGAGAGGGATGAAAGCAGATGGCCTTGTTTAGAAGAAGTGACTTTTCAAATGGGCTTTGACAGGCTCCCTTCATCTCTCTGTAACATGTCATTTCAGTGCAAGTAACAGACTACAAATAAACCCTTTGGTACAGCAAAGGCTATGGCACCTCTCATATGTTCTGTAACTGAACTGTTACTTAATTGTTAATGTGCTAGTGATTATTCCATTACTTGGAATGTATAGAGTGTTGTATTTCAGTCTCTGAGCTCAGATTTGGCTATTTTCAAGATACTTTTCAGGTTTCTGATCAAAATGCTAAGTACAGGTTTATGTTAGAGTAGGTCTCTGGTGCTTATAGTGGTATTGTTTTGATAGAGAAATTATAAGACTACTTCCTTTGAGTGCATTGAACACCCACCAGTTTTATCTACATGATTCTCTTTTATTAACTCTGTCAACTGCCATACAGAATGTGCTCTTTGTGTCTCACGTCTCAAATGCAGATGCCTCCAGCATCACTGAGAACTTCGCTGCAGACTTTAGGGGGTTTCACGTGCACAGGTGTGCCTGATGCTTCACCTCAGGAAGGAAGCAGTCTTGTTCATCCCCAGCTGCCAGGCTGTACTTTTCAAACAGGGTTGTTCAGACAACCCACGTCCTCTCAAGTGTCTCAGCCCCTCCTAGTCTAGGAACAGTGGTGTCTATCCCTCCCAGGCTGGAGTCAGGCACCTCAGCATACACCCTGCCTCAGCAGATGGAAGTGAGTGCCAGCACATAGGGAGCATGGGACTGTTCACAGAGACACAGCTGTGTCCCTCTGTGCCTTCCAGGGTAAAAAATGCTGGACATTGCAGGCTTTAAATCCCTAATACAAGAGAAAAATTTCTAAAGGACAGGGGAAAAAAGCCTACCTAGAAAACAAGGCTGGGCTGACTATGTCTGTTTAAAAGCACCATGCAAAGTGTCACCAGGAGCTACTGCATGCACACCATGTAGTTTGCATAGCAGAAGAAATATATCCACGTGGCAACAAGGGCCTCAGCACAGAGCCTGAGGTATGCCTTGGGCTTTGCCTCTCCTGGCTTAGTCCCAAAATATATTAAAGTAGCCTGGAAGGTGTTTTGACTCATATCCAACTATAAGGACTCCAGTGGACCATGGAGGCACACAAGGCAGGGCATAGTAATGGTTACAGGTTTTCTAAGTTATCTGAAGCATCTATGGCAACTTGTCAGACTGATCTATAGGAAGATAACTAAAGTCTACTCAGCTGCACATGAGCTCACCCTCTTAATACAGGTCCAAAGCTTTAGAGAAAAAACATGTTTACATAAGAGAGAATGTCTCTCATATTTACTGCTTCCAAACCGATCTACAGCAGTCAGTCTATCATGGGAATCATCCTTCTGTGCTTCAGCCCCTCCCTTTAAAGCAAGCTCCTAGTATGCAACACAACAAACAATTCTGCCAGTCTACTTACCTGTACACATTATGCTCCAGCCTCCATTACTGCAGTTCACTTCCAGGACAGCCTCCCTTCCCTGCTGGATAACCTTCAGTAATGTGAGGCCAAGAACAAGAACAGCACTGCACAATGGCATGCTGTCTTTGAGCCACCTAAAGAATATGCACCAGGGGTCTGCCTGGATTTCCTATGGATTGGAAAGGCAGCATTAGTCCTTTGTCACACTGTAGAGCAGTTTCTCATATACATATATACATATACATACATGCATATACATATATGCATATATACATATATACATATATACATATATACATATATACATATATACATATATACATATATACATATATAAATACATATATATATATATATATATATATATATATATATATATATATATATATATATATATATATATAGGAAGACCTTGTCTTTCCCTATGAGAGGAGACTCCCCTTTTCCAGCTGCTGCACAGTCAGGAAGTTTCAGATACATCTCAGATAAAGTTGCAGCTAGAAGAGATGCCAACATGCAGGACTTAATCAGAGGGAGGTAGCAGCAGCCATGTCAAGCATGGGAGAACAATTACGTGCGTGGCCCTCAGTGCTTTTGTGGCTTCACAGTGATGTGAGTCTTGGGCTGTTCCAGGTTTCTTCATGCTGGATGTTAAATTAATTAAGTAAGCAGATTGAGAATGCTCTAGCAGCCGCTTTCAGAAGACGCCTTGGAGGTTTAATGTGCTTTAACTCCATGGGTTTAGTTCATATTACCAGTTCAGGTCCTCTCCTAGAATCCCCTCCCCACTTACAAGCCTTTAGTGTTATTTTAGCTTTTCGCTTATGCATTTATCATAATCTGTGAAAATCAGAGCTGACACAAAGACAAAAGTTGTCACATTGAATACATTGAATACATTGTTTACTTGGCTTGAACAGTTATTTTTATAGACTCTCCAGAGAAAGTTTCTAACTCAAATTTGCCAGAGATACTCAACAAGTTTAACTAGAAACTTGGCATTTCTTCTTCCAGAAATTCTTCGAATTATATTTTCCAGCAACAGACTAATTGACAACATCTTGCTTCACCCAGACACACATCCTCCTGCATTAGATTTCCTCAACCTACGAACACGTGGAGTTGATGGAGGTGGTCAGCAGCTGGGCACTGCATTGAGCAGCCAGTAGATGGCTCACCTAGCAGGCACACCGATCAATCCCCCAAATTCAATTTTGTGTAAATGAGGAATAAAATTCCTGCCAGCTTGTGACAAGAGCGATTCTTCATTCCTAGACTGAGATTTCTCTAGTGTTCTGCACTGTATATTTTACATACTGAATCTCTCACCATTTTAATTTTCGCCAAGGCTTTCATGCTGTTCTAAGGGAAACAACTGCTCTTTTTCAAACCAGTGGGACGAGACAGCGTGTTTGACAGGAAAAGCCTAAAATTTATGTTTCTCTTGCTTCATGCTTAGACTTGAATTTACCAAAACAGCTTCTCCAAGAGGTAATAGTTCCTTGTTATTTATATCCACTGAACACCACAGTCACCTGTGTGATCCAGAACTGTCTGTGTCTGACTTATTTACATATTGATAGCAGCAGACATTTTAACCTGGAGAAAGGGTAGAATTACTTTAAATTTTAGTTGTGACCAGTAAGGGATAACCACCTTGCTGCAATTTTTAGCTTAGAAACACTACCTCCCAAAAATTTGGGCTAGGTGAGTTCACCAGCACCATAAAATACTTTATGAATTTTGCCTTTGGACTCCAGAAACCATGAACTTGTTTGCAAGAGCTCTGTAGCTCTGAAGCTGCAAAGCAATGCTTCTAGGTATAACAAATTTGTTAATATTAGTGTGATTTGCTATCTACAGTGTAGTGAAGGTGGAAGGACATGAAGAGACATGGTAATCCAGCAGCCATGATTTCAGGGTGGTCAAGGTAACTGGCCACAAAAAATGAGCTGAGTTCTGCATCCTGGAAACATGTTTATTAAAACTAAGTTTAATTTAAGGTGAGATTACTTCCAACATCTGTTCCAGCTCTAACAAAGACAAAAGAATTGGCTGAGGGTTAAAGTCTGGCTGTCCTACCAGCCACCAAGGAGGAAAGCTGTTTATAAAAGGGAAAAAATAGCCTCAAAATTTCTCATTCTATGAAGTCTCATCCATTCTGTTTCCAAATTGTAAAACATTTTAGGTTTTAAGGAGTAAACAACGTATTTCTGCTTCTGGTTCTTCAAAGCTATTTGATGGATTTACCATTCTCAGCTCTAAGACAGTGGGTTCACTGCATGTCCTGCCTTGCCTCCTGTCTCCTCCAGGTGTGTGGACACTGAGCTCTGTGCAGGCAGCAGCACCAGCTCCTCTCAAGCCCACATGTTGCCCAGGAGCACCCAGCATCAGTTCTTTTTGGGCTGGTTACCTTTCTAAACCACAGGCGCCCTATCTGTGCCACGCTTCTCCAATCCTCACTGCTGTACATGCCTGTCCCATCACAGATCACAGATCTGATCTGCAGGCATCACTTTGCTGGGTATAAGGTTTTTTCCTAACTTGCCCTGCAGAAACAACACACACATGTTTTTAACATAAAATGTAACTAATTAAAATATATCAAGTTGATTTGGGAGGTAGCTCTCAAAATCTGTCCTGTTCAGGAGGGGAGGTTACTACACCAACTGACTCCAGGCAGCACCTCAAGGTGCTCCAGAAAATACTGAAGGAGATATTACCAGTATGGCCTAGTTGTGTGTGAGCTGATTCAGACAGAGAAGGCTTCTCCCATTTCTCCAGCTGGCTTTCATGTACATACAAACTTTTCAATCAACATAAAACAATATGGTCCCATCCCATCCCAACAGCTAGAATTGAGAGTTGCTGGCAGAAAAGACACGGTCTTTCCCCATCCTGTACTTCTCCAAAAACATTCAGTTAGCACTGCCTTGTTCATGTGATGGTGTAAGCAGAATTTTGACCTGTTTGACTCTTTCAAAGCAGATACTTGACTCCAACTAGTGCTTTCTCAGGGTGCAAAGTCAGGTGAGCAATAATATACCTGCATGGCACTCCAGTATGTTTTCAATGCACTATCTTTTTAGGAGACTGAAAAAAAAGCAGAAAGCTAAAAACATATATTTTCATCATCTCTCTTTTGCCCTTGGGGCTTCATTTAACTGTGACCTGTAAGATGGGGTCCTTTAAAATTTCACCCCCTGCATGGAAAATTCCCTCTCTGATTGCCCTAACTTTGATTTAGTAGGGGGCACATAGTTTAATGATGGGAAAATATTAGGGTTTGTATGCAATCAAAGCTTCCCATATTTCTTCTAAGTTGTTGATCTTAAAGGTACAGAGGTGCTGGCTCTGGAGAAGCAGTCACTGCTTTACACTAAAGAAAGCCTCTGAGAAGCTCAGTGTCTCCATGTGAAAGACATCCTTCAGTCTTCTACACAGAAAAAAATGTAGCCAACACGAAGCCATTGCCAATGTACTCCAAAAAGACAAGATATAAGTTTCACTATGACATTTCCTGGGCTCTACTCATTACATATCAGTCTGCTTTGCTTTTACACTCAGGATGGCCGGTAAATGTAATTAGTGACCCCATTTCTCCCAGGTCACTTAAGGAGTTAACCAAATTTTAACACAATTATTCTAAAGAGCAGTTAAATATCTGCAATGAATATTTGCAGACATTGATAGTTTTATGTTGTTTTGTTAAAATAGATGTTATCTATTAAGGCATCATCCAGTAGCTTGAGCTCAGAGTTGGCCAACAAGTGACATAGGAGATACTTGGAGAAGTTAATGGACATAGGGGAGCAATTTCCCAGCTCTGTTTAAAGTAGAACTGTTCTTGCCAGCCCTCAAAACTGTATTCTCTCCTGACCATGCAAGTGTGTTGCCTGTAAAACATTCAGTCTTCAAAAAAGAGACATTAGAATTTGAGGATAAAAGCAGATTTTGTAGTTGAAATATTGCAAAGATATTCTGCCAGAAAAATCTTTTTCAGCAACTTGAGCATCCAACTCAAAATAGCAGCTCGTGTTGCTGGAGTCACTGCTTTCATCCAGCATCACAGCAAAAAGATGTGAGCTGGCATGGCTCAGCAGTCTGCAGGAGAGATGATGACAGCTTTCTGAGGGTGCAGATTGCTTTTGTTCTCCAGATAAAAGTCCTCTTACCATAGCAGTCTCAACATCCCCTTTACCAGCCTGGCAAAGCTAGGAGCATGAAGAATGGGAATGTGTTGCTATGGCATCACTGGCAGAACAGAAAATTCAGCCGAGTTTACTCCAGCAGAATGAAAAACCCAGGACAGTTGTTAGGCACAACTGGAATGTATTTGCTGGGGTATAAATAGAAACACTGCAAAACTGATATATGTCTTGCAAATGCAAGATATTTTTTCTCATCTTGGTAGTAATGCCAAATATCTTATGGGGAAGAAACGAGAAGAGCAAGTTGAAGACTTACCAGCTTCAAACTTGTAGCAGCTTAATAAAATACATGAGATTTTAGTCTTCAGCAGATCCCTAGCTGAATTCAGGACCTTTATTCTCTCAGAATTTCATTTAGGGATGTGTGAAAAAGAATTTATAAACTTTTTTATGCAATGCTCTATCCAGGGGGCCAAGGCTTTCATAGAATTACTCTGTTCAGCTTTAGACATTCATTTCAAGAAAGATGAGGTCACAGTGGAGAACATCCAGGTAGAAGCAAAAGCAGACAGAGCTCTAGAAATCATGGGTAATGGTGCAAGACTGGATGAATCAGAGCTGTTTTACATAAAATATGACCAAGCTGAGGTCACAGATACCTAGGAGACTATTGCAGAGCAGAAGGAAATAATCCTTCATGTCTGTGGTGGGTAAGAAAAACAGCAGCAGCTCCAAGTGAATGAAGAGAGATATGCAGATGAGACATGCAGAGAAGCTGCCTAACAGCAGGAATGGAAAAGCAGTAGAATAAAGAGATGAAGGAAAACTGTGTAGTCTCCGTCACTGGAGGTTCCCAAGATGCAGTTAGATAAAAGTTTTTTGGTGTGGCAGAGAATGATTCTCTTAGTATGAATCAGAAGGGTGACTTCTCTGAGTGTGAATCAGAAGATAATTTCTTGAGGTCCCATCTTGTCCTGGTGTTTTTTTGACAACTGAATAATTTGATAACTTTTATATAAAATAAGCACTTATCACAGAAACATCTTTTTTCTTTTTCTGACAGGATGTACTTTAATGTACTAATACAATGAATTATCAAAGGTCTGTATAATTCTCTGCAGAATCTGATGGCTTTATGGTCTGGTCTTTTTGGGTGTGCCTTGGAGGTACATATACTTTTAAAGAAAGTACAGCTGAGAAGATGCAAGAATTTTGTTTTAATTAGGTTAATTCAATGTAGTTCTGAGATTTGTTTCAGTGTAAACTTTATTCTATTAACATTACTTCATCATCAAAATTGCTTTAAAAAGTGGGAGATGAAGTATAGGAAAAATATCCATTCTGGCCTTGCAAAAGGAATTTTTATGTTAAAATACTTGGCCACAAATATTGCACACACAGACACAAACTACAAAGCTGTCAGTTGTGATAGAAATGAAATATAGGGAGAATTAATTCCTTCCATGTTTAGTAATAAACTGCATGAAGGCCATACGATGGAGATGCAATATGCACACCAGTAAGCATCTATGGTCCAAGTTTTCCAATAAAGATCCATGAGAACTGAAGAAGTGTTTGCAGTATCATCTGAATTGCAGGCACCTGTAATCCAAGGAGACCCTTCAGCTTCTCATTGCTGCAATTACAGTGAATTCTTAAGTGCCAGGACAGTAAAAAAAGCATTTAAATCTACAGCTGTAAGCTATTCTTCTTCTTTCTTATAATCCTGATAAATATGAATTATCCATTAATTGCCAAAATTATTTTTAATCTTCTTAGAATTATCTTAGCTAGTTTTAGCTCTGCTTTCTGCCCTGCACTGCTGTGCTATCCACAAGCTGAGTGGAGTGACCTACCTCCAGCCTGACATGTAGCATTTCTCCTCCACCAGGGACCTACTGCTCTGATCCCAAGAGCCCATCTCTCCCTCCCTGGCACATCCCACTTCACCCCTCATCCTGCCATAACCCTACTACAGCTGCTAAGCTGTGTGGGACCTAGTCAGGCCATTTCTCTGAGTGCCTCCTCAGCCCTTCCTCTCTTCCTTGTGAAGTCCAAGTGCGATCCACCAGCCTGTGGTGAGGCCAATCTGTTCTTGGCTGCAAGGCTCACCAACAAAGCTCTTCATGGCATGTCCAGCCCTGAAAAAGAAAACAAAGCAAAGCAAAGCAAAACAAGGCAAAACAAAACAAAACTCACAAAGCCCAGTGAGAACCTCCTCCTCCACAGGCTCCAAACATCCAGGGACTGATGAGTAAGCACAAACTGATGAGTAAGCACAAACTTCCAGCAAGTTCTGCCTCTTCGTAGCCTAGAGGGATGCTAAATAGCTCTAACACTTCTGCCCCAGTCTGCTCTGAAACCTGCTCAAATATACCCAAAGGGAAAAAAGAACAGTGACTGGGATTAGTGCAAGTCATCCAACACAGGTATAATCCTGGTGCAGGTATCAGAATCTTTAAGGTTGGAAAATACCTCTAAGAGCAGAGCCCCACTGTTAGCCCAGCACTGCTGAGTCCACCACTAAACCATGTCCCCAGCTGCCATATCCACATGATTTTTTATCACTTCAAGGGATGGTGACTTCCCTGGACAGCCTGTTCCAATGCTTGACCACCCTTTCAGCGAATAAATTTTTCATAATATACCATCTAAACTTCCCTGGGTGCAATATGAAACCATTTCTTCTTCTGTTGCTTATCACTTGGGAGAAGAAAGAGACCTCCAAATGGCTACAGGCTCCTTTCAGGTGGTTGTAGGTCCCTTCTGAGCTTCCTCTTCTCCAGGCTAAACACCCTCAGCTCCCTCAGCTGCTCTTCATCAGGTTTGTGCTCCAGATCACTGCCCATTTACCAGCTTCACTGCCCTTCTTTGGACACACTTCAGCACCTCAATGTGCTTTTTGTAGTGAGGGGTGAATATGTTACATTTCTCTACCTGTCTGAAACAGGACAGAGGGAAGCAGCCATCTCACCTCAGCCATGCAATTGCAAAACCATTATGAGGACCCCAGTGAGAGCAGGTTAAGGCCCCAGTGAGAGGGTGACTGAGTTACAAAAAGCACATGTCTCTCCCAGGGACATGTCCTGGGCAGTCCCAGGCTGCCTGCCAGCTCAGGCTCCCCTGAGCTAACCGGTTCCTCCACATGCACTGCTCAGGGCAAGGGCTTCACTTGGAAAGGCAGGTCCTGCCCAAGTGCCTTCTTTCCTGCCATGTAATTCCTGTGTTTCACCTATGGTAGCTGCTCTGTGTATATGTATCCCTCAATTTCCAGCTCCTGGGTTCAGGCCAGAATACCTGTATGTCTTCCTTCAGGTTGGTGTGTAACTAAGTTTTGTCCTACTGGCTAATTCATGGCTCTAATTCTTGTCACCATCCCTAGGCACTTGGCACAGCACAGTGGAGCCCTGCTGGGGAAATGTGAGTGTCTCTCTGTGCTGCCATGAGCCAGACATCCCAGCTTTCTGTCAAGCTGTCTTTTACCATGCCTGCAAGAGTTTGAGCCTCATCACAAGGCTGGTTTAAGGCTCATCCTGTTCCTCTCCCACTGCCCAGCACAGGATGGCTCCAGTTCTGCTTTGTGAAGTAGCCTCAGCAACCCAGTCCATTCCATCACGCTGTGATTGCTCCCAAGCCTGGAGGCCCTATGCACTCTGATTACCTCCAGACCTGGAGGCCCCATTCCATCATCCAGATTCATGTAACCCAAACTCCACCAGGCAACTGGCTATGGAGCAGCCAGCAGGCAGGACCCCACCAAGGGCCACTGCAGCCTGTGCTCTGCTGCCTTCCAGTTATCCCACATTTCCCATTCCTGTTTCTACCCTTGGCACCCTCTCTCCAGAGCAGGCTCCTGGTCTGGACAGCAGCACTCCATGCCAAGGCTTTTGCCCTGGTTTCTGCTTCTGCCCAGCTTCATCCCTCCTCCCCAGCTGCCCTCCAGTCTTCATTTCTCTTCTAACCAGAGAGCACAGAGCGCCGTCCCACCCAAACCCTGGTATAGAGGTGTGGCAGCACCCTGTGGGGTTTAACTCCTAGGCAGAACTCAGGATAATTAAGGGGCCAGATGGATTCCTCACAAAGTTTGGCGGCCCTGGGAGAGCTGGGATGTGCATACATTACCCTGCAGTCCTGCACATGGCGTTCTGACACCACACAGCTCCTGGTTTCGTGCTGTTCCAGGCAGCCTCTGACGGATACAGGTCTGCAGCGTGCACACAGGACCTTTGCCATGTCAAAATGCCTGCAAGCAGCAACCACCCATGTTGGCAGCTATTAGGTTTCTATGGAATTTTGACAAGTCTCCAGGTGAAGATCAAACCATCTCAAATCTCCTGAGGGGCTAAGAATTTAAAAAAAAAAAAAAAATCCCACACCAAACTGATTTCACATTTCAGGATTCCCTGCAGCTTTGTAGCTAATTTAGAATCTGTTGATCCTGGTGCCAATACATAGTTTAAACTATCTCTGTACTCAGACTTGGTTCCATCCTCAGGTTAGCATTGGTTGTTTAGCTAGCAAGTCAGTAATCTAACAGCACATACAGGAGAGATATTTGTGCATTTTTTTCCATTAAGCAGAATGTCTCATGTTAGCTAAACATTTCTCTGGAAATCTTGCTTTCTCAGAAGCAGGTGAGTGCATTATTAATATATGTGCTAATGCACTGCCCCCCAGTGGAGTTGGAATCCTGTTCAGGAGATTGAGCTTTGCCAACATTCACTTGTGAAGTGTGTAAAGAGAACACTCCTGGGACATATGGTAAAACATTAAATTAACCATTGATGGGGCAGTATTAAATCTATTCAAATGTTTTTTATGGGGAGGAGGATTCACATCTAATTTTAAATGTGCAGTACAGTTAGTGCTGTCCCTGCATTTCTCCTTTCTCAGCAAACACTGCAGTTACAGGGAACAGAAGGTATGCAGCTATTTGTGGGTGATGCTTCACATTCCCAAGATTCTAAGAGGAGCTATAGGAAGTTCTCATTTTTAGAGAATAGCCAAGTCTAAAATATCTTAGGGCTGATGAGGTATGACACATAACTATTAAAGCAGCTGTCAGGACCTGTATTTATTCAAAACAACCTTCCTCAGCATCTGGTAGGAAAACATGTCACTTTCTGGTAGGTAACAGAAATACTGATCATACCGGATGTTTCTGGAGATAACTTTAAATACTCCCACTGGCTCCTTGTCTTCCATAGATCTTCAGACTGTCATTGCATCACAGAAGTCCCTTTCCTATCCTCATTTAGTTTTTCTGCAGCAACACAAAATATTATAAAACCTGAGGTTAGGTTCACAACAGTCAGACTCGTGACATGTTCAAAGACTCTCATCAAAAAGTATCTTTACATGACTGTAAATTTTTAAACATAAAACTAAACATGTAGATGATAAAAATCAAGACCATGACATTCATGGTCTTTAAGACTATGTCACTCACTGTTGTGTCAGTTATTCTCGGGTGTCATCCTCTTCATGTTTTCCACAGTGCTCTGCCATATTTTCATCATATTACCTCTGTGTCAGGACAGGGTAGTGCTTCTGAAACTGCATCTCCATGTTTTCTTGGTCCCATGTCACTGGAATGGGATGAGGCAGTAGATGTGCTTATGAGTGATAAAAATATCTTTTCAGCAGCTTAGTTGGGTTGTAGCACCAGAAAAGGCATGTGAATCAGCTAAATGGACAATTAATGAAGTGAGGAGAAGAGGAAATATAAAGCTGATTTGAAATACGGTGTATTTGAAGAGAATATATAGGCTAGGGTTAGTAGTACCCAAGCCAGAGACAGTGAGCAGCTCTCCCCAGGTGACTGGGGCAGGGAGTCACAGACACCTGGCTGTGCACAGGGGGAAATCTCACCTGGCACAGCACTAGCAGCATGAGTGTGGCTTCCTTTCTGCAGATACATTTTCTGAACACCACACAGGCTTGCCTTCCAGGCCATTAGTTTGCCAGCCTGAGCTCCCCACTTCTCCTGTGCTTTCTGCTTTTCTGCTGTCAGCTCAACAGGTGGCAAAGCTTACCTTCATACATTGCAGGGTGCCCTGCAGCATGTGCAATGGTTTCCAGTTACCTCAGTTCCCAGGCCACAGGTATCAAGGCTGAGGCACCAGTGGGAGCCATGGAAGGCAGACCCACACCTGCCCTGACAGGAGGCTTGCTCAGCTACCTGCAGCAAGCAACCCCTGGACACTTCTGGCCCCTTCTTCCAAGATGGGCACTCGTAGTCTATTCACTCACCTGTAAAATCACAGTAGAGACATTGCACAAATTAAATGTGCAATATGTCCTTGGTAGGTAGTACTTGGCTCCTAAGTTCCCCTTGACAGAAAGCTTTAATTCCTAATAAAGAGGGTACCATGTAATCCTTGGTCTTTGATAAAACATTTGACACTCATATGCATAAAGAACGAGACCAGTCCTACAGGTCACATCAAAAGAGCAGCCACTCCTTTTTGAAGTGAATTGAAGACTCCTGCCTGGTCCCTCAAAACCAGTCTTATTTAAGTGAGTGTATTGGGCTGCAAGCTGCAATGACAAGCAGCTGAGTGTGCCATGATGGAAAGCAATAGTTGCTCCCAAACAGGCAGGGTGCAGTCACAAGGAAGGAGGTCAAGTGGTACTTCCACCAGCTGACACTTTGTGTGGCAAGGAGGTGGTGTCTCAAAGTGTTCCTGAGTCGTGTGATGGTGGTGTTGGGAGAATAGGCAAGGAGAGATAGGTGATGTCATTTATTAGACACACTGACATACCTTGTAAAAAACATTTCAAGCCTAGTTCGTTCATCGGTTCCAGAAAGCACCAGTAAAATCCATGCTAACTGCAAGGCACAAGCAAGAATTCTTGGATCAATCTTGTTATGCTAATGAATCCCTCCACATGAGAGAAAAAGGTGGTTAACACCTGTGGAGCATGGGGGGTGTTCCCTGGGAACAAAGTGACAGGCTGTGAGCTCTTGCAGAGAGGAGAAAAAAGGAGAAGGGGAGGAGAAAACTAAAAAAAAAGTTATTAGCACCTGTGTTGTATTTTTAAATATATTATTACATTTCTGGTATTTTGTAATTAACCCAAGTTAATTGTGAGCTCTTGGTTTGCATGTTTCAGCCCAGAGGATAACCAGTTTTAAAGCTAGCTTGCTACCTTGAAAGGCTCAGCTTGACATAGCCTACTAATGGTTTTATCAGATAAGGTACCACTAGGCTTAATGCACTCCTTAATTAGGAATGTAAACACCTTCATTAAAAAAGAAATGAGGGCCTCAGAGAAATTATGAAGAGATTTTATGATTATCGACTCGAAAGAGAAAGTATTCCAACAGAGAAACCCATTTCTCCCTCCTTCTCTAGGAGCAAAGGCAGCATACTTTGTAATTGCAACCCTACCAAGCATGTTGAGCATGAGATGCCACTGCACTAGGACATTCCTGGAGTTTTGGGACATCCTGGCTGAAGAAAGATGTGAAGGCCAGTCAGTCTCTCTGAAGGCATGTGTGTATAAATAGATGTGTTTGTGTACACACTCATGCCTGTAAACATGTGATTCCTGCAGGCATGTCCATGAGATGGGCTGGAACTTCAGCTCTCCTTAGCCAAGGTGATGGTTGCTCCCTCTCCTGCCTGTGCATGTGGTGCTTGGCACGAAGAGCAGCCTCGGCAGGCCGGAGCTCGCCAGTGCCCACAGACAGGGGGTCTGGCTGCTCAGGGTGTTCCTCTGCCCAGCTCTGGCACCGGGAGCTGTGCTTCAGCCTCTGTGCCCCTTCCCCTGGCTGAAGCCCCGGGGGAGCCTTGCCCATGGCATGGGTGGGTGGATGGGGCACACGGGGCTGCTCCCACGGGCCGTGCCCTGCCGGGCCCCGGGGCTGGCTGGTGCTGCAGGCCCGGCCGTGCCCCGCAGCCGCCGCTCCCGCGGGCACCGCACGGCGCCTGCTCGCTGTGTGGGCCCCGCTCCCAGAGGAGCTTCCCCTCCTCTGCTCTCTCTGCCTGCTCTTCCCAACAATGGTGGCCCGGCAGCTCGGGATGAAGCTTTGAATTTAAATGCAGCCAGCCTTTAGTTTACAAAAATAATAAGTCCCCTTCAAACACAGTTATGTAAAAAGTAGAATAATAAAAAACTTAATGTTTGTTGGCAGCATACGTATTCCTTTGTCTGTAAGAGAGAGGCCCATTGACAAACAAGAGGCTTTTCCGGGACTCTAATATCAAGTACCAAAATATACATGGCCACGACATGATACTGCCTCAATTACCTTTGCCAAACAGTGAAGCTGCTGCACCATTGTTTAATGCACTTGTACAAGGGAGGAGAATCCGTGGCCAGGACCCTCCCGATAACATCCTGCCCCACGCAGGGACCGGCTCTGCAGTACCTCCAGAGGCACCACCATGCTGTGCTGCATCTCCCTCCCGCTGCACCCCAGCTGCTGCTCTCTGTGCCTGTCACATGCAGTAATTCAGATGTTCTCGTGTAAACCATGGAAAAAACAGAACTGTGTGTTGATCTCTCTGACAATATTTGGCTTTGAGTTGAGAAATGCAAATGTACTGTAGAGCAGAGAACAGACATTATTTGTTGAATGGTCACCATGGGACTTTTATTCTCTTTACAATTTCAATAAATTTTGTCAATGGTCACTGCAGGGTTTCACCTCAGTTCCTTCATGTGAAGTATTTCTAAATTTCGACCATTATTGTATTAAATTATAATGCAATAATAAATATAATAATCAACCATTATTGTATTTAAAGAACGACACTGTCTGCACTATGGTAACAATCATCTGCTTCCCAAATATTATGATCTTTGAAGGTAATCAGCAGCTCCCAGGAACAAACCCTGAGAAATGGAGGCAAAGTGTGATCTCAAATCCTTATTGGTCCTAATAATGAAAAACAAGACACAGACTGTTCTTACTTTGGTACTTTTCATCTAGAAGAGTAAAGCACAGAAAAAAGGAAAAGGTGTTAGAAAAGCACAATCATTGCTTTGGTAGTTTGTACTTTCCTAATTTTCTGCTCCAAATGGAAAGCAATACTTGTCTCAGGAGAGCTTCTGAATTTAAATTGTTTCTGTATCAGCAGTTTTACCTTGCCCCTTGCAGCAAAATTCCAAAAACAAGTTTCCTGTCCCTTGGGTAAGAGTAGATGGAGAAACTTCTTAGGAAATGGTGATGAAGAGAGCATTGAGCAGATGTGGCACTGAGACAATCCAGGGAATGACTGTGTTGCTGCTCATTAATTTTCATCTTAGAAGTATTAGGCTGGGAAGTCTAGCATGTTCACTTACAATTTTTCGTGGTGATGTAAGATCCTTCCTCCCACTATTTCCATGGAAAGCTCAGATGCCCTCTGGCAGCTCTGAGCTGGCAGCAGGGTGAGCTCACCTGGGTGGTTGAGCAGATCTGCTGGGGAGAAGGGGGTGCAGCCCTAATGTGCCCCCAGCACCACCACCTTTGCCAGTGCTTCTCAAAAGAAAAGACCAAGCCCTCTGAAAACAAGTACCTAAGCAAGGAAACCAGAAGGAATAATATGTCTGTTGTAGCACTTTCTGGAAGACATTGGGAGGAGCTGAAAATAATCAGAAAGTCTTCTTGGAAATCACCTTAGAAAAACAAGCAGAGGTGGAAAGCAAGCCTGTACCACTGAGGAGAATCCTTCTGGGGACTGGCCAAAGCATTCAAGATTTTTTCCCCTGTATTATATATGTGTGTGTGTGTGTGTGTGTGTGTGTGTGTGTGTGTGTGTGTGTGTGTGTAGGAAATATAAGGTTTCTGGGGCTTTTTACCTAACTATGCAGCAGGACACATCACAGATTTATTTATTTATTTATTTAATTTTTCAAATTTATTTATAGTCAAACACCCCATAAGAAAGCAAAAGAGCCTATGTAACTTCTCCTAAGATCAGGGCAGCCTTTTGATTGGGAGAGATGCAAATCCCTTCTCACAATTTGCCCTAATATTTTTCTGTTTTTATAAAGAAAATATTGTTGAATGGTCACCATGGGACTTTTCTTCTGTTTACAATTTCAGTAAATTCTGTCACCAGCTGCAGTAGCCTCCATGGCAGAAGGTCACAAATGCCTTTTCCCTTCAGTATCACTTCCCCACCCAAACACCAGTCTGTTAGCACGAACATCGCTGATGAGGATATGTTGTGGTGGCAGGCTGCAAGATCAATTAATTGCCATTTTCCTGCCCAAAAAACCAATCCTATGCTCAGTCCCCTCTCACATCCCCAAGTGACTTGGAGCAGCACGGAGAGGAGTTGCCTGTGAGCCATGTGCCCTGAGTGGACTTTGGAGTGGGATTGTGTTCCTCCAGCAGCCTGGCAGGGTTAGGTTTGGAAGGGATGCTGCTGGCATCCAATGTAAAACCAATGTCAGCCCGGGGGAGAGGCTGAATCAGGGCTGTGCCAGCAGCAAGGGGCACAGCTGGCTCGGTACCAGCCAACAGTGTGTGCACTGTGGGAAACCCCAGGCTCCTCTCAGACCTTGTTAATGCCCCCTTTCTGCACAAATGTGTGCCAGTCATGCAAAGTGTGTTAGAAAAGCCTTTCCTTCTTTCCTGCTTTTGCTTTGCTCCTGCATGGTAGCCTCTTTTTCCCCCAAAGAATGTTTCATAAAGTCAATGGGCCGCCTACCTGAGAGCTGACACGTCTTTATGTATGGTGAAAAAACGGGTTCAAATATCAACTTCCAGACGTGGTTTCCAAATAGGCAACCCTGTAGGAAGTGGATGGCTTTTCATTAGGTTTGATTGTCCCCAAGTCCTCAAAACACAGTGCCCCCATTAACAAATTAAAGAATCTTTTGTCTCCTCTTGTCAATACTGTTCCCACTGGAAAAAGTATTGTTTCTGTGCTGGATTAATCTATTATTTTTCTGACAGGGTTGCCAGATCACAGGGCAATTAAAGTTTTATGTGTAGCTCGGGCTGTTCTCACTGCCTTTTGATGTTTTGGGTGAAAAGGGAGAATAGAGTTGTATCATTTTAGCACTTTTTACATCTCTCTGAAGAAATTCTTAAAGTATTTGCAAGGTCAAAGTGATAAAGAAACAGTGGGAAACAGTATAGTTGGTGTTGTCCTACGAATGTAATAATGTTCCCTACAATATTTTTTCACAACAATGCAAACTGTAATTAAGGCTGCAAAATAGTTTTCTTCCATCATCTCTGTGTTTCCATTTACTTTTAATTCGCTGAGTTTATTCTGTCCCTGAGCATGCAGTGCCATCATTGTCATTCAGTGATGGGCTTCCCTCCTGAAAGCAAAATTCAGACTGCATCTTTTCTCAGAAGTCTGGAGCCAGGCTGAACTCTGCTGCTGAACTCTGAAGCCTGTGAGGCCCTGCAGTGAGGATTATATGCTTATCTCAGTTAAGAAGGATTTAGCACCATCGGGAGCATACAGAGATTATCTACTGAGCTCATGCAAAAAACTGTGATACTGTGGAAGAGGTGGATTGTGAGGTTCTTCCCATAAATCCTGGGAGCTCAGGACAAGTGCTGGGTTTGCTGGTGGCCCTGTGAAGGACATGAAATGTGCCCACTTCTATTTCTATGAAAGCCTTTGTCTCGCATTCTGCTGTTGTTAGCTGGGGTCTTGGATGTGGATTAATGATTGATACCAATTTGCCAGCTACTTAGGGATTACATTCCTAGCCACTGATAACCAAACTGCTGCTTAGGAAACCCCAGAAAAGAAATGTGTATAGGCCTATTGGAATTGGCAAAGTTGTTTGAGACAGTGGTTGTGCCTTTCCCTCTCACAAGGTTGTTTTCTGTCGTTGAAGTATATCTATGTCAATGATGAAATGAAGGAAATACAGAGATATGAAAAAGCCCCCATTTGTCTACATGAGAAACATTCCTATGCTCCAGCCCATGTGTTTGTTTTCTTCTTTTTTTTCAACTGTATTTTAAAAACCAAAAAAGTCTGTGATAGGAAATTATTTTTCCACTGTATTACTTACTGAAGCCAGAGAATTAGAAGAACATGTAAGGTCATCCATTGAAAGTTGTGAACTTTGGCTTAGTCCACCAGCTGTGGTAACCTCATTGTTTGCACATTTCATATATTCATTCTGATTATAATTATGGATGCTGTAAATAAATCATGGCAGTGCTACCTAATTATCTAAGTAAATTATCAAATTTGAAGGCTAACTACAATGAATGATGCTTTTTCTTTGTTTAGACAGCATGTACTAAACATTTTCTACCTGGTGGTTTACTTATTTAATTACTTATTTACTTATTTATTTGCACCTACCAGTTCTTGATAGGAAACCACAAGGACTGTATGGAAGGATTTTTGGTCTGAGAGGAGAAATATTTGAGTAATAGGGTCCCAGTCATCTCTTTTTTCTGTTCCCCAACTTTCTGCCTTGCATCTACAGGAAAATAGCTGAGACAGGGAGTCTGTAGCATTTCTTGCTGTGGTTGCCACTGGGAAAATAGTCTTCCTTTTCCTGTCATCTCACAGATATATTCTTACCAGCTATTAACGAATATGCCCAAAAGACAAATATAGCTGTAATTAGCAACCCCCGCTAGTCATGACGAGACTTGCTGTGTGTTGCACACCTGATCCACAAAGACACCATCTATGTTTTACACCTCCTCTCTGGAGACACCCACACATCCCAAACAAAAACACAAATCAGCATCTCTGTAGGGCTTGGCAGACAAGCAGCCGGAGATCCCGAATTCCTTAGGAGCGATACCAGAGTCCCATCAAAAAGTACACCTCCAGCTCCTTCCTGCTTCATTCCAGCCCACAGGAGAAAGCCATTTGCTTCAGCTGAAGGAGAATAATTAATTAAGAACTAATTTATTTTAATGGTTAGGGGCCATAATGTCTGGTCACTCTTTTCCCTGCTTATTGGCAGAAGCTGGCTGGTTGAACGTGTCTTCGTAGGTGTCAGCTGGAAACAAAAGCAGTTTTGGCACTGGAAGACCCTTTGTTGTGTGATGGGATTAATGAGTGACAGATAGCATGGTGCAGATACAGCTTACCATGCCTGAAAACTGACAGCAAGCCCAAGAGCAGCCTGGCATGTCTTGGTAGATACCTTCTGGTATATCCCCAGCTGAGTAACTACCTGTGGCCCTACTGCCAGAAACTTCATTCATCTCCCTCCCCCCACTCCCATGTTCACTCCAGTGTTATAAAATAAGTGTTTTGAGTTTTAACAACAAAGGAGGAAAACCCCCAAACAAATAAAACCAACAGAAACAACACAGCCAATTTATGGCAGTGTACTTGAATAGGAGGATGAATACCAAAATTTAACTTTTTTGATATTGCAATTTGTGGGAAAAGCCTCCCCTGGAGTTCTAATCTAGCACTTTGAAATGACTTTTTCCAGTTAAAAGAAGTATTTCCCATATGCTTGACACATTGCTGCATAAAATGAAGGAATGCAGGGGGGGGAAAAGTATGTTTACATACAAAACATACCCCACATGCATATTTATATTAAGAGAGAGAAAAATATTTTATTTATATATGTATAATTTGACACTTTCAACATTTTATGTAAATAAATGCCAAATGAAGAAGACTGTATGGAACATTAGTGGGCTGTACTTCTTCATTTCCATTTTTCAAATCTGGCTATGATTGCATACGAGTACCTCAAACAGAGAACATCTGGGTGGCTTGAAAGCAACTGAAGCACGGTTTTGCTGTAAGATAGACCCTTGCTGTAAAGTTACAGATTCAACATTTACTGCTGAAATTTTTGGTTCTGAGCAGCCTCAGACCAGATTTATAATAAATGTGATAATTAAGCAGTATCAGTGGGGCCTTAATAATATTGATATCTAAGGTCTAACAAACTCTTTTATAATTAGGGTACAGTTTAATATACATATGCATTAAGACAATATTCTTGGAACTTTTCCAGGCAACTGCACTGCCCCAGACTTCTTCCAACTTCATGTTTGACACTTTATACAATGGAAATACTATTTTCCATCTCTTACCTCCAGATTTAGGACAATTTATCTCTGATTCTCTTTTGTTTCTAGGTTTCAAAGTGCAATTTCCTGCTCAAACGAATATACTTATGATTCAGGTTGTCCACCCACCCACCCAGTTGCCTGTCTCAGCTAGCCCAGTTGCTGGAAGGAACATATAAAGCAAGTTCATAGCTTGATGCTGGAGTGATATAATCTTTGCTTAATCTACTTAGTGTTTAAAAATGTAAATGTTAGCAGCTATCTCAAATGAGAGCACTGCTCTCATGTAAGCTGTATGCTCGAATGTGGCACAAAGCAGTAATTGTACTCTTCTGGGAGGCTAAAAGTCTCCCAGCGTCTGAGACGAGGAAAATTGAAAGAGTACTTTACATCTGGTAGGAGCAAAATGTCGCAACTGTATCTCAAACACTTGCAATTTGGAGCTCTGAAACCCCCAGGGCATATTATGTGCTGTAACAATATAATTAAATAGGTTCTATCGTTCTTTAAAAAAAAAAACAATTTGAGCTCCTTTTCCTGTCTCTTTTTTCACCTTAGAAAGAAATCCAGTACTTGAACGTGGAACATTAGGTCTTATTCAAAATTAATAATTTTTAAAAACTAACTAAATAAGCACGTGTGTTTGTAACATTGATTTCAGCCTTTCTTTTTCCCAACTGTTTCTATAGCTTTTCGAATATAAGGTTTGGCTCCTTCCTTGGGTTTAACTTCTTAAATTTGCAGTTTGCTTAACAAGACCAAAAAGCAGCTGATGCTTCCTGAAGAAGGGAAAGCAGCTCTGGGCTTTCTCAGTGCATCCACAGGAGCTGGCAAGGAAAGTGCAGCCCTGGTGTCCTGACTGCCCACACTGCTTGCCATTGGTTCCCTCCCTGGCTCTGCTTTGGCTGCTCCGTATGGATCTTTCCCAGACAAACCTGATGCAGTGTGGTCAAGCACTAATTGGTGTGGCCACAGGCCAGGCTGCTTCATTTCAGTGGTCAGACAGCCTTCCATTCCTCCATGGGAGGATTTCTCAGCAAGCCAAGAGGTGCCAGAATTCAGACTTGGTTCCTCATCTTTCACAGATTTTTGCAAATATGGCAAGACTGGATCCCCTCCTGCCATTATCTGCTCAAAGAGAGGAAAGAGGTGTGCAGTAAGGGGGTGTGGTGTCTGTGTGTGTGCATGACTGCACGTGCACATCTACCCCTTCTTTGTTTAGACCTCTGGGCATTGCTCCCATGTAACCTTTGTTCTGCTTATGAGCCCTTCTGTTCTTATTTTGGCAACACACACAAATATTTACTCATGTTCATAAACAATCACCAATTCTATCTTTTCAGGTAAAATATCAAGAGAGCATGGCTCACCTGAGTGAACGTAAATGGACTCACGTGTTCCCTTTCCTGATGGTAGGTGTTTCTGTGTGTACATGTCTCTCTAGTGTGCAAAGATAACAGGGCTCTGCCTGGGTTATTCATAACCGCCTGTGAATTATGGCAGAGCCACACATGATGTGTGGTACTGAACCTCAATGCAGTGATCGTTTTTATTCCATAAAACACCTGAGAATGTGCAGTTTAAACGGTGGCTGCTAGGAAGCAGGGAAAAGGAGAAGGACCCAGGATGGAGCAGAGACAGAAAGTGCTGGAAGAGCACATTAGCCTGGCTATCACATGACACCCAGCCCTATTGTGGTTGAGGCCTGAGGCAGTGCATTATCTCTGGTTGTTGTAGTTGTCCCTTGCAGTCACATTTATGAAGGCTCGTTAGAGCTGGGAGTGATGAGCGTGTGAACTCTGGCATTTGCTAGCGTGGGAGAGCATGTGAGTTAACAGGTCAGGAACCATGGCCTTCAGTGTTTTAAGGAGTGGCAGTGCCAACAAGCATGAATGTCAGTCTCTGAGAAACTCTTGGAACTACCAGGTTGCTGAAACCTGCATCTGCTTCCATTTAAATAGTGTCACCCCTTCTGCTTCTGAGCTTTAGGCGTGTTTCACCCTGCAGTGCTGGCCCTGCTGCCTGTTGAACCACAGCAGATGTGCAAGGGGAGGGGGTGAGGCATGGAGGACAATGGCAGTGGAAGTGACAGTGCTCTGGAATGCTCTCTGGTGACAGGTCTCCCTGGTGTACTCTGCCAGCGCCGAATACTCCAACTGCGGTGAGAACGAGTACTACAACCAGACCACTGGCATGTGCCACGACTGCCCCAAGTGCGAGCCGGGTGAAGAGCCCTACATGGTAATTTCAGCTTCTTCTGCTGCTGGGGGGAGCGTACCAAGCCCCAAATGCAAAAAACCCAAATGCTTTGTTGTGTGGAAGTAATGGGTGGGAAAGGAAATGGAAAGCTGTGGATCCCCTAAGCAGGGGCACTCACACCTCCCAGTGTGCTGTGGGGGTGAGGCGTCTTGCGCACACACCAGGAATCCATGTCCCAGGAGCAGCCTGTTACAAGGGATGCTGTAAAAATGGAAAGGTAGAAGTTCCGTTCACAGTCTCTGCCAGTCTGTTCTCATCTCAGTAGTTATTTAGAATCTGATGCTGACATTCCAACACAGAGTGATAAATCGGTCAGTCTGGTTTGCTTGCTGGTCCCTCACACTGACAAGTTAATTTTGCTCTCCTGCTAAGATATTTCAGCACTAGAGGAACTTGATTGTTTCTGCAATATTTTAAATCATGGTTCCTAAGTAACCATTTGATTTACAGCAGATAATTGTTGCCTATTTAAAAAAAAATAAATTACTGAAATCCTGTTTGGTTTTAATGGGATAAACATCCTATTGCAAGCATTTCACACAGTTGGTAGTCCCAAACAAATATGTTTGAATAACCAGTTTGGTTTAGTTTTATTTAATCTAAATGTAATGTTCAGCTGGAACATGTGAATTCAGAGATTACAAAATCTCATCCAAACATTTTTCTTTTGGGCTGCTCCCTCTGGGGTCTCCTGGCCTGAAACTGCTGATAGCCCTGCTGCAGCTGTGTTTCTCCTGCAGGAGTCTTCTCTACTCTTCCATTTTTAGCTCTCTCTCTATCCAAGCAGCAGCTGAAATTCACTTCCACAATTTGCTGGACTATGATAGAAATAGTTTGGGGGGACCACTTACAAACAGTATAATTCTCCAGTGCCCCTTCTCCCTTTCCAGCACACAGCATGCTGCATCCCTATATCCCTGCATGGTCTTTTTAGGATAGACACTAACAGGCCAAATGACAGACTCCCCTTCCTTTGTGCTGCAAGGCCAATGGGGCAGGTTGTGAGCTTCTCTTTTGCTAGAAGTTGGTGTGCAGCACAAGACTGCTTTTGAGTGACTGTGTGTTGTTGCAGACATGTGGATATGGCACCAAAGACGAGGACTATGGCTGCATCCCCTGCCCTTCAGAGAAGTTTTCCAAAGGAGGGTACCAGATATGCCGACGGCACAAGGACTGCGAGGGATTTTTTCGAGCCACAGTCATGACACCTGGGGATCAGGAGAATGATGCAGAGTGTGGTCCCTGTCTCCCAGGGTAAGGAATTATCCACAGACCTTTGCTCTACCCAAGGCACTGGGAAGTACTTTTCTAATGTCAAAATCTCTGACAGCCTCTCCATGTCAAAGCTGACTGTAGGTACAATACTAGTAAATTATGCTTTTTCATCTCTGCCAGAACAATACATTTAAATGTTTTTAAAGCATTGGTGAATTTAATAAACACAGAATCATAAAATAGTTAGGTCTGGAAGGGACCCTAAAGAAGATGTTTTTAATCTTACTGAAATCTCACTGTTTGTAACAACTAGAAAACTTTTTCCTCTTACTAGAAATGGAAAGGGAACAAGCACAGCTGTGCAGTGCCATTTTAAATACTTGAAGAAATCCAGCTTGGCCTCCAGCTGTAGCTTCAGAGGGCCACCTTCTAAGTCCTGCTTACTACATATGAGCTGCATGACAGCACCTAAATACCCTGTAGGGTCTATGCTGGCACTATAGCATGTTTAGGGGCATAAAATATCTCCTCTCCAGATGTGAACAGCTGGCACATATGTCAGTAGTTGACAGTATTAGCTAACATAGCTGTTCAGTGAGATTTACCAAGGTATTTTAGTCTCTCGGGTCCTTTCTACACAACAGAGTGGAGTCTGAGGAGCTGTTAATGTAGTGTGTGTTGTGCTGTTCAGAGTCATAAGATGTTTCAGGGCTGGCTGAAGGGGCTTATATAGGTGCTGTTTATTAAGTCTATCTTTGTGATGGTCTCTTACACTCAGTATAATTCTCATAATAACAGTGAGAAAGAAATGGCTACATTGGATATGTATATCCTTGACAATATTACATTTCAAAGTCTGTAAACTCAAGCATACATATGCACTCTTGATGGTTTTTTTGTAGGCTGAGTAAATACTCTAAAATACAACCTCTCCTTACATACCTTTTTAGTTTCTGCCACTATTCCTCTTTGGTTTAGAGAGTAATTCCTATTGACATTTGGCTTTTGTGCAGTTTGCAGATGCTGTATAACCCACACTCCTTATAGCACAGGAAGCCCCATTAAAGAGGCCCTGCAAGCTTACAGGTTTATTTTACCAGTAAATCTTTGTGAAATTTTCACAGTTTACAAATAAAATGAAGGACTTGTCTAGCTGCCAGCCAAACAGACTGATGATGTGCCATGAAAAAGCTCCCTCTTGACTTCCTCTCATATATCATAAAGAGCAAGAAACTTAAACAGTGGTCACAGTTGCTGTTTTGCAATTTTTGTCAGGACTAATGAGGTTACCCAGGTGGGAGCAGGGTGCTGGCTGAAAATAATCAGCTTGCACAGCTGGTGCTTGGGGAGAAATCTCAAAACACCATGTTTGCACAGGTGTAGCCTGTAGCAGAAACTGGCCTGCCGGAATCTGGCTGTGTGCCCCTCCTCCTGCAACGCTCAGGTCCTGGGATTGTTTGGCAAAGCCAACAGTTAGGGAAAAACACCCTCTCAGTGCAAGCCTGAATAGATGGAATTCTCTAGATAAACTAAACATGAGCTAAAACAAGCTCTGAAGTGCCCTGACTCCTCATGCTGCTTAGAGTCCTCAGAGTTTGCTGCTGGGTGCTGGTGGCTGAAATGCAGAGCCTGTGTGTCAGAGCAGAGAGCTGGTGAGTAGCTGATTGTCCTTATTGTCCCCTGTGCCACAGGGACAGCCAGGTACCAGGGTCAGTGGCACTGGCAGGGTGCTCCCTTGCCTGGGCAGTAACCCTCAGAGAGCCCCTGAGTGCATGTGAGGGATAAAATCAAGGTTTCCATTTTGAGAGGACTGCTTCCATAACACACTGCAGACCTGCCCAAGGTAACAGCCCACATGCTGCTCTTTGCACTTAAGGACATCTCATCCCTTTGCTATTTTTCACCAGCTCAGTAAAGAAGCCTGAGGAAAAGATGAGCATATGGCATGCTCTGCACCAAACTTTTCAGACAAAATACCACTGAAGTGGCAGCCCTTCCCAGTGGCTACAAGAGCCATCCTCTGTACTTTATCTTAATTAGGTGCTGGATAATTTTTTTTTTCTTCTATTCTCTTTTTTTCTTCACTGTTACTGATGACCAATTTTAGGGGAGAAGGAGGCCTTTGGTACAAGAAAGGAAGTCATCCACCATTTATTTGTGTTCCCTCTCATATAAAATAGAAATAACACTGTTGTGTTCACAGGAAGTGTGCAAGACAGGGGAGATTTTCAAGGCTTAGTTCCAAAGCTGTGATCCTCAAAACCAAAGTCCAGTTTCCAGTGAACTCTAGAGGTACCTAGACTGAACCTCCTGGGACACTGCAGGCTTTGTCCTCTGCTCCCTGCCCAGAAGCTCTTCCATCATGCCAAATAGACAGGTTAAGAATGTGGAAATTAGGTGTGACTCAGCCTATTTCCCTCAGTGGAGTGATCCATTAGGTGTTCCTGGAGTGAGACTGAGATCACAGCTGACTACAAGCAGCAATGGCAGGTCACAGCAAGGGTCTCTCTAGCCTGGTTGTCTGTCTTCATTCAGCAGTGGTCGTAAGGAGTAAGTACAGGTCAAGTACAAATAACACATATTCCTTATGCTGTCCCAGCACCTATTTTCAGCTTGGGCTAAGTCTCCAGTCCCCTACAAGATAAAATTGCAATGGGATAATTTTCTTTTTAAATGCAGTCTGAAATGCCTCTGCTACTGACATTTCTCCATTTCATGTGTTTGTCCATGGCTACAGCAAATGCAGGATCAGTTCTCTGAGAGGCTTTAAGAGAAGGAGTGAATGCTCCTCTGTTTTCTGCATGGAAAGGTTTACCCAGTGAATTTCTAATGAAATTAAGTGCCACCCTTGCTGCTCTGGATAAGGCAGCAGATGCCTCCACCAAGGATACTCCTCCTTGATGTCTCTCTGCAGACCATCCCCTGCTGAGAAGAGCACCCACTCCTCTCTATCTCCTGTTCCAGTCCCAGGCTCCCTGTTATGGTGGGAGGGCAGACCTAAATCTGGGTCCAAATCCCTGAATCTGCAATGGCACCACCGAGGTTAGCCCAAGATAAGCCAGTATGGTGTTAAGCAGAAAAACAAGTCCAGTTTTCAGTCTAGCCTCTGTTCTTGGATTTTGCCTGTAGCCCCTCCAAACCTGAGCCTGACAGGTGCCAAGGAAAGAAAGAATAAATATCACAGTGGAAGAGTAATACTGTGAAAATTCATTTTGTCATTAGTGGGTCACTTCTCTAGTTGGTGATAAAAAGCTATGACATATATCCAACATTACCTTTAATATCTGGTGCTTTGGAAAGTAACTGGAAACACAAATCTGTTGCCACTACTTTGTGGGGGTGAGTCACTAATGCTTGCAGCTGCAGAGTTTCCTACTCACGTGAGTGAATGGTTCCCTCCATGAGCATCCTCTTCAGTTTTCATTACATGTTCTCCACCATTCTGCATTGTGGTGAAAACCAAGAATTCTTCCACCAGCTTGATTTAATTAATTGTCAGAAGGATTGTCTTTCCTAAACCAACACAGCTATTGCACTGTGGATCCTAACTGTCCTGTATTTTTCTTCATAGATTTATATGTGTCATTGGGTTCCACTCTTTTGTTTTGTGGTTTGGCAGCCTTTTCCTCTGTATTTATTAACTGCTCTACAACCTAAAATTATATAGGCCCCATAAGAGAGGAAAGATGAAGTTTTGCTCCTGAGAATGGTTGAGTGGCCCATGGGGCACAAGAGATATTTAAAGGATGAAGTGAGGATGAATCTTTTAAAACCAGTAAGAAAGAAATGAGGAACCATGTGTGGTTCCCCTGCTCTCTGGGTTTGCTCCAGTCCCTGCCTCCCCTTTGCATCTCTGTGTATTCCATTCCCTGGACCTAGATCTCTTATTTGTCATTCATTAATACACCAACTGATTTTGATGGAAGGTTTCAGCAGTGATTTCCTAACAATTTTCCAGAAAAAACCCATACTTCACATGCATAGGCAGGTATATAAGAGCAGAAAACAGATCTCCAGTTGCATAAAATGTTTGTAGTGTTGAGTTCCTGTCTATACAGAATAGATTAAGAATTTATTCATCTCTCCATTAAAATATGTAGTGATTTACAAGTGATTTGTAAAGACATATCTGCAACATCAACGGTGTGATGTTACATCAACATATGTATGATTCTGATGTAATTACTCATTAGGGTGCATGTGGATCCAGCTCCTGAGTAGCCAATTACCATATTTCAACACTAACTTTATTAGCAGCCCAGAAGTTCAAATTATGAAAACCTTCCTTTCACTCTGTAATTTCATTATCAAGAACTAATTTATAAACAATACAGCAAGGAAATTTTAAAACATGAACCAAACCTGTAAAACCTAATCTGCCTTGCCATGTGAGGGTCTGTTTTTCCTATATTTTTTATTATGATCTGGCTCAGATTTGGTTCTAAGATTACAGGGATTATTCTTACAGTGTTTGTGAGTAAAATTAGCTAACCATATCCAACTGGTGGTCTTGCTTGAAAGATTACTGCTTCAAAAAACTGCATTCTCTTTGAAAAATCTTATTTCAGGGCATGCTCTAAACTGCAGCTTGAACTCAGCAGGGAGACTAATGTTGTTTTAGGCAATGTTACCACTTCTTGTCATGTCTAGATGTTTGATTAATTACATTTTAGGAGGAAAGGAAGAAGAGAAACACAGTGTCTATTCAGGCAATTCGGGGGAAAAAAAAAGAATAATCTTTGCCTCAGATTGCTTATAAAAGTTTTTTTAAATGATTTTATCTCCATATAATTGGTTGCTGCTGAACCATGTTCAGTCATATCATATTAATTTGCACTGTTTTGCCTCTTCTTGCCCTTCTCTGCAGTTACTACATGCTGGAAAACAGACCTCGGAACATCTACGGGATGGTTTGCTACTCGTGCTTGCTGGCACCTCCCAACACCAAGGAATGTAAGTGTTCTGCTGTTTCTGTGTGCTTCATCTGGTTTTGACTTAAAATCATCTGGAAGCTCAATGTGAAATTTTCAGTGATTATAATTATGTTCAAACAATAAACCCAGCTCCATTTAAACAATTTCTGCTTCCAGCTAGCCTTGCCAACAAAGAGAGGGAGTGCTTATCATTTGAGGAATAATCAGAATATTTTATTTTAGAATCTACTATTGCTCATTTGTTCCCCAGTTTGCATCTGTTAAGAGATCCCATGCAGGATTTCTTGGGGTTATTTAAACAGTAGGTCCAGAAAATCCCATGTCTCTGTATTTTTTTAAACTGAGGTTCAGTTCACCTGTGAAAAAAAAAAAACATAGGACAATTTGTAGATTTGTAATTTGTAGGAGTAAAAGGGCTTCACTCCTTTTCATATCCTTTTGCTGCAAAGTGATTCAAGGCTTAATACTGATGTCTGGTGGTCAGAACTGATAAGAGAATTAGTTCTGTAAATTTCACAGACAAAAGGGTCTGTAGTTTGCTAATTGAGGAAATCATGGATGAATGTGTGTGACACCTGTTTGTTTGCATACCATGTGTGAGCAATGGCTTATCCATCCTCATGCCATGGGGAGAGGGACAGCTCACACCACCACCTCTGTCCTGCAGAGGCAACCCCCAGAAAACTGATGTCTCCTTTAGGGTGCACAGAAAGAGAAAAAGAAAGTGAAAAAGAAAAAAAATGAAAAGGAAAAAAAATGAGGCTCTCTCTGAATGACCAAATTACTTTGACACCCCCTCAGAGAATCTGGAGAAAATCAGGACAAAAAGCTTTAAAACTAAACAACAACAACAAAAACCCAAACAAGCAGAAAAAATGAGTACTTCCCTTGTAAAACTTGATGCCTCTAAAACCAAAATCCTGTCTATGTTCTCTTCTTTTAGAGTAACATTTGTCATGAAAAGGAATTGCAGTATTTTGTCTGCTTGATTTGAAAGCAGGGGCTAAAAGTCCCAGAGCATTTATTTATGTACATAAATAGCGATTGCTTTCTTCAGATGCTGAACTGTGTATCACTGGTGCTCTTTAAAAGAGGAGAGGAATGAATACCTACCACTTCCTACAGTTTAAGAGCTCAGAGGAGCCAGGGGATGATCAGCACCTCACAGAGCTCCTGGTGAGCAGCAGCAGTCCAGGGCCATCTCCCTGAGCTGTCTGCATGCCAAGTACTGCCCTGTCGTACAGCTGCTCATCCCACTTGGCTGACCCAGCCCTGACATTGCCCTCTGCCCAAGACAGTGGGAGTGGGTGAAGGGCAGGGTGAGTGTGGTTTCGGTGAGATAACATCTGTTGAGGAGGTGAGGTGAGGGTGCTAGGGAGGACCCAAATGGAGATACAGGAAAGAGGTGCAGAGGTAAGTGGGAGCACAAGGGTAGGAAGGTTGACAGTCCAGCCCCAGACAGCCAGTCACTTACTCCCACCCACACAAGGAAGACAACCAGAAGGGTGAAAGTGAGACAACTCAATCAGACAGGATGGGAGAACTGTGGGGCTCTCCTTAGCAGTAAACATTCCTTGCTGGGGAAGTGCCTGGACTATGTGCTACAGATGGCCAGGTCCAGGGGTATGGGCCCCTGCATGGAAACTTGTTCAGGGAACTTGTCTGATGACACATTTCATCTGGCAGAAAAGTGTTTGGGTTTGATCAAAGGCCAAGGAAATATCTTTCAGCTCTTGTGCAGTCAATCAAACTTGAAATGGCCAAGGACACAAGATGAACACCCCATGCCCCAGCATCTGGAAATACTAGTGAAAAAAGGGCTGGAAGTGAAAAAGAAATTCCTTGATAGGCCTGTGTCACCTTGTTGGGGTTCTTTTCCCTCTCAAAGGACTTGGGACATAAATAGCACAAAATATCATGGAAAAGAGGGGAGGAAGGGAGATGACTCACAGAGGCTGGAGGTTTAATTGAGGCACACATGTCACTAGTTTATGGTGTTGAAAATCTCCCTGCTCTGAAGGATGGGAGCAGCAGTTCTGCAGCCTGGGAGGAATAATAGGCTTCAGTGGCAGCCTGTGGGCAGCAGGCACATAGGGGAAAGGGCTGGGCACACATGAGCATAACAATGTGTGCCTTGCGTAGCAGAAAGCTTTTTCTTACTGTGAAGAAGGGGAACATCACCATAAAGTCTCCAGTTTGCCCCATCTTGTGCACTGTCAAACAGCTGTGTCACATTCCTGGCCTCTCAACGTGCAGCTCCCTCAAGCTTCTGTGCAGGAGCTTCCGTGCTGAGCACAGTGTGAAATGCCAAAGGTGTGAGAGCTTCAGCTGTGCTTCAGGCAGATCATGAGCCATCAATGCCCCTTGCTGGCATAAATGGGGATCTGATACCTCTGTGATAAATAACAGCACTGCAAAAGACAGGGAGGCAGGTTTTCCATGTAAATCAAACTATTAAGGTAATGAACACCAAACCACACTAAGATGTGACTTCCCACAGTTAATGGTGCTGGATTTTTCATCAACACCTCTGGAACTCGACTCACTTCAGGCCTCTGATTATGTAGAGTGGTTTTTTTGGTTTTCTTTTTCTTTTATCCAGTGTAAAAGTATATGCAAGGGACAGAAGATTTAGCCATATATGGAGTTTTTCTTGCAGAGAGGTACAGTTACTGCTGGAAGAGATTTTGTCTTTTAGCAGCTGAAACTCTCAATTATGTATATTAACTCTCTCTTCAAACTTTGATATTTGTCACTCCAATTCAAAAACTTTGGAGAAAAACTAAATCAAACCCTGCTACACTAACTTTAGGAGCAAACTTTGAAGTAGAATTACGCAATTGTATCAAATACACAAATCCTTTTCCTCTCACAGATTATTGGTCTAGAGAACTTCAGCAACTGATTGAGGGTTTTCTTTTTAATGTACTGTATATATTCATAAGTGGGTATGTGCATAAAATATTTCATGCTATTTATCTCACCTTTTTTGCTGGATTTATATATTAAAAGATACAATAAACAGCCTGTGTCAGTTTTTAGGTCTCACACCTACCAATGATAGCTTGGGAAAATTAAAAAAGAAGAAGCATATTGATAAAGGAAAATATATGTGGTCAGGCTATTTTTTAAATATTAGAGAGCAAATGACATCTAGAAATAGAAAATATTATTTTTATCATTGTATCATTAGAACTTCAAAAATAACTAAACAGATGAGATGGAACAATTGACTAACAATTGATGTTTCATGTGAAGAGCTATAATCAGGGGTGCACATCCAAACCCATGTACTGAAGACTCTGACCTCAGCTTCCTTAACTGAAAGGCTTAACACAAACAAGCCTATTGCCAAAACCACTTTATTAGTTAAAATAATTATTTCAGAGAATTTTATTTTAACGTTCCATTCTTTGAATCACTAATTTCCATTCCTTGCCAGTTTTATCCTTTTGTAATACAATCAACATCAGGAACTTTTCTCCTTCTGTTTCAAATTATGCCTACAAACAAATAGGCTTGTTATCTGGAACTAACATATTTTTCTTTTTTTGAGTTTCTTGATCTCTGAACACCCATTTGCTATTCACATGTGTACTGGGAGAAATGTTGAAGGCCATGCTTTATTATTCACTGATGGTATGGCCTGATTCTTCTTCTCTGAGGATTTCTCCATATTAGGAAGGAGCCTAACCTTAGGATAAAATTGGCCAGCATCAGCCATCAGCCTCCAAGGGGAGGGATCTGAGGAGAAAATGTGGGCTTTGCTGTCCTCAGCTGCTGGGAAAGATGAGCTCAGGTATCCCTCAGGAGGTTTTGTGGTCCTGGTGCAATTCTTCCCAATAAAACCACTCCAAGGGCTTTGATGTTTTCACTGGTGCTGGAGCTGCAGCTCCCACAGTGAGCATCACCTGCCCATGGGAGGCACTGAGGTCTCTGCAGGATTGCTCTGACTGGGCTCAGGAGCTGGAAAATGTGCAGAGCTGCAGCCTTGGACCACCCATTCCAATGGGCTGGCCACCAGGACACCAGGGAAATGGGAGACCAGCTCCAGGCAGGTCTGTTCTCTTCCTTACAATGCTCTAAAATCATGACAGCAAAGCTTAAATAGCAATTATCCCCTTCATGTTGCATAGAGAAAGGGGTGATAACACTGAATTCCTGGACAGAGGCTTAGTTCATGGAGTTCATGGAATGTTTGTCTCTGACTTTTCAGTGCTGTGTAATGATTACAGCTCCTAGGGAGTCCTAAAAAAAACTTCAACAGATGCAAATAAATTGTCAGATTAAGGCCATGTGGCCTATAATCATCATCACTTTCCTGCCCTGGCAAAAGGAGAGAGAAATAAAATAGTTATAGACATTATAGAAAGCACAGCAGAAAAAAAATATTTCCTTTTATGTGATGTGATTACTTACAGAGAGATTGACCAGACTGAAAACAAAAGTCAGGAGGAACTTTCCTGTCATTATTTTCAGAAGTTTAATTCTCAGGAATTAATTTACTTCATGCTCTTCCTGGTGTAATTGCTACCTACCTAACTGAAATATCTACCTGTGACTCCAGAAAATATCAGAGTAACTTATAATATTCTGTAAAATAAAGATCACTCAGGCAATCCTCCAGTGCCTAGGATATGTTCTGTTATCTGTTATTATTTGTGATATTTTCAGAGCTGGTTTATGTTTGGTTACTAAAGTCATATGTAGGCACCTCAGAAAGCAGGTTGGCTTTGCCAGCTGCTTTAGCTTGCATGACTTTCCAAGTGCACAGGCATTCCATTTGGAATGTTGTTTTCCTAAGTTTGAAAGCCAACGTTTCCCATAAGTACCTGAGTACAGATTATTTAAAAGTTCTGACCCCTGCTTTCTACATATATAGGTTTTTATTTATTATTATGTTTAGTTAAAATCCAGTTTTAACTTTGTCAGCCATAAACTGTCTACTTTTATTGAATTTCAACTCAGTATAATTTATTTTTCATCTCATATTTCAGGCTGATAGTTACTTATTTGCATGTGTGCTTTATGCTACTTCAGCCCATAGAAGAGTCTCAGTGATGGCACTCAGAGCCCATCTGTGCCATTCACAACTGGACTGTGCCTGGGAGAGGAGGGATGCATCAGGAGAAAGCAAGCTGCACTCAGGAGCACCAAATAGATACACATATAGACACCAGGTTTTTAAAATGTGTCTTATTTTATAATCACTCTGACAGTCTGTTATGTACAGATTTGGGGATTTTTATAACATGTTATTAAATATTAAATAGACTCACAAAAATCTGTTGTTGGTTGTGAGCAGCAGTCCTTTGAATGGAGCAGTAAGCTGATCCCACAGCAACAGATGTCAGGGGCACATATGGTCTCCTACTACTCCTATGGTCACCAGATTTTATTCCCTCACAAACACTTGCAAGGGGGCGTGGTGGTACAACCTCCTTTCCCTGTGCTCTCCCCCTCCTCCTCTCATAAATCTGGTGGCTTTGTTTGTTACTTCTTACTGTAAGTTCTGTCTCAAGGTACAAGAACAACTGGAATAGTCTGTTGGATAAAGCAGAAAGATTCATTGAAACAACAACAACAAAGTATTTTATTGCCCGGCATTTCTTGAAAGAACAAAAGGCAGTTGCATGGTAATTTAAGTTAAAGCTATCTTTTGAGTTAAAATCCCCAAACATTCAAAAGTGAACACAGATTCAATTGTTCTTTTAAACAATAAGTATGGAACATTTTTTTTATTGTTTAGACTCCAAGAAAGTTACAACTAAATCACAATTTTTTTGAATAAAAACATCTATAATGCAAAAGTTGACCAAACACCAGTGATCAACTTCTTTCCTTATTTCTTTATCACATTCCTACAGTATTACATACAGGTGTCTAGGAATATAAACCACTCTTTTGCACAGCTATATTACAGCCATCAGTCTTTATTTAAAAAATAGAGTTGCTTCCATATGGTGTTCTATAACACCTCAGGATGCCTCTGCCTGAGCTATATCTAAGTCTTTGTAGATTAGGTGTCATCTATATTGGAAGCAGAATTAATAATGTGATTGGGATGCAAAACTGGATGTGCACAGCAACAACTGACATTGCAGTCATGGTGTGGTGCTGACAGGGAAAAAGCAGCAGCTATGAGTTTCTTTTTACTCATGCAACAGGGATATAAACTGAAATTCAACAGAAGGTGGCACTTTGGTTCCTCTTGTAGTGCAGGTGCACGAATTGGCACTTTCTTCTAAGCCACATCTAAAGAAAAACTTTGGCTCATAATGGATATGCCAAATTATTAAATTTGACAGTAGGCTTAAAATATGTGTAACAGCTAACTCCCTCCCAGGCATGTGTGAAAGGCCACCACAGTCTAGTGCAGCCTTGCCTTTGCCATGCCAGCACTGGGGAACAAAGGAGGTGGCTCTGTTCCCATGTGAGGACATTGTGCCCCTGGGCTGTGGGGCTGAGGGCTTTCATGCTGAGCACAGGAGAGGGGCTGTGCTGTGCAGGGTGTGCATGGTGGGGGCAGCACACCCTGCCCTGGTGTGGGGTGCAGCTGGGTCAAGTGTGATGATGATGCTGAATGGAGAGTGGTGACCTTCCTCCTTACCCTTCCTGTGCTGCTTGCTGCTGCCTGACTTCCCACTTTGAAAGGCTCTGCTTCCTTTCACAGATGGGTGAAAAACATGAAGTTAACAATACCAAGACAATGAAAGATTATTAGGCAGAAATACTTCAATTCATTCATGTTTCAAGTGAAAGAAAAGAGAAGCAAGTTTGCTAAAACTCACTTGGGGAGATGAGCTGAAGCTTGTTAGCTGAACTCCAGCAGACAAAGCAGCACAGCTTGCCTGTGCTCACTGAGGGGCAGTGTCAGAGAAGCTGTTGTTGACTTGTTGCAGCTTGCAAGGACCATGCAGGATTCCAATTGGCTGTAATTGGATTTGCCAGGGGGGCTGCAAGAATAGACATAAGCCTGGTGTCTGTGCATGAACATGAAGGAAAGTATCAGGCCACAGCTCTGGCCTTTTGCTAAATTTCCTCTGTTGTCCAGCCACGATAAGTAAACACAGAGGTCGTGACCAAGGATGATTCACTTCAGTTTTGTGAAGAATTGCTGAAAATTTTACAAATTACCTGTCTTTAATATCCACTAAATGCAGATGGCAGCTTCATTTACTGATCCCTAGATAGTCTTATTGCACTGCAGTTTCTGGAGCCCATAACTAATTCTTAGAAAGAAATCTGTCACAGAGAAAGGACCAGGGGCAAGACTTATTACATAAGTCTTAGCCTTCATTTGCAAAATACAAAATGCATCTGAATTAATAAACTAGTATATTTAAAACCTAATGAAAACCCTTATTCAGTTTGAAAAGATACCAATTATAATGAGTTAATCCATTTCCTTCCAACAAAAGATGTTTGAAAGAAGTTCTATGATTGTTAGAGAAAATTTCTTTTGGAGACACCTGCAACTCATACTTTGCAGCCTCTTTAGATGAACATTTTTCATTCACAACATGCAGACATGTTTTGTTTAGATAGTTTCATTTTAGATAGTACTTTTTTTCCTTTTTAAAAAACCATTTCTCTTCATTTGAAGAATGTGCATATTGCTTTGTTCTTAATCATAGAACATTTCTCAGACCATTCCAGACCATTCTTGATTTCTTGTCAAGTTTACCTGGTGATTTGATTTGTTTGAATATTTACTTGGTCAAAAGAAGGGCACAGTGAGCTCTCATCTACTCTAGTTGTCAAACCAGCTTGTGGAGCCATGTGCTGTGCACACCTTACCAGACTACTGGGACAGCTTTTTGCCTTTAAGACTGCTGAATTGAATTATCACTGGACTTTTTCCACAGACAACTAATACAAAGCAGGAGGAATTTCATACTTCCTCCAAGACAGAAAATTATTTTCAGGGTCTGTTGATAGTAGCTGCATTACATACTAACCAATGGTACTAAAGTTCATTTGAGAAGGAAGATTACGTTTACTCCCAACACATTTTTGTTCTGTTTTGGAATACTGTGCAAACACCTATATAAAAGCATTCCCATAAACAGCTTTATTCCAAATAACATGCACTATTGATTGCTATTGTCAAAATATGTTATTTTATTACTTGGTTTAATGCTTTGAAAATTTGGTGCATGACACTAAGTGAAAGACTAACTTTAACCTTGACTGTAGAATTTAGACCTGGAAACCCCTATTGGACAATCTCATCCCTCTGACAGGATGAAGTTTTCCTATAACTTCTTCATTTATTGTTTCAATGAATTTTCACTCTCCCAGGAATATAGACTTGGACTGACAGGAGCTCATAAGAAGCTTATACTGCCCAGTTACATTACAGGAAATTCTAAAATTCCCTTTTAGGACAGTACACCTCCATGGAACAGAAAAGCAATCAACACCATCATTTGTCACCTTCCCCAGGTTTTCCTGTGGAGTCATGAGGGTTTTCATACCAGCTTTACAGTGATGCTGCTAGTGAAGGCTGCTTGTGAGATGCACTAGTTTGAGGAATCTACCACCTAAGTCTCAGTCTGCAGTTGCAAATACTGGAGTTGTTTGTAAATTGAGTAATCAGCTGGACCCTGAAAAACTCTCTGCTGCCCAGGACAGATCCATAACATGGGAATCTGTGTGTAACAGTTGGCTTTTTCTTCTGAGTTCATATCTGTTCAGGAGTTTGACTTTCACTCCTTCTGGGCAGTGTGCACAAACATGGTCTGCAACCCAACTTTCAGTGTATCCGTAACACATTTTGGGATTACGGACTGCCCAAAGAGCATGTAGTTCTTGGGTCCTTTGCTAATAAATGGGAATGCAACCAAGCCAAGTAAAGGCTCTCTTTCCTTGAGCCAACCTATTCCTTTGACTGGACAAATAACAAGGGAATTTTATGGCATTTTTGTTTATATTGCAGGTGCAGGCTCTAACTCTGGCATTTCAGCCATTTTCCCAAGCACCTCTGGCACAAGCACTTTCTCACCTTACCAGCATGCTCACAAAGGTAAGAATGCACTTTTTGTGAGGGTTAATTTAGCAGCTTTTTGCTTTCAAAAGGGCATCAACAAAGTGCAACCAAACTGAAAATATCTGTTGCTATTTTCATTGTCATTATTTCCAGATTTCTAGAACTGCTATTAGAAATAATTCACAATTCATTTTTTTTCTCAGTTAATCAACATTGCTGTTTGTCAGCTGAACATAAAAAGGATTTGAGCTGTACCCAGTGATGCCAGCAATAAATTTAGCCCATTATTTGTAGCTTTACAGAAATAGCACTCTGCCTCAGCAAAGCTTAGCTTAGAATGGTGAAAACAACTTCATGCACAAATATGGTCAGTCTCTTATTGAAGTAACATAAACAGTTCTCCAGCACAATTATTTGGCTTTTAAAATTTTTGAACCTGAGAAGACAAAATAGAAAAGTTGCAGTTAACAAGGTACTGACAATGTTGTTCTTCTTGGTATTGTCTGAAAACATGACTGCTAGGATCACATTTTCAGAGAAATTAAAGCTTTCATGCCTTTTAGCATATCTATAATTTTCTGCATCCTTTCACACCTTTTCACTTCTGGCCTTTTGCATCCAAGTTTTCTTTCTGAATATCTTTTCACCTTGCTTATTTTAAATTCACCTTTTGGCCATACTGGTTTTTAAGTTTCTGTTAGAAAAACATCCATTTTTCTACATGTGCATTGTGTCCTCCTTTTAACTTAGAGCTTTTGAGGCAGCCACAGCTATCAACAGTCATTTTAGCTCTTTCTCCCTTTGTATATTTACTGGCTTTTGTCTTGTGAACGGTCATTCCAAGAATGCAGTGCTACAAAAGCTTCTGCTCTCGCTTATGTACAGCTTCCCATATTAAAATACAATTTCCTACATCTTTGTATCTGATAAATCATACCATCAAATATTCTTAATGAATACTACTAACTGGTTTATGCATAAATATCAAAATTTTGACAAATTTTAACTTGGCTTTGAGACACAACACTAAGTTTTTCAATGCTTAACAAGTAACCAAGACTCAGATCTACTAGAGAATTATGCAAACCATGTGTAGCGCAGACTACAAACTGTTAACTAGTCTGATCCTAAGAGTTGCCCCTTCATTTATTTTTTTTCATTCCAGCAGATCTTTCAGGACAAGGACATCTGGCTACAGCTCTTATAATTGCTATGTCCACTATCTTCATAATGGCTATTGCCATTGTCCTCATCATCATGTTTTACATTGTAAAAACAAAGCCGTCTGCTCAAGGTAATTGTTCAGCAGGTAAAATTTTAGTTGCAAATGCTATTTTAGAATTTAGAATATTCTATTCTATTAGAATATTCTAAATTCTATTTTAGAATTAATCTGAGAATAATTAGTGTTATATTTGTATATTCTAGCCTGTTGCAAGAGCCACTCAGTAAAAAACGTCGAAGCTCAGGCTAACACTCAGGAAGAGAAGAAAGAAGTGCAAGGTACAAGTTGTTTTAGTTTTGCTTTTTCTATCCAAGACAACACTGGGCTTAAATATTCCTAATACTTTTCTCTTAATTACAGTTTCTCCTTTGGAGAATGTAAAACCCTCATCAGTTTACTGAAGAATTGCCTATACTAGTTTTTTGTGCTTCCAGAATGTCACTTAATCCTCTGATAGCAATTAAAAGTAGAGCAGAGAGATTTATTTTGTCAGTAGGGTTGCCAGCAGAACTAACTCCTGACACAAAGCACTGGTTTGGAAACTTATTGCCAATTTAAACTTCTCTAATTGTTGTTCTACAGATAATGTTGTGATATTCTCTGAGAAAGAAGAGTTTGAAAAACTTACAGCAACTCCAGCTAAGGCTGTCAAAAGGTGGGTAAAAGATAAATATATTGCCAGTTTCACTGAAATGGGGGAGGCACATGGTCATCATTCATCCTGGTACAGTGGAACACATAAACAAATTTGATGGTATGCTGGCAAGTTGCTGCAGCAGGGCAAAGACCAGATGCCTTAGTGGGCTCTTCCCCACTGGTTTCTAAGAGATGATAACAGACATCATGAAGAGACACCTGTGTCCTCCCCATTCCCTCTATGACCAATTCATCAGCTCTTTGGCCTCCATCTCCTCTTTTGAGAGGTTAATTTCTGGGGCCTGAGTTCAGCTCTCACCCACATGGCCTTACTGAGCTTCCCCTTCCCTTCTAGGCGGGAAGAGTAAAAATAGCTGCTGCAGGCCTTAAGGAAACCTTGTCCCTAGCATCATCTGCATGGCAAGCTGTGGGAGTTTTCCTCATCTTATCTCTGCCCAGCCTGGGTAACATTATTAGGGTGGGCTAAACAGTGTCCTCATTGGAAAATCCCCCTGTGAAAGGATTCTTGCAAGCTACTGTGACTGTGTGGCTTGGTGGGCGTTGCACGTACACACTGGGCTGGTGAAGGCCTTTACAGTCACAGGATTTCAGAGGAAAGGCATTTTAAACATGGAAAACACTTTTATTTCATTAGTCTCAGGAGGCAAAAAGAGGATGACTGGAGTCAACCCATGAAGGGCTTCACTAAGATAACCATATCCTTCATTTTCCAGTGAAAATGATGCATCTTCTGAGAATGAGCGACTCTTAAGCCGGAGTATGGATAGTGATGAAGAAGCTGCAGTTGACAAGCAAGGGACTCCAGAGAGATGCTTGTTATCTTTAGTGCATTTGGCCAGAGATAAATCTTCTACAAGCAATAAATCAACTGGGGTAAGTGTACCTTGAGATTTAAAAATTGAGAGCCTTTTTCTACTTTTTTTTAAAGAAAAAAAATGTATGAACTATCAACCCCCCAAAATGCACAGTAGGGTAGATCAGACTGATTTACAAGAGCTTCTCCAGATAAATTTGTTATAGAATCTCCTTTGCATAATGACATATATGTATATGTGTAGTGTTCAGGGATAGAAATAAATGTTTCTACAAGACTAATTAATTTGCTTTTTTGAGTGTTATATTTTATAGTTTCAAGAAAGAAAAGACCCATGTAACAGCAATCCCCTGTCATAGCTAATGCTAAGAAAATAAAATAATGAAGCAGGCTGGATTTGGCTGACAGCAGAACATCTGAGTACCTTGACCCAGCTGCATTGGTATTTCCACAGCAGAGATTTCTCAATGATATCTGGTGTTGTGCTTGGTTTCCATGTGGAATTTTGAAAAACAAACACATAGTTTGAAGGTGATTCCTGTGCTCTGAAGGACACTGTAATCCACTGTTTTGCTGTGGAAGGCCTTTGCTTCTTCCTGCTGAGCATGTCCTGCTCAGGGCTTTTTATCTTACTTGGAGTATTTTAAGGCACAGTTAAGGCCACACCTCACCCACACAACCTTTCAGTTTGTGTTAACATCCAACTACCCTTAAAAAGAAGGTGTCTGCTCTGATCTTTTAGTATTTCTAATTTATTTTAAAATGGCTACAGCTAGGTCCAAATCACATCATTAATATCAGATATCAAATCTGGTTTAAGAAAAAAATAGGTTTGAAAATGCACCTTTTAATATTTGCATGTTTTAAATTGTTGGGAGAATCAGCTCAAAATTTCTAAAACACACCACTTTTCAGCTGAGATCAGACACACAAAATCTCAACACAAGTTAAACGGTTTTGTAGTTGTAGATATTTATGGCCATCTGAAAATAACTTACTATTTCAATGCTCACACTTTAAAGTTTGGGTTTTTGAGGTCTCTCTAAATATCCAACTTTATGATACTTCTGTAAGCACTGGCTTGAAATAGGATAATACACCTTGGGTAGTCATGAAATCAGAATATTCCATAAGAAGCAGGTTACCTTCAAAAGACCCTACATCATAGATACATTCTCCACAGTAATTTAGATAGATAACTCATAAGTGCACCTAAAGCATGGACTACTTCTTCCAGACTTGTTCTAACACATCCTCATGGACTAAAGACTGCTGACAAGGCTGAAGACAGACTTTTCAATGAAAGAGCAGATTGCATCAAGATTCTCCACTCCATACCTAAGATGTCACAATTAAGCTGGTTGCCAGAAGTTAGAAAAGCAATAATTTTCTTCAGATTGGGAATTAAGTTACTAGCACAGGAAAGAGTACTCAGAGCACTTAGGGATAAAGAAAATTAGAGGCTTGCTATTAGCCAAGTCTTTTTCCTAGTTATACAAAAGCCCATTTGCAATGTGCAGCCACACAGAGGATCATCAGGCTAAACATTTCCTGTTTGCTTTCAGCTTAAGTTTTAAACCCCCCACCATCATCTGGCTGTGGTAAAAAGAGCATCTTGCATAATTCTTCAAGGAATTACTCAACCTGCTTCTTTACCCTAGAACTGGAGGGAGAATGAAAATAAGCACCCAATAGTTTTCTTAGGAGGGGTTTTAATAAACCCCATTAAATTTCCCAGGTTCAAGGTTCTGAAACAGGTGATCCAAGCCTACAGTGGCAACACAACTGACTGAGCACAGGGAAGTTGCAGGAGGAAGGGGTGAAGGACACTCGGTGCCCGCACTGCGTTTCCCCGTGGCACGATGCGCTCGCACTGCGCCGCCAGGCGCGCTCCAGCTGGAGCGGCCACTCTGCGCTCTCCAGCTGCAATTCCATCAATCCACGTCACTGATGCACCTCGCCCCTCACTGCCCAAATAAAGTGAGGGAAATCTTGCCACAAAACCAAGTGCTGAAAGCAGAGCTCTTATTCAAGCCTCGTTCACAGTGAAAAGTGACAAATTTGTGGAGATAATGCTAGAGTCCTGTCAAAAAGACAGCTTTTCAGCTTTTCTAATGAGAGCTGGCTCAGGGAAGAAAATTTCAGTCCCTGAGAGCTCATGACATTTTGACATTTGTTTTCACTCCACATCGAATCCAAAGCCAAAACTTGAGAATATTTTGCTAAATGAAACTATATTAAAGTGTCCATTTTTAGCTTGAAAAATGTCAGATTTTCAGTCTTGTTTCTTTCTTGTCAAAAATGACTAGATCCCCCTGGACGTCAGATTTTTCCTCTCTAAAACGTCACTTTTTTTTTCTTAATCTATCTGTAAAATATTTCAGTTAATTAGTAATGCACTAAGCAGGTCTACATCAAGAGACAGAAAGGAAGAGCCCCTCCTCTACAGTCCTTTTAGATTGTTGGAAGAAGGCAATTTCAGTCTGAATTTAATTCCAGTCCTGACCTGGTTTACCTAGGCATTCCTACATTCTTCATTGTATGTATGGTACAAGAATTATCCTCATTCTCAGGAGTTGGAGCAGAAAGGTACTGGCTCTCAAAAAAAGTCTAGAAGTTGAGATGAAAGATCTCTAGCAGTGGCAAGTGAAATCAGAAATATGTTTATGCTTCATGGAATAATTGCTGTGTCATTTTCTTTGAATCTTAGAAAAGGACCTTTGAGGACACTGTGTGATAGCCCCATGAAATGGAGAGGTCCCACAGACTTTCCACTGCTGTCTGCTAATTGTTTAATCTTGTAACTGAATAATTAATGATATAAATCTCTTCTCATTTAGATTCAAAGTCGAAGGAAAAAGATACTTGACGTGTATGCTAACGTATGTGACGTTGCAGAAGGTGAGTGAACAATTTGTGCCTGTGTTAAAATGTGCAATCAGATCATGAGCATTTGCTATAAAGTAAGAAAGGCTTCTGGCTATCTATGGAAAATAGTCCCAAACCAGGGAGGTCCCTCTGTAGGCAGATTTGTATTCACTTGCCAGGAGCCCTGTGGTCAGCCCTGACCCCAGAGCTGCCCAGGCTGGCCTTGGGCTGGAGCAGGCCACGGCTTCTCTCCGGGCATGTGCATGGCCGGCCTTCCTGTGGAGAGCAGCAAGAGTTGGGGTGGGCTGTGCTGGGACACACAAGCAGATCAAGATGAGGGAAGCAGTTTTGCATTCCCCATCTAGAGGAAACCTGAGGTCTTATTTCTTTAGATAACAGATTTTAAAAAGTTACAAATATGAAAGTGTGATTTGGGGAAGGTCAGGATTGAGGGTAAGACACAAATCTCAACCTACTCTGCTTCTCTAAATTCTGTCCCACATCTCACAACAAAATGTGGAGTTTCCAGGCTGTAAGTGTTTTGACTCTGCTTAGCACTTGACTACCTGAACTGTTCTAGCCGGATATATAAAGTTCCCTGCAGAACAGGAGCTGCGACTGCATTTACTTTACACACACACACACGCACACACACACACACACACACACTTTGTGTGCACATTTATGAGTATGCTGTAATTCAGGGAGCTCTGTCTTCCATCAGATTATTTCTGATGGGTAAGAAGCAGGAAAACTACAGAAGCAAAAGTCTGGTTTGGGAAAAATGCTGTAGCTGGTTCTCTCCTCTGTTTTCTGAACATGAATACATAGAAAATATGTCCAGGAGAAAATAGCCTTTTCCCCACAGGATGAATGTTAAATCCTCCCTAGAGATTCACAATAGTAATGACAGTTCAGCACTTGCAGGGATGTTTATGCTTGCATCTGGCATCATTGCTTCACCTCTCTTCTTACTTTCCTACGAGGACCACTTTCAATTACAAATATGTTTCAGCAGCTGCTGGTGACAGTCTCAGGGAAGGGTCAAAGCTGTCTCTGGAGCTCAAACACTGAGCCTGACGTGTAGGAGTTTATTAATGGGGCTGCTCACTAGGGACATAGTTGCAATATACTTTTTCTAACAGCTAGTAAATTGTTGAAGGAAAGGGCAGAGCCATGGGAATTCATACAACCTGTCTGTGACTTCTTTTCCAGGCAGCTTTTTACCCTAATTATGATGTTCTACTGTCATTATGAAGAATTAATTTGGCAATATGCAATAGTAACTTTGGACCTAGACATAATCATGTACTATCACTTATAGATTTTAGCCGTATTCATTGCTAACAGTGTAATCTGTTGTACTTTAATAAATGTCAAGACTTGTACCCAGAGGCACCTGACAATCTCCCCATCCCTTTGCAGGTCTGAGCCCTACAGAGCTGCCATTTGACTGCCTGGAGAAGACCAGCCGAATGCTGAGCTCCACCTACAACACGGAGAAGGCCATAGTGAAGACGTGGCGTCACCTGGCCGAGAGCTTTGGGCTGAAGCGGGACGAGATTGGCGGCATGACGGACGGCATGCAGCTCTTCGACCGCATCAGCACGGCGGGCTACAGCATCCCAGAGCTGCTCACCAAACTGGTGCAGATCGAGCGGCTGGATGCCGTGGAATCCTTGTGTGCAGACATTCTGGAGTGGGCACAAGCAATGCCGGCTCCTGAACCAGCAGGGACGTCCTGACACGCCTGCCTGGGGCCTGCACCTCCACATCAGAAGTGTGATTCCAGTAAGCACTGCATCAAAGACTTTGGACTAAAGACCATTGATGCTTTTCCTACACAATTGCTCACCATAGCCAATGGGAAGTTCTTCTCTTTGACTTCTAAAAGTGAAGTAACACATCCACCAAATCGAGAGCAAAAATTTCCCAAGAAGCTTGGCATGAAACATGTCATGAAACAAAATGATCGTGTTAAAAAGTTACTGATAATAAGCAGAGACACAAACATCCATTTTTCAGTCTGTGTATGAGTGGGAGGGCAAATAACCCTTCAGGAAAGGCATTGAATAGTTCTCTGAAAAGAGAACTATTAGGGCTCTTAGGGCTTCGTTCAATGGTTCAATGGTTTAACAGTTACAGTCAGAAGCAGTACCACACCTACAGTATCAATTAATACACATTAGGCACATACATTTCTATCTGCTCCAACCAGTTCCATTTTCTACACTTACTATGGGTTTGTTGAATCTAGAATTATGTGCATTATGTGCATAGGTGCATATGCACAGTCCTCAGATTGACTAACTATGCTACATGGAAAAAGAGTCACCATAATTTACAGATTGAAGTGCTTCAAAACAATCTACATAATGCACATTAATGCACTCTTGGTCCATTCTGACATTTCAGAAATTATAAATTCAAGTAGCTGACTTGCTGAGGACAGGCTGGTTAGCAAGTGGGCAGTAAAAGTGGGCAGTTACTCCTTGCAAGTGGAGAGCAAAATCTTCTTTACTGTTAAGAAAAAAGCAAAACCAAAACCAGATTGTCCACTACCATTAAGATATACTTTTCCAATGATGACATCTATATATCAAATTATATTCAAGCCAGAGGAATTCCAGACAACAGTGATGCACATGTGACACAAAGAGCAAAAAGAGTGGATTTCTTTAGTGACCCTTGAGATGCGGAGGAAAAAGTGTTTTTAATGCTATACTCTTGTAAGCCTAGACCATGAGCACAGAATCCACCAGTGACATTAAACTCATCTGGAAGGTAATGCATTACTGTGAGTTTGTGAAGTACAAAATTTGACCTAATTTGGTTTTCTTTTAACTAATGTCTGATTTTCACAATTAAAATTTATCTAAAATTCATTCAGACCACAGGTCAGTGTCTTCTACCAAACCTATTTGCCTAATTTGTAGCCAAAATAGTGATGATGGATTTCACCAAATGTAACCACTAAATTAAGAGATGTGTCAATTACAAAAGTTACTTAAATTCCAAAATGCATGACTGAACAAAATGCTATTAAAAATATTTACTATTACCCAGAATTTAACAACCAGAATTCCATCACTTAGTAACTAGATCTTATTTATGATAGTATCATAATTGTGCAAAACATTTATCATCACCCTTTAACATCTATATTTAGTATTGTTTCAGCACTTGATTTGTATATCAGGGAAGTAAATACTGCAACATAAAACCTATCCCTCTCGTTATTCTTTTTCCACCCTTTCTTTGATATCATAACACACTCTTCATTAATCTGCATATGCCAAATTTGGTAAGATTTTAACTCTTCTTTCAATGATGCAGCAAGCTGCACTTATTTGAAATTTAACTAGCTGATTGATGTTGAATTTAGGTGTGAAATTCTTGTCTTAAAATCAATGACAAATTCATACTGATTTCAACAGGCTTCAATAAGATTTCTAGATATGTTTACAGTTCAGCAATCTTCAACATCATTCTCAAGACCGTGAATTTGCAGGTTTTACTATTGCTACTAGAATTAAAAAGAAACAAAAGTGAAAGAAAGAAAGAAAGGAAGGAAGGGAAAAAAACCCTAAGCATCAAAAGTCATTTTTTCTTGTGCCAGTGTAACTGCAGTGTTATTCAGTGGACTGCCTCCTATGTTTTATACACCATTTACAACAACACATCACATATTTGTTAAAAGGAAGACAAAGAAGATAGAGGAATCTTCTTTTTATGTTTATTGGGCCATGAAAAGTTAGGGTTTTGAAACTGATGGTGCCAATGCAAACACAGACTATTTAACATTATTTTATTTAGTACACAGTATTTTTATTGTTATACAAGAGATGTACAGGATTGAAAAAGGAATCCTGTAGGTCTTGCCAAAGCTTACTTTCTAATAACTTTGTTTAATGCTGTATATATAACTTATTACATTGTAAAATATAAACATAAAATATACTAATAAAAGAAAGAGGTCAAACACAGTTGTATTGCCATTTCTTTGATTAAATAGCACATTGCCTTATAAATCTGTCATTAAATAGGTTAGCCAAGGGCTGGCAGGCACATTCCTGTGGTATGGGAGTGTCTTGTTAACACACATGGAGCAATCTTTGCATTCCTGTAGGATACTGATTCTCTACATCACTTGGGAAGCAGAAACCATTTTGTCAAGAGAATTTGTATTCAGTATTTCACCTTGAAGGTAATGTGAAAATGCCAAGCCCCTTGCCATTCTTCATAGAATCTGTACGTTTTTATCTGTGTACTGAGAACTCTGCAGACTCTGAGACTGGTGAGTAACGTCACAGTAACAGTACCCTCATTACCATGTCTTCATTCTGCATTTCTAAATTAGCACTACTTCACAACATTACCAGAAATCTTAACTGGATGCTTTCATTTCATGACAGGATAATTGTGTTCTGCAGTCTTAGCCTGCACAGGTGGGACCACCAGAAGAATGGCAAGCTTCTGTAAAAAAAAAAAAAAAAAAAACCAAAAGCAAAAACAAAAGCAAAAACAAAAAAAAAAAAAAAAAAAACCAACAGAGCCCCAAGCTGAATTTCCCCCAGACTGAACTACTTACTACCTTGTAAGACTTTCCTCACCTTATCCCAGCTTCCTAGCCTGACCAATGTTGTCCCAGTTTTTTTCCTTAGAGAAACTTGCTGGGCTTTGCAGACTTTCTGATTTCTGGTTGCAATCAGGGACTGTCCTCTACACAGTGTTCAGTATCTGATGGTCCCAGACTGATGACATAAATAAAGAGAGGTGAGCTGGGCAGGAAAGGGTAGGTCCCAGCTTTGCAGTATAAAGCAACAACAGCTGAATGCCTTTGTATGCTATAATTTGGGATAATTAAATATTCACATTATTCATGAACAAAGAATAATATGCATAAATGCCCAGAAGTATGGGTTGGATTATAAACTGAAAAGGCATGCCAGTTCCATTTCTCCCTGTCAAACTCTAAGCTTCAGACACTTCAGCAATTCTTCTTTCCATTAGGGAAGGTGCAATTAAGAGAAAAATTCCTACTGTTGCAGGTGAAAATCATTACCCATAGGTACCTCAATGATTCCTGTATTCAGAAGTCACTCTTCTGCAAGCAAGCTCTATACTTGTTTTGATAATAAAAAAGAAAAATTGAGCCCATGCCCTCATTATATATGGGAGATGCTTCCTAGTGCACATTTCACTAAATCTATTAATATAAACAGGGCAAGAATGGACTGTCTCAGGCTATATCTAGTTCTAGATGCACAATACTGCATATATATTCTATCCCCACATCCAAATAAGTGCTTTTGATTATTTATTGTGATGTGATTTATAATGCATAGCACTGGCTACCTCAGGCATTAATTTATCACTATCAACTACTCTTCAAGGACAGAAAAATGTTGATTCCTTTTTGCCACTCTTCTGCGCATCCAGACTGTCTGAATACTTAGGGAAGAATGGTAAAAAACCTTTGCATGCACTGCTGCAGAAGGCATCAGTGATTAGCTGTTACACAGGGCACACAGAGGCATCTCATTTGCTCATCTGCTTTATTTTTTTTAAATTTTTATTTTTGTTAATTTTTTAAAAATAATTGGGGCTGCTATAATAACAAGCTTGTATAATAGCAAGACAATTCAGGAATTTTCCAACTTAATCTACCACATAGAAGTAAACAAAAAATCAGGAGAAGGTAGTGCTGAAGACTTTAGTAGAAAGACAAGTGAATCAGGAAGGAAACAGAGTTCAGCTTCTGAAATTCAGCCTTGGTATGCAAGACTGCTGTGAAAAGAAATCCTCCTCACATTTTTTCACTTCAGCAGGGAGGAGGACAAATCAAGCAGACATCCAATTGCTACTTTGTGGCTTCAAAGGATCATAAACTGAGAAAACATGTTTAATTGCATTTCTTATATAAATAACTCTTGAATCCACACACTAGAATATTGCTTCTTCTGAAGCAAAAACCCAGTCTGGCAACATTAGTTATCTCTAACCTTCTTCAAAAGCCTGCTACTTTTCCAAAAAGCTGATGTGTGGGTGGGCTTTATGCTCCTGTTTGAAACTCTACTGTATTATACTTTTTTTCTGCCTGAGGCTGGAAAGATTATTTTTACTTATTTTTTTCTCTATAATTAAGTGTACTAAGGATGCCATTTTATGGACCTGAAGATGATCTTAAAGTAAACTTATTAGTAGGAATGGTTTTTGTGCTGACCTTTCAATTATTGTTAGGAGTATCCTGGCCACTGAATTTGCAGCCCTAGCTTGGGTACATCTATCAGAGCAATTACTTACCAATAAGCTGCAGTGATCAGAGAGACATGCTATATTCAGGGGGATATTCCTTGGGTCCAGTCTAAATATGCTTGAGTAATGGGCACAAAGAGAACTGGTTTCTGGGAAAAATATATATAGCTTCTCAGATCCCTTTTCCCCAGTTAATTCTCTCAGTGTGACTTTAGAGATCAGAATATCTTGTTATGTCTTGTTACATTTCAATTTGGGATGGTTCAAAAAAATAAGTACCTAAAAGCAAGCAAACAGAACGTGATTTTGTTCAAAGCTATCTCTTCTAGTAGTAACAAGATACACTTGCTTTCAAACTTAAGTAAAAAACCTAAGTCTAATAAACAAAGATATTCCTAACCATGGTCAGAAGATGGCATTCAAGGGTTTCATCAGCCCAAACACAAGATGGATAGCGGTGGTTTTGACACAACACACTACAAGAGTCAGTGTCACACATAAAGCTGATCACTTTTGGAGACTTACACACAAGCAAGAGCCCATCTCAGTGCTCTTCAGGGATGTGTAATAGCCAGGATCTCAATGCTGCACAACACTATTACTCTTACAATAATTTCTGTGAGTTTAAAAATCATTCAGAGGAACACAAGTGGTCACTGATCTGCCATTGTAGTCCCTTTAACCATTTGCAAAGTGGAAAATTACCAAATTGTTTCACAGATCAAAATTTCCAGCTTTCTGTATTACATTTAAATACATTATCCTGCAGATAAATGCTTTTTATCAGATCATCAATCTCCAAAGCCATATAAGTTTTAGGTGAAAAATTCAGTATATAATTAAAGGATTCAGTGTAACAGCTCTGAATTATGAGCTCTACTTACAGCTCCTTTTAAATCTGGTCTGGTAAGTTAAATCATATATTTTAGACATTGATGCTGACCATGAATAGAAGTCCTTCAAAATTTGTTGCCTTCGGCATACTTTCACCTTCCAGGTAAATTTATCTGCTACAAGAAACCTTTCCCTATTATATATATCAAATTCAGCTATATAACATTAGAAAGAGATGCAAGCCAGTCATGCTCAGGAGAATGGGAAAATAACTGTGAAATCCCACTTTCAGACCTTTTATCAGCTGGTGAAAGTCACAGATATGAAGAGATAGAGCACAACTGTGCAGGTTGGGTAATGTAAGCCTACTTTATTTAGCTATGCCAAGCTTTTGAAAATACAAGTGTCCTGTGCCCAGGGAACAATCTTTATCACAGATTTGCTAAATCTAGGCTCTGTAGATGAGGTCTGAAAAATTTATCAATAGGAAACCTTTTATAAACAGCAAGGGTGATTACAATTCTACAGTAGACAGGCCTGTAAGAAAAAAAAAAGGGAAATTATTTTTCATCATATTTGATAGTCTTTTCTGGTAGGAAAACTGTCTCAACATAAAGAGATGCAATACTCATGTTGACTTTCTCAAGCTTTTTTTCAAAAAAACCCAGCAAGACAAAATTGTGTGTTAATTCTTTATTTTTCCTTAAATTAGTAGGTTGTGACTACAAGAAATTTTCTTTATTTCATGCCAGTGATGGTAGCTGATCACTTTTGGAGACCTACACACAAGCAAGACAAGGCAGAATGTAGCCAGTTTGAAGCTCTGTGTTCTGACTGATCAGCTCACAGGAAGTGTGAGGGTCCCTGCCTTTCTTTTAAGGTCAAGTGGTCATCATGTCTCTTGCTTCCCCTCAAATTCTCTCCCAAAAATGGTTGAAAAATTATATACTTTGGATGAATATTAATTTACCTCTTGACAGAGGTGTTTGGCATATCTAAAATAGCAGATTCTTCTGCAGGAAACCAGAAAACTGAAATCACATGCACCATGTTTCCTTAGGGAACAGGGAGCTGCAGGAAATAGCTACAGGTACAGTTAACTTTTTCAAACATCTCTTGTAGACAGTTTTCTGGAAGAAAGGTAAAGTAGAAGAAATTTAGATACTCATAGTATCTAAATGCCACAAAAGCAGAAAAATACCCAGGAAATTCTGGGCTCCATCTGAGTGGGAAAGACAATACAAAGAGGTGCCCAAAGTGTGGCCAACTTGACAGAAATCTATCATTTCCAAAAGCCAAAACAAGTCCACAAATGACAGCAGGGAATGCAACTGGCTTCCTCTCTTCCCCTCCCCCACAGAGACTGCCAAGGTCACTCAGGGGAATGATAACAGGATGATAACAGGATGGGGATGTTTGAGCAAGGCCATGACAAGGGCTGGTGTGAACAACTGGGGTGGGCTGGCTCAAAAGGCAAATGTTCAGGGCAGGGATGCCTCTCACCAGACCAAGGGTCTCAATGCCCCATCTAACCTGGCCTTGAAAAATCTGCATAAGATCAAAATAACAAGGCTAATGCTTACATTGTTAATATACTGCATTAATATTTAACAGATTGGAAAACCCTTTTATTTTGCATTTTAACAGAAACCTAACATTTAGATCATAAAAACTTGAAATTAGCTGTGATTCAACTTTCTAGAGTGTAAACAATACTGTATATAAACCACAAGGGACCAATATTAAAAACTACACCATACTCAATGTGTATTTTTTAAGTGCATTACCTTTGCCATTATTAGATGACCACCTTGTGTTAAATTGGGATCCCAAGGAAGATCAATATATTAAACTACAGCAACGAAGGCTGAAAATTAAGAGCACAATCAACGTTCTTGGGGAGATAAGAAAGCCAGCAACTTTCTACAGGTTTTTTTTGTTATTGATTTTTGTAGTACTTTTAAATGGTAGTGGATGGAGAAGCACATGAGGACTGAGAATATTCTTCCTAAATAACAGGATTTTGTCTCCAGCCAAAGGTATATGCAAGCTTTTGCACTGCTGGTGAATTTGACAGAAACCCAAAACTACTCACGAAGAAATACTTATTTCAAAATGTAATTGATTGTGAGGAAATTCTTTTATCTGTGATTAGTGTTATTTAAAAATTACCTAGAGTTAGTTTCCTGCCAAGAGAGTGCACAGTGCTTGCTCTCTCTTCTAGACATACTTGATGCCAAATCTGGTGTAGACTCCTTTCATAGAAAAGCTTGTTAGAAATGTTAAGTCAAATTGCTAGAAAAATATTTGCAGTTAGGATTCAATTTCAAAGACCAGTTCACAGACTTCTGGTAAAAAACAACAACAACAACAAAAACACCTACCTCGCCCCCCCCAAAAGACAAAACCAAACCAAACCAAATAAAAAAACCTCAGCCAACCAACCAAAACTCACCAAAACAAAACCAACCAAATAAGGCAAAAAATGAGAAATAAAAATTCTCTGAAGTTTTATACTGATGTCAGTGTTAGTCAAAGACTGAAATACAGCAGATCTTTAAGCTTTAACTGCATTTTCAGTTTTTTAAATAGAGATTTTCAGTAATTACAGTACAAATCAGCAATGGAACACTTATTTCTATTTTTAGAAGTATCCTATTTCCAATTTGTGTAAGAACTTCTAAACACTGAACTGTGGCAGACAAAAAATATATTCATACTCAAAAAAGAAATGTGGGTACTGTGAAGAATGTATTGCAAATTAAAACAAAATGCAGCAGAAGCAATAAAATATTTTATGTTACAGATTACTATTGCCAACCATTTTAAGAAATGCTTTTATTTACATTTGCAAAGATATTATCATTCCAAGTTGCACTATACAAAAGAGGAAAAATACTAAATGCTACTTAAATACAGGAAAAGATCAAACAAACTCTAAGAAAATTCTGAAATCAAACCAACAAAATTCCTTATTCAATACATCTAGTTATGTTAAATAAAAATCTGGTTTTAATCACTAAAACTGCAGGTTTATCAAAAGATAATCTGCTAAGATACCTATCTGCTACTTATCAACATAAAATAAATTAAAGAATTTATAAAATTCTCTGAAGAGTCAAAAATAAGTAAGAGTCATCCCTATAAGGAAAGACTGGTATTTCTGATCTTTACTCTAAGGATTCAATTGCATGAGTCATGTACAACAGCAGCATTATTTCACTTTAGAAAATATTGAAGAAAGCCATCTAGCATATTACAAAGTTTTTAATTTTCCTTTTTATGAATGAGTGAAATGTGAGAATCCACACGATAGCCAGCAAATTGCACAGTACTGAGATGCTGTTTAATGTATTTATTACAAATCAGTAAAAAAACCCTTCCAAATTTCAAGTAACATAGGCAGCTGGTATCAATTATACAGAACAATAGTTAGATTGAAAGCTAGTGCTAGTGACTTGTGCTTAGACTGGAGTCAAGAGAGTTACTTGTCAAGAATTCCAAATTCAGCAGAATTGAATTGAGGTTTATACAAAGGAAGGTGTGACCTGGATCCACAGTTCTGCGCAGTTCTTGGAACATTCGATGAAGACCAAACATTTCAAACAGCTTCTTATTGCCTCTGCAAAAGATTTTGAATAAAAAAATTGTCAATTTAAAATGGAGAAAGCTCAAGGAAAGGGTTTTTCACTTATGTGAAATAGGATTTCAGAGACAAATTAAAAAAATAGGATTTGTGAGTCAGTTTTACTTTGATTACTAAATGCCAGTTACAATTTTAGATTATTTTATCGGAAAATTCTTTTTCCTAGAGTTCAATTTTATTCCTTACAAGAAATGAAAACCTCAGTTTTGTCAACAGCTTTAAGTCCAATGTAGAAATTCCTCAGTTTAGATATGCCTTACAATAATGAAACACCCCACTGAGCAATGTGCCAGTGAAGCTCAGCAGCACCTTACTATTGATATGATGACCTTTTTTACAATAATCCAATAATCAGCAAGCAATGGGAACACATTTTAAAAAGCTGAACATTCCCAAAAGGGCTCAATTGGCTCAAAATCTTAAATTTTTTAAGGAAATGAAAACTGATGAAGCTTAAATGCAAGTCAAATATAAGACTAAAATTTCAAAGGCACTTACTACTAAGTAGCTGAGTAAAACTGGAAGTCTAGGATTCTCTGCTAAGAATTCTAAGCATTTTTGTCACCTGCAGATGTAAGGAATAACTCCTCTTTAAGTCTATATTGTGAGGCTTTTTTCTAGTTTGTACTCTGCAAATTGAACTAGATTTATGCACTAATTGAGAAGCTTATCTTAAACCTCTATGGCAGGAACAGTCTAAATTTAACTGCTACAATCACAAGTCCAGCATTGTATATGGTGGAGGGAATAAACAGAGAAATAGAGATGAGTTTTTGGAAAAGAAAAAAGGTCACCAAGTTCGTTAACCTAATAATAGCTAACAGAATAATGGTAATAAAGGATTACTTTATTCTGGAGAGTTTTTGCAATATAACACAGAGCTTTTCCAAAACTGCAATATCTAGCTTAGAACTTCGAAGCAATACAGAGCAAGTCTGGAAGAAGGATTCATTGCTGCAGGCTTCAAGGAAAGGCTGTAAGGAACCTGGAAAAGAAAATTATTTTAAAACCGTATCACAGAGTTCAGTGCAGAGAAAAGTGTAACTGCTATTGATACCTTTAGAAGGCCTTAAATGCTTCTTGCTGTGCAATAATTACAACATCCAAATATTTCAGTTTCTGTTGAACATGTGATGCAAAACTCAGGTAAAACTAGAAACTGAAAAAATGCATCTTCCTAAGAGTTCTGACACTATTGATCCTTGAACTAAAGCAGTGTCTATTCTCTTGAGAACAGAGGAAAACAGGAAACAGAATAATTTTAAACTCAAATAAAAAATCTTACATTGAAAATGTTTATGTAATGCTCATTTATCACGGTTCTTTCCTTCAGACCATGGGAGGGGAACATTAGGCTGAGCAAAATGACTCAGAAAGAAATACTTTAAAGTGCTGCAGTTCACATAGGTAGGGATAGTACATATAAGAGATTGTGTGAGACCTGATAATCTTTCATCATCAGCATATTGTCCCTGTACTCAGTTTCAAGAGAGTAAACACAGTAATTAAGAGGTAAAAGTAAGATCTGTACAACAATTAAAACCAAAAACCCCTCCCTTAAAATAGCAGATGAGTTTTTATGTCTCACTGAAAAGCATTTCCCTCTACCTTATCTCCCAAAATCTAGTAACTTCATAATAAGGTTAAATCTGTTATCTGGTTATTTCATTCTTGGTTATTATATTATAGATTAATTTATAGCAAAAACTTAAAGAGAAGAAGTAACAATTTGTTTTTCCTTAAAATTAACAGACTTTCATATACCACAGAGTATTTGCATTATGAGAACACACATGTGAAGAAAATATTTTAATTGCATAATGTTAAAATATTTAATGTGTTCCACTTAATAAGAAACTGCAATATGCAAATGACAGCACAAACCAACAAACAAGACATTAAGAAAAATTCATAACCTGAATACTGTAATTTATAAATAGGATCTCAAGATGTTTTTATCAGTACAAAGAGGGCTGGATGTACATTTTGGTCAAAATTTTCCCCTTCCTTGTTCAAGGACATACCATTTATTAAATGTAACAAGTAGCCTTGGAGTGAATTCAAGGTTTTAATTTATTTCAGAAGGTTTCCTGATAAAAAAATCTGAAGAAATGCTATGGAAAACTGTTTGAAATAGGGCTTTAAAAACAAATCAACTTGGCATTTAAAGTCAGCCCAAGAGCCTAGATAACTAATTTTCTGCACTGTGCATTTATGCTGAATATTCAGTAAGGACCCAGTTATTCCTATTCCAACAAATGACCAAGTGCCACCTCTGATACACAGGGAACTCTAGAGACTTGTGGGCCTTTCCTGGTTTATACCCTCAAACAAAGAGACTGAGAAGCAGCAAATGCCTCTATCACAGATCAGAGAAACTACAGCTATACGTAATCTTTTCTCTCTTTTCAGCAGAGGTGATTTTGCTCCTTTGCTTTAAAATGCTGGATTCATCAGACAGAATCCACAACATACATAATGGAATGTGTGGATGGAAAACACACAGATGCAGGATAATAACAGAGCTTGGTAGCAAGAGGCCAACCTTGCAGCAATAAAAAGCAACAACTGACGTTCTGTAAAGTTTGGAAAAGGCAGGCAGATGTTTTGTGGTTTGCATAGCTGAAGTATCCTCAGTTCTTTACCCAAAGCAATGCAAAACAACAATTAGTCAAAGACATACACATTATCAAGGAAATAAATCACTATAAATTAATTTGATTTTCTGTTTACATCTATTTCTGTGTTTTTTGCATTCTTCCTACCATGTTTAATACACCTATGGCTTTTGTAACTGGAAGTAGTACTAAAACAGAGAGGACAATACACATTGTCTTCTCTGTTTTAGTACTACTTCCAGTTACAATTCACTGTCTCTAAACTGTAATAATAATAAATATTAAACCAGAAGGAAAGTAAAGTAGAAAAGAAAGCAGCAATCAGTGAAAAAAAGACAAGTAAATATACTGTTTTTAATTTTATTTTAGCTTATGGTCTTCAAGGCATAACACTTTTAATATTTTTTTCAGTATTTCTATACTTTCTCTGCAGAAGATATAATTTTTCAGAAATTGTCATAGAAAAAACCTCAGGGTTATCTGTCAATTAGAGCAAACAGAAAATCCTTAGATGAGTTCACCACGTGTGCTACATTTAGTGATACGTGACTGACATACACTCGGTGCTCTTCATTGAGCCACTGCTCTCTGTGGCAGAACTCTGGGGCTGTTAAGTACATACAGCAGAGCCTTAAACCTGGAAAAAAGATTAACTAAAATTTCACTTCTGGTATGATGCTGTAATGCCCTAGTGAGTCTAGCTTGTTAAAATCCTTGAGAAGAGGTGACAAAACTATGAACAGAAACAGCAAATAAGCAAAGCCCAATGAACACAATCACCATCTTAAGAGTGCTTCTTGACAAAACATCACTGAAGAGTGTTTGAAGTAAAGTTTCTGTACAATAGCAGGAAGAGATAACCTTCTCTAAAGCAATGAAAATCTAGGACTACAAATTATATAGTCTGTAACTTTATAGTAATTCTATGGAGCTACAAATTTATAGAGATTCTTCTAAAATTTGCAACAGTTGCCCCAAATGACTGCCTATTCCCAAGAAAGAGAAATGGTTGGTCCTATCAACCTGCACTGCACCGCTGATGAAATGTGTTTTAACAACAAAAATCTGAAACAGTATCTCTTACTTACCAAAGACGCTTTTCAAAAAGAGAAGAAAAGAACAAATACATATATTTATTCTTTTCTTTATGAGAATGTTGACATTCAAGAAACAAACTGAGAAGAAAGGCCGTTCTTTTTTCTATTGCCTATTAAGACAACAAATGGCTTTAAAAAACTCATTTAGCATGACTTCTGACTCATCTGACCTCTGATTCATGAGAGATTTGAAGGTAACAAAGACTGCTTGGATGAACAGGGCAATCCTACAATTTATTCCTAAAAATATGCTTAAATAGCCATAAAATGCTTTTAATTCCTTTTCTGCAGGGTAAACAAATACCATATTTAGCTGACCTGAATATTTCTTTGCTGACCTGCCCTTACTGGTTCCTTAAATATATTACATTTAAAAAAAAATACACACACACAAATATATGCTGTAAGAATGTTCTGACTTTGAATTTTACAAATTAACGTAAAAAGACAACATTACTTTTAAGACAGAAGATTTTTCCTATAAAACAGAAAAGCTAACATGATATTAATGTCTAAATATTTGCAAAGTTAATCACGTGAAACCCAACTGAAAAAAGTACATGTTTAAATGGACTTTCTGAACACTGTTTATATATTCAATTCAGATAAGCTTTTGAAGATTATATTCTAAGTAATCAGAATATGAACAAAATAAATATGTAATTTAAATGCATCTCTAGCTGATTAACTAAAAATAATAAACTTCACATTTTTAAATATTTTGGTGGCTTAGATTCTGCATAGATTTTGCTTTTAACTATTTTAGAAAAATATAATTGGAATTTATCCTGACAGGACTTTGTCACAATTTAAAATAATCTGCAAAAGCCTCCAGCGGTATCCTTAAAACATTAGAGCGTGCTGTAGTTGCATTAACTTGGCCTGATTGGTAGACTGCAACGAACAATAAGCAATTTATCATTGTTGACAGGATTCATATGAAATTTACCCTCAAAGTAATCAGTCACACAGCATAAAATCGCACCAGCTATAGTTACCCAGAAAATTCTGTTTTCATACCTAAAGCTATGTCACTTCAGGAAATAAAATGACAACTCTAAGTTCATGTTTCAACAAATTACCGATGCCAGTTTTGCCTCATTTTCTAATTGCAAGAGGATCTGCTGGAAGAAAGGAGAATGCATCTTAGCAATGCAAGTGAGTGATGCAGCAGGGTCTCCCCACCAAGAGTATCACCACCCTTTACTGGCAGTGAGGTGGAAACATAGCAAAGGATGAGGAGAAGACTACCCAATGCCTTCACTGCCTCAGTCTTTAATAACAACACCAGTTGTTTTCCTGGTATCCAGCCTCCTGAGCTGGAAGGCAGGGACAGGGAGCAGAAGGAGGCTCCCATAATCCAAGGGGAAATGGTCAGTGACCTGATACACCACTCAGACACACAGACAAGCCTCTGGGACCAGATGGGATCCACCAAAGGGTATTGAGGAAGTCAGTGGGAAATGCTCACCAAGCCACATTCCATCATTTACCAGCAGTTCTGGTTCATGGGGAAAGGCCTGGATACCTGGAGCCTGGCAACTGTGACACTCATCTACCAGAAGGGCCAGAAGGACAATTCAGAGGCCTGTCAGCCCAACCTTGGTGCCAGGGAAGGTCATGGAGCAGCTCATTCTGAGTGTCCCCACATGGCATGTGCAGGGATCAGGCCCAGCCAGCACAAACATGGGTTTATGAAAGGCAGGTCCTGCTTGACCAACCTCATCTCCAGACACAGCCAAGTAACCTGCTTGGTGGACGAGGAAAAGACCGTGGATATGGTTTACCTGGACTTCACTAAAACCCTGTTTCTCACAGCATTCTCCTGAAAAAGTGGCTGCTCAATGTGTGGAAGAGGGCACTGTTTGGGGGGTAAAAATACAAGTAAAAAACCCCCCGACTGGTAAAAAACAAGTCAGGAAGCAACACTTTGCAAAGAGAGAACAGTCAATGCAATGTATTTATTGGATTTGGACCAAAAAATGGAAAACTGAATATATGTGCCTTTCAGGAACTAAAGCTGAGAAATAAAAAAGAAAATAAAACGTACAATAGGTTTTTCTGTAAGTATGTGTATAGGAATTCCAGTTGTTGAGGCAGAATAGTCAGGTATTTTTGTCTGGTAAATAAATGCTTACAGCAGTTATAACTAATCTAAATGTCAATGCCATTTGAGAAAGCAACACGTGATATTCTATTGCAGAAAATGGGGGTTAGTAGAATGGCTGGAAGGTGTACTCTGTAAGGAATTCACTAAAAATGAACTCCAGTTTTAAACACTGATTTTTTCAATTGTGCTTATCTAGTGTACTAGTTAATGACTATGGTATAAAGGTAGGAATAGTCTAATAAAATTCCATGCTGGAACTTCCTACTTAGAATGCAGCAGGTATAAAATACATGGAAATCAGAATTATCTTACTTGCTAGAATAGCAGAAGCATAAAGTTGATATACTAAAAATCAACATACAATTTTCCTGGAAAATCACTGATGATCAGTGGATCAAAGGATGGATTTGATCATCAGAGGATGAAAGCTTTTGCTGTGCTGATTGAACTCAGCTTGTATTTGAGCAATCAACACAGCCTTACCAATAAAGACTGAATCTGATAAGGCCTGACAGAGAGAAAAAAACATTTTACAAATAACCTAGGTAGCATTTTAAATTGCAGTTGTACACTACTATGGGTTTCTTTGTTCAAGAAGCCAGAAAAGGCTCAATGAAATACCAGAATCACAGAAAGAATCACATCTCTCTCAGCACACACCTGAAGGAGCTTTGTTCCAAACACAAATGCTAAGAAAACCTTAGCATAAAAGCATCACCTGTAGTTCTGTAACATTAAAGTGAGAGGGTATATAAAGTCTGAACTCTGACAATGCACAGACATTACTCAAATTATACAATTTTAAATTTCCATTTCCAAGGAAAGCCTTTCATTATGGAATTATATCAATTATGACATTGTTCCAAAAAAAGCTGGCTAAAAAGTACAATAGTTCTAACAGTCAAATACAAAACAAAACATGTATAAAAATATTCTTCCTACTTAAATAATTTTATGGAAAATGATAAAATTGTAAAGTTTTTATTAAAAATATGCAAGTTTAGTAAATAAGAGCAAACAAGATCTTACTTGAATAAACTTCAGTGTTCTAAAGATTTCATAACTTAAATTGACTGGAAAGGGGATGTGTATATCCAAATACTGATATAAACAACTCTTTTTAACATAAAATAATTTTCAAAAGTTAACATTCACATCTACCTTCAAATTGATACACTGCTTAAGAACCACGTTATTATCCAAAATGGACAGTGAACCTTTACTTCTGAAATGGCTACTTGGCTCTACATAACTTTATATTTAATGGCTTCTTCTATTTATTGTTTTGGAGTAGATGAGACAGGGGTCCAAAATTCAGAATGGCTAACTATTACATGATTTGTACTAGAAGAGGGAGAAAATAATGACACAGATGTTATTTGTTATTAGAGAGGGGTACTTCATACTAAATGAATTTCATCAAAATCAAAGTATTAAATATAAATTTTAATTGAATTAACAAAAATGTGTGCAAAATTTTGGTGTACTTGCTCGCTTTCAGCACATATAGGTGGGTCCTAGCATTATCTAGTCTGCATTTAACAGAGTTAGAGATCCTTATCTGTGGTTAAAATATTGAACTAAAACATTTATTAATCCAACACAATTATCCACTGTTTTCAGAAGAATAAATAAAAATTACAAAGGTAAGATAGGATAATAGAGGAAGGATTTCCTTTCAAATGATTTGTATCTCAGTGTTCATGCCACGTAAGCTGTAAATCATTTTTATCACTATAGCTTCAAAACACAAGTCCTCAGGACAATTTCACATCTGCTTTTCACACAGGTCAGTGGAATCCTATCTTAGTACAATATTCACCAACTTGACATTTCTATCCTTCCAGTGCTGCAGAAAAAACTCACTTGAAAAGCTGCAATCCTGCAAAGTTACCAGTAAAGATAATATGCTGGAAAATGTTGAATTTTAATCTGTTTAGGCATATGAGCATTTTTTACTCCATGCCACACTGGATGTAGTCTGTAAAGTCTCAAAATGCTAAGACTCAAAAGGAAACATAAAGGGGTAGGTTTGAGTTTTCTTGGCAAATTCTGACCATTAGCTTTTTAGAAGTACCCACAGAACAGTGCATGTTGTAGAATTCCCAGGATCAGTTACAGAAGCATTCCAGCAAAAAGGAAAAAAGTGTCCTATAGATGGTCAATGTAAGAAGACTCCAGTTTACATTTAAATAAACACAGCTTCTTACTATGGAGAAAATCCTTCTATCTTCACTGGCTTCATTAACTTCCCTATGAGACTACATCTGGACTGAGACTACAGACTTGGTTATCCATGACCATAATATTTTCTTCCCAAAAAAAATTAAAACTATAAGCAAGGTTCAGTAAATATGTAAATACAGCTCATTTTTGCAGTTATTAAAATTCTTCAGTTATGTCAATATGGCTAAGAAATCACACGTAAGCCCTACCAGAATGTGCCATAACTTACAGTAAACTTGAGAGCATCATTTTGAGACTTTTTTTTTGAAGGTGCTCTCATTTTGATTTGTGAATAAGTACACACATATAAAATATACTCTCTGCAAAACAGAAACAAGCCTGAAGACAAAGTACATTTAAGTTTTATTTAAAGCAAATGCCAGTGTTTTGTAATGTCCAGTCAGAAGGTAAGTTTTGATTTCATTGAATGAACCTAAAGTTGGAAAAGGGGAATGTACTAATCTACCTGATACAGTCAGATACCACTGCAGGAGGAATTTAAGACACATGATGTCTTTGTATAAAAGTGCACAATGTGAAACCGAGGCAGGGAGCTCTCTGTCAACAGTTTCCAAATCAGGCATGAACCAGACTGCAGTTAACAATGGTATTTTTGATAGGGGAATATAAACTCACTACATCATTTGAAACCCTTTAAACTGATTTACAAGTTTAAAATAAACACGGTAAGATGTGTGAGAAGACAGGAAGAACATTATTGAACAAGATTGCATATGACAAGTATTCAGCTACAAAGTGATTTAATACCAATGATGTGATGTTCTTCAACACCCACAGAACAAATTTTCTTGATGAGGTCATGCTACTTATTACTATATTGTTTCCAGAAAATGTTTCAAGTCTGGTATCCAGGAATTCTCTTGAAAAGTGTGCTGCAAGTACTGTTCTAGAAACAAGGTCTGCTGAGGAAAGATATTTGTATTCTTAGGGAGGGAACTTTGGGGTACGAAGATGCCCTGGAAGCCACTGTTTCATACTATAACAATCTGGATAATTAGAAGTAACAATTACTTTAATTATCAAACATTAATTTTCATAGTAATTTTAATGGGAAATGGTAAGAGCTTTGTTAAGCAATTATATGCCATTTGACTAAACTGAAACTTTGGCATGTAGAAGTTAATGTTTTGCTCTCAAAATTTCAAAGGCAGTCAGAGCACTCTGCATTTGTGGAAATCAATCACAAGTCATTCAGCATTTAACAAGATATTAAACCTACTTTCTATGACAATTCTAACAGAGAAGATTTTGGTTTTAGATCTGTCTTCACAAGGGTCATAGCTTAGAGATGGGACTAAAAACTGAACACCATGGCCTGGTAGCTTGTTTTCCTTAACTAAAGTAAGGAAACCTTCAAAAGCTGTGGTACTGAAATCTTTCTTCCCTATTAAATGAGCAGGAATAGATGTCTTATCCTTTTCCTTAATGAAAAGCAAGGAAGATGCCTTTATAGACCACTCATTAGATTCATAGACCAAAAGAAGGATCAAGCTGAATGTTATGGCACTCATCTGAAGCCTCAGATTCAAGGAAAAGAGCACCATGACTAAAATAACACTGCAGGACTTGATCCCTTGACTCTGCTTTCATCAGTCAATCTTTGTAGCAAGGGAAAGGTTGGCATCCTCCAGAAAACAAATATGGATCGAAATACTGGCAATGGGTACAGAGCACAAAAAAGAAATTGAAAAGGATGTAACTGAACTGACAGTCCTCCTGTCTGACCATGGAACAAGAAAGGAACCAATGAGATAGCTACAGTAAAAATATAGCTAAACCAATTTATACACCATTATGTACAGTTTTAAACAAAAACATTAGCAGAATGTAATAAGAGGAAAGAGATAAAATATCTTTGTAGAGTTGATTTTCTACTATCACATTCAAAACAAGCTGTTCACTCCCACATTTAGAATTCAGAAGCAACCTATTACTTCCCCTAAAGGGAGCTGACTAAACTAACCACACTGCAACTTAGGCCACTGAGTTCATCTGAAAAAAAAAATTCTCCATCATATAAACAACATGAAATATAAATTCTTTAGAATTATATTATTTATCATAAGAATCGCCTACATTTCATTTCAGTTGCTTATTAACTTTCTAGAAAAGGTAAAAATAAGCAGTTTGCTAACAAAATGCAAGTGGTTAGGTAAGGACCAGCTTACAAAACACAGCTGCAAAATTTTGTTCCTCAAATCTACAAACAGTAAAAGTAATGAACAGAATCCACAGAAGTACTGGAATATGGAAAAAACCTCGACACTACGAGAGTATAAAAGTAAACTGAAACTGAAGCTCTTTTGACACAAAGTAAACTGTCTGAATTACTGCATAACATCTTCAGCAGCTCCTCTCACTCTTATACCCTGAGGAACATACTAGGCTCAACTTTTTTCTCCCCTGATTTTTAAAAGTCAGCCTTTGGTCCAGCTATGAATGAGTTTGTATATGACAAGAACAATGATCAGTAGAACATTTTTCTCTTCCTTAGGCCCTAAGATTTGTGTAAAAGAGGTGAGGCAAACAAGATCAGCATATATATATATTTATACCACACACATATATATATATTCTGTATATCACTCACACTGTTACAATTCCAAATATGTTAATGATTGGGTGTACTGGTCTGGTTGAGACAAGAGCTAATTTTCTTCACAGCAGCCCTCAAAGTGCTGTGCTTTGTATGGGGAGCTAGAAAGGTGCTGGTAACACACCAGTCCTTGGCTACTGCTAAGCAGTGCCAGCACAGTGCCAACACTGTCTCTGTAAATTCCCCCCCACCTGGACGGGTTGGGCAAGGTCCTGGGAGGGGACACAGGCAGAGCAGCTGAGCCAAAGTGACTCCCACACCATATGGCATTAGCTCAGCAACACAAGCCAAGGGAAGAGAGGAGGAGGAAGGCATGAGAGGGGAAGGGGGCATTCCTTATTTATGACATGTCTTCTGGAGCAAACTCTATGCATGCTGAAGCCCCACTTCCCAGGAAGTGGTCAGACACTATCTACTGATGGGATCTTTTGGTTTCCTTGGTTCCATGTGCAGACTTTGCTTTTGCTTTAATAAACTGCCTTTATCTTGACCCAAAATTTATTTCTTCAATCTTATTTTCTTTTCCCTGTTTTGCTGAGGAGGGGAGTTTCAGAGTGGTTTGGTGGGCACCTGGTGTTCAGCCAGGGCTATCCCACTATATTAGGGGATTAGATAGTGGGATTAGTTTTTTAGAATTCTACAATGGCATGGAAACTCACAGATGTCAAGAAAATAAGCTAAACTTGATGCAAGTTTCAAGAAGCACATAGAAATTAGCTTCCTAAGGGTACCAAAAGTCTTAAACATTTCTTCACAGAATTCCACAAGTGGCTCAGCTGGATAGGTACACTCCAGGTGTTATCTACCCCTGTACGGAGGAGATGTAGAAAGAGAAAAAAGTACTGAGGTATGTCACCTTTCAGTCCTCTATCGTTTCCCATTGAAATGTTGGTGTCAGGACTCTCACAGCTTGTTATGCTAAACTCCTGGAGATGGACTGTATGAAAGGCTGTCTGCCAGTAACATCCACAGCAGTGAGACTATTAATTTTAATTTGCCATTAAGGTCTTGTACAGAGAGAGAAAAAAGATGATACTAATGCCTCAGCTGTTGCATTTCACATCATATTTTCAGTAAGTGAAGCACCATCAGTGTTGTGTGAACTTGCAAGGGAAAACTGAATTTTGAACCCACTGTACCAGACATACTGTGAAGCCAAATAATGATACTGATCCAAAATGTTAAGAACATGCAAAACAATCCCAAATCTGCTTAAGCAGTACTGGAGACTCTCATTCTAGCTTCCATCAAGAGAAATACCTGTCTTAGACTAGTAGGTACCTTCAGAGAGACCTCAACAAGTTAGAGAGCTGGGCAATCACCAACCATGTGAAGTTTAACACTGTGAAGTGTCAGATTCTGCACTTAAGATGGGGCAACCCTGGATGTACAGACAGACTGGGGAATGAGAGGTTGGAGAGCAGCACTGAGGAAAGGGACCTGGGGGTCCTGGTCAGCAGAAAAGTGAACATGAGCCAGCAGGGCCCTGGCAGCCAGGAGGGCCAGTCCTGTCCCGGGGGCATCAGGCACAGCATGGCCAGCTGGGCAAGGGAGGGGATTGTCCTGCTCTGCTCTGAGCTGGGGTGGCCTCACCTCAAGTGCAGGGGGCAGTTTTGGGAATAAAATATACAGAAGTCATTAAAGTATGAGAGAGTGTCCAAAGCAAGGCCACGAGGATGACAAAGAGAGGAAGCTGTATGAGGAGCTGCTGAGGTCACTTGGTCTGTTCAGCCTCGGGGGGACTCAGGGGAGTCCCCTTTGCAGTCAGCAATATCCCCATAGAGGGAAGAGGAGGGGCAGACACCGATCTCGTCACTCTCATGAGCAGTGTGAGAAACTGAGGACATGACATGAAGCTGAGTCAGGGGAGGCTTAGGTTGGATATCCATGGAAAGGGTGGTTGAACACTGGAAGAGGCTCCTCAGGGAAGTGATCACAGCACAAAGGCTGTCTGAATTCAAGAAGCTTTGCACAACAGTCTGGAGAACAGGATGTGACTCTTGGGGTGTCCTGCACAAGGCCAGGCATTGGACTTGATGCTCCTGATGGGTCCCTTCCAGCTCAGCACATTCTATGTTTCTGGGATTCCTCACATGCAGCTTAAGTAATTATCCTCAGTATATGAGGGAAACCTAGGCTTCATTTCTGGAACATGAGAAAAAGAATTTCTTACAGGGGAAAGAACCTACCTAAAGACCTCAGCTAAGCTTGGACTGCACAGAAACATTAGCATTCATTGCTTATTATAAAAAAAAAAAGGTACATGCAGTTACAGGGAGTAGTACTGCAACACAGTAGTTATTTCATATCTGATTCACATTTTTCAGCCTGGACAACTGAGATTCGAATCTGTAAAAACATCACATAAAAAATAACCTTAAAAAACAAAGCTATAGAAAATCATATGCTAGAAAAATTTCCAGTGGCCTTTTTTTCAATTTAATTTCCAATAGCTTAATCTCTAAAGGTATTATTTTTGAGCAAGAGTATTGTAACACTCCCATAGAGCCAGAAAATTACTGCAACAAATTGAGAGAATGCCTAGGATGGTACATATTTCATAAAAAAATAGAAGTCTAGACTTTGCCTCCTGTTGACTGGATGCTGTCTTTTTGGGTAATATGACTCCATATTTTAGTAAAGAGCCACTACCTATGTCTTCATATTTAGAGCTGCACATGAATACAGCTTTAACACTGAGCATGAATTTCTGTTTTACTCTAACACAGAGAGCTCTCTTCTGAATAGTCACTGCTGCCTCCCAAAGTTTGTCTTTAATGACTTTTTAATTGGAAGCTTACAAAGGAATGAAATCCCAATTTCCCATCAGCAACACTATTTCTCATTGTTAAAAATTTCTTGCAAAACACTATGTATTGGAAAAGAGCAGACCATGCCTAATTTGTGTATTGGAAATTTATTCTACAAAAGACGTCTACATAATATAATCTTGATATCCAGTTGCCAAGAAATAATTTTCAATCAAATGTCAATTTAATTACACAGTACTCTTCCTTCCCTGATTTTACATAAACACAACTTCTCTGAGAAGCAAGCAAGCAAAATTTGAGTCTCGCAATATATCTTCATTATTCTTCAAACTGCAGGCACCTAGTGTATCAGAATGACCACTGCAAGGTAACAGAAGATGTACTGTCACAGTCATTACCCAAAGAAACACCAAACACTGTCCATCCTGCTTAGATGGTTACCTTTGTGCATTCAATTAATTCCTTCCCAATCACAGTTATGACTACTAGGAAGAATAGTGTAAAATTGCATTCATTACCTGGTCAGAAAAAGGAAGAACAGAACTCCAGTTAAATATTTTTGAACTTAGGTTGCTACAAAACTGCTTTTTACTCAACATTCCATCCCAAGTCAAACATACTTTGTATTTCACTAATACAATGTATAATAAAAAATACTTCCAAAACAACATACAATTCTGTTCTTAAAGGCAGTGAGTGATTTTATCTTAAAAAAAACCCACAAGGTTTATTCAACATGGCATTGGAATGTGTCACTACCTTCATGCTCATCCAGGTGGTTATCAATTGATCCTTACCTGTATCACCTGGAGAAATGCTGTGGCAAATAAGATTACTAATGCTTTTCTAGGGCCAAAGCACAAAGTAAAATTCAGCAAAACATAAACATCTCATCTAGAAATACCATTTCCAAACCCTAGAAATTGAAAAATGATTGGGGGTGAGCTGGTCATCCAAACTAGGAAGAGAATTAAAATAGAACCTATTTTTTATCTCCACCTTCTGGCAGGTTTTCATGATTTGGGTTCCCTGGCACAGCCAGACTTCAAAGAAAAATATCAGCAAGGTAATACAGTGGAATAAACTGAAACCCAACCAAATATAGCTACAAAATTTCACAGCAAGAAATAAGAAAGTAACCAAGATGAAATACAAAACAGTGGCTGAGAGGGAGAGGAAAACACAAGATGGCTCAGAAAAAGACGGACAATTCAGAAATACATTTTATGTCTTTACTGAATGTACAAAGAATTGCTAATAGTACATTAGACTATACAGCTTTTACACTGTATTTTTATATGCTTGTCCATTGTTTGTATGCTTTCCTCTCCTGTTTTCATAATGATATTTTTTTTTGTAATTACCCACATTTACCAGATTCCATGGTCATCTGAAGTAATCCATCAAGAGCCCTGGAAAGCAGACTTGTACTGGATACTTTTAGGTGACTTAATACAACAGGCACACATTGGTATTCCAAAAATAAGGCCTTCCCTTCATCTGTCTTCAAGTCTGCACGAAGGGACTCAAATGCCTGAGCCAGGTAATCCACTGAAAATACCAAATACAGGCAATAAAACTTCTATAATCCTTGTCTAATTAAGCCATGTGAACAACTATCTGACAGCTACCATGGCAGATACACATTTAAAAGTTAAACAGCTGAAAATACTAAATTTACTTTTTATTTGAAGATGCCCTCTGCCTACTTTTATTCCTTAACAATCCATTGTGAGTGGAGAAAAAGATTATCTACAATTCATATATTTAAGAAAAATATACTTACAAATGTAAAGTCCTGCAAATATTTTGTTAAAGAGGAAAAAATATACAAACTTGCACAGTTAGTTTGAGACAATGTTGGTTTCAACATCTGGGAAACCTCTATTAAGGGAGTCAGTGGCTGATTTGTCTGAGTGAGAGCAATTATTTTCATGAGAGCAACTAATCCCATTCCTTCTCTAAAAAGCTGTATATTTCAGTATAAACATTTTAAATTCTCATCCATTTTGAGAAATTATACAAAGGATGTAGATTAAGTGAACCAATCTATTTTCTTAACTTCCTGCTGTCAAATCTTCCTCAGAATTTTGGTATTGCATTGATCATCTGGAGCACAGAAAATTAAGCAGAAGGAAACAAGTTATCCTACTGCATAAGTTTAACTACGGTGCCATCTGCTGGATACTGACATTTTGAAGGAATGAGGACATATGTTCCAACCAAATCTGCTATTTTATCACATCATTAGTGCCATGTGGTCAGAGTGATCAAAATTCATGTACTTCATACACGGTGATATCTGACATATGTTTAACAACAGATCATATTTTCTGTGCTACAGTAGCCAGCAGTACAAAGCAACCATGAAAAGCTAAACTGATTCATTCTAATCAGGAGTGTTCATCTGCTTAGGGAAAATCAGTCTCTGCAATGACTACATTTTTATTTCAATTCTTCTTGCATTGTTTTTATCAAACATTCCTAGAATGTGAGTATCAATTTGAGACTAATTATCATGCTTCACCAAAATATGTTGACTGAAATAGTTCCCTCCAACAGCTGGAACACTGTGTTAGCTCATAAATGATGTCAGGATGGTCTTCCACAATGTTTTATTCCTGTGAGTATTAACTATAAATACTCACAATATAAATATTGCACAGGTCATTAAGCATAAAAACACACTAATCTGCTTAAACATCTAAACCAGAAGCACAACTTCTATGAATAAAAACTCTATTCATTATCTATGCATTTAAAATATTTGGCATTCCTGTTTTGTGTCAATCGGGGACCACAGATAGTAGCAATTTTGTGATGTGGATCTCTGCTGTCTAAGAATTGCCCCAAAACCTAACATATTTCATGGAAGAGACTAAAAAAATCAGATGCCAAAGCAGGCATCTGATTTTGACTTTTTTGCATGGTATTTCAGGAGTACCTTGAAAATTAGTATCTCTGTAATCTGTATCAATCTCTTCATGTTACTGACAAAAGAAACGTGCTACTTGTAAAGATATTTTAAAATACAAACCATTCTGAGGAAAAATGATAGCAAAAGTGGAAACAGGAATAATTCAAGTTGGCATCTAGTCCAACCTTCCTGTCAAAAGCAGAACCTTCTCTGAGGTTAGGTTAGATTGCTCAGTTGTAACTCCACTAAAAAATTACTTGCTATCAAAATGATCCATGCTTTTAGATTGTCTTTGAAAAGGGAAAATAAGTGGTTGATACCACAAAGAGTTGGAAAAGGGTGATAGAGATGTTTGTTCTTATGCTATCCTTGTAAAATTTATTCTTGCAGAAAGCCCCAGTTATGCAGACACACAGTACTGCTGAGCTGCTGCAGGTAAACAGCAATCACACCTTACACCTGCTCTTAATGATATTTACTTTTCTGTCTGACTTCCATAAAAAAGGATCTGCAACACCTTGTTCCCTTTTTCTCCTGAAGAAAGATAAGACATTAAAACTGAAGGCAGCAGTTAAAAAATCAGCTGAGAGAAGAGTTCTTATTCTTTGAGTTGTATTTTTCACATCTTTTCTCACGCTGTTCAGACACAATCTGATTAGTGTAATCTCACAGTGTCTACTTTGAAACCTTTATCTTCTCCCCCCTCTTCAGAAATGCTGACTTGTCAAGTCATCATACTGACAAAAACACAAATTCTAACATAAAATGAATAACAGCAAGATTTATACTATTATATTTTGCTTCACAATACCCAAGTAAAATCACTTTTCACTAATAAAGCATAATAGACTCCACAGTATCATTAAAATGCTTTTAGTCCAGGCATCTGACTGAAATAGATAAATTTAAAAAAATCTTGACCTACCTTGTTTCACTGTTTTAAGCACAATCAAAGTCGACAGAAACCTCAGAGGCATACAGAAACTCTTGAAGAAAGCTGCTGACTTTGATTTACTTTCTGTAGGCTGTTCAGAAGAACTCTGTGGGTTTCCCTTACTCACTATGCCTTTGAAGATATCTTCACCAAGTCTCCTCATAGTTGATCTCATTGCTGTGTGCTGCTTCAAACAGTGCATGTGGTTAGTGCAAACATTACAACTTGACATACATATGTTCTCCATGCAATTAAACACTAAATTGCAAATGCTTTGACCATGTACAGGAATATAATCAGTACAGGAGATACTGCTTTGTTTCAAAAGCTGTTGAACAATATTAACATGGTGCCTTATCAACACACACTTCAGCAAGAGACTAATCAGTGAGGGTCCTGGATACTCTGATGTTATTTAAGTTGCCTCTGGTTCCAGAAAAAGCTGTTTCAGTCAAATCAATTTTGTAAGCTTGCCTGAAGTTATATCCTTTAAAAGCATGTAAAGAATCAAGGTCTAAATATGAAGCTGAAAAACACTGTAGAGGTAACATCTACTAGATTTTCATCATAAACTCTATAGAAATATTTCCACAGAATCAAACCTCACAATATGCTTGTTTAAAATATAGTCACTTATTAGAACTAAACCAAACATCTTACTATTGTATTGAGTTTAAACTGAGGATATTTACAAAGTTTCTAGCATTTGAACATTGACAGCACTCTGCTGGGTCTTTACAGTACAACTGTCTTTTTCTTTATTATATTGCTAAATATTTTCTTATGGCAGACTGGTCAAAAAGAACAAGGAATGTCTTCTGGTTAGACACCAAGCAGAAGACAGAAAAATCAAAATTTCTTCACTGCTTTGCCACTCACTTCCATCATGTTCAACAAATCTCATTCCCATAAATGACACACTATGAAATAATTGCCTTCTCTAGTGCAAGCTTTGTTAATACATATGCAAAACCAGAACTTCAGATGTGCTTAGACATCACAAAAGAAATCACATACATAGGGAAACTACATTTAAATACACAGTGCAAAATTTAAATTTAACTTGTAGGTGAATTTATTTTTCATTTGCCACTTTCTGTGGTCAACACTATGAATTTATGTTTTACAAAGACAACAGTTTCTTTTCTATATGCTACCTGAAAATATCCAATTTTCCTATGTATTTAATATGTAAAATCCATTAATATCTTCCATGATTTTTTTAAAATATACTACATGATGACTACTTGTTTTACCTGTGTATCAGTGTCTAACTGTCTTATAGACCAGTAAATAAATTTAATCACAGACACGTGCAGTTTAGGATTCACATATGGCATCCACTGGAGCTGCTCAGCAGCTATAGGCAAAAGCTGCAAAAATATACAAAACCAGAATTACATGCAGTATATGAACTATTCTCTAAAAACAAACAAACCTCCTTTCTCTTGGAGTTTATCAGATTACATATGCAAATGTTTCTGGGCAGATCCAGTACAGCCACCAGAATTATATGCATACACAGGTGTTAAATTTTACATAGGTTTACATGTGAGAGTGGAGATACATGTGAGCTTAATCTCATATAAATCAAATCACAGTGACTACAAATCTTTTATATAATAAATAAATACAACAAAATTAATTTGCTGAACACCTCACTGATTTCTAAATCTTGGTATCACAAGAAAAAACAATAGAGGTGTTGAAATACAGCATAATATCACCTTTTATTGGTGATAAATTGAAATTTTAGTATTTAAATAGGCATAAAATTATTTTAAATTTGACCTGTTGATCTCCGTAAAACAATGCATCACACATAAAACACAAAGACAAGCTATCACCTCACAGAAGTCACTTGAAATAAAATGCTGAAGCTCTTAGGTTGAGACAGGATATCACTTTTTATTAAAAATTATCTGTATGCTTTACAAATGAAAAATTATCTATTATATCTCACTGCTGCAGTGAGAATACTGACTTACTAACAATTATTTTGTTTTAATTACATGATGACCTGTTATACTCTCAGAATCATTTAAAACACAGTGAAATCTGAAAACATTAAGACAAGCAAAAAACCCAAACAGTCCAAACCCCTTTACCTTCATACACTTTTCCTGAGTACAGAAGTTCTTTGAGCTCTGGGTAACCCTAGGTTTATGACTCTCTTCTTGTGTTTTTATTTTGCTAAGATGCTGGTCAGAGATCCAATCCATAAGATAAGTTAAGAGCTCATAGACTTGTGAATTCAATGGTAGCTGTAATATATTCACATCATCAGATATTTCAGCTTTCAATTTAATGCATTTTCTAAGCTAAAATAGTAACAGACTGAAACACATGACAGTATATTAGCTATGAAATATTATGCATAATAGAAAGGATGAGAATTTTATGCCTGATAAAATCTGAGAGTTACTGTAGTGTGGGCTTGTGGAAAATGCATTCAAGCAGACAGTGATCTTGAACAGGCCATGTGTGCTCTGCTGCCCTGGTACCTAGGGTTTGAGAAGCCTGTATAGCATGAATGGAACTGTACCTTACAGCATCTCTGGGAAAGGTAAACTGTAGGCAGATCAAAGGTGGGAGGGTGGCAGTCCTGTCTGGGAGACCCCTGCACATCAAGAAGTCAGAGACCCACACCACAGGTAACTCGAGCAGTGCAGCCTGTGCTGTGCTGCACAGATAACCACCTGCACAGTTTATCCTGTGCTTGGCTGCAGGGTAAACTCAGGCAGCTCCCTCTTGGTACTGCTGATCCTGCCTGGCCTTGGCCTTGTCTAAAAGGGCAACAAGTTCTTCTCCCATGAACGTCCTTCATGAACAGAGTTGTTTTCTTGCAAGATATGTAAAATGATATATATGTTGAGTGGCCAGAAAGGAGGGGCTTTTTTCAATGGACAGGCTCTGCTCAGCACGCCCTGGGCAAAGTCCACCAGGGCTCCATTTGATGTTGCACAAACACAATATTCCCAGCATCTAAAGGGACACAAGATTTGCTCACTCCCCATATTCCTCCTCTTACTCTGCCTTATTTTAATAGCCATTTAATGAAGCCATTTGTTGTCAGCCTTTCTTACAAAGATCCAGAAGGAACCCTGCAGTGTTTCTTTCTCTTTCTCTCACGCTTCACTCCCCAGTGCAAAACAAATACCTATAGTGATGATTTCTTGGTGTGAAAAACATATGCCCATAATTTATTTTGTACTTGATTAAATGGTAGTAAAACAGCTTGCAAAAAAATTCATACAGAATCATTACACTTTATAATTCTGGACAAATGAAATACAGGAGAAAACAAGTCTTTAAAGTCCTTCACTTTAAAGGGTGTGGGAAATTCTTATTTCAATATACTAGACCTACTTCGTTTCATTTCATGCAATCCACTGTTGATAATTTAACTGGGTAACTAGTATTGTTTAAAAAAAGAACAAAGATTTAATGAAACTCTCATCTTGGCTCTACTACATTGCAATTAAATACTCTACAAAAGAAATCCAGAGATCTCTGAAGACAGACTGCATGAACAATTCCCTAAAGACATCAAAACTTTTCTTCTATCTACCTTCAGATAACTCTTTTCCTCTTCACTCAGAACTATAACCACTGATACTATTTGTATTTCATGTACAACAAAGTATGCTAAAACCTATATGGAGAGACTTTGTTTGCTATATGTGGACAGCACATTCACTGTAGATCAATTAGATAGGGTGGTGTGAATATCTTTCTCATTTCACAGTTTACCTCTAGCTGGAAAAAAAAGCATAACCAGCTGGGAGATGTTGGCAAAGTAATACCATAAATGGAACAACATGGAGACCGAAAGATTTTCATTAAGTGATGTAAGAAGGTTTTTTTAAGGAAAAAAGGTGATTGTTTTGGAACTGTGAATAACACTGCATTTAATCTCAATCCTCCACTAAAGATTATTTCTCCAAAAAATAATAGCAGCATACTGCTTTTGGTTTAGAAGATTAAGGTTCTTTATTGGATACTTCTGAAAGACTACTTTTTACCTGGTGTTACTCATAAGGATACTGCTGTACTGTAGCAGTAACCAGAATGAGTCTAAGATGTGTTCTGATGCAGCAAAAGAAACCTGTGACAGTGGATGCAGGTTATAATTCTAATTGGCAGATGAAAGATAACATGATCTGAGGAGGAAAACTTGCCATATAAAGAAAAATATACACATACACATAAGCAATATGAAATGCAAGACATATTTTTAGCAACAAAGTTAACTCTTTGTTAAGTGTGGGTTTTCCCCCAGTATAATCTGTTTCTCTTCATAATGTACCTCATAAAATGCTACATTTGGCAATTTCTAGCAGATGCAGAGAAAACGTTACATTGTCTAATATCTTCCAAATGAAAACATTCAAGACTTCGTCTTAATTCTTACCGTAGCAGTTCTTGATTTTGCCATCACTTTTTCCTGTTTCACAGGTTTGCCTTCTTTCATCACTTGACACAAATCATTAGATTTCCATACCTTTGAAAATTCATGCTTCCTCTAAACAAAATATAACAATGAATTATATTTCACTGGCTACCTATTATAAAAGCAGGTACATGTAAGAACAAACCTTACTTGTAGGTTTTCTAAACGAGCTTTTGCTTTTCGTGCTTGACCTTCCAACTTCTTGTTCAACTCAGTTACATCACTTAACTGAAAGAAGGAAAAAATATTAAACTGTCTGTAAATTCAAAACTCACACCTTGACTTAATTATCACACTGAAGTAACTTAATTTTGCTGAGCAGCTAAATTATTTAAGTTTTTTCTTATTATCATGAAAAGTGACAGAAACAAAATCATCATTCACTTCCCTCAACAAATTACAGAATCATAGACTGGTTGAGATTTGAGAGCACCTCTGGAAGACACCTGGTCCAACCCCCAGCTCAAGCTGGGCCAGGAAGAAGTGTCAGTGTAGTGCTTATGTCTGGCTGCTATGTCCAGACAGCTTTTGAATAGTTCCAAGGAGTTAGACTCTTATCACCTCTGTGGTGATAAGATAAATAAGGAAAAATTCCAGAATAAATAAGGATAAGTTCCAGGATAAATAAGACAGCAGCAGTATCTCTGCAGTGCAATCTTTCAGAGTGCAGGGGAAGAATAAGCACTACAATGGCACTCTTAGATATACATGCACTTCACATTTGATTACTTGTCATGAAGAAGTGACAAAAATGCACAAATTCAAGAATGTTAATCATAGTCTTGTTAATGGGGAAGGTGGTTGCTGACCATGCTAAAAAACCAGTTTGCTTGGTGAGAAAAGATCAGGAAAATTACAACCTCTATTTAAATAAACAAAACCCATACTTTCTCCATACAACAATTAACAGCATGATCATCACAGAAGCCCTCAGTTTGCACAGAAATGCAAAGATTTTATAGTGAGAGGAAATAACAAGACAGATGGGTTGCATCAGAACTATCAACATCCTGAGAGTTAGGTCTGACCCTCTAAAGGGAAAGAATAAGACTCTATTGTAGATTTTTACTGTATTCAGATGATCAGAACATTAATTAGGTCAATGAATAAACAATGCTCAAACAATTTAGTTAATTTGTGTATCACCATTTTAGATCAGACTTGAAAGTCAAGTGAGACAAATTCCTACTCTATGCATTACTATGAAACACACCATTCTAGTTTACAAATTGAGAAAATACTGCCTTTATTACAATTTGCAAAAAGAACTGAAAATACTGACCAAACATGAAGTTAGAAATAATCATTCTCCTTTTTATTTAGTAGAATCAGCATAGCAATTTGGCACAACAAATCTGCACAGGGTGGATTCCATTATAAAATGGAACAAAATACTTTCTCTCCATCCATTCTCAATGGACTTTCCCTTCCTAACAATTAGCTGTAGCTAGTGAGTCGGTAGAATAAATCCTACTTCTTTGTATAGTGTAAAAGACCAGAAAGGCTAAATTTCAAGTACTAGAAACAGGTGAGAAATATATTTTCAGTCATTCATACAATTCTTGACTTAGAGAAACAAAAGGTAAGCAATTTTGCCAACTCAAGCTGCTCAAATATTTGTTGACTGTAGCTTGTAGAATTATTTATGACAGGAAATAATAAAGTTTACCTGCTTTCTTAAAGAGTCATTCACATCCCTCAAGCTGTCATATGATGACTTCAGCCTCCTATTTTCTTTAGTTATCTCTCTCAAGGCTTCTGTCAGCTGCTTAACTTCTGCCTCATGTTGCTGTAGAAATACCAAATTTAAGAACATGTTTTAAAAGAGACTATTCAAGAAACAATAAGTTCCAGGTAAGTGTTAAGAGTTGGACAAACGTTCTAATATGAATTTCTTCATGTTCAAATTTACATGTTTAGTCAGCAGGGAGAAAAACAATCTCTGTACTGCCTATTAAGAAGGATCTATACAGAAACTGAGAGCAACATGCACAGCCTATAGCTCCTATTGCTGCCTATTCTACCCAGACCAACTAAATATATGTATATTTCTCAAACAATTCAGATGTGGGATGGGTTTATGAACTAAAATTAATGACAAAGCTTTCACTTACAGCTCACTCTTCCAAATATTTACAAAAAGTTGTGACTGTGTTTTGGAGTTTCAACTCACGTTTCTGGCTTTGCTTACTCTGAATCACACAGAGTGAGAAACTAACCCTATGCCTTGTAGAGACTGGGGCTCTGGTTTACAAAACAAACATATGAATTACGAAACCTGCATATCTACTGCTGTTCATCTCTTACTCCTGAAATTTGTTTTATATTTAATCTTCTCTGGACCTTCAATTTAAGTACCTCAGATTTGGTAAAATAGCAAGGTTTTATTTTTCTGAAAATATTCTAGCTTTCATTTCTCTCCTTCCATGAATTCACTCTTCTTCACTACTCTTTCTTTCTACCCCCCCAAAGTTAGGCTGGTCTTCCTCCAAACTTTTTGAATCTCTGTTTGCTAGTACTCTCCACAATAGGTGCTATATCAGAAGATCTCAATGTGTCTTAAAGCATTCCCAAGGAAATCCACTGCAACTACAGCTAATGCAAAGATACTCATTTAACTTACAATTACAGATAGACCACATTTTTGCTCTAATAAGGGTCACATAGCTTTCACTATTTTACAAAAAAATTTACCTAATTTTTCTGACTTGTAACTGGAAAATGTACTACACATCAGACAAGTAAATGCACCCTTCTGAAACAGAAGTCATACAGAAATTCTAGCAATATTGTTCAGTACTTTTAATTTAAATCTTTCCTTTAGGGACTTCAAGGACTTCAAAGAAATAAGCAGGATTTACAGCAAACGTGGTGGCTTCAGGTAACTACAAATTAGTTCAAGGGCATATAGAGCAATATCTATCATTAAATATATTATTTCACCTCTTTTATAGCTGCAATTTTTGTGTGAACTTCTTCCTCAACACCTCTTATTTTAGCCAAAGCTGCTTCGTGTTGAAAAAACAATGTTTCTTGTTCTGTTAGACAACGCTCTCTTTTCTGCAGCTGCAGAGCATACTCCTGCTGTGCTGAACTTTCTCTCTGTATCAAGAAAAAAAATGTTAAGCTACTTTAAAACCCATGTGAAGTGTTCCCAAATTATGCTGAATTTAAAATTTTATCCCAGAAATATGCTTAGCTCTTTGTGAAATTATAGTTACACAAGAGCTTATTAATACAAAGTATCCTGGCAGCCACCTCTGTTCAGTTTCCTCCCACATTAACCCAAAGACCTCCATGTGCATTGGAATTGCTCAGCCTCCCAAAATGCAAAATTCAACTCTACATTAATGCTCCAGAAAATTAAACTTTGGCTTTTGCTTTCAAAATATTTGGATAATGGTATTAACTGTAAGACAGAACAGAGTCTGATGTGACTGTCTGTGCTGAACACTAGATTAATGATATTGTTTCTTCAACTAGTGAGAAGCATCCCTGAAAAAGCAGTGAAGAAAAAAAGATATACAAAATTATTTTTATCTCATATATTGGAAAAGACAATTATGGCAGGGAATCCAGCAGAAGCTTAGGAACTATTACAGAGTAAAACCATATAGGAGGTTCTTCTATTAGTAGCCTAAACCTGGAGATAAGCTGGTGGGATTTGGAGGAGGCCACGAAGGCAGCACTTTGGAATGCCTAGAGTCAGGAGAAGAGTTTCAGATGTTCTCAAGAGAAGCAATGGTTGTGAGTGCTTCCCTCTACACATACAGTGTGTCAGGAGACAGTCTTGGATGTAGAAACACTGGGTTCCAGCTCCCTCAAGCTGAATCTGCCCACCTACCCATCTACCTGGTCTACCCAAAATTCAAGTCAAAGCATCATTACTGAATCACTGAATTAATCTAGGGGAAGAGGAAGATAGAGAAACAGATTTAGAATATAAGTAACTGTGATTAATACAAAGTAGTAGTAAAAAATAATAGCTTAATATATAAGTAAGTCTTACTATATAATTAATTTCCAATTTCTTTCTCCAAAGTGAGAATATTCATAGCAATATTCAACAAAAATCTGAAGGTGATTCCAGTTCCTACCTGGAGCTTCTGATGTATGACAAATAATTCATCATAAATCTGACTGATGTGAGGTGGTATTAAACCTTGCCTATTGCATGCCTGAGCACCAGTTCCATGCACAATTTTCTTTAACAAACCATGGTTGCTAATTTGGTCCATATTTTCTTGAGTATTTGCAGCCAAATTAGATGGTAAAGTGAGGCCTGTGGACAGGATAAAAATGCATTTTACATTAAAAAATCAGACCTAGCTAAATATTGATATGATTGTTGTACTAAACCAGCAAAAATGTGTTCTAGGAACTCAGAGTTACAAGTACAGAGAGAGATGTATGTGAAATGTGAAAATAATCTAAAGAATGTGAAAGTAATCTAAAGAATTACAGAGATTTGATCCAAGTTCTTGTTCCATGATTTATTCAAACTGACCAAGAATCAACAGTTTTTTAAGTAACACTATGCCCTCCACTGCAATATAGAAATCCCAGAGATATCTGTATAGAATCTGTGCACAGACTGAATCATGTCACCAAAATCTCCTATTATTTTTGTAGGGGCTTCAGGTAAGTGATCTGCTGCTGATTAGACCTTAGGGTGACATCTAAGTAAACAGGACAAGACTTAAGAAACTACTGGATGCCACATGAGAAAATAACGTTAGTATTGCTTCAAGTATGCCTGAACCTCCTAAAATAATTCTAAAGAAAGTACTCTTGTGAAAGATAAAATCCCCACATTAAAATACATTTTAGGTGACTAGTGTATTTCTGAACTGAATAGAAATACATTTACTAGGAAGTTTTTAAAGTTACGTGTTATACTTCACAGAGAGTTGTAAGAATGTATAAAATTAATTTTTTATTACCTGCTCCCGTGTATATAGCGGTATTTTGAATTGCATCAGTTTCAGAGCAAATAATGCTGTCTTCTTCTATGTCTAGACCACTTGAACCACAAAAATAATCTTGCTCATCATCAAAACTAGAAGTACAAAAGAGCACTAACTTTAAATTACTCAATTCCTTTCTAACATGATACATAACAGAGACTGAAACAAGTCTGTATAAAAAGGCAAACATTGCTTAATGTAAGACTTTGATATTTTACTGATAACAAATAGCAGAATTAAATCATTTGGATGAAAGGCATTGTTACTCACAAATCTCAACCACAGAAATTACATGTTGGTGACTTAAAAGTTGTTACAATAACTAGGCTTTTCACGCTGTAAGCACATATAAGTAACAGGTAAAACCAGCACTCTCCTCTTACCACAAACCACCAAATTCCCAGAGAACTAAAAATACAACTCCCCTTTTTAAGTTGTATTTTCCTATTTGGTGTAAAATAGCCCTTAAAAGAGATTTCCAGGCATTTGGAATTGAATTATCTCTAAATAAACATAAATCTGTTTATCAGTCTGGGCTATTCACTTTCCTCCTAGTTAATTTTTTATCACCTAGTTAAGTTAATGTCATTCCTGTATTCCCTTAGCAATTCCAACATACACCAATTAGATTAGAAAGTGAAACAATATTCCTCATCAAAATCAGCATCCTCATGGATCACATAAATTAACTACAAACAGTTCTTTACTTAGCAAGAAAACAAGAAGCTTAAAGCAACTTTTATACTGTCCAAATACATCTGTTTTATCCCTGCTTTTATGAGGAATAAAAATAAAGGAGAAATAAAAACACCTCCTACCAATCACAGTTTTTTGAACTTTTCTGGAAATCACTAGGTCTGATGCTCTTCTCTCTTCCAGCTACAGTAAATTCTGACTCTAAGGAACAATTTGATAAAGAAATAGTTATATTTTTCAGTGAGCTGTCAGTGACACCTGAAATATATAAAATTGCAACAATTGTATTTCACATTTGAGAAGCTGACATTAAGAAATCAATAAGGACTTATTAGAAGGACTTGCCATGTAGGTTTAAGAACCAAAACCACCATTGATGCAGCCCAATGAATTATGAACTTAATTACAACAGCTTAAGGCATAGTAAGAATTATTTAGCTTTCACACGATTTGTCTTTCTGAAATTTTAGAGCTTGTCTGCCTATAGAAATTTTTCTGTCACTGAAATCTGACAAATAACCAGCTGTCTCCATGCTCCAGTTTCTGAAAGAGACCAAATGCGTTCTAGATATTAAACATTTATGTATCTTTAAATTAAAGCTAAACACATGCATTATGAAGTAAACTGCTACAACTAACTCAAGCAGGACTTAAAGACAAACAGGCTGTGAACCATTGCTCCAAAACATCCTTTGCACTCTTTACTTGTCATAATTCCCAGGTTGGCTCCCAGGTATCACAACGCCCTGATCAAGATTACCTATCTATTTAAAATGAGAAAATACAAAACTAAATAAATTTGGGAACAATGCAGCTTTAGTATATGTTTTCCCTGTAAAAGATATCAAAGCACCATTGCTTGGTATTACCTTTGTAAACTAGGGAGCTTCTGCTTTTACATTTAGTATGCAATGCTCCTGAGAGGCAATCCTATAAGAAAGCACAAAACCATTGCATTCTTACTATAAATTATTGGCTTTGAAAAGGCAGGGGGGGTTTTCTAAATACATAAATGTAAATGGTCCTCATATTAACATAAAGAAGCAAATATATTCTCTACAGTCTAATAACAAAATACTTTTAGTGTTCTATGTTAAAATGTTTGAGAAACTATAAAGCACTATAAAATAAAGGCATGAAAGTAGAATTAGGTAATAATGGAAAGAGTGCCATCTACCTTCATATCTAGGCTTTTTAGGCCAAAGTTTCCTGCTCTTCTTTTTCTTACTAATTTATAAGTACATACTAAAAAAGTGAATGACAGATATTTTATGCCACAACCCAAATCAATTAAATGTATATTACAAAATATCAGACTCAAGGCAGCTCTCATGTTCTTACATGTTTCACTGCATCTCTCTGCTATGTTCTAGAACAAGTGACCAACTGCTGTATTTTCCTACCCTTGAATGACCACTTTTTAATAAATAACAAAACACACAAACACATGTAACATTTCTTCCTTGCAAGCATTAAGGTCTCAGCAAGAGTCTTCTAAAAATAAGTTTTTAAAATTACTTTTCTTTAAGGTAGAGTTCTGTAGTTCAAATATTCCCCAAGAAAAATTCCCCAGAGAATCTAGATCAAATGCTATTCAAGTTGCAAATCCTTCAGCAGGAACTAAGGGCACATACAGCCTGATTTTAGATCAAAATCTTCACATCACATTTGAGATGGCTCCTGATCCTAAACTGGCATGATACTAAGAAAAAAAAGGCTGGGTTTTGTATTCATTGATGGTTCCCAGGACTAACTCAGTATCCCAATCCAACTACGTACCTAACTCAATTTCAATCTCCCCAGTCTTTGGTTGCTTGTGGGTATTACTCCACTATATTACTTCCCCTTGCAGGATGAGTCTGAGCACTTAAGGCCTTTTATCCCCAGACACACTGGAAGCATTTGACCCAGGGAATACAGATGCACAAAAACAACAGCAAAAATTTGTTTCACTGAAAGATAAGCAAAATTCAGGCAAAATAAAGGTGCCTGGCCAGCATGCATTCCTTCTACTGAATATCAAAGGCTTTTGAAACACCACCATGGGTGAAGGGTCTTTGCTGCTGAATTCTTAGGCAGACCAGTTTTGACTTGGCAGCACAAGTAATAAAAAGAAAGGAACCACAATACAGTTCCTTCATTCATTTGAGTGCAAAGAATCCAGCCTTCTCTGGTGTAAAATAACACTGCCATACCTTGGCAAGGGACTGATACCCACCAAAATTACCGTCTGGTCACTGCCGCAGTCTCTAATAAACCATGGGTTTGATTCCTGATTGACTAGATATGGAACAATTTCCCACTCTCTCACAACAGAGCTAATCACTAAGGTAAACAAAGAAAACCCAAAAAACAACAACAGAAAAATCACAACACATCTAATGCATTCTAAGTAAGGCTGTCCATTACTAGGGCAAAAAATAAAAAAAAAAGATAACTCATTTTTCTTACTATTTATATTTCATACAAGGTTAATATACTCCTAAGAGGATTCACACATTTTCACACTCAGCTGGCAGGGACCAGCTCTTAAGCAAAACCTGCATAGCTAAACTGTGCCTTGGTACCGCATAGAATCTAGAATTGCAATTTCCAGCGAAACGTCCTGCTCAGACACAGACGACTCTTCAGCACCTCGGCGCGGGGTCAGGGACAGGAGCAGCAGGAGCCCGTAAGGTCCTCAGCTCTGTTCAAACCCCACTTTGGTCCCGCACTGCCCGGGTAGCGGCAGCACGGCGCTCACAATGGACCCCGAGGCAGCGGACAGGCCCCCCACCCTCCATCTCTCCGAACACTCCAGGGACGCGGCGACGAAGAAATGGCTTTTCTGTGCCGCCTCCTCCTCCCCGCGGGCCGCCCGCCCCGGCCCCGTCTCACCCCCGCGGGCCCCTGCGGGCAGCGCCGCTGCAGCGCCGGGGCGGAGCGGCCGGGCCCCGGGCCCGCCATGGCGGCACCGCCGCGCTCGAACCAACCGCCACGAGCCGCGCAGGCGCACTCGGGGCCGCGGGCGGGGCCGGCCCGGGCGGGCACAGCCGGGCAGGGGGAGCCGTCGCCATGGGCGGGCACACAGCATCGTCATCATCATCATCGTCAACAAACACAGCGCTCCTCCTCACCCTTGTACTGCGCGTCCGACCCACGACCGAATAGTACCCTGGCAACTAGACCATTCAGTGCCACCCTCTTAAACAGCTCCAGGACACAGCCCTGGGTCCCTCATTCCAAAGCCAATCAGCCTTTCTGGGAAGAAATCGCTCCAGCTGCCCTCCCAAAACGTGCCCTCGGTAAGTCTGTGACCTGTTGTCTTGTCGCTGGTTGCCTGGGAGAAGAGGCCGAACCAGCCCCACCTCCAGGCACCTGAGTGGGTGTAGAGAGGGGTACAGTCCCCCAGGACACCTGAAGACATATTACTGCCATCCTTTAAAAATAAATAAATAACCCCCCAAAGAAAGCAAATCTTAATGGGTATTGCCCATAGGAGAGGTATGGACTGTAAGTTTAAATACACCCTGCATTTACCCATGCATACTCACTCTTGACAGGCAAAGTGGTAAAAGGTACGAGCACGCTGGAGTACACAAGCTGGAGCCTGCAGCAAGGTCAGAGAAGTTGGCCACAGCTAATAAACACTGAACAGAGTCAGAAGGTTATACTTAATGTATGTCAGGTAAAATCCCAGTGTTAACTAGATGTTTTTCATTAAGCCAAGTGCCTTAGAAATAGTTTAAGTAAAAAAAAGTTGGCATATTGCTCTTGCACAACACTGATCAATCATTTAAAAACTATGCAGACAGAACAAATCAACATCTACCTGGCGCAGCCTGCTTTCTGCATGCTGCAATACCTATCAACTTTCAAAGGCCTTCATTGTACTGTCCAGCAATCTGCATCTATCATCTGCACATTCAAAAGAGCTTCATGAGAGCAAGAACCAAGTTATGCAAGTCATCTTCTTTTAAACAAACCAAAGTGAAGACAAGACATTTATTTTAACAAGACTAGGATTTAATTTTTAAAATTTGACACTTAATACAAATATGTCAGGATAACACAAATACACCTGAAATATGCCAGTGCCTGAACTTTATTTACCATGCAAAAAAATCAATTAGAACACATAAAAAATTCAACTATAGCCTGTAATTTTACATTTATACATCAGAAGTGTCCATTTTAAGAAGTTGAAATAATTAGTCAATAACATCTAAGTACTGATTTATACTGCAAAAACATCTGTATAGTCAAAGAAATAATTCTATATTTGCCCACAGTCTGTAATGACAATTCTTCCATTTACTAGCCCTTTAGGAGAACCAAAGGATTCGATCTTTTTCACAACATCCATTCCATCTTTCACAAACCCAAATACCACATGCTTGAAGTCCAAGTGTTCTGCTTTTTTAAGTGTTATGAAGAACTGAGAATTATTTGTATCCCTGCCCTTATTTGCCATTGACAACAATCCAGGACCAGTGTGTTTCACTATGAAATTCTCATCTTCAAATGCTGTTCCATAAATCGACTGTCCACCTGTTCCATCATGGTTAGTTATATCTCCTCCCTAAAAAAAAACAAACAACCAGACAGCATTAACTGACAAGTTCCAAAACACAGCCCAAAAGTTATACTTCCTTTCAACAGTAAAGACTTTGTTTTGGAAGAACTCATTTTTACAAGTATCAGTATCTCCTTAGATGTAGGGCTTCCCAGCTTCAGCAGGTTTGTTCGTGGTAAGGGAAGCAGTAGTAGAAGGTGGATCCCTTGTTTATTCTGAACACAGAAGATCCTGCTCCCCACAGTGACATTCCTCTAGGCCTGTCATTCCTGCTGCCTGCATCACTTGGCCCTGGAAGTTGCCTGGACCTGCATTATCTCCCTGAAGATCCTTGCTTAGTCCCTGCAGGCACAGAATTCATCACCTGACAAAGGTTAACAAAGCAGTGACCAATACTTCCATACAGCTTTGCCATGCAACTGGTTGAGCAGCATGGTGTGTGTCTTATCTTTCTGGAAGGCAGCAAACTCCTGATAAATTTGAGTATACACATGAAGGTGACAGTGCAAACTGCACAGCCTTAGTTCCCATTGAAGAGCTTCTCACTGTACCTCAAAAGAAAGTTCAGGCAAAGCAGAGCAAACACATTTAATCACATTTAATCTTCTAGCACATCTAATGTGAGGGAAGTTCACTTTGTCAAGGCACACATGGTACAGTTAACTGTTTTAAAATAATGTCTGCTCCGTTCTAGAATGCAGCATACCCTGAAATAAGCTTAAATCCTAAATGAGTTTATCAGAAAGGCACAAAGGTTTAACAAAAGAACCATTAAGTGCATACTTCAGACCCATGTAGATAGCTAATCAAAAGACAGACTAATATTTTATTCTGGTGACAAGCCATTCATATACTATTACAGAATGGTTTACATTGGAAAGGACCTTGAAGATCATCTAGAACTCCCCTGCCATGGGCAGGGACACCTAGAACTAGGACCACGCTGCTCAGAGCTTCATCCAGCCTGGCCTGGAACACTGACAGGGATAGGGCATCTACAACAACTCTGGGCAACTTGTTCCAGTGTCCCACCACCCTCACAACAAACAACTTTCTCCCAACATCTAGTCTAAACCTGCTCTCTTTTACCTAGAAACCATTTCCCCCATGTCCTGTGACTACATGCTCTTGTAAAATGTTTCCCTCCATCTTCTTTGCTTCTTTGTAGGCTCTCTTCAGGCTCTGGAATGACACCATTAAATTACCCTTAAGCTTTCTCTTTTCCAGGCTGAACAAATTTAATTCTCGGAGCCTTTCCTCATAGGACCAGTGCTCCATCCTTCTTAAAAGGCTTGGCTTTCCTCTGGACTCACTCCAACAGGCTGATGTCCTTATTATTACTTTTGTATATTATTTTCCTGTACTACTGTACACATCTGGGCTTGCAGAAAGTCATCTACATGCCTCATCTTCAGGGATGTAGTGACATGCAGATTAGCATAGCATGTACTGATGTTGGTTCATTTTGCCTGTTCCAAGTAACCAAATGAACTATTGATGAGAATTTTAAGAAAGGTCATCTGAGCTATTATCAATCTCCCAAGCCTTCAGCATTTATGAAGAACTTGCCAGTGCTACTGAATGCACACAGAGGTTTAAAACCAACACTGTCCACCAGGGGTTACAGATATACTGCAGGATAATGCTCTCTGTACAAAACTTGATGTTTTAGTAAACAAGCCACTACATGGTCATTGGATCTAGAAGACTTGTTTTAGATTGAAATCTAACATCTGTGATACTTGAAATGTCAGTTTTAAAATGCATGTTATCTGAAATATAAAGTGTACTTCAAAGTCCAAGATAAGCCTGGAAAGTAAGTGCTCTTAACAGGTGAGCATACAGAAATTCTTCTCTGGACAGAGAAGGATGAATGGTAGTTCTGGGAACACCTACTTTCCTTGGTGTTCCTGTTCAGCAACAGGCCCCTTGTCCATTGTAAGAGGACTCCACCTCCCTCTTTTTTTTCTTTCACCCTGACATGACAGTACTAGCAAACACTGAAACATGAGGCCACTGGTAGGCACAGGTGAAAAGCATCTTAGGGTATCATGTGCTGCTTGCACCATTTCTTATCTCCTTGTAGGGAAAGGACAGATGAGACTATCCTGCACAGTGGATCCATGCTGCCAACAAGAATGTGCTATTCTGTATAAGTCATTTTTTGAAGTGCCATTGTTAGTCAAGATGCATCTCATTCTCTCAGTGAAGTCTTCCTTTTATCCTTACCTGACACACAAAGTCTGTGACTATTCTGTGAAAGCGGGAGTTCTTGAATCCAAATCCTTTCTCTCCTGTGCACAGGGCTCTGAAGTTTTCAGCAGTTCGAGGTACAATATTTGCAAACAGCTCCATGGTTATGTGCCCTAAAGGTTCATCATCAGCAGAAACTTCAAAGTACACAACAGGGTTGGTGTCCTTTGACAGTCCTGCTGCCAGGGACAAGTGCCCCTTCTGTAGTTCCGATAAGCTTCGCTGGCATTCTTCAAACATCTTCTTGAAAGAATTGGCCATTTCTTGGCTTTTAAATCTGACTGCAAATTGTTCTACTTTTACTTCACCATCTGAAAATAAATCCAAGAAGGCCTGTTTAGTTTCATCTTGTAATAGTCTACAGGGAAAAACAAAACACAGAAACTATAGACAACCTAGAAAAAAACAAAGACCACGTGAAAAAACTCACCAGCATAATCTGTGGCTGTCCAAATGAAAGCATTGTTTGATGTATCAGAGGGCACTAAGTTCATTTCTTTGGTGATAACATGGTTGGCACAAACTTTAAGAACTTGGTCTCTTCTCATTAGGACTCTGTAGTATTTCTTCTGTGTATGGAAGAGAATTTTGATCTCTCCAACACCACGCTCCTTCCACTGAGTAACATCCCTGTCCCATCTGTAAAGTTTTGCCCTCTCCTTGAAGAGAATTTCTTCATCTTCTTCTCCAGATTTTACCTCCACCTAAAAAACAGCACAGTAGACTGAGAACCTGCCATTTGCTACAAAGATATTAAATAATTATTACATACACTTCTGAAGATTCTGACATATTACAGTGGAAAATTATTCAGTGTGTTCTTTTCACCAACACCCCATTCATCACACCAAAACGGGTAAAACATTTTCAGAAATTAAGTGCCCAACAAATTCCACTGTTTGAGAGCAATTACAGCACTGCAATCCTCCTTCACCATGCTACATGTAGTTGTGGTGGGTGTCTGTTGGTTTTGCTTTGGGAGTGGTTTGCTTGGTTGGGGTTTTCTTTATGGTTTAAGTGTTTCTTTTCTTTTAACAAAAACCCATGACTTCATCAAGTGTCCTGGCAAGTTTCCCAAGTTTCAGGTTTGCTGAATGATGTGCACACTGAGAAGTGAAGACCAAGTACTGTTACAATTTCCAGAGTTATCTTTAGCACATTGTTAAAGAATTTGATATTTGCATTTGAACAGAATAAACACCAAATATACAAAACTTCAGCCTGACAGACGTATCTCCACCTCACTTTATATATGCAGTTACTAGCCTCTACTCTCCACTTTATTTAGCAATTCTCCAAAGATATGAACACTTGAGAGAGCTTAAGAAATGTGTGACAAAAGACTGTTTGTGAAACCAAAAAAGGGAAGCAGAGAAGCATGATAGAAGTCATAATGTGACACACAAATGAGAAAAGGCACACCAAATTTTCAAGAAGGAAGTTGAAGGCATGTTACAAAATAGATCAGACCAGCTGTTCAAACTGAAGGACACCACATATAGTTCCTTTGTACTCTATTTGCCTTGCTCAATAATTGTACTAATCTATAGTTAAATTTTATTATTTATAGAAAGGTCAGAGAATATGAAGATATCATCAAAAGAGTCTGAAATAGTTACCAGGCTAAAAACCAAATCAAGACATGAGTAACTGTGTGAAGTCTCAGTAAGTTCACACAGTTATTCATGTCTTCATTTGTTTTTACCTTCAAAGTTGAAGTTTCTCCTACTTCTTGAAAAACTATTTATTTTCAAACTAAAAAAGTTAGTTCCCTTAGCCTTCAGGTGACATTAATTGTACATCTTTTTTCTTAGTGATTCTAGGAATTTCTTGCCTAGCTTAAAGATTCTTAGTTGGCATAGCTTTCACAGAACTGAATCTACAGGTCACTGATACAAAGCCACAGCTGAGTTGTATAAGCACTAGCAGTTATTCAGTTCCCCCTTGCTGATTTTCAGCTATGCTATACAAATGGCTTAGCTTTTATGAGGTATGTGTACAAATCTGCATCCTCATCAACTCTCAGTCAAGTTACAATGAAATCACTTGAAGATTTTAACTGAGGCACCAGACACCTCCCCAGGGCTATGCTGTACTAGGATTTAAAACAACAGGTGCTTCAACATAGTGTAAAACATGCAGAACAAGGCACAACAACATTGAAAGCAAAGCTAGTTAAGCAAAACATTTTAAAGCTTGCTATGTTAGCAGAGATAGTTATCTTAATTGTTGTTTTATATTCCAGAAATCATCTTACCTCTGGTAAGGACACAATTGGCTCAAAGTGGATATCATCACTATGTACTACCTCATCATCACTACCACATTCATCTTCATCTGCTTTACGAGTTGTATCTCCAAACACAGTTGCTCCTGTATTTGCCCATTTGAAGTTTTTATCTACAATTAAGAGAATGACATTTTAAAATTAATGTAGTTTTTTTTTCTTTCTGACAAAAACTTGCAAAAAATCATTGTTTCTAATGATCAGCAGACATTTTGTACACAAAAGGTATATTGTATGAAGCAAAAGTCCAGCTGAGGTTTGTCTCAAACTAGCTGAACTCACCTTTTGAGCCAAAAGCAAAGTCTTCAGAACTTTTGGATGCCAGATCTGCAAATGACAGGCCTGTGGTATTGCCAAAACCAAATGAGATGATTCTGTTTTCTATCAAATAAAAAGGAGAAAGTCAAAGATTTTTCTCTACCTTCTTAAAGAAAATGCATTTATGTAGTCACAAGAATAAACTGGAGAACTGACTACAGCATTTTTTCCTTCCTCCCAATAAATTTAAAGTTTGAATGACACTTGTCATAATGACCATCTATTGTGGTTTGAAAAATGGGCCCAAGACTCCAAGTTTCAGCATACTACTTAAATGCCAATCCACAGAGCTCATGTGGTATTTAACAGTAAGCTAATGAAAGTCCATCATATTTAAATTACACAATAGACACTAGCATTGTTTTGTTGTAGCAAAATTCAACTCAAAATTTGATAAGTACACATTTTTACCAGACTAGTACCTATGTTTCTAATTCAGTATTGGTACTACTCCCCATGACAGCAACTATGCTTGGTAAACTGATCCACAGAAAAGCATAGCTTCCTACAAAAAAACCTCAGCATATACCCCTGACCTTACCTTGTGTTGACTCTGAACCATCTGAATCACTCTTTTTAGTTGACAAATCTACAGGTTTGTCTTCAGCTCGTGATAAGGTCTGGGATACTTGCACAGTTTCTGTGGTGGAATGTGATTCTTCACTGCTGGTACCTGACTGGGCAAGTTCTGTCACTTCATCTTTTGAGGGAATGGGTATTTCTTCCTTACTGGTAGAGACTAAGTCACTTGAGTTTGCAACTTCATTCTCCTGCAATTAATCAAACAAGTAATGTAATAGGTAAATAAGTTAGGAGACCTTGGGATTGAAACCTCCTCCCCATGAGTCTAAGAACAGTCCTTACAGAAAAATAAAGAACACCAAGAAAAATTGCTGCAATCTTTCTGAAGTTTTTCATTACTGTTAACACATAAGGATGTTAACTTGACAAGAGACTAAAGTATCTTTGAAGTAGTCTGTTTTCCAAACAATACTATTATTTCCTGAAATCAAATCTGCTGTGTTGGCATACACTTGAGGCACTGCTAGAAAAAACTCAATTTTTCCCCACTGGATGTTTTAGTTGTAGAACTGTACTGTCTCACACATACATGAAGTAATTGTACAAGTTTAGTAACAAGAAATTCAGTAAAGTTTTAGCTCTTACTTTCATTTCTTGAATTTTAGCTTCTGACTTGAAGTTTTCCAGAGTGTCACCCTCAGTATCAGTACTGACACCACAAACAGATGCAGAAGGAACCTGCAGAGCTTTTGTTCCATCTTTCTCCTCAGGAGCTGGTTTCCTTTCCAAAGTAGCAGCACATTCTCTTTCATTGTTAAATTCACTCTTCTTTGCAAGGCCCACTGTAAAGAATCAATGGAAAATAGCTGTGAAGGTAGCTACATACTGAAATAATTTTTAGCCCTGACATTATAAATTGTAATATCTGACTCATAACAGCCAGATCAACTTGAAGACAGACTTCATGAGTTTCACAGACAGCAGCATTACTGTTTAAATAGTGGAAGGAAAGACTAACTAACCTAACCTGGGGTGACTAGAATTGAAAATACTTAATCAGTGGGTTTTTACTGCTATCAGGGAATTTCCATGCAATGATGAAGAATTTCATCATGCAGCTGCCACTACTACTAACTTCCTTCAGTATCTCCTAATATTTCAGATGGATTAATTCCTTCTAACACATCCTCAAAGAAACCCCAGCCTTTACTTCTAGAAGTACCTACCTTCAAGTTATGTAACACTGAAGTCTGAGAGACAGTCAGACACACATAAGCAAGTTGTCTACACCTGTACTTTTAGTATAGAGACCAAACAACATTTTTTAGATTGAACAACATTAACTCAAAAGCTTCAATTGAGTAACTGCAGAAGTAGCAAGTATTCAAAGATGTAGAAAACTTTCTCTTGAGCAGTATCATGCCAAGCTGAAGTTTTCAAGTTTTTCATATTCAGAAGGAACTCAAGATAGGAAGAGACTTTGATATTCTTATTTAGAGATCACCTGGATTGTACATTTCTCTTTCAGGTACCCCTTTACTGCTAACCAGTAGTTTAATATACTGAGCTTAACTCTGTATGTTGAGATGCAGGCTTTCTGCACCCAGCACCTCTGCTTCTAGAAACCATCCCAGGAAATAAAAAATTAACCTCTGCCCATGTGTCCTTCAGATTCAGATTTTATGTCTCAGTACATGAAGTACAACAATGAAAATTTCTTAAGACATACCTTTCACAGGACCTTGCCCTTTCTTTTTCTCTTCTGAATCACTGGGATAGAGTCTTCCATTAAGTTTCTTAACAGCTGTTTCATAGTCTTCATCTTAAACACAGGAAAAAAGAGTAAGCTCTCAGGCACACTCCAGGTCTGCTATGCCCTTCCAACTCACAAGGCTAGCAGGCATATGTCATTTTTGCTTATACTTTAAGAGCTACACAAATCAAGTCAGCTGTCACTTCTAGTTTTGCTTACATGTGCTCTAGAGTGCTATTAACACTTCTTCTAAGCCTAGATAGCTACAGATAAGTGGCACAGGTTTTGCTTTTGGAAAACATTTCTTACTGAGTGATTTTATTAAGACTATCACTAAACAGATTTGGGAAAGAAGACTGAAGATTTTTTACAAAAAAACTTGCAAGATCAGGTACTTGTGGGAGGAGGCTTGCCTTCTCCCATTTTCTGTTGAATACAATGTTTCAGAATTTCCATTTAAAATATTTGCTGCTGAATAAAATTAATCTTAATTACATGCAGTACGGTTTGACATAAAGTAAGTTAACTAATAGTATTAGGAATTTGATTTAGAAGAAAAGTAACTTATTAGTATAACACTTAAGAAACCTTAGATTGTTTTTAATAAAAAATGCTTTTTTATATGTCTCAAAATACTTACTAATGTAGGTCTCTTGCTCAAATACCTCTTACCTAACCAAATACCTTGGTAATGATGTGAACACCCATAATACATCAAACAAATACCCTTTAGTCACTCCTGGGCCTCCACTGTACTATTCTATTTTGGAGACTTGAGCATCTTTGGCCATAAGGAGGACACTGACATGATTACTTCTCACTGGCCCACACAAAAATATTTCAGTGTCTAATGGTTCTAACAGTGCTAACTATCTCAAGTTGGAAGGGACCCATAAGGATCACCAACTGCAGCTCACTGCTCCTTGCAGGACTACCTAAAACCAACCCATATGACTAAGTGCAGCACCCAGATGTTGCTTGGCCTCTGATGGGCATGCTGCTCTAACTGCTGTCCTCAGGAGCCTGTTCCAGGGCCTGACCACCCTCTCAAAGGAAAACATTTTCCTAATCTGAATTTCCTGAGAGCTTCATTCCATTTCCTTGTGTCCTATAGCTGAGCAGCAGAAAGAGGAGATCAGCACCTCCTCCTCTGCTGATCCCTTGAGGAAGTTTGGGACTGTGCCGAGGTCACCCCTCAGCCTTGTCTTCTCCCAGCTGAACAAACCAAATGACCTCAGCCACTGCTCTGAGTCTGGCACTCAAGGCTGCTCACCTTGGTCACCATCCAACAGTTTGAGATCCTTCTTACACCAAACTGCACACACCCTTTCCCCACAAAAAGGCAGTACAAATAGAAATTTTGGCATTCCTTACCATCATCCTCGTCACTTGCATATCCAGGCTTATTCTTGTAACAGAAGAATGTTGAAGGGAGCTTGAGGAAGTCAGCAAGAGCTCTCTGTTCAGGGGTAGGTGTTAACTCGTAAACTATTACAACCTCATCAGATGGAACATCATCCTCTGACACTGTGGTCTTCTCAGCTTTTTTACAGAAATTGAACAAACAATTAAAACAGAATAATTTCAGAACAGGAAATAACATTAACCCCACATTATTACAGAACCTAATTAATTCTAAGGGCCTACATACTTTCTGCTGATAGACAGGAAACAAACTTAGAGGACTCAAGGACAGAACAGCAAAACTTACACACTGTTCTATTGCTTTTGGAATTCAAGCATTAAAACAAAACAGGGCTGCATCTTTATATTATTAAACAGATTGTTTAATTAAGTCCTCATGTCAAATAAGAGCTAGCTACAGAGAAGAGTGACAGAGGTGACAAACAGAGGTAAATAAGAAAACTTCAGGCCTGAAAAAAAGTGAAGTTGTGAACAACAACCTGTCCAAGCAACTGAATAGAACACATTTCAGATTACTTATGGGACAGCTGAGCCTTTTATTAGCTAATAATAAATTTACCACAACAGCTTTTGCTGAAACTTTGATTGTTACAAAAGTAAAGTAATTCTTAGTTCCACTATCAAACAAAAAAACCCATCGCTTTCAGCCTATTTAACTAGCTTTTGCTGCATGGAAATATCACCATCAGTTGTATTATTTAATTTTTTGTCTTCTTGCCTTCAACATTAAGTTATTCCTTCCACCAGTGTTGATAACAGTGCATGATCAGTGCAAAGGTTAAAGGTGAAAGTAAAGCCTAGATAAAACTGCAGATAAAATATATGGCTGCAAGACAGCTTTGGAAACAAATATTTATTATGAGAGAATGGAAGCAAAGAGAGAGGATATAGCAATTTAAACATCAGGTATGGTTTGGTTGAGGTTCTGCTTGTTTAGGTTGTGTTGTTTTGAGAAGGAGAAGTTGGGGATAAAGGGCTAAGAAATAAATCTGTGAATTATTTTTAAGAATTACCCCAGAAGCACATCAATAGCCACAACAGCTGTTTCTAAGAACAAAATGATTGCTTTAGTACCTCAGCCTATTTGCTAACAGCCTATTATTTGTTCTCTAGATTTTAGTCAATATCTGAAGGCTGGTCTCAAAAGCTTGCTATGCTTTTCATTAAAAAAATTTTTGTAAGTCTGTGGCACAGTGTAATCACAGAAAACCTAAATATCCAGCTAGAAACCAGTACCCAGTAGAAACGTAGTACCCAGTTCTTGATTTTTTCTGATTATACAGTTTAACTTATCATTGCAAGAGGAGAAAAGGACATAGGAGACATTTACAGACAAGTCCTTTGATCCTCTGAGACAACTAACACACTAAAATAAGTCTGCTTACTAAAAGCAGCTTTCATTACTTTTTATTTAATCATCCAGTAGATTAAGAGCAGCATAAAGTAAAGTAACAGCTAAATCCCAAGTACTGATTCAAATTCATATATTTTTTCAGATTATTACCACTTCAGTCTTTGCCCCACCTTTGTTTACAAGTTGATAATTTCAGGCATTTATACACCAGAGCTACAAAGTAACTTAAACCCATCACCAGCACACTCTCCTACACTAATTCTTTCTACTCATATTTTTAGATGCCACTAAGTTCTCTGAGCCTGCAGAAAGTACGTGTAGGATAAAATTCCTGAACAGCTAATTTCTAAGTTCATCTCAGGACTGCGAGACATACATGTTTTCATACATCTTCTCAGAATCCAAAAATCTCAGTCACCCTAGCTGATTTAAGGATTAGAAGTACATCTAGTAGTGTGTTATGAAGATATGCAGCTATCCTGCTATGTTTTATTCTTTCTGGTTAGTTAAGCAAGTGTCTTAATTGGACTAAGTTTGCATCAAATTCACCTGAGGTTTAAGTGTGGAGCATTTAGTCCTACAACAAGCAGCAGCTTTCCTTAGAATCAGAAAATTTTCAAAAATATATCTTTGAATATAACAAAACACTTCTTTCAACTCAGATAGATGGATGGTAAAAACATGTGCTTTCTTTAATTGGAGCAGTAGAAATCCAGCTAGAAGCCATGGCAACAAATACACTGTTCCAGTGTTTTACCACACTCATTGCTCATCAGGTTTGACAGCATTTAAGGAGTTATCATGCAGTCTCTTTCAGTACCCTTTGGGCAAAATACCTGAGTAAAAGAAACATATTTAAGGTCACTTCAGATTAGTCAAAAGGTGAAGTTCTCAGTGAAACTGATCTATCAAACACTGGAATATATTCTAGTGTTCCAAACATCTACTCAAAATGATAAAAGACTTCAACAACAAAGACTGCTGTTGCAAACACTTTAAATATATCTTCATAGGCAGCCATGAAACAAATGCCACACATACATACAATGTATTCTCAAAAGACCTGATTTTAGGATAACAGAACTTCCTAACAATTGTGTAGATTTTTTCACCCAGACTAGGATATGGAAGAAACAGAATTCAGAACAATATCATGCACAACAGTTCTTTTCAAGGCTGTACTGTATTCTTGCTTTTGTTTGAACTGACATTAAATATCTCTAGCTAGTCACAATGCTGATATTTCCCCTCATGCATTGATCAATTAATATCTTCTGAACAGAAGAAGAAAGCACCAGTTTAAACCCTAAAGCATGCTAACAGGTACAGTAGCCTGCAACTGACATGACTCAGACTTGTAAAGCACTGGTGTCTTTAAGCCCAGTTGGCAATTAAGTGCCACAGAGCTGCTGCTGCACATCCTGTAACCTGGTGGAATGGGGAGGAGAATCACATGTAAAATTTGCAGGTGGAGATAAGAACAGTTTAAAAACTGAAACAGAAGTGACATAAAATAAATAATAATACTAAAATGAAAAAGTAGAGCTTAAGGAAAAACAAATGAGGCACAATACAGCTGCTCACCACCTGCTGACCAATGCCAGACTCCATTCCCACACTCCTACTGACCCCTCTTCCAGACAACTCCACCAGTTTATAAACTGGGCATGATGTTCTATGGTGAGGAATATCCGTTTGGCCACTTTGAGTTCCAGCAAAGCTCCCTCCCAGCTTTTGTTTGTGTACCTCCTCAATGACACAGCATGAGACAAAAAAAAAAAAAGTCCTTGACTTAGGGTAAGCACTGCTTAGCAGCAACCACAACATCAGTGTGTAATCAGCATTGTTCTCACACTGAATCCAAAACCTAGCACTGTGCCAGCTACTGAGAAAAAATTAACTTTATCCCAGCCAAAACTAAAATAAGAACTTAGAAGAAGTTTATAACCTGATCTCCGAAAAACGTAAATGCATGGAGGTGCAGAACTACCAAGGTTAAACTTCTTTTAAATGTTGTTCCAGCACAACTCAGAAACCATTCTCCAAAAGAAGTTCCCCCTAAGAAAAATTCACATCATATTTTTACTGGATAGGCTTGAAAACCTAATTTAGGAAGGACTTCTCAAAATCCTTTGCGATTAAGTCAGAGCTCAAAGAACAAAAAGTTACACTGAAGACAATTATCAACTGTGAACAAACCACTAAAAATATAATCACAACCTAATTATTAGAAAAGTAGAAGTGAAGAACAGTCTAAAGTACCAGAAAGGCTTATTTTGTTTCTTTAAATACATTCCCCCTGCCATATGCCCCCATATAAAACCATGATCAATCCGAGGTAGGAAAAGTTCTTGCATGTGTGCATTGGCACAGAATGATTAATCACTCCACATTATGGACACTTATGAAAATAGAAATTAATTGTTCACAAACTCCATCCACAGGGATGGTTGAAAATACAGAGCAAGTGACTTTAGGTTATGTATACAGAACAGGAATTCAGTGCTCAAGTAAGAACAGCTTATCAAATGACATTTTGACACTTTGAAACAATGCAAGACACTAATACTGGAAGACTGTCTTATGCAGACCAAAAGTTTGTTATTTAAAATTAAAATACTTTTAAAACCGTGTAAGTTGAGCATTCTTACAGCAAGCATACTTGCAAGCAGCACACTAGCAGTCAAATCTAATCAAACTATAAGCTGTAGCAGTTTTGTCTACAGGATCTGAATGTAAACAAATTGGTTACAAATTGGCAGAAGTTTTCTAACAACTAAGGTGGACTATAGATTATATATGAAGGTGGCTCTCACTTCTGTGCATTCTTTCTTTCTAAAAGCTCAGCAGTTAACACTGACAGTTGGGAAACTGAAGAGAACACTTCCACAGAGGCTAAATACATTCAAGCTCTTGACTGGATAAGCTGTCTCAAGATCTTCAGGCTATGTCATTGACATAGAGTAAACCACATCAGGCACCACAAGGCATTCTCTGAAAACAAAAATGTAATTTCTCTAGAAAAATGGAATTTAAGAGATCTAGTGTGCACGCATAGTAAAACTGTGATGGAAGAAGTGCAGGGCATATATCCTCAAAAAACAGGACAAACAGAAGCCAGAAGCTTAAACAGGGCCATCCATTGTGCTGGCTCATGTAAACATACAAAGGGCTAGAAACATTCTTTGACAGGACAAATAGAGTAGTCAGACACACAATTTTAAGTACTCTCCTTCAGCATGCATGTTAATTATAAGGATTACTGAGCCAGCTGCTTTGACCCAGCTGGGTTATTGTCCATGCCTGCTAGAGTGTTTTTATCACACATTCAGTGCAGTATGCAAATACCTTTACTATCAGGTTGCATGGAGGATGTGCTTGTCCAAAAGGCCATTGGATTAGATTTAAAGAGGCTAAAATTAAACCCTAAAAAATAAATTGTTGGTATATAATTTTAAAAGGATAGAACAGACTTCTCTATGTTCTGCAAGTATTCCATAGTCATATTTCACAGCAGGAAATTTCATCTGTTTCTACACAAGCTTATCCAACTCATGTTAATGAACTGCAGCTATCAGCTTCTGCCATGTCACTTCACTACACTTAAGCTAATAAAAAGACAGGACATGTTCATAATTCTGAGACATCCCATCCTTTTCACAAAGACACTTCAGCCCATTACAGTGCTCCTGTCACAGCCACAGCTTCTGCCTGTGCATCTTTTTCAGACTATAACAGAAACCATACAACTGAGTATGCCATCACAATCTCTTTTTCAGGCTCAGGAAGCAGGCTGACATTTGATGTTAAGCTACACAACCAAAATTACAGAGGCTGGTATTTAACACTTGAAACAAAGTATAGACAAGTTCCAGAATACCCATCTACTTAATTATGGGGATAATGCAATTTTTAGCTGAAGCATACATCCGCTGTTCTCACACTTGGCCACTCAGAGTAAAGACGCAGGTACATACAACATCAACTATCTATTTAAGTCCCAAAAGCAAATCCACAAATTCTTTGGGCATTTAAATCCAAGATTCAGATGCAGCACTTCAGAGTTTAAGCTCTACCTGAAAATTCTGATCTCAGTACACAAATTTCCATCCTGCATCATAAAGTTATTTTCAAATAAAAATGAAAATATGACTTGAAATTCCCTTCTTTAGTTGAACCACTGGAGAACATGTGGATACCTGCATCAAAACTGAAAGACACTACCTATTCTCAAGAGAATAAACAATAATGAATAGCACAGAGCTGACTGCTTAGTAAGTTGCATACTTGAATTACTAGTAAAACTCCTACTCACCTTTTTCCAGAATTCTAAATGAGAAGTTGGACGGTCCATCTTGTGATGAAGCTGGCAAGTTGTCTACCTTGCTGTCTACAGGCTTCTGAGTAGCATTTGAGATTTTAGGTGGTTCAGAGCCTTCTGGCTCTTTCTGTGCTGTGTCCTGAGATGCTGGAATATGGCCTTCACTCTTTCTTGGGGGATTAAAACTGAAGCCAAAGAGAGAACCAGTGGCTGAAGTATTTCCAAATGTGAATGTCTTTGATTTTTCATTACTGAAAATGCTCTTGACAGATTCAGATCCAAATACAAACTTTGGAGGAGAAACCACTGTTTTTGTTGGTGTTTCAGAAGTACTTGCCACCTCTGCAGCCTCTACAGTTGTATCAGAAGTATCATCACCATGGCTGACATCAGTTCTTTCTCTGGTTGTTTCTTCTAGCACAGCTACAGCATTTTTACCACATGGAAATTCCTTTGGTGTATTGGCACGAGAAGAAAGAGGTGTTATCAGTGTCTCTCTCTCTTGGGCATGCTTTGCTTCATCAAAAATTTGCTTAAATGAGTCTGCAACATCTTGCAGCTTGAATCGCACAGCCAGAAGTTCCACTTTTCTTTCCCCATCTGCAAAGTCACATGCAGTCCATACCCAGGCTCTATCAGATCCTTTCATTTGTTGCAAATTCATCTCTGGTGTTATCCTGTGATTGGCACAGAGTTTTAGTACCTGGTCCCTTCTCATTACTATACGAACTTGTTTGTTGTCATAGTTCTGCAATATCTTGATATCCCCAATCCCTCTCTCTTTCCACTGATTTGCATCTTTGTCGTATCTGTAGAGTTTGGCTCTATGGCTGAAGACAACTTGCTCATTTTCCTCACCACTGGTCACTTCCACAAGATCAGGCAGAGGTACCACAGGTTCAAAGTATTGTCCATCTCTTTCCTCTTCTTGAGTAACATCAGAATCTTCATCTGTGCCTACTGATGTTCTACTCTGATTCTGTTTGGCAGGAGATTTGGATGGGCTCAAAGCAGATTTAAAGCTGAAACTAAAACCAGTGGTAGACTCTCCAAATCTAAACAGATTTTTCCTTACAGGGCTACTTGCAAGAGGTGATGCATATACAGAACTGCTTACACTATCATCCAATGCTTCTTCACGCAAGTCATAGTTATCCCACTCCAGAGTAGGGCCTGTACTTTCAGCATGTGGCTTTATAACCAAATCAGAAGTACTGCTGGTACAAGCAGGGTTTCCACTTTCCTCTTCTGACAGTTTGGTTTTGTCATCTGTCAGAAAAGTTTTGAGATCTTTTAAGCCACACTTCATTTCTTCTGCTTTCTGTATAAGCTGAGCTGTCCTACCTGTATCAACAAGTTTATGGGGTGTCTGCAGTGGTATATCTAGTAGTAGCCTCTGACATTCTTCAAACTTCTGTTTGAACTCCTCAGCCTGCTCTGGTGTCTTGAATTTTGCTGCCAGATGCTCCAACTTTGCATCACCATCAGAAAAGTCATTGGCCATCCACATCCATGCTTTATCTGAGCCAGACAGCTGTTTCAAGTTCATTGTTGTCGTTATCCAGTGATTTGCACACACCTTCAGTACTTGCTCACGCCGCATCAATATTCTTACTTTGCCGTTAACTTCGTTTTTAAGAATCTTCAGAATGCCCACCCCACGTTCCTTCCACTGGCTTGTTTCTGGATCAAACCTGAACAGCTTTACTCTCTGGGAGTATAACACTTTCTCATCTTCCTCTCCTGTAAAAGGTTCTACTTTTTCAGGCATCTGAACTATAGGTTCAAAATGGATATCATCGCTCTCCTCTGTCCTATACACATCATCATCCTTCTCACTAAGGTCAGCAGAGGTGTTAGCTTTCTGATCTGTTTTAGAATTTTGTGAAGAAAACAACTTTTCACCTGCACCTGAAAAGCCTTTGAAGTTAGGGTCCTTTTTGCCAAATTGAAAACCTTCCCTAGGAGTACTTTTTGCAAGCTCAGCAAAAGTAGAAGTGCTGCTATTTTGCCCAAAAACAAAGTCAATTTTCTCCTTGTCTGCTGTTTCTTGAAATTGGAATCCAATTCCACTGTCTGAGGGCAATTCCTTTTTGTCTTTTTCATCAACGCTTTTTAAGAAACCAGTTGTATGCTCTTTGGATGGCTCATCTTTCTTAGTGGTATTTTTACTAGACTCCTGTATCCCAAATTTACTAGACTCCTGTATCCCAAATTTAAATCCACCTGCAGGCATTTGCATTGAAAAGCTAAATCCTTCCTTTGCAGGCTTAGCTTCAGTATCAGAAGAAATCTGAAATGTAAATGGTGGTGTCTTGCCTTGCTCAAGACCAAACTTAAAGCCTGTTGCCAACTGTCCTCCACCAAGTTCAGGCAATTTACTTTTCAAGCCAAAAGCAGGAGTTGGCAAAGCATCGCCAGCTGGCTTAGCAGATGGATTCGGCGTTTCACAGGCTACGCAGGTTAGCGAAGAACCTTCGTTCCTCACAAGACAAGTACTACAATCCCACTGACCTTCCTTTTTAGTAAAAAGCCCTTCAAACCCATTTTTCTGTGGCTTACTTGTATCAGCAATGGAACCAAGCTCCAGACCAGCAGATGCCAGAACAGAAGGTATGGATGTATTTGGTTGATTTTGAGGTTTTGGACTCTGACAGGAAGAGCAGTTCACATCTTCTGCTTCATTTCGGGTTGAGCATACAGAGCAGTCCCACTGACCTTCCTTTTTAGCAAAAGGAGATCCAAACTTGTCCTGCACTGTGTTACCACTTGGTTTCAAACTTGCAGAGCCAGTCATTGGAGTGCCATGTGTTTCCCACATACCTGGATTTGGACTTTCACATGCTACACAGTTCTTTACAGTTGCTTCATTTGGAACTAAACACACTTTACACACCCATTGGTCCTTCTTTAAGAGATGCTGCCCAAACCCACCAGAAGAACAGGCTTGCTGAGCATCCTTCCCAAATGAAATGGTAGTGCTAGATGCAGTGGATGTAGCTGTAAGGGTGCCTTTGCTGTCAGGTTCACTGCTTGTTCCATCTTTTAGAAACTGAAAGCCCAAGTTCATGGTCCCAGAAGTGGTTCTGTTGGGCTCCTTGATGTCTTGATTTGCTGTTTCTTTTGCAGTTCCACTGCTCTGAGCCACAGACGTGTCAGCATTTGATCCCAAGGATTTTAAAATATTCTGTGCCTCCTCAAACTTTTTTTTGAAAAGCATTGCTTCTTCAGGTGTTTTAAATCTAATTGCAAGCTGTTCTGGTTTTGGCAATTCATCTGCATAGTCTAAAGCATGCCATACAAATGACTTATCTGATGCAGCATTTGGAGTTAATTTCATATCAGTATTTATGTAGTGATTTGCACAGATTTTCAGCACTTGGTCCCGTCTCATTAAGAGACGAAATTTGCCAGATACTTTATGTTTCAGTATTTTCACATTTCCAATACCCCTTTCTTTCCATTCTTTAGATTCTGCATCAAAACGAAAGAGCTTGGCTCTGTTGCAAAAGAATTCTTCTTCATCTTCCTCACCTGTCTTTACTTCAATCTTATCAGGAAGTGGTACTACAGGATCAAAATGAGGACCATCATCATCCTCATCTCCACCATGGGTGCTTCCTCCTTCTGTTTCATGACTTCTATTGGCCAAATCTGAATTTGAAGCCATAAATACAGGCTTACTTGGTTCTTGAGCACTAAATGTATCACTCTTCTCAAAACCCACATTTTTGTGTACATTTTGTCCTGTGTTATCTCGGAGAGACATGCCTGGAATATGTTTATTGCTAAAATTGAAAATATTTCTTGAACTGTTTGTGGGATCACTAACTGGCTTTTGATCAACGTATCTATCATCCTGTAAAGGTTTGTCAGATGTTAGAAGATCCAAGAGGCTTTCTCTACTATTAAAAGGTGCATTAAGGGGCTGTGGAGCAACTTGAGGGGGAGAAGAAAAAGTGAAGTCTCCATCATTAGACTTGAAGTTAGGTTTAAACTTAAAAGTTGTTGGCTGACTTGGCTGTGCTGGTGTTGACATGGGTGGTTTTGATCCTTCTGCTGTTCCTGGCTGTCCAAATTTAGGCATTGCTTTTGGTTCTGCAGGCTTTAAGGTGGGTGGCGTGGCTGAACGGTTTGTGAAATAGCCTGGTTTAGGCAGTGTTGGATTGGTGCTTGCCTGTGGAACACTGTAGTTGTAATAGTCATCAGCTGTACGAGGAGAAATGAGTGTAGTGCCAGGAGAATCAAAACGCAGAGGTGGGCCATACATTTCTTGGGAAAACATACAACCAGAAGTGTTTTGCAGAGGTGGTGTATGCATGGGTGGTGGCTGATAGGAATATATATGTGGCTGAGGCGCAAGTCGGTTCATGCCATAGACAGGAGGCTAAAGAAAAAGCAGACAACAAGTGCTCTGCTTATTAGGGTAACAAAGAGGACAAAATATTACTGTGCTGAAGCCCGTGTAACGTGCACTCTTAAAAGAAAGGCATGCTTTCAAGTTTAAACCTAAACCAGTTTTACCTTAGCTTGAAACTTGATGGGCATTTGAGAACAAACATTGAAAAAGGGGCACAATATGAGTGGCTTTTACATGAAAAAAAGTTTTGAAAACCCCATTCTCTTTTGCCACACAATTAAGGGGGGAATAGTTAAGCGCTATCATACATACCAGTACGAGAAATGTACACACATATAAAATATTTTTCTAGCTTTTCCACCCAAACTCCATATCCCAGAAGTTAAGCAGGGAGACAAATTATAATTTTATCCCTAGCAGTTTAAGTTGACCAAATTCTGCATAAGGAACTGCAATTACATCCAACAATGTACAGAATCAAAACCAGTCAGTCGTTTTCAGATCATTGGAAGCATTTTAAGGAAAAAAAATTATTCTCACCTTTGCCGGTGTTACATTGGTTGCAGCAGTTCCCAGAAGATACTGAGAGTTATAGGCAGGTGACTGGCTGTAGAACACAGATGGGCCAGTGGTAGCAACTACAAAGGAACACCAGGAAAACAGTCAACACTTATCTTTTCTTGTTGTTGTTTTCTACATACTCTTGCTAGCAATCAGATTTTAACAGTGAATCATTAAGACATTTTAGCGTTGTTTTCAAAAATCTTGATATAGCTAAGCATTTAGATAAAAATTCTGCAGCAACTTGCCTGTTAAAGGGGCTTCATGAAGATTTTGTGCTCTCTGATAACTGTCTGGTATTGCATCAGTTCCATAGTTTTCAGCAGGCCACCGATGAGATGCATTTGTGTTGGAATTATTAAGTTTCATTTCTTGCAAATCATTCTGTTGAGATAGGGTGCCAAGCAAGAGTGTAAGTATTGATTGCACAGGTATTTGTCAAAGAAAATATAAGGCATGATCACCTCCCTTTTACTATTAAAAAGCATGTTCAATCCATGGTATGGGACTAATTAAAAAAAAAAAAAAAGTAGTACCTGCCAGATCATGCGAGACATGTGCATGGAGTACAAAGTACTTTCATTGTGTTCTAAAGCCAGAACAAGCCAGTTAAAAAAACCAGAACCAAGTGAATGAGAACCAAGCTGATAAAAGCAGAATTCTTTCTACATAGAGAAAGAGTCCCTTAGACGGGCTGCCTCAGCACTCCTGCCCACGTCCCAGAGAGGAGCTTTTAAGCAAAAGGATTTACTCTGGTACTAATTTTATGAAGCTATTTACGGAAAGTAATTCTAGGAACTGTAAGTTAGCCCATGCACTTATCACTAGATCCTTACCATAACTAAAAAACTAACAGTTCATTACTGAAAATGGTGACAGAATTTTTACCTTTAAAGCTTCCACTTGCTGACAAATCATTTGAAGTATAGATTTATGGTCTTCTGCCCACTGAGGGGGAGTTTTTGGAGAGAACTAGGAAAAAAAAAGTTTATTGATTCATCTGAGTTTTTCTTACAAGATAACAATTCCCTGAAATAATAACTGGCTAACATACCTTGTAGGTCTTAGTTGGTGAAAAAGAGAACTTGGTTGGTGATGGAGTGGAATGTTTCACTGCTGAATCTACAGTTCGTGACAGACCGTTTCTGAAGGCAAGACTTCCCTCTTCACAGTTCTCACCAAGTTCCTGGATCACCGTATCTAACACTTCTCTCACAGTCTCAAGAGACACTGGTAACTAGAGAGTTTATTCAAACACGAGTCATGATTGCAATTCTTCCTCAGAACAAGACAAACTACATTTAGAATTCTGGCTGAGCAATTCACAAGTCTTATTATGTAAACACTGGAGTTTTTTTCAGCAAAGCTCTTACCTTGCTAGGATTCACATAAGTAAACAACTCACACAAAAATAATTTTTTTTTTTTTCAGACTATCAAACTAAAAGACAGTGGCAAAAGCTTTTATTGACATTAAAGCTTTCATCCACAGGGTAGCCAAGATACCACACAATCTGGTCGGTTAGAGAAGTTACCCAGGATTTAACTTGCCTGAAAGCCTGGACCAAAAATAAGTACCTTGAATGCAAAGGATTTCATTTTTCAAAATGGACCTAAGCTACTGCATTCATTGGAAGAAGTTTTTAAAGCAAAAATTACTTACTTTCTCTGCAACTGACATATCTGAGGAGCTTTCTGCAATAATTTTCATTAGATAATACTTGGCTTTAAGAAGGTAAGTTTTATGTTCTTCATGTTCTTCTGGCAGCATGACATCATTTTCAATTTCTTCTGCTTTTCTTTGGAAAATCTGAAGAATAGGATGCAAGAGTGAGGAGTATCAGTCAGAAGAAAACTGAATAAATAGAAGCACTTCTGGGTAATGCTATTTACAAACTTACCATGGCAAGATTCCAGTATGACACCACATTCTCAATAGCTTCAAATGCTATTAAAGCATCATCAGTTTTGCCATCAACTGCATCCAACATAGCAAATGCTATCTGTGCCTCTTCTTCATACGCTGCAACCTGAAAGACCTACAAATAAAGTGAAGGAAAACTTATACTTAACAATGGAACGACATAACCTTTTTTCCTGTAACACCAGGAGAATTCTTTTTCAAGCAAGTTGGTACTGAGGGTGTTCAGTGCCTTCAAATCATAAATACCATTTCAAAGGCAAGACCAAAGCTACAAGGAGAGAATTTTCCCCCTTTATAAAACCCTATTACCCAATCTCACCTTTGAGAGCTTCACAGTAGTAATAACATAGAATACTACAATGTAGACAAAAATTCCACAACTTTGTTCATTACTGACACAGACCCTTCTCTTCAGCCTTGTCTCAATTGATCTGTACCTGAACATCTACACTATGGAAGTGTTTGAAGAGAGGATCAGTAGGTTCAGAAATACTCCTCTTCTTTTTGATAGTTTCCAGCATTGGCAGAACTTTCTTCCAGTAGTAGACACCTCGTCCAATATATTCCTTCTGGTCATAGAAGGAGTTAAGGTTAATTCCCTGGTGAAGAAAAGAAAATAGATGCAGATGTTATTTCAACAAATGCAAGTCAAAATGCTACTCCTACATATCCTTCTCTTATTTTCTTTAAGAGTTCCAAAGTCCTTTTCTGACATGAAGCAGAAAAGCTACGTTAAGTAACATACACGTAGAAAATAACACAACAGTTTAAGACAAGAGTATTTCACAAAGTGACAAGAACAATAAGTTTGTCTGATAAAATATTCAGATATTCTTAATAATACACATTCATCCCAGCCCCTCAGTCTGTTCATAATTGATAAAATAAGAAAAACACTTTTGCTTCCATGTATTCAAAACTAATCTCAGCTTACTGTTTTCTGCAAGCTTTTTGCCCAGTGTATGATTAAGGCAGGTTGAAGGCCATGCTTGTCCAGTGTTCGCAGAGTACTTATGCCATGCTGCACAATAAGCCTCAGTTTTGCTGCTGTTCCTGGTCTGAATACAAGAAACATTCCTTGATTAGTATTTTGTGATTGTCATCTGTTCACATATACCATTCACTTCATGAATACAGCCTGCAGCTTTAGTCCTAATTTGCCTCTAGGTACAGAAATCTTTCAAGCATATCAAGTCCCTACTACAGGAAAGATTCAATGTAAAAAATATGTAAAAAAAAATTAATTTTACAAGAATCTATAGGGACAATCCAAATTGCTGTAGCAGATGCTCCCTAAAGGCTTGATCAAACATTTCCAAACTGAAAAAGCCTTACACTGATTTTCTCTGAAGAAGAGTACGAACAGCATCCCACCAGGATTTTTGCTTTTCAGTATAGAGTTGTTTGCATATTGGCAATGGTAAAAATTGAGGCTGATGTGCACCGTAGTGAGAATTAAACTTCTCTTGCAGTTGTAAGTTGCTAGTGAATATCACCCCAAGTAGGAATACCTGTTTTTAAAAAATAAATTAGAGTTATTAATTACAAAAAACTTAATTTGCACAGTACCTTAAAGAACTTGAAAGTTCACTTACTTCAAGGTCTAACAGGCAAATAGATTCAGGAGCATCTGTCTCAAGTCTTGATGTTTCTTGGGGCAAGTGGAAGAGCTGTTTTAACCATTTGCGCATGGGGGGTAAGACTGACATGGAGTTCCACTGCAAGCCAAGCCACACGAGGTGCTGGAGACTGCCATTGTGCAATCGAATGGCACCTGCGCAGAAAACAAGGTTGGATGCAAATGTCAGCTTCCTGCAAGCCCTCAGTACCACTATCTGATCAAAGCTGGATTTCACATTGCACTCCGTCACAAGGGCCAAAGATACTTTAAGACCAATGAGCATCAAGATTCCAGGTTTCTGGAACTCTTACAAAGAGTTACAAACTTCAGTACAGACAAACATACCAAGTTCATCTAAGTGCTCAAAGCCATCAACTGCTGAAGCTTCTGAGGGGATGACCCTCATCTATTCCATTCTCAGCTTATTCTGTCCAACAGATAACTGATTTTAGCAAACCTATTTACTTCTCCAAAAATCCTTAAGGAAGTACTGAAGAAGCACTACTTTACACTGCAATACAGTATAAGTCTTTTCTATGACATTAAGGCAACTTTGGACAGCCATTCCAGGTATTTGTCTTTTGTTACAGTACAAGTATTTGTGTACCAGTACCTCTTCCACAAGTATCTGCAGAAGAGGTTATGCTACGCAGAGCTGGGCTGAGTTTCAGAAAGTAACAGTTCTTACCAATATCGTATTTGTGAAGTTCTATTTGCACTGGTGCTTGTGTACTGACATTTCCAATATCATCTGTGCCAATAAAAGACCTCTCTCTAGAGGCTCCACTCTCAAACAGGCTATCAAACAATGCAAATGAGCCATTCTTGTTTGCAAATGATTCCACAATCTCTTTAAAGAAGTCTTGCTTGCCATGACTTAAATTCAGCAGCATATGACCTAGAACACAAAAATACCACTTCACATAAATAAAACAGTGAACACAAGGAAAGCACTATTTGCTATGCTGGACTGCTCTTTGCTACTGAAAGCTGGATGGGAATCAGGATTTCCCCTTATGAAACCTACAGACTGTTCAGGTATGTTCTCCCTGTAATTAGGTCAGTGTTTCAGCACATAGGCTTTCCAAGCTTTTAGTGACAACAACCCCAAAGAATTTTTAAATGCAGTTCTTTAGGAAAACAGAGCCCTCCCACCATGAATCTTCTAAGGGCATTGCAAGTGACCTTACAGATGTGATACAAGCAGAACAAAATCCATTCTGAAGTAAATGAACCTCATGTCTGGCAGCTTCATGTGTTTTCATCTCTAAGAATTTTGTAGACTGAAACATTGTCTATACTTGGCAGGAAAAAGACCTAAGCTGATGAACAAGTGAAAGGATAAAAAGATCAGGGAAACAAGCTAATCTTTTCTTTCCCTCTTGGGGCTAACAATACTTGCAAAACAGCATGAGCAAGCAGAAGCCATTTCCAGTAGATTTAACAGATGATAAAAGTTAAATTCTACCTTAGCATACTAGAAAGTCAAAAAGGAGGAAAAACCCCAACCACTATTGAAACAAGGAGAACACACTCTACCAGCAGCTTAAGAGGAGAAAATTAACTTTAGGTGTCAGAACCAAAGTAGTGTTTTGTTTTACATATGTAGTCGGAATCTATAAGGCTTTACTATACACTGGAGTGACAACGTTACAAGATACACAAATGTGTTCTTTAACAAATCTTAGACTTTACAGTAGATTTGCAGCACTAAAATGGAACTAAGCAGGTATTTTTTTATTACCAGACTGGCTTTTTCGATCACAGGCCAACATTTCTAGCATATCTTGTCCAGTTTGATCCCCCTTTATGAGTTTTGACTTTGGTTTAGGAACCTGGTGAAGTAAGGAGAAAATTGTTACAGGTTTTACCACAGTAAGAGCAGGACATTTAAATGAACCTTAGAAATTAAGAAATAAGCTTATTTTTAGCATTAGAAAGCTATAAGAAAACAGGCATTATTCATTCTGAAGGTACATATATTGGGTTATGGTTTTGTGTGGGATGGGCAAAGAGAGCAGAGAACCCACCTAAAGTACACAGATGTGCAAGTATAGCTCTTGAAAGTAACATTAAATGTACACAAGAGCAAGTAATACCTGCAATGCAAGCAATGGTATAAAAAGGACAGTCAAGGCAAAGAATTCATAAAGCAAAGAATCTTGATTTTTTTTAATTTAAAAGTTTAAATTTTTAAAATTTAACACTCATCATGTGTACTTGTATTATGAAAAAGGAAATACACTACAGGAAATAAATGCACTAATACTTAAGAATCAGGTTACTCTGGCAAGGGGAACAATTGAAGGTAACTTTTAGCCTGTTTGTGTCATTTGAAAATTTTAAACAATTGTGACAGAGGAGGGTTTGGTGAGTGAGGACAGTTCTCCTTTAGATACACAAACACTAGTTCATCTCAGGAATACAGGAATTCAACATATGAACAACTAGAAAATGTCAAGAAAAGCATCAAGTGAAGGCTTAGACTGAAAAATCATTTACCTGAAAACTCAGGAGATAACACAATGCTGCTAGTTCACACATAGCTCTCCACTGTGTCTCGTTGTCCTGGGCCATTTTCAGCAGCAAAGCTCCAGCATGCATGTACAGCTGTCCTCTCATTTCCACGTAGGTACGAGACAACTCGTCAGCCGCACTCACATATGGTTTCACTGACTGAAGTGCACGATCAAAACTAAAATGCAGAGAAGACTAATTCTAAACAGAGTCCTGGTAAAAGCTACAGCAGCTGATTGGGGTTCATGCTATTTAACTGTGAATTAAGTAACTTCATGAGTCAATGCTAAGCACTGTTTCTATTGCTTAAACCCAAGTTACTAGGAAGTATCATCACCTCACACTCCCAAAGCTCTCAAGTTTAAGCACTACCTAGATACCTAGTCTTTTTCGTCACATTTTTGCACAGCTACTTTTAAAACTATTGTCCTGAACCACGTGGATAAACTTGTTCACTACTGCAGATTTAGAGACATACAGGAGGTATTATTGATTCTGCCATTTCTTTTTATTATCAAAAAGGTCCAAAATACTGTTTATTAGGCTGTTCAAAAAAGGAAGGTACTACAGAAATTCTAGTGCCTTTAGATTACTATACAAGCCCCACTCAGGAGAGGACTTCCAGAAAACAGTTAAAAATTTTTTTCAATTACTGGACAAGACTATAATGGCTGTCAGCATTGCTATGATCTGGAAATGCTTCAGATGTGAACATCTCAAAACTCTCTAATAAGTCAGAAGCAGAAAACCCCACATGGTCAATGTTAGAGGAAAAAAATAAAATAAAATATGCATGGGTATTAAATATTGCTCATCCATTCTATACTGCTTCAAATACTCATGCAAGATCAACAGACTCAGGAATATTTTTACAGACTGCAATATAACAGCCATTATAGTACTGAGGAACAACAAATTAGTAAAAACCAGTAACAAACAAAAGATAATGGCAAGAAACAAACACACAAATTATTGACTACAAACACTATTTTGTACTATTCTAGGTGCACCATGGATGGTAAGCCTTTAAGCCAGCTGTAACATCACCAGTTTCCTCTGAAGGAGACTATTCTTGCTTCAGGTGGTTTCCTCCCTCCCCATTACACTATATACACAAAGTTCCTAATTACTCCAGTGTGCTGTGTTACTTAATAATAGAATGACTAGGACAAAGTTGACACACACAAGAGGTAGCTTTGGCTTTTCAGTTTGACTTCTGTTGCTTTGGATTGGAGTTTTTTTGGGCCAGTGTTTTTTTCCAATTGTTTGGGAAATCTGGATTAGTCAACTGCTGAAGTACAGAACAACTTTTCCAATCAGAGGAAAAGGTACCAAGACCCAGGATATAAATGAGTCTTCTCCATGGCTGTGTGCTGACCATTCAAGCATCTGTCAAAGATAGTTTGGGGTTCACACCCAGTAAGAAACACTCCTGCTGGTCAGTACAGAGAATCTCCTCTCCCATCCAAAAACAAGATAAGCTGTGAAACAGAAGCTTAGCAGATGTTATGTGACCCCAAACAATTCTTAAGAGGACTTCTTACTACAGAAAAGTTTAAACAGTACCTTTCAAGTGCCTCTCTGCATTCCTGAACATCTCTAGAAGAAAGTGTCAGTTTGACAAAGCTGGAATAGGCCAGCAGATGATCTTTCTTGATAGTTCTCCAGTTATTTTTATCATACTCCGAGTCTTGTAAAGATTCCAGATATTCCTAAAGAAGAAAGTTCATCACAGGATAAGGAACAGTCATCCTTCCATGAAGACAAGGGCAGTACTTCTCCAAAACACACTAGTAGCATTTATTGCACAATCCAGTTTCACAGGTGAGACTTAACATATTCTTCAGCAGCAAAGTTCCAGGGAACTACTTGCTTGAGCAATATTATCCCTAATGGAACTGCTGTGTCTAACTGAGCTTTTGAAGTTAGAAACTCAATAGCTCTATAAAGTTTAATTTTAGGGAGAAAATTCCAATTAAAAAAAACCACACAAGAAGTATTTTGTAGTTCCACTGGTTTCAGCAGACTTGCATTTGAAGGAGTTAAATCCCTTGAGAAACAGCTGCCAGAATAAGGATACTAAGAGAAATAGACCAGGTAAAAAGATATGGAAGACTACCACAGGATCAAAATATGATTAAACACCTCAAATGTCTCTACAACACAGGAACACCATTCCAAGCTTGACTGCAAAGGTATTCTCTTCTCTGCCTCCTGACAGTGGAGCACAGCATCCTTTAATCTGTTATTTGAACGATAGAGCGCCACTAGTCTGATGTTTATGTAGACATCATCTGGTCTTGCATAAAGTTCTGCTTGAATCAGGTCAAAAAGCTGATTCCACCCATCTTCACCTTTACAGTCCAGTAACTGCTCCTGTTGAAATATGAAGGCAACATATTAGTATTTCATTTGCCACATCAGTCTCTTGAGCAACTACAGTACTAAGTATCATTCTTCACTACACAGACTACATTGCTCTAGGTAGAGTACTCTTAATGGCTTTCAGGTATTACATGAAGTTTGATTAACTACTCAAATATTTAAAAATGTACATGACGATCACAGAAGAAAAGTCCTCAGAAGAATTTGCCTCTTACCAAGAGAGAAGTGCTTCTCAAAACATTTGGTTCAGTGATAGCAGAGCATGCCATAGACTACCTTGCTTTAAAAAAACCCAAACACCTTGAGACTTCAATGTGGCTGCTGCCCAAAATTACACAAAATTAAAAAGCAACACAAAATTAACGTACCAGTGCAAAAGTGACATTGCATGGCATAAAGTATTTACATGGTATTTGAGAATGGCAGCATTTTTCACACACCACAGAAATTATGACACTACAGATTTAAAAACAAAACAAAAAAAAGCAGTGTAAAGCAACAAAGTCTGAGTTCACAGATCAGCTACCTTCCTGCCAGAGACACAATGGAAAGAACAAATGACACCTATCTAATCTTCAACTCCTTGACTGTGATAAATAACAATTTCTCAGCATTCTGGAAGAAAATTCAACTTGAAACATTAGAAAGGGTATGAAAGCATGCAGCTGCAGCTTCCTTTAAAACTGGACAAAAATGTCAGACTAGGAGCATAATATCTAATAGTTGCTTTAATATTAAAGATACTAAAATAATTTAGCAAGACTTTGCTTGAGGCAACACGCAAAAGGCACTCCACACAGGTACTGAAAGCTTGTTCAGGCCTTTGAACCAAGTAATTTTGAACTTACCTTCAACCTGTAAATAGCAGGGCTCCCAGGAAAGAGCTTAGCAGCTCTGTCAACCCAATATTTTGCTCTTCCATCAGTGATGTCATTATTGCATAGTAACTCTGCAATCTTCAGTACAAGATCTTTCTGTGTTGGGTTCAACTCCACAGAACGCTATTTTTCCCCATGCAGACACAGGAGTAAAAATAGAAAAAGGCAACTTTAACTTATGGTCCATGTACAACAGGTAAGAGTTACACCCCCACAAACATACCCAGCTATTCAAATGAGTTAAACCTATAAATACAGAGCATATAAGAAAAGCCTTTCTACATGCTCCCACTAGTTTACAGCACCCCAATAGAACTGCTAAAATTGAGGAAAGCATAAAAGAAATAATGCAAACCATTTCCTCTGTATCTATCACCAGCTACTGCTATACACAAACAGCAGGACTACAACAACCTCTAGTCTAGCCAGGTGTAAAAACTTTAAAAAAAACTAAGACACAGTTTAAGGAGTGTGATAGCACTTCATACACAGAGTTGTATTTGCCAGACTTCTGAGTCTCTCTGGAACCGGAACAAAGGAAACTCAACTGGAAATTTGACATTAATATGCTTGCCTAATCAAAATTAGATTTGACCATCCCCTCTGCTCCTGCCCTCTTCAAAACCAAACAAAAAACCACAAACACACTAAGCCTCTAGTCTTCTAGCAGCAGCTAAACTCCAGCTGTCATCACAGTTTGTATGACAGGATTCTGTGACAGTAGTCCAAGAGTCTATGCATGACTTGGGCAGAATTTAACAGCAGGTTAAAGATCAAGTCCAGAAAAAACAAAGAAGCAACTTCAAAATATACTACAGAAGCAAGCAATATCAAGTGAAGAATCCTCTCCACAGTGGTTCATGTGCTTTCCATAGTTAAATGTGTATGACACAGTTTCCCCAGGAGCATGTTTTCTTCTATGGGTTTGAGACTGTTCAGCCACAGAAGGGTTCTAGAAGTCCTTTTATAAAGGAATAAATCAGAACATCAAGGGTTGTAGCTCAACATAGTACTTACCTTGTAACACCCAAAAGCTTTTTCTATGTTATCCTCAGCTTCATAAATTTGTCCAAGAAATCTGTGTGCTTTGGGATCTCTCTCTTGTACATTGAGGTATGTAGAGATATATCTATGAAGGGGAAAAAGAGTCTGTTACTCAACAAGTACTTTTCACTAACACTCCCCCTCCCATCCAAGCTCTAACAGCAACTTTATCTGCCACACAGGACACACAGACATATTTTGTTCTAAATGCTTTAGCAAACCACAGAAGCACAGACATGTTTTGTTCCAGACACTTTGTCAGGACCTTTAAGTAAGCAGCAATATGGTTTACACCTGTACAAAGGCTATTTCCTCACCAGCCAGTATTTCTGTTGATTGAAATAGCAAAAGCAGGAACTTGTAGAAATGGTAAGAACTACTTGATACAACGACCAAAAAATCAGCCAATTCAGCCAGGTAAGTTTTTTCAGTACCACTTAGCTTATCTTCTTTTAAGTTATTGTTCTATTATTTGAAAAATCTAAATAACATTCAATGTCCACACTGCTAGCTTAAAGCAGCATTATACTCATCTTGGTTTCTCTGGTCTACTTCATAAAAACAAAGCTTTTCTTTTACATTTAGAGAAGAAAAAAACAAATATCCATCAATGCATGTTACCTTTTAGCAAGTTCATACTCTTTAATTTCAAAATACAGCTTAGCAAAGAGGAATCCTTTCATCGATTTCTGAAGGAGAAAAAGCATGACAAACACACTTTAGACATTCAGTACTTCAAAAGTAAATCCCTAATGAGTGACCTCTCTTTTCAGCAATGCCTAATACTCAAGGGACTGAATTTGATGATTCATTATCAGCTCAAATCCACCCATCATATATAAGGGTTTGTTTCTGAAAGATGTAGGTAAAGAATGAAAAGAATAAAAGTTTTTGCAATACAAAGCAAAATATACTAGGAAGATAGAGACTACAAGAGAAGAAAACAACAAGCCTTTATATACATGGTACTTCATACATGACTCATTAAAGAGAGTGGAAGAACAGTGTTATCTACATTTAGTTTATTGCTGTGTAATGTAGCAAGGAAAAATATATTCCACAAATCAAGAGAGATCTGCCATTTAGCCCTACTGTAGTGCACTGTAATTAGACACTACTGTGTAAGTATACTTGAGGAAACAGCAACTTTTGCTTAAGTCAATCTCACTTGGGTAAGAAAGGCATTTATGCACCAGTTGATTTCTGACTAAAATAACTTTAACATATACACCCTAGGAGCAAGAGGTGAAACAATCTTCCTGTTACAAGGTGGTACAAAAGAAGCCAAAGTGGCAGAAGCATGATCAGGAGGAAAAGTGAAAGGAGCGAGTTAAAGAACTGAGTTACAAACAAATCAGACAAATTTAAAGCTTGAATTCTCAATATCAGTTCAAAAACAATTTTGCTTTTAAACAAAGAAATGCTGGAGCTAGTTAGAAATGTGATTCCAAACAAGTGTGTATATTTTGAATTCACTTGAATTATAAGTCTCCCTCCCTCACCACTGTAATTAATGCAAAATTTTAAGCAGTTACAAATGAAAGCAGGCCTCCTAGCACACCTCAAGTTTCCAGACTGTATTTTTGAAGCCTGCTATAAAAGGGAAACACTGAAGAGAAACACAAAGTCAGAATGGAGCTGCATTTGGCATCTCCTTTTAAACATGGATGAAGGAAACCTCAATATAAATGTTTTGCAGCCTTATAAGCACCCCCCTCCTAAAATCAACACAACATGAAAATCAGTAACATTTCCACCTGTGACTGTGCTTATAGAATTAGTTGTAAGCATTGCTTATTAAAAAAAAAAAAACTAAAGAAGTAAATATGGACCAGCTGGTCTTAGCACAACAGGAGAGGGTTTATTTTGTTATTGAGCTCAGTAGGAACACCAAAGCAATTAAAGAGCACCTATGTTCTGAGAGCAATGCCCTTGACACTGGCTGCTCTAAACAGCACCCAGAGCAATTAAGCCACAGAACAACTTTGTTGCTGTTGGGAAACAGATACAAATAATGACGATGCACACAAGGCCCGCACAAAGGCCCTACTGCATAGTAGTGAACATGATGTATTCACACTACACAACACAGTGCTGAATATTCTAACTTTTAAAAAAATCAATTCAAGAGCAGTAGAACAGGATTTTTCAGGATTAAATAGCTCCCACGAATCGCATCAGACTGCTCACTGAGATCCTTTCCAGATACAATGAAAAATGGTAACAAGTTATGCAGAGGTCCTCATCCTTCTGGCCAGTTACTAAAATATAACAGAAAAATTATTTTTTCCCAGTTCCTCCTCTCCGAATACTACTGCAAATACAAGAATATTAATGACACAAGACATAAAAGAAAACTGAAAGTGCTTCACATCTTCCTTGGTTAGATTCTTCTGAAAAAACGAAACCCGGGAATCTTGGTCTGAGAAACGAAACTCGGGAAACACAGGAACTTAACTCTTACAAAACTGAAGTAGTCTGTACTCATGGACCCTAAAACTACACTAGGGCTTACCAGTTGTAAATTACAGGTGCACAGCTCTATTAAACCACTGCTCTCAGTTAGGGAAAGCACCTTCAGCACGCCAAACACCTGGGCCCTTCCTCAGCTCCCCCCATCTCACTCGATTTACAGAGACCCTAAGAAATTCTGCGCTCAGAAATACTCCCAAAGACACCTTAACTCACAGAACATCAGAATAGTCAGGGATGGAAGAGACCTGCGGAGATCATCTAGTCCAACACCCTGCCACGGCTCAGTCACCTAGGGCACGGGATATCGGCGCGTCCAGGTGGGGTTTAACTACCTCCAGAAAGACATCCCTGCAGAGAGGGATCCTTTTTCCTCTTACCGCCAAGGACGGACGGGCCAAGCAGACCAAGCCCCCAAACCGAGGCGCCGGGCTCGGCGCCGGGAGCCCGCGGAGAGCAGCCGCCCCAGCCCGGCGGCGCAGGGGCAGCGAGCGCAGCCGCCCCCGGCCCGACGGCAGCGAGGCCTCCCCGCGGCCCCTCAGGACGCGCGGCAGGGCCTGCAGCGCCCCACGCGGGGCGGCAAGGGGCCCCGCACCGGCCGCACGGAGCGGCCGCAGCGCCGCCCGGGCCCGGCGGGGACGGGCAACGCGAGGCCGCGCTCACCTCTCTGGGGGACGGCGCCGCGGCCTGCAAGGAGGCGACGTAGCGCTCCACCTCGGGCTTCGTTCGCCTCATCATGGCGCCGCGGCGGCGGCGGGGACCGCGCCCGGCCTCTGTCGCGGTGGAACGCGCCTTCCCGGCCGGCGCGGCGGCAGCGGCGGCCCCGGCCCGGCGGCCGCGGAGGGGAGGCGGAGGGAGGAAGCGCAGGAGCGACGCGGCCGCCGCGCGTTACGCAAGTTCCCGCTCAGCCGCGCAGCGCGCGCAGCCCCGGCGCGTGCCGCCTCCCGCCCCCATATCAACGGCCGGGGGCGGGGCCGGCCGGCGCTGAGCATGCGCACAGGGGGCGCGGGGGCAGGGGGAGAAAAGCTGTCGTGGAAAACTGTGAGAATCCAAATGTTAGCAATTTCTCACCTGAAACTACAACAAACTCACCTCAGTGATATATAAAAATATATATGGTGATTATGTATTTATCACCTAAATAATATACTCTATATATGTATATATATACACACACACACACACATATATATATATATTTAGGTAACAAATTTTCCCCTAAAGCTAAGTAACAGTTCTGGCGCCCTCACCATAAGAATGACTTGAGGACGTGGAAGTGTCGGAGCAAGTCCAGAGGAGAGACGCGAAGTTGGGGGGACTGGAGCATCTCCCCTTCAGGAAGGGTGAGGAAGGTGGGGCTGTGCAGCTTGAAGAAGAGAAGGTTCCACGAAAGCCTCATAGCAACCTTCCGGAATCTGAGGAACCTGCAGGGAAGCAGGAGATGGACTTTGTCTGGAACTGTAGTGATAGGACAAGGAGTAATGGGTACAATTAAAAGAAGGGCAGTTTAGGTTATCTACAAGGAAGAAATTATTCACTGTGATGGCAGTGAAGCACTGGCACAGGCTGCCCAGAGAGGTTGTGGGTGCCCATCCCAGGCAGTTTCAATCTGGCCTAGTGGTAAGTATCCCCCATTAAAGACCAGATCTTTAAGGTCCCTTCTAACCTGTAATATTCTATGATTCTATACTTCAGAGCAACTATAAATTTAATCTGTAAGCATAAGGCCCTTCTTACTGAGATCCAGTGTTCTAGAAAATGAGTCTCCAAATATTGTAGCAGCTGTGGTGAGAAACCTTTTTTTCCAAGGACTGTGGCTAGTATAATTAAACAATTAAGCTCTAAAACACAGCTGGGAACATGGACTGAAAGATAGACCAGCAATCCTCAAGGCAGGACAGATTTGCAAGCTGTAGTTTTACAGGTTTGGTGGCTCGAGGATGAGCCCTGTGGTGAAATTCCCAGCAGGAAGCCTCAAATTCTACTCACTGGAATTAGCCATCTTTCCTGCCAGTTCAGATGCTTTGGTCAAAATGAGGCCACTGGGCCATGTCTCTGAAGAAGTGTAATTAAAAATTTCTCCAGTTCTCAATCTCAAACAACCCACTGACAGTCACAGGATTCCTGCTACACCTTAAATATACTGACAGCCTCACAGCTCTTACCCTCTTTGCAGAGAAAATAAGGAAACATAGCCAACTTTTTCTCTAAGACCAGCAACATCCATGTAAGACCCTGACTGAAAGCATTAATCCTTTCTTTTATTATTTCTTCTATAATGGTGATTTATTTGGACATTGGATTTAATTCCACAAAAAATATTTTTTTTCTGTACTCTGAATGGTGTGCCTGCAGCTGGGATTATTGAACAATTTATTATCTGCACCTGCCAGGCTAAGTAATGGCAGTGTTGGTAATGGTGCAGAGGAGAACATCAGAGTTTCCTGACTCACTGGAGAATATTCCTGCACTCAGCTGATGGGGAGGCATGGGAAATTGCCTTCATATAGACCAGTCCATGCTTTGGCTCTGGTCACTGTCTCACCCGGTGCTGCAGAAGTGACACTCCCTGTGCTGTCCCTGGTGATCCTGTCCCCTGTGTGGGACAGTACTGCAGAGAGCTGTCCCTGCAACGTGGCTGTGTGTGCTCACTGAACTGGGCACAGGACAAAAGGCTTTAGGCTCAGCTCTTCCCCCCACAGCGACATCCACTGGGATTTCTGGAGTGCTCCCTACTGTCAGCCTGGCCAGGCTGTCTAAAGGAACCTCTCTTGCCCATGCAGAATTGAATTGATCCATGCAGCAGAAAGGGACAAAGCTCCTGAGGCATCCATTCCCAAATCACATGGCTCACAGATTCCTTGACAGACCTTACAGGGGGTCATGGGTAGAAAAAGAGTACTAGCAAACATCTTTCAGGAAAGTATGTGCAGCTACTCAAATATTTATAATACTTTGGGCCAGGAAGTGAGCTTCAGCACCAGACGTGTAATTGTCCAGGCTGCCTAATTGCTAGCTTGCTCCCTGGCTCTGCCTTGCACTGCTTTTAACTAATCCTCTTCATGACCATGTGCAGGGGTATTATACCAATGACAGTTTGTGGCAAAGTTCCCAATAGAGCATATGGATTTGGGGAACACTCCACTTGAGATAGGACTCCAGTAATAATATTTTCACCATGAGAGTGATGAAGCACTGGAACATACTATCCACAAAGCCCTGTGAAATCTTGCATGGTGATCTTCTCAGTTTGGCCAAGCAAGACCTTCTGTATGATGCAACTCTGAAGTTAGACCCACTCTGAGCAGTTGGCTGGGCTAGCTGATCTCTAGGGGTCCCTTCCATCCAACATTTTTCCACACTTCATCAGGCTTTGAACCCTCAAGTACCCTCAGATGCTTTGAGTGCTGCATCCTGGGGTCTGACACACACACTAGAGTTCATGAAACAGAAGGGGCTGCCTTGGTGAACTGCAGCACAGCGTTCACCATCGGGAACTTGGAAATGGAAAAACCCAGCCTGTGCCAGGCCCAAGGGCCACCAGAGGGCAGGGAAATCTGAGGCCACTGTGCTGCAGATGGATGTAACCCTGAGCAGTGTGGATATGAGCCAGATCTTGTCATTCAGCTTTGGGGCTAGTGACCCTTCCCAGCTCTGAGCAGTAAGGCTGGGCACACACAGGCTGAAGGAGGAGATGTACAGGCAGTGTAACATGAAAACCTAGAAGTCAGAACTTGAGGAGGAAGCAAGAGTGTGGTCTACTGAATCCATGGCACAGTCCAAAATTCCAACAGGGCTACTGTGCTAGTTAAGTAAACAATTTTTGAGGACATTTTAAACTTGTATAGTCTTAAACAGGGTCGGGGACTGACTACATTTATGAATGTTATGGCATTCAATAATTATGTAGCATAAAACAGCCAGAAAATACCCTATCTAGCAATAAACTGGAAGTTTGGGGTGACAGTTTCATTACAGTGAAAACAGGAGAGACAAAGTTAACAGGAGGGTATATGTTTTACACTCAGACAAGTTACTTTCTTTAGGAAAACCTAGTGACTGTGCCAATTGAGAAAATACCCAGAATAATCAAGCTATTCCTTATGAAACAAACTGTGGTTTCTTTTATGAACCTTGGAACCACATACAGACACATGCCTTTAGGAAAGGCATATGTCTCCTTTAAATCAAGTTAATAAGGAGGTATTTACAGGTATTTACAGTCACAGGTAAAAGCTCAGGGATCCAAGAGGGCTTTACTGCTTTCACACCCATCCCAAGCATTTATTTCGGAGAAGCAATACAAGGTTTAATAACATGGCCTTTATTGATGACACAGGAAAGCAGATGTTTTAAAGTAACTAATTTTTCATAAAGAGGAGAGAAAATTTTACTTCCTGTTACATAATTACATGAAATCTGTTTAAGTCACTAATGTATAAAAATAAAAAAAAAGTTTGCATACTTCGTACCATCAAGAAGACCTAAGTAGCTGTATTTTCTAAAACAAAGGGAAAAATAAAAAAAATTTGCATGGACAGAACTCAACAGTATAAAACAATTAAATGTATGTTATAAAGTATTTTTATTATTTGTAATCTCAGTCCTTGAAGATGGCTAAAGTAGATCCTAGCAGGATCAAACCTTGCATATTTACACACAGAGGTGTAAAAGTAATATTGCCAGTTAATTGAAATATGCATTTTCAGTATTGTTCTGAAAATCAATGAAGTCTAGAAGCTAGATTTTAAATGCAGATGTTCACATTTCAAATAAAGTTCTTCTTGCATCCTGTATAATTAAGGCAAAGTATGTTATCTTTTGAAAATACCTTCTATAATAGTTTCTGCATAAAAATATGAAATAAAATATAAAACTATATATATTTAATGGTACAATGTTATGTATGGTCCAGCAGAATAAGGCACAAAAAGTAAATAGAATGCAAAAGCATATATAGAAGTTAATGTGTTATTTTAAGTGAATATAGCAAAATTCAAGTAGTTCTGAGTATGCTCATTTCTTGCAATAGGAATACATTTTTTATATAAGTATCTCATGCTAAGCCTGATGTAGAAACATTCTTCATGTAAGCATAATCTATCATGTTTATCATTTTATGTATGTCATTTGTACAGTGGCTGTATTTAGAAATGTGATAGTTTTCAAACCATCTGAAACAAGGCTCCTTAATGAGCTGACTCAGCCTGAACTTCAAGTGTGAACTTTTCCATGAGGCAAAGCGTCCTGGTTTCCTGCCCAAATCACTTGGGCTTGGGTGAGTTTTGTCTGCATGCTTAATATGAAGGTTAATATTTTCACTAACATAAATGACAATACACGTCCCTAAAGTTGGGTACATTTGCCAAGTTTGTTTTCACAGGTGGTGTTCACAAGCAAATTTTCTCTCTCTGAAGAGTTCCACAGAGAATTAGTGTATAGAACGGGCCACCTGCATCAGTACAATGGCATTATTGGTCAAAAACCTTTCAGGTGAGCTGGTATTTATTTTGGAAGTATGGTCTGTTTGTCAACAAGTAAGCATCATGTAGAGAGAACAGAGAATCTTAATATATTTTGGGTTGATAGAAGGCATGCATCAGCATCCGTTGTCTGACTGCAGCCTCAAAGCAGCAACTCCCCCCTACCCCACAAGTATTTATCTGTAAGATTTTCACAAAGGAAGAGGAGAGCAGATGAAGTCTTTACTTCCTTCCCAAAGTTTCAGCTAATTTCTTCAGTCTTTTCTTCAGCTCTAGAGGAAACTTCTCGTAACATTTTTTGCACACCGGCTTCATATCAAACTCAACAAATTTATTCCTAAAATAACAAAGCAAAAGAAACAGACAAAGTTTTAACAGATGAGATAGTAAAAAAAAATTTTAAAAAATCTCCTATTAAATGTGCACAAGCAAAAAATTAGCTCCCCAATTTTTGTAATCACAAATTTATACAAATAAATTTTTACAAATACACTAAGTTATAAGTTCTGTACACTGCAGACAGTGATTACAATACCCTGTTGAGCAAGTTGTGCAGATTTTACCCAAAAGCTCATATTTATTAACAGTGTAATTTAGAAAGCCTTTCAAATCTAATTGTAGACTAAACATAAGATAATGGAATAACAGGTTAGTATTTCAAGTTGCAGCTGCGTGAAAGATGTTTTGGTTTTGACTGCCATAACTTCATGCAAAAGTGCAAAAAAAAAACATCCTCAGGACTAACCACAGAAGAAAGGAGCAGAGGTGGCGGTGAGAAGGAAAGGAAGTTTACAAACAGATTGGCTTTTTCTTTTTCTGCTTCTCTTTATCCTTTGCGTCACGTTCCCGTTTGGCAAGTCGTCGCTTAAATTCATCTGGCATTTTCTCATAACAGTGTTTGCAGACAGGTTTTAGATCAATTTCAACAAACTTATCCCTTTAGAGTTAAACAAGAAAAAATAAAGTATGGAAAAGGAGAAGAGTTAGGAAGACTAACTGAAGGAAGACCTGAAGAGACAGTGGAAAGAGATGGAAAGTACTGAGTGGAGCAAGAGGAAGAGACACTTATTTCCTCGATGCTGCTTACATGTTTTTCATACAGGAACAGCTACACTATAGCAACATCTACACTTTGAAGAGAACCAGTGATATGTGTTGAAGACATCACACTTATCCATAAACTTACTTGAGGGTTAACTTAGTGTTGCAAGTTGAACAAGCGAAACAGTTCACACACCATGCCTTATTCAGAGCAGACACAACTAGAGAGATGGGAAAAAAGAAATCATTAGCCTTAACAATAAAAAAAAAGTGATTACAAAAATTTTAAGTTTACATATTCATGAGGTGTAAGGAACACTCATTGATTCTTGTATTAAGGATCATCATAACGTGGCCAGACTGGCGAGGCACATTTTAGAGAGTAATGTGCAGGACTGTGAGGCATTGATACAGCTGTCCCTGAGGCAAGACCAGCTTAACCTATTTCTGCCTCCTATTTTTTGCTTCCACTTCATCTCATACCCAGCTGATCTCCAATGGTTCTGTGAGGCCAGGTTCCAACTTAATCAGGAAATGCTTCCAGCTGAAGAGCAATCCAGCACAATTGTGTTTATGTTTTCATACAGTTTCATTTCTCAGATCCAGTTCAGACTGCCCTGCAATCAACAGTTGCACTTGCCCAGCTGAAGTAAATAGTGTAAGGGCAGCAGCTAGACACTGCTGGTAAATCAGCCCTATCAAGGTGAAAAAAAAATGGACTCTCTTTATTCTTTGTGTTGAAGAGAAAGTAACTATTTCCTATTTGTTCTGTGGGTAAATCCAGTTCCTGTTCTTTCTCTCAGTACAGCTTTCTAGTTTCCCCTTCCAAAATTTTCCTAATTTAGGGAATGCAGGGCAATATTTTTCTTATAATGTTTTTCTCACTCAATCTCTCAATGTTTTTCTCAAAGTATTTTGTCAACAACAAGGAGAACCAAAGCATTGTCATGCAGAGAGTTTTTTCTGCACTATGGGGCAAGCATGTCCACAGATACACAGTTATTCCACTACTTTCCAGAATAATACTAGACAGGTCAAAGTCTTTGCTCCCAAGCAACCTCAGTAATGCAGTCATAGACACCCTCCTGAAAAACTGCTGCTACAGATATTTGTTTCACCAACAGAAAACAATGCTGGATACCAAATTTGTGACAGCTGACTTAAAATTTGTATTCAGAAATGAGAGAAGAAATGTAATTTAAGACATGCACAGAAAATAAAGAAATTAATGTACACTGTATATTTTCAGTTCAGAGACCAAAACTTAAATTATGGGTATCGGAATATATGATGAAAGGTTAGAATCATACAGAGATGTAGTTATCAGAAAAGTTCAATTTCTGCTCCTTCCTGTAGAATTTTCCTGAAAATGAGGACTCTTTCCTCTAAAGCATTTTGGGTTGTCATTCTGCAGGCATAGTGCAATCCAGGGAAAGCACATCTACAGGATGCATGTCTTACCTTATAGTTACATCACTATAAACTAGTTTATGTCTCTTTTTGAATGTTAGAAGCTTGCTCCTGCTTTGCTAATGCCTTTGGCTTAAATGAAGCTAACACAGTATTCACTTTGAACAGGATAAATAGGCATATAATGCCACATTATTTCAGGTAGAATAATTTGCTTTTGGTATTTTATCAGAGCTAGTTATCAAAAAAACCCACAAAAACCCTCAAACCCACCTCCTTCTCCCAAAAACCCCAATGAAACAATAACAAACCAAACACATTACTTGCAGTTCTTCCTTACAGGACATATATTTCCAAGTATGATCATTCCTGGTTTTGTGACATTATCATAAGCCTAGATTTTCAAAAGACAGGTGCTTGAAATAGATAGGTAAATATCTCCAGGATTCAAACTGACATAATGGGAACAAGGCATTTAAAAAAAAATTCCTAACAGTGCCCACCTATGTCTTTTAGTATCTAAATATTTTTCAAATCTGGCTCATGAGTCACAAATTCATTTGTGGAGATGCCTGTATGCTCCTGCTTACCCTTGCATGTGTTCTTTTTTGAAGGTGGTGTGGCAGAAGTGACTTCTGAGCATCTTCCAGCATCCCTGGCCTCTACTGTCACTAAGGGGTTTCACAGTTCTCTTTGGCCATGGGGTGGTCTTCTACCATCATGAAATGACATTAGGCTTTCCTACCGTTTGGTCTCTGACTAATCAGCTCTAAATTAATTTCTGGTCAAGACATCATCTGTTTTTGTTTTAATGAAAACTGGGCTGCTTCCCCCTTACTTTCACTTCTAAAGAGAACTTCCATCAAAAAGGAACCTTAAGGAAACAGAGAAGTGCTTACCATCTCCTTCAATCACACGGTTGCAATGGAAACAAACATCACCAAACAGCTGAACAGGAAAGAGAAGTAATAAATTTTTAATATAATGATTTTATTGAAGGTAACTTATCAAACTAATAAAACAACTATGTTTCAGCTGATGGGCACAATCGCTTTCCTGTTTGTTCCAGTGAAATAAAGAGAATGCTGGCAAGTCTGGTTTGGTTTTCCAAGGACATTTTGCATCATCTCATCACAAAAAGTCATGATAATATTAAAGATGAAAACATTTATCTGCCTTTGATTCTCTGTAAGTATGATTTTGTTTTGTTTCAAGATTTCTCTAATCCTGAAGATTTGAAATACAGCAGTTGGTGTCATGTACACATGGTTACTAACCAGAAAATGGTGTCATGTACATATGGTTACTAACCAGAAAATGTAACATTTGGACTAACATGCATGACTAAAATAATGCATTGCTGTAACTGTAAGAACATTTTATCTTTATTAAAAAAAAAGGAAAATTTCAGACAAAAAAAAAAATTCTTTTTCCAGGCTTAACCTTTGTCCACAATATAATAAGAAGTGCCAAAAACTTCATGTATGTATGTTTTTTTACTGTAGTAGTTAACCTCAGAAAAGACATCCACTCTACATACAGCTCTTTCTGGTGCACAGACTTGGCCCATCCCAGCTGCAACACTATTACTGTGAACGTCACAGCATTTACAGTCTGCAAGTGTGCCAGCACCAATCATCTGCCCTTCATCACTAATGACCAATTAAGAGTCCATCTGTAATTAGCAGATGCCATACAACTCCCAGGTGTAACCCTCTCAGGTATTCATGAAGGCAAGGGAGGTGAATGTGACATGACACAGATGGCTTCCAAAGAAAAATATGTCCGTGTATGGTGGGGTGGCTCCCCATCCAAGGGTGTCTGGAGAGGAGTGTTGCTGCCACATGTAACTTCTACATAAATGCAAGTGGTCACTAGAGGGTGTCTTCTGACAAATTTAGTCTTGGAAGTCTTTATTAGCCTAATGACTGAGCAGGAGCACACATCGACACACAGTGTCTTAGAGCAGCAGCTGCAGGGAAACCCACAGCACTCACTGGGGCCTCCAAACGCAGTTAGTGAGTTACGTTTTTAATAAAGATTAAAAAATAATCTTTATTTTCTTAGGAGAGATTACTTGTCATTAGCTGCTCTGATCCACAGACACGTCAAAGCTCTGTAACAGCTCTATTTAAGTACCACTAAGCTCGAAGAACAACTTGATGCTGATTGTCCTGGCCAGCCTTTGTGAAATACCTGCAGTTTTCTTTTTTTATGCTCCACAGATGAATAGGGAAACCTCTATAATTAAATGCAACAGAGCATGCTAATTGCCATTACATCCAGAGGTGCTTTTAACAAAACAGAAGAATGTCCATGTCTTTCCATCTGTATCTAATAAAACCTATTTGTGAGTTTACCAATTAATGCCATTTAAAAAATATGCAACCTTACCTGATTGTAGTGGGTTTCACAATATGCCAAGCCTTTTCTCTCATAATGACGATGACCCAGGAATGGTTTTTCACATTTTGCACAAACAAAATGCTACAAAGAAAATTACAATACATTTTTTTATCTTTTGGAAGTAACGTTATTTTTTCTGGAAAGCAAAATAACCATGTCCACTACTTGAACATGGCTGAAGTCTACTAAGCCATCTTGAAAAGCAGAGTTAAAACTTTTGTTTCTACGTTTAGGCCATTAAAATATTAATTCTTTTAATGTCTTCAATCTAAAAGTTACAAAACAATTTCAAGCAATAGAGTCTCAATTTTTATCAATGAACAGAATTAAGAGTTGTTAAATAATTGGCATTATCATTATACCCGTGTGAAGAAAGCATTTCCTAGAGGAGATTTTTTCAAAACAACAGAAGAAATAAACAATTTATCTAATTAAAATGCAAGATGTGGAACTAAATCTTGTATGTGGTCTTGAAATATGAACTCTCACATGAACTGTTAGAGAAATATGTACCTAGGGGTATTATGATGCTTAGTAACATGGTTGGCACAGATTTGACTGCTTCTCCACATGTACTGCTTTGAGCTCTGAAATTTTATTTTGTAAGGACCTTGCTGGGCTTCCTTTGAATTACTGATTTTAGTTCCACAGTCAAAGCTCTCTTTAAGGTGATAGACAAGTAATTCCTATTTCACAGTGGAAGACCAGCCACAGTAAGGTGGAAGAGGGATTTGGAGAAGGCATTTATAATCATTGCTGCAAACTCTGAGAATCCTTTCATTGAAATTGAACAGAAAAATCACAGATAAATATGCTACGGTTTACATTTGTAAGAGAGATCATTTAGCATCTGATGTTTACCTCCACGTGCCATTGTTTGCCCATAGCATTCACCACACGGCCTTCAATTGGTCTCCTACAAGCCCCACAGATGGGGACACCCATTTTGTCATGGCAGGGTAAGCAGTAGAGTTCTCCTTTCAGCTCACGAGCATCAGCAGTAAGTTCCTTCCTGTTCAGAAGTTGATGAATTGAGAGCATGAATAAAGGCACTCAAAAATGTCAACTCTTGAGAGTTTCTACTCTCAAGTGAAAAGTGAAAAAAAAATCAGCATTTGCTTTAGCAATTATATTTTTACTACAGTAACGCAGCAGCATCAAATATAACACAATTCAACACAGTTCAGCTCTGATCTCAGTAAGCTGAGAACAGGCTGCAAAGCAAGGTGCAGTGAGTCCCTCTGGAAACAGCTACTGCCCTTGTGTCATTCTGCTTAAGCAGCACAAATCTGTGTGTGAAAGCTGAACATGTTTGGTTTATATTCTGGCACTTATCACCAGTTTATTTTAGATTTGCATAACTGCAACTGAAAGTAAAATGCAGTTATGCAGTCCTCTATATCTAGTTACATTTTCCTTGTATCAAACTTCAGGGAAAGAGAACTACAGACCCACATGAGCTAGACTTGTTCACTTCCTGTTGCAGAATCTTATAAACTCTACTTTTTAGTAATTTGCATGGCTAGATACTGAGAACCTTAAGCTAAACCTTAAAGGGACTGAAATCACAAAGATTCTCAACTGGTTGCCACTGATGTAACACTACATACTGTTATTCAAATCAGCCTTTGCTGTGGCACTGAGATAGTAGCTTCCTTTGCAGCAGAAATAAACTAAACTAAGAATCCATGCTATGTCCTACAATGCTCCATGCTCCAATGCTCATCTCTGCATAAGTGCAGGATGTAGAAAGGTGCAATTTCATGAGCTGCACTTGCAGAAGATGATAAAATGAGATGGGAGAAGGCTTCTAAAACAGACAGGCTTTAAAAAGAGAGAACAAAGTTTGGATGTCGTTGAACTAAAAAAAGAAAAAAACATAGGCAAGATAGTAATTCAAGCAACAAAAAAGAGCCACTTCTTAGCAGAATGGTAAGCTATCATTTCACTACTATAGACATGATAACTGTGCCAGTACTTGGTATTTTGTAAGGTACTGCCTTGTCCTGCAGGGTCCAATCTTTCTTTATTCCCCAGTAGGTCAGCTGTTGTCTGAACCCCACAAGCCAAAAGCAGTAATACACATCTGGCCACAAGACATCCAAACCCCACCCCCTCTTGTCAGTTGTACAGGACAAGTTTCCACTTTAATTTAAAGCAAATAAGGCCAGCATTTTCCTGTTTCCCCTTGCAGAACTCAGGTTACCCGCAGTTTGCACAGTTGAAATGATCAGGGTGATAAGGATCATTTTTGAATATGAGAGGCTGTTCATCAATAATAGCATGACACTTCTGGCAAATGTACTTTCCCAGGCCTCTGGCTTTTTCCTTGTTATGGCAAGGACGGCAGAGATGTCTGAAATGGCATAAAAAAAGAGAGGTAAGTATTGCTACCAGGTACTACAGTGCAAAATATAAACCAAAAATCTCTCAGAACCTCAATTCTATCAGCTCTTTTTTGAGTCTTGTTAAAACAACTTCCTTGCTAAGACAAACCAAGTTCAAAGCACCAAAATGATTGCCCAAGTTCCAGGTGATCATTTAATTTTCTGTCACCACAGGGGTATCATTTCTTCAGCTGAGTTAAAACTGTATTGAAACACAGAAAACAAGGTTTCTTATAGATTCTTGTTGATTAATGTTTTATTTTCAAAATCTTAAAAATTTAGATTAGAAGCTGTATGAGCACACAGGTTCTCCTTCTGTAGATAATTCTGTATATTGTATTATACATAAGAAGCCAATGGCCATATAATGCACATGTAAAACATTCTTTTGATCATAGATGGCAAAAATATCCTGCTATGTGAAGGGTCCAACTGAACATTAAGCAATTGTTATTAAATATGGTGCCAAACTAGACCAAAATTGAAGAACCAAGTTGGAAAAAGAAAGTAAACATTTTTATAAAAAAAATACAATGGTTCTTTATCTGAAAGTTTACTCTCTTATTACATATAACAATGATCCCAAAAGGTCACTGGGTAAAGAAAATGTTTGCCGTGAAACTTGCTGTTGAAGCAGGCAAAATGTCAGTATTTTTAAGATCTTGTGGTTTTGTGATGCCCAATTAGACCATATCACAAAAAATACCTCAGATGCTCCATTCAAGCTGGAAAGCCTCAGGAACCAAAACCTCTCAGTCCCACTATTAGTTCATTTAATTGATGACCAGTTAACAGAAGGAAGGGTGGAGATTTACCTGCCAGCATTCTTGACAAATCCAATATCAGCCAATACTGCCTGGCAGATATCACAGCAGAAGCACTCTGGATGCCAGCTATTGTTCATGGCTTTAATAACACGACCAATAATGAACTCACCTGTAAGAAACACAACACCAGGATGTAAAACACCATACTAGACAAACTTAAAAGTAACTCACAAATGTATCACTAATGACTACAATCATCATTCCTTTCCTTACCCCAAAATCTGGTAGGACACATTGCTTTCAATATCACAGTTCTGATTCCAAACTCTGGAAATCTGGGTTTGTTTTTTGTTATGGGTTAAAAGAAAACATTTTTGCTGGTAGAGGACCTTCTGCTATTTATGTACAAGTCCTTCAACATGCACACTCCACCTTCTCCCTGCAATAATCCTATTTTGGTCCCTTCACTGGTTTTACTTATCTGTTCTCAAGCTATGAGGAAATTGATGGAGTACTTAATACAGTAAGTGCTTTCTTGTGTCCTAATCATTTTTCTCCTTCCCTTCTTTAAGAGTATGACAATGTTAATTTGTCACGTACATAGCAGAGGTTTCTACTCCACTAGGACTTGAAGGTATTCTATACTCAAAGCACAACAGAACTGAACTTGGGTGGCTGTGAATATCCTGCAAAAAAACTCCCATGGAGTCCAAATGCAAAGGTGCAGTGAAGCTGCAGAACAGTCAATCCAACACACGCAACTTCTGACCTACCACAAGGAGTCCTGCCCCATAAGGCTTTAAAAAAATGTGAGAAGTAGTGTTGTGCATGCAGTATGACTGTACTGCACAGGCAGTGGAGTGATGTCCACCACATGTGATTGACATGTGATGTCATGTGCAGTACAGTCACACACTGATTGTTCTCTATGCTGATGGACAGTGTAACAGGGGTTCTGAGCAGTGCAAAATGTGTTGGGAGCTCAGCTTCCCAGTGCTCTCAGAGGCTGAGCTCTGGCTTTGGTTACAGCTCCAATGGCTGCCAAAGGGGAGTGCTCAGGCAGGTAAAGGTGTGGATGACAACATCCAGCATGCTACTCTGTAGCATCCCCATGAAGTCATGGCTTTGCAAGAACAAATCCAATGGACTCCAGACATGTCAGGAATGCTCAAGGCCCCATCTCTGACAACAGCCCCAATGACTTTGTCTGTGTTTATTAAGTACAAGCAGTGGAAAAGCCCAGCTCTGGGCAGGACCTTGATGACGTTTTAAGGGAGCTGGCAATACCAGGAGAGAGGATAGGAGAAGGTGGAGCTGTGCCAACTGTGCAGGAGAAATCCTGGAGATAGCATAGCTCCTCACAAATTGCCACCAACTCATTTCTTCCTCTTCTTCTGCTTGTTCACATATGCAGCCTTAAATTCACAGTTCCATAGCATCTGCTTCCCTCTCCCTTGGTCAACACCTCCCTTAGCATCAACACCTCCCTCCACAAAAGGAAAGGCCTCACTGAGATAAATTAAAGCTTTAGCACCTTGCCAAAGGTGCCAAAGAAACACAAGGGCTTCCAGAGCAGTTTAGGAAATAGCCAAATAATAACTTCCCAGCTATGGCCCACCAAAATGTGCCACACACAGGGGAAAAAGAAAACATGCAAGTGATTACAGTGCAACAGATGCACAAGAATCTACATCAACAGTGGCAAATAAAAAGCAGCTCTCAGTATCATGTAGGATTGACATTAGACACTGAAGCCTGAAAGGTATGTTTCAAAAAAATCAGCAGGGTCCAGCTGACCATCACTTGACTATAACACTAGATGATGAATATTGTCTCAGGTTCTGTGAAGTAGGACAGCACAGCTGGGCTACAAAAGTCAAAGCAGATGACAAAGTCTTGTTGCATGGTTTCAGCTACATGAGAAGGGACAAATGTCAGCACCTAGAGATGTATAGATATAAATAATCACGAGTATTATATATAATTGTATATGCAATTGTATATGCAATTTATGAATGGTCTGTGCATTGGATCATTGGCTCAACAGCTAAATTATTTACTAAAATAACTTTATTTAAAAATTATTTATTAAAAAAATATTTTAAATCCTACTGGTTTATGACCTTTAGAAAAAGCAACTCGCCAGTTTGCCTGAAGTCCAGCTCATTCCTGAAGTACAGATGCTCAGCTGAACACAAGCACCTCCCAGGAAACAGATACAAGGGCAGCACAGCTTCCCCCAGTGACACTCCCATTTGTGATCAGTGTGAAGTATTTCACCTTAAAACTTACCACATTGATGGCAGCAAGGGGCAAAAAGCATTTGAAAATCATGTTCACAGTACTTCCTCCCTTCAAACTGAAAATAGAAAGAGGGATGAGGAACTGGCACTTAACATAAAATGCAGTAACAGCCTATTGTGTTTCCAGATACAATTAGGTAGTAAAACAAGAGGGGCTGAGCAAAAGCAACCAGACCATGAGCTACATGTGCTAGGCATTACACCCACCCACCTTAATTCACCTACTAGTTAGCATGTAGTGTTAATAGCACACCATTTCTCCAGTACTGCTGAGAGTGTAAGGCGTTTTCCGTCACCCATTTACATCACAAGAGACATCTGAATTCTGACAGACTACTGAAACTGAAGCAACCAAACATATTCTGAGCAGAAAATTAGCTAACAAACAGTATTGGCCAGCAGGAGGGGAGAAGCATTTTCCTCAAACCTATTTGATGTCTTCCTCATTCTACATTTCCTGCCAGAATGACCCAGCATACCAGAGGGTGGAGGTTGGGGTAGGAAGAACACACAGGGGCAGAAATCTTTGCAATTTATGAAGCAGTTCAGCCAAAACATGAAGGAAAATAAGCGTTTTCCTTCATGATGTTTATTTCATAGAATCATAAAATCATTTAGGTTGGGAAAGATCCTTAAAATACTCAAGTCCAAATATTAAAGAGTAAAGTTCACTACATCGATCAAGTTAAATTTATTTTAAGGGATTTGAATTTTATCACAGCTTATGTAAGTTCAGCTACAGTTCAAGCTCCCATTGAAAAAAAATCCATATGGAATAAAAAGATTCAACAGCACTGCATTAGTAGCTTAGCCAATGAATATGTAAAAACATGTAGGCAAATATGTGCTGAAATGAAGGGAAATGTTTAGATACCTTCAGGCACCATTATTATTAGACACAAATGCCAATGAGCATGTCAAAACCAGGTAGACATATCAGGTATGCTATAAAATGTTTGGATTTGAATGTCTCAGTTTAAACAGTGGAACAAGGAGGACAGCAGGAAACCTTGCTCCTTTCTTTTCACTGGGCCTAAGACAAAACTAAGTGAGTAGCGTAAAATACTACCCATAAAGTAAGTATTTGTGCATAGACAGAAAACAGAGAAATGTGGTTCAAGATCACCTGTTGTATAATATGAAATGGCAAGATTCTAATATAATATAAATATAATAAATACTTTTGCAGCTGGCAGGATGGGGATCTAATAAAACATTTCACTAGATATTTATGGTTAGAAAATTCCTGTGCCAAACCTGAATTGCACCTATTAGGAACAGAAATACATTAATCCAGTACAGACCTTTTCAGAAGTCTCTGTCAGAAATTTATCAAGTGTTATTCCAGTGTAATACTCTAAAACAGATTACTTTTTAATTAAAAAAAAATAATATTTGAGAGATACAGGGCTATTACTTTCTCAAGGAGTAATGGAAATTACTCATTCATTGTGAATTGTGCTTGCTTCCTGCATGATAAAATCCTTTCCAAACAGAAAAAAAAATTGAAAGCTTCCTGATCTGTTTAAACAGGTGGTCCACCGGGGGATGCTTAGGTTTGCTTGGATTTCAAAGCCACCACATGTTGATCTGAACAGACCAAACAGGTTTTCTTCCCCTCTTTGTTTTTGTCAGGTAGGTTGGTTTCCATTCAGTCTTGTTTCTATTTTCAACCTCTGCTCCTTTGTGCTGCCCTTTGTGAATGACCCAGCAGTTATTATCACAGAAAGCCTTCAGCTTCTGTAACAAACCTTACAGTACATAGTTTAGAAGTAAGTGTTTCACTGTTGTGTGCTGAAGGTCCATGAGGTGAATGGCCCTGCATAAAACATCTCACTGTGAAATAACCTCCAGCTTACCTGCATGTTTTTAGCTAACTTAAGTGGAAAGTCATGCACAAAAACTGAGACTTTAGAGATTGTTTCTCTAAGGCAGCTTTTGGTAAAAACCATTTTAAGAAAATACTCGAGAATGGAAACAAACATGAACATCTGTTCTGCCATTAGTAGAGGACTGTGCACTGCTACCTGTAGAGAAATTCTACAACAGCAGCTCTAGGGAATACACATCTTCCAGGTGGTGGAGTAGAAGCAGACCAGAATTGCTACCACTTCACACCCAACAGCAAAGAACAGAGAACTCTACTGGAATCTACTTGTGTTAATTTTTGTTTAGATTGAGTGCATAAAAAAACCTTGCTAAAATGATGTTACTGAGCAAACTGAAGCACAAATCAAATACACCATACCCACAGTTTCTGTGCAACGTTAGGCATGCAGGTCTCAGGAATCCAAACTATCATTTCTAATACAAGAGGCCATCCACAAAACCCCTGCTATGCTGTGCAGACTCTAACCAGGGGATGGGCACCACTTGTGCCTGTGAGTGACTTGGCTCCAGTGCTGCACACAGCGAGCTGTGCTGATGGGGGGGCTTGCAAGGCAGCCCCGAGATCAGCCCTGCAGCACAGGAGACCTGACCAGCTCCACCCCCACCCGTGGAACACAGTGTGAAGGCTTATCATGGCAGTGTTTGACAGCAAGTGTGATAAGCAGCTTAATGACTAACTGGGGGAACCCTGCAAGGCTTGCAATAGGCAGGGGAACAATATTTGCCTTCCTAATTGCTAAGAGCTGGAAATCATTTCCAAGAAATACTAGCTTAGCTAAACCAGGCACAGAGTAAACACAAGCTCATGCTGGGCAACCAACAATGCCTGTGTTTACCCACAGAACCTGCTCAGAAAAACACATTACCTGGCCACACCTCCAAACACAGCCATCCTCTCAAAAAGTGCATTAAGCCAGTCTGAGGAAGATGTGCTTTCTGCACTTCTTCTCCAGTCAGAGTTTTTCTTGACAGTGATACAGATTATCTCAAGTTCTCTGAGCACTGTCAGGCACTCCTGAGCACTCACCAAGCTAAGCCCACCTTCTACCTGCTCAGGGCTTTCCTGCCTCTCACAGAATCACAGAATGGGTCACGTTGGAGGTGGGATCATCTGCTCCAACCTCCCTCTTCAAGCAAGGTCATCCTAGAACACACTGCACAGAACTGCACCCAGATGATTCTTAAGTATCTTGAGTGAGGGAGACTTCACAACCTCTCTGGGCAACTTGTACCAATGCACAGTAAAGAAGTTCTTCCCCTGATCAGGTGGAACTTCCTGTGCATCAACTTCTGCCTGTTGCCTCTTGTCCTATTGCTTGGCACCACCAAGCAGAGCATGTCTTCCTCCTCTGACATATTCCCTTCAGATAATTATATACATTGATGAGGTTCCCTCTCAGTCGTCTCTTCTTGAGTCTGAACAGGCCCAACACCCTCAGCCTATCCAATGTTATTTTACCTGTGTAATAATTGTGGCAAAAAGTATCTATCCATAACTGAAACGTTCCACTTTCCATGCAACATTTCTCAGGGTACCTAGCCTGAAAAAAAACCCCTAGCAACATTAGCCAAAACATGTTTAGCACACAGTGTTATTTTAATTCCTGGGACAATCTACTGGCACTCACTTCTGACTTACTGTCTTGAGAGCAGCATGTTTCAGTAAGAGAGTGCTCAAAGACCAGTCATCCTGAATATGAATGTTAACAAGGTAGCAGTAGGAAGCAAAATGCCTACATCCAGTGTACCTAAGCACCACTAGGATACTTGCCTCTTCTACCACAGAGATTCAGGTATGGCCACCCATGAGCAACACAGAGAGATTGCAACACTCCTGAACTATGTCCAAAAGTCAGACTTTTTTTCTGCTGTAGTCTCCTCCAGAAGATACAGGCTGCCTAGAGCATGATTTCCCAAACTTTTATCTTTAAGGACCATTCCACTTTCTGAAAGAGGTCCCTGGAATCACTTACTGTTTTTTGAGTCACAAAAAGAATGAAAAAAGTATTAATTATTAAGAGAAAATACATTTTATTGGTTTAAGACAATTTTATGAACATAAATACCAATATTTTAGTTTTGAAACATTCCTATCGCTTTACATTTGCCTCAGGTTTTAACGTGTCAGGATGAACTCTTTCCCGAGTCAGCTCAGTATATATTAACAACTGTAATGCAACTTGTTAAGTATCTAGAGGGGTGTTCTTTTGTTTCTATTTAATTAATTCTGCCTTGCAGCTCAGCTTTTGATGTCTTATAGAACACTAGAGGCTAATTTACTACAATTTGTGTAACACTATCCCTAGAGCCTTTTGATCCTCAAACAAAGTGAGAAAAAGCAAATCCCCAGGAATCCCCTTAGCCAGTCTCTTTTGCAATCCACACTCCTCCCTCAGCCTCTCCTCATCACCATATAACACAGCTCTGTAAAATCAGAAATGCTTCTATGGAAGATAAACTATTGTGCTCTTGCCAAAGGATGACACCTGTATGTGAGAGCACAGAATTGTTCTTTTTACACTCTGCTCATTTTCCTTTTCAGATCATCATATGACACAAATCCTGTAACTGCTACCCTAAAATGGATTGTAAGCTCCTCGAGCAGAGCCTTATCTCTCTGACAGTAATTCCCTGACTGACACCATCTATGGTTCCCTATACTAATCACTTTGTATTTTATGAACCAGTCTAGAGCTTTCACTACCACTTTGTGCTGAGCCACATTCTGAATTCACACAATGGAGAAATGTAAAAGAAAATGAAACCTGTTCCAAAATACCCTCCTAAGCTGAGGAAAATAAACCTGGAGAAATATTATTGTGATCAGGTCTTAAACCCCTGAAAGTGTGTTAAGAACTGATAATTTTGAATGCTCTAGACTGTTAAACTTAAGAGTTGATCTTACACTGGCCCTGTCTGGTTTGGATCAAAGCATGCTCACATACAGATCATCCCTTTTCCAATGCCAAGCTGGACTCACTCAACTCAGTGACAAACTTCCTATGGACCACAGGATGAGGGGATTTCCCTCTATATAACTTTCTCTAAGAAGTATGTTTCCTATGTATTTCTGGTATGATACATCAGATTCACAAGTTTCATGGAAAAAATTTGCGCTGAGAAAAAGATCTCCAGGAATTTTTTTCTCAGCGCTGATAACCCTGAGGTGCACATTTAAAGAACTTTATATACATTGATGTCCTCCAAATTAGCACAGAAATGCTCCTGGTTTTTTTTCTCCCTTTCCTGGGCAGACACTTTCAGAGCCCAGATCCTCCCATGGGACTTTCTAAGCTATCCACCTGCCTGTAGCTACTTCTGCCATGGGAATGAAGGCTCAAGAGGGGGGACAGGAGGGCTCCTCTGCCCTGCTTACCTCATAGAAGAGCCCCTCGGGGAACTGCTGGAAGCACTGGGCGCAGACGAAGCACTGCTCGTGGTACAGCTCACCGTTGCTGTTGACAATTTTCTCGGCAGGGGCAAAGCCCCCCCTGCAGCGCTCGCAGATGGCGTTGGCAAGAGCGTTCGCCATGTTGCTGTCATTCAAAAGAAACAAAAAAAAAAAAAAAAAAAAAAAAAAAAAAAGAAAATTAGCCCAAATAGACAGCAACACTGGTTGTGGGTCTCCACCCCCCCTCACCAGGCCAAACTGCATCACTCTAATGCTAAGCTGCTCAACATAAGTTTTTCAATGAACTTCATGGCTTGTGGCATCTCCTCGAAATAAAGCTATCACTTCTCCCTGCTCTCTAACTCTTTAGAAACAAAATCCCTGTGATACACTCTAACTAACTGAAAACCACAAACAGAAACATTGTCACTGCAGACACAGTTACAGATTTCTTATGATGAAAAAAGGCAATTCAAAGTACTATTAAAATTATGATATACATTAATATTACTGAAAACAAGGGCAAATATTAATGATGGAGGACTGGCATCACACAGGAAAACATAAACAATTTATTGTAAACTAATTCTAATATATACATACATAAATTCTAAAATACACATATATAATGGCATTAGTTCAGAGCTCTAAATAAACAATGTGACAAAGTGCAGGATCTGGTCTGGCAGATATTACTGAGAAACAGAGTAGTTAAATAACTATCCTTTATACGAGCTCTGCATAGCTTGAAGTAATTTCACAAATTTGGTTTGAAGTCATGGGATTTTTGATTGGTTTGTTAAGGTTTATCTCAGGGAGTTCAGCTCATCATTGCCAGCCCACTCCAGGGCCAAGGGGTAGGGTGGGAATGCTCTGGCTGCCCCACAGAGACCAACACACAGGCCAACAAAGCTGGCAAACGCATGCCAGGGATGCAAAGAAATATTGAAACAGCAACCTTTGTTGTTTCTCAAAGGCACAGGACCAAAAAAATGGCAGTGTGGTAGCTGTCCACATCTGCAGAAGACAGTACAGCTGTGCTTCAGTTAATTAAAGCCAGAAAAATGTTTCCTTTGCAAACATTTTGCCACTCGTATATAGACTCTCAAAGCTCTGCCTTTCAGGATCATCCCACTGCGCTAGTAAAATGTGATAGCAGAGAGCAAATATAGGGCAATGGTCTAGTTTCATTACAATGTGATGTCAGCTTACAAAACCACTGAGTCAAAATTTATCTGGAAGGTTATTAGACAAGTGACATTATTTGAAACACATGTGCATGCATGCACACATTTTGATACAGCTATCATGCTGTGCCTGTAAGTGCAAAGCCCAAAGTCCTCTGCAAGATGCCAAGCCTTCCTTCTTATCCCTTCAAGGGGATACTCTGGGCTCCCACCATGTTCAACAGGAATTGAATTCATTCCTTGCACACCATCCAAGGGAGCAAGCAAACACCTAGCACGTGGTTCAAAATGGAATGTGTTTTATCTATTTGTTACTCTGTCCCACAGAAGAGCCCTACACAAGGTCACATCTGACATGTTATTATTAGCTGGCACATTTTTTTCTCTCTCTTTTGATCTTCGCAGATGAGGAAAACGGCAACTGCAATCCAAATATCCACTGTCCTCACAGTGAAATGAGTGAGCAAATTTCATGTGAAGATCAGATGCAGGATGGTCTAACCCATACATAACAGACAGACCTATGGACAAACTGCAGTGGCTATACACATAAACTGTGATCAACTATAAAGCTCACCAATGGTCTTCATGGACTGTGTATGCTTTCTGTGGGGCAAAACCTCAGACCATTTCCCTATCCTCCTTATCAATCTAAATTAAGAATAATCACAAGAGAAACTGGGATCTTTCATCACCACTTCAACAGTGCTCTAGCATTAAGGATGCTAAGCACTGCTGTATGTAAAGTGTAATCCAAGAAAAAACATGATACAAAGTTCAGGACCAAATAAAAACAGTTTACCTCTTCAGGGAAAAGTGCTTCACTTTGAAGCACATCATATATGTAAAACTAGTGAAGTATGTAATACTCCTGCATTAATGAAGCAGTTTATCCATTTGCCCAGAATAAGTGGCAAACAACCTGAAGGCAGAGAGACTACTTTAAAAATTCCAACACCATTTTTACTGCTGGTAAAAGTTTCTGATGCAATTAATGATGAAATTTAAATTAACAATTCAAATTTTAGTTGGCAGTTACAACTGGCAATGTTTCAAGCAGAACAGTGGCAAAGGTTGGATGAGAGAACAGCTTGCACAGCCTGAGCCCCAGATAATAAAATACATTATGTACAATAAACCAGTAATGCCACTGCAGTTACACCCCAAAGCTGAACAGAACAAACTTACAATTTTGCATAAAAGTCACAAAACTCTTTGTAGAGTTTTGTTTCACTGTGCCTACGTTGCAGTTTTGACACCGGTTTCTCGCCTTCATTTCTCGCAGAGTTGTGAGCATTGGGAGCGACCTTGTACGCAACCTCTTCATCCTCTGGGATGGGGAAGGGCTGAGCTCTGTGCTGGAAGTCCATCTTGCTCTGACTGCTTTCCCAGGTGTATATATTCTATCCTTACACTGCAAAGAAGCTGTAGGCAAAGTCTGCAAAACAATATGCTGGACTTCCCCTTGTTCCCAGCGCAGTGATTTACTTTCACAGCTCGTGTCATGTAGCTGCAGCTACTCAGCACCCTGCTAGAGCTTCAAGTTAAAAGTTCAGCAGCAGGGCTGCGAGCCTGTCACGCCAAGATTTACTGAGGCTGGCTGCGCACAGAGGAGAACACCCCTGCCAGGCCCTCGTGTAAACTCGGATGCTGGAAATGCTCTTTGCTGCTGGCTGCCGACAGAAGCTGCCCAGGAGAGCTCTGGTGTGAGTAAGCCATGTGAGCAAATAAAATCACCACCAAACTTGGCTGCAGCTTCTTTCTGCTGAGGGGGCATGGAGGCAGAATCCAACAATATTTTGCCATGGGAAAACCAGGAACAGTGGAAAGCAGGAACAGAAGACTCCTGTCTCCAGGTAAATATTGCTTTAATGCCCATAGTGTGTTAATTACATTGTAAAAATGACCTTTAATGCTCCACTTGTGTCTTCTAAGTCATATGTGTTGAATTTATCTATTTACTGTCTTTCCTCCTGTCAGTACTTCAGACAAGGGGTAGGTACAGGCAGATGGTTTCATTTCTGTTGTGTTTCTCAGGCCGTTAACAAAACTGACAGGCATGCCATAATGGACACTTATGGAGGAAAACCAAACCTTTATTTCCAGTGATGTGCTTCATTTAGAACAACAATCCAAGGTAAGAACACTAACTGAAGTAAGATTTGCAGCTAATAATTCAGACTCCTTCAAGCTCTCTCTCTTTGAAGCATAGTACTTGTGGCAGATCTGGGATACTCAGCTTCCAGCACTTCCTAACTGCAGAAAAGGAAGGCTTTTGGGAAGCCCTCTGGAGCAACTAACTTTTGTGTTGAACTGTCTCAGCCTTGTTAGCAATCAGTTGAACTGCAGAACTGCATGCACTTTGTGCTCGTGACACACAGCACAGTGGTAGCTGAAGAATCTGCCAGTCAGTGAGGGGGCATGAGGAAGCAGAGGATGACAAGAAGGAGATGAGTAACAGGAACAAACAGAGAAACTAGAACTAAGATCAGAGAATAATAGAATCATTAAGATTGAAAAAGACCTCAAGACCACTGAGTACAACCATTAATCTAATATTGCCACATTCACCATTAAATCATGTCCCCAAGTGCCACATCTACACATCTTTTAAATACCTTTAGGGATGGTAATGCTAACACTTCCTTGGGACACTTCCGGTTCCAGTGTTTGACAACATTTCCGTGAAGAAATTTGTCCTGATCTCCAATCTAAACCTTCCCTGGCACAACTTGAGGCCATTTCCTCTTGTACTGTCACAGGATATGACAGAATGTCCAGTCAAGGCTACAATTTCTTAATATACCTGCACCTTCCCTAGGACCTGCCACAGAGGGTCTGGCTGGTGATGGTTTTTGGCCATATCTCTCACCACCAGCTAGGACAGCTTGTTCAGCAAGCATACAGCAGCCCACACGCCACTGTCCATGCAGGCCTGAGCTTGCCAGCAGCCACCTTCCTGCAGCTCAGCCAACACAGTCCTATGCTGCTGCTTCTGCTGACAAATTTGTAGAATGGGTTCGGTCAGTGTCTTTCCTTCACTTCCCCTCAACAAGGAGCAACCCCCTAGGCAAGCTATTTCCCTGCATAGGTGGAACCCAGGCTGCATGACCCTCCTCATCTGCCTGTCTGTAGGTATGATTATTCACCCTATGCCAGAGCTACCAGGAGTCAAGCTCTAACAGGCTAAGGAGGCTGCACCCTCACCACTGACACAGCCTGGCTGCAGCTCAAACCCTATTTTTATCTGTTATGGGGCAAGCTGCAGATGAAGCAATTATCAGGTTGTAGCCCAAGGCCACAAAAATCTTGCCAGAGCACCACTGCACTCCTGGAATAAAAGGTTTCTGCATTCTCTGAAACATGAGTGATGAAAATGTGCAGTGTCTGCCAAGAAACATGCAGAGGTATAGTGATGCCAGTTCTTCTTCTTCCTCTTGCTTCCCAACACTTTTTGCACAGGTCAGTGCTGAGCTTCTGTGGGTATAAAAATCTTCAGTGAGACTGACTGCAGTGGACTAAAAATGCTGATTTACCCAGGATTAGTAAAGGTGCCCAAAGCCACTAAGATAATAAACAGCAAGTCAGCCTATCTCTTCCTCTTATCACTATTTTCTCAACAATTTCCCAACTCTTTTCCTATATTTTGTCCCAGATCACAGACAATTCTCCTGGGAAGAGGCTGCTGCAAATCAAAAGTGCCCTGTAGACACTTTCTCCTAGTGGACTACTACAATTTTGCAATAACCTGAAATCCACAGGTGACCAATGTGGTTGGAAGTCACTTCTGCTGCCTCTTTGGTCAACAAGAAAACATTTAATTGCTTCTTCAGCTTGCTACTGTGCAGTCTTCTGCATGGCTGTAGCAAAGCAAGTAGTACCGCAAGTCAGTGCAGTAAGATGTCCATCCAAAAAGCCTGGTTTTGTCTTCCTAGGTTTTGTCAGGAAGAAGTCCTTCAAAGTAATAGGATTCCATATGTGCAATAAGTAGAAGCTGCCTGGTTCTCCAGTCATATTACCATTGCTGCTGGAGGAATGACTCCTGATTTTTTCCATTAAACAAGAACAAGCTTGATAGGAGTTTAAAATGGTCCTTTATGCTACTGAAGCAAAACACAGCTTCTACTGTGGAGGTCTGGTAACCCACAAATCAGCAGCTGGCCATCCTTCTCTTTTCTGACATTTTGTAGGAGGCATGCTGCCAAGATCTGAAATACATTTTAAAAATACACTGCATTTTCATTAGGGAATTCTAGGTTACTCTGAGGTGAAGCTGCCCATGGGGAGTGAGAAGTATGTAAGAGGTTGTTTTGCAGCAGCAGCTTCCCAAGGGCATTCCTTGGGATATGGGACAAAACATAGCAAGCAGCCTGTTGTAAGGCAGTGTTAGGGAGAAAAGAAGTCGAATGTTTAACTAGAAAAGGTAGGTATGAAAGAAATAGACAGTCTCCTCTGGGCACACTGAGGATCCTATCAGAAGCCAAAACTGGCGGTGGGGAAGGTGCTGAAGGAAACGGTGGAAGAGGGAGGGAGAAGTGTTCCACTGCGGTTACCAGAAGGGCTTTGGTAAACAACAGCAAAACCAGGCGCAGTGCCTGATCCTTGCTGAAGGATGACTGCCGCCTCACTCCACGCTGCTCTCCCTGCACAGCCTTGCGGCCTGGCTGCCCATGCTGCCAGGGGCACACAGGGACTCTTACAGAGACGGCTCGCTGGCCAGCCGAGCCCGCGGAGCATTCCGCTCCGTGCCACAAATAGCCGTGCGCGGAGCAGCCACGGCTCCAAACAAGGTGCTTGGCAAAGGCAGCTGCTGCCCGGCCACCTCTCTGTGCCACCGTGACATATCGTGACATATCGCTGCACGCCGGCCCGCCGGGACACGGGCACAGGCGGGATGAGTCAGCACAGCGCGTCCCACCCCTTCCCCCGCAGGTACGAGCGCTCTCATTTCAGTGATGCATTGACAGATGCTATGCGGTGACTCTCACACGCAAAAACAGAACAACCGAGAACAGAAGTTTGGCTGCAAAAGACGCGTGGGCTTGCAGTGCCCTGCTCTGATTTCTGCACCAACATTTTAAAGCACTAGTTGACCTTTTGTGGGGGTTTTTTATTGAAATTAAAAACACTCTTGGGTTCTGGTTGCTGCAATTGTTTATCTCTTAAGCAATAAAATACTTTCCATGTTAAGCTGGTCTCCTAAGGCATTTTGAAAAAAGGTATGAATCTTTTATATCATTCAAATGCACATTTTACAGGTAGGATTTTCACATGTGCTCAGCACTGCTCTAACTACTTTTTGTGTTAAAAAATATGGAAAACCCTCGTGAAACCACTGCAGTAAAAATCGGGTGAATTCTGAGTGTTCCTGAAAGTTTCATTATTTAGTCTTCACCTCAAAATGCATAATTAAGCTTATGTGGTGGGAGTTCAAACAGGGCAAACAAAAAGGCAATTCTAGTTGTTTCATATCCTCCAGTATATATTTATTCTAGTATAAACATGTCCAAAAAATGCTTTGGTCTCCACAAACAGAGAAGGTTCACATTCCATCTCTCCATAAGGAAGTAAATATAACTGGAATAGACAGGTAAGCAGCAGCTTCCCACACAATGTTTATCAGTCATTCAGGCACAGTGAAATATCAGCCTCTGACAGAATTTGTAGAAAGGGAGAGCAATGTGCAACTACAGCATTTCCCTGTTATAAGTAATATTTCAGCAAAGCATTGTGTTTTCTTCCTGCTGGTTATGTCTATTACCAAATGAAGCCATGCTCTGTGTAAACCAAGCAATGACTTCTGTGTACAGATATTTGGTACTCTTTAAAACATTCATCTCTTCCTCCCCCACTACTGTTTCTTTCAATCCTGTGCAGACAGGAAAAACAAAACAAACAGTATCATATATGAAAAGCCCACGAATTCCAATAATTTTGTGTTGCATGAGACACAGCATATTATTGGTTATGCTTGAAATTTCCACCCTGCATAGTCAACTGCGTGCCTACTACATTATGGCATCCAAATTCTGTATCCAAATTCCTCAAAATCTATAGAATTTGAGGCTGTATTTGCACTGATGCATTTCATACAACACTTACATTCTCATTTCCAATTTAAGAATAATAAAAACAGTCAGCCACTCTATACTAGTGGCTGCACATCAAATGTCCCTGAGACACTTGCTGTGAAAAGAACCATCTTTTCAAACCTGAAAAGAGAAGATCAAGTCCACCAAGCTCCAAAAAATTGACAGGACAAGAAACAACCTCAAGTTGCATCAAGGGAGGTTTATATTGGACACTAATTTTTTTTGTTTTTTCATGCAAAGGGGTGTCAAGCATTTGGAACAAGCTGCCCAGAGAAGTGGAGCAGACTCAACATCACTGAAACTATTTAAAAGACATGTAGATGTGGCACTTGGGGACATAGTTTAGAGGTGGATTTGGCAGTGATGGGCTATTGGTTGGACTTGATAACGTTAAGAGGTTGTTACAGCCTAAATGATTCTATGATATTAAAATGATGCAGTAACATATTTCTCTTTAGGGTAATGGTTTCCTAGCACCAATATTCAGTTCATGTCATCTGTCACTGACATCGACCAAAAATCCTCCACTGAATCCTCAGCATAATGGCAAATGCCAGCCTTTGATTCTGCCTGAGTCATCTGCCTGCACTATGTGGAACCAATGTTTTGACAAGCTGAACACTATGACCTGAGCAGTTCATCCAGGAGCTATAATTAATACTGTGACTCAATGTAACACCCCAGCAATCAGGAGAGACTTCCAGTACATCCCTGCAGTTCCTTGTAGGGCAGAGAGAACTGCAAAACCAGGCTTCCCACCCACAGCAACATCCTTATTATAGTCACATCTCCACTGGAGACACCGTGCTGAGGACTGACCTTCAGCTTTAGTAACCTGCACATCACACACATCTTTTATTATTACTTTATTACTATTAATCTACACTTTCAGCAACATAATCTCTTCTCACCTTCATTAGTTCGAGCTTCTATATGATGAAGTGCAAAGTTTTTCATTGCCTGAATTAATTAATTTTGAGCAGAAGTACAATGTGTTACAGAAAACATCTCAGCTGTTCCTCTTCTCTCATACACATACCAAATTGTAATTATTAGTCACTCCAGGTTTCAGTTTCACATTTTTCTCTTCCTACATTCACTACAGCATCACCAGGCTTTAAAACCTGCAGAGGATGGCAGACAGCTAAGCCATCTGCAGTTAATAACGTAGCATGAAATAATAATAGCCCTAATATTCAACTGCCAAGAGAACAACCAGAAGCAGTTTATGTTCCTAACACTCAATAATGAGTAATGTGTCAACAAATAACACTAACACAAAATAGCATTTGGACTTTATTACAACAGTCTTAACATTTAGGGTAATGCAAACTAAAGGTCTTAATCTTGTACTTTACATTTATTAGCTATTCCATATTCCATGCTGGTAGCACACCTGTCAAGTAAACATGAATGAATTTCAGTAGCAGTTTGTGCTAAGGAAGACTTCCATGCATTTTTCTAGCAGAAGGTTTGGCAAGGTTTCTTTTAAACCTTTTTGCCAGGTTTTTTAAAAGTAATGGTTTCTTTCCCAACAACTCGAGTGAAGCAGCAGTGGACAGTTACAGTATCTATTGTATCACTTTTGAGGGAAGAAGATACAGAAGTTACCCCTCACAAGAATATTCTGCTGGGATCATCCAAAAGAACAGCAGGTTTTTTTGCTTGACAGAAGAGAAGCAAAGGAAGGAGGGAAGATGACAGGGGTTTGAGCTTTCAATCAGAGGGGCTCGAGCCCTGCCAAGCCTCCTGCTTTGCTACATACCCTGGTGTAATCTGAGGAGTAGCTTTAGAAAGAATTTGAGTTTAAAGCCACACAACTACTTGTACAGTTCAGGCAAAATTCATAACCTGCAACTTGGCAGCTCATGGAGTTATCCTATTCTGCACTTCTACAATGTCCTTTAAAAAAGTATATGTATGAGGACCAACTTTGCAATGTATCAGAAATACAGGGTATGCTTCACTTCAGTTTCTGAAGTCAGTGAGAAGAAATGTACAAAAGAAAAACCGAAAAGCCAAATATTGTGCAGGACAAATAGCTTTCAATGCAAACTTCCCATACTGGAACAAGGGGACCAGCCAGGGCAGTTCTGAGGCATGACTGAGTGGTAGACCAATAGCTGCATAGAAACAGAGTTCAAAAGGTAGACTCACCTTGGGATCAAGAACTTTATGATCTATGAAGAGTGTGGTATGCATGGATTTCACATGCTAGAAAAGACAAACATCATTTCATATTTACTCTACCTCTGTCCACTCATTCCTTGCTGGAACAGCTGGAATATTTTGAATCTTTAATTTAAAAAAACACAAGCTGAGAAATGCTGCCAGGTATTGCTATTTGTGTCTGTCAGTATGTTACTTCCTTTGAGGCTAATAGTAAAAAGTTTTTAGTTCATTTTTTCTAGTACTATTATGGCTATTAGGGCAGCCAGAAACAGCAGAAAAGCTACAAGGAAATATGTTACAAAAGGCAGAACCCAAATTTCTCTTCCTGGACAAAAAGCTCCAAAAGATCAGAAAGGTTCATCTACAAAGACACATCACAGGATGACTTAGAATCTGCTGGCAAAATTGAGCAATCATCAAAAAACACTGCTCACAGAGTATTATATATAAAAACATCATTTCAGAATTCTACCAGCAACTACCTAAAATAAGAATTTCTACAGAGCCGGACAATGGCAACCTAAAGCTGCTATGACAAATCAAGCAAAGAAAAAAATAGCACATAACTGTGTGTGCTACACCATCAGATAATACACATGACAATTCAGAGCACTGAGTGACTTAATAAGTGCCCCAAGAATGCTGGGTGCAAGGCAAGTCCAGAGGAGTTAATTGAAGGAAAAAACACTGAGTGCCACAAACTCTGTAGGAAGTCCTGAGCCACAGCTGGTGGCAAGCTGGGGTTAGTACCACGGGCAATCCCATAAAAGGCTCACTCTTCTCCTTCCACCTCCCTCCACAGGCATCGGCCTTTGGCCATCCTCAGAAGCAGAATACTTGGCAAGCTGTTCCCATGCCTGGAGAGCATCATGTAAAAGGCTCATGGTTCTCTCCAGGACACTGTATCAGCTAGCTTCAGGTTTGCCACAACAGCTCAGAGACCTCAGGAAAACCAAATAAAAAATATACAGAAAGGGCATCCAAACTTACAACCTTTTAAACTTTTCTCCCAAACACCTGTAAGTTAGTAATTTTTTATTAAATAGTAACATTGGCATAATTTAGTTTTTCTCTTCTGTGTTTAAACTCACTTCAGTGTGACAGACTGAAGCATTCAAAGGATAACTTAATTACAATGAAGAATAATAACCAATCACAGAACATTTTTTTTAGAGAACACCTCTGATTAGGTATCATGAGGACACACAAAAACAATAGCAAAAGAAAAGAAATGTACAATTTACCTTTACTCAGCTAATCCAGTTAATAAGAGCAGTGAAAATCCGAATTGCTATAATTAAAACCCTAATTGAAGTTTACATGTTACTAAAATTACTAAACTTACATTACTAAAATCATATATTTAAGAGGAAAAGCAATTAGTGCTTTGGTTGATGTTACACAAGCAGCTATCTCCAGTCATTTGGACTCACGAGAGGTGAGGTGATAGTCGGGTGAGCAAGTCAAACAAAATCACTCAGTGGTTATGCAATGTAGGAGACAAGGGGTGAGAGAGAAGGCAAGCAGAAAAGGGTGTGTTCCTCAGGAGTTATTTTAACCCCTAGAGCAATGAAAAGCACAGCACAAATCAACAGAAAAGCCTCTAGTCATGTGGATGCTTCAAACTAAGGTACAATGCAAATTCTAGGTATCCCAATATTTAAATCTAACCATGAAGCATATTTTTGCTGGCTGTAAGTTACTCTAATTAATGGTACCAACTCAGCGTTACATTTACACGGACAAATCCCTTCTTCAGTTAGATCAGCTAGCTGACAAGCTGAAGTTTTTTTAGTTCAGAGCTTCCAAGCACTGATTAAAATGAGTATTTGTAGCACCCAGCTCTCCACTATTCTCACAGAGCTATTAGGGAGAAGCACAATTTTTTTGTCTTAGCACTTCTTTTAAAGTTTTTCCTGCTTTAACAAATTAATCACTTTTTTTACCAAGTTATCTGCTTCACCTGTTGACACTGACAGGGTGAACAAGTTAAACAACTCCCACAGAAAGCAGCCATATAAATGTTGACATTGGTGATGCTATAAAGAAGCATTACCAGGAGACATCAAATTTAAGTAAGCTCCCAGGTGCAGACAGGTCTTTATTTTCACCTTAACTGGCTCTCAGTACCCTAAAGCATCTGAAAGCTCAACAGATCCCTGGTTTCCCAGACAGTTCCCAACCATCATTTTCACTCTTTCTTCCAAGGAAGAGCAGGTCTTCAGAGCTGATGTATGGCTGCAAGTAGCTGTACACCTTGTCTGGCTGCTACACATGCTTTTGATGGCAGATTAAGGAGATTTGTGACCTTGCACAATTCCCAAATGCTGCATCTCATAAACAAAGGGAGAAAGCCCTACCATGTTGCCAATGGGGGGAATTTTATTCATTTGGTTCTTTTTACACTCACCTAAAAGCCTTGCTGTGCAGAGCCTGTCCCCCAAAGGCTCAGTGGGACATAACAGTGTGCTTATGCCTCCTGTTTCATCTGCAAGGAAGTCTTTGTGCTTGAAATTTTGGGGCACATCCACATGCCTTCCAGCCTGGAGTCAATGTGCAGAGGCAGGCAGGAGCCTGAACAGATCCAGCAGAAGATTGTCTGCACCTACTCACATGCATGTACCCATCACTTCAGCAGCAGAGAGCAAAAGGAATGCAAATATAAATTAAAACTATTAATATGGAAAACACCTAGAGTGCTTTCTGCACAGCACAGAGCAGTGAGCTACGAGTGACTGACAGCCACTGATGGAAGCTCATCAATGATTATTTATTGTAAATGCTGAAATTTACTACTTGGTAAAAAACTTGAAACTAACCTCTTTAAAAGCTGTTTACATTTTTAATGGCATTTGAATGCATATGAATTTGGAAAAGAGAGCTACAGATAGCAGCTAACAGTGATCAAATTAATTTTAAGTGTAATTGCCAAGAAAAAAACCTCAAAGATAATTGCCTCTGCTTTTGCAACTACCTTGTACTGAGCCTTGAGAATTAATAGTATCAATTCTTTTAGAGGAATCATTCTATTTTTACAAAGACCCAAGGGATGAGAAGGGGAAAGAGCAAAAATAGCAAGCATACTGCTATTGCTAAATGACTCCTAATGATTAATCATAAATATATGTGTACAATTTCCTTTGCATCCTGTTTGCTGAGAAAAGCAAGAAAGAATAGCTCAGCATACAGTCAGAATTTTTTAGGTGCTGTTTCTAAAGACAAAGCAAGTCGAGACCTACAGAAGATGTCAGTTTTCCCACTAAATCAATATAGCTGGAAAAGAACAAGTCTTCAGAACAGTCTCTTCTGAAAAGCAGATTTTTCAGGTTGCATTTAGTTCAAGGGTGGCTGCATCTGTTGCACACAGGAGAGAGATGAAGGTGCCTGGCATCCTCCTGCATTTTGAACTCTGCACCCGGGGAGCATCCTGTATAATTTAGGTTTATGAGCTGGTGAGTCTGCTCAAACAGGCAAAGAGAGGTCAGCATTCAGCACGCCAGCCTCACTGGAGGTCTAAACCAAGCACATTCTTGTACTGAGCAAGTTCAAGAAAAGAATGAGCTATCCAGACCATCTTTTACATGGCACAGACAGGCTGCAGCTTCCTAAAAAGTCAGTAAAGCACAAGTTGCATCTGTAGCAACAGATTAAAAGGCTGCCACAGAGCTTATGAGGTTTGTTAAGTGATACATGGGTGAGACAGAAAGAGAAGTTAAATTTCCCATCCCCACCAATGTGCTGTGCTGTGCTGTCAGGACAAATTAAATGTATGTGATACATTACATGACAAACATATGTTTCTGGTGCACATTTAGGAGTTTCAGTACATTGTTTCACCATTGTTTCGCAGTACATTGTTTCCCTAATTATTAGTAATCTCACACATTTTAAGTACAAATCACACTGACATTCCCAGGAAAGAAAAAGGCAGAATTTTGGCACCAAGCCCTGCTGAGCTGCTTTGTAATGCCAACACTTGGCTATGTCTCAGCTGCAGTTTGCAGGTACACAGGTCCCTGTCCTACCAAGCACATCTGGCTCCTGCTGTGATGGCTGGACCCAGCAGCTGAAATTGAAGGTTTTAAAGACAGAAGTTCTCCAAGGGGGACCCGGGGACACAGGCATCTTGAGTACATTTTGGCCCAGGATTAGAAGAACACTACTTGAACTCAGAAAGCAGGTTTCAGTGAACTGTTGCTTGAGGGCTGATATTATTTAACACATCTGGATTAATATGTATGTAAAACAAAATACAAAGGCACTAGAACAAAGAACTGGAGAGAGATACTATGGGAGGCATTGAAAAGCCGTGGATGGCAAGATATATTTAGCAGACATAAAAGAAACCTCTTGTCTTTCTTGTGGACTGTACATACTCTGAAAGTATTTGCTAAGGACAGGCGTCTAAGTGGCACTGGGAGATTATGTGGAAAAAACTAGAGCTTTCCATTTTTAGAAAACTAATGAGCTTTTCCTCTTTGCTTCCAATTGCTCTTTGCCCTGTTGATATGTCATAATTCTGTATTTATAATGCCATAGCCTTTTGTCATGGAGAATGCAGTAAAAATGACAAATAAGCCTGCCTTGCAACACACTATCACAATATGGGTTAGGAAGGAGCAAGGTTTAGTTTGAATAAGGACCAGCTTAAGCTATTAGCAAACATAAGATAAGCTCTGGTTAGACATATGGGTTGTCCCCCTGCTCCAAAAGCATCACCTGACCATGTGCTCTTGCACCTCCAACACTCTGCCCTCTGCTGATTCACAAGCCCCTGAATTGTTATTTCCTCCCATGTGGATTTTATTTCCCAAGACTAATCCCTGTTTCATGTATTTCTCATCTCTAACCAGAAGAGACTCAGGAGATTAAAACACCCACACTTGTACTGGTGCAGTAAACACACCTCTTCTCCCTATCCAGCCCCAAAATGGTCTCATTCCTATCTTAGATATGCACAGTAATAACAGCAACACAACCATATAGAGCTAGTACTCATTGTTATGTGTATGCTTTAAAAAGAGGCTTTCTCTTCCCCAAATAGATCTATTTTTCCTCATTACTAGTTTTGTACAAAATAAGCTGAATGTAAAAATGTCAGGAATCTCTGCACTTACCTCTTACTCTTCTAAGTCTGGCTATTCTTCCAACTGCAGTCATATGAATATAACATATATACTGCTAATACTATTAGACATCCATCTCAGAAATCAATTCAGAATTAATACTACAAAGAGATATCAAATACATATACCAAACCTGCAAGTTAACACATTCCTAGAAGTGATATGATATTTCTGACTTCTCATGGCAGATAATCTCTGTAAGTTACAATCATACATTTTGCCACAATTACAGTCCTTAGTTGTAACAAAGAGTAAATCCCCCAGATCTGAATAACCATTCTTCTGAAATCACTAATGCAGTTGAAACAAACACAGTAACAGCCTTTCAACTTACACAGCACTCCAACCTGATGCACAACCATTACCAAGGAAAAATAATCTAAAAATACGAGACAGGCATTAGGAGATAGGAAGCACTTCCTCTCACTGAGGCTTTAGTTAGCAGATATACAAGGTTCCTTTGCTGAGGAGCTTGAAGTGGGAATGGATTTCATGCTGAGCACACTTAGAAAAACATCTTAGCATTTTTACCTTTTTTTGCGGGGTATCTGCACTTACTCAAGTTACAAACAGATCTTTAATCTTTCTGCGCCAAACAGAGGCTTTTTGCAATTCACTGTTAATTTTTTTCAAAAGGTTCACAGCAGCAGGAAGATAACCCCAGACATTAAATGGCTTTTGGTCACCCTCGCTGAGTAAGGTCAGGCTAAGTGGCCCAGCTGCATTCTTTTGTCTGAAGCCCTTTCTGCAAGAAAGAAAACCCCATGAAGAACCCCAGAGCCCAGCAGCCACCCCAGCTCCACAGCCCCAGCCTGGCACAGGGACTGTGCCAAGACCCAAGAGGCTGCGCGATCCACAGAACATGGGTGACCCAGAACCAGCTTCAAAGCAGACGGAGCAAAGTTGGCTGGCTCCAAAATGTTTATTTACTTGTGAGTGCTGGCCGTCAGAGGGGATCCCAAAGTAAACACGGCTAACATCTGCCCTTCCCAGATTAGGGCAGGCTGTCACACCATCTCCAAAGCGCGCAAGGGGTCCTTCAGGGGTTTTTCTGTCGTGCCTCGGGGCTGCTTCTCAATGTATGTGTTTTGCAGGGCCTTTCCAGAGCTGTGGTTGCATTTTGTTTGTTACACCCACCGAAGCGAGCGGGCAGCAGAGAAGGGCTCGGTGCCCCGGCAGTCCCATCCATTCGCACTCACCTCAGGCTCTCTTCCTGTGACCCGGGCAGGACACTGTCGGGACGATCCCGTCTCCTCCTGTACAGACCTGAATGTGACAACTCTTTCAGCTGCAAGGCCGTCATATTCCCCTACCTGGAGGAGGGTTGGTTTTTTTTAAAGGTGAGGGGGGTGTTTTGGCTTTGGGTTGGGTTTCTTTCCCCCGCCTCTCGCAGCTGTGGGTGCCGAGGAGCGCGCCTGCCAAGATGCCTGGAGAGCAGCGGCTGGGCGCTGTGTCTGTCTGTCTGTCTGTCTGTCTGTCTGCCGGCCGGCACACCTGCGCCCGCCGAGCCACCAACCTCTGCAGGCAGGCAGGCAGGCAGGGCAGGCACCCGCCGAGCTGCTTCCTGTTTCTCATAGGTACACACCCTCCCAAAGGGCACCACATTTCCTTTATCACTCGATCACACCTAAGGGATGTGTGCGACAAGCTCACCCCCTTCTCTCCAGCTTTCCTCAAACTCTCACCGCCCCGACAGGCACGACCTGTGCTGGGCAAAGCAGGCGGCCCTCCCAGCCGCAAAAAGCTACACATCTCCAGGACTGCAATGAGCTGTTTACTCTTTCCTGTTCTAATTTATGACAAAAGGAAAGTCATTAGAGCTATGAAAATTCAGAGTTACTCAAGCACTTTGGCAAGCTCTGACAGGGAGGTTAATGCAGCAAAGTGTGCCGCAAAGTAACTTTGGTAACTAGCATTAAAATGCTCTCTTGGAAATGCAACAGCACTGTGCACTTTTCTTTTTTCTACCTTGAAAATCAGAAGAAAACCACAAAGTAATTTTCTTCCTACTCTCAGCTATCAAACACAAACTACTCTACCAGTTTGTCACATTTGGTAGTGATGGAGTGTCCTGTGTAATTGTAAAACAGGAATGGAAGCGCTTGAAGTTTCCTGCAAGGCAGGAAGGCGGTTAGCAGGCAATTTTGCAAGCTCTGTGTCTCATTTCAATTAGTAAATTTTTAGTAGTAAATAAAGCACTTAATTTCAGGAGGCATCAAAAAAGCTTACCACTTCTTGAAAAATGTTTACTATTTCTTTGACATTGTTCTTGACACAAATAAACAAAAACTTAATTCAGAGATTTTACATTCTACATGGTGAATTGGGAAGGTGTGTTTTTAAAATGAATTTGCATTTAATAAAAGCCAAGAAACCTAACAATTTGCAAGGACTGTTTTGACTATAATAGGAAACGAGTTCTATCTGGTATGAATTATAGAGTTCATTAATAAAGTGTTTATTTTGTAGCAGAATATATGTAAGAGTATTTTTAAATTTCTCTAGAGGAAAAAAGTGTAACATAGGTAATAGTGGGTATATCATATGACACCAATTTTGTCGAGATTGCCAGACTGAACACAAACTCAGTAATTTTATATAAAACTATCAATATGCTTCAGTCTGGAATGTGATCAGTGCATAATATTAAACATCACACAATGGAAAAATAACAAAATTGTTTGGAAAAGGAATCATGTAACATGCCAAATAGAAAATGGTTGCAAAAACTCAGTGATTTACGTGATGTTAGAGGGTTGTGCACACTGAACTATCAACGAGCTGTACACATCTGAGCTCCCATCCTCGGAAAATAAAAGCAAGAACGATCACAATATTTGCCTAAACATGCTGCATTCCAGTTTCAAATGAAGTATTTATAGTTGTTTCTCAGTACTCAGTAGGATAAGCTTAAACATAATTAAATACCAATTCCCTGCAGTCAGTCAATCAGCAATCCAATGAAAAGTTAATGCTGTTATGAGTGGAGGTTCAGGATGGCAGATGACAGATGTTCATGGCACAGCAACTTTTATACATTACCAACAGTTTATATTCTGCTTTAAATATCTGTGTACATATGACTTATTTTTGTCCAATGATCAATTCTAGATAAAAAAATCTAAAAAGTGATGAGTACATTTTTTTTCTGTGAAAAAGCTCTTTGTAAACTACTGAAATTAAACTTTCACCTATAAATTTGTTCACAGATTCTTATTCACTACATTAGCCTCTGTTCAGCATATACTTAATGCTTTTGTATTAAACATGACTCAAGCCAATAAAAACCAAAAGGACAATTCTTCACCCACTTTGCTGTACGTTGCATTAATCTGAAACACATCACTTCATTAAACTTTTATTTATCTGCACGAGAAGCTGCTGGGCTAGGGCAACAACTTTTACTCAAATGTCCTTGGAAACCAGAGCTGCATCAAGACAGAGCATGCAAATTAAAGGAATATAGCAAGTCCAGACACAAAAATCAGTTGTTAGAAAGATCAAATCCAACTAAATATAAAGGAGGGCAAGATAGTTAGGTTTTTAAAGTAAAACTAGTGACTCAGCTCCATAGCTCATTTCACAGGCCTCTTCAGCAAACTCCAACATGAATCTATGCTGATAAAGAAAAAACTTCCTTGGAGAGCTTCTGAACAAGCTAAAAGCTTTCTACAAGAAGAAACACAAACTGGACTAGTAGCACTGTGGGATTGCCCATGAATCCTCACAAGAAACGAGGTTTCAAATCTGAATTTACCCAAGCAGTCAAACTTTAGGTTCTGAGTATCAAATACAAGTTATAAGGGTGTTTTTTGCAGAGACATTGCAGAACACAAATGTTATTTCTTGACTAACTTAAATGCTTCCACAAAGGAACTTGGACAGACGTGGCTCTCCAAGAAGAGCTTTCCCAGAGAGTGCCTCCTGTTCCCCACACCCCTTTTTACCTTCTAGCCCCTATCTGCTGTTTATAATTCCTTTTTTGAGAGATTACATTCTTCTCACATGGGATGGGGCCACTTGGACCTTTCACATTCCATCAGAATTTTTGAGGACCAGCCAAGTTACCACAGCTTTTCTCATTACCAGTAATGCACAGCCTTCTTGTATATCCTGTACTTTGAAGGTTTTCTCTTCATTTTCCAGTGGGTGATTCTTCTCTGATGCTATTGACCATCCTCCTGCCCCCAGAGAAAGCCAACATTGCTACTGTGATGTGATGTGATGTGACAGATAACCATTGTGGTACCTGTCTTTCAGCAGAGGAAAATATTCCCCCATGTCTAACCAGCACAAAGTATGCAGTCCTTCATTCATCACAAGCAGTAAATAACTTTTTATTATGTGGGACAAGGCTCATGGCTGAGTTTTCACAGCAGTCCTACAGAGTACTATCTTGATACTCCAGGCCTCCAGTGCTCTCCCTTAAATTTCTGTAGAAGTACTGCTGTTCTGGTGACTCTAGGTATTCAGCAGAATTTTCCAGTTTAAAAATCTTTTAAGATAGACAGGTTATGCCTGGCTACTTTATACTACATTCAAAGGGATATGAACATCAATTCATGATGCTGTAACACATGTAATTGAATTCAGAAATAACAATAAATGTCAAGTGCTGCAAATTCAGGACATTTCTTCATAAGCCTATATTTACAGAGAATATACACTAGCTATAGAAACCAAAAAAGATGAAGTTTTAGGTCTCTTATTCCACACAGAAAAGTCAATGTGTGTCATCTGTTATTCCCTCCAGTGGCATGTTCTTTTTTTGGTTTTTTTTTTTCAACCTTTGAAAAACCTACCAAATCTCAATTAAATTTAGTTGAAGATTTTCAAATCGATAGAAAAAATTGTTTTCATGGCAGCACAGTCAGTCAAAACAATAATCAGAAGAGTATTCTAATACCACAGGAATGCCTGTAGTGTGCTCACAGTTACAAGGTGGCTGTGTGTTCAAATAAGCACATTCCTCCATCCTGTTTATCACTGGAATCAGTTTCCAGAGGAATGTGTACAGGAATGACTGTTTTCTACTGTTTCTCACAAGATCTGGAAGAAAGCACATATTGAAGTGAAGGAAAAGGCTTATACATCAGCGAAGGACTTGCTGCAGAAAATGAAGGAAGGTGGTAATAACCCTTCTGGCAGTTTTGCAAGAATCTCCAAAGCACCCAAATGATGCGCTGATGCCAACAAAGCTTCACAGCTTTCTGGACCTGCAGAATGAGTCCCCACAGATGGGTTTGGGTGCCAAGGAATAGTGTACCACACTGTGAGTCCCTGCTGGGACAGGCAGTGATAAAAGGAAATGCACAGAGAGAATACCAAGCACAAATGCTAAGGACACACACCTTGAAACTAGAATTTCAAAGCTTCACAGGAGCCTAAACTGTTGATTCAAGGAGCTAAATTAATTACATGTTTCCTTCCTTCTGGTCTGATGTCACTCCAACATCCGTTTTGATGTTTCTTCCCATGTTCCACTTAGTGATAAATCAATCCTGAAGCATGCAAATTTAATCTGTGGATTAGGCTAAGCACTGAGGCACTCGATCAATGTATGTTCACACTACAAAGCAGAGTTTTGGATTTATGTCCATGCTCCAGCTGACCAAGTGAGATTGCTGCAATTTAACAGTAGTTACTGGTTTTTGTTAAACCTCATCTACTACCGCATGTCCCTGCCATACAATGTAAAGTAAAAGCCCACATGATGGTTGCAGCCTGGTCTAGTGCAAGGTGTACTGGCCCATTGCAAGATGGGGAGGTTCAAAGTAGATGCTCTTTAAGGTCCCTTCCAACCCAAACCCAAACCATTCAACGATTCTATGGTGTGCTCAGAGCAGTGATGCACTCCACCCACTGGAGTCCTCTGGGATTTGATGGGGCAAAGTGAAGGCAGGGTTACTGTGGTGAGAAAAGGGGTCCTGTCTGATCCTGGCAGTACCAAAGGCATCTCCACCTCCATGGCTGGCAGCCCACAAGGTTTTGGTGAAGCGTGGCAGAGATCCCTGTTCTCATTCCACATATTCTATTCTGATAATAATTTTAAAAAAGCAAACATGGGAAAATCTTCTGTCTGCCTGAACATGGAGCAAGGTATTTTACTTTCCTTCTCCAAGCTCTCTGCACATGCTGCTCCATGAACTCTTAAATTAAGCAGGAAAAAAAAACCCTGCAAAAACCCTTCTCCAGCAAGCAGAAACCTACTTTGGCTGAGTTTTACAATACCTCCCTCTACTGGGAAAATACTGCCTCGTTTCTCGTGCCAGTATTTCTTTGTACAGCCAGAGGGAGGTACGGATCAACCCACATTTACTTTAGTAATTCAGACCGGGGCCAAGCTGAGAGCAGAGATGAATGAGAGACCAGCGGGTGAAGATGCAGGTTGGCATCATAGCCAGAAATTTATGTTGTTAATCAGCAGATGATCCATGCATGAGTAGGTGTGCAAAGAAGAAAGCGTGACACGGCATGAATCAGTTTTGTCCTGCCATTTGTACATAGGCCTCTTAAAAAAAAAGAGTGACAAACAAGCTGGCAAACAGGTGATGCCCTAAGATGGGTAAAATTACTCATATGGACCCGGTATATGACAGGGTAACATCGTAAAAGAGAAAGGGGAAAAAAAACCTACACCAAAATGATGAGGGGAGAGATAGTTTAAAGCCAATAAAATCACAGTTTAGATTTATTTTCACAGTCCAGAGCATGTAGAGCAAAAAACCACAAGCAACTCCCACCCTGCATTTCTAGATCCAGGACCTAGCCTTCTGAGTAATTGTTACTGTCTTGGAATTGAAAACCCCTTCCCAACAGAGATTTTCAAAGCCAGTCAGAAACCTACCTTTTACATTTAAGCACCTTGGTTATGATGCATGAAGATCCTAAGCTGAAAAGTCTTATCTTTGAAAAAGTTTATTTCTGCTTGCACTCTGCTACTGTAGATATATGTCCAGAAGGTTTACTTTATTCTATCATGATAAGATAAATTGCCTCTGGAAATGAGGGCAAAAGGCCCCAGGTGCCAGCTGGCTTATTGGGTAGTTAAAAGTTTCCCAGTAGATGCTTCAAAAGACTGAAGATTTCTCCATGTTTAAAAAAAAAAAAAATTAAAAGAAAGAAGTAGACCTAGAAAACAGGTGGCAAATGAAGGAAACAGGAAATTGCCCAGAGAGCAGCTGTCCTGATACCCCAAGGAATTACCAGCTCTGGCAGTCAGGTTGTGTTCTGAAAGCCAGCAAGCCCTTCCAGGGTGCAGAAAACCTGACTGAGACATATCAGATGGGCAATTGCTGAGCCCTGGTTTGGGTGGAGAGCTACTGGGACATCTCAAAACAGGTCCCAAACTGACTTTGCCCTTTCAGAGAAGGAATGGGACTATTAGGAAATCCTAATTTTTCTCCAAACATCACTCATCAGGGTTAAATAAATGCAAACAAAACTACAGCAGCCTATAAACTCTGTTGACTATCAGCAATTACTCTCGTGGATCCATCTTACAAATACTTTTCAAATTACTAATGCTCCATTAAACATAGAGAAAGAAAAGCTTCTCATCAAGGTTTTGTCTCCTTTTACTGAAATGAAATGCCAAAGAGAGTACAGTACAATTCCCTTGAGAAGGCTGGAAAGCTGGTAACCCTGACTACATGCTTGAAGGTACCAGCACCTCCTGGCACACAAACAAACACAACAAATACAATGAAAGCAGCAGGTGACACTACTTTACAGCTCCAAGGGTTTCTGTTTTAGGAGGACAATTCAACCCTGAGCTCCCAAGTGAGCACCAGAGCCTTTGAATGCTGCTGCTTGTATGGTGAGGGTTGGTGAATTTAGCAGCCCAGAAGCAGCAATAATCCTGACTCTACACCTGTAAAAAAATCCCTCAGTCACCTCACACAATCTCTATTGCCCAAAAAACCAAGGCATGGAAAACACATTACAGAGGAAAGGGGAGGAGGCAGTGAGGACACTCAGAAAACACTTGAGACAACACAGGTCAGACATACTGACAAGTGGTTCTATACTCTGACCAGCTTTTCCAAGAAAGGTAGAAAATGGTGGGTGCCTAGAGAGTATCATCTTCAAATGCTCAGAAACCTGTAGTATGATGGTTTCTTGTATATAAGAACTAATATATTCTCTAAAGCAAAATACAGAAAGTAGATCAGGTGTCTACAAAGAATGAAGCTGAACACATGTAAAAACACTTAAAAATCACAGGCAAGGTGCAATTTTTAGCAACTCAAAAAAATTCTAAGTTTTAAGTATTTACATTTTGGTTTCTAAATTATTAAAACTTGTAATTCATATCCAAGCAGAAAAATCCATACTGGAAAAAATAAAACAAAAACCAAAACCAAAATGAAACAAAAACAAACAAACAAACAAAAACAGTGCAAAAGAAATGAAAGTAATTCAACCTGGACATTCAGTATGATGATGTAAAATGGAAAAGCCATCCCCCCCCTTCCCTTAATGCTGTAAAAATTGCTTTGAGATTCAGCATGAAACCTAAAAATATGATCTCATATGGACTTTTCATGATATTTAAAGCACATGAAAAACATACTTAAGAGTCTTAAATCAGAGCAAAAGCCTTAAACCAATAATGCACAGCTGCCCTACCGCAAAAGCTCTGTTTCGCTGGCAAAGTTACTGACTTCTGAAACAACCACACCAGAAGCAACACAATTTCTGTAACAAGTGGCACAAATCTTTTCTTTCCACTGGAATTATGGTTTTGGGCTCAATTACTCTGTCACAGTGTCCTCTTCCTCAGCCAGCAGAAGACCTGTCAGCAGTGGTGTATCTTCAAACTGACCGTGAATCCTCTGCTCTGGGTGGGGACAAAACAGCATCCCTAAAAACACTCCCACTGAGCAAACGATAAAAAACTACTGGAAATACCAGAATATCTCAGCATTTCCAGAACAACAAAGGACTTTGCTAAAAGCTATGTTACCATGCTGCTTGGTTTAAGTAGTAATAAAACCCAGCAAGCAGAACTATTATTTGTCCTCTTCCTAACTCTATTTATCACCATTCCCATGCATGGCTCCTGCTCCCAGTAATTTCCCTGTGAGTGACTAAAAGCCCACACAGCTCCTAGCCAGGCTGTTGGCTCAGAAGGCAGCACAATGTGCACTCCAGCAGATGCCTCAGCCAGACCCTCAGCCCCACTGACCAGGTGCACACTTACTGTCAGCCTGTCGCCTCGCTGGCAGCACGTTCACAATGAGCAGCCTTTCCCACATAAAGCTGCACATCAAATGCCCACTGTTTGCATGCTTTCCCTGTGGTTATTACTGGTAGTTGTGATAAAATTTAAAAGAAGAATAATTTAAGTGACTCAGTAAACCACTTCCTTCTTTGGCCCTGTAAAAACTTGATGCTGTAAAGAAGAGAGACTAAATCTACTAAAATTCACAGTTCAGCTCCACAAATTGTGTCATGCCAATTCTCCATCTCATAACCACTAAGGACAGAGAAGGAAGCAAACCTTCCACCTCATAGGAAAGGCTAAAGCTTTCATTATACCATCAGTGTATGGTACAGAAGTACAAAACCATAAGAACAGCAGGACAGCATTCCAGGTCCTTTTATGGGAACAGCAATCCTTGGAATCACTGATGAGCAGCAAAGAGTCAAGCAGGGCCACTTCAACCTATCACAAGCGTCTGTCAGTGCCATGTGGAGTGGGAAGATCACATCTCCATCTCCCCACCTTCCCACCTGCTAAGAAAGAGGAATACTCACTGATTTTCTTCTTTTCTGAGATGAAAGCAGACAGTGTCACACACTGTAAGGCTACTGCCACCTCTGACAACCTCAGCACAAGACAAGGACTAACTGGGGACAAAACCACCATCTCACAGAGCAGGTTAGGGTGGTGAACCTGCCCAGAAAAACAAGAGTTGAGATGTGTCTCTCTTGTGTGGACAGAGACTCAAACTCAGTTTTTCTAAAGCAATCTGAATCCCTGGGACACCTCAAGGCCTCAGGCAGGAATACCTTTAAAATCAACAATGTTACCCCATCAGCTGCTACGAAGATCTGTAAAAAAAGCCTGAAACCTTGCTCACCATCAGTGACAAAGAAATTAGGCCACACCTGATGTCTGCAGGCAGCAGTGTAGTGTCCCCATCTCAGTACAGCAGTAGGGCTTCAGGCTTTGGTCCCCCTGATTGCCAGTGCACCCTCCCAAATGGTCAGGCAGGAAAGTTTCCTTACCACCTGTTTTCACCATACACACAAAATAATGCTATGCCATACCAGAAGAGCCAATTTTGCTTTTCCTTCATCATGTCTCTACATCCTGTTTCTTGCTCCTATTTCTGTCTTTAGGCCACTTAACATTATCGCTAACCCTTTTCTGTGAACAAATTAACAATGTAAGTTATCTTTCCAAGCTGCTGTTTCCCATACTGTCACATAGTGCTTCCTCATTTGAACTTCTTATCTCTTCCTGCAAAGACCTTTCAAGTACAAAAGCAGCAGTAAAATTTCAATAAACTTATCACTGGACAGTTACCCTCCCAGGCGAAAGAATGCACTACAGCTTTGCCTCTCAAAATAATGTGGCAAACGTTAAGGTAACACATTTACTCTTGAGCATGAAATAAATCACAAAAAAAAAGTTATACAGAATGAGAGGCCTTGGTTGCCACTGCAATTCATATTATTGAATATATTGCTCATATGCCAGCAGTTCCGCTTTTATATAAAGCAAGGCCAGTTTGTTGATTCACCATAACTGCACAAGCTACAACATTTCATGGTTAATGTGAATAAGCATCCACTAAAAGGGAACTAGGAAAATAAGCATTAACTCTTCAATTAACGTTTTAAAGCATGTTTGAGCAATTCATTAACCAGCTGGCCTGGCTAAGCCATGTTTTTCAGTTTTGTTCACATCACAATATTTGGCTCTCTTTTATCACCAACTTGTTTTCCAGAAGAGCCATGCTAAAAGAAAACTTGTGAACAAAATTATGACCAATGAGATCAGAACAAGACCAGCCCCAGAGAGACTATGCTCATAGGCACTGACACATCACTGCAGGCTGGTGCTTGCCCAGACCAGGCCTGATGGGAAGTGCAGGGCAGAGTCACACAAACAGCTCTGGACAAAGTCACACGGTTCAGCCGAGCCCATCAGCTGCTGCTGGCACCAGGGCTTCCTGCAAAACAGGTCAGCAGATGTGGCTCTGCAGTGATCATGAGCTCCTGAGGTAACAGAGAGGGGGCTGGACCTGCACTAAGCATAGAGTTCGACCAAAAAGTTAGTCTACAAGCAAAAGTTAACTAGGGAAGGGAACCACTGGTTCATATCCACATTTCCACAGATTCAGAGTATTTTTCTTTGCCCCTCTAGCAGGCCAACATGAACTAGAACTGCAGAGCACAGGTAGTGCCAAATCCCCAGAGCTGCTCTGGGATGCTCAATACTGCAGCTTCTGGACAAGTCAGCGTCCTCTCTGCTCCAGGCAACAAGAACCACCCTCTGCAAGGAGACCTCTGAGGTGCCAGGAGCTGGTAGAGAAGCCAGACAGTCACACCCTGCAGCTGTCTGTCTCACCACCCCCTGAAATCACCATCTCCGGGGCAAAACAAGCAGAAGGAAATATGTACTCATGCCTCAGCTGTTCCAGTTTGCCGAGGGTGTATACAAGAGACGGCTGAACTGACCTTGGAGCTCACCACCAAGTTCCTTTTTTCAACTTACGACGCTCTTCCTTCCCCTTCCCCATACACTCCTTCCTCCCTCACCTTCACCCCAGCTGCAAGGAGCAGCCCATGTCTTCCTCTCTCAAGAGCTCTCTCCCAGCCACGAAAACGGGAAAAGACCGGGTTTGGCGGGGGGTGGGTTAGTGAATGCAGCTGCTGTAAGGCAAAGGACCAGCGCGTGCCATACACAGCACAAGATGCAGGAAGAATCCCTCCAGCTCAGCAGAAGTGAGATGTTCCCTCATCATGATCCCCGAGCCCCCGGCTGCAGCCGCCCCCTCCCTCCCCTCGGGCCGTGCCCGGGACCCGCCGTGGGGCGGCCCAGCCCGGCCGCGCTCGCACCGGCAGGCGGAGCCCGAGAGCCGCGCTCGGGCCCAGCCGCCCGGGCCTCTCCGCACGTCCCCGGCCCGCGAAGGGTCCCCTGCCCGCAGCGCCCTTCTCTCCCCACACCGGGGGAGGCCTGTTCAAAAAAACTGAGGAAAAAAGCCCCAAACGCCCCTGGGGTTCCCCTTGCAGTCCTTCCTGTCAGTGCCATCACAGCTGCCGTTCAAAGCAGAGCCCAGGCCACCAAAAGCTAACAGCAAATCTACGTCCATCAGAGCCAGACCTCCCAGCCAGACTGACTCAAGCTCAGGTAAAAAGTCACAATTTCAGCCGTTCAAATAAGATATTTTTCACTATGATGGTGGTGAAATGCTGGAACAGGCTGCCCATAGAGCTGGTAGCTGCCCCGACCCTGGAAAGATTCGAGGTCAGACTGGATGGGGCTCTGAGCAACGTGATAGATTAGATGTCCCTGCTCATTGCAGGGACACTGGACTAGATGGCCTCTAATGTCCCTCCCCCCTAAATTTTATGATACTATGAAATGGCACCAATTAATACAGTCTGCTCTCAAACAATGAGAGGACAGACAGCCATTTGTCTTCTCCTGAACGAGTACTTGAAGACAACTTTTTCAAAAGGGTTACTGCTACACCTGAGCCAGGCCTGGAGCAATGCCCTAGGATGAACTACATTGCTCAGCTAGGAAGGGATGGGAAACACCAGCTCCTCCACTACACTCACTCTCCTCACCAAGTGTCCTCTCCTGGGGCCATGACAGTGGCAGAGCTGACTGGAGCAGGGGCAGGCTGCAGGGACCCAAGTGCTGGCCATGAGCAGATGGCTCGCCTGGCACTACAGGAATGGGGTTGCAGCAGCTGATCAGAGGAAGTATTTGATGCCAGGAGCTGTCAAAAGCTTCCCCTCCTCTAAAATGCTTATGAATAACAGGAGAAAGGTTTGGCCTTTCCACAAGAGTACTGCTGTTAGAAGTAAGATAACATCCCTGCCATTCTGCCCAGCCTCCTCCTCCACAGTGCCCATGGCAGGGCAAGACAAACAGGATGGCTCCATAATGCCCAGCACAACTGGATGGTTCCTTGCAGCTGCGTCCTGATGTGCAGGGAGATGCACACACCCTGTTGCATGGACAGCACAGCCATGGGCCAAACTGACACAGTCATCAAGGGTACATCAGGGCATGAGCCCCATTTCAGGATCCCTGATTTCAACTACCTACGTCACTGTGCCTGTCTCCTTTCTGACACAACAGCACACTGGAGGAGGGAATACTGCTTCAGAGAAAAAAGTGATTTTAATTCAGGGTAGGGCTATCATATCTCTTCTATTTCACTTACAGAGACTACAGATGCACTAAAAAATCAAAAAGGATTTGCTATCCATGGATACAACCCTGTTCCTAGGCTTCAGTAAAGAAGCATGCACTCACTAGTCAGTACATTTCCAATCTTCTTCAAGTGCTTTGTTGCTTTAACAAGGCCTCTCTGTTATCCTCCTCTGGCAGGACAACAACTCTCAGGCTTTTTCAGTATTAAATACAGAGTCTCTTCAAAATAATCTAGGTCAACCTTCCTTTCTATTTAATGCATAGCATTTCCAAAATAAGATGTTTTTCTCTGCAGGCACATCATAAAACATGATAAGGCTTTTAAATAATCCTTCAAATGGCCCAGCCCATGGTCATTTGAATTCTCTTTCGTGATCACCACTCTTTTCATTTATTTTCATGAAATTTCAATTCTTGATTGTGGAGCCTCTTTTCTGACTGCCAAGATCATTTTTAATTCATCTCCTGTATCCCTAAAGGTTTATCCAAGTCAAGGACATTCACAAACTTCATAAGCCAACTTTCAGCTGCAGCATCCAAGTCACTGATCAAGTACTAAATGCAAGTGATAAAAGAGAGAATTACTGAAAGGTGCAATCAGGCAGGTTCTGTTTGGGGGATCCTGTTGGTGGCTCTGTCAAAACATCAATTCCTGTCCAAATGCTTCTTTTCATACACTTGCACACCTCCCTTCCAGCAATTTCACCTAGACTGTTATTTCTAAACTGCAATATGCTTTCTTGAAACCAAGCCCTGAGTCCACACTAATATACCTTAAAAGGACATGATGAAGAAACAGGAGGAGATATCAGCAGCACTCACGTGAATGGTCCACAACAAGAGAGGCAAGAAAAGACAAGTGGATACACAGAAGAGAATTTGCAAGGCTTAAGCTCCAACAAAGTCAATCACCATCACTTGAATTCTAAAGCCTCTTTCTCAAGTTTGCTTATGAAATTTTGTGTGAGACAGCATCAGCAGATACATCTATTTCCTCTTTTCTGTTTTAAGGCACGCTCATCTGCCAGACCTGGAAAATTGGCTGCTTTGAAACAATCTGTTCTTAGAAATCCATGTGGCTCTTTTAATGCTCTATTATTCAGTAAGTGCTTATATATTGACTGTTAGTTGCACTCATGACTTGCTAGGGTTCAAAGTTAGACTGACTGAGCTTTAGTTCTCCAGCAGCCTGTTTTTGTCATCATTTTCAAATATAAAAACTGTGGGCAATCTTCTGGGGCCTCTTACATGAGCTCTGAAAAAGCATCCCTAATAGGCCTGACAGCAGTCTCTGAATCATCCAGTACTACTGCTGGCACAATGTGCACAGTATTAAGCCAAAATATTAGAGAAATTGTATCACACTATGTTTGACATTAATGTCACGAAAAGCATTCTTCCTCACCATTACTAATGCATATTATTATCTTTAAGGATTAAACAGGAACAGTGGCAGCCAAGGGAAAATAAACAACTTGCAACCATGAAGGTTATGCCTATGGAATGGTATGAAAGGACCAAAGAGACAAATCTCTTGTGAGAAATTCTTTACACATTTCAGCCTGATCTGGCTCCATTCACCTCCAGGGTTTCATTAACGCTCTCCCTTTTCCCTGGGGTTATGCGAAAGAGGAAATGAGATAACGCCCAGTCGGTCCTTGTTAGAGCCTCCAGCCCTTTGAACAGCACTCAGCAGTCACACTGACTAACACCATCGGTAGCTGCTTTCCTCCCACACTCGCTGGCAGGGGCCCAGGGATCTCCCCTCCCAGGCGCGCTGCCACCAACCCGGGGCCAGCTGGCCGCTGCCGGCCACCCTGCTTCCCTCTGTCGCACCTCCCTTCTGCTACTCACTGCTGCACCCATCGGAAGTCGGGAGTACAAAGGACTCCTTTCCCCCTCTCCTCCCAGCGATACCAAGTGACTTGTGCTCGGCATTGTCTCACCAGGGCACTGCAAGGGCTTGCCCCACTCCCCAACCTTCACAAAATGCAGGCGGTGGCTTGGCTTTAAAGGAAGCCCTGCATCCACAGCACCCACAGACATTAGCTTTGTCCTTGAATCTCATGGCCAACTCAGGATTCTCTGGATGAAGGATCAGCCGAGGTGATGTCTGTCTGGACTTGCCCACCTGGCCAGGGCTGGACCACAGGGCAGAGCAGAGAGTTGGGGCATAAATGCCTGCCCTAACCTGAGGAAAAATGCACTGCAAAGACTGGATTTCATTCAGGTGTGGTTTGTTCAATGCTCAGACCAAGAAGCTGCACAGAATTATGTGATCTGTGGCAATCCTCCATGCAGTTATGAACTTCTGGATTACTGATCAACTGTAGCACCAGAAAAAGTTCATCATGAAGCTGCACATTTAAGAACGCTATTGGAGGAATAAATGTAGGCATCAGCAGAAGGAAAAACAAGTTGTTACATACCAGACCAGTGAAGATGAGCTCACTGAAACAACTTAATTGTTTGGAGGGGAATACAGTGAGTCATCTTTAAGAATTTCAAGTGTTCTCAGCACAATCTCTCACAAGACTCCAAAGTACTTTATAGACTCAGAAAGAGTCTGCAGGCTCTCCAGCTCAAAAACCCCACCTATGAATACGTGTTTGGATTATTGGACTTCCATTGCATAATTAGCTGGATCCCAGTTTGAAGAAATTTGTGTTCCAACATGAAACTGCCTTCAAGTTTTTTATTACAGAAGAATGCTATAAGCAACTAGAAATGTATGCAGCATTTATTTCTGAAGTCATAAAAGCCTGAAGTATTTTTATTCAGACAGCCCTTCCTAGTCCACATGTCTGTCTTGTGTATCACTGCAGTAAACCTCAAGAACTACTCCACCCCTTCAGGTCAAGAGTAGTGAGGTCATGGATCTCCAGAAATCACCCTTGTTTATCATCCAGTTCCCCTTCTGTCACCCAGAGGGATTGCCAGTCCCTGCACACCCTCCCCTCCTTCCCCAGCACTCTCCTCTTCCCTCACAAATGGCTCATCCAGGGACTTTCCATATGGGTGCTTTTCCAGCAGCACAGCAGAAATGTGCAGCAACACAGAGGCACAAGTGTGTGCTCCCTGTTGTAAAGAGCAAAAAGATATCATTCAGAAGATAAAACCAAAACAACTGATCTGTAATTATTCACCATAAACATCTTGGTTTTGACCATACAAACATAAGCTTGGGCGTAACTTCTACCAGGAACTGTGAAGAATGCCAGTTTGTAGGAAGTCAATGCACATATTGTACATATTTTAAAGCTCTTACTATAAATTCTGCTTTATGTCACAGTAGCTATGCAATAACCTTCCAAGCTGACACCAGAATCTTTTTTTTTTTCCCTAAAAAATAGGGGCACTTTACAGCAAAGCAGAGAAGTCTTATCTGCAAGATAAAGTAAGGTACTACTCCATTCTGCTTGCTGTAACAAAACCAATCATAAAGGGGAAACAAGAATACTTTTATTATAAATCACATTCAATCACCCTACTGCTTAGTACTGAATAAATAATAAATTATAAATAAATATAATAAATATAATAAATAAATAAATATAATAAATAAATATAATAAATTATAAATAATTTTTTTAACATCAACACCTCTTTTGCTTGCAATTCCACCCATGGAATATTAGACATTCTGTTAATTTCAGAACTGTATTCCTCTTGCAGCTTTACCTGATTTTGCTTTTTTTAGGAAGGAGAAGGGGGTGTCAAGGCAGTCTGCCATTCCCCAGATGACTAACTGCTTTACCTATAAGTCCTCCATTGCCTACTTCCCTCTGCTATGTACAGGCCTGACTCTGTAGTGTTTAAACATCTCAGGGTCCTTACACTATTTATCCTCAAGCACTCCTGTAAGACAAGGTGGTGTTGAACTCAGCTGGCAGCTCTGGAGCTGGGGCAGAGGCAACACCATTTATCAAAGAGTCGGGAGCAGGAGATGGTGCAGCACAGGGGATCAAATCCTGCTCTGGACTTGCATCCTTGCCTCAGATCACATGAAGTCTGGAGAGACACTCTAGCAGAAAGGATGCTTAGTTAAAAATGAAAATAAATGGAGCAGTTTAACTTGAACAAAAGGGAAGCATTTCAAGGCTCTCAAGCAAAACCCTCACTAGCAGCAGAATGCCACCTCAGCTTTGGGTTTGCAGCCTGTTTGCTGGCTGGGCTGAGGGTCTCTGGCATTTCAGAGCCAGATATGAAAGTGCTGTCTGGGGACACAGTAAGACAGGGAATGTCCATCTGTCTGTCTGTCCCACTCCTTTTCCTGAGTTTTTTACACTAGGCAGTCTGAAGAGAGGGAATCGCTTCCCTCCCACCAGTGGCCAACTTGGGTGCTCCTGTGGTGGCCATTAGGATGAATTCACATTCACAGGGTGATACTGAAGATTCACCTGAAGATTGTTCATCTGTCATGGGGAGCAAGATCAAGCTCCTGCAGCCCACCAGAGGCCATTCTCCAAAGCACCTTGGCAGGCGCCTGTGTTTTCATTTTTGGCGAGGGCAGGGAAGCATTTCTCTAAGAGAAAAGGAGTGGCAGGACGGAAGGAATCCAGGCCCGGAGGCACAGTGGGGTGGATCAGTGGGAACACCGCCCTGATCACCTCATCTGCACATTTGCTGCACCCTGCCAGCCCTGACAATTATGGCACCACACTTGCTGCCCTTGGCCTCAGTCACCCCACTGGCTGCCTGTGCCCCTTCTCCTTTACTTCACTTAACTGTCCTTGGTAAATGGGGCATCAAAAAGAGGCATTTCACTTCAGGAGAAGAAAACAGCTCTTTTGCCTGCACTGGGAAACCAGCCAGCTCCCATTCAAATCAAAGGGAAGGGATCACGTGGATGCATTTCAATTAACTGCACTGGTGAGGCAGGCTGCAAACAGGCTTCCCTTTCAGTCAGACCCCTTCATTTATGTCTTCTCTTGGGGAGGTGGTGGTGTATTCAGCCAAATTACGTGGGGGATTCATCTCATCAGTGTCTGAAAGCTGGGAGGAGGCTGTATTTGCAGAGGGCTGAATTTAGCAAGGCCATAATCTGGTGGCAAATAAGGGGAAAAAAAGAAAACTTATTTTCAGTCTGCTAGAGCTATGGTCTCCAAATTATTTTGATTGTGTACTTCTATCAGAAAAAAAAAATAGCTCGTATCCCCAGTACAGGTACCTTTATTTATTTATAAATTATGTGCATACAGTTCCAACATCAGACAAGCAGACTGCAGGGGTTAAAGAGCTGGTCTCAGCAACTATCATCTGCTCACTGCTATTGGCCCATCACACAGGCTCTTATGCCAGTACCACCATCAGATACTCCAGGGCAACTTTCAGGTAGCATCAGTCTCAGGAAGGAAAAAGAAAACAAAAGGAAACATAACCAAAAGAAAAACAGCACAAGGCTTCTTGCAAGCAAGAGTGTGTGCCATTTCTCAAGAACTGTTTTCCCTTAAAAGTAATTTTCAAAGCCTCTGTGGACACACACCCTTCATGAAAGAATGCAAGGAAGGAGCATTCACAGAGATTCTAAAGGCAATCTAAATATGGGTCACATATGTGTTAAGCATATAAACAATCATATTCAGATAAATAATTACTCTCATGGGTTACCCTTAACAACCAGAAAAAAAACCAGGTCTGAAGTCAGTACTAACCTGCAGCAGGTTTTTGGCACTCTGACATTCCCATTTCAATTTCTATTTATTTCTAACTGCTATAAAAATAGCAAGTCATCAAGTAATGAAGCACATCAAATACTCAGCATATAAATAAGTAAAAAGATAAACAACATCAGGTGTGTGGTAAGGTAAAGGTCATTTTTATTTGTGTGGAAAATACAGCAAGCTTAGAAGAACAAGAGCAGTAACAAAACCAGTATTACAATTATATGTTTATTTTTTCCCTTAATTAATTCCCTTATGGTAAGTTACATGCTAATATCAATGATAGCAATAGATAAGGAAAATATAAGTACTATACAGACATTGCTTTAACCAGGAACTTCCACAGGCACTCAAAACTTATGAAATTATTTGAAAATAGTGCTGCCATAGAGCTCAAAAAAGCCTGATGCACATCTTTCAGAATAACCCTCACCACCCTAATTTGAGCATATACTTAACAGAAGAAATGGAAATCCCCAGATGTTGTGTCCGACAAAAAGTAGAAGTGAATGCTGTGCACTAGATATTTGAAAAGAAAGAAGTTACTTGCAAAATTGACTTTTCTGCTTTCTAAGTACTACAGATCTGCAAGGATGCCAAGCTATTCTGAACACAGCCCATAACAGAATTCATTCAGGACAGCAAAAAAAGCCAGCTTAAACCATCTTTATTTTACTACCACTTTTAGATAATGGTAAGGCCAGTAACAAACAATTACTAATGTTGGTGTATCAAGAAAGTACCAAATTAAATTTTAAGAAGTTTGCTTGTCTATCAAACTCCTTTTTTGGTAGCTCTGATCTGCTACTGAAAAATGAGGCATTGGTCCAACATAAAGAATAAGCCTGAGGGGAAAAAAATCTTTACTCCAAAAAAATCCAACAGTTCTTTTGACAGAAAGAAAAAGAGGAAGAAAAGCATTTTCATCTGAATGCACATATGGAAAAACAATCTGGGTTCCTTCAGACTCGGGGGGGAGGGGGATATGTAGAGGAAGTTTTAATTAAAAACAAAAGAAAACAAAACAGCCAAAGACAACCACAGTGAGCAGCCAGGAGATCAGCCATAGGAGTCCAGCTCCTCAGATCCCCACAGCATCTCCCGTGTGCCCTGCTCCCTGCCCCACCCCAGAGACAACCCCATCCCTGCCATGCTGTGAAATGCGAGCAGGGACAACCAGGAGCAAAGCAGAAGTTTTCTGTCATTTTTAGTTCCTCCATGACTGTGAACATGCAGCCCAGGAAGACACAGTGGGCCAGACTGGGGCCAAAGAAACCCACCAGCTAATGCTGGTGCCTGCAACAGCTAGAGATTTAAAACACAGGAATTCCCACCTCGACATGAGGAAGAATCTCTTTACACTCAGGGTGGCAGAGCACTGGAACAGGCTGCCCAAGGAGGCTGTGGGATCTCCCTCTCAGGAGACATTCAAAACCCACCTGGGCACATTCCTGTGTCACTGCTCTTGCTGACCCTGCCTTGGTAGGGGGGGTTGGACAAAATGATCTCCAGAGATCCCGTTCCAACCTTAAGAATTCCATGATTCTGGGATTTATGGGACACATTTATTACTGATTTTTGAGCTTTAAAGAAGGAGGGGGGGCAGTTACAAAAATGTGAAGACATTACCCATGCTAACTACTTAAAATGAGACAAAAAGAGAAAACCCAAAAAAAAAAAAAAAAGGGTGAAAACAAGAATTCAGTAAAATATGTGATGTCAGGCATGTATTCTAATTTCAAATCTTATCTTTCAGACTTGGCCTCTGGCTGTTCTTCTGTGCCATTTCAAGTCACTTAAAACTTCTTGCAGTCATTGCAGATGAAGCAGTTCAGATGGGATTTGCAAGGAATCTTCTTCCCACAGCAGGAAGTGGAGACAAAGGCAGCAACAGGCAGAGACAGATTGGGTAGAAAAAGCTGATGCAGTAAGAGAGGACTGCAGATGATGGACGGCGGGAGGGAGGGGAAGGCAATTACCATAATTGGTATTCTGGAAGCCACAGCCTATAAAGGGAAACAACGAAGTTTCATCCTGTAAAATCCAACGTCCCACCAAGTCTGAATATGTTCCAGATTTATTAGTGGTTAAGAGTAGATGCTTAGAGGAAAGCACAGGAATTCCAGTAAATGAATTCAAGACAGTAATAAAGCCAGAGAAGATGACACACACCAGTATTATATGAAATACAATATGTGAAATGAAAGTGAGACTCAGGGGAGCACCTTCAAAAAAATGGTTGGAGAAATGTTTCTGAACTTCTGCTGACATGAATGAGAACAGCTTCAGATGCTCAGTGTTCCCAAAATAGGACTTGTAACCCAGGCTTCTCTTCCTGGGTTCATTACAGAAAAACAGCTTTTTAATTACCCAGATTTAAATAATCCTGAACTATTCTGTACCTCAGACTTGAAATTAAATCAGATTTTCTCAAAAAAAAAAGCTCGAAGTGGTCCGAAATTCCTTTAAATTTTGTTTCTCCTGTGTCCGTGATTTGCAACCTATAAATGTCAAAAGCTATTAAATGTAAATTTAAAATTTAAATCAGCCCTCAGTTTTAATCACCAGTGCCAGGAACCATGGAACAGCAATTATATAGTGGAAGAGGCAAAAAAGAAGAAAGAGAAATGAAGATAAAGTTTTCTTGTTGTCAGAACAGCCACAGGATTTCTCACTGAATTCCTTTCAGCTAGGGAAATCTTAATAAAATGTTATTTGTATGTGGATAAAGTACAATAGAAATGCATGGTTTTATTAAATTTTAAGGAATTAAGATAGGCTAACCCTGCCAATGGCCCATACCTACCCAAAGGGAGGGATGAATGCTACTGAGGGGACTGTGCTGTGCTGCCATCACCTTCCAGACAGGAGCTGGAGGACAACTCCCTGCTTTTGGGCTCAGAGCATTACCCTCTACCCAGGGAGGAGGCTGCTTTATCTTCAAGCCAATCATTAATGTATGCTTTGACTGCTCAAAGGAATCTTCCTAAATACAGAACAATCAGTCCAATCAAGCTGGAAGTGAGAGTATAAAAACAAAAGATTCATAAACCAGATACTAAGGAACAAAAGGGGCTGTTTTACCCTCTAAGGTAGGAGATGAAATGCCAGTTCAAGAGTACCTCATTGCTGATGCTCTTAAGAGCAAAACGTTTGGGAAAGCAAAGGCTTCCTTTGTTTTGTTTTGTTTGCTGGTTGTGTGTGTTTGTTTTTAAGCTTTCTTTCTCCCAAACAAACAAACAAACAACAACAAAATCTGTATACCATTCCTGGCTTGCTCTCTGACCTTCAGCAAGTTGCCATCTCCTTGAAATCAAAGTTCAGAGACAGTTTAAAGAGAGCCTGTTTCACAGCTGCAGCAGGATGATGCTGAGTACCAGTCCACAGAAACTTTCTTACCCTGACGAGATGTTTTAAAAAACAATTGTGGCAGGTAACCTGTCCTGCTGTAAAACACACCACCATGAAGTTACCTTTGCTCTTCCAACAGCTGGCATAAATTCTGTGCTGAGTGCTCTGCCCAGTTAAACACAGACATCATTTGTGCCTGTGTCTGAGCATGGCTGTCCCACCAAGTGCCATCCTACAGAAGTGTAAGCCCAATCCTAAGCTGCACTTCACTGTACCAGGCTTCCTGAAAACTACCAAGATTTTTATCTTTCAGAAAGTGGGATAGGAACCAGAGTTCTTTATAGCCCAAATGAAATCTGCCAGTACTGTTAAATGGAATAAAACATATCTAAAAATGCTAGCCCCTTCTAAAAATCCCATTGTAGCAGAGTTATTCTTCTCTTTTTAACGGCTTTTAGCAATCACTGCACTTAAAGCACTCCCTATCCTCTCCCACCCCCTTGACTTTTGGGATGCTACAATGGGAATGCTGCGGTGTGAAAGCAAAAGTAGTCCAATCATCTGTCTAATATCACATTTACTTGCTACTGCAAGGGCAGCAAATCTGCTCTAACATTGCCCTGCAACTATCCTCTTCAGAAATTGGCTTTTCCACAAGTGTTTATAAAGGAGATAATAAAAGGCAGCTCTGAGCAATCCAACCAGGTGCTCAGCACTCAGCAGAAATCACCAGCATAAATTAATTAGAAATGCAAAAAAAACCCCCCAAAAAACAACACTCACAGAGACTATTATTTCAGCAACTTCATGGATAAATCATTAGAGTTGTCCAAAATCAAATCTAGTTCATAGGGAAGAAGGGGGTGATACTAAATTAACAGAAATACTGTTTTACCATTAAACCCCAATGTGCTATTCTTAATGTCACTGAAAAACACTTGCACAATGCCAACTAAGGCAAGAAACATTGAGCAAGCAGTATAAATTCTCAGAAAACACCTTAGAAACCACAGTGACTTAGACACTGTGTTATATTCACTTTCCTTTTTTAACCTCTTCAGTACTGAACTGCCTGCAGGTGATTCAGAGCTCGTGGGATGCATCATAAGTTATTAAAATCCTCCTAACAAGCTGGTGCATAAATGTCAACTTCCCTGCTGCTCTTTTATTCACATGTATCATTCACTAACCACTGTTACAAGGCACAGCACTTCTCCCCTGCTCTCTCTTTCTTGAATGGTGTTCTCACTTTGTCAAAATTTAACTAGTGCAGAACACCACCACACCATGGGAGTGGACCAAGAGATGCCCTGACCTCACCTCAGCAGAGCCTGGCTCTCAGGCAGGTCACCAGGTGTCCCACAGTCCACAGTTCCATGGACACCAACCCCACTCCAACCCCTACCCACTTGCAACTCCACTGCCAACCCAGAGCTCAGCTCCCTTTCATGAACACAACTCACTTGCTGTAAAATTCACACCTCAGAGGGGTGTGACTGAGGACACAAAAGCTCCAGTGAACAGGAACCTCCTCCTTGCTTCCCCATCCATAACCACGTTGTTTGCACCAAAGAACAACATGCAGGCCACTACCAAGTGACTACTGGGCTAAAAATGTAAATTAAATGATACCAGTTAGCAGTACACTGGGTTAATACACAACTTTGTAACACTCCACTGCATAAGACAGAAACCAAATTCATATGGGCTCTGACCCTGTGAGCAAGCAGACCTGTGGTGACAGTGGCTCGCTCTGCTTGGTGAATTTTTGCTTTCTTTCACACATTTACATTTGCATGGCCAGTTGCCAAACCATGCAAACCCAACTGCAGTGGAAAAAAGGCATCACAGAGATCTGTTGAAAAATGCTGTAAGTAAAACTACATCGTTTATATATATATATGTTACAATGATAATTTTTTAATTAAATTCAGGTCATTTGTATTTAAAAAAGCTGAAACAGCCTTAGTTAGTATTTATAAAAACAAGTATAAAGTATACAAAATAGGTATCAAATCCAGCGTATGACAACTTCAGCTGAAGACATTTATCCGTAGGCACAGGGATGTGACACTGGCCAGGCACGGTGGTGTCACATAAGATGCTGGACCCATCTGTGTAATAACCAGCTGCTCTTCTTTAAATATGAGAAGTCAGAGATTAGGAAGATATCCTCCTCTTACAAGGCTGACCTTACTGCACCATCAATACAGAGCGAATTCAGAGCAGTGATGGTTTTGTCACTATACCTCAGACAAAGCAGCAAGGTTTCAAAGCTGACAGAACCAGTTTCCAAGAATTAGCAGGTACTTTGTCTTATTTGGCCATTGATGTTCAACTTATGGACCCTTAAGACTAAATCAAGCTCCAATAAACAGGGCAGTGGAATTTCAAATGGCTTTGAGGAAAACTGGTTAAGACTTGCTGTCTAACTGTATTAGTTTAACACTCTAACCTCTAGAATTTGCACGTTATCAGAAACATTCAACAGTGAGAGGTCACACATACAGTCATTTCTTCATCCCTAACTATGTGCTGAAGGTAATCAAACTGGTATAGAATTCTCCATTTATATGCATACAGTCTTGAGGAATTGTTACAAAGCTTCATTAATCTATTTCTGTTGCAGTTAATAACAGACCCCTGCAGATTTGAAAGGAACTGGATTGTAAGGGGTCATGCAGGCAGTAACTATGCAGAGCTCTAGTGAAGCAAGCAGTAGCACCCTGGCCAGCTAGCTAGAACTGAGCTCAGCTTGGCTCTTCATAACTACTGAATAAGCCAACAATCCGTGACTTCAGCAGTTTCCTCTCTTCTCCCCCTGCACATAAGTTATGAGTGCAACTGGTTCACAGCACAGCAGTATGCCTCTGTGATGAAGAGAAAGCCACTGCTGCAGTGTGGGTTGATGAAGCACTGAAGATGTGTGTCCTCTCTAAAAGCACACATTTTTTAGCACAGCAAATGTGTTATTTACAGAAGCAAAGAAACAGGATACAGCTGAGCTATTAGGAAATCAAACATTATAGTATGTAGGTATAAGGTAATAAAAATATAAGATAGTGTAGGTATAAGGTTGTCGCTGACGGACACGAAAGAACACAAGCACACCACCTCTCTCAAGGTGAAGGAAAAAAGGGAAGTTCTTTCTCTGACTCCAATATTTATAGTTTTACAAAAGTGACAGTGGATTGGAAGGTGACAGTAACACCTCTGCAATGACACAGGTTAAACCAACAGTCCATCAACTCTCTCCTCCTCCATAAAGGAATGAAAAACAATGAGTTATTTACAGAAAGTGTGTGAGAAAGTTCACTACAAGAATGTCAACATCAGAAGGCTTAGAAAATCTCAAAAAACCAGGGCAACATAAGGTAATATAGGGCAATAAAAAATTATAAGATACATAAGAAAAAAGACTTTTCTGGTGCTGAGAAAAGATAGTTGGCCAGGAATGCTCCCACACCCATGTTACTATGCAGGCTGCCAACTACTGCCTTGTGTTTGGATGCTTCCCGATGCTGCTACTTGCTTTCCTCAAGTCCTTTGTTACTTACATGGAGCAAACTTTGCATGCTGGCACAGGAAGCCCATGAGGATGGACATGGCAGGCAAGTCAGTAACCTTTACCACCCATTGAGCAACCATTTGGGACTCCTCCCTGGCTGAGCTGTGCCACGCCACACCATCAGCTCCGGTACGCAGCATCCTATCGAGGGCCAGCTGCAACTTCCCAGCATCCAGGACAAAAATGTCAAAACACCATTTGTGGAGGTGACAGGCACCAAAGCACCCCTTGCCAAAGTGTTTTTGGTGCCACACCATCATCTGCCAAGGTTTTAAAATCTTAATTCCTGATGGTGCATTTCTTGCCTTTGGAAAGAAAGACTTCAGAAGTGACACTCTGTATTTGTTTATATGCCTGACCAGGCAACTGCTAATAGTAATTTGGAAACAACACCCTATTGCAACACCTGCTTGTACACAATGAACATAGTTAAGGTAAAATTTATGACAGAATCACTTAAAAAAAAAATCTGTATTTTCTCCTGCTACTCTTCTTACCTGTGTTGTTGGTTTAAATATTTTATGTGCCAGATAGATGTATGTTACAAAAAAAGCTTATAAAGAGAATACAGAACACACATGCACTCAACCCTCACATAAGCCACTAACTGTGAGGGTGAACCCAGGTCCTGCTAACTGAGGACATGTGTTTTGCACTTGAGTTCTTGGCTTCAAGGAAATTAAAATTTAAACTCATAACTTGACCTGAGCGAACATAGGAATTTAACTTAAGGGCTCTGCATGAGCAAGAGGACTGTATTGTCTTCAGACTAAATAAATTGACTATTTTTACTTAAATACATTTCACTGTCTATTAATTTCTGAAAAGCAAATGTCCTTTCTAAACATTTTTATTGTTCAATTTAAGATAAGAATACATGAAACAAATATGATCTCCTTGTCCTCCCTGACTTCTCTTAATACCATTAGGAAAATAGCACAGCAAAAAATTTTCAGTTAATGCAATTCTGTTAATGCCCTTGCAACACCTCCACTTGACCACCAATTCAGCACTAAAAGATGAAACTGACAGCACCGATGTTTTTGCCTTATTAAACTTTAAATCAACATGAACTTGATACCACAAGACCTCTGTGTTATTAAAAAAAGCATTTTTTTAACTATGGATTTCTTCACAATTAATTCAGGTAGACCCTGCCTTCCTTGCATCTCCAAGATCAACTCCAAGAACGTTACTATTTAAACCACGAACACAGACCTGTTCTATGATTTTTTCCAAGTTTAAAAAACCTTTTGACTTGGAACTGAGGCTCTGCTCATTTTGCATTTGCTTTCATGACAAAGGATTAATGACAGGTTAAAAAATCTGGACTCAGCAGCTTTTCACTATATTCCCCTCCCTCTGTGGCAGGGACAACCAGCCTGGCAAATACCTGGCAATGCAAACCAAGGAAGGAACATCACTCCATATATAAGAGAAAAATCCTCTGCTTGACATTTGTACCATCAACACCCTTCTTGCCTACACAGGTTGGACACTAGAAGACAGCTTTCAGTGGTGCAGTTCCTCCTCTGGGAGAACAGAGCCCTTCTTCCCACAGAAAACCTCCCAGGCCACATTACACCACCTCAGCCACCCTAGTGATGGCTGGGATGGCTACAGCTGCTCTGCTGGGCACACAGCGACTCAGATCCCAGCATCTGCCCCATCCCACCCCATATCCCATCCCTGAACTCTGGTGCTTGTTTTTGCACATGTATGGACATAACACTGCTGCATGTTTTTAACTGTGTGCTATTGGACTTAGCAGAAAATCCATTCTTGAAATCAAGCCGCTACACAGCTAAACATTACCAAAATCCATCAGGTAAAACTTATTAGACCACTTTTATCTCAGATGACACAAAATACTCATTATGTAATCCTGCCTTCCTTGGGAATCTGTCCTGCCTGAAACCACCCTGAAAAGACACCAGTATCACACAATGACATTAAACTTCTTCAATGTCTCTTTCAAGTACAAGCTGACAAAGCTATTCATAAATTAGTAAATAGCCCAAGGTGAGCAGAAAGATTTCTCATGAAACCTGAGCAGTAATGCAATATTACTGTTCCTGGATCCTTTGCCATTTTATCATCCGCTAGTAATTCTCCCAAGGGTAATGTCAAGGATCCTCTTAACTGTACTGTTTGCCCACCTCTGCATGGTAATGATAAAAATATTGATTTTCACATTTGTGACTCAGATGCAATTTGACACAAGAAGTCCAAATTATTTCCCCCTTGCAGCGCATCAGCAATCACAAGCACAGAGAGCTTCACGCACATCAAAATGAAGCAGCTTCATTAATACATGACACTGGAAACAATGCTTCATTTGCCCTGTACTTTTCAAAATGAAGGCCTGGTCCAGCAGCAGATTTTAATGCAAGTTGTGGAGGGGATAAGAGAATGGTTTGGAAGACAGGTCTGCCTTGGGCAGGGACATCTTCACCTCGACAGGATGGGTCTGAAGAGCAGCAGCTGCAGGGTGAGATTTGCCTCGGGTATGAGCTGACACCAAGGAGAATCCCACCTTTCCTTGAGAATCCTGACAAATGGAACACCCCACCACCTTTGGAAACCCTCAGATCCTCTCCAGGTCCTGCTGGAGTGAAGTTCGATAATTCCCATCCTGCATGTGACAATAAGGAAAATGTGGCTTTCAGTCTCAGACAAAGTTTGGAAATTTTGACCTTCAGGCTTACACCATGAGTAGCCACCAGCAATATCCCAGCCCTCCTCCCTCACTTCATCTCACTGCAAAGCTGTGGCACAACTCATCTCTCCACCACCCAAAGCTAAACCCCATATGGTGACCAGACTGCCCTGTGCCAGTGCCTGAAGACATCCAGCTTCCAGCATGGCATTAAGGGAGGCTGTATGAACCATTTCAGAAGGGGCATCGCTTGACCAGGATGCCCATGGAGAAGGGAGCCTTTTCACTTTGAAAAGAGAGAAGTTTTAACTGTGAGAGAATTCAGCACAGGGGGATTCATCCCAGGGCTGCGAACCCTTTAGTTCCACCCCACCCCAGACTGTCCTGCCTCTGTGAGTTTCTTGTATTTATTTTTTTTTAATGTGAACCTGAAACAGTTCTTCAGTGTTAGAATGAGCAGGGAATCAGCAAAAAGAATAAGACCTACTGGCCTTAGAATAGCAGTTTATTGTTAATTGTTTGATACAATTCATTTTCGGATATGATTACAGAAATCACACTTTGATGCACAATAGCAAATGAGCCCACTAATAGGGCAAAAGGAGGTAGATTTTTTTCTGGGAGATAAGCACTTTCCTAAGCAACACCTACCCTGAGGATCATATTTATACAACTATTTCAACAAACAAGACCTTTGAAAGTCTGCTATAATCCATTAATAAGAAAAGATCAAAGAAACTAATAGGAAGGCCGGGATGCAATCAAAATATTTGATCAGTGAGCCGTTTTGTATCCAAGCCATAAACTCAAGGGCATTTCAGTGGAAGCTGTGGGAGGAGAAGCTGCTGTGAGCACCTGGAGATTATGTGGTCATGGCAGATGGAGCCCCTTAGGGGAATCCTCACACCCCACTGCCATCCCTGCATCCCTCCCTGCACAGGACACCAGCAGCACCCACCATCCCAGCTTCCCATCATTTTCAGTGCAGCTATATTAAACAACCAAGGGTGGAAATTGTACTTGTTCTCCTAAATCCCACCACCTCCCCCGCTAAAGTTAAATATTTGGCCTTTGGTTTAAACTAAATGGATTTTTGTTTTTCCTTTCAGAGCGGTCTCACGATCTCCGTGTGACCCCGGTGGGAGGACAGAGGGAGGCAGGGAGACCCCACCGTGCACTCAGAACACTGCCAGAGCCCAGGGAGTGTCAGCCCACTCAGTAGCAGAGATGGGTGTAGTAAACTTTTAAATACTTCCTTTCCCCCTTTCTTTAAGGAAAAAAGAATAAGGAAAAAGATACTGATATGTTCTGATTTCCTCCTCACACCCTTCTTTTTTAAATACATACTTAGCAAACATTAAACAACTACATATTTGGATGCAACTCAAGCTAAACAATAGCTTTGATAGTTTAATTTTGGAAAGAAAAAAAGGAAATTCTCACTTTCTTGAAAGGCTTTACTTTTACTTATTTGTATATTCCCTAGGTTATCAGCACATTTCCCTTTGCTTTTCTGAGAGCAATATACATGTCCTTGTAACCAGAGAAGTATGGGAAATTCTGGAAACATCCAACTGTGTATAAACACTTAAGAGTTCAGACACTCTAATACAAAACAAGTACCTCTCTGAAACAAACATCTCCAGATGTTTTAACGTATTTATATATATATATATATATATATATATATAAGATGTGACTCAGGCACAGAAAGCCAAAAGAATGTTCTCATTTCCTGAGATTGGCCAAGAAAAAGGAAAAAAAATGTGAATGAAGGAACAAAGACTCAAAAGTCAGCTTTTTCTTAACAGCAGCAGCTTTAAAATGCTCCATTTCAAATCTTTTTTCATATAATCAGAATATTGCCTCTCTCTTGCAACTGCATAGACTCACAAAAGGAAGCACAGAAAGGAGAAAAAAAATGTTTTCTGGGTTGTTTAAAGTACTACAGAAATGTCTCATTAGAGAAGTGCCTGTCCTTTTTTCAGTTCCAGTGAAGCTGATCGACACCTCCCAACAAGCCCCTCTCCCCCAGCCTGGGACACAGGGGCTGAGAAAAAGCCAGCAGCTCTCTGTGTCTTCATGGAGAGCTCAGCCTGCCAGAGCTCACAGCAGATCTTGTTCCATTTTTTTTCTGACAGTACAAGCGGGTACAAACAGCTTCCAGTTCCTCTGGGACCTGAAAGCAATGGGTGAAGAAAGCCCATGGGCATCTCCAGATCATGAAGTCTCATCATAGCAACAAACATCAGGAAGATTTAAACAGGCATCAAGATGTGTCACTGTTCTCTGTACCCTTTCTAACCATAAACTACATGTCAGGAGGGTAGGACACGAGATTTCCTTCCTCTGAGTCCTTTGAAGGTGAATTTCCGCAAACCAATTCAGTGAGAACTGTGACAAAACCACTGCTGGGGTGGTTTCCCTTCAGACAGAGCAGTAGGAGGGGACAGCGAGCTGCAGAGAGAACAAACCCAAGTGCACTTCCCACAGCAGAAAGCAAAATTGCCCAGACAATCCTTCCACAACACCTGCAGGCAGGTGGGTGATCCTTCTTCCAGTGCAAGAGAGCATGGAGTCCATGGAGTCCCAACCCTGACACCGCACCCAGGGCAGCCACAAGCAGTCCCCAGACCCAGCCCAGCCCACCACCAAACACTGCTCCCTCCTTCTTCAAATCCCCAACACCTTGTCACAGAACTCCACTTTTCACACTGCTCTCTGCCAAAATGGGTATTGCCACCTTTCCCAAGTTCTTTCCTATGGACATCACTACCACCCACAAGATCAAGGATTGATACAGACTGAGACAAACTCAGTTTTAAATCTATGTATCTACCAATCTCCCTCACCACAGGTTTTCAGCTGGCTCAGGTCCATGGTGCTGGCACTAGAAATGTTGGGGGACAGGAATGTGTGGGTCACCCCAGGCGGCTGTAGCACAAGCACATGCTTAATTAAACATCTCTGTAACCATCACTGCCCATGGGAAGAGCAGCTGCCCTGGCATGGCCCATAGATGATCTGTCCTGAAGCATAACACTGGCCAGAGATGGGTCTGGGATTCAGCCATTGCCAAGTGAATCTCAGCCCACTTACAGCAGACCCCAGCAAAAATAAGTTACTTAATACAGCACACATGTCCGTTTCTCTGCCATGAAACACAAGTCTGTCCTGCTACTAACACAGTTCAGAAGAGCACACATGCAAAGCTCAGCAATATGTGCCTATGTGCAAGCATTTCCTCAGGAAAGCCAGAGGGTTCTGCAAGCAGAGGCTGCTGTGCCAATTCAGCCTTGACTCCGCAGGGCCTTCCCCAGCAGTGCTGGTGGCGCCCTGCTCCCCTGCCTGCCAAGAGGGTTCTGCATTCCCAAATGAGAGGTGCAGTGTGCCAGGAGACACCAAAGGAGGGCTCGGGGATGCTCTGTTCTGCGAGGCAGGAGGCTGGCAGCCAGTTCCTTGCCCTGGCCAGGCAGCACCCAGCCCCAGTGGGGATGGCCATGCCTCCATAAGAGAGTCCTTGCAAAGTATCAAGGTCCCTTTTTTCCCTCCCAGGGTGGATTTGAAACTAATTCTCTGCGCGGTTCCCTCTCCCCACATCAATCCCACAGCTGCTGAATGTCAGTGTGGGCTCTGGACTAAAGCCAGTTTGCCATGTCGCTGCCTCCCAAATATTTCCAGGCATTACTGCACTGCTTTGCTGTGGTCTTCCCCAGTGCCCCCAACTATAATGAAACAACATATTAATACAGAAAACCCTTTTAATTTTGAGCACAGCAGCTACTCCATGCTGTTCTGGCCACCCAGGAAATGTCCTTAAAGTCATTACAATGCCTTAGCTCCCCAGATGATCCACATCAATTCCCCACCCATGATGCAAGAAATATCCCTCCCCTGGTTTTAACTCTACTCTTCACACCAGTTTATGTTTCACTCAGACAACACCCACCAGTGTGTTCTCAGTTCTTCAAACTATTTAATACGACTAGGGTTTGAAGCAACCCTAAATCCACATGATTAAGGACCCACCTTCTCACTGAATTCTACAGAAGTGGCTGGTGAGGTTTTTAATAAATCAAAAAGCGATGAAAGAAAGGACATCCAAGCTGGAATTCAAGAACTTCTTATTTAACATATAAAAAAAAGCAATCAATATGAAAAATGCAGAGCATAAAACCTCCTCCTGGGTGCCAACCATGTTGTAATGCTATTTTTCATGCACTATAGGGTGCTCCAGACTATGCCATTTTGGCAGAGGAACATGGTTTCAGGCTGTAGAGGAGGTCCACTTTGTCCATATTTTGTCACTGGCCACACTATCAGCTTCTGGCATCCTGCATATTGCTGACAGCCTCCAGATGCTGAGACAAATTCAGCAAACTGTTTGACATAAAGAGCTGCTATGGTACACAAAACCATAGTAATTACAAGGAAATTACAGTATTCTGATTTTTTCCCCCCTGCTTCTATCTGCTTAAAAAACAGAAGTCAGCATTTTCATAAAGACTTACACACCACAGGAAGGAAAATGCTGAAATGATTGCAAAGAAGCATCCTAATTGGAAGAAAAATATTAACCCCAGGGCACAGTCCCCTGCTACATTTTCCCTAATTGCCAGACTGAATGAGGGCCTTTCACCCTTTCTGCCCCAAGAGCAGCACTTGTGCACAGGCTGTTAGGGGTGACGTGCTCTGTAGCACATCCCAACACAACAAGCACAGCAGACCACGTACACGGCTGCTTGCTTCTCACCAGGCATAGCTTAGACAAGGGGAGGCTTTGGCTATCAAAATGTGACTGTCAGTTTCATTTTCCTTGTCATCAGCACTTGCCATCATGGGAAAACCTGACACGAGTAATTTCCCCACTGACTATCAAGCTGCTTTTAGCACAGCTAATAATTAAAGCTTCCCTGTATTGAAAAGTAATAAGAGATTGCATTATGCTACAGAGTGAAAAACTTTTGAACTGGGCTTTGGAGGAGAACAAAGCACAGACAAATCAGGATGTGTAACCTGACACACAGCATGAAGCCACAATTGCAGGAGCTGAAAACATTGCCTTAAGTGCTCCAATAATAAATATTTCACTGCAACTTGAAAAAGAATTTGTTAACTGTGCAAACCACCCTCTGTATATTGCAGACCATTAATGGTTCCCCTGCAGTAATTGTATGAAACAAGTTCTAAGAAAAAGACCTGCACACTACAACTGAGACTAAACTACAGCACCACATTTAGCTTCTTATTTAGAATCCCCTATCAGAGCCAGTAACACCATGAAGTGCCCCCGTTTTTCAGCTTCACAGTCTACAGTGGAATAAGAACTGTAAATCCAATGAGTCTGTACTAGTTTTTCAAGTGGAGTTATGCTTGGAGTAAAGAGGACCTGGCTTTTTCCAGTATTTTGCTGCATACTGGCCTGTATTTCTTGCTACAAAGAAAAACTCTGTTTGTTCTAGGAAACTACAAAAGCTTAAGATAATAATGGCTCTGAATGGAGAAGCCAATGTTTTCCTCTGAACCACATATGAAACTTATTCCAATGATAACACATCAAGATGAGTTCAGCACAACCAGCGGGAAAAGCAGCCCACAAAACTCAGAGGACATTTATAAAGCAAGCAGGCATTGCCACAAGGAGCTATCAGCCCCAGGCAGCACACCAAGCAATGCTGAGCAGCCCACCCAGCATCGACCCTCTGCACATCCCTCCTTACCCAAATCCCTCTCTTCCAGGACAGAGTCTGGTCTCCCAGCGTGATTCTGAGTGAGAAAGCTGTGCCTCAGTAAGCACTGTGCAAGTGACAGCACCAGCCTCCAAGTTCCTCTAGTTGCAAAACAAAAGCCACAGGAGTGGCTCAAGTTCAAAATGCCTCCATAAAACAAAGGGAGAGGGAAAAAAAAATTAAAAAGAAGAGTATTTCTTTGCACATACCTGCTGACCAGATGTCTGCTGCTTTTCCGTGCACTAAATCTAGAGAGACCTCAGATCAATGTTTCCTTTTTTGTTTTCTTCACCAAAACTCAGATCACTTAAACTCTCTAAATCAGACCCAAACATCAAGATACAAAACCCTTTGGGAATTTCAGCTTGTGGAGGCCTTTCAGATCACTTTACATTTTGTCAAAAAGTAGGTTTGAATGAAATATTCACATTTTTAGTGGGTTTTCTAAATCCAAAGAATCAGAACAAGAAAACACACTCATTTTTAATTTTCCCTCCTTGTATTTTACAAAATCTAAATACATTTTCCAAGAGCCCCATCCCTTTGTTTTGATTTCAGTGGACTGGAATTGTCTATAGAAAGCCCCCTCTGAAGGAGCTGACTCCACAGCCTCTTGACACTGTGCCACCCTGCCAGATGAGCAGCCCTGCTGTCCAGGCCAGCACCTCCCTCTGCTCCCTCGAGCCAAGCCTCTGTGACAGTGAAGCACACAGCACCTCCACTTCCCTGATCACAGCACAGTCCCTTGTCCTCCATACACCCATTCACCCCAAACGAACAGTGAGAGGAACAGAGGAAGCCAGCCAGTTTAGCCAAGGGGCCCCACGTCCAGCCTTTACTGGGCAAACAGTTTTTATGTAGGGCACACCAGCAGCAGCAGCACTCCAGGCTGACTCTCAGCCACGGGAGCATTTGCTTGGCCAGGAGGCAGCATGATTGCTCCTGCTGCTGTGAAAGGATGCTTGAGCCACCAGCTGTACCCTGGATGGCTCTGCTGCCACCAGTGTTTCCCAGGGAGTGCTGGCCAGGCTCATGCTGCTGCAGGTAACCTCCCTGCTACTCCACCTCTGCAAGTTTCTGCAGGCGAGGGCTCTAGTCTGACTTTGTCCCAAAATCTCACACCGTGCCAGGGGTGTAGCTTAGCTCATATCCTCGGAAGCGTGTACCAGCAGGGCAGCTGGCCCGCTCCCTGACAACTTCAGCAGAACAGATGCCAAATATGCAATTGCTCTGTTTACCTGGCCAGAGAGGCGGCTCAGCCCCAGCACCTGTGTGGGGCCGAAAGACACAGCACAGACTGACGCTGGCAGCACAAATACTGACAACTGGCCACTTTCAGGAATGCAGAAAGAATCCTGGCCTGGATTCTACCACCCACTATGAAAAGCAAGTGGCTGTTGGAACATCTGAAGAAAAAACAGTCACCCACAGTACATATGGACACCTGAATCACATTATCATGTTTTTCTAAGCATGTGGCTGCACTGCAGCTGGAGCGAGAGCTGGTCAAGGCTGGTGAGATCCTGCCCAGGACATCAGAGCACTGACCCTGGGAGCAGAGCTGGCTCACCTCGCTCAGGATGGCACCTGTGTAGCCCAAACTCAGCCTGACTTTGCAACTGACACGGTTTTTCTCCAAAGGTATGGCAGAGAGCTGGAGGAGCCTGCAGGAGAAGTCGGGCGCGGGAAAGATAAGGCAGTCCTTAGACAGGCTAAAGTTTGTGTGCCAGCAGCCGTCCTATACCTGCAGTCCAAGGCAGTCACAAAATCAGTCTTTGTCCTTCCCTCAGCTCTAGGTTTTGACCTATTAGCACAACACTTTGCCAAGTGCTTTAATTAGGGCCATTTCTTCCCAAGAAATAACTGCACAGGACGAGGCTTTGAAACGCTGAGCAATGAGCAGAACAGCCTTTGCTTTCCGTAGTCCACCCCATTAACCCGTCCCCAAGACAGACTACTCGCTAATTGTGTGATATGCACAAAACATCACGAATCTCACCACATCCACACCCGAGGTTATTTAGTGTGATGCTTTTAACAGAGCCACCACCCGGGCAGGGCGCCTTTTAACGCACTGGGCATCAGAGGCGCTCACGCCGCTGCTGGGACGTGCGAGCCGCAGGTCTGGGTGTTTTTCCCGATCGTGCAACGAGGGCACAGGGCCCGCCCCAGCGCTCCGAGCGAGCGCCGAACGCCGAGGAGGGATTGCGGAGAGAAGGGAATTCCTGCACTGCCCCTCGCTGCGGCTGCCGGGACGGGCAAAGTTTGCCCGTGGAACGCACACTTCACAGAGGGAGCGGCAGGGACACCCTGCACGGCTGCGGGCCCCCCGTCCCCTGGGCGGGACCCCAGCCCGACCCCGCCGGCGCCCGGGCAGCAGCGGGAACGCGCCTTTCCCGGGCAGCAGCCGGTGACAGCGGCCCGGTCGAGACAAAGCGCCGCCCTCGGCAGCCGCCAGCCGCGGGAGGCGGGACGGGACGGCGCGGGCGGCCCCTGCGCCTCTCCTACCTGTTACAGTTGATCCCCGCCGCCGCCGCCGCCACCCCCAGCATCCCGGCGGCCGCCGCTGCCGCCGCTCCCGCCAAGCGCTCCCCACCGGCGGCGGGCGGGGCCTCGCCGGCCGCGGTAATGGCGCTGGGGGCCCCGCCGGCCCCGCCCGCCGCCAGGGGGCGCGCTCCGCCCGCGCCGCGCCCCGCCCGCTGCGCCCCCGCGCGGGGAGAGAGGGAAGGGCACCGGCGGGAGGTGGGATCGCGCTGCCCCGGCCGGGGAAGAGGGCAGGCACCGCCGGGACATGGGATCCCACTGCTCCCGGCCGGGAAAGAGGGCAGGCACCGCCGGGACATGGGATCCCACTGCTCCCGGCCGGGAGAGAGGGCAGGCACCGCCGGGACATGGGGTCCCACTGCTCCCGGCCGGGAGAGAGGGCAGGCACCGCCGGGACATGGGGTCCCACCGCCGGGACATGGGATCCCACCGCTCCCGGCCGGGAAAGAGGGCAGGCACCGCCGGGACATGGGGTCCCACCGCTCCCGGCCGGGAAAGAGGGCAGGCACCGCCGGGAAATTGGGTCCCACCGCTCCCGGCCGGGAGAGAGGGCAGGCACCGCCGGGACATGGGGTCCCACTGCTCCCGGCCGGGAGAGAGGGCAGGCACCGCCGGGAAATGGGGTCCCACCGCTCCTGGCCGGGAAAGAGGGCAGGCACCGCCGGGACATGGGATCACACCGCTCCCGGCCGGGAGAGAGGGCAGGCACCGCCGGGACATGGGATCTCCCTGCCCTCCCCGAGAAGCGGACCGGAGTCACTGCCCAGAGCTGGGATCCCCCTGTCCCTCCCATGTGTTTCCCGCTGGACCCGCGGGAGGCATCGTTCGCCTCCTCTGTCCGCCCTGCGGGAGATGCTGGGGCCGGAGCGCCCCGCAGTTATGTGAAATAGGTGCCTCCTCGGAGCGGCTGGTGCTGGTTTCGTGTTTTTCGGCTTTTTTTCTTTGTTTTTTCTTTTTTTTTTTTTTTTTTCCCCAGAACCGAAAATTGCTGTCAAAACAATTCCAAGTATTTTCACTGTTTCCTACACGTGGTTGGGTAGTGCAGGATAATTTGTAGCAAGAAAGCTCTCGCCACACCTTGGAGTGCCAAATATACTTAGGTGAGTTTTGCTGGAGCCAGAGTCCGGTTTAGATCAACATTATTTAAGAATGCAACAGCGTTAATAAGCAACGGTGTGGGGAAAGGCTAGCACCTCGCTAAGGCTCAGAAATGTATAAAGTAAATGTAAGAAAGTTACCTCCAACAGTGCCAAACCTTCCACTTCACTCGGAGAGAAGCGACCTCATTCCAAATCAGGGGAGGTTCAAAGGCAGACTGTGGATAAATGAAAGGAGCATAACAGAAAAGGTGATATTATTGAGCTGTCTGTATCACCACCTATTGCTGTCCTTAAAATCAGAACAAGGAAGTGGCGGGTTGGAATGAAAAATGCAAATATTTGCCTGCCAGGATTAAGGAATTATCTATATGGCTCCAAGAAGACAGCCCAAAGGAATGTGTTAAGCCAGTGAAGATCAGCATAGACAGGGATGAGTGAGCACAGATCAGAAAGAACAATTCAAACATGGAGCACCTCCACTTTGGTATCCATCAGAACCAGGAAAAGAATGTAATTTTTGGGGATTATGATGCACAAAAGGTATTTGATGGCAGTGCCAGAAGCATGGTTCTAGAGAGGACCACAGCTGTAGAAACACAGACTGTCTGTAGTACTTTTGTTTGTTTATTTGTTATTTTTTTCCTTGGCAGGGTTCATTTTTGCTTGCCAAGATGAGGAATCAAACACAGCAAGACTTTAGCATCACAGAGAATACATTTCTGCAATAAAGAGGAAAATAGTGTATATGGCTGAAAAGGGAAGGGATGATATGCCAGAAGAGGGGGATGTGATCCTTCTCCTTTACTCTGCACTGCTCAAGCCACACCTGGGGGGCTGAGCCCAGTTCTGGGCTTCCCAGTACAAGAGAGACATGGAAAAAGCCCATCAAATGGTCACTAATATTTTTTAGAGACTAGAGTACCTCTCCTGTGAGGAGAGACAGAGAGCTAGGACTGCTCAGCCCAAAGAAGAGAAGGCTCAGAGACATCTTACCAATTCATAAAAATATCTGAAAAGAGAGGGTGAAAGGAGGACAAAGCCATTATCTTTTCAGTGGAATCCAGCAACAGGAACAGAGGCAGGGGGAACAGACTGAAATATAGGAGGTTCCCTCTGAACATCAGGGAAATTTTTGCTGTGAGAGTGAGTGAACACTGGCAGAGGTTGTCTGTGGAGGCTGTGGATTCTCCACCCTTGAAGGTACTCCACAGACATCCAGATGTGATCCTGGGAACCTGGTTGTAGGTAGCCATGCTTGAACAGAGAGGTTGGACAAGTGACCCCCAGAGCTACCTGCCAACCTCAACCATGGCGTGATTATGTTGAAAAACCAATCACACCACCCCTCCTCAATTAAAAAAAACAAAACAAAACCCACAAAATAACCAAACCCAACCCCAAAACACCCACCCATTTTCATGAGTCTATCAGCAAAGCTTCCTTATATCACCTAAAGAAGTAAGTACTCATTCTGTGCCAGCTGAAGGTAATACAACCCTTTTGTTTTTTTCTAATCTGCTTTGGGCAGTCTGCCATTACTTGTAGGCAGCTTCATGAATGTCTTTAATTAACCTCAGCTTGTGTGCAAGGATTTTAGGGTCTCTCTCATTGCTGATCCTGCTGGGGAGCTGTGTGAGGTGGCTGTCCCTGGTCAGCACCTCTGACCAGCCCAGCCTGACAGGGCAGGGAGGTGGCTGGGCAGGTGTGCAACTAGCAGGGCCGCAAACTGCAAACCAGTAAATTCTGGAAATTATTAACAGGCAGTGCCAGCCAACAAGCGCAGCCGGTGTGGTGCTTCCTTTGGAGGGCACTTTAATGGATTTAACAGCGAGTGAATTGCATCATGTACAGTTTTCCAGGGCTTTTAAATATGAAATCCCTAAAGCCTGGTCTGCTAGCAATATAATCTCAAAGTAGCAAAGGCATTCTCATAGAGAGTGGGAGAGCCTTCCCCAAACATGTTCAAATGCCAAACACTAAGTACTAGCAGCTTTTGGAAACACTAAGTACCAAGAAAAGCCAGGAATTCAGTTTCACAGTTTCCCTCCCCAGGCTGTCTGCACTTTGCAGCAAATTTGCGCCTCGGGGCTGATTTAAATTTTTGTTTTGTCTTTCTTTACAACAGAAATAACAATTCTTAATTGTTATTAATTATCCATTACATAGTATTAGACCATGCTGGCATTCTAATTAACTTGTAAAATTCAGTCCAGAATACTCAAGCAAGTAATTTAATAGGATTCACAAAACACACACCACAGACTCGTAAGGAGATCATTCCTTCCATTCCAGTGTAATGCAGCCAATGACGATTTTCTTCCTATGCAGTTTAAAGAAAATATGGTATTCTGCCTACTTATTTCAGCTTACAAACCCATCACAAAGTTTAACATTCTGCTGCTAATGCACTTGGCATCAGGTACAGAAGTGCTATTATCCCCAGCAGGCAAGTCAGGAAATAGAGACAGAGACGCTGAAATTAAATTCACAAAGGAAGCATGTGGCAAAGCAGGGAATTTGGACTCCATGTCTCCAGACCAGCATATTAATCACAAAATTAATGCTGTTTTTTTTACTCTCATCTCTCCCTTTGAGACCAGAGTAAAATGCATATGCCTACTTAAAAGACCAGTTTTAAGTAGGCATATGCTTTTGATATTCTGTTTCCAGACTACTTTACATTTTCCATCACTGTTGAAATGATGCAGTACAAACTTACTGTACTGCAGTTGGCAGTGACACTTCAGTGACATGGACTCAGCAGTGCCAGGTTAACAACTGGATGCTTTGATCTTTGAGGTCTTCTTCAACCTAAATGATTCTGTCACTCTAAAGTGACAGCACAGAGCCTTTACCTATTCAGAGCTAAATGCATGATCAGCTTTGCTGACATTGAACAAGCATTATTGGCCATTATTGTAGGCCTGGGGAAGAAGTGAGAAAGGAAGGGTTATTGAGGACAGATGATGAGGCAGCTGCTTGGTCAAAGAATTTGACTGCCTGTCTCCAATCACAAATATCAGCACCTTTACATCAAGTTCTTTTTCTGGAAATGAAAAAGTATTTTGTAAGTAACTTCTGACTGTGGTATTTGCTCGAGCTTTTGCTTTCTTCCAACTTCACGCAACTGCAGATGGTAGATTCATAAAATGGTTTGTGTGGTAAGGGACCTTAAAAATCATGTAGTTCCAACCCCCCTGCCACAGGCAGGGATGTCCTGTACTAGACCAGGTTACTGAGAGCCCCATCCAACCTGGCTTTGAATACTTCAAGGGATGGGACATCCACAGCTTTTCTGGGCAACTGTTCCAGGGCCTCACCACCCTCACAGTAAAGAATTTATTTCTAATATCCAATCTAAGCCTATTCTGACTCTGAGAGACTGTTAGCAGAGCAGCCCCACGATTGTTTACCTTAATATAATCAATGGAATTTAATTGTAAACTGTGTCAGTGTGCATGTCACACCTCCAAAGCTATGAAGCTAAAGCAACAGGGATGGAAACTTTGACCATGTAAGTAGGAATAATTTTTAAACATGGTGTGTCTAGCTAAATATTCTTAGCAAAGCTGTTAATGAATTAATGGGCGAAAAATTATTTAGGTTTCACATTTTTGTTCATTATTAACTCCACTAATCAATTGAATAAATAAGTTTTGACCACTATTTGATATCACTAAAAAACATTGCTATTATTAAAAAAAAAAGTAGTTTGCTCAGAACACCAGAAGACATTTTAGTGATCATTCTGACATCCATATGAAAGAAGTCAGATTTCTGCTTCATGCTTTTTAGACACACCTAGTATATTTGGCATCACTTTTTCTTGGAAGACGGAAGGAGACTGCAAAACCAAGGATATAAATTTTATTGATCAATCTCAAACTTCTGGAAAAATGATCAATAAAATTCCATATTTAGCAGCATAAATTTCTGCTTCATGACAAGATCAGTACTTGTGCAGACACAAATGGCCAACGTAGAAACTTACAGCAGCACCACAAAACAGGTACTTTAAGAAATAATGACTCTTGGAGATCATGGTATTACTCTCACATTTTTTATAGTAAAAGTGTGTAATTTTTCTATTTCAAGATTTTGTCACTCCAATTCCCATCTTTCCCAGAATGTTATAAACCTATCCTTAGCTTTTCTGCATTTTCTGAAAATCCTCTTCCTGCAAGATTTCCACTACTCCCCACCACTGCAATCAACTGGTTTAACCAGTTTCCAAGAGAAAGGCTGGTGGGTAGTCAGGGCAGGGACAGAGAGCTGCCACGTCAGCAACAGGAACTGTTTAGGGTTTTATCACCACCATCTGCTTTTCTCCCTGTTGCAGAGGCTGCAGCCCTCTGCCCCTGGAGCAGAGGGAGCACCTACCTGGTCCCTTGCAAAGGTGGGCAGCTTCACCTGGATTGCTACAGCTGCAGGTTTAAGCCAATGCTGTGACTGGATGTGAGAGGAACATTAACTAGTCTGTATAAATATGTGTATGCTAAAGCCAAAATGATGCGATTGGCCTTCTTCCTTGGCAAGAGTAATGCTGAGCATCAGCAACTTAACTCCGCAAAGGGGAGTAATAACAGTAAACCAGCATTTAGGTAGAAGCCTTTTTCTGAAGCTCTGTAATGGTTTCTGTGCTTTTTATTTTTGAGATGCTCTGCATGCTGCAAAGGGCAAGAGAGCCAAGAGCTAATATGTACCTCCCCTCTGGAAACAGCCTGAGTGTTCTCAGAACAAGCTTCAATTTTCAGGCACTGAAACTATAAACCCCACTTAAATCCTCTGCTTGTACAGAGCTGCTATCCAGTGTCTATCAATTTAAAACACTTTCAAAGGCTGCTCTGGGAGGACTGGGACTGTGCCCATGCCCAAAAGAGCACACTGTTTTTGACACTAATTACATTTACCTTGGATTCTTAAGAAGCCTTTAGGCTGACAGCATTAAAAAAAAAAAAATTGCCAATACCAAGGCACGCTGATTTGTTGGAGCAGTAACTGATCATTTCCATACTTGTTTTACTATTCTCAATCTTCACTATTCAATCCAGCCTGAATCTTCAGAATGAGCCTGAGAAACACAGGACAGGAAGCAAAGGAAAGATGTTCCTGAATCTAAGATGCATCTTCTCATCCTTTCAGAACCATATGATAAATTTTAATCAAATTCATTTAAAAAGTGGTCAGATTATTATTTCCCTTCCCCATAGCATATATAAACTTATGTGAAAGCTGTTAGAAGCTGACTGCAGGTATCAGGCTCTCTTTTTTGACCCTTAGATCCGTTTATTATGTCTTCTTTTCACGGCTTATGATCCCCTCTCTGACCATGTATTTGTGTAATAAGCATGATCTAAGAAAAATGGTTGGCAAGAAAATAAACACACCAAACCCTTGCTTTAATCAAACCAAGCATCTCTTCATCCACTGAGCTTGTAATCTTTGCACTAGGACAATTACGCAGATAAAGAAAAATTATCACAGCCTATTAGGGAAGAGGTAATGATGGCCATTTCAAAGTTGAGTGCAATTAGAAATGCATGCTGATTTATAAGGTAGTTAGTACTCAAACACACTAAGTGCAATCCTGCTAACAAGGCCATTAACAGCTTCTGCAACCCTCCTCTCCTTCATGTCTAATATTGTCAGATTGCTGGTGACAATTAACACATTTGAAGTAATTTATATGAACTTTTAAATTTTTTTTTTTAAAACCCTAGAACAAACCAATTTTTCTGTTCACCCAGAAGAATCCATTGCTGTAGTTGCCTTCCAAAGTACAGGCTGTGTATACCACATCAGATCCATAAAATCTCTTCAATACAATGGTAGACAGTCCTTGTTTTCTACCTTGCACCTGAGTACCATTTTCTCAGATAAGAACAGGCATTTATGGAAAAAAAAGTCACTCTGTTGAGTAAAGGTGAATTTTATTGAAGTGAAGGCCACATGAAAAGGCCACCAAAAACATATTTCCAAACAAAATACTTATCTATCCAGACTAGCAATTCTGAAATTACTACAAATATATGTTTATCTCTTCATACATTTGGTTTCTCAGCTTGTGAGTGGAGACTGCTATTTGCAAGACTTCTAAAAGTGAGATATTTTCACAGTACCAACAATAGTACAACTAGCAGGTAGTTTAGGAGGTATTGGTGCACTGGGTGAAGCTAAGGCATAAGCCAAATGAAGCATGTATGTTTAATCTGGCTTCAAAGTCACTTAGTACAAAGTAAGGAGAATTTTTAGGCATTCCTCCCCAATTTCATAATAGATCATCTCTTATCACAGCAAACAGATGGAGGGAGATAGATGAAGAAGATTTAAATCTAGAAAATAATATAAGCCTGTATTCTCACAGTTCTACTTTGGGGAAGGAGAGTCATGAAAGAAAAAAAAGCAACCTTACTCTCCAGTGTATAATTTCTAACATGGTTCCCTTGGGCCATCCTGAACCCCACATTCAACTGGCCACATCTATACAACAGCCTGACAAGTTCTCATCTTCTTCCTGTCTTGCAGCTGGAGCACTTTTTGCTTGCACAGATGAGTCTCCCCTCCAGACAAAGGGAAAATGAAAGACATAAAACAGCGTTAGAGAGCTGAAAATTCAGCCACAGTGCAGGTTTGGGAACGCTGGATCACTCCTATTTTTGGTTTTTACTTAATATATAATCTGTATAGTGACAGCAGAATTACTATTATTATTATTATTATTTTCATTATTATGCTCTCCTAATGCTTGGGCTGAAGGAAGGCTGTTAAAAGATAAAAAATGGTCCTAAGCTCATAAACATTTTGGGCAAGGCTGATATTTCCTGTGAAACATTCTAATAAATGTGGCACTGTAAAGAAAACAAAAGGAACCAGAAAGCAAAGTCAGCACAGTGCTCTTCCAAAAAGAGCACCACACTATACTAAGAAGCAGCAGTCCTAGTTAAAACTTTAAACTGTTTCTTGAAAGCAAATCACAGCTACAATGCTGTACATTAAAATGCAAATATCTGACATATGAAAAGTTCTCTATGCAAAATAATCCTGTTTCCAGTTCACATTCTTCTGTGCCATTTACTCAATTCTTTTAAACTTTATTTTCTTACAGTCAGTTTACTGCCATATAGGTAAGTTCTGGCAATCTCAGCAACAGAAAACAGTTTAGTAACAATTATTAAAATATTTTTATACTTATTAAGATCTCTATCTTTCATTGTAAAAAAAATATATTAATGCAAGTTGTTCACTCCATTCATAAGTACGGTACTCAAGTTTTACTAAAAACAGTGAGCATGCAGCTCAGACTTGAAAGAAGTGAATAAGCAACTGGTATTTCATACAGCCAGTGATATATGTTACTTGCACACCTTTATTCACAGCTTACAATGTTCAATAATTTACAGTTCTGAAATATGTGCATTTTAAGAGGAACTTGTCACAGCTCTTAAGCAGTAGCAGAGACTAAATCAGGTCAGCAGCAAACGGAGTGTGAACTGAGTGAGACAAAGCCATTCCCTTCTACTCATGTGCTTCCATTGTTAAAGTCACAGCAGGAAGATGACTAGCACTTATTTTTATACATGTTTTAAATCTCTCCTGTTGCTGTTTTGGCATTCTTCTGAGTGACGTTACCAAATCCAGCTGAATAAGGAGTTGGAATCCAGCATCCGAGATCTGGTCCAAATCATTCCATAGGCAAATGCAGAAAGCCTAAACACAGCCTCCTGCTTGCTACCTACAGACACCTAAAAGACTTGTCCCTCACACTACTGTTGATCAGTTCTATGTTCTGAAAGTTCCCAGAGGATGTTTTCCCCAGCAGCACAAACCATAAAGGTTCCAGTTAAAATATATACTGGAAGGGAAGAAAATAGAAGTGCCTAAAACAGTGGAAAGGAATGAAAATACCTAAATAAAACCTGTTGGCTTTGTTGATTGTGTACTGAAATATATGTAACAAGCAAAAAATTAAACCAAAAGCAAACTCACTGAACAGTTTATTCTCAACATGTTGCCATTCAGCTGTTCATATGTTCAGATTACTCTCAGTCTGAAATAAGGCAATATTAAAGGAACAAGCATCTTTTCCTCAGAGCTAAGGTAGATAGGAAAGGAAGAGCCCTATTTAGTATTTGTATGGGTACCAGGGAAAGACTCTCTGTAAAACAACAGAGAATATGAAAATATGAGTGAAATAGACAGAAAGACTCTGGTTTAAACATAAGCAGGATTCAAACATGTGTATGATTTTTAAAACCTTACAAATAAATTAAGATGGAGAAAGGCATGATGGACTATATAAGGGAACAGACAACTGAAGGTAAAAAGAGGTGCTGTGTTGATAATAGAAGAAGAGATGGTAGAAATTTATTTTTCTTGGGAAAAACCTATAACATTCTGTTGAGTAACCTGGAACAGAGACCATCTCATCTGTGCAAATATCTGCGCAAACAATGTACACACACAGGTAATGGAGAGAATAAGATCTTCAATCATTAGAACATTTAAAAAATGCATCTATTGACAAAAGCGTCATTCTTTTCTCTCAAAAGTTGATGTTATGACCTGTGGGCTCAGATTCATTCTTTAGTGTCTTCACTATGACTAAGTCAGTGTGAGTAGTCTTGTCATCCAATTAGAGACATTGTTACAGTAATGGAACATTTTTTCCTGGTCTTTTCCACAAACTTCCACGCTCAGATTAAAAAACCCTAGCTTAAGCCCTTTGTCATAAAGCTTCAGCTCACTTAGGACCTCTGAGTCTTGGAGTACTATCCTAAGGCCTCCACTCCATAGATGCCATTAATCTCTGCTATAGTACCATGACCAAGTGTGACAAGCACTGTATTTCATACAGATTTTTGCACCCTCTACATTTTGTGAACTGTTGCCTTCATGTTCTGCAAAAGCAAAATAATTTAAGAAAGACAACAACTTTAAAGCAGAAAATGCCCTGGTTCTTAAATATCTTACATTTTGTAGCCTTCACAAGAGAGGAAATAATTTTAAATTTCTAAAATGTGCAGACAGTAACACTAACCATATAGATTAGCTAGCTGACAGTGATATGTGAAAGCAACTGTAAACACTTTTAAATGCTTAAAATCTAAACCTAGTTATTCCAGTTAATATAAGGTCAAACTTTTAAACTGATATCAAAAGAACTATCACAGGTTGACAAATTCTGTTTCCAAACTATTTGCAATGAATTTGTCACTTCTCATAGTTCTTATTATCTGTTTTAACATTTTCAGGAAAAATAGTTCACTGCTGCCAGAGCATAACATAGGACCATCTTTCAGAGCTACTGCAGGCTTCTTTCTTAGTGGAGTCTAAAAAACTGAAAAAAACCCACACAAAAATAAAATCCTGTAGTTCAATGATACAACACCAACAGATCTACAGTAAGATTTCTCAGTTTTGCAGCTGCGGAATGTTTTTAAAGATGCAGTGTTTCCACTGTTTTATCGAAGTCCTGACCAGCTGTGGAGGTACGAAGCCCACCCAGAAGGCCGTGAGGTACTCTCTTCTTCACCTGCAGGAGGAAGAAAAATATACTTGATATTATGTTAGACATTTATTATGTCAGACAGTACATCATTTAGTTACATATCCTTGCCTTCATCCTTTTTCAAATGCTGCCCTCAAGCTTGGCAAGAAAGGAATTCACTCTTGGGCTGCCATAGACATGGATTGTACCACCAAATCCACTTGACTTTGGGTACTTAAGAGTGTCTGAAAAAGGTAATTTATCACTGTTCTCCAGAAAAATCCAATCAGTCTTCATTAGAGGGCCAAAACAACATCAACATGCTTTTAACTTAACTTACATCTTGTTTTTCCAAATGCACAGCCTATCATGGGATGCAATACTTGAACACTTCCCTTTTTAATGTGATTTTGTTCACAAGTTTTAAGTTCTGATATGTACATGTGTTGCTTACTGTTTATATTAATTCTAAGATAAAGTATAAGTCAGTTGCTAATGAAGTACAAGAAGCTACAGTTATTGTCATTGAGAAGTGACAAACAATACCTTAAAGAGCATTTAAGAGAAAAAATGCTGCTGAAAGTGTCTCAAGCAGAAACAGAACACTACTGTACACAGAAATCCAGTGTTTATTTCTTGTAAATGCCTAACTATTTTATGTCCTTCCCTAGTTCCTTTATTTCTCCAATGAAGAGCGTATTTTAAGATATTTTTAAATGTATTATATTGAAACTAATATTAGATCTGCAGTACTGCCTTGAGAGGACCACTTGAGTTATCTGTTTAGAACATCTGCAAAGAAAATAATTCAACTATATAAACCTCTATTTTGACAATTTTTTTTAAACTCTATTCAAAACATGAACACACTAAAATTTTCAACTTACCATTGTCTTCCTAAAATGTGAATGTTTCAGAAGAAATTATATTTTATGTCAATTTTATGGTACTTGTTCTGTTTATTGAAAACCGAATAGTAACTTCCTGACAAAGAAAATGGTGTTATGACTGGTTCATTGGCATTATGATACTAAGTTTTGTTTTTTCTCAAAGGTCTACACAACAGACAGCACAGAACTATATCTTTCCCTTTTCACTTTTCCCCTTTTATGTGACAATATTTTGAACACCACCTACCTTGGGCAATTGCAACCAACTTCCCCTTCTCTTCAGGGCTGAGCTGCAACATGGTGTCTATAACTGGGAGCAGCCGTTCCTTCTCGCTTCCTGATTTCAGAAATATGAACTGCAGCAGAACATTCTTCAAGTATTCTAGATTAGCCACAGACTTTTCTCTCTCTTGATTTCTTTCCAATCTTCTTATTTCATTCTTAAGAAGCTGCAGATGAGAAAAAAAAAGTAATACTGCTTGCCTCACTTAATGAGTAATTGAACAAAGGTCTTTTAAAGAGCTAAAAAATTAATTGTACAGCTTGTTTCAAAAAGAATAATGCATGTTTAGCAACATATTCAGGACAAAAATGCAGTGAAAATAAAATATGTGATAATGTTGTAAGAAATATCTTATTAACTAAAAATACCCTTTTGGGATAAAATTTGTGCAGTATACAGATACAATATCAGTGTTAAAATAGTAGTAACAGTGGAACAGTTAAATAACTCAGAAATCTGATTATATTAATTTACAAGCATATTACAAAAGAAAGCTTAGTACATATACAAATGTCTTCAGAAAGCTCACTCATACATTAGTTCATGTGTCTTCTTTTAACAGCTAAAACAGGCTACAAGAACAGGAACCAGACAATGCTTTACTTGGGAATTTCTGCTTTTATGTAAGAGAAAATAGTACAGACTCTTTACTAAACATTAAACTTCCCAACTCAAGAAGTTTTTGTAGAAGCTTTTACTACTACACACTCCTCTCCCACTTCCCCTCAGCCAACTAGAAAATGTGGTGGAAAAAAATCCCAAAAAACTGAAGTATACTCTAGAAGCACTAATTAGACCTGTGGAATAAAAGGCCCTCCCAAATTAAGTTATACATCACCAAATTTTATACACTGGGATTTTCTGACAGATATTTGGTCTAAGAAAGACACCATGGAAATTAGAGCTGTCCTCACATCTCTTGTGTGTCTGCTAACCTTTATTTGTTCCATTAGGATTGCATTGGTTGCTTCTGATTCACGGAGTAATTCATTCAAGTGATCAGCACTCTTAGTTGTTGTGTTTAGTTTCTGTATCAGCTCATCCTTGCTGAGATCTGCTTGCCACTGAGATGGTTCTGCAATTAATTGGAAAAGAATACTAAGAGAAGGAAAAAGCACTTGCATCTACTTCATTACTAACTTAACATCAGAACTTGATTAATGCAGTTTCTTATGAACAGAATTCATGCAAAGTCACAGTGCAGACTTAACAGGCACCAGTGCTGCTGCTGCATGCTTATTTTCTGATCTATTTCTGTTTATATATTAGAAGGAGGCTGGCAAAATAGTGCTAGAGTACCTTGAGATACCTGGTTTAAACTTATACCTTATTTCCTACCCATAAATGGAGATTTTCGATATTTATCCATGAAGTATTCAGCAGACTTTTAAAACAGGATTATACACTACCATGTATTTTTCCGGTTTTTGGGGACTCCTAAAACATTACTTTTCATGCTGGATTTCACTTTCCTAGGAAAAAAAACTTATGAATAAAGTACTGTTCTAATAAGCCTCATTAAGATAAAGAGAAATTTTATCCTTTCACTAACAGGGTTAAATCAGCACTTAACCGTCCCTAGTCGAGACGTATCCAGAATACAAAAATTTCTGTAACAATTCACTGACTTGCTCACCCAATCTTTTCCCTTCAAAAGCTCAGAAATATGACGTCTTTAAATGACTAAAACCTGTAGAAATGTCCTACTGTAAGTCCTTAATCAATGACAAAACTCCTACAAAAGTTCAGGACAGTGTAAACTCAGGGGCACTTGACTAGACTTGTCTTGCATCTAAAAGCATGAAAACACAATGAGCTAAAATATTTTGAGGGCACGAACTTCTGCAACCTATGTAGGCAAGCACTCCTGACAGCCACGTCCTACCTACCAGGCTTTGCTTCTGGTGAGTTCAGCAGTTGCTCCAAGGACTGAACATAGGTGCTGGCTGAGGACACAGACTCTGTGTCTGTTGTTTCCATACCTTCTCCCTCTTCCCTAGCCACAGTGTGCACATCAAGCACAGGAAGGTCAGTGCTCCGCCGCTCTCTCAAGGTCTTCGTTGCTGGATTTGAAACAGCTGGACCTGAAAGATACTTACTGATGTTCATATCAGAATGAAACTGAGAGGGCCATTTCCTAGGTGTGACTGTCAGGGATTGAGAGTGGTACATAAAATAGTCTTCAAAATGCCTGGGAAGGTGAAGTCAAAAGAAAAAGCCAGCTATGCACATAACATTTGTAATAGTAAAATACAGCCTTTCACCTCTGAATGGCTATTCCAATCAAAGTCTGGTTCTAAACTTGACTAGCAATTTGTATTTCAGTGACTGTGAAACCTTAATGCACATCTGCCTGAAGATGTGTTTTACTTACTGTAAGAGTAACAAATATCTTTAATGGAAAACAATTTGCTTTTGTTTCAACCAGTCCTGTGGGAAGTGTAAATTCTTCTGTTTCATTACTGTGTGCATGACCCCTCTACTTCAGTAATAACAGAGCAACTTTTTAAACTGCTACTGCTGCTTGGCAAATGTCCAACTACATCCTGATTAGTGACTATACAGATAAGAAAACAGCACTTGAGATTGAACATAGTAAAATCTTAAATTGGAAGAAGGATCAAATAGCAAGTATAATAAAGAGCATGTATACAAATAAAATTCTTAAAACAGCTTCCAAAACACTTTTCTTTAGCTTTACACTTCATACTTGAGGCAGATGTCCAGCATGCTCCAAAACCTGAAACATGACAAGAATACCAAATATTTTCAAAGTAGTTTCCCTCCATCTGTCTGATACTGCAGAACAGGTATCAGCAGTGCAGATTCTAGAACAGAATTAGTTCCAGTTGGAAGTGACCTACAACAAGTATCTAGTCCAACTGCCTGACCGTGTCAAAAGTTTAAACATTATCAAGGGCATTGTCAAAATGCCTCTGTTTCAGGCATCAATCAAATCAATCAATGGGAAGCCTGTTCCAGAGGATGATCACCCTCTCAGTAAGAAAATGCTTCCTAATGCACAGTCTGAACCTCCTCATGGCAGCTCTGAACCAATCCCACATGTCCTATCACTGAATACCAGGGAGAAGAGCTCAGCACTTCCCTCCTCACTTCCCCCACTCAGGAATCTGTAAGAGAGCCATGAGGTTGCCCTCAGCCTGCTTTCCTCTAAATTAGACCAACCCAGAGTCCTCAGCTGCTCCTCACAGGACACTCCTTCCTGCCCTTAACACCACATTTGTTGCCCTCCTCTGGATGTATTCAAGGACCTCAGGATTCTGAAGCAACAGTAAATAATAACAAGGATGTATTCCTGACTTGGTATCTGTGGACTGATACAGCATGCTGCAGATTTCCCAGAAAAAGTTGCTGGTGATTTCACAGAAGCAAACACTGTAAGCACATTTTAGTTTCAGACTGAGGTACACAAATTGGTAACTAACCCATGAAAACCTGGTATTCTGCCTGGAAGTTACCTCTAGTGCTTGGTTCACTCTTGAGCTGGAAGAGCTGAGCTTCTACTCTGGAGAGTTGCTGCTGAAGTGTCTCTACCGTCTTCCTGTGCTCTTCTTGCAGGTTCCTGACCTGATCTCTGAAGTTGTTCCGGAGAGCTTCATTCTGGGCTGTCAGCTGACTCAACGCCTGGGCATGCTCTGTTTTGATGACCATGTTCTCAGACTGTATTGTGCAGAGCCTGAAAACAGTGCATGCACAAACAGTAAGACACAAGCAGCAAAACACTGTAAGTTTTACATTTCAAAATTTTTATAGTTTGAGGCAGTTTTCAATTTTCATGCGTATGATTATCTTAGAACGATTATGTGTGTAATTTTTTTTCATTTAAAGTCCTCTTTTTACAGGGAAAATCTGAGACTGAAAAAGTTACACATTACTTATTATATGAATGCACTGTGCTATATAAACTTGACTTCTATTTCAGAACAAAAAATTCAGACATCTTTGGGAAATAATGAAAGACTTAAGAGACACTGTGGTCTAAACATTCTTAAATTTTAAAACTGCATCATGACTGTTTATAGAATCATACAGGGCATGTCACTTATACTCCACTTCCTACAACATTTATTTACCAAGCACTTTGGACTTAAAAACACAGGTTTCTAAGGAGGTAAGTTTATTTTTTCTAAACCTCAACTTTTAGTGCAGAGGAGTGTAACTGTTAGCAAGAAAAATGTCAGTAACTCATCAGTTGTACTTGGTTTGGAGGTACTCCAGAAGCAAACCAAGATTGTCACAGGCAAGTAAATACATTAAATAAATAATAATATACAATATAGACATGGTATATACTAATATAATAAATAAAGTCACAAGCAATTAAATGCATTTATGGAAAAACTAATCCCAGAACTTACCCTTATAAGCATACAGACTTAAACAGAGCCAGAGCCGTGTTTAGGTATAAAGGGAATCTATTGTGAAATGGGTTGTTTCCAGAAAAATGCAGAACATAATTTGGTTGACTACAATGAATCATTATGTAGCTATCAGGAACAGATAAAACTGTACAAAGACAGTGACAAGTCAACAGTTCCTAATATCAATCAGTAATTTCTAATCAATACTTCATGTGACAATCTCTGTACCCTAAATAGAGAAGACAATGATAGATGCTTTTTGTGGAGCTCAAATATTAGGTACTCATGTGATTTTAGAGGGAGTGATACAGATTAAACAGATTCTATTCATTTTGAAAGAAAAATTAGGCAAATTAAGCCTCTGGCAAGCATAAACTCAAAGTACAGTACTTTCTGTAAGAAAGGGGCTTGGTGGACAAGAACTGGGTATTTTGTCAGTGAACCTGTTTGCTTTCCATGTAATTACCTTATTTTTTTAAATAGGAAACATCCATAAAATTTAGTAGAGTGGTACAACACAAATGTGGTGCTGGGCATTAGACTTAAAAACAGTCAGTGTGCTTAAAAAAATGTTAATTTTTAGGTCTGATAGTTAAGAGGTAGAAGGTTTGCAGAAAGCTCAAATTCCCCTATCAGCTACTATCTCACTGTCATTGTGGAAGCTTCTGATGGCTTGTGAAAAACAGCAAACAATCCTTGTGAAATCCCTTAACTTTCTCAACAACATGCCTATTTTTTGTGAAGTACAGTTATAGGCTGTTGCATGTTAAGACCTCAAAATTCAAACAAAATAAAATATCCCTATCTTTTCATCAGCAGACCATACTTTTCACGGAGTTCTGCTTCTTTTGCAACAGTCTCTTGCAGCATCTTATTGTGTCTTTCCAGCAGGGTGTCATGTTCAGACTGCAATGCCTGGAGTTCAGATGCATTCATCTGTGAATTATGCTGAGCATCTTGCAGCTTAACTTTAAGTTGATCTATCACCATTTCCAACTGTTCTCTACATGTGGAAGAAAAAGGAATACACAACACGCATTTAAAATAATTATTTCAGAACTTATATGATATCCACAACATTTTGGATAGCTCATCCAATTTGCATATTTATTAATAAATCAACACAACACTAAGACCAAAATAATTTCAGAATGTGGCTACAGCAGAAACAATCAGATTTTGTTTCAATATAGATACAAATAAGTTTGCCACATCCCATCTGAACTGCTGGGAATGCAACTATTAGGGTAGGAAGCATGACTGATAGCACTTTCTACTTCAAGGAGGGACAAAACAGAAGGAAAATAATATATGGGGATCAAATGGGAGAAAAAAATTCTTCTTGAAAGTGGTGAGGCTTTTTTTTCATTTGTTTAGTAAATGCACATCAGTTCAATAAGAACAAATACAGGGGACAAATGGCTGGAGTAGATTTTGAGCAAATTACTAGAAAGCAACATCAAGTCCATAACACATAAACTCAGTTGGTCAGAAACAATTCAAAATCAGGAAGAAAAAAAATCTTAAGTCACACGCATTCTTTTTCTACTGATTTCTGTGTTTATATATGCAGACCCCTCCATTATCTAATGAACTGTGTATCTCACTAATCCTTAGGGTTGATACTTGTAAATAATTTCTTTGGGAACCGTTTGTCATGTGTTTATTGTTTATCCAATTTGTTTTCAAGATGATTCTCTCTCACAAAAAAAATTATCAATAGCAGAACTTCTTAAAATTCTGCAAATAAGAGAATCAAAGAAATTCAGCTCTTACAGTTTGGATGCTTCAAAAGCAAGAATGTTCCAAAAACCCCAAACCAGCCCTAAATCTGAGTCCTCCAACCAGGCACCAGTCGCCCTCTGGTGGATGTTTGGCCGCAATTGCCGGCACCGAATGCGGGTCAGTCAGAAACGAATCCCGGCACTGCACACATAAACGCCCAGTCTGTCACCAAGGGCAGCCATCGGTGACTAATAAAAATAACCTGCACAAATGGATTGACTTCTGCAGTGAGTTGAGACATTTTCTGTAGTGACTATGAATTTACCTGGCTTATGACTGTACTTAAAGGATTTTCAGGGAACTTCTGGAAGTGTAATTCTTTCCTTCCAAGTCTTTCCTTGTATGATACAATATACAGGATTTCATAAACATGCAGTAACTGATGACTGAATTGGCTTTACCTACACCTAACCACTCACTCCTGAAAAAGTTCAACGTGAGCTCAGCTGAACTGAACCAATCTGCTCTTTACCTCTTTGGTGCAAATGGCACTTGGCTACTTCACATTAGAGAAAACCATGTGCCAAGTCTACACAGAATGTGCAAGCTAACTTCTGCTCATGAGAGTCATAAAAAACTTCCTAAGACCTTACTTGTCCTTCCAACTGTAACAATAGGTGATCTACACAAAAATAATGGCTAAAAAGACAAATCCAGATATTAGAAACTAATATAGCACCATTACAGTAGGAACTGACAATACTTCTTCTGTTCAGTCAGGCAGTGCCACAGTCAGATTACAGATCAAGTAAAAATATTAGTTTTACCTTTCTTGTTTGGCTCCTTCAGATTCTGTCCGAGCAGTAGATTTACTCTTTTGCTGTTTTAGAACATTATGAACACGAACTTTGTAGCTTTCAAATTCAGATGTAACAGATGCTTGCTCAGCCTATCACACAGAAAACAAAGCTGTAAGTTATACTATTGACTACTGCTCCCTTATTTCTCTATAATGAAATGCTTCTTACAGGGAAAAAAATTAAAACCACCTGCTTCACTTCCTTCTTTAAAATAGATAATTAAAACAGCGACCACCATAACAAGTTTCTTTAGATTTTTACTGAGTATTATGTAATGTGAAACTTGAGACATTGATTTTCAACATACCAGTATTAAAAGAAAGAATACTTGAAAATTCAAAAACTGCATTCAACTGAGAGATTCATAAGCTAGGGGATCTGTGAACAGCTTTGAATGAAAGCAAAGGTGACAGAAAATACAAGAGGTGTAATTCTGTTTCTCTCCACTACTACAAGGGTGACAAAAATTCTAACGTGCCATAAAGTTATGCATAATTCTGACGAGTTAAGTCAGTCTTGCAATGGTATTACACAGCACCAGATACAGTATTCTAGTTGACTGTAAAGGTGTTTGGTCTGTGTTTTCTTCTAAATTCAGCTATTGCCTGAGTTTCTGTGGACATACAGAAAGCTGCCTCACATCACAGTAGCTTCATCCTTGACTGTACACTATACAGCAAAGATTGTTGCCACCCTTCCAGTACTCATGTTGCACATTCCTCTTAAAAAACAAAACAGCACTGACACAGGTTTTCTTTCTTGGATCTCAGGACAAGCTCATGGATTCACTAATCACTCCCATTTACAGGTAACTAAAATATTCTCATCTCCAAGAGGAGGATTTGGGAAACTTTCCCTTCAGCTGAACTGGTGACTGAAATTCTACAGAACTGACTCTGATTAGCCACTGGTCCAGATTTTCAGAGTTTGTACATTTTGTAGCCACTTTCTTTAGATTAATCCTTTACTTTTCTTCCTGTCAAACTGTGTGAATATTCCTCAGGTACACAGCCTTAAATGTCAGCATGGTTTCTGTTTTCTACTATCTGCTGTGGTGTCCACATGTCCTTTAGAGGGAATTTTCCTTTGCTAATAACCTTGTAATTATATCTATTTTCTCTATTTTCCATATGTAGGGCATCTAAATAGGAAAGCAAATCCTCCAAGAGGTTCAAGCCATGCCAATATGGAAGATCTACAACGTTGCTGATTTCACAGCACCACAGAGCAAACCACCACAGACAGGTATTGTAAGCACCCAGGTATGAAGAATACATTTGTGAAACCGTGATCCATGTGTACCAGCACAACTAAGGCAAACCTCCTGTAGCAGCAATCACAAAGTCTGTCCATTTCAGTTCAGCTTTTTAAAATGCTTTTTTGAGAGGCTGCATTCAGCTGCTGCTTACCTGCAGGATGCACCTACCACCACACCTACCATACAACAGTGCCACAGAGTAGTGCAGTAATCCCCATAAGGTGGTTTGAACATAAGAGTCCTACTATATTTTGAATCTGTTTGTCTCCAATGCAAACATTGCGTCCAGGACCAAACAGGGTTATATGAGCAAAAAATTCCCAGAAATAATAATAAACTTGAGCAACAGTGTCAGCTTTCCACGTAGTTCAGCTACCAATTAAGAAGCTGCTCATATTTCAGTATATTAAAAGGTGTTTGTAAATATATTTTTCCCAGCTTTTTTTTTCTTTGAAGTAGTATCTGTGTTAACTGGTTATATATGAAGCAAGATATATTCAGTTTTTTCATTTTTGCTCTTTTCTTTAAAGACTTTTCTTTTCCCTGAGCATCTTAAATAAACCCTGGGTCCCCACTACCACAAATTTTTCTCTACTGTAAATAGCAGTATGCAAGTCCAGATGTTCTACTCCAAGTGATACACATCAACCAGGACAGTCTGGCCTGTCCTTTACACCACCACTCAATACTGGGGTAATTCACAATTCCTGACAGACAAAAAGAGAGGAGTGAAAAATCTGCAAAATATTTTTGAAGAAGCAAAGAGTGCAGGTAATCTCCCTTCTTAAGCCTCTAAGATTACTTCTTCCACTGGAATACCTGGGCTGCTCTGCACTCCTCTTGCAGGGTTGCAATTTTTTGCTGGCAAGCACTCATTGTACGCTGGTGCTGCTCCGAGGATGATCTCAGCTGCTCCTGAACTTTGTGCTTCTCTGATGTCAGTACAGCCACTTGAATCTGAAAAAGTCAGTGGAAAACTTCACTATCACAAAAACTTTTCTTACTTCTCCAAGGCAACACGCCACTGAGAACCTAGGACTCTACTACAGTAATTCCTGCACAGAAGTGGTGAATACAAAATTAAAATCCAATAAAAATAGAAGAAAAAAATAGACATGGGTTACCACATAATAATTTTTAAAAAGTGATGCTGTTTAAAGAGAGAATTGAAGACATAATTACAATGCTGGGGTGGAAGCATTTAAGAAAGCCAACCTCTCCCCCTTGTCTGCTTCTTTCATTACATTCTAATCCATTTGTATTCCATATACAGATGGACAACACTTAAGATTTTTGCTGACAATGTTGTGCTCTTCTGTTCTTAAACTGAGAAACTTCCATTTTTAAAGAAACATTAAAAAATATATTCCAGTTACAAGCTTCAAACTCCACAGTCCTCTCCTCTGGTGGAAGGGGAAAGAGGAAAAAGAGAGGGTAGATCTTAATGAAATTCATAGGAAAAAATATTTGGGGAAAGCAGCAAACAGACAAAACTCATTTATGAAAAAGAACCAGTAACCTAAAAGTAAAACCAGCACCTCTTTATTCTTCAGCTTATATTCCATGTGCCCAATACAAATCACACTCTCACTACTTAAATGAGAAGACTCATACTAACAAAAAGTGAAGTTTCTTGCCTTATAAGCTTCCACTTGCTGTTGGCTGGCTTCCAGTTCCCCTTTCAATGATGCCTGCAACATTAGGTGGTCATTTTCCTGCAAGATAAAATTACCTGGAGATTAAAAAAACCCCTCCAAACCTCAGTAACCTAAAAATTCAGCTACCAGCTGTTTTTTAAAATCTAGTTTAAAAATAGAATACAGTCATTAGCATATGGACTTACAGCTTGTTTTGAATCAGCCAACTCTTTTTTGGTTTTCACCAGGAGTTGTTTTATCTTGGCATTTCTTTCCTCATCCTGTTGCATAGTTGACTGAAGTGACTCTAAGGCAGAGAAAAACAATTATATGCAAAGGAAACTTCCCCTGTTATATTTCCTTAAAAATGCTGGAAAATATTTTTAAAAATTCTAATAGATTCCTTAAGAGCTGTGAACAAGTAATTTACACTAAGTTCAGTAAACTTTTCCTAAGTTATCACAAAGACCTTGTACATTTGAGCATAGGAAGAAATGGAATTTTCACATGGTAATCAGTAAAGTTTTATGAGTGTGGTATATCTGAATGAAACCCTTGTCAGTCATCAATATTTAGAACTTCTTCATAACTTTATCAGGTAATAAACACAGTATGACAGGAAGGTAAATTGGCTTTTAAGTGCTGAACACTGGATTAAGTGATTGATAACCTAGTAAAGGTTCATCTAAGACAAAATTGCTTTCCTAATGCAACTGTTTTAGTATTCCCTGCAAAGCTCACTTGCTGACTTGAGAAGTTGTTTCTTAATTGTATCTTTTACCACTGTTAACTATACCATAGTGACTCTTCTGTTTATAGTTTACTTACTTATTTCTTCCTGTAGGGTCTCTTGTTTCTGTTTCTGAATCCCTGTTTCTTGCTCAAGATCTTCTATTCTGTTGTCTTTATCAGTAATCTTCTGATTAAGTTCTTTAACTAGCCTTTCATAATCAGCTATTTCCATATCCATCAGTGTACTCTTCTGAGCATCCTGTAAGGTACACAAAATGAAGTTAGAGCTTAGAATTTCCCTTGCCTGCTAAGACTTTTGTAATTTTGTAAAAAACTATATTGAATCAAGAGCTTTGAAACCTATGGCTAGTTCTATCAGTAGGTATTTTGTATGTATTAGTTTTTGTCATCTTCAGTCCTTACAACCAAGGCAATTTCTTAACAGTGCACTATACATGTACTCCAGACATCTGAATTCTATTCTTATTTCTACTCATTAAAGGCCACATAACCCAAGCTAAACAAGCAAAAAATAAAACCAAAACCAATTCCAAAAGTACATTTCAGCTCTTCAAGCACACAACCAGGGGCAAAAGCCCTTACATTCTCTCTTTTGCAAACCTCCAGCTTTAAAAACCTCAGAACAGAAAGGGAGGCATTCAACACAGCCAGATGGGCCAAAATCTTTGGCAGCCCATCAAGCACTAACATGGATAGCAACTCTACCTTTCTGGCCAGTTCTAGTTCTTGCATAGTTTTCTGCAGATGTTTCTTTTCCTTCTGAAGTTGCATCTGAAGCTCCTCCATTTCTCGGAGAGCACCACTATGTTCCTGAAATTTAAGTAGTTGTCAATTATGCAGTCCAGTTTCAAAACAGATGCCAACATCTTTCTATACTTAGACACACACACACACACACACACACACACACACACACACACACACATTTGTGTTGTACAAAGATAGCTGATCCCTTTCTTAGGAAATCACTGTGAACCAGAGAAAAACCAACAATACTATGAAGTGGTTTTCACATTCCGTATAACTACACCTAACCTGAACTGACAGCCTTGCAAAGTTCTTTCAATGAACAGACCAAGTTTTCAAAAAAGTCAAGTAACACAGAGGGAAAATGCAGAACCTGGTCTATGCAAACACAGTTTACAAAGGCCTAACAGAAATCACATCCATTGAAAGTATTGCTTCAGCCCATTTACCATCTCTATGAAGTATTACCTTTGTTTTCTGCTCTCTTAGAAGTTTTTCAGCCTCTAGCTCTTTGTCAGCCTTTGCTTTGGCTCTTTGTATCTCCAGTATCTGAGTTTCCAGCAGCTTAGCATTATTTTGCACTGTTTCAACACGAGCCAGGAGGTCTTCATTAGCAGAGCGTAACTGATCATGCTGAAATTAGCACAGTAGAATGGTAAAAACATAAGCTGAATTTATGTGCAATGTTGACAGATAAAATGTTTTCTGTATTTAAAAAAAATACCCAACACTGATTTCTATCCAAATCCCTTACAAACACCACTCCTACAGATGAGTCTTGTCCAGCTTAATTCTTTTAAACCACATTAATAAACAGGTGAAATTAAGGCCATTAGCACATTTTGGTTATTTTGTTCAGTTAATTTGCCCAGCTTTCTATAAAATGGCAAGAATCAAAATAAATCTGAAAAAAATACTCAAAAACTTATGCTTTCTGCATTATCACCTTCTCCTTGCAACAATACAGTATTTCAAATACACACTTCAAATAGAGCTGCTGCACTATTAACTCCTAAAAGAGGCTGAACTGCAAACTTTGACTGAACCAGCAAGTCTTCCACCAGAACAGAGTGAGAACTCTACTGCATCAGGCATACTTTTGCAATGCCTTTAACAGATTTAATTTTGACATTTTCAATGATGTATCCTGTTCTTTATTTTGCCTCTTAAGAATAAGGTAAAAGTGAAAGATGTCAACTACCTAAACAGTGTTTTATTTACAAATTGTTTACAACAAACTTGAAAAATGCAAAGCCTACATAATCAGCAGAATATATACTATTATTTCTTATTTCTTCCTATTTACTAGGAAGAAATTTACTACTGCTTTTTACTACTGGCTTGTGTTTATAAGGAAACAATGGCCTAGGTGGATCTCTGGTGTATGGGGCCTGGGAGTTTAAATCCTAAATACCAAACCCATTGCAGTTAGCTCTGGAAAAATGTGTCTCACAGCCCCTTAATTACTATTTTAGACTTTTCTGAATGCCACTATAGTACTCTCCAATGCATCTTAAAGTCTAATCCTTGTGAAAAATGCGAAATTCATAACAAATTTAGTATATTTAAACATTTTGTTGAGTAAATAAAAAAATAAAAAAACCAAAGCCAAATTTTGTTGAAGAAATAGAAGAAAAAATGTCTCAGTTAAAGGTTACTGCACTTTATGAGAAGTGTAGGTGTGCAGTCAGGAGAAACACTGCAAGTTTGATACTTGCAGCAGAGCTGTAGGTCCAAAATCAAGCCAGAGATGATCTGCTCTTTTCTGTGAGTTGACCTGGGATAAATTCAACTCTTTCTATTGACAAAGTCAGACATTCTAGATATAGTTATCTATGTCATGGCCCAGGTAAGGTATCGGATGTTGAAAAGGAACAAACCACTCTGAATTTCAAGTTACTATTTAAAACACATGTAGGTTATGAAACTAGAGTAACAATCACATGATTAGGACTTGCACCCAATAGGCAGAATTAATTTTTATGGTACTTATCAATGGATCAGACCCACATACAGAACTGACCTGCTGAGATGACACCTGTAGCTGTCTTGTGAGGTCCTCTATCTGACGTTCCAGATTATTTGCTCTGTCTTTTTCAGAATCCAGCTGCTCTCCTTGCTTGTCGTACTCCATCAAAAGATTCTTAACACATACAAACACAAAGGCATAATTTTTCACAAGATGTATTGCATAAGCACATTCTATACCTCTGAGGTGTGTTTATCTAGTATTACATTACATGAGTTGTCTTACTGCAACATCAGCAATATCAGAATGAAATTAAAGCTATCATTCCATTGCAGGCTCTGGGAGAAAATCCTTTGAGTTCATGACATTCTAGAATAATTCAGGTTGGAAGACAGCTCAGCAGGTGTCACCCTCCTACTTAAAGAAAGGTCAGCAGTGAGATGAGACCAGGATACTCAGAGCTTTGTCCAATCATGTCTTTCCAAGGACCTGCCTCCAAGATTGGAGATGGCTACTCCACTAAGCAATCTATTCCAAAGCTTAACCATTCTCATAGCATGAAAATGTTTATTCATTTAAACAGTTGGAATCTCTCCTTTCAATTGAGGACTACTGTCTTATCTTGTACCACCATTAATAACCTGACTCTCCTCCCTTCATAACGTCTTTGTAGGTACTGGAAGACTCCTATCAGGCTCCCTCAAAGTTTTCTGCAGGCTGAGCAGCTTCTCATCACTTATTCCAGTCCCTTGACCAACCTGCCATCCTTCCACTGAAATCACTTCAAGTTATCAATGTCTTTCTTGTATTTGGGGGGAGAAGGAGGAACAAGAGTCGATGTAATACTCCCAATGATGTCACAGAATAATTTAGATGGGAGATGACCTTTAAGATCATTGAATCCAACTGTAAACCTAGCACTGCCAAATCCACCACTAACATATGTCCTTAAGTGCTGTGTTTACCTCATATACTTGTATATAAAGTGCTTGCTGTGTTTACTTATCGTACTTTAAATATCATCAGGGAGGGTGATTCCATTGCATCTCTGTTCTCATGCTCAAGCACTCTTCTTGTAAAGAAACTGTTCCTAATATCCATCTAAACTTCCTCTGGTAGAACTTAAGGACAATTCCCTCTGTCCTATCTTGTTGCTTGAGAGAAAAGACTGATCCCCACCTGACTACACCCTCCTTTCAGGTATTTGAGAGAGTGATAAGCCTCCCCTGAGCCTGCTGTTCTCCAGACTACCTAACCCCAGTTCCCTCAGCTTCTCCTCCTAAGTCTTACAGGGAACAGCTTTCTCCTGGAGAAGCAATGCTGACTCATCATCTGCTTCTGCTTCATGTGCCTAGATATGTGCTCCAAGAAGACTTGCTCCCAGGAAATTACAAGTTTGTCTTTATCATTTAAGGATTTTCAAACTGATCTTCAATTTTTTTAACTTCTCAGAATTCACAGGGATGTATGTTTTGCCTAGCAACACATTGCTTGGTATGCATGATACAGAGTCAAAAGAGTTAAAAATAGCATTCCAGTAGAAAGAAAGTGTCTCATTTTCTTCTGACAACAGCTGCATGGTTCCCTTAAGAGAACCTTACACTTCTTGATTCTGGTATTTAACTGCACAATTTCTTTTGCGAAACATAATTGTGCAAGTAAATAGCAATGTATATCCAGGCTAGGCTTCAAACCCAAAGTATTTTCTGACAGATTACCGTCTTTTGTGAATGCAGCACTATTCTTACCTTATAGCTTTCAGCTCCTTGAATTACATCTTTCATTGAAGCAGACAATTGGTCTTTTTCTGATCGAACGAATTCCAACTCTTCCTTCAGAGTCTGCACCTTATTAAAAAGAAGTGTGTGCCATTAAAACAAAGCCCTCCATGCAAAATCTTCTTCATATTAGGAATTAGTCAGGGTACCTCTTTTCGGCTGGCATCTAATTCTTTCTTGGCTTTCACAGCAACCACTTTAATTTTATTTAGCTTCTCTCCTTTTTCAGCAGATTCTTTTTCAAGCATCCCTAAAAGAAATACATAAGAAAGTTAAAAATTACACCCTTCCATTTCTTCCCAAGAAATGAAATTAAGCGAAATTCAATTAGAACACAAACATCAGCATGACTTTAAAACCAAACAAAATATAAAGCATGGGGTGGTGTTGGAGTGTTTCATTCAGTCAAACATTTAATTTGAAGCTAAAACATCCAGACATACAGAGAACTTAGGGGCAATCTTTCCCTGGACAATCTTTCCCTGTTTCAGAAGCTTCCATCACAGTTAGGAGTGATATTCCTGTCTACTTCTACATAAATTTAACAACTCAGAAGCATTTTCCTGCTCTTGTGTTGGGATAACTGCAATAAAACAACAGTAGATTTGGCACTGTTGCTTCCCTTTCCTTCTGGTAGCCTTGGGGATTCCTACTGATAAATTTCCCACATTAAAAAATAAAGATTAAATCCACTACACTGTTTATAGACAGATGTACAGAAAAAGAAAAAGCCTTAAAATATCAAATCATATCCAACTAAAAAATGCTAACATTTTAAATTCCCAATGGAAGGAATACTGTAGGAAGATGCATTAATATCCACTTCCCCATCTTCCTCGACTTGTGGAAATACAGGACAATCATGCAAAGAAAGAAAAGGTAACAATCCAAAGAAGCCAGATCATTTATATAAAAGAAAAAAAGTGAGAAAGATACCAATTTTCTCTTGAAGCTCTGCTACTGAAGATTGCTCATCAGTTTTCTCAGTCATTGTTTCCATTAAATTCTGTATTATAAACAAAGATATAAGAAGTATTACAAACATTTCTTTGTGGTACCTGTTTTGTCCCTAACAAGCCACCAGAAGTTTCAGCTACATCTCAAACTGCCCATGTTCTTACATGGAAGAACATGGACCAGGAAAGCCTTTATGAGCAGCTTTGTATCAGCTTGATGAAAGTACAGTTATGCTAAAAGCAGAACATTCCAATCTTTTAAGAGCTGCTTTCCATCCAGTTGCAGAATGAGGGTGTCTCCCTTTTTTTATCCTGTCCAAGGATAAAAAAGGGGAGACACCCTCATTATGCAACTGTCAGCTTTACAAAACCAGCAATTCCCAAGACCTGAAGCTAATGCAGATGAAGAAGTTTTGTTTGAGATGGAACCACAGAAAGCTAGAGGTGAAAGATTATGAGGTTAGGTAGTCCATCTAGTCAGTTGATTGTTTCAAGGGATATTGATAGGAATAAAGGTTCAAGTACAAGCAACTTTTGTCAAAAAAGCATTATGATTGGTTTTGTTTCATTTTTTTTTTTCTGGGGGGAAGAAGGGAATTCTGAGGTGCTAGAAAACTCAGAAATATGTGCTTTCTACAAGGGAGACTCACTTTCAGGCCAAGGGGAAAAAAAGGAAGAAAAAAAAAAAAACAGAAAAGAGAGAATTGAAAGTATTTTTTGAACCTTAATTTTGAAGACTTTAGAGGTTTAGTCTTTATACTTCAATAACAAAATATAACCTTTAGAGAACTCAGTTCGTCTTTCACATTTCTAAGCTCAGTTTCCTTCTGTTCCAGAATGAAATTTAAGTCGTCTTGTTTTTCAGATCCTTTTTGCTGTTGTTGTATTTGATTTTCATAAAGAGCAAGTTTTTGACTCATCTCTTCAGTATTAGCTAAAAGATCTTGATTTTCAATCCTTGTTTTTTCACTGGCATTTCTCAACTCCTGGATATCACGTTGAAGCGCTTCTTTTTCAGACAACACTCCTTCCAGTTCTTCTCTCAAAAGATTCTTTTCTTTTTCAAAATCCTGAATCAGGGATCTGTGTTCTCTATGTTGAGCTGCATTTTCTTCCTCTAATCTCTCAACTTCTCGCTGCAAACTAATTACGTCCTCCTCCTTTTGATGAGCAAGGCACTGCTCTTCTTTAATTTTTGACAAGCATTCATTTGCAATTTTTAACAGGTTAAGAGAATCATTTTCTTCATTAGAATCTGAAATGCTGAACCCCACTTGCTCAAGTAAGTGGTATAGCTGAGTTCTTACAAGGGATGTGTGCACTTGTTCATTTTCAAGTAATGTTGATATATGGTCTTTTTCTGCAGTCATCATTTGTAGTTTCTTTTCTAAGTTTTCATACTGCTCTTTCAATAGTGAACAACTATCTTTTTCAGACGTAGTCTTTCCCAGCTCTTCAGTCAATTCACCTTTTTCCTGAATGAGTTTCTTATTTTCCTCATGAAGAGTGTGTACTTCAGATGAAAGCTGCTCTTTTTCATGCACCAGAGATTCAATCTGTTTTTCTAATTGTTCTAGCATTTGAGCATTTTCACCCTTAGAAATGAAAGCTTCATTCAGTCTCTCTGTTAATTCCTCTACCTTTTGCTTCAGGTCATTATTGTCCTGGTTAGCACAATCTACTTCTTGCTGAAGTTCCTGCATTTTAACTTGTTTTTGCTTGCATGTTTCCTGAAGGGTTTCTCTCTCTTCACTCAAGCATTTCACATCATTTAAAATATCCCTGTTTTGATCAGTAAGAGCAGTGATCTTCTCTTCCAGTTTTCTTACAGTAATCTCTTTTTGGTCAACGGAGCTTGCCATTGCACTATTGTCCTCCTGAAGACTAACGATTTTACATTTAAGTTCTTCTGTCTCTTCTGAAAATTTTTTTACTTTTTCCTGGAGGTGATTTACATTTTCAAGAAGAACATCCCTTTCATTGAAAGCAGCCCGGAGTTTCTGTTGCAGTTGACTGACATCAGAAGCCTGCTGTTGTTTCATTGATTCCAACTCCTGGCTGATCTTTCCAGCAGATTCACCTAGCTCAGCCTGTAGAGTTTCCATTGTTTCTCTCAGGCTGTTGTAATTGGACACTGCTTCTTCTTTCTCCTGAGTTACCTTTTCAAGTTGTTCTCTAAGTTCCTGCATTTCAAAAACTAATGCCATCTGTTCTTTTTCAGAACCAGATAACAAAGTTTCATTTAGTTCAGAAATTTCTCTCTGGTGCTGATCTTTCAGAGTCTGAACCTCTAATTTGTGCTCTTTTGCAGCAGTTTCATAGTGCTGTCCTGCTGCTTGAAGCTCCAATTTTAGTTTTTCAATTACACAGCAGTAATCTTCTTTAGTAAGCTGCAATTCATTTATCTTAAAATCCAAGTCTTCCCGCTCATGAAAGTACTCATCCTTCATACGATGGATTTCCTCTTCCAGTTTTGTCTTGACATTGCTCATATAAGTTAACTCATCTTTTAATATACTATGTTGGGACTGGAGTTCTTCTAAACTATGCTCCAGGTACCTAATTTTTTCCTCCATTTTTGCTTTTACACAAGGTTCTTCTTGTGTATCTGCAACATCTATCTTGTTTTCTAAATTTTTATGCAGCACTTCTCTCAGCTGCTCCAAGTCATATTCACGCTGGTCAGTCTGAGCATGCATTTCATCCTTGGCATTTTTCTCTGCCAAATTATGCTGCAACTGATTTATTTGATTTTGCTTTTCTTCATTTTCTTTAGATGATATTTCAATCTGATGCATTAGTTCTGACACCTCTTCCTGATGAGCAGTTTTTAATTTTTTAAGCTCTTCATTCAGATTTTTTATTTCATTATGGTAACACTGAGAGGTGCTTTTAATAGTTTCTTGCAGATTTGTCACTTCTTTGTTTTTGTCTTCATTCACAGCTTCCAACTGCTTGTTCAGACACAAAATTTGATCTTCATAAGTAGATTTAATTCTTTGGACATCATCTTGTAATCTTTTAACTTCTTTTTGACTATCATTGTAACATTCAACCTGTTCCACCAGCTCCATTTGTTTCTTCACTTGTTCATCTAATTCCATCTTCAGCTTTTTTAAATCCTCATTGTGCTTGCATTCTGCATTTGCTAATTCACTCTTCAGAGCTTTTATTTCTTCTATAGAGTCAATTCTTGATTGTTCCAGTTGCTTCTGTAATTCTCCTGTTTTAGCCACTGCAGCCTAAACAAACAAGAAAATTATTAAATACTGGTAATTTAGAACACAATATTTCCAAGTAACTGTTTACAATGATGAATTAGAAAATGTAATAGTTCACAGTTTTAAAAACTGTTATAGCTTTAAATATCTAACTGTATCAGGACAACTCAATTCAGAAGACACTACAGAGAGCATGAGAACATTTGAAAAACGAGGAAGGAAAACTAAGTCCTAGATCATGTTTACCAGCATAATTTCACAAAATGGTCACGACACACTTCAGCTTTAGCAACTATTCTCATAATGCATTAAAGATCAGATTAATTTTAGAGCATCAAATCCAGGTATCTGGAATATAACAATATCCATCAACTGCAAGCAATTCAGTCTTCACTTTATCATTAATTGAGATTATTGATATAATCTCAATATAATACAGGTGCCTTGGCTGACAGGCCCTTTCTTATGAATATCTAAAGGTAAGCCTCACATGAATATCTAAAGGTTTACCTTGTAAAGGTAAACTCGTGCTCCCATGGAAAGACAGAGCTGACAGACTGAAGCCTATGTAGGCTTTTAATGCACAGACTGAATTCTTCTTGCAGCTGTGGATCTAGACAGCAGATACAAGATTTTTTTATTTATTACTATAAACTAGGGGGTACAGAGAAAATATGCTTTAATATATACAGCCTTTAGATTTTTAAAGACTTTTTAAAGATACAGAACACAAGTAAGTGAAGAAAAAGATTAAAATTTGATACACAACAAGGAAATGTAGAAAATAAATAAAATTCTGAAATATTTCAGTAATGTTCTATGGCCCATTTCAGTACCTCTGCTTCTTGCTTTATTTGAACATTTTCTTTTTTCAGAGCTATGCACTGCTGCTGACTTTCAGCTTTTTCCAGAAGCACCACATCCAGCCTTTCTGTGAGAGCCTAATATTAAATGAAAAAGAACACTGAAAGCAGGGTTTCTTAATGATGGAAACAGTGTAGAAACTCACATATAGATTATGACACTTTTTGTAAAATAAACACATCAGTCAGCAATTTAAAAATTGCTTTCAGCCCAAATAAAATTGATATGAAATAGGGAGACTAAAAAAATGATTTTGGGTTCTTTTAAAAATTGTACTTGTGATCAGCTAACTTTTGATTACCAGGTGATGGTGGTGAAGTTCCCTTTCTGCAGAAAAGAGACCTCCATCCAAATTATTCAAAACAGTTCTCTAATTGAGAAATTCCTCCTCACTACCAATTTTCGCTTTCGTATGCTATGACCCTTATCTTGAGAAAAACAGATCCTATAATTATTTCTTGTGACATACTATGGAATTATGTGTTTCTAATCTCATCAAATAATTGATTCAGAACTTTTCTAAATGGCTAAAGTCTTTCTGCAATGGTCACTCCAAAATAAACAAAAGCTGGTCTAACCAGCCAAACAAGGAAAAGTCTTGCTGGGGACATTTGCAGAGTCACAGAATAGTTTGGGTGGGTGGGGACCTTTAAAGGCCATCTAGTCTAACTCCCTCTGCAGTGAGCAGGGACATCTTCCACTCCATCAGGTGGCTCAGAACCCCATTCAACCTGATCTTGAATATTTCCAAGGGTGGGGAATCTACCACCTCTCTGAGCAACCTCTTCCAATGTTTCACTGCCTTCTCTGTAAAAAAATAAATTCTTCCTTATATCTGATCTAAATCAACCCTCTTTTTGTTTAAAACTCCATCATCCCTTGTTCTATTGCAACAGGCCCTTCTGAAGTTTGTCCACATCTTATAAGCTCCCTCCAAGTACTGTAGTGCTGTGGTAAGCTCTGGAAAGTGTACTTTGTACTATTCCTCACAGAACCAAGAGTGTTTGCTGGCAAGTGGAGTAAGGATGTGAGGGGAGAAGGGAAAAAAAAGGTTTTAGGAAGTGTCTTGGACTCCTGCAGATTGATTACATTCAATTTGAATAATGGTTTTCAAGCTATTGACTTTTTACCAAATTATTTCTGTGGATTTATTTCAGCTAACTTTACATAATACAATAGAAAACAATCACATATTCCTACCTGAATAATATCATCACCTCCTGCAGTAGCTGCTTTAGATCTGAGTTCTTCAATTTCTTTCTCCAGTTCTTAAAATGTAAAGAAATGTTACAGTATGAATTGATGCTGCATCACAGTAGCAAATTTTAGTAAATCCTGTGCCTGACAACACTTCTATTCAAATCAGAGAAGTCTTTTACTTCACCAATTTTTGTTTGTTACTCAGTGATAGACAGGACTAACAGAAAGAGAACAAATATTCAGTACTACTTCTCCAGTCCTGACACTGAGCATGGTTTCCTGAGGAAGCAAAACTTCCTGGCTTGGATAGAGGGACAACAGATAGAAATTCTTCTAAAGATCATCCATTTTACCTTCTATTTCATAATCAATTTAAGTCAGAGGAAAGATACTCAGTTTCTACTGTTTCTCTAAAAATAGGCAGCAAGCAGAAGAACAAGATCTTATGAATAACCACACTGAGGAAAAGCCTGGTACAGCCCATTCTGTATCCTTATTGTTTCAGAGGGCAGCTACCAGCAGTCAGCATAACTGTCATTCCAAACGAGGGGAAGTGACACCAGTCCAAGTAGTGGGCCACTGGAGAAAAAGAGACTGTAGAGTGGGCAAGGACAGCACATGAGAGGACAGATTTACAGGTACTTTTAGGTGTTAAGCATAAAAATTTGTTTGATATATTTTAAAATTTCCTGTTAAGGCAATAAATGATCAAATGTGAAGTAGGAATCTATCTAAAAGAACTCATTGTACTCTACAACAAACTAAACTCTACTAATTATACAAAAAAAAAAACCAGACATTCCTCCTCCCATCTGCTTCCTGAAAATCAACCTGCACCAATACGGGGAAGAGACAATGACAAATCCCACTTCAACTTTTCCACAAGCTACACTGTCATGCCATACTGTCAGACCAAAATTAATTTAATACCTGACAAAAGCAATGCTTCTTTTCTTTTTCTTAATCAAATTACTTCGGTCCTTATCCTCCCACCATAAAAAGCAAAATTGAAGAAAAATAAAATCTTGTATTTTTGCCTAAATTTTAAATCTACCTATCAAAATCACACTGTGATATTTGAAAAGGTCAGGTAGTGCCAAGCATTAAGGCAGAAATTGCACTCTCCAGTAAGATACCTGCACATCTTGACTTCACTTTCTGTATAAGCATCATTTGCTTTTTTGCAAACTTGATGAGGTCTTCCTTGGGCAATGTGTCCAGCTGTAAAGAAAGTATATATCAGAGAAACCAGTTTCCTCTAACCCAGAGGGAATTAGAAACAAGGCCTTTTATCATCAGACTTCCAAAAAGCTGAATTTTAGGACAAGAAACTCTTAACATACATTTGCAAGAAGTGTAACATTTCAAAGAAGAATAACAGTCCAAGCTACTGATGCTGTTATCCAATTCTGTTATTTCAATTACAGTAACAGAAACTACTCCTCATTTTGTACTTTTCTGAAACAATTCTGAAGCACACAGTTGGGCAGCACTGGTTAGGAAAACTCAGTTAGGACGGATTACAATTCAGTAATACAATTTGAACAATATTTTGAAAATAGCATGCTGACCTAACATTGTCATTGTTTAAATTTACTTCCACTGTATGCAAAGATGTCTGTGTCCATTATGAAAAAGACTGCTGCCAAAACTGGATGCTATTAATAATTTATCAAATATAACAGGAAGTGAACATATAAAAAAGAGACTTTTTTTCCTCATGGTTTCCAAAACACTTTATGTTTATAAGTTAGTTTTTCCTGTCTAGAGGAAATGTTAAAAATATCTTTGTCTTCCTATTAGTCACAGCTTGTATGCTAACCCTTGCAACTATTGCTATCCAAATAAATTAGGTTTGTGAGGACTGATTACCTTTGATTTGCCTGATCCTGGTGTGCCAGAAGATGCCACCATCTCCTGCCCAGCATCTTGAACCTACAACAAAATAAAGTTCAATCTGCAGTAACAGACTTTTTGGTGTAAAACTACCAAAAGAACTAATTGAAAGTCTCCAAACAGAGGGGAACTGAATATAGTGAAAGCACAAGAAAAAAAAGCAAACCAAAATTTTTAAAACAACATGTATTTGTAGGATGAGTAAGAATCATAGCAGACAAAGATCTACTGTCATTATTAGAACAGCAGAATGGAAAGCTCCCAATGTCCAAACCATGATTTTATGATTCCATTACTGAATGGACATCTAGAGCTGATACAGTACTGCAAATAAATTTTATTTACAAGCAGTTTCAAAAGCATGACTCACCATCTTGTTCTTAAAAGAGCCATTAAAAAAAAAAAAAAGAAAGAACAACAACACCACAACCAAAACAAAAAAAAACAAACAAAATACCAACCCCCCCCCAAGCAACAATAAAAAAAAAACCCAAAAAAACTTGTAGAGGGGTTGCAGTTCAATCAAACCTTGAGAACTTTTGAACCACATAAGCTCCTAATATTTTTTTGTTTCCTTCTTAAACACACTAGTTTATCTCTACAACTGTTAGGCTATCAAATATATTCCAAAAGATTCAGCAAAGTCAGGGCTCCTTTGGACAAACTATAACCCTTCTCTTCCTTTTTTTTAAACATGCAAGTCCTCACTAGGATTGCTGGCATGACAAACATATCTGAAAAGGCTCTGCAAATTCTGGGCTCTCTATCTGTGAAATAAATTCAAAATGCCTTCTACTGTAAACTTTCACAGATTTAATCTGGGAGACTGTTGCTTTACAGTGGTTTAGGTGGGATATGCTTATGTATAATCAGGAACACAAAGAAATGTATGTAGCCACAATGCTGCAAAGGAAATGGGAACAGACACTGCCAAAATATCAGGAATAGCATTTCCAAGCCTTCACCTTTACCCTACTTTTTTCTTCATACCATATGTGCATGAGTATAAGAGAGAAGAGGTATATATATAATTGTATTTTTATATATCTAGATGTTTGTGTGTGTGTGTATGAATACACACCTACCCTCACTTTCATTCTGCTACTTTCTTCATTCTGCCAAAAAATCAAAACCCTTATGGTAGAAACTAAGGAAGAACAAAACTGGATCTGAGCACTATGAGTGAGAATGGACAATCACTAATAATTTGGACAGAACAGGTGATACAGATAACAAAAAGCATCACCTTTAGAAATATGAGTTCAAGTACAGACCAAGGGCAAAGGCAGTTATAGTAATCTATGTCACATATGCTACATGTTTGGTTTTTTTTTTTTTTCAAGATGGTAAAAAGAAACTTACAAGGAAAAAATGTGCTGTACAGCATCAGGGAAAAAAAGCTATGAAGTTTCAGATTTTCTTAGGATGTAACTTTGTCAACATTTACACTCCTAATACTTTAGCACTTGGACTGCATAATGAATTATAACAAACTGCATGTACTGTTCAGAAAATGACAGCTCACCACTCTCCATACTACAGCAAGGTCAGATGGATTTTCTTCTCACAATACTTTTACTCCTTTAAGCTAATACAGAAGCAGAATCACACACTGTGTAAAACAATGCATCCAGTTTTGCTGTTCTGGTAACTCAACCCAGAGGCAGCTCATGTAGAGGGCTTCACCCACTTGAGTTAGAAGAAAAATTATGAAGATGAGCTACCAAAAAACCCTGAACTTTTAGTTGCATCTGAACTGTGTGCCAGCAGCTACTAAGTATGCTTTTAAGCCAAATACAATCCTGCATGGTTTCTAGTCCACCATTCTGAATTCTGGATGCTTCCAGTTTACACACACACACACAGACAGACACAGACACCCACAGACACATTCTTTTTTTAGATTTTATTTCAAGCCTACTTTACCCCCTACACCAAGGGGTTTCCATGCCACATTTCAAGATCTATGTATTTTAACTGCTATCTATCCCTTACCTTTGCAATAGCTTAACATCCTCTTAGAAAGTCTAACTAATGCATAAATGCAATATACCAGCCTTTTCTGTGAACTGTGGCATAGTGGTCACCATGGACAGCAAATTTCTGAGCAGTGTGCAAGTATTAGACATCACCTACCTTAAGTGTACCAAGTCACATCAAAACACATTTTGACTTGTGATTGCTTCAACCAACAGTGGCATTGAACATCTATTAGAACGTGGCACACGAGCAGCACAGACACTACTAGGAGAGTTAATTTAATGTGTGAACATAAAATTCCCCAATGTTCCCTTTGGATTTGCCTTGGTTTTTATAAAAGCCACACTAGATACAGACGCCTCAGTGCTTTTATTTGTTTGCGTTGGTAGGTGTTTCACAGCGGACGTCCTGTTAACACATCGGGTCACCTCAGTGGAGAAGGAACCCTTGTTCGCCCGTGGCTGCTGTCACACAGTAACCACGCGAAGCCCTGGCCGTGTGTCCGTCACCCGAGGGTCGCTGCCCTGCAGTCAGCGCTGCCCGCTCTCCCCAGCCCCTGCCCACAGGGCGACGTCCCCACCTCCCAAGCACGAGGGGCACTGAACGAGCCCCTTGCAGCCAGCACCGGCGCTGCCATTTCCGCAGGGCAGGGACAGCGGCAGAGGCAGGGCCCCCTTCCCACCCCCGGCCTCCCTCATAGCTGCGCCACCGGCGGGGGCTGCGAGGCGCCGGCCAAGAGCGCCCAGTGCCCCACGGGCTTCACCGACCGTCACCGCAGGAAGGGACAGGAACGCGCGGCGTGGGAGGGGCTGGTCCGCACCTCCCCGCTCCGCCGTGCTCCATGCCAAGGTCACGCACCGCCCCCTCCGCACCCGTCCCGGCTGCGCTGACCCCGAGGGCTCCGCAGCCCCTCTGCCCAAGCCCGCCGCGTTACCTCCATGGCGGGGCCGGCCGGCTGCAGGGGCGGGGAGATCGCGGCGCCACAGCCGCTGCCAGCGCCGCTACATCCTCCCCGAGCCGCTTCCGCCTCCGTCATCCCGGCACGCCGGGCTCGGCCTGTCCGTCACGGAGCGCCGCCCCGGGGCCGGGCGGGGCTGAACCAAGAGGCCGCGGCCTCGGCGGCTGAGCCCGCATGAAACGGGCCGTGGGCCGGGGAGTCGGTATCGCGGCCGATCTCATGTTCTCCGCCTTATGAAAAGGGGAAGGGGTACGGCTGCAACACGAGTGCAGCCCGCTACTCCCTGTTCCTGAAGGGCGCCGAAGGGCAAAGCAGTGCTGCAGGCACGTCTCTCACTGCCGCCCTAAGGAGAGTGTGAGGTGAAGGGTGACGTGCTCAGGCAGAAACGGAGCGATTTAAGACCCCGTTTTTAATACCTTGATGGGAGCACAAATTGATTTAAATTATTTATCAAATAAATGCGGCCGGTGCCAGACTCTGCATCAGTGTCCAGCGACAGGACAAGGAGCAGTGGCCTTAAATAAAACCACAAGAAATTTCACCCCAACATGAGAAATAATTTCTTTACTTAAGGGTGGCAGAGCAGTGGCACAGCTGCCCAGGGCTCTTGTGGAGTCTCCCTCTGGAGACATTCAAACCCCACCTGGACCCATTCTTTGGCACTTGCTCTAGGTGACCCTGCCTTGGCTCGGGGGTTGGATGAGATGATCACCAGAGGTCCCTTCCAACCCTAACAATTCCATGATTCTGCAAATTCAAAAATGGATGTGAAGGACTACCAGAGCCAACAGCAGAACCTAGGTGTTATGGCTTGTAATTGCATGTTCTTAAAGAGACTTTTTATGCCTGTTTGAGTAGATGTTTGAGGGCAACAGTGCCTACTTTAAAGGGCACACATTTTTCATTGTAACCATGCATGCACTTTGGTAGTGCCTGAATAATTTTTCACATTTCATGATAAGTAATTGATTTTTAATGAAAAGTTGCCTGGGAAAAACAATTTAGGCATATTATTCTGTTTATGGTTCACTGGGTGAATACTGAATATCACCGAATTAATTATATTGTCATGAGAGAATATGTAGTTTAATAAAAAGGAGAGTAGTTTGTTGAAATGCTTGTCTCAGAAGAATAATTGCGTTTTTCCAAGTCTGCTTACTGTCCTTCTTGTAAAATTCAAATGGCAAATAGTGACAAAAAGCAGAAAGCTTCTTCACATATACCTAAGAAAGTGGTTTTTTTCCCACCTCCAAGGCATTCACTGTCCATTACATATATTCATATATCTCTACTTATGCAGCTACACAACAGTAGCAGGAGCACATGGTTCCATGCTCACAGAGGTTGCTGGCAAGGAGCACATGTCCCTAACCAAAAAGCATGACAGTGTTTTTTCATTACTTCTATTATTATACTTTTTAGAAGCTTCAGAGGAAATTAAACAGATTTATTCTTTCCTTCTCCTTTCACAGTGGGGTACTCTGAACTGGTTACCTATGCCTGTGTTGCTCTGGTCTAAGGTGGGGATTTCATACAATTTCAATAAGAGCTTTTTGAGATAGAGTCCTTCCAACACCATTCCAGAGCAGAAGCTTTTCACCCCAAACTATGCCATACTGCGTGGCTCTGTGCTTTGAGGTCAGCCTCCAACTGAGTTTGAATGTTTGGGAAGAACACTGTAGGAAACTAACCTCTTTTGGGAAACCACAGAGAGAACAATGTTTCATGCACATTTGTTCCTTCTGCCTGTCTTCAGACAGTATGTATTGTGTACCAACTCTTCGGTCATCTCATTATTTAACCTACAAGGGAATTGATTTTGGAGCTCATCCAAGGCAGACACAAAAGACTTTTCAGAGGTGTTAATACTGAAGACAGTGAGCTACCAGCTCACTCATTGCAGGCTTTCTGTAGTGGATTCTTGCAAGGGACCACTCAGACCTCCCTCTATTTTATGTAACAGAGTTTAGGCATATTGCACATTTGAGATTGTCTTAAGAGTCTTGCATTCTGGTCCTGAATTGCAACAGCAATTGCAAAGAATCCTGGTTAGGGAGTGGTGAAGAATTTTAAAATTTTCTAGAATAACTAAGAAAAAAAGTTGAGGACTTTGTCTGTTGATTGTTTCAGTTTGTTATAATAAAGTGCAAGTTGCTCTGAATTTTTCAGGGAAAAATGTTGATTTGTACCTGTAATAGTCTGATAAAATTTTCTTAAACACTTTAAGAATTGTGTCTTGCCTATCTAGAAGGAGACAGTAAGCTGATACATAATAATAAATGCAGCTAACTTGAGACAAGATAAGTGAGAAAAACAAGAATAATTTACATAGTCCATATATCTCATGATTTTATTATCTTTGTAAAAGATAATTAATTCATATTTCTAAATAGCATTGTCTATGTAAAACAAGATTGCCAAGAGATTTATGGGATGTGTTGGGGCAGAGCATAACAAATTTTCAATTCTGCTTTCATTGAGAAGCCAGGTCTCACAGGGCTGTAATTAGTCTTTACATCAAGGTAGAGTACAAATGCTTGTTCACTATCATTGGAATTATTAGACCTGCAAGAATTTTCTGAAGAGCACAGAATGAGAAAATGCCTGTAATTTTGCTACTGGGGAATGTGTTTTCAGCATAAAGGAGCAGATGCTTTAAATACTTGCCACTGTATTTTGCAGCAAGTTCTGAGGATTGCAGACTCTTAGTTTTGACCCATGCTGGGCCAGTCAGAGTGCTTGCTTTGAGCTGCTTCTATGCCTTTTTTACATGCCAGGTTAATATAAAGGAAAACAACACATGAATTTATAGTATGTTAAGTATTCTCCTCTGTTTGGAAACTTAAAGCACACCCCCCTGTGCAGATGAACTGCAAATTATTTGGCTGACTATGGCCATTTTGTTGGGTTGAGGTTCAGTAGGCTCCCACAGGAGTGGAAGGGTACAGTTAAAAAAGAGTTATTTATCTCAGTACTAATTTGTGAATGAAGGATTTGGTTAGGTGTTAAAAAATTAGACTGTATATACAGTCTTTAATTCTAGTCTTAAAATGTAATAAGAAACAGAGGTAGGTAGTTTGTTGTTCTCACCAGCAAAAGCCAGCAAGCCTTCTGATAGATTAATGTAAAACTCACACAAGGGAACATTTTTTTCACACCTGGTCTGAGGTCTGGCTGCAAAAGTCTGTTCTATTGTTAACAGCACATGGAGAACCTTTAATTGCACACAGAGGTAGTAGCAAATGATGCTGAGTGATATTGGTACAATAACAAATTACTGTGAATCAAAAGGCCCAACTTTAACAAATAAAAAATAAGTTACCTTAATTTTTAGGTGCCTGACCTAACATTCTACCTGTATTTATATTGCCTGTACCAGAGCAGGACCCAGGGTAGCTTGCTTTTGACATGATGCCTCTGTCTCCACAGTGATGGTAGATGGATATGATTCTACTGGGAGCCTTCAGTTCAGTCTGAGCTCACACAACTGATAGATACCAAGTGCCCTTGCAGCAGCCAATGCCAAAGCCCTTCTGCAAAAGAATCCATGAGTAATTTGCTTCTTTGACGTTAACCACAGGGTGCTGCTGAATGATTGCTTTCCTGATCTACCTACACACTGCTTGGTCTGGAGGGCAGGCAGAGCCTTCTTTGTTATCCAGCCTAAGCCCATTACTTTCAGTCTGGCAGCACAGTTTGGCTGCATCTTAAAAGTATGAAAGACTTAACTCTCACTCTCTGTGTGCCTCTAGGCTCACCTTCAGCCTACACTGAGACCTTGCAGCATTCACTGAGAATGTGAGGGAAATGAAACCTTCAGTCCAGGCTTAAAATGTGTTAATGCACTTCTGAAAAATGCCAGAATTAATAATTAACCTTGTTGTCAAGGTAAAACACTTTCTGAACATGTTGATGTAAACCGTTAATATAAAGTATGATTCCATATCCAGTATGGATAGGGCAAATTACATAAAATCTTCTTCCTCTTCATGGTCTGTTTTCCTAACCAGAGAAACAGAGACTTTCAGTTCAAGTGTGAAGCAGATCATCTATAGTTGGATTACTGGAAAGGAAAGCACTGTCCCTCTGTCTTTGAATGCTAGCTAGGATGATAGAACACCTCACTTGTCTGTTTCTTTCTTTAATTTTTTGGAGCTCTGTGCTCCTTTCATTCTTTTTCACAAATTACCTTCACATTCCATGTGAAGGTAAAATGTCTCCCGTAGCTGCTATTGACACCCAAGCTCAAGGAGGAATACAACTAATCTAGAATTAATACAGCAGTGTCTTTTAAATAGTCAGTATTGAAGCAGGAATCTTGGTCATTCCCATGGGAGGATTTGTTTTGACTGTTGTTAATGCAGAGCTGCAAAACAGAAGCACATGAACAATTAACATGTATTAGTCAACACTGACCCTGAAACATTTTCAGAGATGAATAACAAAGTTTCTGTACTATCAAAACCCAGCAGGGACACTTTCTTATAGAAGAAGAAACAAGCAACATCAAAGAAGTTGCTGTGGGATTGCATTAGCTAAACTGACTCAAGTCTTGTTAAACTGACATTGAAGATGTTGCATCTGAGAAGGTAAGTAAAGCTGTGCATGTAGCTAACTGGATGAAAATAAAGCATGGATGTATTTTTAGGACTTATGTCTAATGTATTTCTGTACAGTTTTATCTCCACAGTAAACGGAGTCATGTGTTTCCATCAGAAGTGTGACAATAGTTTAAGTTATTTGAAATAATGTGGCTGTACACATACAGTCTCCTTCTGCAGGTGATCATTGATTTACAGTATCTTACATAAAAATATATTAAATCTCTTAACCGACTTTTGTTGGTATTAGTAAAAAAATCATCATATACAAACACATCATTTAAAGCTCTTCTGTACATAGCAACTGTCTAACCTAAAGACATGGAAGTTAAAGGCACTCTAGATGAGGGCACCCTCCAGGCATATGCCCAGAAGCATATGCACAATTCTATTGACATAAAGTCAAAATAGACACCAAACCATGGTAGAATCTATGGCCTTTGAGGGATGCATACAATCCATTAACCTTTTTCCCAAATTTTCTTCATAACTACAGGTCAAATAATCTTCACTGGTAACAATAAACTACTCCCTGTAGTTTTACATTAGTGAATATTTTGCAAATCATGATTGAATCTGTAAATTGATCTCTCAGCTATGGTGGCTTGAGAAGGCATAAAAAGCAGAAAGTCTCCACTTTTCTATCCTCCTGCCAGCTATATTTTGTCAAAATAGTTGAGATTCCTGTCTCTGAATATAAAGAAAGATAATATCAATAGCATATGAAAAGCCACTTCTTATGTAGCCACACATCAAGTGTTTGTTTCTCCCCTCTTGTATTCTAGGACTGCAGTCTGACCTGTGGTACTTCTTATCTGTTGTTTATAGCAGCTGAATTGCAGCTGGGTGAAAAGTTACCTAAGGAAGTGAGAGCAAAGGTGAGTTTCCCAGTGTGATTCTAGTCCCTTATAATATGGTGTCTCTATCCTTGCAGTTGCTATGCAATTCCCTTTTCAAATAAGGCTTCCGCCACTGTCAGCATTTTGCTATTCTGATAGTTTTGAGATTTCAAGGGAGGAGCAAACAGGTCATCTGTGTGACCTTTTGTACAGCACTGCTCATAAAAAGTCACCCAAGCTCCTGAGTTAAGCATGTTTTCCATTTACTGATACCTCTTGTGGCACTGAATGAGGATTAGATTGACAAACTGTGCTGACTCACGAAGTTTCATAGAGCAACCCAAGAGAGTGGAAATATCTGAAAGAGCAGGCAACACCTTTTCTTCATACTAGTGAGACAGTAAATCAAGTCAATCATAAACAAAACACAAATAAGTAGTAGAAAGCTCCTCAAGCTGGTATTTAGCCTTGCTCTTGCTGTGATGAACAGCAGTGCCCCTGACAGATAATTTTTTCTTGGGTAGTCATTTTACAGAGACATCCTTTGTTTGTGGGCAGGAATCTGTGGACTTGAAGTTTAAAAAGAAAATTACACTAATGTAGTAAATACATGCTTCCAGTTTCAGTGATTCTAGCATTTTTGGGGAAAACTCTGTGGGCCAGGACAATGTAACTCCTACATTTACTGGGCAACTTTTAGTTTGTTTTCAAATTGATGCAAGGTATTGCTGCCCTTTATGACTGCATTCATTTTAGATATGTGCTGCCCTTTATGGCTGTGTTAAGGACTGCAATATGTGGATTAAATAAGTAGCCTGAAATGAGCTTTGCATTTGGCAGCTGCTCATATTGCTACAGCTTTTTAGCTTACTTTTAACTCTCCATGAGCCAAAGAGAAAATATCCCTGGCAAACATTTTGTATTAAACTTGACTAAACTAGGATAAATGAGACTAAGGCATACTTTTCTTTAGCTGCTGTAATCTACGTTCTGTTCCCTCTAACATTCAGAGTGCAAACTCAGTTAAGCAGGAAGTGGCCTTTTTTGCATGCCAACTCCATGGTGGCACTTTAAATCCAAAAGTGGATTAGTAACAGTTGCCTGTAATTAAATGAGTTATGAATTGCTTTAGTTAATTTTGCACAAGCTCAAAGCAAGCCTGTAGTTTTGGTACTAATGCTGAAGCAGAACTGGTTTTTATTTTACAGTATCTACCAGGTCCTATTGCAACTAAGAGCCTCAACAAGCTGTTTATATATTTGATTGGTAAGGCAAAGGAGAAGGCAATGACATGAACACTTTTACAACAGTGAAGAGGGAGATGGCATTTGCAGCATTGACTCTTTACCTGGTTCACACCAACTCAGAATTTTCCAAATGTCATGAGAACATTATAATGTCCAGTTTAGAAGGCAAAAGTGAGATGCAATAAGGACTACTGTGCCCATGGCTAGGCTGTAAATAAATGCCTCTATATAGCCCTTCAGCAGTTTTTATCAAAGGAAGTAATGGGCTTTTGGTGTTTTTGGAAATGTTGCTTTCATTTCAACAGCATTTCTTATGTCCAACTTAAAATGAGAGAAAATGAAATTTATTCTACATTGTGCACTTCTGTTCCTCTCTTTATACTTGACCACCTTTAAATTTATATATTGTTATTGATTGATTAATGTTCATATAATCTGTTGCATTCTTTTAACACCTTTTTTCCTGTTGGCTCCTAGTTTCTGTTAAGAGTTTGATTTGAAAATGCCAGCAATATCAACTGCTGTTTTACAAAGGTGAAAACCCACAGCATCTTTGAAATATTTTTATTAATGCTAAAAGTAACTGTGGTGGGGGTGACTGAGAATTGTCCAGTGGAGTTATTTTCTTGAGGGAGATTTAAACTTTGGCATAATTTTGGCACTCTCCCAATAATGAAAAATCAGTGATGTGTGAAAGGAAGATCTTAGGGACGCTGGCATTTTGTGAAAGAAAAGCAAAATATTTAACATGGGAAAAGTTGAATAAATTTCAACTGCAAGTAATTACAATTCCATGCGAAAAACAAGAGAGGTATCAGACATTTTCTTCTTATAATCTTCATCAAATTTCTCATTCTGTGCCACAGTGAAATGATTCTTCCAGTCTGCAACGGTGCCTAAGAAATTACAAAGCAAAAAAAGAGAAAATATTGATTTACCAGTAATCCACAATTTATTGGATACTTGTACTTCAATGCTTATTTCAGAATGACAGAATGACAACCAGACAGGGTTGATGTCAGTAACAAACCTCAGTACCTTTTCTCATGAATGGGGAAATGGAATGATCCATTATTCCTTGAAAGTCTTTAGTGTAGTTTGCCATGGGGTTTTCCTTCATTACCTCAAATGAGGTGCTATGGACTATTTTGTTTAGAACCTCCTCACTCAGATCCTTCTCCAGGAACTTTGCAATCTTCTGAATTTCTCGCTTTGGATTCTGCAAAAACAATTACATGGGATAAGACACAGAGCTAGGAAAAAGCAAAGAAATCAAAGGTCATGTGAGAGCTGCAATCCTCACACAGAGAAGATCAGGTTACTGTATTTACTGATACTGGGATTATAATATAAAACTGTTGCTTGTAGTTAGTTTCTGCTAGACTTACAGATTTCAGAGCTCTATAGACATATGTTCAGCCTTTTACCTCCTTCATGTCTTCATAGAAGAGATAGAGGATATGGTGCTTATCTTTTGCCTTCCACCATCCTTTTACGTGGTCATACCAGGAACCCCAGAGGACTGAAAAAGAAGTAACATCAGCAGCTATAAATGCTGATTGTGTCTTTAACATATGTGGCACTCATGTTTGCCTCTTAACCAGTACCTGTGAATTTCTGAGCTGGTTTTGAATCAGTATGGCTGTGATAATAAGCTCTACTGTGCTCTGTGCTTGCTACTGCACTTTTGCTATTAATCCCTCAGGTTTATGGATGCTCAGAACTGGACTCCTGTGTAACTTTCAAGGGCAGCAAATGCAGATGCATTATAGTCAATGAAAACACACACTTCCAGTTTTCATTTGATCATCTGGCCAAGGCTTGTGTTAATTAGCCCTGCTTGGGAATGTATGGACAACAGAAATCCATTCCAGCTTGCATGATTCTATGATTCTACCTGGTTTCAATATTTGCCATGCTATCAGAAATGCCTACTTCTCTCAAGCAAGTGCCAAAATGATTAGCAGAAGTAAATATGTTCTATACTGTATGTCTGCTCTGGGACAGATAGCTCCCAAGCTGAGCTGGTCAAACACAAGGCATAAGGGCTCCTTTGGACGTGTGACTCTCATGCTGGTTCAGACAGTGGTATCTCTAGGCCTACATGGTGACAAAAATATTAATGACCGAAGGAAGCTTTAGTGACTCAAACCGTAAACTGCCATCCACTTGACCAAATTTTGTTTCTTGGATATCCTGTGATATCAGCACCTCTTTTAGAAAAGGAAGAATCTGCTTCTGGGGTTGCCTGCCCTTAGTTAGAGAACTGTCTTTTTTCCGACACTTGTTTTTTATATATATTAATTTAGGTTCAAAGACTTCCTTATTTCTATCCAAATTAACTCTCCACTTCTTTTTTAAATTTCAAATTTTATCAGTTTATAGTAAGACCAGTTAAACCATTGTTCCTTTTCAAGTGGCTTATTTTAATCTTAGAGAGAAGAGATGAAGCGTGAAAATTGTGATATATGTTTCTGAATTATAACAGAATAAAGATTAGTGTTTATATTTTTTCTCAAAATGGAAGCTTAAAGATAGATTTAATTCTTTAGGTAATAATAAAAATTTGTGAATGAAGAAAAATTATGACTGAAACACCTTCAGCAGATATCCTTCCACAGTGTCTGCACAGGATTTCAAACCATAACCAAAATTAAAAAACCAATGCCATGCATTCTTAAAATGATCAAAGTCTCATATACAAGTGATTGCAGTTAATCACCTTTTCCAGTCACAAATTTCTCCACAAACTCCTCCCAGGTTCCTGGATCAGGCAACCCTTTATTCATTCTGTGGAAATGGTAGTATGACACCAGGTTGTCTTTTGCATTTCTTGCCACGTAGATTATCTTTATTGATATGAAAAGAGAGAGAGAAAGAAATTAACTTGCATATACAAATATAGATATTGAGCATCTCCTGGAGTTTTCTCTTAGAGCCTGCTGGTAGAGATTTAAGAGTTTTTGCTTTCAAGCTGCCATTTTCTAGAATCCAGCTCAGGTAACATAGTTGTGACTTTTGATTCCCACAGACTTCACACATTAAAGGAAAAATATTTTTTAAGACCTTTTGATTTCCCTGCAATTCTGGAAAACACCTGATTTTTATATACATTAATTTCCCTGGTTTATGTCACTTTCTTTGCTGTGAGGTAGAACAGGGCTCTTCAGCCTTACCTTACAGTTTTGTTCCCAGAAGGATGGAGGCAGCAGCTGCACAGGCAGATGAGTTTTCATTGTCCGTGGAGATGGCATGGCTTCAGCTAACTCCACACCTGTGGGATGTTTAATTATGAAAAGTTGTTCTCTAAATTGAATTAGCCCTTCTTTCCTATGCTCACTCATGTGATTGTGACTGTGACTTTCCAGCAGTTCACCTTGCATTGATCACTCATCTCCAAAGCTCTTACCTAGCAGGGTAACATATACAACATTACTTAAACATCTTCAGTGTTTCTAGAGAAAATTTGAGCTGTGTATTTGAGTAGAAGAGATTTATATCTTTTTGCTTTCTTGGGCCCATACTTTCTTTCAAAGGGATTATGATAAACATCGGTTTCTATTTATCCAACCAAAGCTTTTCCTTTGCAATATTTGGTGGTCTCCTTCCACCTTAGAGGTAAGAAATATTAGTTTCTTTCTAGGATACAAGAATATGATGGCTGACTTTGTGGGTAGCACATAAAGAGAAAGGAGGAGAATGACGGTGGATTTTCAGTAGCTATGAATATATGGGACTACTTGGGAATATCTGATAATATTTGGAGATGTGTTATCTCCTCCCGTTTCCCTTTTAGACATCTATCATTACTTCCATAAATTTTCCCTGTCATCATGTATCATCCTCTGTCATCTATCATTTTTGTCTCTCTCTGAGTCAACACAGTCTAGTTTAGAAGAGAAAAAGTAGCACTTCTGCAGAGCTAGTCAAACTTTTTAGCTTCAGATGTGAGAGTCTGACGTAACGATTTGTGTGGAAATGCAGCCCTTGCTGAGGGAGATTTTTGTAAGAAGCTGCAAGCCAGTGAAACCTGCTGGTTGTCTGAATGTTCCATAGCTTGTTTAGATGACTAGACTCTAGAACTGAGCAGCAGTTACTTGAAAGAGTAGCAAAACCACTAAAAACATTATGCACCTCTCAGAAATATGTCTATGACATATGTTTCTCTTCCATACAGCCTGAAATCTCAGAATGGCATTCAATTGCCTCCATGCCTCATTCAATTGCCATTATATACATATCTGCTGCTGGTTTCGATACTGTGGAGTATCAAACACAGCTTCAGATACTACTACAAATATCATGGTCTTCAGTAGCACCTGAAGCAATCCCATCTGCCAGCCTTGCAACACCTTGAGTAGCACTAGATGTTTATGTTAAAGCACCTGAACTGGTCCTTAAGAGCCAAAATGGTGCTTAGTTTAAGAACAAAGCAAGTGGGACCTTTTCCAGGATACTTGCGGCATCAGCATTATGAGCTTGTTTTGTTTCATTTTGTTTAAAATACAGATAATATTCACCTGAGTAACGTGCAGACGGAGGCTCTGCCAAAAACCACTCGAGGAAAGGGTGGCGTTTGTAAGTAGTCTCACGTTTACACTTCTCGGTATCTCCATTTTGTTGAATCATATCCACTATCTCCTGGGTCCATGTGGTACCTGAAAATGTCAAGTGTTTAGATGCTTCCCTCCAGGATAGCCAAGAGTTTCTTCTATTAGGGCACTGAAAGCCAGAAGGATGGACTCTGTGCTAATGGGGGAAAGAATAGCATAGAAAATAGTAGACAAAATGGAAAAAGAGTACAATACAGGCAAAATGCCTAATTGAGCAACAAAGGTAATTCTCAAAGCTCAATTCCATTTTAGACAGACTTCTTCTTGCCTAAAGAAATAAGTCCCCACACCAGTACTGAAAAAAACACTGGGATAAACTCACTATTGTTGGGAGAATATTATTTGCAGAGGAATGAAACTTCCTTCTTTAATCCCTAACAAAAATTCAGCTATTTTGTTTTCATACTGAATTTGAGTAAAAAAAATGCGATATCTGAACTTCAAGTGTGTTAAAATTTCATACAGTTTGAAAATATTAAAAAGTTGAAGTATTTGTAAAGTTTCCCTTTGAACCATGTTAATGAAAGTCTGTACATTTCATCTGCCTGAGTGACTGCAACATTTGTGAGAGTTACAGTACAGTGTATCTCATGTGTCACTTTTCTTTTATAGCTGTCATCTCTGTGTCAGCCGCATCTCCTCTGAGGTACTGTGGCAGGTCAGCTAGAGAACAGGCTAAGGGTTAAATTGGAAAGCAGTTTAGGCAGGAGATTCAGCCCTTCTTAAGATGCTTGTGTGGTGCCTCTCACACAGATATGGCATCATGTCAAATGGAATCCTAACTTTATTTATTTTCAGTTCAGTGGCTAGAAGGTTTTAATCCCAACTGGGTTAAATAATGTGGTTTTGCCTTTAGTATACAGGTAGTAAATCAAAAGCCTTCAGGTTTTACAAAACTAATGGTGGATTTTTTTGTTAAAAACATTTTTCCCCTACTGACAAAAAAAAAAGCCCTAAAAATTCTTGCTAATTAAAATAATTATTTTTTATGATGATCAAATTCTCCCATATCTGTTCCTGAATCTCCAAAACTGTATGTTTTTATTCATACAGAATTCATATTGATGGTTGTTATTAATAGTTTTCTTTTGTAGTAAGTATAAGGGGTTTGATGAAGAGGACAAATATTGTCCAGTCACTGAGTAAAATGCCAGATAGCTAGTAATAATAGTGGTATTTTTCTTTGTTGGTTTGTTGACCAAAATTATTAAATTAATTTGGTTATTTTAAAGAATTAATCAATTTTCAGAAATCACTACTTGTTTGCACAAAAAATCATTCTCCAAATACATAATATGTTTCAGAGTCATACAGTTAGTTTTTATTATTTCTTAGTAATGATCACTTGTTTCTAGGCACTGTTAAATCACTACATATTGGTGGAAAACTCCTATTGTCACCATTAATATAAATGTATATAATCTCAGTTAAAGGTCACAATTTTAGGTCATTAGACTTTGGGTGTTTGTACTTCAGTAGTAACAGGTAGTTGTTGCCTCTGCCAAAGAAGTCAGGAGTTACTAGTCACAGCTGACACAACTTCATGTCTTTAAAATATGTCTAACCTGGAGTTAAACAAATATTAGTCACAAAAAAAAAAATCTCAATCCCATCAATAAGCATGATGCTAAACTTTTTTATTCTGTTTCCTACCCACACCAACCTGCTTTTGCATAGGTTGCAATGAGCACATCATCAGGCTTGGCTTTGAACTTCCACACTTGGTCCCAAATGCTGGCAATTGGTTCTGTGAGGAGAACGCCATCCAATTCAAGTAACCCAGGTCGAATCATTGTCTCTCCCAGACTCAAATCTTTCATTTTATTCATGGCAATGAGTACTGCATGAAGAAAGGCTTAGAATTAACATGGCTGCTCTGAAAAAAAATCTGAGTTACTCATCTTGAGGTCTCTCTTATTGACAAAATTCCATGTCCTCTGATTTCTTTTTGCCATGATTTGGTCTATCTGGATATATATAGACCCCTTAAAGCTGGATCTCATTTTCAGAAATGCATGGTGTATTGCTAGTGGTAATTTTCTGTGTCTCTAAAAATCACTTTGTTTACTCAGATACAAGAAGAGAAAAAAGTCATTATTCTCATATCAAACACATTCATGTAAAATTTGGATGATTGCTATGAAGGCTTCTAAAGGCAAAAAAAAATAGTAATCAGAGGTGTGATTCAAAAGAAGGCAGAGAATAACAGCAGGTAATGAAATCAGCACACAGAACCCAGCCCTTCCTCTGTGAAGAAAATAAACAGAAATGCCTGCTAACACCCTTTGTGCCTTAAACTCACAAAAATATTTACAGACCTTTTCTGTGTTTCGTTCCTAGATCTTGGCACTCTTGGAACTCTTTGCTGTGTTTTGAAATATGTTGCCCTTAAATAACCTAAACTTGATTGATCATTAACTAAAGGTTGTTAGACTTTAATTATGTGAATCAATCTGGTTTATAATAACTAGGTATTGATTTCTCAATTTCTCCCAGGAAGACCTCTTAAGCATAACTTTCAGAGCTCCAGAGTCTGGTCAGAAGAAAGCTGTGCTTAAAGGGAGGCTATAGAAATAATCTCGACTAAAAATATCATCCAGAAAAAAAGACATTTCAATCCTAACAGCAAATATTGCTAGAATATTTTCTTTAGTTTTCTTGTTTACTCACAGCAATTTCCTACAGATTCAGCAGAGCGGAGATGTTGGATTGGTGGCTGGGCAGTCACTAAAGAAATTTTTAAGAAATGAAGGCAAAAGAAACTTGCCTGAGAATTTTTGCTGCTTAAATGTCTTCAGTCCTTGGCTGTATTGACAACTACACAGGAACTTAAATCTTCAGGCACAAGTAGGTTGAAAGCTTGTGTGGGTGGAGATTCCATTCTTCCTATCAGTATGAGGAGAGTAAAGGAGGAAGTGCAGCAGCAACCAACAGCTGAGCACTTTTTCTGGCATGGTTTGTGAAATCTGATTGAATCCTCTGAAAGAAAAACACTTGGAATTCTCATGTAAAGAATGATTCTTTACTGGCAACAACATAAAATATCAGTCAATAGCTCCAGCAAGGTTATTAATTTGTATCTCTCATTGTCAGCAGTCTTGGAATAATTAATTTTCTTCCTAATATCTGATCTAAATGGCAAAGATCCTGTGTGTACAGGCAAAGGAGTAAACATCCCAAAAATCTTATTCTCTACTTCCCATCAGCAGGTGATCCAGCCACCTCCATCCAGCAGGGCTTCAGTCCACAGGTGGTTGCTGTATGTAAGCCTACTGCACTTATACTTACTAGCACTGTGGGAGTGCTATGGGGAAAATAAACTCCATCTTATGCATGGGGCATTTCCAGTTTCTCTGGGCAGCCTGTTCTACTGTCTCACTACCCTCACAGTCAAGAATTTCTTCCTAACAACTAATCTAAAGCTACTCTCTTTCAGTTTGAAGCTCCCTTGTCCTGTCATTCTATGCCCTTGTCCAAAGTCTCTCTCCATCTTTCTTGTAGATTCCCTTCAGCTACTTCATGGCCACAGTTTGGTCACCCTGAAGCCTTCTCTTCTCCGGGCAGAGCAATTCCAGTTCTCTCAGCCTTTCCTGATAGGAGAGGTGCTCCATCCCTCTGATTGTCTTGGTGGCCTCCTCTGGACTCACTCCATCAGGTCCATGTCCTTCCCATGGTGGGGACCCCAGAGCTGGATAAGGCATTCCTGGTGGGGTCTCACCAGTGCAGAGTAGAGGGGCAGAATCACCTCCCTGAATACACTTCCCAGCCTTCTCTGGATGCAGCCCAGGACACATTTGGCTTTCTGGGCTGCAGTTGCACATTGCTGGGTCATGTCCAGGCTCTCATCCATCGGCACCCCGCTAGTTCTTCTCCCAGGGCTACTCTCCATTAGCCAATTCTGTTAGGATTCTGGGATGTAGCTCTTTGGGTCCCATAGACTTTAGGTTCAGGTTCCTAAGATAATCATGAACCTGATTTTTCCTTACAGTGGAAGGGACTTTGTTCCCTCAGTTCCCATCCTGCTGTCCATCGGCTTAAGAGTGGCAAGAGAAGCTGCCATTGGAGACAGAGGCAGAAGTTTGAGCACCTCAGCTTTCTCCTGCTCCATTGTTACCAGTTTTCCATCACTTTTTATTGTTGCAAGTTTACCTTCTATAACCTTCTTTTTCTGGTTAACATACCTAGAGAAGCCCTTGTTACTCTTTGTGTTCTTTGCCATGTGTAGTTCCAGATTTACCTTGGCCTTCCTCACCCCATCCCCATACAACCTGACTATCTCAATAATCTTGCCAGGTTACCTCTTCTTTTCTCCACTATCTGTGGACTTCCTTCTTTCCCTTTAGTCTGATCAGCAGTTTTTTACTCATTCCTGCTGGTCTCTTGCCTTCTCTGTTTGATTTCTTGCTTCTGGGGATTGATACCAGATTCCATAAGCTTCATAATATGCTGACAATATAAATTATTAGTATGAAAGCTCATGTAAGGGTGAATAAGGACCTTGTGAGCCTGACTAATAAACCATCCACATCAGTCCCAGATAGGAGAGATGTATTCCCTCATTGTCCCCACAAGGCAGATACAGGACAGCAAAGCCAACAATTCCAGGGCAAAATACAGAGACGTTATTTGTATTAACATGTTCACAAAATAAGGAGAAAAGCAGCACAGCCTGCACAGGAGCTTGCCATGTAATACATGCTATGGCTACAGCACACTTAATACAAAACTGCTGTTATCTTGAGCCCCATGGTGGGTGCCATAAATGACTGTGGTGAGTTGACTTTGGATACCAGCTGCCCACCACATTCCTCCATCACTCCCCTACTCAGCAGGACAGTGGGAAAGAAAATAAGAGGGAAAAACACCTTCTGTGTTGAGATCACGCAGTTACTAAAGCAAAAGCAAGGGTCATGTAGTGAAAACTGAAAGATTTTATTCTCTACTTTCCCTCAGCAGGTTTTGTATGTCACTTCCTGGGAATCAGGGCTTCAGGGCATGTAGTGGTTGCTCTGAAAGGCAAGCAGTGTAAATTAGGAATGCCTCTCTTCCTCCTCCTTTCTCTTAGCTTTTATTGCTGAGTAGACAACATATATTATGGAATATTCTTTTGGTCTTTGGTTAACCACTTGATCTTTTTCTGACTCTTACACCAAGTTTTTCTTCTGAAGGCTGACAACACCAGAACGATTGATTAAACCACAACAAGCAGAGAAGGGTAAGGTACAAAATTTTTCTTTTTACTTTCAAGTTGTGTCATGGGAAGATTTGCTATTTTCCTCTCTGTGTTAAGCCCTGTGCTGGTTCTGCTTGTTCTTCTCGTACCTGGCAGGTCATTTACTGGTTTGTAACATTGCTCACTACTCTTAGTTATGCAACCATCCTGATAATGCAGTAATCCCCAAAGCATATAATTTGTGTGTATGACAAAGAAAACTCAAGACTGCTTATTGAGCGTCTCTTTTCTATTGCAGCTGTGAATCTGAGTAGCCCTTGGACAATGCTCTGTGCCAGATAAGCTGCAGTGAGGTCAAAAATCACTGCCTGTAGCTTTAAAACTGCTTTTGAAGTAGGCAATGAGTGATGAATTTCTTCACTTCTGAAAAAGGGAGATGAAGGTGGAACTGGCTGCTCCAGGAACTGGATTTCTTCTCTGGAGCCATGATTTACAGGACCACTATAAAAAAAAAGTCTCTGTAGAGAGTTTCCTCCAGGTTTCCTTTCACCTTTTCCTGAGTGCAAAATGGTGGCTGGTGTTTCCTCATCCAAAACACACTGTGCTTGTTTTATTTTATTATTGAATTTGATTTTATTTTTGCTTGTCTTTGTTTTCTTTTATTATTTCCATAGTATCAGACTTCAACTCGGATGAAGGCTACAAATCCTACATCAGTATCAAGCACTATGATATGGTTTTAAGTCTGATTAGCTTAATATTTTGCCTACACTTAATGGTCTATATAATATAAGGTACTATTTCTTATAAATTAAAATTTATATTGGATACATTTGAATGAATGTGTTTCTGTGTTATGCTTCATGTTTCTATGCTTCATATTACATTTCTCTTAAACTCAGGTCTCCCTCTGCTGGACAAAACACAATTTCTTTATTCCAAAAGATGTTGAAATATTTTGAGTTGAAAATTACATTTGATAGCTATTGCTATCCTTAGATACCAACCTGTGTTCCTCATTCAGAAAAATGCATCCTTTGGAGAAATGAAAGAACACTCTGGACTGACCAAGGTGTCACTTTGAGGCTTCTTGAATTTTAAAACTGCATTCATCTCTTGGTGACTGAATTAAGCTTGATCTAACTGTAAGACAGTGAGCAGCCTTAGGCAACAAAAGCTTTTGGTTCTGTGGGGTACATTTAGACTCAATCACAAATATATCCTGCCACAGGCTCCTGGCTACCTCCATATGCTGTGGAGAACAATCCTGCAGGTGTCTGTAAAATAGAAACACTATTACAAACAATCTACCAGACACTACCAACACCACCAATACCACCAATCTTGTGATGGGTATTTGGTATTGGGTTTCAGCCAGATACAGGTGAAATAATTGTCACAGATATATTTATGCAGTAGCAAAGTACTAAACGATATTGTAAGTGTAACCATGGAATGAATAGTCCTAAGGCTTTAATTAAGAAACAGATTAAAGCACCATACCTAAGTGCAATCCCTATCAGTAAAGCATTTATGTTCCATTACCATCAAACTCCTGAAATTTCTTGGTTTTAAGTATTCTCTCTCCAGCAGAGTTTCCTCAAAGGAAAATTGTTGGAGTCTACAGTGTGTATAACACTGACCAGCTCCACATGTGTTGGGGTCACAGTAATATTATTATAAAGTCTTGTTATTCTGGGCATGCATACTCAAGTGATAAAGTATAATTGGAATCCTGCAGCTTTTTAAAGTACTTTTCCCAATAAAATATGCATATGACGTGCTTTGTGGTTTTCTGAACCCTAAATCTAAGTGTAACCCTAACCCTAGGCAGAACAGGAAAAGCTGCATTTTTCTGAGGTGCCTAGCACATGAGTATAGCCAGCAAGAAAGCTGTGGAGAGAGCAATGTTGTGGCAATGCTCTCTGGATCTGCAAAAGGCCTGAGCTCCTGAAGTTAGGCAAGCAATACCCAGACTCAACTGTGTCTATCAATAAATGGATTTTAAACTGCAAGTATTAAATAATCTCACCTGCAAGTTGACATATGAGGAATAGTATCCTATATAAAAGCAAATCTGTATCTAGAAATAAACAAAATCCTTTAGTGTAAATCTTTGTTGTCCAACCAAATGCTGAACAGAAGGTCTGAAAATCTGTACAAATTGTATAATTTCTAAAGTGCATGCCAGAGTTCTGCTTCCATAAAAATGCAGAGTAATATACATATGACTTTAATGAGAGAAGAGCTAGTTTGGAATACTAGCTTGGTGGGGGATTAAAAACTATTGTAATGTTTAAGGGTTTAAAAAATGTTACAGGCATGTGAATATTCTGCAATAAGCAAGATACTTTTTCAACTCTGCTTAATGGCATTTCTCATAGAGGACAATCCTCTTTTCTGGGGAATGTAAAGGAGGTATGTGAGGTTCTGGCTCTCTGTGTACTTTGTGTCATACTTTCTGTTCCTGTAGGTCCAGACTTGTTCCTTGGGATGCTGAGCTATATGGTTGCACATGTCATCTGCAAGACAGAAAGACAAGATCCAGCTGTCAGTTTTTCCCAACAAGAAAAGTAGAGTTTAAAGTCAAAACAGATATGAAGCAAGAATGCTGTAGGAATAACAAAAAAAAAAAGACCAGTCATGTATTTGTGCTTTGATCTAAACTGTACAAATGACAAAAGTGTGACAGGATGGTTTCTGAGTTATGAGGAAGTTCTTACCTTTTAACAATGTTCATTCTTCATTCTTCTAGTTGTCTTGAAAAATATCTCCTAGAAAGTCACTACTGATGGTTAAATCTCAGTTCAAATCTTTTAAGTGTAACTTCACTACAAAATCAAGAAAATATGGCCAATAATTTTTTTATAAATTTGGATAGGTGTCTTTCCTTAGATTGCTTATGTCTGACCTAAAACTCTTCTGTTGAATTTAGTGAAAGTTCATAAACTCTAACTCTGTTTGCAAAACTCTGTTTGCAGCTTTCCAAATGATAAGAAAATCCAGCAACATAGTAATAATCCAGTTTCATGTGACTTCTTTTTCAACTAGAGTGACGTCAGACATGTGGATTCCTAATGAAATTAAAGAACAGAAGATAGCAAATTAATGGCAAATATTTTACAAAGTAATGTCCTTATAACAACAATGGCTGAATTACAAGGATTGGGTAATTATGACCATTAATATACATTTCATTTTAGATGCTGAGAAAAATTGCTCCTGTCACAAGAAATGACAGTCCTAATACCAGATGAACACACTTGATATTTGTGTGCTTAAAAGACAGCTATTTTTCCAGCATATTTTAAAATATGCTGTTCATCCATGTCATTAAAGTACTATCATACTTTTATACTGTATTTAAGAACAGTTTCTAATGTTATCCAGTGTAAGAATAGTTTATTTTTGTTTATTTAATGAAGATGTTTCTTCTAAAGAACAACGAAGACAGGGAGAACTACATAAAAGAGATGTGTGAATTATTTAAGGCTATTATACCAAATTAGGGATTTTTAATGTCAAAGAAATATTTTGGATGCTTTGATTGCATTCATCTTAGTCTCTTTTGTATGCATTGAATATGGAAGCTGTCAAAAGTGTTGAAAGTCTGACAGATTTTTTGAGCTAAGTATTTTCTTTTTTGACAGAACAGTTTGCTTTCTGAGTCCTGCATCCTTGCTTCACTGAGCAAGGATGCTGTTATGTTTGGCTTAGTTCATTTTGAAGTCTCCAATGGTCATAACCCATAAACCAGAGTGACACGGCGCCATCAATCAACATGCAAAGACTCTTGTCTAAGCTTTGAATTCTTGAGCCTATCTTTGCACATGATGTTCAGAGTTCAGCTTGTGGAATATCAATCATTTTTATCATGTGTTTGTGAAGCTCTGAGATTGGAGTTCCTGCTGACTTCTCCATGTTCTGAACATTTAACTGCTCTGTGACCTACCTGACAGCACTGTTTCTTCAGGCATGGTGTTTTCACATGTAAGAAAGCCTCTAAATGTTTTTGAGTTATACCTTAATTGACATAGCATTCAAACCAATGAGCCATGATTGATCCTGGGTTTTGGTGGCTAAATGGCCACTATATGATGGTGATTTTCTCCAGGCTGATCATTCATTTTATTCTTTCTGCTGTAACACTAGCTAGTAATTACAAGATAAATATTGACATATATGCCAAATGTAAAGTTTGGCAAATTAAAAGAGTGAAATAACCTGCCTGATTTGTACAAGTATCTGTACTTATTTCCAAGTTTTATGTAAGCCTTTGTCTTTTGCACCCTTTCCATACAGTCAGCCACAAAGATTTTTTAAATTAATTGAGGGAAAACAGAATCTCTCAGCTCAACTAAACTATTAAAGACAACCATAACCTAAATAATACTGGTAATACTGTTCTCCATAAACTGGACCTGGATTTTGACAATGTGCTAAATTGTGATTTTGTCATACCAGGAGGTTTGTGACTTTTAATGACCACTCAGTTTAGGGAATTCTGAACCCCATATTTTACAATTTGACCAATTCAAGAAATTTATTTAGAAAATAAAAAAAATTCCCTCCCCATTACCTTCTTTTTTTGTGATGAAGTGACCACCTCTCTTTATCCCTGGAAAAATGCTGGTGGAAGCCTTGCCAACACCAGTTACTTAAATAGAGGTGGTCACTTGGTCTCAAATTTTGAATGAGCTTTAACATTAAAAATAAACGTTCACTTATGACCTACTTCTGCATGTGTATCATGAAATGCTGTCTTTTTAAAATTTTTATGTGTACTTAAAGCACATTTGCAGTCAGCTCCTGATCAGTTGTGAGTGTGCTCAGCCCCACCACAAATCTGTCCCTAGGTCTTTCCCTCTGTTCTCCAGACAATGTGTTGTTTTACAGTAGGATTATGTACTATTTACTATTCTCTTTCTTTTCCAGCATGTAAAAGCCAACAGCTTTTACACTTATCTGTTTATAAGAACTACTTATCAACATTCCTAGTGTGTCTCTAGATCTCCCACATGTCAGAAGTGGGTTGGAGCACTATTATGAGGACTGTTGCAGAAAGAAGCATTCTGTCTAAATTAAATCTAAGGACTGCATCTCACCTTATGTCATCTACAGTGACCTGAGCACCCACCAGCTGCCTTGTCCTATCCCTGGTATCTGCAAGAAGGTAATTCAGTGGTGGGCTGCTGAAGAGACTAGGTTTCTGTAATATATAACAGTTGGATATGTGATACTAAATCCATAAGCAGATTTTCTTGCTCTATTTATGTTGTATTTTGCTTGTAGGCTTATTTAAAATCCAGTGCCGAGGGAGTACAGAATTAAATAAAAGAGAATGAGAGAGAGATTCCTGGCCCAGCAAATACAAGCCTGCACTCAGAGACTGAATTACACTCATGGAGGAAGCCAGGTCTGCAATAACCCAGAAGCCTCCAAGTGCCCTGGGTGCCATCATCCATCCTGCCTCCATCCCAGAGCTGGACCAGCAAGGCTGCACCAGTGAGTGCTTGTCCTTGGTCCTTGGCTGTGCTCCCCAAGACCTGTTCAGACTGTCCCTCAGAATGGATTGTTCAGGATTCTCTTGAGCCCAGGGATCTAAAAAGGATCCTTAGCATCACAGTCCTCTGATTTGGGAGCGAAGCAATGGAGAGCTAGAAGGGAGCGACCAGGCATTGCATTCAGCACAGAGCTTTAGAGCATCAGTGACAGGATCACTCATTTTAAAGACTTAATAACACATTCAATTCCTTCCTGTAGATGTCTCCCAGTAATAATCCTATCAATTTGTGGCAGGCATAAAAAAACTACATGTAATTAAATTCAGCACGGAGAGTGTAACTGTACAGTAGTGTGGTTTTCCTTTTGTTGAAAAGTCTGTTGCAGCCATGTTGCACATTGCAAAAACTAATCTTACAAATAAATTACAATCCTGTCCTTTTGCTCCAGGGGCAATGCATTAATGCTAAGAGATACTGTCATATGTATTTATTAATCTCAAATTATGGGCATTTACATGTATGTGTAGAGTAATTTATGTGACTGTGTACATGTATGTGTGTATGTGGTATATGACTGAAGGATGCTTCAGGACTCCCATTGTGCTTACACTCCAGACAAAGATATTCCCGCCAGTTCTATGTTGTAGTTCAGAATGAGATAAAGTAAAATATTATGCAATTTACATGTAAAATACAAAATGAAAGGAAAGGAATGATAAGCACATTTTTCCCTCTAAATTCAGCTTATTTTTGGTATCTCATCAAAGGGATTTGTTTTTTTCCTTTCTTGGTAAAAACCCAAAGCAACTAAATGATTCAAACCTGTGCAGTTTGCTTGGGGAGCAAGCAGCAAAAATGTCCTTTCACCAGTGTTCTGTGAGTGCTCAGAAGTGTTCCATTTAGTGGATGACTGTCCTCACTGCATGTTCCCTTTTCTTGCTGTAAAACCTAATTTCATATTACTTTCCAGTCAATTGGTCACTCATCCAGCTCTCTTATTGTTACTCACGAGTGGTGGCAAGCCACAGGAGCAATCACATCCTCCAAGATTTAAATGAGATGAGTTTTGTTCCAATAAGAAGGACTGGCTGATCTCCAGAGCTTTGCTGTCTCTATCTGCTTTTCTGCCAGAGCCTTCTCTTGCTTGCACTCCTGCTCTGCTCTTAGATCAGTGCAGATGCCTTCATAACTATGGAGCTGCTTTCAATGCCTTATTATTTGATGAATTTATAATCCCCTGCTTTCATCTTTAAAAAGCTCTAAAATCATGATGTAGGATGCTGGGAGAATTGATACAGGAAGTTAATATTGACATGAAGACTTCCAGTCCCAAAAACTGCAATGTTGCACCAGGCCCTGATGGATTTGGTACAGACAGCAAGCAGTGCTGGTTGACTCTGGCATGGCTGGAATTAGGTGTTTGTGGGCCTGAAGGCAGTCAGGACAGATAGTAGATATTTCTTATTTCTCTCACTTTGTACAGCTTCCTGTGCCAGCTGTAGCCACTCATCAGGTCCTAAACCAACCAGCTTTCTCTCAGAAGTTTTTTTTCTTCCACAGCTATGGTTCCCCTTTGAAGCATAAAACTTATCCTAGAGAGTGCTCTGATGCTTTCTGTTGGATTAGATGTTGAAGGTATCACCAGCACTTGAGGAAATTCCATCTTAGTGGAGTTTAGGAAAATGTGCTGGCTAAAATTGCATACCAGGGATTTAAGCAACTTCCACCACTTTGAAGGAGCTGCCTGGCTTTTCAGAGACTCCCTGGCTGCCAACAGAGGCCATCACAGAACACATGAGTGCTCAAAACCTTCCTGTAGTTGTGGCAGTAAGCTGCAAGGCAAAATCAAAATGATCACAGCTGGCCACCAATGATGTGTGTCACATTGTCTGGAGAACAGAGGGAAAGACCTTGGGACAGATTTGTGGTGGTGCTGAGCACACTCACAACTGATCAGGAGCTGACTGCAAATGTTCTTTAAGTACACATAAAAGTTTTAAAAAGGCAGTTTTGAAAAAAAAAAAAAAAGAATGTGGCATTATAACTATTTTGATGGAATTATAATCCATAAATTAGGATAATACTTTTGGAGCATATTTCTATACTTTTGATACCCTTAACAAAGTGTTGCACAGAAGTCCACAAGTTGTTAAAGAATTTATTTCTTTAAAAATAAAACCAGGAAACTTTCACTAAAGGTCCTTTATTTTTCTTTTGAAAATTATTTCCTTATCAGCTTCTTTGTACAGTCTAAAAAGTGGTAAGGCAAACACCTTTTATATTTGCCACAGGCTCCACTGATTACTCAGGTTGCTCACCCAAGATTGATTAGCACAGCTTAAGTTTTAGCTTTAGACACTCTGTGTGTCTGAGTTTCTAGAGCGTAAAAGTAGAGCTGGTATACAGGTTGTTAAATTAGCATTATTTAAAAGTTCAGAAAGAATTTGAGGTTATAAGTTCTGCAAAGTCTATAAATAATTTTAAAACATAAGAAAAGAATTTTTGCATTCCTCAATACTAACCTGTTAATGACTTTAAATGCTCTGTTGTCGATTTGTTCTAGTTCAGGCAGTGGAGTGATTTTGCAATATGTATTTTTTCTTCATATAAGAATTAAAGTTTTGCTTCACATACTCTTCCTTTTGCTTTTTCCCCCCCATGGATGGTTCTGAATCCAGAATATTTCTGGGAGATTCCTTGGTAAATAACAGACAGATACTTTTTCTTTGGCAGGTACTTTTAGAAGTATGTTTTTTCTTTTTCCCTTGATCTCACTCCTTGCTCTACAGGACTTTGAGGACCTGCAATTATTTCTACCACCATCGGAGAAATCACTTAAAGGTGAGGATTTGCTTAAGTGCTTTACTGATTGAGCTTTTATTGTGCTGGAGAGTATCAATTAAAAAAAAAAAAAGTCCCTTGTCTCTCTCATGATTCAAAACATCTAAAGAAACTGAGCACCATACCGAGAAGTTAAACCTTTAGAAAACATTTTGTGAGGCATTTTAATGAAATGTGAAGGGTACTTCTACAATCCTTAGCATTCATCAGCCTTTGTCTCGTCTATCAAAACACCCAAGTTAATTGGAAACGGGAATAAAACCCAAGGAAAACAAGGCTCCGGCAGCCGGCTCCGGTAGATGGCAGTGCTCCGAATCATTTGAGCAGGATCCAGCGATTTCTGCAGGATGCTCCTGCCCCGCACCTGGGCAGCGACACCGAGCCGTGTCCAGGCACCGTCGTGAGAAGGCGTTTGCATTCTCTCGAGAGATTTTTGCTGTATTTTGTTTAAGTAATCAAGAGTTTGTTGCTAGCGAGAAAAAATAATCGTACCCACTGCTGTAATCGTGATTTGCTGGCTGCTGCTGGTACTTGTTGCTTCACTTCATGATAACTCTTCCCTCTGCCCGTTTTGGTTTTCAGCAGATTCAGCCTTCATTCTGTCAGGTCACAGGTGATGGGGCAGGGACAGGAATTCCCTTCCTGATTCCGTCTGAGCTGCTTTGAGAGATTGTGTCTCTGCTGAGGGGCGGGTTTGCCTTTGGGTGCGCATGTGCTGCTGATTTGCTTCCATAAAGGGAAACAGGGACCTAAATGCTCCCCCTGCAAATGCCCTCAGGGACTGGGAAATTTAACTTTCAGATAAGTTACTGCCTAGAAAAATCTTTTGTCCTTGATTAGAAGCTCAGGCTTCCTTGAATGAGAGTACTGTTGGCATTAGACTGGACAGGTGTTCACATTCGGGGTGAACAGAGTTCCTTTTCTGTTTTTGTTTCCTACTTTTATTGGTGAATTACCTTCTCAAGTTTGGTGCTTGAATCACACCACTCTTCTCAGGTTAATAAACAGGGACATTTTTTTTCATCACTTTTTGACTGCTGGCTTTGGCAATTTGATTTCTGGGAAGGAAACTGTGAGTGCCCTCAGTACCTCTGAGCTGGAGGGGAGGTAGACATTAACATGAGGAACAGCTTTGATATGAACTGCTGAAGGGAGTTCACAGCTTCCTTCTTAGGATTCTGTAATTTGAGGGACCTAACTTTTAGTTAATTCTTGTTATCAAGCAGGTGAGAACTCTGAATATAGGTCACTTCCTTCTTCTTCCCCTGGGTATAACAAACCACAAACTTTCTGGATCCTTGTGCTGGAAGGACCTGCAAGTTGCCACAATCATCTGGGATGAACTGTCTCTACAGGTAGATAATTCTCTTCAGTTTGAGAACAGCATGAGGAGTTCTGGTCTTTGTTTACTTCTTTTGGACCCAGTCCTCTTCAGCTGGGAAACAAGTGCTGGTTTAAAGCTTTTTTTTTTTTTTTTTCCTGAGGTAGTCATTGACTTGCGGACTAAAACTGGAGCTGAGTAACTGGTGTAATCACTAGCCTATTGCACAGATTATTCTCTCCAGCACTTGGGCCAACATCTATTAAGACAAATTATATAAAATGGAATTAATAAACTGGGAGGATCACAGTCATATATCCTTGTTGAACTTTCCATTATGTGGTTGGAAAGGCAGGAAGAAATCTTCCCTGGATTTGGTGCTCCAAGAAAGTGGAAGGAGAATTTGTTTGGAGGTGAAGGTAGCCCCTTCCCTTTCAGGAGAGAGCAGAACTGCTGATGGCAGACTAGAGGTCAGCGCTGTCCTTCTCCATCAAGCCTCTGTTGTGCAGTTCAGGCAGCTCCCTGCTCAGCCTGCAGGGAGTTTTTTGATAGTTCCTACTTTTAGCCCTATGTAAGATCCAGCCCTCTTTGCTTCTGCAGGTCCCAGCCTTCATTGTATCCACGGTATTCCTTTTTTTTTAAACCTCCTTTCTTCTTGCCACTAACTGGTTTTATCTCAGTTCTCAAATGGAAGACTTAGAAATGCCAGTTTCCCCTTTCCCCCCCTTTTTTGTCATCTTCCATCAGCAAACTCCAGGGGCAATTTGCTGGCAATGTGCTGTGTTGCGAGTCAGCAGTCTCTTGAAGGAAAGAGCATTATTTTTCTCCTGGCTAGTTTGACTGCTAGGAAAAACAAAGTGGAGGAAAACATCTCTTTTATAGGCACCCAAGGGCAAGACACTCTTGGAAGGACTTATTCCCTGATTGTGAGGTTCTGGGGATTATATCCCTAACAAGAGAAACTTGGCAACCTGGTAAATTATTTATTTGACACAACCCTACTTAGCGATTTGTGAATTGTGTTCTGTCTTGTTGGTGCTGGCCAGACATGGAGGTGGGGGAGTGTTGCCTTCAGCAGCTGTTCCATAACTGAAATTGTGTAAAGCACAGGCTTTAGCAGGGGAGAATGATAACTTAGGCGCTTTTTTCTCACTTTCTAAAGGCTCAAGAAAAATAGCCTTCACTGAGCAGTCCTGAGCAGCTTGTTCCTCCAACATTTCTATTTTTAAAACTTTCAGTGGGAATTTGAGCTGGTGTTTTCCAAGTGCATACAACAGCTCACTGTGCTGTGTGCCACTCTTCAAAAAACCAAAATAAGACCAGCCAGATCAGGAAACACTGAATTCTCCCTCATCTCTCTTACCCCAGGCAAACGATTCCCTAAAAACAAAATTTCAGACAAGTAAATATGAACATTGTTTATTGCCATTTCCTACTGAGGTAAGTAGTTTGAGGTCATCTTTTCTGTATTTACAATATATGGCTTAAAATACAAACACCCTTTGTGCTTTGTTATTGTTTGCATGACTGAGTGCTTTCATAGATATGTGCTGCAATAAAGGATGGCTTAGAAATTAAATATAAAAAGGCAGCCATTGCCACTGGGGAATAGAGTACTCTACCAGTCAAGACACAGCCTCCACTGACCAGGCTCACAATGTAATGCTCTTTAAAAAATTATTTAATGCAGGGGTGGAATTTATGCATCATAAAAGGATGAGGCAAAACCCACTGTTCAGTCCTTTTCAGCCTTTGGGAGAAACTTTGATCATTAATTTAATAATATATTTAGTTGCTTAAATTTGTAAGGTCTGTTGCAATTTTGTCTGCATGTGAAAACAGAGGCCTTTCTGGGCACCCTGTTCTTACTTTTTTTTCCTTCTGAATAAGAATGTCATGACATTTTAAAACCTATGGGCACTTCCTTTTCTTCTGCTCCTTAATTGAACAGCAGGATACATTTTTAACTGCTCCTTCATTGTGGTTCTGCAACATGCACAACACTGTTGTCTTTCTCTTGTCATTTCTCTTCCTTCCTCTTTAGAAATTTTATCTCCCAAACAGGTGAAGCTCAAAAGGGTTTTTCTTCAAAGAAGATTTTAATTCTTGTGTCTACGTTTGCCAATTGCAAAACACATTAAGTGTGTTTGCCTCTGGGCTTGACAATAAGCCTCAGATATTAATTCTGGAGCAAGCACTTTCAGAGTTACTAGGCTGCAATTATAGTAGTGTTAGCAGGTGGGAGTTATTTAGCTGAAGTCAGAAACCAGTCTTTAGAATAAGCAGGTTTCAGGTGCAGTTTGGCCATTCAAAATGTAACTGCTTGACAGACTAGGTTATCTCATTATGGGTTAGATTAAATTTTGCTGAGATGAGTAGATCTTTCATTTAAAATAAGTTTATGAAGATCATGGTCACACATTTCAGCCTCAGGTAGAGGCAGTCAAGGCAGCTTGGAAATGTAAGTGATATGTGTGGATAAGCTGGGTCTATCTATTATTTTGGAAGTACAGGGTATGTGGATGAGAGAATAACTCTAAATGATAAAGGAAAAAATCACAGTGAATATTGTATAGCATCTGTGTGTTGTCATGACAAGAGTGTACAGTGTTGAGATATTGGATTGAAAGAGTGGGGAAAAACCTTCAGCATCCAGTCCACCTGACTTTTGTGGAAGTTTGATTTTGTACATCATTGTGAATGTACAAAATTACAAAATAACCCAGAGTTTCCTAACGCAATCTCCAAGTTTTGCATGGAGTAGAACATCACATCTGTTCAACAGGATCCTGGCGACCTTGGCCCTTTTTGTTCTTCATGCATGTAATGCCGTCTGTGTTAATATTCGGTGTGTATCCAAACCGTCCTGGTCTCAGAAAAGCAGAAAATAATCCAGCATGATTAAGACCAGCTGTAGGGGTGGGAGTGAGGGTACAAAGCACCACGCATCATGAGATGAGCATGGCTGAGGTTTTGTAGCAGGCTGAATTTCCTTTGCACAGCTCTTTTCTGCTTTAGGAATAAAAGTCTGCTCACCCATGGCCATGTCCCTTTCACCTGGTTGTTTGGTAAATTCCTAGGAGATGAATTTGCTGAGAGAATTTTACTGAAGGAGGAGTCAGAGGAGAGACAAACACTGAACAGGCAAATATTGGAAATTGAACCTAAAACATCTTCAGAAGTTACCCTGGCAACAACATCCTGAAGTTCGGGGGTGAAAAGGGAGAAAGAGATGCTGTCCTGAGGCTGAATCAGTGAGTTGCCTAATTTGGGACAACCAGCATCAGGGAAGGTGTTTGAGGATGGATTGTCCTCTGAAGCTGCTGCTGTGCAGCTTTACTGTTGCACATTATTCATTGCTCAACTGTTTCACAAATAATTTTCAGTAGCCCAAGAAGGGCTCTAATCAGGTTCAGTGGAAGCTTTCCACAGATTTTGCCTCTCTGCAAGGATAAGGTCCTTGAATCATACACCACTGGCTGGTAATGCTCAGAAGGAAGAAGTTGAATTAGTTTTTCTGGTTCTTGCAGCCAGCAGAGTGGAAACAATTGGTGTCATCTTCTTTGGACATTGAAATGGGAAAGGTAAAACAAAAACAGGATGCAAGTAGCAGTATGAATTATAAGGGAAGAGTATTTAGGGTGTAGTACAGTCATCTCCATGTTACTTATGTAACAGTGGAAAGACAAAAGCAGAAACCTAAACTTTTTCTTTTTCTGTGGGAATTTGTCTAAATAAAAAGTTATATCAATGATGGCAAACTGTTTCACTGGCTTCTCTTTACTGGAATCACTTATAAACCCCCAGCTCTTGGTTTGTCACACAAGAGGCCAGAAGATGTAACTGCCTACATAAGGGGAAAGAAAAAAAGTGAAATGCAAGTACAAAAATGAAAGAACTCTTGCTGCAGGGGAGCTAACTTGGCATCTCTATTCCATTCTCTTTAACATATCCAGAACCATGCCAGCTCTGTGCAGATGCTCCAAAATCAAGGTCACCAGGCTCCTATGGTCTCCATGAGATGCACTGTCTGTGTATCCCCGTGCAGGATGATCCACCAGCAGCTGGTGGCTTTATGACTCTTGTTTCTTTGAGCAATTTACCAGGTACTTGGCTGAGACTCTGGAAAGAGCTGATAAGGGAGTTTGGTTTTCCTCAGCAGACCAAAGCACTTTGCTACTTTGTTCAGTAGAGTCTGCTGAGGCAGACTGTTCATGGTGCCATGAAAAATAAACTACCTCCATAAACATTACAGCCAAGAGAGCTACACACTCTCAGCTTCTTGGATATGGTGCAGGGATTGCTGCAAAATCATGGAAGGAGCTTAGAACTTTGTGGTTTCAAAGTCAGTCCTAGTCAGCACTAACAACCAGTTATTTGCAACCAGCTGGTGGCTGTTCGTTTATTCCTTATGAAAGACATATTCATCAGTGTGCGATGAGAGGGAGAAAACCCTTTCCTGTTGCCATCTCTAATAAAGCAGTAAACGCAGTTGAATGCCAGAATAAAGAATATGAATTAGATTTGTCCTGCAGGAGATTTCTGATGCAGAAGCAAATCTGTCTGGTGGCTGAATTATTGATGTTGTTTTTAACCCTAGTGTATTGCCTGTGATGTGGTAGACATAATTTCTTCACAGGTTCTCATCCTGATTTCTGGCCAAATTTTGTTCTTGATTGTCCATCTGTGGCTGCTATTAACTTAGATTAGAGTCACTGCCATGGCTCCATAGGTACAAATACGCACAATTTATTTTAATCTTAGATACATGCTCAATCATAAATATTAAAATTTGCATAGAATCGTTTTTTCGTCCTTAAATGTCCATTCTTCCTACAGTTTATAACCAATGGCTTGTGGCTTGCACACAGCCCATGCACACAGAAACAACAAAGGATCAGAGTAAGTCTTCCTGCCTTGCCTGTTTTCTCACCTTTGATGCAGTTATTTGTTGTGCAGATCCATCAGAAGCACATCTTGTGTCTGCCTTCTCTAGTCTTTGCCTATACAGATGAGTAAGTATGTCAGGGGTAACTGCAAAGCTATGGATTTATTGCACACCTAGGACAGAAGTAATTAAAATACCAATATGCCATTGGTGAGCCTTGAGGCACAAGCCAGATGGAGCTGTGACTGCTGAAGACCCCTTTCTTAGGTGTGTAGCTGCATCTTCAGATCAGAGACCCTTTCTTGACCATGCAGGCTAGTAGAGATGAGGTGTTCCCTCTTGCAATTGCATTTTTTGGTGTTTTATTTCAAAATTGTATAAAGCCCATTTTTTTGTTTGACCCACCACAGTACACTTAACAAAACAACTTGTAGTGATGATGCCAAAAGGGACTTATTTTCCAGTGATGCCTTTTCCACAGAAGCCTTTGGACACATTCAGAAGAAGAGGAAACACAAGTGTACACAGCCACGTGAGACTGTACAAGATGTGTACACTGTACAAGATTTGTACAAGATGAAATGAAAGTGGGTGTGGAGAACATAAACCAAAAATCAGAGCATGATTTCCAGTCTGGTAAGAAAAGCTGCATCCTCTTTGGCAGAAAGCATTGCCATTTCCATCCTGTTTCTGATGACAGGATTCATCACAAACAGGTTTGCAGCAGCTCTCTGATACAATGTCTACATGGACTTCTATGAAGATCCAAGCCAAGGTCTTTCCTCTGAGCTGCATTTTATAAAGCAATAAAATGACATAAAGGGTCTTTTTGCAGTTTTAAACAGCTGGGAAGAATTTTTTTTAAAAAGTCAGGCTTGTGGTTGATGAATAAAACATGGATCAATGTGATGCCATTCAGCAAGGGAAGCTGTGGAATAATTTACATTTTTGCACATATGGATTTTGTACACTGGTAAGGACTTGAGGTTTCATTGTGGTAAGCATACAAATCTATTATAAAATTGTGTGGGCAAATAAGAAGTAACTATCATTAAAAATGAGAGTGAATTGTTCCTGTTAGAGGCACATGAGCATGGTTATTAGCAATACTTTCTGCCTGTGGGAGATTTTTCTTTCTCTTTTTTCCCTCCCCAAGCTCATCAAAGGATAAAAGCAGAAAAATGTGAGTGTAATGGGTTTATTCTTTCTTTGTGCAGTGTCTGTGGAAGCTAACAGCAGTAAAAACCCTTTGTAGGCTAAAATAATAGCTCTTTAAAAAGCATTCAAAGAGACGTATATGGGCAACCTTAAGAAAAAAAAGAAGGTTGTATGTCATTTATAGGCTGGTTGGGTTTCAGTGGGCTCCCAGTGTGTTCCAAAAACATGTTTAATCTGCCACATACATACCCTCAACTGATAGCAAGATAGTCTTTCTTGGAATAGCTGTTTCAAGTGAAATGCCTTAGATATTCATCAGAGCCACATTTTTCACTTCTGTTTTCAATTTTACAGAAGTCATGGACAGTACCTTATTGTCTGTAAAGACAGTCTAAATTCTGCCACCACTTTGATGAGCTGGTTACTAGGGCACTGCTGCTAAAGGTACCCTGCAGACCTTTTTCTCTCCCAAAATATAGCCATTTGTAGCACTGCATTGAACAGGTTGAGAGGTGATGTCAGCATATGCTTAAAACTAGTGATGGCCTTGAGTGGTTAGCCCTGTCTGCTGATTCAGGCATACCCAAAATAATTGATGTTAAATAATGTTGCTTTCTTCTATTCTTTATTTTTTTTAAGTACCTGTGCCTTAAACTTGCTCATTCTGCTTTTTAAGTATATTCTTTGCATCAGAAACAAACATATGAGACATTCAGTATGTCTGTTGTTTAGCTGGGGTGAATTATGATATTTTCTGGACACTAGAATATTTGAAAAACTATTTATGAATTTATCTAGACCTATAAATTGAAAGGACAACTGCACAGAGTATTCAAAACTTTTCAAAAATATGATACTGAAAAGCAAGATCAAATAGTCAACAAACAGTTAAAAAATGGCAAAATCCAATATTGTAATTTTTAAAGAGCTGTGTGTCTGGCAACAAGACAGAATTCATGGCTTTGTGAACACTGAGTGAAGCTGAAAACAGAGTGGTTGGTTTTAAGTAGTATAATTCATTCTGGTTAAAGTGCTTGCATGATGGGACCTGTGGGATCATTTTCTGTAAGTGAAAGAAGACTTCCTAGATAAGGGCAAATTGTGTCTGGTCTTTCCAAAGCAGTTAGCATATGTGATGGCTCCAAAGAGTCCTGACAATTGCCTTGGGCTCTACATGAGCCTTTTTCTCCTGTTTGATCTCTGCATCCTTATCTGGTCTCAGACTACTTATCACACTGAAATTTATTATTTAATGTCTCATTTAAATGGCCAGAAGCATTAAGTAGATTTACATTCTGTTTAAGTTTCAGTCCCAAGTAATTTAGCACAAGTTTATTGTTACTTTCCCCTCTGGTGTTTTGACCCTGGCTGGATGCCAGGGTCCCACCAAGGCCCCTCAGCTGGGCAGGGCAAAGACAAAACCATGAAAGGCCTGAGGGTTGAGATAAGGAACAGGAAGCCATCACTCATCAGTTATCATCATGGGGACCTCCAGGGGTTGCAGGTGGATCTCTGCTCCTCTGTGGACTTCTTTGGGCTGCAGGGGCACAGCTGCCTCACCATGGGCTGCAGGGGAACCTCTGCTCTGGCTCCTGGAGCACCTCCTCCCCTTCCCTCCTCCCTGACCTTGGTGTCTGCAGGGGCACAGGTCTCACACGCCCTCACTCCTCTCTCTGTCTGCAGTTGGTGTGGTGCTGTAACTTTCCCCCTTCTTAAAATCTGTTCTCCCAGAAGTGCTGCCACTGTGCCTGAGCGGCTCAGCCTCGGCCTGTCTTGGAGCTGACTGGCGTTGGCTCCATTGGACATGGGGGCAGCTTCTGTCAACTTCTCACAGAAGCCACCCCTGTATTTCCCAGCTATCAAAACCTGGCCTCTTCTCCCAGGCAACCAGCAACAAGACAAGAGGATGCAGACTTAAGCTGTACCAGGGGGGGATTAGGTTGCACATTAGGAATAATTTCTTCCCAGAAAAGGTGATTAGACATTGGAATGGGCTGTCCAGAGTGGTGTTGGAGTCACTGTCCCTGGAGGTATTTAAGGAAGGACTGGACATTGCACTCAGTGCCATGGTCTACTTGACAAGGTGGGGTTCATTCATAGGCTGGAGACAGTGGTCCCAGAGATCTTTTCCAGCCTCACTGATTCTGTGATTCTGTCCCATCCTTGATCCTCTCCAATTCACTTTCTATCTCACACACAGTGCTAAAATAGCTCCTAACAAAATCTCTCATGAATATGTCTATTTAGCCAAAGGCCAGAGCAGCAACTTCTCTAATTGACTCCTAACTATCCCACCATTCCTGAACCAGCTTGTCACTGGGAAGGGGCATGAATATTTTATAATTACCTGCAGCCCTTTCTCCTCTTAGGGAGTCTGCCTCACCTGAGATAATTGTAGGTTGCCAGCTTAAATTATAGGTTTACAAGGCTCTGTTAATTCACTGCTGTTTGGCCTGTGGAAATTCAGGGGAGCTGAGAAAGATCTTGTTACTTCATGAGAAATGCATGGTCCTTGTCAAACCTTTGGTCTTCATCAGGTTCTGGCTTTGTTTATTGCTTTTTCACAGAAGGGAAGTAGTTTATGTTCTATGAGGACATGGCCACAGGTAGTGCCACAAGATGTTGGTTTGGTATAGAAAGCTGGGGAAGAAAAACAAAGTAGGTGAGAAAATGAGGGATCAAGGTGTTTGGATAAGAGAGATTCAAGAGCAGGGATTTACTTCTGCATTGATTGATTGTATGTGAGAATGCTTTCAAGAAGAGACAAATTGTGAATTGCCTGCCACTGTGTGTTTTGTATTTAAGTGGTTTTATTTGGTGTAAAGCAATGACAGCATGGCTGGGCAAAGAGACAGACAATTTCATTTCTGTTAAGAAATGAAATCAGACTAAAGATTGAAAAATGCTAAACCAATGAGAATATGATTGTAAAAGATCAACCACTCTAGGAGGCACCTAATTTCTGGCCATAGTCTCCTGCAAGATGGTGTTCTTTCCACAGAGTTTAATTTGCAAATCATCTTTCTTTCTCTGCTAATGTCCTGCAGTGTAACCCCCAGCCCCATCAATAAAAGATGTGGTGATGAGTCACACATTTGTTGCAGTCATCCCATCTGCAATAAAAATTCAGTCCTCTGACAGTTCACAGTATACAAATCATATCAGCTTGCAGTTAAGGTTGAGGCTACAGAGCAGTAATTTAGGGGCAAAATAAAAGACATTAGATGGTGTAATAATCTTGAAATCAAGTACTAGACACAGATAAAATTCAGATTTTGGTATATAAACAAAAGATGTGTTTTGGGTGTGGTAAGCCTGGGAATGTTGGCTCTGTCCTGCTGCAACAGCAAGCTGCAAATGCATTGAGTGTAAATGGAGAAGCCAATTAGGCTGTGTTCAGGGTCATTCAATTTAGGGCTGAAATGAACAGCTGGGTATTTTTTGAACAGATTTCCAAGAAGCAGATTCTGTTCAGACATGAAGAAAACTGATAATGACTTTTAATAAACCTTTCCCTTGTCCTACTTGTTACCTTTGACATGTAAAAGATTAAACTCTCATTTGTAAACTGATAGTCAGAGAGCACTGAGCAAACTTTGCCCATGGAAATCTTAAATATGATTAATTCCATTTTTGCTTGTGTGTCATGCAGTGAAAAGAGACTGCTTTGCTATTTATTTTATTTATGCTGTTTAGTTTCTGAGAGGGAAATGAGAAAAAGCATTCATCAGAATTTCTTATTCAAGCTCTCTGCAAGCCTCAAAGTGTTCTGAGAGGAATCAATACATGAAATGAGATACTTATTTCAGTTTACTAGAAAGTTTTCTATTTTTTTTTTTTTTGCCTGTAAAAATGCTGTTAGGCTGGCCAAACCTTTTGAAATGCTAGGTATTGAAAAATAAAAGGAAGTGTTCTATGGGGAAATGAGTAGCTTGCATGCATGTTGTACCTGTAAATGTATTTTCTGGGGGAAAAAAAAGTGATATATACATAGAAGAGACTGTCATTATTGTTAGGTTTTTTGAGTTAGGATTGTTTTTTCTCCTGCCCAAAGTTAGTATTCCTGTGAATGCTAAAAGAGTGGCAGAGATGTGTCATACTGCATGCACAGATATCAGTGCCTGTGGACACAGGAATGGTTTTGCTTTTCATGTCTTGGATCCCATATGGACACAGGAAAAGGGATGGCATGGGTGCATCATGGCAGAAGTACCATGTGTAGATTCTAATGAGCCTTACTCAGATCCAGACTAAAATACCTACATTTAGATACAGGTAAGCGGTTTTCCACATGTGAGCCAAGGGCATGGTTCTGTTGCTGGAGTGTTGGTGAGATGCCCCAGTTATTCTGCTGGCCTCTGGTGGCTGTCCCGGGGTCCCTGGGCCTCTGGCATGTCCTGTCCTTGCTGGATTTTCCAGCCCTCCCAGGGAGATCTCAACAGCCAGCATGCCTTTGGAACAGGCATGGTGTTTTGGCAGCTGAATTAAGTTCAAGGTCTCCCCCTACTCAAAGAGTAGCTGCTTCAAATCCTTGCTCACATGAGTACATTTACGTGCAAATGCCTAAATTTGAGTGCTTGCATCTTAAACTGAACTCTACCCCTGCTCTGGCTCCAGGTGAGATAACCTGGGCAAGCTCTCTGTTTAGCCAGTCAGAGCAGCTGCTGTACCTCACTTCACTGTGTTTCAAACACATGTTGGGAAACTTCTGTTTTGTTCAGGATCACATGACTCTCTTCCTAATGCCAGGCACTCCCTCCTCTGCAAATATTGCCCCTGAAATCAGTAAAACTTCTTGCAGGAGGAGATACCCCTCCAGGTTCAGAAAAGTTTGTTTCCTGGGAAGTACTACCTGTGTGAGAGATTTTGGCTAGTTGGAAAGAGCAGCAGTTACTGCAGAAAGGTAAATATTTATTAAGCATTCCCACATATTCATGTTCTACACACCCTGATTTTTTAATTAGGAGCTGCTGTGAGCCCAGGCAGCCTGTGCCACTTGTTCCCAGCCAAGGGAGGGACTTTCCTGGTTTTGAGTTTGTGCATGGGTTCAAATGAGTTTCATGAGCATGAACAGGATGACCTTTTCAAGTAAGCACTCATGCCTGGTTTAAGGGAATCTATACTGAACAGTGACATAAAATTAATTGTTTTATTAGTTTTCTGAAAGCCTATAATTTGATTCAAAGGTAACAGTTTGAAAGGCATTGGATTGAAACATCATAAAATTTAGTTGTTATATTTCATATATTCAAACACATATAGATATAAACACACTTTATAAATATAAATATAAATATAAATATAAATATAAATATAAATATAAATATAAATATAAATATAAATATAAATATAAATATAAATATACAATACAGAAATAACATCAGCCCATTACAGAATGAGGATGGTCACCTAATAAACAAGGACATAGTCCAGGCAGAGGTGTTTAATGCTTTCTTTATCTTCCCCACCGATGATGGGCTAAGGAGATGCCAGGGCCCTGAGCTGGAGGACCATGGCTGTGAGAATGATAAACTCCCAGTCAGCCCTGAACTTGTACAGGATCTCTTGTTCCACTTGGATTCCTATGAAGATTTCAAATTCCCTTTTTGAGTGTGTATAAAGTGTCAAATTTCTGGTAATTCAAAAAGTCTGAAGGATACTTTTTCTTACTAATGAGTGAACCTAAGAAATTTGTGGTTGAAGTAGCCTTGAAAAGTCCAAATACTCATCTTTTCTCATTCATTGCTTTCACTGTGGGGAAAGCTCATACTGAGCTTTCCCATCCACACAGAGACCCCGAGTCAAACCCCTTGCAATATCCCCATGTTTGAGTAGAAATGATGCCTCTGTATAGCATTTCCAAACTAAATGGCCATTAGCAGTAACTTTTTTGTTGTGCCATTTAAAAGGTTTTCCTTGGCAAATTATGTGAAACAATTATTCCAAGAGAGATATTCTGTTTTTACAGATGTACTTCAGCTCCAGCTCCTAGTGACAATCATACTGTGTCTGCATTGAAAGACAGTGGTGAGATTTGGTAACTTTAATGGTCAGTAAACAGTGACATTTACTTATAAATGTGAATTTGTTAGAGGGTTTCAACCCATGTAGGTACATTGAAAGCCAAAAGTATTTCCCTGGAATGCTGGGTCTTTCTTTTTCTTTTCTCTTTTCTTTTCTTTTCTTTTCTTTTCTTTTCTTTTCTTTTCTTTTCTTTTCTTTTCTTTTCTTTTCTTTTCTTTTCTTTTCTTTTCTTTTCTTTTCTTTTCTTTTCTTTTCTTTTCTTTTCTTTCCTTTCCTTTCCTTTCCTTTCCTTTCCTTTCCTTTCCTTTCCTTTCCTTTCCTTTCCTTTCCTTTCCTTTCCTTTCCTTTCCTTTCCTTTCCTTTCCTTTCCTTTCCTTTCCTTTCCTTTCCTTTCCTTTCCTTTCCTTTCCTTTCCTTTCCTTTCCTTTCCTCTTTCTCTCTTTCTTTCATAACAGCATTTAATATATTGAAATTAGCTTTGTTGAAGAACATTTATTTATTGATGGTTTGGGGATATTTTTGCCTAGCAAATATCCAAATCTTATTTGTGTGCATACATTATGAAGCCATACTTGCTGTATTTTCATATTCAGGAAATTATGTTCTATTAGTTTAAATTAATTAGTGCTTTTGGTAGCAAACGGTGTAGGAAATAAAATTCAAATTTCTAGACGGAACCAAACATGTTAAAAAAGCTCATAAATTACCTGTTGTGATCCATCATCATTTATCTTTCTGCTTAGGTCAAAGGAAGGGGGTTGCAGATTGTCCCAGTCAGTGTTAGTGTGCAGAAGGAAGGATTTATTGTTAGATGTCTCTGTCAGGGGTCACAGCTTGGACTGGGAAGGATGTCCTAGGGGAGCACTGAGGAACATTGGGCACTGAGCTCCTAAAATGGTCATCAACTGAGCTCCTGAAATGGTCATCAGCCTTCAGTTTGAATGGTGACCACCTCTGTGGAGAGGATGGGGATCCTGAATAACCCCACATGGAGGAGCCTGGAAAGCAGCCTGCTGAGCCAGTCTGTCCTCTGCCTCAGAAAAAGTGCCTTTCTCCACTGGGGACTCCTTGAGCAAAACTCATGGGAGTAAGTGCTGGGCTCATTTTTATTCTAAATATAGCAGGTGATCATGGTTGTATAATGCCACCAGAGGAAGAAAGTTTCCTCCTCCCTAGCAGTAAGCTCAGTGTTCAGGGCAGTCATCTGTGATGTGATAGACAGAATTTCAATCCCCTTTCCTGGGAATTCAAAACTGCATCTTCCATCTTTAAGGAAAGTCCCTGCATAGCCCATTGGCTGTACCAATCCCTGCCATTAAAACATTTTGTACCTCTTGTATAAAGACTGTTCATTATAATATCAAGATGTGCCTAAACAAGCCTCAGAGGAGGGTGAATGCTCTGTTTAGCATAATGCTTGATTCTTTTCTCTGTGCTGTTTTTTCCAAAGGAGAAGTGGTAAAATTGTCTGTTTTCTGAAATGGTTCTATGTTAGTGATGAGCTAGGAGTGGGGAATGAAAGTTTGAACCTGTTTATGTCATTGAATAAAAGATTATAGTAATTCTTCTATATCCTAGATGAAGTTTTGGTTACTAAGACTGCAAGGAATTTGTGTCACTTCTGCACTGGGTGTCATGAAATTGGTGTTTTTTATGTATTCTTTTTAGCTCAAATCCAAGATAGGAATATAAGAAATATCCTTCTGGGTTTGACAGAAGTCCTGTGACCCAGGGCTTTTTCTGGGGGTTTGATCTCCCATATTTCCATCTCCCCAGGCTCCTGGCTGTACAGAGTGGCCTGTGTTAGGTGTGTTAGAGAGTTCCCCTGCTCTCAGTGTTCAGTTTTGGATCTCATTTCTTTGGAACACACTGAATTCTGTCTGCCCTCACCACTCCCTGTGGCAGCACCTTGCAGAAATCCTCTACCAAGCATTTGAAATGGTTTTCTTGAATTTAGACTGGGCTACATGCTGTTTCAACGAAGCTCTGCCTGGGTTTGATGAGCCACTGCCTGTGAGCCTGTGTGGACAGGGGGCACTGGGCTCCTGGGGACACTGATTTCAGCAGGTGAAGCACAGAGTCACTGTGATGTGACAGCAGCTGTGAGCTGGTGGCTGGGTTGCAATTTATCTCTTAGAAGTCTGATTTTCAAATCAGGCCTGGATGTCTCTCTGACTTTCTCCCTGCTCCCTTTCCTGTCTCAAAGAGAAGAGTGATGCCATGTTTCCATGATTCCATGTTTCCTCTTCTTTCAGCAAAGGGACAATTACGCAGCTGATGAATAAATGTGTGGGTTTTCCTAGCATGGACCATCTTGTGAGGGAGAGAGCAGAAGTAGCTGTAATCAACACATTGTGAATTAGACCTTGCTCCCCAGTCAGCCTCATGTGTGTCTCATACTGCTCCATGTGCTTATGGGCAGCAGGAAACAGGAGGGAGAATGTGAATGAAACATTTCATTAACTATTCCTTTCTTTCTGACTGTAGCAGATCAGCATGCAAATGCCATTCTGTGTTTTATTTTTTTGCACTGACAGCGTAGCTACACAAAAATATTATGATCTTCTGCTGCCAAATGCAACTGAATGAATTATTCTGAAGCATTCTGATGTCTGTCTTTGTCACAGTCTCCTATTTCAGTCCCTGTCATGCACTGTGCCTATCATTCATTATAGTTGATGGGTTGAGGGCAGAAAGGTGTCTCTTGCCTTGTTCTCTGGAGAATTTTGTCTTGTCTGTCTCACCTTCAATCATTGCTAATAGCTCTGCTGGAACAAATTCAAGAAGGGGCTGTAAGGAGATGATGAAAATATTTCACAGGGCAGTTTATATTTTAATAGCTAGTTTTAAAAATGAATTTGCTGGAGCAGACCAAAATGAAGATTGCTTAGAGAGATTTTTCTTACAAGGCTTTTAATTAATTTTTTAATTGTTATTAATCTTTAGGCCCTTTGCATTCTTGTTACATTTTTCCTGTGGATTGCCATGAAAGATTGGGTTTTACTGTGATTGACCAATGACCATTTATCATATGAATTCATTAGGATGAGTTACTGTTCAGCAAACACTCTGTTGGAGGAGAGAACAAAATAGCACTGCAGCTTTAGGATGTGTTTTTGTAGGCGTCTTTCACAAACTTTCAACTGCTGCTTCCACCTTGCTTTTAAAGCACATTGTGCCTGTGTTTGTGGCAGGTCTCTGTCACTGCTCTGATGTCCTGCAAAAGTTGTAGTGGAGGAGTGAGACAGAGCTCACCATTTTGGCAGGAGCTCAGTGGCACACGAGTGAGGGTGGAATCAGTGGACTGTTCTGAAGGTTTTTAGGTTGTATTCATTATTGCTTGCTTGCAGGACTTTGTGATCTCTCTGTTCCACTAGAATGTCTATCGGAAAAGACAGAACTAAAACAGTCTAAGAATGTAAGAAATACCATTGTGTGTAAATGTTCCTAATTAATTCTGAGAGAATTTTTTCAATCAACTGTAATTAATTGCATGAGGTAAGAGATGTATTTGGGTATCCTTACAAAAAATTTATGTTTCAGTCAGCTGTATAAATAAGTATCAAGTGATCAAGTATCAATAAAAGGAGAGACCTCTTGACATCAGGAGTTTGAATTACTGTTAGCTTTTATGTTGGTCTTATTTCTATAAGCATACTGGATACAAGCTTTTAGGTAGCTAGAAGGAGTTCTAACTAATTTCTGGAAGAAAGACAGATATCTCTGTTGATATTAGTATAACCTGTGATTTAATTTTATTTTGTGTCTACATCCTATAATTTTTTCACAAATAGCAAATTATGACAGTGCAAGAACTGGATAAGAAGGATGGTATTAAAACCCTGGACTGAGACTGGGAGAAACAGGCTCCATACCTGGCTGTACTGCAGGCTGGTATGGTGGGGAAGGTGGGCAAATCATCCTGCATGGCTCTTGCCGGACATATCCTTTAGAATATATATCCTTTGGGACACCAAACAGATTGAAGACTCATTCCTCCTGTCCCTCTGTTCATAGTCTCAACCTGAGATGCCGGTGACTCAGTGAGATTGTCTTCTCAATATCAGCACAATGACAATAAAATATGATTCTGTGCATACGTTCCAGAGGGGTATGAAGAAATTAAACCTGATTTGAAGAAGCTACATACTGAAGATGATTTTCCAGATTACATCAGTGTCAAAAGTAACAGTGTCTTTCATTATTTTCTGTGATTTTTTAGAATTTATTTGCTTTGACACAAACACTGTATTTTGAAGCCTTAAAAAGGCTGTGCATTTAAAAAATGCACTGATTGAAGTGCTACCTTTTCACACTTTATTTTTTGCCCCTGGGATTACAAGATCAGGATTTGTTTGAGAAGAAAATAGGGCATTTTGGTGTTAGACTTGATGAAATCATTGTCTGCAACTGTCAAGACAAAAATGACTTGAAGACAGATCATCTTGTTATAAGAGGCTTGCTTCAGCAGTCTGGAACTTACAACCAATTATTTATGTCAAGGTATTAAACCACCTTTTCAGTCAAGACCAGGTATGAAGTAGTAAATGAGGTATGTTTTACCAGATTTTAATGATGACTATTTTTAATTAGTTGCAGAAACATGCACTAATTATGTTAAAGGTTGTAGTTGAGGAGTTCAGAGATTAAACTATTCTCTTAATGACTAATGGAAATGCTAACTGAACCTTTGTCCCCTGTGTCACTAATTTTCAAGGATCTATGAATGTTGAGTACTTTTGGTGGCCTGTCACTGAAAGTTGTGCTGCAGGGACACACCTGGTGAGCTCTGGCTGCTCGAGGGCTTTTGGGTCCTGGAGCTGTGAAAATATGAGGTAGCTCTTCTTAATAATTGTTTTTTAACACCGTGTAACATACAATTCTTTATTTTCTTATGTTATCTGAGTAAAACTCCATTTCTGTTCCATTTAGCTGACACAGAAGACAAGGCTACTCTTTGATCAGTACAGAAAAACGTGGATTCTGCCCTCTATGAGTAATGGAAGTGGTGCCCGAATCTATGTTTATCTAGACTTAGCAGTCATTAAATTGTTTTGTCTTGTCATGCAAACTTATCTAAGAGAATTTCATTCAGAGTGACATAGGCAGAGGTTTCAATCTCTGGAAAGCATCAGACCATCACTTCTAGCATTGTCCACCCCACACCCCACATTTCTAATCTCACTAATGGTATTGAGACCATTCCAGCTCTTGTGCAGCTCAGAGCTGGAAGACTGCAGAAATTCATATTTCAATTTCAGGTATGGGCAATGCTCCTTCTATTCTGATTCCATTGGAAGAGACTTTAAATGAGTTATTCTTATCCTTTTCCATTAAGCATTCCTCTGCTTAGAAGCATAAATGTAATTAAGATTGTGGGCCTCATGACTCTTTTTAATGGAATTAGATCTCATGACTCACTCGGGCATTATCTGAAGAATGTCTCCCCATACAAAATGACTCAATCACTAAGATTGCTGTCTGGCAGTGTGCCAAGATATTAGGACCCAGAGAGCTAGCACTTAATCTGATTCAGGGACATCTTTAATATTTTTTGAACATACATGCAAGCATATTCCAAATATCTTTCCCTCCAAAACAGAAGTTAAGAATTTATTTCAGGCACACTCTGTGATGTCTTACAAAATTATTGATCCTTTTAAAGTAATTGAATTTAATTCTGAAACATTTTGCAAAAATTCAGACAAAAAATAGTGCATATAAATCAGGACAAAGTTCAGGGCCATGAGGAGGTCACTGAGCTCTGAAGGCTGCAACTACCAGCACTTCCATTTGTTTAGCCATTTTTCCTTTTTTTATTTTCTTGATCTCAAGATTGAGTAAAAGAATTGGGTCAGACTAAATATCCCATTATTAAATCCCCACCATTACATACAGTCAAAAATTATTAGGAAAATTTGATGAGGAGCAGCAAGCTTTCTTGGTTCATATCAAGTTGAGCTAGCAGTGCCCTGGCAGCCAGGAGGGCCAGCCCTGTCCTGGGGGGCATCAGGGATGGCATCCCCAGCTGGGCAAGGGAGAGGATTGCCCTGCTCTGCTCGGAGCTGGGGTGGCCTCACCTTGCGTGCTGGGGGCAATTCTGGGTGCCACAATATAAAAAAGACATAAAGCTATTGGAGAGTGTCCAAAGGAGGGGAATAAAGATGGTGAAGGGCCTTGAGGGGAAGCTGTATGAGGAGCTGCTGAGGTCACTTGGTCTGTTCAGCCTGGAGAAGAGGAGATTGAGGGGAGACCTCACTGCAGCCATCAATATCCTCATGAGGGAAAGTGCAGGGGAAGTCACTGTTGTCTTCTCTGTGGTGACCATTGGTAGGCTTCAAGGAACAGGCATGAAGCAGAGTCAGGGGAGGTGTAGGTGGGATGTCAGGAAAAGTTTCTTCACCAGAGGGTGCTTGGACACCTCAACAGGCTGCCCAGGGAAATGGTCACAGCAAGAAGTGTTTGAATAATCTTCCCAGACACATGGTGTGACTTCTGGGGCTGCCCAGGAGTTGGACCCAATGATCCTTGTGGGTCCCTTCCAGCTCAGGATATTCTAGAATTCTATGATTCTTGTAGTATCTCTTTCCCATTCTGAGCATAGGTAGTAGTGGGACTTCTTGGTCTGAGAGCTGTTTATATGTAAAATCTCCCAGTGGATTGATTAATCTTCCCCGAACTGGTTCAACCATTTTTTGCTCCCACTTCAAAATACATTTATGTACTGTGTCAAATTCTAACCTATTTCTTAGTTTAAATCTTCCAGTGAAAGGAGAAGAAATATGCTATAACCATATTCTTAAAATCATTTGTATCTGAGATGATACTTGCATAACAAAAGGCCTAAATTACAAGCATGATGATTTGTTACCAAAATCCAATGGAGTAAAGAGGAAGTGCAAGTTCCACCTGTACCTCTGCAGAGGTATTGGATATGATTTTATCCAGCTGGGGGGATCTGGACTTAGATATGCTGACCAAGATTTTATTGTGTTCTTATTTGAATTATTGCCCCAATTTATTATTTCTCTGTTCATTGCCAGAAAGCTGATATTTCTTCCTTATAAAAGGAAGGGGGAATAATTATTAAATTAATGCAATGAATCATTATCAAAATAGTTTCTATCAAGTATAAAATTTCTCTTGGTGCTAAATGGTGAGCAATGTCATTCTTCATATTTGCTCTAACCTGACAGAGGCCAACTCATCTTCATTTATGGTAAGTGGCTAGATGCCATACGGTGTTAAATCAGAATGGGGTACTTTCAGTCATCTAAAATGAAATTGTGTGGCACAACACAGAACTTTGTGAAATCTCAGTGGATATACGAGAATCTAATAATACCTATTCAGTGATCATGCAAGATCCTTTTAATGCTGGGAGAATTTTCCCACATGCTGGTGGTGAAACTGTATCACAGTCTTGGAAGATATTAAAAGAGTGGAAAAAACTTTTTAGAAGAGATGTTTTCTGAGGGTTTAGTGTAAGCAGCAACTGCATGCATACAGCTTTAATATGGTAGTTCAAGAAAACACTGTCTGCTGCCTATTACCTCTGCTCTTGGATGTGTGATTGATATGTTGCACCAACAGACACTCCCCTACAGACCCACCTGAAACTTGAGACTCTGCCAACAACTGTTGGTGTTAAGCCTAAGCTTAACCCTGCTGAGATAGAATTGACATGACAAGTTTTTTTGTGCTTCAAGTAAGTACCAATAGAGTTTAAAATAGTAATAATTGTTAAATTCAGTCTTAGCAACAGGGCCTGATCTGTTGTTCAAGTCAGTGAGTGAAAAATATGTCCTTTCTGAAATAGACAGGCACTTTCCCATGGACCTCAGTAGGCCAGACTACAATATATGGCTTGTAGAATTAGTTGCCTGTAGATAAGGCCCATAATATTTAAAATGTTTCAAGAAAAAAATCCTGGTATTATTATTTCTGATTTATAAAGCAGAAAACAAGAGTCACCAAGGTGAATGACTGATAATTCCCACGTTCTTAACCATGAGCTTTTCTGGCTGCCTAGGTGGAGAGTCACAGGCATGGTTGTTCAAAATAATGTGTGAAGCAATACACAAGTATAAAATAATTGGAAACTTCATCACTTGGCCCCAAAAATGCAAGGAGCCAGGTATCTAAACACAGGGTTTGTGTTTTTACTTCATGACTTTACAAAATGCTTTGGATACCTGTGGATAAACAATTTAATCAGTGAAAACTTTTGATTGTTTCGAATGCAGCAGCCACCTGAACACACTAAAATGAGTGAGTGCTTAAATGATTACTGAGGTGTTTGCCCACAAATGCCTTTGCCCACAAGCTATGGTTAATTTTGTTTTCAACCTGCATTTCGATTTAAATACTTTCTTTGAGCGCTCATAATAACTGTTAGTATGAACATTTCTTAAAGTAAGTGTTTAATTTTCTGTACCAATGGGGTTGTCACAAGGAAATCAGAATCTTGGTTAAGCAGGGGGCAGCTACACGTGTGATAAAGAATCTTTCCATAGATTTTGACATTTTGTGTATTGTTCCTGACCACAGGGATGGAAGATGGGAAAGGTCAAAGTCCTACTATTGGAATGCTGGACCTCCAAGTTATGACTCTTCTTTTGGTGAGTCTTGGTGTAGCAAAGCTTCCTATGAACTGCGCTGAGGGGCACTGCTGAGTGCTCCATCTGTCCTTCTTTACTCTCTGCTGCCAGTAAAGCAATACAAAAGAAATATTGTGTGCTTTCAGGTAAGTGGAAGAGATATATTAGGAAAAAAAAAAAGAAACGAAGAAAGAAGAAAAAAAAGGAAATGCATCTTTCAATTATGAGGACTTTTTCAAGATATGGAAGAGAAAATAAATTTCCTTCAATATGATGTTGTCTCACAGACAAATATTTGCCTTCCTGAAATATTTATGAATATTAATTTCTTTTTTTTTTCCTTCTTCTTCTGTGCAGCATGTGGTCTTCACTTGGAGAAATTAGTCTGGTGTATCTTCAAAAGCTGAACTTATCTGAACAATGTCCATCAATCTGACAGATACAGATTTATTAAATTACTTAAAGACACTGACAAAGCCCACAACTATGAATCTTAATCTTAAGGATCTCAATCCTAATTTGTACAACGTCTTCCACTAGATTAGCACAGGGAAAAGATAAAGTAAAAAGCTGACTCTGTACAAACTAGACAGAACACAGCAAAGCCCAAAATCAATAAAAGCAGCAGAAAGTCTGTTGTTCTCTTTTAGACATTTACTCATGGAGTGAAGGCATTTTTATCATCAAGTTACCTGGATTACAGAGCAGACTTTATGGGATTTTTCCTTTCAAGGAAGAATAATTTTTATTGTGGAAACAGTAGTTTTCTTCTTCTTAGCAGAAAAAAGGCACAACACATTTATAAATATAACAATAAATTCTTGTGGTGCATTTTGAACCTTCCTAAGAGAAATCCCCTGATGGAGAAAGGGAATATGTGGTTTTCAGGTACTGGTGAGACAGAAAACAACTCCTCTCATGTGGGAATTTCAAGACCTCTCTGTCATCGGGGCATTCAAACATGGTATTCTCTGTAGTGACTGAAAGCTTGAAAAGCCATAGTATTTTTTCTTCCTTACATCCAGTTGGATCTTCTCCTGTTTCAATTAGTGACTACTGTCAGTTGTTCTCCCACATTCCTTCATTAAAGAACCTGGATCTGACTTTTATCTTCTCTTAACTATTGAAAAATTGTTAGGTTCCCTTCAGGATGTCTCTTCTCCAGACAAGAAAGTCATGGGTGTCTATTTGAGACATACTTCACATTTGTGTCTCAAGTCCAACACTAAACTGTTTGTTTGTTTTATTGCCATCCTTACAAAAAGACGTCAGTGAAAATGAAGTGTCATTTTGCTGAAATAATGTGCCAACATGGAAAGTCAAAGCAGCATTAACGCATTAAAAAAAACCCACCAAAACAAACAAACCCAAAGTCCTCTTCTTTATATAAATATACTCTGAGGAACAATTTGATAAGCAATGCTAAATTGAGGCTTAAATGCACCTGAAAACTACCTAGTCTTTACTAAAAATTATGTTTTTTTTAAAGTAACGGTAACCATGTTCTTCCCACATCTGCATACAGAACTCCTACCTAAACTGAAAGTCAAACATTACTAAATTTATATTCCCTTGAGGAGGGAATTTGCCTTTTCAGTAGTAGCCTTGACAATGAAGGCACATTTATAGTGACTGCCCCTGCTATGTTGGTTAATGTGTGCAGGACACCTCCAGGCTCACCAGCAGGGGTACTCATTTTAGATGTGCAGCTTTTTCTCTGTCTTTTTACTACCCAAGGAAGCTCTGACTCCTGTAAATGGAAAGAAACAAAAATCTCTAGAGAAGACTACTTTTCAAGCTGTGTATGTGTGTTGATTTTCCTTGGGACAGAGGTAATTTTCTTCATAGTAGCTATGAAGGGGCTGTATTCTGGATTCCTGCTGGAAGAAGTGTTGATAACAAAAAGGATGTTTTAGCTATGACTGAGTAGAGTTTCACAGTGTTAAGGCCTTTTCTGCCTCTCACCCCACCAGTGACGGTGGTAGGACAATTCCTGTATTTGCACCATGAGAAATAAAGAAATTTAGGTTTAAGTTACTTAGTACTGAATTGCCTCTTAAAAATTTTTCAGCCACATAAGTATTTTCTGCCTCTATACAGTTAAATGTATATTCATATTGTTTGGTAAAAGGCTTCCATAGATACACAGGCATTTTGCTTTTTGTACTATTTCTTCTCTAATTTACAAGTCAGTATGAATTGCCTTTTTCTATTTTTGACATCAAGACAGTGACTCAAAGTCACCTGCAGGTTCAGAAGATACTCCATGTACTTGGATACTCTTGTAGTGCAGGAGTTGTTATGGAACTTTTTTGATAAATTACATTAGAGAATAAGCTTTATTTGTTTGATTACTTTGCCATTGTGGAGCAAGCACGAGCAATTTCGAGTATTAAACTGAAGCTGCACAGAAATGTGAGAAGTCTATTTTGGGCTCTCAAAGTTTGATTCTTTTGATAAGAGAGTATCTTGTGCCAAATGAACATTGGAGTGGCCTTCTGATTACTTCAAATGCACACTGTAATTTCATTATGGTGACCTTGAATGAAGAGTTGTATCAGTTCCTTACAGGCTGACTCATCTCTGCTACACTCTATTACTCCATAAAGGGTCAAATTTCCACTTCTTCTTCACCCCCTACAGACAATTCCCATGGGCATCTAAACCACATATGGTTTTGAGACACAATAGATTTTGGGCAATATCTTTGTGAAGTATTCAATGGCCAAATTAAAAGATGCAATATCTGTAAGTTCATTATTTTGGATTTACCTCTGCATACAATAGCCTGGAGGGCAATGCTATATTGGAAGACTCCTTTTTGATTTTCCAGAGTGAAAAGAGGGTACAGATGCTGTTTCAGGCACTCTGCAATACTCTTGTTTGGCTACAAAGTGTATGACCTTGCTGGTGCACTGAACACCATGACTGTAGCACATTTCTGAGCACAAGATAAGGCATTTAAACATTTCTCTTATGTCTACGAGCCATGACTTAATCATGAGTCATATCTTGTAGTTTTGTATAGACTGAAGAAATGTGTCCTTGTGCCTGCCATTTGTAAATAAATCTGCAGTTTGCACCTAAGTGATGTACTAATATTCCATAAAGTTTGAGCAACAGTAACTTTTTTCAATTAAATTGGAAACATACTGTATGAACTGTTTAGACATTAAATAGAAGTAGAGAGGGGAAAGTAGCTACAGAGTTGTAATCCATCACCTGTATATAAATCAATCTGAAGTAATTATACAGCACATGTTAGGCAGTGAGAGTGTAAAAGGCAGAGGGCCACCTATCATCTTGATGCTGTAAGGGAAAGGTCACAGTTTAAAAAGGATATCTCTTTGGGAAGATTTGGTAAGTCAGTCACAGTACTGAACACTTCATCTGCTTGACCATGGCTAGAGCCGAGGTCATCACCCTCTTTTCCACCTACATGTGAGTTTAACTGAGACTTAACACTTCCTACGCCTCGTTACTGGCATCGAGGGGTGTCACACAGGGAGGAACCTCTGTGACAGTGTGATGTCCAGAGCTGTCACAGTGCCCCCAGAGCAGTCAGTGGCTTCTTCAGGGGTTCTCACCTTTCAGTAAGAGTGGAATGAGTCAGTGCTTTAACACGCAAATCAATGCCATTGTCTCTCTACCTAGCAGTCCATACCTGCTCATATGATTATCTGCCCCAGCTCTTTAGGAGGAGCCAGGGCTGCCTCCCTTGCCTTGGGAGCTAGAGGGTTGATATTTGCTTGCAAAGATCTGCCTTGGTGGTATGTTATTATGAGGCACCTCATCTCAGTTGTGGAGGTTGTGTTTGTTCCTGCTTTACTTGATAATTCTTTGAGCTTGGACAATACAAATTACATTGGGGAGCATCTATCAGTTTGTATTAGGAAAAAGTAAACAATGTACTTGACTTTTCTAATTGTTCTAGACAGGTTTTTTTTTAAGATTGTGCTGTTTTTAATACTGCTACCCTCTGGTCATTTTTCTGCTTTCAGAGAGCAAATTTCAAAGAAAGAATCATCCATCTTGTCCCGAATCTGCCAGAACACTGTAGACAGCTATGCCACCTGATGTTTATAGGGCAAGATTGAACCATTGATTTTTTACATGAAACTCCCCATTGCCCTTAACAAATTGTAGTGAGGAAAAGCTAATGGTATAACTGCAGCTCTTACAGATGAACAAGATTTGGTTCATCTGGCATTCTGTTTTGTTTTATGATCTCCGATTAAAGCATTTCTCTGTTAGTATGCATTTATTTCTTTAACTTTCTTTCTGTTTCAAACTGTTTGCAGTAAAGCAATTTGAGAGGAGTGTTTCAGCTATATAAAATGCAGCAACAGCAAATGGCTTACTGCTATTCTCATCTAAAATAGATTAATAAATGAAACACTTAATGATTTTTTTTTTTCTCTGTGCCAGTTCAAACCTCTGACACTTGCAATTTCTATAATACCTTTGAGAAAGAAACTCTGGCTGGAAACTGAGTAGCTTCAGAGTGAGATTGTGAACAGCTGTTCTGATGTCTGTGCAAAAAGGGTTCTTAATCACTGGTGATTTCTCAAAATTGAGCAAGGGAGATGAGGTTGGCTGACTGTATCCTATGCTTGATATACAAATGGAGTTCCCACAATTCCCATTCTGATTTGTAAAAAAAATTATCTCTAGGAGAAATGGAGGAATGCATGCCAAGGGTGAAGCTACATGCTTTATGTTTAGAACAGCTGGTGATCCTAGCAACTCAACTGTACTCCAGATGATAAATTTGATCTCCTGCTCTATAGGGCCATGAGTAAATTTAACCATCTTTCTCACAAACAACATGGCAGTTTTCTAGCACTTCTGGGCACAGGTGTGATGGCAAAATAAGCCTACTGTGATGGCAAAATAAGCCTACTGAAGACCAGAAGTGTCATGTATCACAGAGACAAGCCTGTGTAAAGTAACAAGAATAAAAATATGTGAACCCAACCCTCACTTTTCTCTCCAAATACAAATCTATAATAAATGCCAGGAGAGCAGAAATATAAGACAATGTAAAATAATTATTTACTTTAAATTGAGAGTTTCAAAATAGAGAGCTACCAACCGTGAATGAAACATTCTCTTGGAAAAGAGAAAGCTTGCAACGTGTGTTTTGCTTTCCCAGCAGCTTATAACAGGAACATGTGGTACTTTGAGACCACATTCAACTAGAATGAGATTGAACTCTGCCCCCTTAAGGTTTTGCTGCTGATATTCCAAATTTTGCACCCACAGCATGATAGATACCCTCAATTACGGTCAGGGAATGTTTTCTTAAATCTGTAAATGGTTTTATTATTATGTGTTCTACAAGGAGTCTTTTTCATTGCTTAATCATAATTATTTCCTTCTGTCTTACAGTATTCTAGTAATTTTTGTGTTCTGTCTTCATTCTAACTTCTCTACCACTCACTGCAGGGATTTTCATTTCACTATTTTATTTAATTAAAACATTTCTATATATTTTCATATTTTTTCCCAGGTCATTTGTGAATATTGATGCAAAATTTGGATGGGAGAAAGAAAGTTTTTTAAATACTTTCAGCTCAGGGCAGGGGAATAAAATACATAACCATGCTGGCTTTGGATGGACTAGCTGATTTCTTTCTATGTGAATAGTAGGGTACTGTGATTCTGCTGTGTAGTGTAGAGTACATTCTCCTAGCAGAATATACTCCTAGGGTATCATGAATTATCCCTTAGTGGCATTGAACATCTGCTGAGGTTTCTTTTGATCCCCCTGTTTCTCTTTCTGCAAGCCCATGAGAGAAGCAGCTTGCTTGTTTTGTAAGATTGGAGTCTGATTTCTCCCTTCAGGGAAGAACCATGTGTTTCTGCATCAGCATGCCTCAGTAATTGCCATGTTTGTTTTTTTTTTTTTACTTTCAGGATAGCCTCACAGAGGCTGGCTTGTGCCATGGACAAAAGTGGAGAGTGGAAGACTGAAAGATGATTTTTTTCAAGGGCCGAACACTTTTGGGTAATCACTTTGGGCTGCCAATGGTCGGCATGGTTAGCTGTGTGTCTGGAAGTGGATGGTGGCAATCCCTTGTTGCTTTCAGAGATAATGTTTGATCTAATTAACTGCTTTTCAAGCTTTCTGTGTACTGAACAACAGTAAAAATGACAAAGAAAGATTAGCTGCCATTGAATTTGCCTGTATATTTCTCCTGCTTTAAACTTCTGAAAGTCTTAGGACTTCTGTCTGGGACCAGAGATATCAAAATTGTTCTGCTTAAACCATCAACTTTGAATTTTAGTACACACTTTATAAATACACATTTGGAAAATTACAATAAAGAGTAAGGATCTCATGAATCTCATGCTGCATCTAATGTACTATCTGGAAAGTTTCCATTGTGTTTAAAGAAGATGGAATTGAGTGGCTGCTTTGAAACTGGATTGTCTTGCTTAAATAAAGAGTAAGAATATGTAGCTTATGAAGAAAAAAAGCTATTTCTGAATGAAGAACTGTGGTAGAGGAGCTATGCATGGTGGATGAAGGACTGGGAATTTGAAATGTTTTGCTGTCTGAATTGAGTTATTTGTACAGAGTAAAAGCAAAAATGTGTGCTTTACTTTGTGTTGCTCCTCTCTCTTTGCACTGAACTGATGTCAGTTGTTTTTCCTGTTAATCTTCCCTGTAAATGTGCTTTTTCTTATCAAATGTGTATCTTGTGAGTAAATTAAAGGCATTCTTAATACCTGTATTGATACCTGTATTGATACTTATATCAATCAACTGGGAGAAAATAGAAAATTATTGCTTGCAAAATTTGCAGATGCCCTCAAGCTACTGAGTAAGTAAACAAAGAGAGGGATGAGCTAGGTATACGGAATGAGTTGGATTATTCTGTAAGTGGGTTGATCTGAGTTTCCCCTTTTGAAGACAACTGAAGACTGGATTTTGAAACAAAGAATGTAGCTGCCACTTTTGAGACAGGACACTGTTATGCTGACACTGCCAGGGTCTGAAGAGGAAGGTTCAATTAGCAGGATAGGCATGTCCATTGAGTAGTTAGCCAAAGAGCTGATGTGACCTTGGCAGGTATCAGCAAAGGCACAGGTAGGAGGAAAGGCAGGGTGTCTGTGCCATGGCAAGGCCATCACTGGAACCCTTCAGCTCTGGGGTCCTGATTTTGAGAATTCTTCTGAAAAGCTGAAAAGGTTTTGAAAAAATCTAAGCCGTAGTGTGGAAAACAGGTAGAAACCTGAACAAATCACCTTAAATTATTCACGTTGCAGATGCGATTTTCTTATTGCCTACAGACACCTACATGTAGGAAAAGCTTCAGAAAAACAGCAGCTCTAGAATGCAACAATGGAAAACTCAGGACTGGGGTTTTTGCTAAGCAAATAAAAACTTTAAACAAGTTGCAGATATTTTAAATGGTGAATATGCCTAACTCCTGGAGCAATTTGAGGTAGATGTGGTGTAATTCCCACTGCTAGAATTTTGAGAAACCTGGCTGGACATATTTCTGAAATATTTGATTCAGATTCAGCCAGAGTTCAGGGATAATATGGAGCACAATAGGTGAACTTTTCATTCCAGGGTTTAGACTAAAAGATCAATGGCTCCTTCTGAATCAAGGATTGATGAGATGTTTAAAGATGTCCTGTTTCAGTGAAGAGGGACACTGTCAGCATCACTGACTGTGCTGAGAATGGTATTATCACTCAGTGGTTAAGATGTCAATACTATTGGACTTTCTAGTCAAGGAATCTGCACATTTTTAGATATGTCACTTGGGACATGAAGCTCTCCCCTTTTTTGGATCTCTGTCACTCCTCTATCTCATTTGGATGACAAAAAGGACCACAGCCATTACCTGATACAAACTTCACCCCATGGTGGAGCAGAATGTCAGCAGGAGTTTTCCCACCTCCCCTGAAGCACAGGAACTGCTGTATCTGCATTAGCTGTCCCCTCACCCCCTCCATACATTCCCATATGACCCTGCTTGGTCACCACCTCTGCTCTGATGGCTTCATGAGGAATATGAAGATTGCTGCCACTTGAGGCTGGGAAGGGGAAAAGAAGCAAACTGCAGAGAAAAAACTGTGCAGAGGGTTTAGCCCAGCACTGGTGAGGGGGGAGTGGGGAGGAAGCACAGGTGGAGGCACAAGAGAACCAGGTATCCATGGCCTGGGCTAGTCTGTGCAGCGCTCCTGGAGCTTTTATGCAAACCAGCTTGTTTAGCACCTTGTAGCTCTGTTATTATTCAGTAATTGTAATGGGGAGACAAGACCTAACAAAAGGAGTTGGAACATTCCTAAACCTCAACAAGTCCTGGAGGAAGATGCATGCATATGAAAGAGTCTGGAAGGAGGAGGACCTTTAAATTAGGTTGGAATGAGTTGTGGCGCTTTCAGGAATAACCTGCTTGGATGCAGCACTCAAAGCTTCTCTGCTGGGTTGGTGTGCAGCCTGCTAACCTGACTCACAATCTTAGCTCAAATCTTGGCCATCTGAGAAGATCTGAGGAGCGACAGGGACCCAGGACCTTAGCTATGGGAACAGCTTGGTCACAAGTGTGCAATGGTTGCAAGGACAATGACAGTAGCTCCCAAAGTTTTATTGACTTAATTAAACACATGGACAAAATCTTCTGAACTTGGTCAGAGATCTTTAAACACCAAAACTTACTCAAGGTTTTAAATACATCTCAATACAGAGTCTGAATGCCATGATTTAAAGAGCTTCCAAATAAACCAGAACATAGAAATTATGTCCATATCCAGAAACAAATTATGTTCACCTTGTAATTTGATTTTGATGATGTGTTTTGCAGTTATCTCCTTTGGCTCTGAGTCATTACTTGTAGTGGAAATACTGACACATGTAATGGCTCAAAACAGCATGTGGAAACTTTCCACTCTTCCCTCTGTCTCTGCTCACCAGGACTCATTCACTCACTCATTGTCTTTTAGCAGCAGAAACACATTAGCCTGTTTATAACCATGGGGTATTAGTGGGCACCTGGAAAATGGTGATAAAGTTCTTCTCATACAAGTAATGGTGATTCTTGGCCAGACTGAACCTCACCCACATCAAGCATCTGAAAGGATAGAAGGCCTCTGCACACTGAGGCTTTTCAGCAGTGTTTTTCTGATGACCTTATAGGTTTTGTTTGACTTATTCCACCCTCTGTGAATTCCTGCTCCAACTTCTCTGCAGGTAATGCAGATTGCTAGCAGGGATCTCACTGGGGCTGTACATACAATTATTTTTTCTCCGCAATCTGAAAACCTGGAAGAATAAATAAAGGCCCCTAGTACTTTTTTGCAAAGCAGGTAAGGAGAAAAGAAATGGATTCAGTTGAAAAGCCCCAAATCTAAAAAAAAATGTTGCTACAAATTAAGTCACAGCCATTCTGCTACCTCTGTAAGCAAAACCAAAAAAAATTGACCAAACAGCAAAAAATTACAATAAGCACTACTTTTTTTTATAATTTAGGGAAGCTGCCTGCCTTAACTTCCAAGCTGTAGATGCACAGTTCATGCTTGCTTTCAGTGTTGATTTTAATCTGTATGTGACTCTTCAGTGTCAAAGCTAACTAGACTACAGTAAAGGCTGGTGCTGTTTATCAGCATCTTACTAAGAAACAGAAAATAAAGCCCCTCTCTAAACTTGTGTGATATCCAAAATGCAGTGTTTTTGTTCACATTTGTTGCTGTGACTGCAAATGGAAAGTAGTCCTTTGTACTGAGAATTATGTCATTCTGTAAAAGCAAGGAAAATACTGACCCCTGAAAGCATTCTAATTATGGTATTAAGATTTAAAATTCTGTTTATGCCCCTGACACATAGCAGCAGTACCTGAAGCTATATTCATAAAAATACTTCTGACTTATTACCAAGAAAGAGTATTGCAGTACAAGAACCTTGTTTTCTGCTGAGTAGAGGGAGATTGAGAAGATGTTTAGATCCAGAAAATCCTGCTCCCCCACCTAATGATTTGCCATGGCTGCTGTGCTGACTGACAATTCTTCACATTAGTATTACTGCCTGGGCTCAGCAGGAAAGAGACTTCACAGCTGACCACTGGGGAGATGGAAAAGGGTTTTTTCTGCCTATATTCCTCCAAAGGGTTTGATTTCATAAGCTTTTGTATTAATCTCATGTTCTCCAAGACATTTAAAAAAATGCTGCCATGACTACAATTATTTTCTTTTTATAACATACAAGAAGTAGGTATGGTGTTTCTTTCTAAGTAAATTGCCAGAGCTTGAAACATTAGCTAACAGATGGGAGAATTTCTGCCTTTTGAGCACTTCCTCTTCAAGCCAGAGAAGGCTTACACCTGTGTATCCTCTCTCCTAGGAGAAGCTCTGATTAAAAGATTGGGCCAGGTCATGGCATCACTGGTTCTTCACCTACTGGAAACCAATCACTTCACTAAAAACCATCTGCAAGATCCACTGGGTGAAGAGAAAGAGGCTCTGGGCTGTGTCTAGGACAACCTCCAGACCTGGTGGACAGCTCCTAGACTTGGATGAAACAGCAAACACTGAGGACTTGAATTTTGGGGGGAGTCTGAGCCAGCACTACTGCTTGTCTACATTTTGGCTGTCTTCAGCAGGAGCTGAAGCCTTTTTTAGTTTGTCTGTTTAATGTTGTTGTTTTACATGTCAATAGACTTGATACATACCATTTGTACTTTGCAGTTTGGAAGGAACCGTCTGACTTACCAGCTGGAGGACACAATAAATTATTAGGACTTTAAAAGCATCTTTAAAGGAGGCCAAAAGTCCAAAGGGGAAAAGTAACAAACCTTTGACTCTGTGTCCTAAAAAATTATACCTTGATGAAGTAAAGATCTAGAGAAACACATTGGGGCAGGGAATTAGATTGGGGAGTTGGAAATGCTGAAGATTAAAATGAGAAACTGGAAAAGCAGAAAGGGAGAGAGTGAGGGGATACCTGATACTAAACAGACTGATGGTGCAGACTTCCTTTTGAAAAGGATTTCTTAATTGTCAAAGCTGCAGCAAGCATCTTTTTTATTTATCCTCTAGATACCTTACCCTAGAAGTCTTATTTAACACCATAATTACATAATTTTGTGCTCAGTTAGCTTTATAAGCCTCAGTGGAGGATCATGAGCATCCCTTTCACACAACCCTGCATTTTTCTGCTGTTAATTTAATGCTTATGAAGAGCCCATAAATTTGTATTGATCTTTTTTTTCTCCTTGCAGACTTCAACCACATTAGTATATGGAACAGATGGGAGTCTTTAACTCATTAGGGGGAACCAGTTTAATACTGATCCCATCAATCCGTTCTATTTTTGCCTTGGAGACACAAGTTTTTCTGTGAAGAGTGTAGTTATATGCATCTGCTGCTGTGTGTGTACCTAGATGGCAGGTTCTGAAGCTACTGAGGCAGAACAGAAGGAAGAAGGAACATTGCAGAGTAGATGAAGAGACCTTTTGGCATGCTACCAAGCAGAAAGCATAATTAGAATGAATTTATAATCACAGTGCTACTTAAGGAAAAACAGGAATACACAAGCACAGCTTGATATGGTTCAGAGTTTGCCCTGTTCATGTTTAAATAAACCACACTAATTCTATTGATAAAGGCTCCACCTCTTTTAGATTTAATAACTCTTGGACTTAAAATGCTCTGGAGTGTTTTCTACTCTAGTGCTCCTCTGAAACGGTAATATCTGAATGGCTTTAAGAACTGATTTGAATCAGTAACACAGAAAAAGGTGTGCTTCTGTGATTAACAGAATCCTTCCATCAGGTTAGCATTCTTGTTCTTTTGTTTTCATTGCTGAGTCTAGAGTTCTGAAAGGTTAGTGTATGAACAAGCATGGAAAGCCTCACCTGAAAGATTACCACAAATAATGCACAAATAAATCAAAAATGAGTGAGACATGGAAAAAAATATGACAATTTATTTAAAAGATCCAGTTTTTGCAATGACAATAGTGTCAATTCTAGTAATTAACACATTGTACAATATAGTGATATTTGTTTCTGCTTAATTTGGGAAACTCTCTTGGAAAGATGGCTGAAATATCGGGAAAACTGCATAAACTGAGAAAAATAGAGCTTGGCTTTTACAACTTTATTTTAAATCAAGACCATGGTCCTCTAAACACTGAAAAAACATCCAGTGACTGCTAATTTGAGCAGCAAGTAAAACTTTAATTGCACTAGTGGTATTGTGCAATTGGATGTGCATAGGAAGGTATAGTGCAAACAAAAACATGACTACAGAGTAATGGAGTTTGTTTTAAAAAGACTTTATAGTCTCAGAAAAACAGTAAGAAAAACAAGTAGATATCATCCAAGATAAAAACGTTTATAAAGCAGACAACAGGACAACAAATACATTGTGTGGTTTTCTTCCTATATTCCTAGTTGGTAGGAACAGTCCCAGAAAAACAGACCTTCTTTCCTCTAGAATTTTGTCTTCTGTTACTTATCATGTAACATGACACCACAATAATGTCAGTAATTGCCAAGTCAGCCAGATGTTAATTAATTTCATACCATCAACTAATTATGGTGCCTTAAGGTGCATCTCCATCTCTTTTTACTTTTGTCCTCCCAAAGAGCTGTCCTAATATTTCCTGAAAGTTCAGTTTGTTTCCTTTTAGGCAGATTACCATAGAAGACTAATGTCATTCCAGATTATAGACTGAAGTAAAGAATAAACTGCAAGATCAGATAAATTCCTGTTCTAGATTTCATAAAATAAACAAATGTATAAGAATGATGCAAACATTTTCTAAATGTATGTTTGATGAAAGTAATATATGTAAATCAATGGTGTCAGACTTTCTAGTTGCTTAGTAAAAAGGCCTTGCAGAACATAAAAATTCTGCAAATATTAATTTCAGCATCTTGTTTTTTAATTTTATTTATTTATTTATTTGTTTGTTTGTCTATTTATTTATTTACTCTTTAGTTAATAATTTCAGCTTCTTTTTTCTTAATTTCAATTCTTAATTTCAGCTTCAGCTTCTTCTATACTAATAAATTTCAAGCTGAAATTTATTAGTAACTTATTTGTTATTTATATTATTTTCTTTAAATAAAATAAAGCAACAGGTGAAATATGAGACTATTAATATTTTTAACCATGGGGTTTGTAACTGGCCATTACAAATCCATTGTTTATATCCCCACAAGGGAAAAAAACCATAACACAAAACTCAGTCAAGGATTGAATTAACAAGTGGATAGCCTAATTCTTTTTTTTTGCATCTGGCAGTCAAGCAGATGATCAATAAAACACTGTATTGTCAAACTGTGTTGATTATACATTTGAGTTCTCCGGTTTTGATATTTTTAAAGGGAAAGTTTGAGTAACAATGACACTTTAATTACAATTTTCTTAAAACTTGGCATAATCATTCCAGGCATGGCCATGTACACTGTGCACCTCAGACCACAAGCCTGAACCTCAGCTAACTGGCATAATTGTCATTTGCCATGATACTCCTTGGTATATGTTGAAATAACAGAAATGTCCTGGGGCCTGTTGCAACTGCAAATGTGGGCCAGGACCAAAGCCCTTGCCTACAAACACAGCTGAGTCTATGTAGAGCTAGTAGCAAGCTGGAACTTTCCAGAAGTGCCATGTTCACAGCTAGGAGGCTGCTTTGTGTGGGGATGCTCTCAACTTGCTCTCTGGAGAATGGCCTGTGTGCACTTTAATAATCAGCTGAAAGGAGAAAAAGAGGAGGAACAAAACACTCCGCAGTATGGTGGCAAGTGCTGCAGGCAGGCATGAAAAGCTGAGTGCAGTCCTTGCTCCAGACACAGTTTGTGGATTTTAGCAGATCTGGCCACACTGGCCACTGTGGCTGGTGCTCAGGATTGCTCCCTTTCTCATCAAGTGTCCTGGGACAGCCCTGGCTAGCGCAGAGTCAGTCTGGCCACAGCACAGAGACACAGCTTCAACACACCTTCACTGATAGCTATTGTGACTTTGAACCACTTCAGGTAAATAAAGAATGCAGGTCCCACAAGTCTTAGGCTTCAGTGCATAAGCTGTATTAAAACAAAATAAATAATCAAGCGAAGTAAAATTTGTCAATTTTGGAGAAACCAGGACCACTCTTGGACAGTAAGTGGCCTTAACTCCGCTGAGCTCAGGCAAAATCTGAACCCACCAGTGTGTGCTAGACTTGTTTTGAACTGGTGGGCTGCCAGGAGGAAGGTGTGGCAGTGCTTCAGAGCTGAGCTGTGGAGGGAGATCTGAATTAGTCCTGCCAAAATGGGATTAAGCCTGAACTGGGACTTTGGCAATCAGCACCTCTTCAGTACAGGACGAAAGCACAAATGCAGTTGTGACAGCCGTTCAGTAAACAGCTTCTAGCACCAGTTCTAGATGGTGATGATGTTCTCTGTTGTCCCTATTCCTACTACTTTGGCTCTGAACGGTTAAAATGTACCAGAATCAAAATCAAGGGTCACCCCTTCATTAACCTAATCTGAGAGAGCGATTCAGGTGTTTGGGGCTTTTTTCATGTTTAATGTTCTATCAGGAAAGTTTAATTTTCTTTGAGGTGATTTCAACCTTGTTGGAAAAGAAAGGTTGCCTAAATAAAATACAAAGTAATAGTACAAGTTTAATAAGCCAACACATGAAATTTTAAATGTTCATAAAGTATAGAATTTTTAAATTGTCTTCTTAGGAATATCTTACAAATGAGAAATCCCAGACTTTCCCCCAGGTAGATTTCAGGTCTGATATCAAAGGTGAATATGTGTATGAACCTGTAGATATTATTCTGTCACAGGTTACCTTAGGCAATGAGGCTTTTATAATTTTAAATGCATTTAGCCCTGTTTATAGCCTACATAATGCAGTGTTACCTTGACAATTATAATATTTTAACTAGTAAGTATTTTTTTGGAAAATGCTGTCGGAAAAGGCTTTGGAGATTTACTTGATTTAGAAATTAAACTGAAGCCCAGATTCTTATATATATTAAAGTCCAAGAACCTGATGAATTGCTGCTGTCAGCTACATGCAAATTACGCCTTGAGCAGAGCTTTTGCCTTCACTTCCAAGACTGCATAAAGTTAATGAGCCAAACATATGAAATACTCTTACACAACCAAAATAGAAGGGAAAAGAAAATTTTGGACTGGCAGTTGTTCAGAAATATTGAGTCTGCTTATAAATATAACTCAAAAATGAACAAAAGCCATAGTCTATTGAAAAATGAGAATTTGTTTTCAGTGGGAGAACTTTATAGTGGTAACAAGGGCAGCATTTGTGAAAGATGCTGTGGTTTTGATTTAATTTGCCATCCATCAGTTCATGTCACTAAAATTTCCTGTAGTGACTGAACCTACTTTGAAGGAAGCACAACTGAGAACTTGCTGGAGTTAGTTTGACTTGGCTAGAAATTTTCATGTTTCTCTGTATAATATGCTCTGTGACTGTGTCCCCTCAGATGATCAAGAGCCCTACCTTGATTGCTCTGCAGAGTGAGAGCAGCATGTATTTCTCACTTATTTTGGCATCTTTGGGATACACTGGGGATATATGGGAATAGAGCAGCAATTTACTTTTTTTTCCTCAAGGGTTGCTTTGTTGAACAAAGTAACTCTTTACAGGCCTATTCTCTCACTGTTTTGCTGATACAGAGCCTCCCAGCTACCACCTGAAAAGTGTCTCTGGACTTGTTAAATAGCAAATAAAAACCACCAGTTTCATGAAGAATGTCATAAAGAAGGACATGGGAAGGACAAATTTTGGCTCATCTACTACAGTGGCAGCTCTAAGCAAAGGAGACCTCAAACATGGGACAGCTATGGGATCTCCTAAAAGAAAATAGCTGTCACAGAAGAAGAGGAGTGCATGTATCTCTGCTTATGATACAGAAGGAGTGTTGGTATTTTTCCCTGCCAATCTTGAATTTCGCAAATGATGAATCCAAACATAAGGACAGAAGAATAAAATAATTTAAGTCCAGATCTGGACTTTGATGGCAATGGAGGAAGAGTGGAGAGACTATAATTTTGAATTAGTAAGCTTGATCATCAGTTGATAAGTGTCCAGAAAAGAAGGACCATAGAGACAGAGTCATGTTATGTGTTTTGAAATGTGATCCTTTCCCATTAGGGTTGTGGACAGCTCTGTTTGAAGTGGGAAATGGTTTATTGTTGGTGGTGTTTCCTGTGCTATCCATAGTCCACAGGTAAATAACTCTGTTGCTAAGGTTGTCTATTTGTTACCTGTCATAAACAATAGATTATACTTGCTTGCTTGTTAATTCTATAGAAGTCTAGTTTCTGGGGTCACCGTCTTAAAACATACACAGTCCCCAGGCTGTGTTGTGCTTATAAATGATACAGCCTTGATGGTTTTTGCATCATTCTTCTCTAGCTTCTACTTGTCACATGGTATTTCTCCCGCTGTGTTTGGCAGTTCTAGTTATTGAATTAAAACTTTATATAATTATACTACCACCCCCTCAAAAAAAAATCATAAAAGAAAGCCCCTTCTTCATTAATGTCTATCAAGATGAGGACCAATTTAAATCAGCCTGGAGCTTTTCTGCTTCAGCATTAATCATGAACTGCAGAAAGCTTTGTGTATTAGCACTTTTTTGCCATTTGTAAGCTTATGTTTTGATGGTGGTAAAATTGAGTGGCTTAGTAATTTATCCTGGAACTAAGCCATGAGCACCAAAAATAATCATGTGCCCTTTGCAATTTGCTGCTTTTTGCTTAAAGGATTAGAATTGAGTGCACAAGTACATATTTTCCAAACTGTGGCCATTGTTGACCAGACTTGTACTGCTCAGGATTCCTGTGTATCTTCATGGTGTGGGGAAGGCAGGCACAATCTCTGAGGGCAAGGAGCTGGCATCTAGCTCTCCTCCCAGAGTGATCTGAAAGGACTTCATCAAATAGGAAAATAACCATCCTGCATGCCTCATCTTGACTAAGAAAAAAATGGAGAATGAGCATTGCATGTAATCATGTCTCTATAATGATTTTGGTGAAACTCTTCCAAGATATACAAAGGATATAGAATGATCTTATGCTCATGTGGAAAAAACAGAATTTAATATGTTTGAAAATGCATACTGAAGTCCTCAGCACTGTAGGTGGGATGCACTCTGACTTCAGACACAGGCAGCATAGGAATCTGCATCCTAAAACCAGGATGTCACCTGGCAGCCAAAGGTCATCTGAACCCCAGTCAGAAAGTCTACACTACATCTGCAAAGTAGCTTAGGTCAGTCTGCGTTGCAGTGACCTTGTCAATTTAGGCTTTTCTAACTCTCCAAGCAGCTCTTAGGGAACTTGGCCCATGGTCTGCTTTAGCAACTCCTTCCAAGAGTGAAAACACAAGGGACTGGCCCAGGTTCACAGATGTCCTTCCTAGTAACATCTGAGTTTCAGTGCACTCTGCTGCTCATTATTCCTGCATTATTTCCCTTTCTAGGGAAAAGAGGCAAAAACAAGGGGAAATAGCCTGGATCTTGTAAATTTTCCAGTCCCTGAGGCAACTTCACGATTACTTTTGTTTTTGTTACAACAGGTGCCTGTTTGATTACCTTGTCATCAAGACAACCTTCCCTGCCCACAGAGGAGGTAGCTCGTTGTGTGGGTCCATTTCTTTCAAATAGTGGAGGATTTCAGCCAAAAGCCTACTATGAGACAATTTATACTGAGGAGCGTGGGAAGATGCACCAGAGAAGGTCATGCTTTCAGTAAATGTAGCAGAATCTCAGCACTCCAAAGTTCCCTGCATCTGACTCAAAAGGGAAGAAGTTTCTGCGGGTATGAAGGTCCTGGGTTAGATTCCCATCACGGACCCCTGTGAAATCCTGTCTTTCAAAAGGCAGCACACTTCATAGGCTCCCTAGAAATGGAACTCCTTTACTCTGGAGGAGCTTGCTGCTTCATCCCTGGCTCCCCGACTGCCCACCATGTTGGTCATTGCAGAGATGAAGGGACAAAAGAGGTGAAGTCACAGGGTCAGCGACAGAGCAGATTTCCATGGGAACATCCAGTTCAGCTGAATGTTTTGTCACCGTATTTCCTAGAACATTTCAGTTCTGATAAGTCTGGCATTTTCTGTCAGAGAAATACCAAGTCTAGAAAAACTTCTGCCATGTCAGCTGTATTTTCAAATACATGCCTATTTACATTAAAGCTTTGTCTTTGACGCACTGTTGCTTTTCAGTTAGAATTTACTGAGATGTTTGAAAAAGCTGCTTAGAGCAAGTAGCCTTGAAAGGCACACGTTTTCATGCCAACCATAACAAAAATATTTGGGCTGGTGGGAGGGCAAGACTGTCATTAAATTGGTACTAAGCAGTGGTTGGGAGCACTTTTGAGTCCTGACAGCTGGGCACCACTTTGCAAGTGAACAGACTTACATGAGAAGAGGGGATTGGGAGGGTTCAGCATCTTAGCACTTCCCTGCTGAAGTTGCCAAGGCCTGAGGGGAGCAGGGATGTCTGTGCCAGGACCCTCATCCTGGGCATGGTGAGTTGTGCCACTTCAGCAGCCCTAAAGTGAGCAAATTTGCACTGAGGGATGGTGTGTGAGCAGTACAAAAGCTGGCATGTATGGATCATTTAAATTGGTTTACTGCTGTGTAAAAATGCTGTGTATGATGACTGATGTGAAAACAGAAGAGGAGACTTAGGTATGAGCTATGATACTTGGGTTTCTCCGGAGAAAATTGGTTTATCTTCCACTGGTCCATAAATTCAATTTGCCTCTTTGACTTCCTGTATTGATACAAATGGAGTAAATCAGATGACGGCTTAAGCAGACATGTTGAGGTAAGCATTTTTCATTCCCTTTTTTCAATTAAATGAGCTGCAATTGCATTACGGGCAACTCTGCTCATCCAACTCATAAATATTCTTAATGCATTCTGTCTAGTGCAACCTATGGTGACGCAAACAACTGGCCCTCTGACCTGTCCTCTCCATTCTTTGGCATATGCTTGGAGAGCTACGTTTTGAATTGGAGCTTTTTCTAGCTGAGATATAGAAATAGTGAGAGTTCTTTGTATATCTGCTTTTTTTCTTATGTGGCTATAGAGTGTCTAATTGCCAGATGGCCATTAGACCTCAGCAAATTGTAGCTGGAAGCAGGATTTTATAGTAAAGGCTTGCTTTTAAGAGCCATTCTGGTACTGGTTCAAAATTAACTTTCAAAACATTTTATAGGACATTTTCTTGCCTTAGAGAAGAATGCACTGGAATGAAGAGGAGATCTAAGGAGCGCTTATGCTTTTGCAAAGCCAGACAGAAAAAGATAAAAGAGCGTCCTGCACGATGCTGCTAATATGCACATCAAAAATCAATGATGGTTGCAGAGAAAAGGAAAGCAACACTCATCATAATTCATGGTTCTGAATTAATGTAAATTTACTTATACTGAAAAATTCTGCTTTATTATCCTCTGTAGAGGTAATTTAAAACATGTTATACAGCCTACACAGGAAGCAGTTATTCATTGCAATTGCAAACAAAGAGAACATCGGGTCTTTCAACAGTATAGTGCTTTTTTTTGTTTCTTTGTTTTTAAGTGCTTTGGCTGAAAGCTTATCAAATGAGGAGGTTATAATTTAAGCAGAACAGTCCTGCAATCCTGTTTACTGAAAGAATGCAACAGACTTAACCGAGGACTAATTTAACTCAAGAGTTTTGGAGCTACTGTGAAAACCAGTTATTGCTTTCTAATTTTAGGTTTTCTGACTTGGCAGTATAATAAATTGCCACTGTCCAAATATACATCTTTTTCCTTGCATCTGATAAGTGTGAGAGTAATATAGATATTTAATTTTTAATGTAATATTTCAAGCAAGTATTTCAGTTTGTAAAGCCTATTGCAGCACTGCTTTGGTAAAGAGATGTAGAGGTAATATTTTTATGCAGCCTTAGCAACACAGCATAATATTTGCACCATAATGATGAAGTTTACTTTTCCACAGTGGGATATCATTGAATTCTAAGATATTTTCAGAGCATCAAGTGTTGCTTAGAGTTGCAAAAAACTTTCCTGCTGGTGTTGAGAAGATTCACAGAACATTTCTTTTTAATCTGCTCTGCCCTACAGGACATGTATAGTCCAGACACTCTGAGATTACTTGGCAAGACCACTAGGAATTAGTCACCTTGCAAACCAGAGCCCAAGCCTTCCATCCTTCAGGTTAATATTATAATCTGCAGGCTACAAAGTAAGATATTTTCATTTCTCTTTTCAGCCTTGAAAACTCTGATCTTGGCTGCTGAGCTGCAGGGAATTAATGTGTGTTTTTCTTATTCAGAACATTGTACAGTTATCGGGGGAGGACCTACTCCTGAGAAACATGTATTTTAAACACAGTTCAGGACCTAAATCTTCTTCCTGAGAGCATCTCAAGGCACCTTCTGTTAGGAGAGGGTGCCTCAGTCAAGACTGAAAGGTCCCATGCCTAATCTCTAGGATGGAGTTTAATCTTTTAATTAACTAAAATTTCTTGGCTGCTTTCTGTATTTGGCATATGATATTTTCATATTGCCCTTTGGAATTGTGCCTAATTCTCTCCATTAGTTATCTAAAGATGCCAGGATGTCTGACCTTGTCCTTCTGAGTTGCACTGTATAAGTTAGAAGTGCTTAAACGTGTACTGTGGATCTAACCTTCAACTTGTAACACAGAGTTTGTTAAAAATGTAGAAAGCCATCTTTTAAAACCAAACATAAATGAGGCTGACTTCAAGGCAATTCCCACAATGAACTTTGTGTGCTATGTCCTCACTTCAAGAAATTCTTGTTCAGATTGACATGAGATATCAACAAAATGCAGAGTAGCTGAAGAGTATAGAAAATGAAATACTGACATTGGAGAAGGCAAAGTCAAGTTTGGAGACACAGAGCAATCCACCTTCTAAAGAAAGGGCACTTCAGGAAACTTCTCATTGCATGGTGCCACTGGGACAAGACCTTTGCTGCCTCTCAGGCTTTTGTAGCCCCTATCCCTGCTGAGAGGATCTTGGCATGTTGAACTTTCTGAGACTGCTCATCCGTATTGGGAGACTCCAGTGGGTGGTTGAGCAGAAAGCTGCTGGTATGACAGGATGATTTGCTGGAGCTGGACACTGGAGTGGCCTAGATGAGGAAAGCTTTATACCTGAGCTGATGGTGTTGGTCCAGGATAATGGAAAGGAAATGCAGACCACTCAAAATTGTTTGCAGCAATCCTGGCTAGTGTTCCTGTCACTTAATGTTTTCTGAGGGAGTTTTTGTACTTTAAAAGAAAGAAGGCGAGTGGCTTGGTGCCATCATTCCTATATAAAGATCACAAAAAGGTTTGCATTTACCAAATAATGCACTTACAGTGGGTCCTACAGACACTGTTTAGTTGCAAATGGGACATGCAGTGGACAATGTACACAGTGTGCTGTGGGAATACTGAGCAGAGATTAACTGTCATTGCATTTCACTAAGAAGACGTAGCCCAGGCTGCGAAGGAGAAAGTGCATCCTGCCACTGTAAAGTTCTAGAAATCATCTACTGAGTTGGACTAACAAATTATTTCTTTTTTCTAAAACCTGCAGATTCTAACAGTTCTTATAATGCTTTAACTCTGTGAAGAATCATTTTAAAAATTTATAATAACTTCACAGATACTACTGAATACTTTTAATGTAGGTCATGACTGTAGTAATCAACAGTTACTGTCTTATTTTCTAGACAAATATTAATGCATAACATCCATTTCAGCTCACTATATTAAAAAGACCCACAAATTTTAGGACGTTTGACTGATAGTAAAAATAAAGTTCCCAGAAAGCAATACCTAAATCACACTTGAAATTCCAGTTAGTGTCAGCCCATAAGATTATGACATGGGCTGCTTAAGAACACAGCTTGAGTTATGCTGCTGTGAGAAGAAGCACAGAGCAGCACGTGGTTTCCTTGGACTCTGTCCCTACACAGGGTGCAAGGAAAGCTTACTGGTTTAAAGCATCCAAAGTAAACAAGTGTATTTTTAAAATTATATGGAGCTGTATGATCTCCTTGCAAGGGGCAGGAGTGGTACTCACAACCTCTGTGCTCAAAAGCCACATCCTTCTCAGATTTCAGCAGATAGCAAATGCTCTTTGCAGTTAAAAGCAAAGCTCACGATCACACTAGCAGTGAGAATTCAGGGACTTTTTGGTGTATTTCTGAAAAGCATCACACTGGGACTTTTTATATAGCTTGAATATGAACACTCATCACAGCCATCTTGCACTTATGACAAGTAGCTTAGTCCTTTATGGCCTCAACTAGCCAACAGATGCTTTTGTCTGAAAAGAAAAGCTGAAATACATTGCCTTCCATCAGAATCAGAGCATGCCTTGGAACTTGACCAGATTCATCAAGGGTGTATTCTGGGAAGCTTGTATAGGAAGAACTCCAAAGTGTCTCCTTGGGTCCTACTTGTTGAAATTCATCAGTGCAATAAGGGAGACACTCAGAGTTGTGTCTTTCATATTCTGTACACTTTTATTATTATGTTTATCTGCCTAACTTCTTTATGATATGTTAATGGTCTAACATCAACCATATTTTTATTTGTTTCTATGTTTTTCTTCAGTCAGTGGCATTCTAATACCCTGTAGCATAGATGAGTCCTTATATAGTTCTTTGGATTAAAGGCAGGGGTAAATCTAGTTCATCAATGGCCAGATACTATATACCACATACAGAACATCCATCATAGACCGAGACAAAGGTTTATTGCTATATTATGATAGAATATACTATTTTTCTTAATATCTGCCTGTAAAAAACAGTCACCTGATCATTGCAACATTTACTTCTTCATATACATGGATATTAATTCCTCCTTTGTTGTGCAGTATCTGGACATTACTGTGAACATGCTGATGAGGTTTGCTAAGGCATCACACAGCATTCAACCAAAGACAACAAAAACTTCATTTACACTTAAGGTGACATAAGGTAGCAGATGCCTTGATTTATATCCCACTCTCTGCTGGCTTGTTTACAAGATTAATTATTCTTCCTGGGTGCATCCAATAGCTTTACCCATAATATTTCTGTGCATCTGACTGCAAAAGACATTAATAAATATACTTAATAAGTTAGGTTCATTTAGGACCACACATGTCCGACATTCTGTGGATTTGCTAATTAGCAGTGCTGCACACTCCAAATAGGAACCTCCAGAACCTGTTACAAGCAGTCTGGTATTCAGGAAGATTAATCACCAGGCTGCAGAGCTCAGATGCTGAATGAGAATATTCAGTGGAGAAATTAAATCCCTCCAGGCAAACTGTAACTTGCATACCCTTTTTCCACAGTCATCACTCAGCTACATGTTTATTTAAGCTAGCAAATTACCACTCATGCCTCATCGTAAATGACTTGCTGAGAGAGGAAAGAGCCCCATCCAGCTCTACCCACAGTTGCTGAGCTTGTGTCCTAATAAAGTGTATGCACGAGAAACCACTTATTTGGTGTTTTTTCCATAGTGAAGGGAATGAAAAATGTGTGTGACTTCAAGCACTTACTAGATTTGTGACTATTATGAGAATCCTATGCCTTCTGTGTCAATTTTTCTCTTGTTTCTGTGTTGGTTTTCATGTATGTGTGGAGAAAGAAGGTGCACAGTAGACAGGCATGTACATTTGCCTAAAATACCAGTTTTGCAGAGGAGGACCTGGAAGTCCTGCAGGGCAGAGAAGTTGGTTGTGATCCAGCAATGTGCCCTTGTGGCAAGGAAAGTTGATGGTACCCTGGGCTGCTTTAGGAAGAGCTTGGCCAGCAGGTGGGAGAGGGCATCCTTAGCACTAGTGAGAGCACACCTGGAGTGCTGTCTCCAGTATGACAGAGACATGAATGTACTGAAATTAGTCCACCAAAGAGTCAAAAAGTGGTTTAAAGGATTGTGGCCTCATTTCTATGATAAGAGACTAAGAGACCTGGGAAAGTTCATCCTGGAGAAGACAAGGCAGAAAAGAGGGAAAAGAAACTTATTAGAGGAAACAATCTTTTCTGGTCTTCTGACAAAATTTACAGATTCAGAATTCAAGACAGTATCTCCTGTCAACTTGTGTTATGCAGCAGAAAATATGTATACTTTATGATTTTGTTGGACAACTCTATAACTGATCTTTTGCCCTTTCCAGAAAGAAATACATCAGTGACTAATGACTTCAGTCACATTATATGGTAAAATTAAATACACAATAGTATTAGGAAAAGCTATTTTTCTTCTCTTCTTCTGATGTTTATGACAAATGTTTCTGTGTTGAGCTGTAAATAGTTGATGACTAATTCACTAAATTAATGGTAGCAATTTAAGATGAACTATAGCAATACCAAACGAGCAAAATATATGCTTAAAAAAATTACAGTGGGTTCATTCCTCCTCTATATTTTAAGGTTTTACCTAGGATCATATGCCTTTAGGATTCCTTTAACAGCCTCATGTCCTTAAGCTTCTATATGCAAGAGCTATTGTGGAAAAAAGCAGGGCATCTGGACTCTGTCTGACATAATGCAATTTTGTTTTTCTTTTAAGGTCAGCCAAGTTCATTGCTGAAGGCCAGCCCAGCTGGGAAGATTATTCTGTGACTCTTATTCTTTCAGGAAAGCATGAAACCCGATTTCAGTTTCTGGAAATGTAATGGGTTAAAATACAGTAATAGCCTTTTTCCCCTGATACTTTTTATAAAATAACAGAGCTTACAAGAAAAAAAAAATCTACATTCTCAGAAAGGGCAGCAGCACTGTCAGATTTATCATGTCAGTTTTCTCTGAGATGTGTGGCTTCCAATAAATTTAATGTGCTGTCAGTGTGGAGGAAAATGTGTCCCTGAAAGAATAGGTATTGTAGAGCTGAAGAGATTCTCCTCCAAGAAGCATAAAAATCACACTGAGTTCAAGCTAATATAAAGTTTTTAAATGTACAAGTTTTCTGGAGGGAATTATTAGGCAGAAAAATAAAAAGGCCTCTAGTAATACCTTTTAAGTTACAAAACTTCTTGAAATACAGAATTCCCTAGGGACAGAAAGTGAAGCCTTGTGGCTTGGGCAAAGTCAGCTTTAGAAGTAACACTGAACAGGCATTAAAGAGAGAGCTGGCAAAGAAAAATACACCTAATTTCCTTCTAAACCTTTAGATACATTTCTAACTCTGAACAGTAACACCTGGAAGAGATCTACTCCTTTTATCCCCAAAGAGTGTAGGTAAAAAACTAGAATTTTCATGTTGTTTTTGGAGTAAAACCAAAGCACTACTCCAGCCAACCCAAAAGATCCCTTTTGCAATGGTGGGACTACATTCAACCTGATGAGATAGGAGTGGGCAAGAAAAGGGTGCATTTGATCATGAACCTCTGTAGCTGATTCCAAAAAACCAGGGACAACTGACCTGACTTCATCATGTCCTAATTCCTGCCATCCCCAAATTAAGATGTGGAGTCTTGCTTGTGCCTATATGCATGCTTTATGTTCCAACCATGTGTTCTTTCTTGTGGTCTTGATGGTGCCAGACCTCTGTGCCTGTGTTCTTATCACAAATTATTTGAACCAGTAAATAATTTTTTTATTCATGCTTTTGAAGGCCATGTGTTAGTATTTAATAAACTGTATGAGGCATTGTCAGGCAGTCTGCAATCTGACTGAACCAATAAAATTGTCTACATGTTTCCATATATGGGCTCTTATCTGTAAGTAAGCTAGCAACTGTAGGCAACCTATGACCTTTAAAATGTAAATCTGATTTCCATTTGGTGTAAATAAAAGCTACAGAGACAGCAAGGCGCAAGATGGCCTGTGCAATTTTCATAAAGAGCCGTCGTCCTTCTAATTAAAAGAGATTGAGAAGCACAATGCTAGGTGATACTTAGGCAATCAGAATGAATAAATCAGTTCTCTCAATGTAATTTATATTTTCAGTTAATGTGATTGTCTGTGAACTGCCTGCAGTGTGTTTTTAAGACATGAGATTTGCATAGGCTCATGCTGAAAAAAATATGCAGCCATTACTGCTGTGAGTAGAATCTGAAGTAGTGAGAACACGCTGAGCAGCAGGATGAGAAGACTGCAGATTTGAGACTTTTGGAGATCCTAGCTTCAGAGGAAAAAAATGCTGCACTTTGTTTATTATGAATAGTGTACAAAAATCAGAAACAAAGCAGTTGCCTCCTGTACTGGAAGGGAAGAGTGTCCATGGAGAGATCTGAGGAGGCTGTATTTTCAGTGTGCGCTGGTTTCACTTAGGGCTTTTTGTGCTCAGTATGAATGACCTTGCCCTGAAGCAAATGTTTCCAGGCCAAAAAGTCATCATAAACCCTGCAAAACACTTGTGGCTCACTGATGGGGAGCTGACAAGTTGCTGCACCACACAACTCAGTACACCTAGTTAGTAGTCCTTGGACTACCAATCATCTGACCAGAGAATAGCCACTCCTGTTCATCACTTTCAGGGGGCTTGAGAAAATTTTGGGTTAAATGGATGTTTTGGATGTTTCCACACCTGCAAGGATGAAGGGAGTTATGATATCAACATGTGTTGATGTTTGTTCTGTAATGTGCAAACTTAGAGTACATGGACTGTGTTTATGGGCTTATAACTATGTGATGGTAGTCATGAAATGTTACAGTTAGAGGTGATCAGTGTGTGCAGACAGGGTGAGAACAAGCTTTTCCTTTTATATGCTTTCTATTTTAAGTAAACAGGTATTTATTTAATTGAAAATAACTTTAGGATATTTTTATTCTTAGCAAAACACCCAAGAATTAGAAATGTTAATAATAGATTTTCTTATAGGAAGCTTAGCAATCAAACAAAAACATTCCATATACAGAGCACTTGTTCACATCATCAGCCACGTAATTCTCTCCCAAAAGTCTGAACTGGAGTGGGTATAAATAATGGGTTGCAGAGATAACTTGATGAACAATCAATAGCAATTTTTTGCAGGAAGAAAAATCGTAACAGCACAAAAAAATCACCACATCCAACTCCACTGTTGTTACCATCATTACCATCAAAAGCCCTGTTTTAGCTGAAGAAGTGCATAGCAAAATGAATAAACAGAGGACAAGAAAATAAAAAACAGTCCCAAAATCATCCCTAAGGATGATCAGAAAGAAGAAACAGAGGAAAACAGCTCATACAGACACAAAGTATTTGCAGAAACTGTGTGAATCCTTTTATAAGAATTTGTTTTGTTTGCTGGAAGAGGCACAAGTTGTCACAGTGACACCTGCACTTGGCTGGTTGTGGGGCCTGTTTGCTTATCCAGGTGGCTTTGCTTAAACACAGAATATTTAAGAATCAGACATTTTAATGCTAACCAAAATCACTTGAATGTCTTTTTCTTTGGTAATTGAGTTTGTCACAGCTTCCTCTGTGGGATATTTTCAGGAAAGGAATTTCAAAAAATACCTGCTTGGTATGGAGATTGTTTTACATTTCCCTTGAGGATGATGAGAATTTTATTTTTTTTTTAATATAGTCTCTATCTTACCAAATTGCTTTACTTTTCACTTGGTTGTTTCAAATTCAGCCCTGATTAAGAGGCAAATGAGGCCCTGGGATCGCAACAGAGGGATTTTATTCAACAACACCAATTTGATTGCACAAGAAGTGTGAGGTAGGGAGAGAGAAAGAAAGGGGAAACACCTGTCAGAGAAAGGGAGACGAAGAGCAGGAGATCATCAGCTGGAACTACATGAGCTGCCAATCCCAACCATTCTGTTGGGTAGAAGCTGCACGGACTCCAGAAGTGACTCCACAGCTGCTTTCTCCTGAGCAGGCCCTGGGCAAGGACAGGGGAGGAGAGAGTGCACGGCTTTAGACACAGGGTCAGCAGCAAGCTCCTTCTGGTGGATGTTTTATGTGCAAAATAGAAGTGAAAATGGGGAGTGTGGTGTTACATTTTAGTTAAATGGTATGCTCTATCTCACCCATCGAAAATGTATGGTTTATTCCAAGCCTGTGATCCTCCCCTGAAGTATCATGTGTCTGTAATTCCATTGGCCCAAGGCTTATTCTGCACCCACTTTGAATCTCCCTGTTAGACTGTGGGGGCAGACCACAGATTCTCTCTTAGCCCTTTGCTCCCTAGGCTCTCCCTCAGAAACCATGCTGCTCCCGGGGGTGGCACCCCCAATAAACCCTCATCTAATTTGCAGCCTCAGGAGCCGTGTGCAGCCTCCTTGCCTGCCTGCTGCTACCAGTGAACACAGAGCTTAGGGGGCCCCCCGGGGATCCCCCAGACCAACTGCTACAGGGGAGAAGAGCCTTTGCAGCACATTTACCATCACAGCAGGCCTGGGAATGGGCAGATGTTGCTTCTTGTCCATGTCAAACTCGCGCTGCCTTTCCAACCCAGCCTGGCTCCCTGGCCGTAGGCAGTGTCAGAGCCGGGCTGTGGTGGCTTTGTTATTTGGGCTGCACAGAGCGGTTCCCAGCACAGTTCTCTCTCAGCTGAGCTCAACGTGAGCCCTTGGGAAAGCAGGGACAACCTTGCCCTGCAGGCCTGGCTGGGAACTCTCCTACTCGTGCTGGGGGCTGAGCAGTCACTGCTCACAGGGGACTCACTGGCGCTGAGTGTGAAAGTACATCAGCTTGTGAGAAACAACTGCTCACTTTGAAAATTTAAAAAGGTTTATGGGGTCAAAGGGTAGATATAGGTCCAATTGTGTCAGGAACCCACGTCTTAAAAAAGGAACCCACCTGCCACGGCAAATCGTCCAAATATGGACAACACTGGACAAACCAGACCAGTGAAGAGCATTTTTTTATTATTTGCACATCAGTCTCAAAACATTGTTACAATGGAGACAGGATGTTAACAGCTCGCTGATCCACAGAGAATGTCCCAAAAAAGGTGGGGTGATACAGAATGATGTAAAACCATCTCAGTCTAGATTTCAGCCAATCATACATAGAACAACACATATTGACAAGCATTCTATCCAATCTTATAAAACACACGTAATGGTAGTTAAAACAAAGACTGGTTCATAAGAGACAAAGAACAGAGCTCTATTTATGCTAACCTTCTAAAGATATACATTAAATAACCTTGTTGCCATCCTAAAGCCAATTCTACAGAGGCCTATTGTTATTTGTCACTTATGCTCTACTGCTTGGGAAACTTTTCTGCTTGCTTGGGAAACTTTTCTGCTGTATCTGCAATGCAACAAAACTTCGGTCTGAGGCCTATACTTTCTTTTTAACCATTTCCTAAAAACCCTCTAACTTTATGGATTCCAACAAGGTTTATTAAACCTTAACAAAAATACAACGAAGGACTACATAAGGAAAAAGCTGCAGCACTGGGAACTGCCCCTCATACATACCACACAGGCAGTTCAGGTCCAAGATGGATGCTCAGTCTTTTATACCCCTGGGGGTTGCATCAGCCAGCCCTGGCCCCTCCCAAAGTCTGTCAGTCAGCTATTCTTTGCCATTTATCAGTGGAGACTGCTTTCTTGTTACTTGATTGAAGGTCAGGTGTTGCCATGCCACACCCCCTAAGCACCAAGCTTTTCCATTCCCAGTTGCCCCAGGCAAGGGACACATGTGCAGCCTTCTCTTTCACCTGTCCTAGACAACCCCAGCTGTCTGATGGTCACAATACGGGGGGGAAAGGGAACTATGGAGAGAACAGAGGACATCTAAACTACAATAACATAACTATACATCACTAAAGCTTTTATTAATATTCACACAATAGTTATCTTTTAATTGTGAGAGCCAATCATCTCATTATTTATCTATAAAAAGCTCTCTTCCCTTTTGGCTGTGACTACTGATTCTACACACAGCCTTGCTGTGCCCAGAGTCCTGAGAGGCCTTGGCTATGCTCCCACACGACAGCCCCTGCCCCACTCTGCAGAGCCCTGGGTTTGCAGGCTGCCCTGCCCAGGGCACAAGGAATTGGCTGCATGGATGTGCCAGTGACTTGTGGGCAGTGGCTCCAGGTTCTGCAGGAGCCCAGGGGACCAGGGGTGTCCCTCACGGCTCTGCCTGAGCACCGGGGCTCATCAATGCCTTCAGCAATGGCACCCAAGGGCATCAAGCACACCCTCGGTGCCTTTGCTGGGGATGGGAAGCTGAGTTGGGGCAGGGGCACCATGCAAGGATGGGCCATCCACAGGCACCTGGACAAGCTCTGCATGGTTCAGTTTTGCTGGGCTTGTTTGGCTTCGTTTGCCCATCAAAACCTTTCTCCTTCCCTGGCTTGGAGGAGCTGCAGCCCCAAGCCTCAGGGAGCCAAGCCGGGCAGAGAAAGCACAGCAAGAGACTCCAGCTGAACCAGAACTGGATACGAACTAGACATTGCCATAAAGAAAGCAGAAGGAAAATAAAAGCAAATCTCATAGTTATGCATAAATACACGTATATAGACCAAACATGTCTGTGAACACTCTCCAATGCAGTGAAACCAGATCAGATAAATAACTGGCTGTAATCACAAACCACATAACACATGTACACATACATGTATATGTGTCTACATATCCATATAAATAAAAAGTTTAGTTTGGAACCACATAACCTCAAATTACATATGAAATAGCATGAGATAAAACATGCAGCTCCACACAAAAAAATCAGCCCAGTGTAGACTTACTAAGGCATACCTAGAAATAGGCAATGACTTATTGTCCTAGTTTTGGCCAGGACAGAGTTAATTTTTTACAGAGGTGGAGGAAAGCATGACCAGGTGCTAATTGTATTCAATACCATGTCATGGCACTTGCCAGGGGCAGGAGGAAGGGAGCCAGGAGCGGGAGTAAGGGACCCTCTCCTTTCCAGTTGAGGGAAAAGAACATGGTGGGTGAAATGGTCCAGTAGTGTTTTACTTTTTATGTAAATTATTTCTTTGTCATATACCTTTTTTAATATATTTGTCATATACCTTATTTTATTTTTCTATTTCAGTTTATTTTTCTTATGTTATTGCTGTTTCCAGTAAATCGTTTTTATCTCAACATGTGATTTTAAACTTTTTTAAAGTTTTGGCTCCCATTCTCAACTCTATCCCCCTAGTAGGAAGGGGAAAGCTCCTGTTATCATCTGTTAAAAAGTAAAATAGAACCTCTTTTATCTTGCTTGCCCATTTATATCATCCTTGGGCTTTTGCTGCTGTGGGTTTGTAGAACAGGGCCAGCTGTTGGCTGTGCTCCATGCTGGTGACAGCAGAGCGGTTTCCATGTGACACTGTCCTGTTCTCCTTGCTGTGGTGCCTGCACCTTGCACAGCTCTGTGCTCTCCCAGGCAGTAGAATCCCCAGCTAGTGCCCTGATCTCTAATTAATCCAGAACTTGATCTACAGTGGTACTTCTTGTAACTTCAGGTGCCACGTACAGCAGACCACGCCCTGTGCTGAACTTTTTAAGCAAGAGCCTGAAATGTCAAAAGCAGGGAGCATCCAGCTAAATTTGCTCTTCAGGCATCAGCCCATCTGCTGACAGAGTCTCTCTCCTTGTTCTCACAGGACAGGACCTTCACCATTTGAGAGCGATTGGTTTTGTTCCTCATCTTCACTGGAGTCACACTGTAAATACAGAACTGTGTAATGTGCATATATTGTACAAACAAGGGACAATAGCTGTAATGACAGACATGAATCCATAATTTAAGTACAGAATAAAGCCTTGTAGAAGCACAGGGCTTCTGTTCAAGACCATTAACTCTAATGAAAATGAACATTTTTCATTAGGCTCTATTAGCCTGCTGCAAAGTAGGGCAACTGCTGTGCAGTGTTTGTAGAAACAAATTGCTAATCAGTCAATAAGGATCTTTACTGTGCACTCTGCTACAGCCAGCTTTTACCCATTTTCTACTACACTGAATTATTTTAACTCCTTGACTTGTTACTTAGTGAAAAAGAAAATATGTTTTATTTATACAGCATTCACTGTGGCCATGCAGAGTGAGTTTTGTGTCTTGAGTCCATTTTGTTAACATTTATACAGGTGATTTATTATCACTTGGATTTGCCTCATGACTTTTTTTTCTAAGGTTCAGAAAATTTTTATTGTGTACTGAAAGCCGGTAATGAATTGAATCAATCATTCTTTTAGAAATAGATTTTATAATTCCATTACAAGTGCCCCATGCAACTTAAATCTTAATGACAGGAGCTGTTGCTACTGGAGCACAAAAGCCTGCCGATCAGTATGGAGTGTATTATTCGCACAGAGGAAAATTACAGGCCATATAACATATGTGTGTGTGTGCATATATATATATGTATATATAAAATATACATGAAACCATAGAATTGATTTTTTTTTACTGTTAAGAAATCAGCTTTAATAATTTGTTTTCTATATATGATGAAATTTATTCATGTTAATGGTACTAGGCATAAAATCCAGAAGTTTATTGTTCGTCTTACAATCTAGAATATGCAAGAGTTGCCACATTCTTATAGCAATAAAATAGAGCCACTATAGTGGTCCTTGCTAGGTATGAATTGATGAAGTCCTGTGGTTTTATGACAAGTAAGAATATTATATAATATGCATCTTGATTATGAATGGAATCAAAATGAATTCCTTATTTCTATAACTAGTGATAACATTAACATTTTGGATTGAAATGCTGAGAGTATGGAATTGAAGTTTTTAGTTGTGGACAAGAAGTACTGATTTTAAGGGAAAGCCAGAGAGTTAAAAATTGGTAGCTTGGAAAATAATGCTGGGACCTGGAGAAATGTAATAGTTATCTGCAAATATTTAAATGTTATCAGGATTAAATATTAGTTTTATTTTTAATGTTTGACCTTCAGATAAGCTGACATGAGAAAGAGATTGATAGTTGGAAATGGGGATAAATCACTAAATATGAAAAATAGCCCTGTAAGATGAATGTGAGAAATCTTAGACATCTTTATTTTCAAGGAAAATCCAAGTTGTATCACTGGCATGTATTTGATCTAAAGGATGAAATATTGCCTCACAAATATTTGGGAGATTTTTTTATGAAATAATTTCATTATTACGACTGAATAGAAACCTGAATTTTAGCAGGATAAACTTGAGAAATATTGTATTCTCCATATTATGATAGTGTTGTGTGTTGGATTAGGTTATTTATTGCAAAGATACATGTACATAGTTCTCTATAAACAAGGATATAAACCTTAGTGTAAAGGAGATGAAAAGTGGACTGCAGGAGCTAAAGGTAAAATACTTTTATGCATTTTTCCCTTGTGAATTGTGGCTGTATTCTGAAGTAATTCGGGAGGTTTGTACCACAGCATTATAAATGGTATTGTTATACTGGCTGTGTGGATGTTATCAAATTGGCTGTGTGGATGTTATCAAATGAGTGTATCAAATCCCTTTTGCTCAATCTGACAGAGCTACAAGATGCACATATATGCCGTTTCAGTAAGGTGGCTCAGAGAGGCTTTTGAAAAAGCATTTCGCTTTTGTACACTGACAATGAAGTTAATCCTAGTATTCTGAGAAGCACATATGCCAAAAGGAGCTGTGAAATACCTTGCTTGTTTTGAAGTGAGTGGTTGAAGTGAATGCAGGCTACTTAATGTTTCAGGAGCTTAAGCCTGGGGGGTAACAAGAGAGGATAATGTGGAAGCCTGGTAGTTGATGCCTCATTATATTAAGGAGTCTGGAAACGAGTTACTAACACAGTCTTTATAAACTAATCCCTTTTCCTTTCATTCATCCTCTCATACATTCAAGAGTGACGCAGTAATAGAAAATCCGTCCAAGGAGCAACAAATCTAAGATTACTTGATTACTTGTTGTGCCCCATTTGTGGTGTTTCAGAAGAGTGCCTGTCTGAAGCACATATTGGACCCTCTCAGGGATGTATTCCTTTCCCTCAGCTGCGTGTGTCCATGGCAATGGTGCTGTCCATTAGGTCTGTAAATTAATTTAGTGTGATGAACTGCAGCTACCATGTGAGCATGGCAGCAGCCATAGTCCACTGAAGTATAAATATTCCCACTGATTGAATGATCATAATTGAAACTTTCTATGTTTTCAAATAGATTTGTTCTACTTTAAACATTGAGTTTTATCATAATGTTCTCTTTATAAGGGCTATTTTTTTAAATAAAGGCTATTTTTTTTCTCTTTATAAGGACTAATTAAACAACTTTAATGTTTCCATCCTTCAGGGTTTTTACTCTGAGCTGATGATGCTGAGGTGGTTGCACTAGGTCAGTGAAATGAGTGATGTATTTTGTCCAACAGAATGAACAACAGAGACAATAACATTTAGAATTCCTGCCTTTGGGAGATGAGCTTTAGCTAGTTGAGGTCAACCCTCAGTTTATTGAAACAGCCTATTCCTCAACTGGATTTGAAAGAAATCCAAGGAACTAGATACAAGGAAGGAATTTTTTATGATGAGGATGGTGAAACCCTGGAACAGGTTACCCACAGAGTTGGTGGTTGCCCTATCCCTGGCAACATTTAAGGTCAGACTGGACGAGACTTTGAACAATCTGATTGAGTTGAAGGTGTCCCTGCTCACTGCAGGGGTTTGAATTAGATGGCCTTTAAAGGTCCCTGCCAACCCAGACCATTCTATGATTCTGTGGTGTTATGACCTGTCTGGTATGTCTTCATCTTATGTCTCAGTATTGTAGAGAAACACTTGGAGCTCTCATGAGATATTTTTTTTTGTCTGCATGAGTGCAAACTCTACTGCTCCACTCAACCATCTGGTCCATCACACTGTTTCTTCTGTGGGTCCCTGTCCACTGCATTATCTTGCTTCTTGGGTAACAGCACTTGGTTTACATCTAGGGATAACAGAGGGATATTAGATTTAGAAGTAGCAGGACTGCTGAGAGCAACCTTAATGCAGCATCAGGTTTGGTTAGCTTAGGCTATGATTGTGAAGGTACATTTGCATTGCTTCTGTTGTCATACCTGTTTGTTTAGACTATCTGAAATATCTCTGCGTATCACCACATTGTCCAAAATAGGCTTGTTCAAAGTTGGTGAAGCATTGTTAGAGCTTTGAACCGATGAAGATGACCTCATATTTGCAGCAATAGAGTACAAATGAAGGGCTATTTCCAGACTCATGTCTGGACTCCTCCTTGGGAGTAATGCCAACACTTTGGAAGGCAGATGAGTTGAAAAATTTTGCCCAAGAGTATAATTCTGTTTATTTATTTGTTACAAATACTAAAGCATTTTAAGGGTCTTTTAGCTTGTGACTGTCTGACAAACATAAATCCTGGTATGGAAATGTAAGCGAAAAGAAGAGCAGCACTTCTGTTGCTCTTTTTTTTTCACGTATTTCACCTAATGGAGCTGCACCAAGGGGTGTCTGCTTTCCTTGAAGCAAATTGTGTTCCTCTTTGAGAGCTGAGGCAAAACAAGTACCTGCTGTAGTGACACTGCTATGCTTTGGAAACCTGTTGTGGTCAGTGCAGTATCCATCACTTTTCTGGTTATCTAGGGTGAGTTATTAGAATGCTCTTTTCTGCTGGCTCTGCTTCAATGTGATCTCACACTGACCCTAAGCCTCCCAGGGCAGCATTTATATTCTAACTGTACAGAAGATATGCTGATTCCTCTGACATTGAAACAGCCTCTGGGTTGCTTTATTTCTGCTTCAAAATGGAAAAGAACAGCTTTTCTAAGCTGCTCTCTTCATATGTATAGAGTCCCTCTGGAACTCCATGCCACAGAGACCCAAACCTCAGACCACTCACTCTCTTCCCCCTCAGGTGCTTTGTCTTCTGCAGGGCACACAACAGGGACAACAAACTTGGGCTCTTTGAAGAGCCCTTTATACTTCTAAACAGACTCGGGCCTATTTAATTGCAAAAATTGTACATGACAGCTCATAGGGACACTGTTATCTTCTGCTGACAGTTCTGCATTGTGGAAGAATACTGTCCTTGTCAGGTTTGACATGCCTAACAAAAACCAGAGCCCCTCAGCACTGCTAGGCCCAAATCACATCTGCAAATTCCTATGAAAATACTGGAAAGAATTCCAGTCAGCAGAATTCCAGATATCTAGAAGGATATTTGCCCAGCAGATGTGTGGGTTTTTCATATTTTCTGTGTGAAACTCACAGACAAACTGTTAAACCAATTAGTGAATGAACACATATTAAAATGTATTAGGTCTTTTTTTTCTTTTTTGTGGTAGAAAACAGATTTTGAATTGGTAACCTTGGATTCCAGCTGTTTTCCACTAGTTTGGACAGAAATACACCAAAGATTTGCTGCTCACCACACTGCTCGACTGGTTGGAAAGCTACAAAGTAGTTTTGGTACGGAGTGAGACTTGTGGTTACAATGGTCAAGGAGCCACAACTGACAGGGGCCAAGCCAAACAAGTGCAATGTTCTTTTATGTGGAGGGATAGAATGTAAGAAAATAGTGCAGAAGGTAATCTCACACCTGAGGAGTTGCAACTGTGCTAATCATCCAAAGATTAGGAACAAGCCTGCCCTTAATAGGCCACAGCTGTGTCCAATAAGAAGAGGAGTGCTACAAAAGGGTGGGTTAGCTGGGTGGGGAGGGAGATGGAGTTTGTTGGCTGTGCTGGGAGGAGAGAGATGGAGTTTGTTAGCTGTACTGTGAAGAAAAAGGAGTCAGTGCTGTGAGGAGGTGCCTATGAGAAATCACCAAGAGGATGTGGGACCTTTGCAATGTGACGACAACACTTTTATTCTTCAGTTTTCTGAGAGTGGTTTTGCTAAGATCTGAGAGTTAGAGAGGTACTGGACATACCTGTCACTTGCAGTTGAGTAAGAATTTATTCAAAGCAAATGGAAGGCCTGGCATATCACCAGCTGACCCTCCAAAAGCTTTGGGCAGATGTAGAATGGCTACAGGTTCTTAAGGAAAACAAATCCCCTGCAGTTCAAAGGACAGACTGTTTAAGAATGTGCTGTTTGTATTAAAGGAAATGAATGCATCCTTTTTGTCACCACAGCTGAGGGGTGGCTGTGTGCTGAAGTGCATTCCACAGTACAGGCTGCTCAGCTATCTGGAATGGGACTAGGACAAAGGTATGTCATCCCTGTCTCTCCTGAGCAATTTGCTTTCCTCTCTGTGGAAATTGCGCACAGTGGTGGGCAGGAAGGTTGTGTGCCTGAGTCTTGCTTTTACAGATATTCAGGAGTCAATGAGGGCATGGGCAGCAGAGTACAGATGCTTGGAAGAGTTCCCAAGTCTATGAGGTAAGATGGAAACAGAAGCTTAAATATGAAGAGGAATATGTTTTAATGTGTTATTAGACTATTAGTGATACATAGTAAAACACAGAACAAAAAGACAAATGCAAGGTGCAAACTTTTATAGTAAATGCTATTTACAGAGGGAAGAAGTGAGCAGGAGGAAAGAACACAGTGGAGTAAAGCTATCTAGATGCTGCCTTCCAAGGCACAGCAGTGAGCTTAGCCCTGGATTTTCACTGGAAATACACACGCATGCTTTCATCCCAAGGGAACCTGTAAACCAATGAAAATACAGGTTATTGCTTCTGTCCTCTCCCAATTTCATGTGCTTTCAGCAATAAAGATTGCTAATAAAGCCAGAGTAATTCCTTTTGCTCTTTCAGTCTGTCTGCCATTAAGAGCCAGTAAAATCTTAGGTATTACTTTTAGGATTTTTCCAAGTAAACAGGTAATCAAAACTACTGTCTTCCATGCAATTTATTGCCGAGGTAATGTTTTTGCTGTAAGGGGAAAAAAGATATCATCATCATCATGCAACTTAAGATTACAGCTCTTTTATTAAACTCAGGAACACAAGAAAAGCCAAACAATTCACTGCCATAAAATGCTGTAAATGTTCTAGGAAGTAATATCCTGTCACCACAGATCAGAGAGGCATCTAAAGTCTTGCAGATCCAGTTTACCTATGCTTTCACTATTGCATGCTCTTGTATTAGACAAAGCTCAAAGCAGACAGCACTGAATTCTCTTTATCCAGATGCAGTTGCCAATTCAGACAAAGCCTTACTGCTTGCTTGATCTTTCAGCACTTGGGAATACAAAAGATCTCTATACTGTTAGTATTCTCTTGGGTTTCTTAGTCAAAGCTGCCTCTGGCAAGCTCCATCTCTTATGTTTTGGAATAAATGTTGCTGGGACCCTTCTTTCTGTGGTCTTGCTCAATGGCTGCTCAGCATTTTTCTGGGACATGAAGATACCTGTCCTAGGGGGATGTTATGATGCTTGTATCCCCATTCATGTGTTCTGTACTGTTAAGACTGGCTCTGAAGAGTGAAAGTTTTGTTTTGCTTTTCTTATCAGTCTGGCTGGGACACAGAGACTGCAACTTTTGCTTTTGCTTTTTGCTTTGCTCTCTCTCTCACACTCGCTCTTGCTTGCTTTTGCTTCTGCTCCTAGCTAGTTTAGCTAAACAGTCCAAATTGCTTCCTGGACTGTTTCTTCTCTCCTTTTTTCGACCATCCCGAACCTGCTCTGGACTGGGACCTGGGAACATTGAGAGTTTGCACCTTTTGGCTGCAGCAGCTGCCCCAGCGCCGGAGGGACTGAGAACAGAGCGACCACCCCCCGAGAGAGACTTTCTGAATTTGTTGTCTTTTTCAGAGTGATGTCATCTGGTATTGTTCATTTTGTGCGCTGGGGGGTGCTGTGCCAGTCAAATAAACTGGTTCTTTCCACTTCTCTCTCTGAGGAATTCTTCCCGAACCGGTTGCAGGGAAGGGCTGTGTGGGTTTGCTTTCTGGAGGGGCCCTCCTTTGTAGATTCTCTACCAAATTTGCCCTAAACCAGCACAATACCTCAAGAGCCTCTGTGCCTAAAATGGCATCTCTCCAAAAGGAAAGCATGATGGAAGAGGATGGATTCATAGTTCTGTTCTGGTTTCCACAACAAAGAGTAATAGTGGTTGAGCATCACAATATTTTTCTTATTTTTCCTTCATACCATTCTTAGCAATAGTGAATTTGTACTGTACCATCAGCCTGAGCTGGGATCATTTGAGCTGTACACACTGATGACATACTGCAGTAAGCAGCACTGTCATTCATCTGCCTCAGTGTTTACCCAAGGTTCCTTTTAGAAACTGAGATACGCTGACTTGAACTGTTAATTAAATTTGGGACACTGTGCAATTTGCCCAGCAATATTTTAGGAACATCTGAAAGCACTGGTTGAGGGAAGAGGCATCTTTATAGAACATAAAGCAGAGATGAAGTCAGAAGTAATCCAAGGTCTCTGGGGTTTTATATCATGGTATATTGGATCAGCAAACAGACACCAAGAACTCATTCTTGAAAAAACAGATGCAATTGCAAAGTAATGGTCACATATTTCTCAAAATTGGAAGACTGTGACAGAACTGTTATTCCTGTATCAGAAATGCAAAAGAGGGGAAGCAGGACAGCCCTCAGGTTTGTTTCATGGACCCACTTTGAGAGCTGTGATTTCTCTCTCACTATAATCCTGAAAAGTCTATTTTAATGCTCATTGTAATACCCTTCCAATGAAAGGCAGAAAGAGAGAGAAGGAAACTAATGCTTTCTTCTCAGATAAGAAACCTGCTACTCATGCTTTTTGTACAACTTCCGACTGAAATTATCTGAAACCTGCAGGCTGATGGAGACTTTGTACTACCAAGGGTCTCTTTGTACTGAGAGGATTTGCTTTTGTGATAGCTGTGATGTTCCCTATCTCTGCAGCCAGGATTTTTGCCTTTAAAAGGGGGGCACTAGCATTGATAAAAAGCTGTGGAAGACCTTTAGGTGCACCCTTGTTGTCCAGAACTTCCAAAACTGGTGAAAATGTGGGTCTCTGTTCTGATGTATAGATAGTGTTTCTTGTGACAATAGGCTGATGCATTAGATACCTTCAAATCAAGCACCTTTAATAAAATAAATTTAAACTATAGTTGCAATCCCAGTCACACATTTCCCTGATACTTGTGAGACATGGATTTTGTTTATTCATGGCATACTTTAACTTTGCATTAACACTCTTCCATTATGATGTTAGGAGAATGGTTTTTGAAAAAAAACCCTTGAATAAATACTATAAAAACATCCAGAAGTACTTTAAATCAACTACTCACTGTTAGCTAACTTAAATAAAAGCAAACCAAATTGAACCAAAACACTGTTTTGGTAAGAATAAAAACCTCCAAAGAACCCAAACCTATTCAAGTATTTTTGCATACTTGAATAGGGAGAGTGTTTTACTGAATGGTGACAAAACAGAATTCGTCCCCAGATTGTAGTATATAGAAAGCTGAACCATTCTAGCTGGATCACTGGAGAGAATCTGACATGTTCAGCTCAGTGGCTCAATATAATATGTTGCTATCTTGAGAGTGATATCTACATAAAGCCAAGAATTGCTTAATCTGCTTTCCCAGAAGTTCAGCACATTAAATGATTCCAAGAAGACTTCATCTACTGCATGTTAAATCAATCTTTGCTCTGCTTATACTATTTTGCTTTTTCTTCCAGTACTAGGAGGCCTTCCATGCTATGCTTCAGTCAGCATAGGTATGCTTGGCATCAGCACAGTGGGATTTTAACTCTGGGTACACACAAGAGAGGAGAGGAAGAACACAAATCACCCTCTAGCTTTCTCAGAGCTAACTCTGGAGAATGTGAAGACATAAGATACTGTTTCTAATAAAATATCCAGGGTTTTCCCAGGGATGTTCTTCCATCACAGCCCTGATAATAGGGCAGAAATACTTAGGTTTCTTTAGGTTCTGAATTTATTTGCCTGATTTGAGAGACCTGGACTTGGATGATTTCATTGAGGAAGTCATCTGTGTATTTGCATCATATGTTCTGTGAAATACATTATTTAAGCAATTTGTGTAGGAAGAGTTATTATTAAGGAATATAGGTAGGGTATCCTTGTTTCTCACTGGTAACATAAGTCTTTAAAAAGTCTTGCTGGTCCCATTTCATCACCAGAAGATGAAAGCAGACATTCATATTTAGGAAAATCTGGCCCTGAATTGTCACTTGTATGTCCAAGTGTGAACACTGACAGCCCTGCATGCATAGTACTCCTCTGTTTTTCCCTTTTATCTTTATTGGGATTGGTGTTAAATGGGCAGTTTGGGGATATGAAACTGCAGAACAGATTCATTACAGCAACTTCCTACCTCAGGCAGCAGCAGCTTGAATTTAAAGGCTATCTCCCCTCCCCCAAAGCAGAATGCAAAAATGAAGACAGATCAATGTCCACATCTCCCATTTGCAATAATTCATTTAGTTACGTTAATAAAACTATCTATTTGATTTGTCAAATTGCATTACAAAGCCCGCTGGAGCTGACTGGAATTATCTTGTCTCCTGCCCTAGTGCCTGGCTGCCAAATCAAGGGGGTGGAGGTTAAGATCAGTTTTGCTATGGCTCATTTACTCCAGCTCTGCTGGTTTATTCCATTTAGCTCTAAGTAGGATGAAGGGAGACAAGCTTCAGCTGATTTGCCCTGTGCTGGAGCACAGCCTTCAGCCCTGTAATGACTGCAGTGCTGTAGGTACAAGTGGTGCAGGCACAGAGAGCTCCTGCAGGTCATGAACTCTGATAGAATGACTGCTTCTGAGTCACATGCTGGACTTTTGCCTAGTTTATGTGAAATCAGCTCCTATGGTTGTTAGTCATTGAGCTCATGTCTCCAGCTGGAGCACATAATTGAAATTGTAAAAGGAGTTTGAAGGCTAAGAGGATAGGAAAGATGGGGGGTAAAAAGCCAGAAAGAAAAGGCTGCATGCAACATTAGTGTAAATCCAAGAAGTCACAAAGAAAGCAGCTGGAGAAACAGACTACAGCACTAATATAAAAAAAAATGTTTTTATTCTCTTGTATTTTTTGTTTCTCTGAAATGCATGTTTGTGCCTACAGTGGTGCTCATGTGCCCATTTGGTAGATTGCTCTATCCCATGTATTTTTTTCTTTCCTCTCTCTTTTGATCAGCAGATGTGGTTATTTTTGCAGACACGGTCCAATTTAAAAGTATACCATATAACCCTACAGAAATGTTGTGAAAACCCCAGAGTGTTTGTATCTGCATGTCACTTGACCATAGTCATGAACTCCAGCTTTGCCATGCCTAGAGTGCTCCGAAAGCTGGATGGGCCTGGGGAGCCAGTGACCATCTGTTTGCTCCTAGATGCCTGAAGTGTCTGCAGAATGCTGACTGCATGATGATTTAGATTTAACTGTGGGATGAGACATCTGCTTTTCTGGCTGATGTCAGCCCCCAGGGAGGGCAGGTATCACACAGTGAGGCTGAGCACTGGGGAGATGCCTAGTTAGTGCTTTACTGTCATAAAAGGCCAGTAGCCAGCAGGAGAATGTGTAGCATGGAAATGAAAAAGATTTTGGTCTCTGAATCCTGATCTGAGGGTCTGTCATGGTTTTGCTGTTACCCACAGGTAAGTGATGCTGGAGAAGGAAAAAAGCCAGGCATACACTTAGGCTGCAATTTTACCATGCTGCTAGCCAGAAGAGGTTTCTCCAAGATGTATTCTGTGCTGCCCCATTTCTTTCCTTAATGCATAGCAGCTTGGGCAAAGGTGAATCCCCCTTTTTCTGGCCAGGCTTAGAGGCTGAGCACAGCTGGGAATTGGTAGTGAATTCATAAGACCTTTTCCTGCATTCTGTAGGAGACAGCCTTCTCTTTCCTGAGTCTATTTACTAGGAAAAGAAGATTCCTTCACTCACATCTAAATTTTGACTGCACTCTCCTGAACACCTCATGGAGAAGGGGACTTATTGAGTCTCTGGACAGCTGAGCAGAAATTAAAAATAAGGGAAAACAAAACCAATTCACATCATGCAGCCTAAACTGGCCCTTAGAGGAATGTCTATCAAAGTGCTTGAAAGATTTAGCTTGATGCTCACAGAAAAGCTGCAAAATAAATTCTGTTTGTAAGGACAAATGTATTTGTTAGGAAGACTGGAGGATATCTGAAATATTCCAGAATAAAACAGTTTTTGCCACAGACATTTATTAAGTTGTTTAACAGAGAAACACACATGAATATTTTTAGTTTATGTGTAAGGGCTTATAAATACTTCCCAGAAGCCATTAAGAAAAGAATAACCTGATTTTGGTGAAGAATCAAACTCCAAACTGACAGTATGCTGCATTTATAGGTTTTGAGAGGTGATAAAAGTCAGTGTTTTAGTGGACATTGTATTTCTGACCAGGCATGATTAAATGTTACAACTCAAACACTACCCACTCACTTAGCTCCTGCAGGAGCACTTGAGATTTCTAAAAGCCATATTTGCAGTTAAAGACGAAATAGAATAAATAATTGCAAAAGAAGAAGGAGACCTGTTTTGTTTGAGAAGGGTTCATTCTCATCCTTTACAGGAATGACTAGAAAACAAAATATCACCTTGGGTTAATATAACCTCTATAGCTCAGTCTTGCTTCAGTGCACGTTGCATTGTGCAAGAGCAGACACAAGATGAGCTTAGCTGGATGCTAAGCTTGAAGAGAAACATAACCACATGATTCCTCTACCATTCACATTGTCTGTCCCCAGGCAGGTACTCAGTTTTTATAAGTGATGAGCTCATTAAGATTTCTGCTTCTTAAAAGCCCCTCAGGGACATTTGTCTGTTTGCCATTCTGTATTTAAAGTCTGTATCTGCAAAAAATTTATTGCAATGTCGTCACTCAGCTGTCCAAATAATACCAATACCGTGGAATTACAACACAAATATCTTCCCAAGGATGGTTAATATATATTAGCCAATCAGCTTTGGAAATCAAACAAATAGTTCCAGGACTTTTAACACTATAACCACTTTTGCTTGTGTGACAGTTTATTTGCTTTAACATAATTGTACTTTGAGCTGTCTTCTTGTGAAATTTTCTTGCAAGCAGCACAAATGTTGAGGCTCGTGTTTGCATGGGCAGATCACCCATGAGGAGCAGTTATTAGGAGGGATGGAGAGTGGCTTAGAAAATTGGACTCATGAGAATAAAATAACCTAAATCAGAAACCACCTTGGAAAATATCAGCAACACAAGTATTTGGCAAGGTGCTTTTTAGGAGGAAATCAAAACTTTTGTCTGCAATAGTTCTGGACACAAGTCTGCGATCATTTTAAACTGGTGCACAAGGCTTATAAATGCTTATATAAATGTGTCATGAATGATGTGCATTTCTAATAGTTAAACTCCCTAATTAGGGCAGTTCCCTGTATCAGGTGATATTTTCATTCAGAGAATATAAATTTTTCTAAGAAACACAGAAAGCTAACTTAGAAAAATAGACATCTTTATACAAGAAGCATTCCATCTTCCTATTACTAATAGTAGAGATTGTGTCGAGGTCATTTTTATGTTAAGGGATTTAAAAGCACAAAAAAAAAAAAAGAAAAGGTTTTGAAAGCATCCTGACAGAGGCTTGGAATAGAGCAGCTGTTTAAAGTGAGCACTATATCCAGGCTTGTAGAGCTCCAGAAGACACAGATGCAGGGACCTGTATTAAAGAAGGTTGTGAGTGCAGCTATCCTGAATGTGAATGAAAGCTTTAACTAATGTTAAAATAGCCATGGCAAAGTTTTAGGCAGCTTACTTTTGTTCCCTACAGGACTTTCCTAGGAAGCTACCTCTGAGTGATGGGGAAAACTAAGCTGCAATAAATACATGCTACAAATAATTGCATTCTTTTTTTTTTTTTTTAATGGAACTTGATGACCCTAATCTAAGCACTGAATTCCTGGTACCACAAATTCTTCATACCATATTTTGTAGTTCTGCAGTTGTGCTTCAGAGTGTCTTCTTCATTGAGCATGCCAACAGCTCACTTTTGCAGCTCTGTCTGTAGCAAGATGATGAATGATTTCGTTCCATTCTCCCTAATAAATAAGTCTTTTGAAACAGAGCTTTACTGTTTATATTATTCTGTGTTTAAATTTAGACTCATTTAGAAGCCATTTTTCAGATGTCAGATGAAACTGTGCAAGCTATCTAAATACCAGAGTATGCAAAGAAGGATGGATCTATACATTGCTTTATTTATTTTGTGTACTGATATCTATGCATTGCCTCAGGGTCTTGTTAGTTCTTTAAAAAAAATGAGATATTAATTATCTTTCCAGCTTCAGCTAAGAAGCCATTTGTGGTGCCTGCTGAGAAGCTGTCATAGCTGTACCTTGGCTCAGGCAGCCTGCCAAATGGCAAAGTTTTAGCAGCATTAAATTATTTTTATTAAAACAAAAACAACAAAAAAGCCCCTTTATAATATACTATCAGCTTTAGACTGGGAAAAGCTGAAGCAACAACGACAACTCTTTTTTTTTCTCTTCTGATTCATTACTAGTTAGCTATCTGAATGTGATGTGATCTTATATCTGTTTTGTTGTTCTACATAAATACTGACCTCACAGTACTTTTGTAGTCTAGGACCAAAAAGGTACAGGGCAATATGACACCTTTGCCAAGACAACCCTTAACCTTGAAAGCCTTCATTCTCTTTACCCATTCAGTACAGGGCAGCTCCAGAGCTTACAGCTTCACCTTTCCTCAGTGCTTTATTCAAACATACAATCCCATCTTAATTAAATATTAGGTTGCTGTATTGTTTTAACTTCCTTCTCATCCATTTCACAGAGTCATGGGATCATTAAGCATAAGGTTGTAGAGTTCAGCTATTAACATGGCACTGTGAAGTCCACCACCTAAGTATGTCCCCCGGTGACACAGCTACCTTCAGGGATGGTATCCTTCACCACTTCCCTGGGCAGCCTGTTCCAATGCTTAGCCACCCTTCCAGTGAAGGATTTTTTTCCAATTTCCAATCCAAACTGCCCCTGGTGCAACTGGAAACCATTTCCTCTCATCCTGTCACTTGTCACTTTAGAGAGGAGCCTGACCACCACCTGGCTACAGCCTCCTTTAAGGTAGGTGCAGGAAGCCTTTCGTGAGCCTTCTTTTCTCCAGGCTAAACAACCCCAGCTCCCTCAGCTGCTCCTCATAAGATTTGTGCTCCATATTCCTCATGAGCTTTGCTGTCCTTTTCTGGACACTCTCCAGCATTTCAGCATCCTTCTTGCGGTGGAGGCCCAGAAATGAGCACAGGATTTGAGGTGTGGCCTCAGACCAGTGCTGAGTACAGCAGGACAGTCACTGCCCTGGTCCTGTTGGATACACTATGTCTGATAAAGATGCCATTGGCTCCTTGGCCACCTGGGCACTGCTGGCTCATGTTCAGCTGCTGTTCCCCAGGACCCCCAGGTCCTTTTCCAGCAAGCAGCTTTCCAGGCACTCTGCCCCCAGCCTGTAACTCTGCATCACTAAGCAGGTGCCTTTATCATGGAAGCAGATCAGGTTGGTCCAGCAGGACCTGCCTTTGACAAACCCATGTTTGTCCTGGCTCAGCCTGATCCCCTGGCTGTCCTGTACCTCTGCATGACAGCACTCAAGATGATCTGCTCCCTGACCTTCCCCAGCACTGAGGTGAGGCTGACAGGCCTCTAGTTACCCAGATCCTCTTTCCAGCCCTTCTTGTAGATGGACAACATATTTGCCAACTTCCAATCACCTGGAATCTCCCTGGTTAGGCAGGACTGCTGATAAATGAGGGGGACTGTCTCAGTCAGCATTTCCACCAGCTCCCTAAGTATCCATGTATGGATCCCATCTGGTCCCATAGGTTTGCATGTGTGTAAGTGGTGTATCAGGTCTCTGACCACTTCCTCTTGGATTATGGATGCTTCATTCTGCTCCCCATCACTTTTTTCCAGGATAGAGTGCTGGGTACCTGGACAACTATTAAAGACTGAGGCACAATGAAAGTATTACGTACCTCATCCTTCTCTTCATCCTTTGTCACTATGGTTCCAATAAGGGTTGAAGATTCTCCTTAGGCCTCCTTCTGTTGTTGATTTATTTGTAGATATATTTTTGTTGTCTTTTCTGGCAGGAGCCAGACTAAATTCTAACTGGGCTTTGGCCCTTCTAATTTTCTCCCTGCTTAATTTCATTACACCCTTTCAGTCCTCTTGAGTTGTCTGCTGCTTCTTCCAAAGATTGACAAGTTTCTTGTTGTTTCCCAAGTTCCAGCCAAAGCTCTCTGTTCAGCCAGGCTGGTTTTCCTCTCTGGGTCACCTTCCGGCACATGGGGGTGGGCTCGTCTGGTGCCTAGAAGATTTTCTTCTTGAAGAACATCCGGCCTTCCTGGACTCCTTTACTCTTCAGGACTGCCTCCCAAGGTAGGGACTCACCCAACCAGCATCTTAAACAGGCCAAAGTTTTCCTGTGCTAGTCACAGCTAGCCTTTCTGCTGACACCCCTCCTTACTTCAGTGGCCTTTTCAATGGTTGTTCTTTTGCTCAAAATAGTTTTGAGATTTCTTACCTGCCCGAGAGGCTAGGGTTTGGCAGAGCTAGTTAATATTTGTCAGACAAAAGCACTGAAGAAACTAAAATCTTTTATAGACTGCTGGTGGCAGCCCCCTAATATGCCAGTCATTGCATGTTAAAGTGGAAAGGGACCAATATGCATGTGGGAATTCTATGTATTGGAAGCAAGACCTTCAGTATCTAAAGTTTTTTTCTTTTCCCCCAGTAATGCCCTTGCACTGGGGGCTTTGACTCCAACGAGATCAGAATTGATGGTGGTGATTTACACTTCACTCTACTTCTTGATTGCACTTTCGTGTCTGCACAAAATGATTGACTTGCAAAGTATTTCTTCTTCAGCTGGCCCTTGGAGAGTGAAGACAAATAATTACTCTTTTTGCTCTAAGCTTTTAATTTAAGAGCTTTAGCTTTAAAAAGAGTATCTGCATATGATCCATATAATTTCAGAGGAAGAGAATACTGCAACAATGAAATGAAATGTTTAAAGTGAGCAATATATCCTATCTATCTATCTATCTATCTATCTATCTATCTATCTATCTATCTATCTATCTATCTATCTATATTTGAACACATCACATTTACTATGGAATTCCTGACAGTTGTCATGATAGTCCCTCTGAAATTTCATGTACACTTACACTGCTCTTTAGATAATTAAAAAAATCTACAAGAAATGGAACTATGGTGTGAAAGGACTGTGAATGAAATATTTTTCTTTGTTATTGCATGTCTATGTATCTCAAAGATTCCTTGTTTCAGGTCTCTTAAATATGACATAATATATATAAGTTCTAGAAATACCTAATTAAGGTCTTTCCCTGTATATGTACTTGCAAAGTTACATGCATGTATACAGTTAATTTTTACCACTCTCTCTGCACTTTTATTACAATTACTTCAGTGTTTTTGATATTATACTGCCATCCATCTGCAAAACTCAAGCAAAGTCTACCAAGGGGAGACAGTAGAGCTTAGCTAGTTGGATAACTAATATGTCAACCATGCAAAAAATGGTATTGTGTTAAGGGTTTGGGGTGTTTTAAAAATATTTGGCCAAGAACAGGAGACAAGTATAAACATAAGTCCTGGCTTAAAGAGCTTATAGTTTAAAACCCTTCAGAAAATTACCTACATAGGGATGAAAAATTCATTTACCATTAGAGTTATGTGCTATGAAATCCAAGGAATGGTTGTTTTCTAACACAGGATTAATATAAATATACAATATTGGCAGTATATGTTGGATAGGCTGTCTAGGGCATGTGCTATTACTCTGGGATTTCTTTAATAATTGGCTTCAAAGAGATATTTCAGTATTTGAAAGAGCAGACAGTTATTTATTCTGAAAGTGCCAGCAATGGAACTCAAATATCTACTAGATCAGGTGTAAAACCTTGAGCCTTAGGTAATAAAAGCACAAATAAATTATAAAAGCCATAGGGCAGACTTTGAAAACAGGCTGGAAAAATGAACAACTACGAAGTTCATTACCTTCTAGTCCTTCAGGATTCACATTTCATTAAAGAAGGGATCATTTCAGGCATTGAGACAGAGCACTGAATTTGTAAGCCTCTAAGGTGTTTCTAATTTTCCCATCAACTACAGGAATGTTGTAAATGGGTAGGCAGCTGTGTGAAATGAAATGCCTCTTTCAACAATAATATTATTGTAACCAATTAGCAATTGCTAATTTAGCAGTAAATACTGTGCCAAACACTGTGTTTGACTGGAAGAGAGTGTCTTTGCACAGCAACATGACAGTTTTATAAAGCCTCAACTACAGGAAATAGTTCTGCATGTCAAATTGTTAACACCACATTGCATGCACAAGGTCATAGAAAACCTGCCAGACATTACTCAGAGCAATGTGAGTCATAGAAAAGCCAACTTTTGAATTAATTTTGCTAATAACGTACTGGGGAAATGGCTGTCGAAGCAGAAGGCTAGGGTTGTATTCATTATTTCTAGAATTATTTATATAATAACAGCATATAGATATTCTGGACAACTTTAAGCCTTCTTGGGCACATTGCAGACACATAGGAAGACATGTTGCCTTAGAGACCTTAAAGCAAAATAAAATAAACAAGTGGAGGTCAAGCAAAAGCAAAGAGGTGCAGTGACTTGAGGTGCAGTGATTTCTTACTGGGTAACACGTGAGAGATAGGAGGACGCCCTACTTCACCTCCTCTGCTCTGCTGTTTGCCCAGCTGGGCTGAACTAGAACAGTAGCATCAAATGCCCATTTTGTAAAAGTGCCCAAGATGGTCTGAGACACCTAAGACATTTTGGATAGATTTGCCACCCTTCCAATTCCCTGGTTCTACAGACAGTGATATTTCCTTTCTGGTCCCAAAACTCAGGTTATAAGACAGGACACTTAAGAGGCATGTAGCCTAATTTGGCATTTATTGTTCTATTTTTAAAAGCAAAACTATAAGCTGAACCTCAGGAGTTGTGTTCCCAGCCAGTTAGTATGAATGGTTGTCCTCCTGTTTAATCCCTGGTAGTTTTACATCTGCCCTCTTCTGCAGCTGTATGGGAAAAACTCTCCAGAACATGGACTGTCTCCCTGTATATTTGCGGTTTTCTTCAGTGCAGTGAAACTGCAGCCATTTGACCTTTGCAATGATTGTGAAAATCAACATAAATTTGTGTGGAGAAATTATATAAAGAGAATTTAGACAAACAAAGAGGAGTAGTCTGGTGCAAACCTTTGTTATGGTAGAACAAATAAATCCAGCAAACAGATCCAAACGTTTTCATTATCTCATGCCCTTAGTGACAGACTGAGGAGAAAAAGATGGGAAAGAAGCAGTATGAAGACTTTGAAGAGGTCACATACTTCCAAGGACTACTTCAGCTTCCTCTAATGCATCATCTGTTTAAATCCAAATTACACCACCTTTGTGAGCCCTATTCTTGTCCTCCTTGTCACAGACTCTCAGCTGGAGCTGCATATATATGATGTGGTGGACTTGCATTTAGAAAAGCAATTTCTTGGTGCCTTAAATATTTTTAATTACAAAGATTCTGCTACTTATCTAGAAGTTTAGTGCCTCTTATTACAAATTATTTGTACACAGGTTATTGCTGACTAGAGCACAGATGTGATGAGGGGCAGGACAAACACATCGAGTCTATCCATTCCTAATTTGTTGGTGGTGCCTTGGTTTAGAAGCAAAAGTTAGCTTGCTATCAGTAGCTACCATCATTCCCAACTTGTTTGTCTCCATACATAAATTGTTTAGGTAAGCACCATATTTTTTAATTGGTCTTGTTACCTTACAGTGTTCTGTGTGGCTGAAAACCATCCCAGACCATGCATTTCCAGTGGGTTTGTAAACAAGAAGTTCCTCACTGATAATGCCTGTCACAATGGCACATTGTGTGATTAACAAGAATCTATTACTAATGTAGAGTTTACTTTTGAATATTCGATTATAGTTGGTAACTCTTCAATTGCATTCCCCACTGCTTGTTTCCAGGATTACTCTGGCATACAGTGACAGCAGAGACAGGACCATTAACCTTCATTACTAACCTGAGTAATGGAAATGCTCTGCATTGTCTTGGTATTGCTATTCAGTGTCACATTGCCAAATGCCTATTTTCTCTGACATTTCTTCTCATGACTGTAGATACTGTAATTGCTGTGAGACCGCTGCATTTTTATGTCCCTATTTTTAAATTAGAAACATGTTGTTAAATAAATCTTTTTACTGACAGTTTCTCTAGATTCATTAAAAACCTCTGCAGTATTCCTTAGGTTGTTGGAAAGAGACAAATCTAGAGGAGATGTTGAGAAGGAAATGGATGAGCAGTGCAGCTGTAAATGCTTTACTAGCTTAAGCAAAAGGGAATGACATGAGAAATCCCTCAGACAAAGCCTTTCTTTCTGAACATATGGTCTACAAGACAACAATTTCTGGTTTTGCCTTGATCTAATGCATGTATTTTTCTCATAGTACACCTGAATAGAAACTGCTTGTGCATGAAAATTAGTTATAAAAAGGCAGTGTCAAGTTTCCCAAATTTTGTTGCAAGCCTTCATACAAGATAAGCTAAACATGTATTTTAGTCAGTTCATCAGGCATGGGACTGAACGGTTTCTACAATCCAGGTTTTCTTAAGTTTGTATTTCTGCTTTGACCTGATTTAGTATTCAGGGAGCAAACATTTAACTCTTTTTAAAAATGAGGTCCCCTTAAAATGGTAGCATTGAAATCCTGTGAGAGGGCCTGTTCAGGAATAAAGGCTTCATCTTTCCTTTTTTAAGAAGGGAAATAAGTTCCTTATGAAGATATAACTAGTTTATTTTCCTTATTTGAATATTATGTTAAGCTGCTAAAATGACATTTCTCTTATATTTCAAGTGCTTTTGATTAAGTGAAATCCTCGAGGACACTTCGCCAGAAGAAGAAAACTTGATTTTAAACTGATGGAAAACACAATTTTATTTTTAGTCCTAAAACTGGGTAACTGTTCTTGTTCTTCAACATGGACAGCTTACATGCATAGCTGCTGCATATGAGGGGATGCACAAATGTCAGACAATGTGCAAATATCATTTTAACTTACACAGTAGAATACCAATTAGTCTCTGTCAGCAACCACTGCATGATTGCTGGATGAATTAGAGTTTTAACTCATTGAGTCCAAATCTTCCTTTCCTTGTCTCCTGCAAAAGGTGTTTCTACACCTTCTGGCTCCACACAGCTGATCCTGCTCAACAGCATGTTCCCACGTGTGACACCAGGAAGGTGTCATTACTGTCCAATGGCTACAGTTCAGAGGCTCAATAAGATGACTTCCCAGACATTTGCATTTTTATGGTCAGTTTCCTTGGTGTTATTTTAAATTAAAAAAAAAAATCTGTCAATTAGGAACCACAGTTATTTTTCTTTCCTGTTTTCATAAACCAGAGTGTTTTATATAGTTCTTTACAGATGAAATAATGAAGTTTAATAGCCTACCTTAAAACTTAAGGAGTAGAGCTGTCCTTTTTAGTTTGGCTGTCTTACTTTTACTTATTGAAGTTTATCACTAATCTACAATTAGTATATGGTTTTGAGTGTATAATAATTAAAATGTACACTTAACAATATCCAGCAGAACAAATAACTGATGTAAAAGAATATAATGTCTTTAAATATTTCTTTCCTGTTGGGCAGGAAACAAGAATGAAGCAGAAGTTATAAGTTTATTGCTTTGCTGGAGCATAATATTTTCTAACAGTCTCACAGAATAATAAAGTTTACATAGCTCTCTGATACACAAGCCCTGAGAAATTTTATTACTTCTGGTGTTCAGTTAACTTCACTGTCATATTTCTTTCATCTCATCTTCATGGGTATGAAAAAAAATGTACAGGCTAGAAATCTTTTTTTTATTGCTAACTACTTACATTCCTCTTACATGATGAGCAATGAGGCTTGCACTTCATGTGCTGGCAAAAGTAGCTGTTGATCATTACTGGAATGGGAGCACATTGTGGAGGAAGTCAAATCAAGATACTCTAGATTCCAAAGATGCTGTTATATAGGAAAGAAAAGAAGGAAACCTTAACATTGTTAAAGGAGCAATTGCATGTTATGCTGGGCAGTTCCACGAGCAAAGTGGAATTGCTCAGCATAACATGTAATCAAACCCAGCACAAATTCATTGATGATTTTTTTTGTGTGCGATTCTGTGGGATGATGTTGTTTTTGAAGATGGCTCTCTCCCATTTTTGACTGACTTTTAGTGGGCTATGTGCAAGTTCACAGCCAGACAGCTCATGTCATGCTGAGGACAGACTTAGTCACTATGCTTGACCATAGACCAGAACAATGCAAGTACCAAAGAATGGAGAGACAGCAAAAAGACCTAGAGGCTGGTGGGCAGCAGGCATCTCTCATTCCTCTCACCATGGCCATGCTCCTGCCCAGCCTCACAGGAGGACAAGCCTTACCCAGTCATGGCTCTGCAGTGCTTAGTGGTGTAATGCAAAAATTGACTCTGCTATCAAAATAGCACTGATCAAAGATAATCTGTGCTTTATCTAAATGTACTGAAACCACATGAAACCAGATAAATGGAGCTGCCCCATGCCTTGACTGCCATGGCCTCAGTGACAGATAAGTTTTGGGAGCATCTTTCTTTCTCAGTCTTTTTGAAAATTGTGTCCAATGTTTTGATGGATGTGAACTGCTGAATAACACAAAGTGCAGTTCAGCATTCTAACCTCCGTTATTAATACATAGATAAAAATTATATTCCATTAGCAAATTGGCCAGATATATTCAATTCCTTTTGCCTGCAGTGAAATTCACTAGCTTGGCAAAAAAATGACCTTTTCCATTTTGAGAGGAGTAAGTCAATTTTAGTGCTTCAGTCATAATTGTGGAAAACTCTCATTTGGGAGAATTAACAAGTGGCTAAGTGCCATTATACATTTCAGGATGCCACTCAAATCTACTTCAAGTGTGCTTAGACTCCTAGAATGATGCACATTAGGACCGGGAGCAACATGAGGTGCAGGTCTGCAGGACCTGACCATCATTCCTGTTTCGTCCACACATAATCTATTTTAGCACTACTTCTGCCTTTTGTTTACAATATCCCAATTATTTCAGAAATTCAATCATATGATAAGGAATTTGTTTCTAATTGCCATTGCAGATCTACTCTATAGTATTGTATACTCATATGTCTTTTAATGACTATATTTTAATAATTAATATTGTGTATTTCCACTTTATTAATGTATTTCCATCTTAAATATATCCTTTAATTAATCTTTGTATATAATCTTATCACTCTTAGCTTCCAATAGAAAGTGATTTTCTACCACCAGATATTTTTCAATGATATGGTTTCGCACTAAGTACAAAGTTGAAATACCAACACTGTTCTTCTGTGCTTTGACTGTTTGAAGCAGAAATCTATTACCCACAGGACTAAACCTGCTAATTTTTGGGCACTGCAAGAGTCTTTCTTTCCCGGTTTCTGTCACATTTCAAATGTTTACAGGATCATACAGTTTGAAATAGGATTTCTTTCACTGAAATACTAATGTGTGTTTTTCCACATTCATGTTAAATTCTTTAGGCCTGTATAACTGCAGAAAATGGTCTTTTCAAATCCTTTTCCATCTTGAGAGCCATTCTATCGTCATTCCTCTACTCTGCATGAGAGGCATCTTGCTTGCAGTTCTAGTTCTTCCATCTCATTACCCACATTTCCTGCATTAGTCCACAAACAACTTCATTGTTTCCTTTTGACCTCACAGAGTTTCCTAAGTCAATTGAATATAGCCAACCTGATCAATTCTTTCATTCACAGAAATACTTTTTTTCCCCCGTGCTCTCCAATATTTTATTCTGTAGCATAATAGCCTTTTATCTGACTACATGCTCATTTCCATTGACTTTACCTTTTATTTATGAACACCATTTGTTCACATAGACCATGTCTCTCTCAATCACAACCTGTTATCACATCCTGCAACCAAGATGGATGTTTTTCTTCATCTGTATTTCTAGTCTTGGTTGCTGAAGGTCAATGCTCCAGACAGTCAGGTGCACATTCACCCCTGGGAAGTATGCTCTTTCTGGTAAAACTTCCTGAAGGTTAAAAGCCCCAAAATCCCAATGTAGAGCTTCCTAGGCTGGGTTTTGCTGTGCTTTTGGCCAAAGCTGGCATGCATATGGCATTTTACCTATCATGTAATGCGATGAAACCTTCAATTATGTTTCCATTGCAACCTTCAGCGCAACCTTACTTAAGGATTTTTCTTTTTTTTTGAATCTGTAGAATTATGGACTTGCTTTTTTTCTAGGTTACAAGCTACAGCATATCAGGGGTCTTGTGTTAAAGCATGCTTCAGTGTTTCAAAGATGCAGGTGGGAATTAAACTACTGATTGCAAAAGAGACCAGAGCGTTACAGCCTCAGGGAAATGTCTGCACTGTTCAACACTCTTTGAAAACCTCAGACTGTGCTTGTTCCATAAGGGAACACCTCAGTGCTCTGGAAAACAAACCAGCGTGCTTTATTTTCCACATTCATGAGTGGACAGTATTGTTAATGTATTTTTTCAAAGCATTTGGGGGGATAAATATTCTGCATATTTGGCATGTGGCATTATTTGGCAATGCCATTAGCATTTGGAAAGCCACTCATTTGTATCTTTCCTGTGATAATCAAACTCTTAATAGGAGTATAAAAACACGGATTTAGTTTTCAATCCACTAATTTTTATATTTCTAAATATTTTCATTGATAACATATTCAATGCCCAGGATGACTTAATATCCCTCTACAAAGGGAAAAGCTATCAGATCCATTCTCCAGTGGGTTCACACACAAGTGGATCACAGCTGCAGTCCCTAGGTGTGGGAGTTCCTGACTCATAGTGCATTTTGTGCTCCTTCCCAAACTCACAGACCCTGTCCCAGTGTGGCAGCCCCACATAAGAGATCCTTAGCAAAGGTTCTGCAGGAGGGAATCCCAATGGATGTAGATTATCCTGGAGCTCAGGGGCTTCTCTTCTTTGTGACTGTGAGAACAAGGGGGACATTACTGAAATGAGAGATTTATTTCCAACACTGAAGCCAGGTTTGGGGGTAGGGCATTGTGACCATGCTGGTGGCCAGGGTGTGGGCCAGATCTCATTTTGCCAGGACCACCTCATCTCTGTGGGGCTGTGCTTGTGAGACAGAACCTCGGGTGATGCTGAGTGATAATAAAATAAACGTCTTTATTTTTAATAGATGGACAAAGCAGACCCAAAACCAGACAGTCTTTTCTTGAAATGCATGGACGCTATTGAATACAATACAAATGAAGTTAAAACATAGATATCTATATTATGCTTCCTATCTGCTTTGTTAAGTATAGTCTTAATATAGCATTTCTGACACAGACAAAAATATACTTTTTTTTTAAACTACATCCACAAATACTGCCCTGATTAGTAGCAGACTTACAATAACTTACTAACTGCACATGGAACTTGACCAATACACTTGGGCAGAAGGAAAATGAATAACAGTTTTTTCCTATGATACTTCTATTTGAACTCCTAAACTCTTGTACTATATGAAAATAAAACACTAAATCTGACTTTATTTGATCCACTTAATGTTTACATTCAGTTCAGGTTCACAAAAGTATGGTTTGTTTATAATACGTATACCATCCCATTTGGACAAGTAGAGATGAAATAACTTTTTTGACATGTCAGCTATGTTATCAACCTTGATTTTATGAATACATCTCATGCAAAGGAGGAAAAAACCCCTTGTCAAATAAATGTTATTCACAAATGTGAAGAATATGAAAGTAAAATGTATGATTGTATCATGAATATTTTACCTTAAAATTGTAGGCTCAGAAACAATAACCTCAGTGTCTGAAAATGAGCTGTTTGCTTCACTGATTGTAAATCTAATTTACTGCACAGTACTACTGTCCACAAATTGCAAAAGGGGAGAAAAACTTGTAATTCCTCTGAAAATAAAATCTGCTTAAAGAATCACATCCTGCTGGCACTTTGCTTGTGGAGGTAACCTAGTTTTTTTTTTTGTTTGTTTGTTTGTTTGGTTTGGTTTTTTGTTTTTTGCTCTTTTTTTCCCCCCACAGCTATCAATCACAGATGTGGCCTTTGGTTATATGAACAGCTCTGTACAAATTAAATGGTAGGACAGCTGAGCTAAGGCAATAAAACCTGTAAACAGACTTTGCATGGGGCTGTTTGGTTTGGCTTTTGTAATCCATCTAAGCAGGAATACTGCATAAAATAGTATCAATTAAAAAATTTATATAGGATAGAAAGTGCAAAATATTCTGATAATGTTTAAAGTGTCTGGTTTGAAATTTTTGGGCTAACACTTATATTTTTCACCTACCTTTTTTTGAGCATTTTAAAGCCATTTACATTTTTATGGCAACAATGGAATACAAAAGAAAAATAATTTTATTTTTCAATCAAAATTTCTTAAATTATTCCAGCTCAATCCCCTTCTCTTTTCTTTTTTTCCCTTCCCATAACTGGGCATTTTGAAATAAATAATATTGAAATGTTGCTGTATTCAAAGCATCTGGTCACTATGCAGCATCTTTTAGTGAAATTCTAGCAATTTCTGAACAAAACTGAGGTAAGAGAAAAGTTTTTAGGAAGGCCTACAGGTGACTGTAAAATGGGATCCTCTAACTTAATTTGGAACAGCAGCATAAGGCATTGGCTATGTACGCAGGTAAAACTGTGACTTGATATTTTCCCATAAGAAGGGATTCAGACTAGTGAATTTGGGCTGAAAATGAAGAATAATTCAGCAGTGCCTCTGTTCTTCCCCTCTTTCCTCTACAAAGTCTATTTCCTTATCTCCCTTCTGTGGTTCATGGGGGAATTAAGACTGCTGGGCTCATGTTTTGTTTGTGATACTCAGCACCCTGAATTTCATGGGTGGCCTATTAACTCATCTCACAGGAGTTTTTAATTTCTTTGCTATACTTGCTCTTCTGAGTTTTTACTGCATATCCTGGTTTTGATTCCCTCCACCCAGAGCACACTCCATATTGGTAAGCACAGTAGTACTGCAGGTCACAGTGCATATTCAGAAATGAGCTGCAATGTTATTTTTAAATGCAGTGTAAGGAGAAAAAAAAAATCAACACGTCTGAAATGAATTTTCTCTACATATTAAATATATATGTATGCTGTTAAGAGTCCACAAAAGGAGCAAAACATATCTAAGGATTCAACCTTGTGAAAGCTTATGTCAACACTGAATGCACAAGTTGATGGCTTCTTCCTTTAGCAGCAAAACCTATTCTTACGTCTCCTACCCTCCCTTATAACTCCTCGTGCTGTGAGTGTTAAAAAAAGAAATTTCACTGGTGACCAGCAACAGGAGGATATCTGGATTTCAACCGAACATTTTGCGTCATACACAGATTTCAAAAAGAATTATTGGAGCATAACCCTTAATTGTAGAGAAATGTAGCTACTGGAGCTTGCGCTGAGAAAGGCACATACCAACGGGGACAGACACAATCATCCTGGCCCTGGGCAAGTGGAGACAACACTGCCTGCTCCTGCTGGCCTGGGCAGTCAGCAGAGGCCTCATCTCCCCACTTTGCTGCTTCTGGCCAGCATTGCCATTCGTGAGCCACGTCTTGTCTGCACCTGGCCAGTGCTGCTGCTCTGCAGGCTCACTGGGACGGCCAGGAGGGCAGGGATCAATGGAGGAGTCCGGCACTTAGTGGAGGACACCACTGTGCCTCTCTCTGTGTTAGTGGTTCAGCGTTCCTTTCAGTTCCTCTCCAAGCTGCTTTCAGAGGCAAACACTTAGAGATGTGGAAAGCTGTACAGCAAGCCTGGTTTTTTGAGAAATTTTTGAGGAGATGTTATTTTCTATGGAAAATCTGGATTTTTCAGAGTAATTCCAGCATGACTAAGCCAAAAGATTTTTCAGCATCTTTAAGAATAGCTTTTTATAGTAAGTGAAAATTGGGAATTTTCTGCAAGGAAAACCCTCTCTTTCAAAGATTCTTGATTCTCTTTACTTTTCAATATTTATTCCATTGGTGAAGTTGCTCGGTGTCAGACTGCTTTGCTTGTGTTCATTTTGATGATAAGTCAAGATAAGTCTTCTTCACCCAACACTGAAAAATTCTATTTAGTTTGAGTTTTTCTATAGGAGCCATTTTTCACAAGCTGAATTTCAATTCCAGTTATTGCTCTAAGAATTTTGGTGGCAGTCACTAACCACAGAAAAAGAAAGAGAACACCCAGATTAACATATTTTGCTTAAGGTTGCCTTATATCAGCTATAACATAATTTTAAACTGGTGATTTAATTTCAATTTTAAAAAATTAATATATCATGTTTAGCACTCCTAAAAGGAATTTATTACTATTTGTGCATTTTGCTGTCTGATACAAATAATAAATTACTAGATTGTATTATTTAAATTTCCTTACGAGGAAAAAAATTACCAGGCCAAAACCCCAGGGAATTTATCTATCTGTCTTTGCTCAAGCAACTAGCTCTTTAGTAATAAATCACTTATAGCTGTGGCAATATATTTTCACTTAATGCCAATAAAATGCTGAGTGATAATATTTCAGACTTACTGTATTATAAACTTTTCATATGATATCCTAGCTAAGAACTGTTGCACATTTTCTTCTACATATATTTTAAATTTTAAATATTTTTTAATGGTACAGTATATAGCTCTGGATGGAAGGAATGGGATTGAACGTATACTTTAGTAAACACTCTGTGATCTAATCCAACATATTAGATAACAGCAGAAAAGAGTTCCTCCCATGAGATGCTCCTTCTCCTAGAAACAACTTAAAGAATGTGCAGCGGCATTTTATTCCCAATTCTTGCTTTCCTTCTGATAAAATACTTCTTTGTAGAATATCCTGCTTCTCATTGTTTTGCCTGTGGCTATGAGATTTTTTAATTATCTTCAGTGTTGGACAGTTCTGGACTTGAATCAACGTAGTTGAAGGCTTCCTTGTTTGTGAAAGTTGAGCTCAAAGTTAGACTGTGTCGTGGATTCACAGGTGCAAGTTCATTTAATACAATATTGTCACTTTTTACAAGAGTTGCTTTGTCCATGTGTTCTCTACTGTATCTGGCAACAACAGCATCTAGAAAGTCCAACTTTGGTGGCAAAGTCCCACTTTCAAATAAGTATTTGGCTAAGTAGGAGACTATGACATTAGTAAAGAAGGAGGTGAGCATAGCAAGTGTTTTAAATGGGAATCGCTGGATATAGAGGTTGTTATCATCTTGATACCAGCCAGGGTAGAAGATCAAGGGCTGAAGGTAGAGGTATGGCTCTCCTCCCGTTATTCTGAGGACAAGGCCAAACAGGTATCCTGCAATGGCACCATAGGTGTTGGTTCCTTTGATAAATAACACACACAGGAGCTGGGGGAATATGATGATATAAATGAGGTCAGAGCTGAGGTACCAGAGGCCGTACACCGATGAAGCCAGCAGTGCCATCGCTGTTGCTGATGCTCCAAACAGAAGAACAGTGATTCTGATGACCCACACAATTTCCCTGTCTGAAGCCTGCAAAAAAAGGGCAGTGTTAGGTAGTTTTTTCATGGCTATACATATATCTATATATGCCTACACTTACACACAGTCAATATAAAATACTGAATTGTAAAAGAAAGCTTTGCATGATTAATTCGATAATAATTATAAACTAATAACTCTAGCTCAATCTTAAGGTCAGAGAAAAAACCCTAGGGGTTATGGTTGCCATTCCCAAAGCCATTACTCTTTGGACATAGCAAAAAGCTTGATGATGAGTCAAAGAGAAAAAACAGCAATGTAAAAAATAACTTTTAAATAGAATCACAACTAGAAAAAAACTGTTAGCATCAGAATTTCTTCTTCTCTGTTTCCTAAGAAAAACTCCAACACATTACCATTCTGATGCCAAATGATTTCCCAATAAAGAAAAGATTAGAAAAATGTCTCATTTTGTGAAAAATTTAAGTGGAACTTACACTTGTATCAACACTAATTAGCTGTTTGGATAAATTGCATGTCCATGAGAACTCTTGATGGCTGCCCTCCCCAAGCCAGCTTTTTCACTTTTGTCATCAGTCACACCATAATTATTTGTATGCTTTTCAGTTTGTTCAACATACTGTTAGCAATTAAATTCTTTTTCTAGTTACAGGCAGGAACACGAAAGAGGTGTTTCATTATGAAATTATAGTCTGTGTATCACCTAGGGAAGGTCTCACCTAAAATTTTCTCTAAAAGTAAAAACGAAAACATTGTCTCACATTTTGCCGAAAGGCAAGCTGGTAAATATTCCGAGCAAACATAGAACTTGCTGATAAAATTGAGGAGTCAGCTGAGGACATCACAGCAGCAGACACAGCACCCAGGCCAAAGAACGAGATGTAGACTGGACAAAGGTACTGCAGCACGATTGGTAAAATCATATCTGCTTCTTTTTTGCTCTTGGGGTCAGGGACACCGTATTCAGTCTGGTTCCAAGCTGCAATATGGACACCAGTAAGTTATCAGTGACATTAGCAGCCACAGCACCTCTTGACTTCACAGGTAGGAAGGTATTCATATTACTACATTTTCATGCATGTTCAAGAACAAACTGTTACTAGGCCCAGACCGATGGCATTTTAGAGAGGCAGTGTCACACCAGTTTCTGTTAGGCAGATTTAATTCTGCTCAGCATTTTTCCTTGTCTCTAAAATAAACTTTAAATTGCTCATAAATGTAGTTTTATTCAATAAAATAAGCCTGAGATCCATGGGTTTTTTTGTGACGTGTTTAACTACTCTTTTAGATTACAAACAGGACTCAAAGCAATGTAAACATTTCTAAAAGAATATTTTTAGCAGTTTAGCTACACAGTCATTATGATGGGGATCATTTTCACTACGACAAGCAAAACCTTGGCAAGTAAATATTTGTCAAGGTAAGAAATTTGTGTTAAATCAAAGATGATTTAGTTTGGAAAACACGTTTATGATCATTGAGTTGAACCATTAGCCCAGCACTGCCAAGCCTATCAATAAACCACATCCCCAAGAGCCACGTCTACACCTATTTTAAATAGCTCCAAGGATGAAGAATCCACAACTTCCCTGAGCAGCCTGTTCCAGTGCTTGAAAAACCTTTTGGTGAACACCTTTTCCCCTATATCCATTCTAAACCTCTCCTGCTGCAACCTGCGGCAATTTCCTGTTGCTTGTTATGTGGGAGATGCACCTTGCTACAACCCCCTTTCAGGTTGTAGAGAGCAAAATGCCTTCCTCAGTGTCTTTTTCTCCAGGCTAAATAACCACAGCTCCCTCAGCCATTCCCCATTACTACTGTACTAACTAAATAAAAGTACCAGAATCTAACACAAACATTGAATAAAAGTATTGTGTCTGTAGAAATCTAGAATCTACAAAATTATTTAATTTCATCCACTGTGGTAGAAGCAATTTCCTTTGGGAGAAATACTCTATAACATTATTTTTCTGTGTAGTCTTCTGTTGAAGCAGTCATGAGTTGAAAAATGATGCCACCTGGTTATCTAACCTTTATGTCACCTATATTCAACACAAGATTTATTTTCACACACTTGTTGCACTATTCATTTTACATTTATTGTACTACTGATTTTGAATAATTTACCTGTAGATGCTCCAATTGCTCCAATCAGCACTGCAGGAATAGCCATCACAAGACAGCCAAAAGCAGCCAGGAATGACAGGACTTGAGCGTATGTGGCAGAAGATGAGGAAAGAACTCTCTGGAAATACGCTTGCCATGGAATTCCTCCTAATGTCTGCAAACACAACAGAATGCTGTGACTGGGAGATAGCTGAATTGTTTTACTATCACCGTACAGAGAACATGCACAAGGGTCACTTGAATGCTGAAAGCCATATTGCTACTGTTTAATTTATTTACTGAATGTCAGCCAGCCAGTAAGAACTGCAACTTTCATTATCACAAGCAATGTCAAATCTGTGTAAGTCCGCTTAAATCCCATTCTTTTAGACAAGTTATTTTTTATACAATTAGGATCAACACTTGCACTTTCATAGTCTCTGTAGTCCCCAAGTCTTTTGATTTGATAAAACTTTATGGAAAAAAATATTTTCATATTTTATATTTGAAGAATTTGCTCTCCAATACTCCTGCTCCACTAAAATTAGATTAGACTCTGACATGATATCAGTGCAAGATTTTATCTTCCTTTGTGAATGTGTCTAGTCATTTAAAGAAGGTGGGACAATTCTGTATACACTGAATTCAGGAATCTGAAAAATTATTCTCCCACTGCGTTAGGCAAATACAATACCAATAAAAGTTGGTAGAAGACATAGGCAAAAAAGGGAAAAGTTTTGATTTATGGTGAAAACCCTTCTCTTTTATTTCGATATGTAACTGAAGATCCTGAATGGACTTAAAATTATTTCTGCAAAATATGACACAAAAGAGCATTACCAAAGGTTGAAAACTCAAGTGCTAACAATTCAGGATTTGAATAGTCTCCACTAAGTAACCAAGTGTCTGTTTCAAACACCACAGAAAAAAATGGCAAACATATTTTATAACCTAGTTCTATACACTAAATGAGGCAGGAGGCATTTGGACCAGAATTGTATACACAGGTGTTTCATATAGCTTCATGCACACATAGGGACTAAATTAATGTTTCACTGACAATTCTGGTTTTGACTTGCTATTTATGACTGTTTTTCTTTGCCACCTTGATAATAATGTTCCTTTATCAAAGCTTTCCAAGAATGTGTAACTTTCTTGAGCTATAATGAAACAGACTAGATGAAAAGAAAGTGTATCATAATTTGGCAATATCAAAACTTTCCTTTGGTCAAATTAAACCTTCAGGCTTACAGGAGAGAATACAGCCACTTGAGCTAATGTAATACTTTAGGTCTCTGAGAGAATGCTGAATAAAATAACATGTTTTAATAGACCAATTATAAAAAGACCCTGAAGATTTTTGGCTGTGAGTATTTGAAAAAAGGCCAGAAAATGTAATTGCAAAATAAAACATGATAATAAAACCAGTGTAAATTTGCATAGGGATGCTGAGAATGGAAAATGTTAGCATGTGTTTCTAGATCCTGTAATGGAAAGTACTTAATAACCACTGATCCCTTGTGTAATATAGGTATTAAATAATGAGAGACCACGGTTCATTCTGGCATGTGTGCGTGTATGAATTTATCCATCCTGCCATCCATCTCTGCACAGCTTTTTCTTTCCCTATACCAAAGGCATATTTAATCATTTGTATAATGTATTTATTGCCTTCTGCAATATATGAATTCCTCTGCCAACAATTACATCAGTTAAGCATTAGCTGCACACTTTTATTTAATTTTAACATGTCAGCTCTTTCAGCCTGATGTTATTTAAATTGCATTCCTGGCAATGCTGGCTGATATGTCACTGAAATCATTCAAATGTGCAGAAATATCAAGCAGGAGTCAAGAGGGTAAAAGTTTTCAGTTTGATAGAAACTCTTAACTAGACTCCATCATTTTCAGCTGTCACAGTAACATGGTGTGAGTGCTTAAATGCTTTACTCCTTCATACAAATCACCACTTACCAGTAAAAAGAAGTTGTCCAACCATGTGTAGATGTCAAGGGAGTTGATAGATCCAAGCCAAGGTGCTTGGTACACATGGTGCACAGCCGTGAGCCCAATGTCTGTTACTGCAGGATGGGACATGGCAAAGGGGACACTGATCCACTGGAACCAAAGAGAAACAATGTGCTCAGGTCTAAAGAAGATATTCTAAATCTGTGAAATTTAAATATTAACACTCATCTAGTTTTCTTATTCTTGCTTGTTTGAATATGATTGAATACCAAATTATCAAGATGAATTGCAAAAAGTCAGATTATGTGCGGGTGGAACATTTCTGAAATCCAGAGGGCTTGATAGTGGATAGCTCACATGTGTCCTTGAGAGTGTGAGCAAAGAATTAATAAATGGAAACTGAAAAAGCAGAAGAAAATACACATTTACACAACTTTGTTCTATTTTACCTAACCTCTTCATACATTGTTTACACTCTTTCCTGGACCACCAGACATTAGAGGAAGGAGCAGCAAAGCTCTGTGACAGTGAGAGTAAAAACTGCTCCAGAGTCTGGAGGAGAAGCTGGGATAACTGAATCATCTGTGCTCTCCTGTGCTGTGACATCTACTGTGAGAGGGTCCCATGTGTTCTAAACCTGCCTCCCTAGAGCATGGCCATTTAGATACTGACTCTTCAGCCTCACTGATGGCACTCTTGAGTTCATGAATATGGGTTCTTCAGCACTACATTACTGATGTTTATTTCAAATGGGAAATTACATAAAGAGCCCAACCTGAATTAAACAAAACACTAAAAAGCTATAGATCTAATAATTTAGAAAACTTCTGTACAACCTTCATTTTCTTCCCACTCTCCCATCAGGTTCACACTAATTTTTATGTTATTCCTGCAGGATCAGGCTCTCTAGTGGTTCATGAGTGGATCACGCTGGAAGACAATTTCTGTACTTTGATTTCTCTCCAGTTTTGGGAATTTCTGTAATGCATGCCATCTGTAGAAACTTAATGTCACACAAATATTAACATTTATGTTAGGGAAAGAGTATTTTCCCCACTGTTCAGATGAAGAAAAAAGATATGAGGGAAGAAAGTCTGGAATAACTTTTCATTTGAGGTGGCCAGCTGGAACTTGGATTTGCTTTTTCAGGCTATTTAGCACCATTTCCATTAAATCACTTAAAGGCTATAGTCCTCACAGCAAGATGCCACAAAGTAAGCACACACAGAGAGCTGGTTAGTGACCACCTGTGTAAGCAATGGCTGAAGCAATTTTCCTAGAGTTGCACAATAACTCTGTTGAAAGCAGAGAAAGAACACCAGGCCTCCAAGGTTCCCTTTGATTCCTTCATCTTGAGCCACTCCATTTATTTTAGCATATCACAGTTCTCTGCACACCTTTGACTGTCTCTTACTGCCACTGGCAAACAAAGCCAGCAGCTTCTTTGATTTCACCCTTATGATCAGGGTCACACTGATGTTTTTCAATATGGGGCTTAAAGAACAGCACAAAATAAAAGGCTACCCACTAGCATATCATCGATAGCTGATGAAGGATATTCACTTCCACACTAAAACAGCCAAGACATTTAGTGAGACTTCCTGTATTATGGTCTCCAAGGGTGGTGGAGGGAAATGAGGGAAAAACCAGGAAGGTTAACTAAGTTAACAGGAGGTTAACTAAGCTGTGTAGGTGACAACCACAGAAAAGAGAAGCAGTAGAGTATCAATTCTACAGGTCCAGTGGCAGAATTTCTCTACCAACAGTTTAGTATGTCTGATGCCTCCTGCCAGTGTCACAGTCCTATAGACTGACAGGGAAGGAGTCAGCACCAGTTCTATTCTGAGTTGGATGTATACTCAAGAGGAAAATTGTAAGAGTGGTTGGACTGCCAGACTGGCTGGAAAAAAGCCAAAGAATCAGACCTCTTGGACAGCACTATTTCCCAAGTACAGGCTGTACATTGATGCAAATGCAGACTTTTAAAGTCAGCACTCTGTGAGTCTGGCCAGTTAGCAATGCTGTGCCTGGTACACCCCAGGACACACTTGGCCCTTGTAGCTGCTCAGGACAAATCCTTGACAAAACAGGGCAAAAAAAGCCAAACTTACCAGTCCCAGGAAGATGCAGAAGAGCTGAACTACATCGGTGTAGGCCACAGAATAAACTCCACCCACAAGTGTGTACAAAGTGGCAATCAGGGCAGAAATAATGACTGAAATATTGACATTAATGTCAATGATCACACTTATAGTCGCACCTAAGGAGAAAAGCAAAGCGCTGTGTGTTAGTGTGTGTATCACAGCATGTCTGATGAGAACCCCACCTTTGTCAAGTTGCATATATTGGTTCTGGACTGACAGTAACAGCATTAATAATTACCCTGTATATTCTGCACACCCTTTCTGCACCTTTAAAGGGAATAGGAAAGAGATGCTCCTGTTGGTCTAAGTTTAGCATCTCTCATTTTGCAAGTTCTTAGGAAATGGAGAAGTGTCCCAGCACTTCCTTTTGTTGCTCAAGGTCTGTAAGGAGTACATTCTCTTGTTCTGTCTGTGAAAACCAGCTATGCCCACCCCTGATTGCCACAGTCTTCAGAAGGATACTGAAAATGTTCCTGCAATGCTAACAGCCAGCTGTCACAGCACTTGCAGGATGCATCCCCTGAGGTCCCATGAATCTGTGTCTGTCCAGTGTATTTTAAAGTGTCCTCACTTGGTTCTTTTCCAACAAGTCTTCCTTGCACTAGACTTTCCCAAGCTTCTCAGGGTCCTGGGATTCCTAAAAACTGATCTTGCCAGCAAAGAATTAAGCAGAAAAAGCACTGAATACATCAGTCTTTTCCACATCTTTTACCACAAGGTGCCCCATCCCATTCAACAGCGGTTCATATTTTCCCTTTTGTTAGGATGAACTGCTCTTGAGCATGGAGGAGGTGATCCCTGAATATCAACCAGTTCTGCTAGGCCTAGCTCTACTCTTCTAAAGTCTATGGCTGAAGTTGTGATATTTGCCTTGTTCCCCCCTCTCAGGACCATGAGCTCCCCCATCTCATGAATATTGCTGCCAAATCTGCCTTTGACCTTTATAACCCTGACTTGTTCTTCCTCATGTCTAAGTAACAGGTTCAACAGGGCACCACCTCCCTACAACAGCTCCCTGATCATTTGTGTCAAGAAGTTGCTGCCAGTGCACTCAAGAAACCCCCTGAACAGCTTGTGTCCTCCTGCCTGGCCCCTCCAGCAGCTATCAGGATGCTTATACATTTCCCTTTGATGTATCAGCTATTTCAGCCATTGCAATGTTTTAAGACCGTGTTTAAGAAATTCCTCTCCCCCTAATTAGGATGATTTCAATGAAACATCTTGCAAGTACTTTTAGTGCTTGCAGTTATTGTAGATGGATATTCTGGAGTACATATTTGGAAGAGTTTTGGCCTCAGAAGACAACATGATGTGTGATATATAAGAACTTCTGGGAGCTGATAGATGTGGCTTTTGCTGAACAATGAGCCTTCAAAGTTCATGTGCTTAAGAATGACAAGCTCAGACCTCTTCCACAGCTTAAAGATCAGTGTTTCCCATCTATAACCCTGCCAAGGAAGGAGTATTGCTGAAAAGCAAGTAGTGAAGAATACTGGGATTAAACATTCATCAGTGAGGATAGGTGTGAAAAAGGAACTAGATTATTCACAGAATAGTTAAAATTAAAATCTTCATTGACCTTTATAATCATTGACAGTCTTTAACTGTTGGCTGTTATATAAATCTAGAAAGGTATTCATATCATTTTATGTTGAAATAAAAGAGAATGGCTTGTCCTTAATAAAAAATATTGCAAATACTCTGGGTGTTCTTCAAGTTATTCAACTCCCATCACCTCAGCATGCAGTTTTTTCTTAGTCTTTTAAGGATTTTGTGATGAAATGGTGGTAAACAAGCTCCCCATTGCTTTGCAGTTCATCAGAGCGCAGTTGGAGAGTACCTTCAAAGTTTATTTTTGTTTAAAATAGCTTATGCTAGAAGGCATTACCACATGCATGTGCATTATTAGTATGATTAGTTGGTAAAAGTCAATTACTGGTGCTTCAACTCAAGGGCTTTCTCTATTCTTAAAGGGGTTGCTAAATGTAGGCCTGAAATATAATTAAAAACCCTGGAAGCTGATTTTTTTCAGGACTGGATGAGTAGTTGAGTGATTTTCTATTGAGTCACAGTTTCACTAATTCTCCAAATCCTTTCTTGAGTATTTTCTTCATTTTGTCAAGAAGAAAGCCATTTGGAATTGAAGAATTCTTCAATTTATTGATTAGTGTCTGGTTTATTTCTATTATTTGTGTTATGGAATGGTCTGTATAAGGAGATCTCCTATATTCAAAGCATTATTTTGTTAAGATGCATTGGAAATGCTGTTACATATCATTAAGGGAAATTTTGACTGGCTTCTCTCATCCCAGAGATGTAAAAGAAAAGCTGGGTCAGATTTGACACTAAAGGGGCCCTTGCAATCACTTATGTTACCCTCACTATGAACAGAAATTTGCTCCTAAATCCTTTCATGCTCTTTGAAGAGGGACAACTTAAAGGTATGTGAAAATGAATAGATACTTTGCATGTCTTTCCCTTATCAAAATAATTAAAGGGGTAGCATTACTGGATTTATTTGCTAGTTAGCATGGGTCTGAGAAATGTCACAGTCTGAATCACTTGCCTTAAATAGTTACCATTTGGAGCCAGAATTTTAATGCATTTCTGATATTCTTGATAATTTCTACCTGTAATAAACTAATATTTATACTGCTTATTCCTTACCTAAGGCAGAGAAGATGGCAGCAGCCCAAAACATTTCTCCCATTAAAGCTGGAATAAACAGTAGTCCTCCCATCCTTTTCCCATAAAGCTGCTGAAAGGGGTCCAACATTGTCACATAGCCTTTGGATCGCATGGGTTTTGCAAAAAAAAGGCCACCTACAAAGAAAAAGCCACATAAGACACCAGCTGCAGTTCAGAAATGCATTACCATTAAGGGATAAAAGATTCATTGCAGTTAAGGGTACAAAAATGTCATCAATAATATTTGTTTGTTTATTTGTTTGTTTGTAAGTAAAAAGTACAGTGAAAATATCCTCTGGAAACTCTAACGTATGTCTACAGAATTACTTAAATGCACATACTCCATTAGTATCTATATTATGATGATTTAAAAAAAGGTTTTTTCTTATTTTTTCTGGCTCAGTTTATGTAATCTCCCATTATGGATGCTGTCAGAATTTTGTCTAATTTTGGATTAGCCTAAGAGAATGGCTTTTCTACCTAATCCTGTTGATTCTTAGACTGGAATCCAGCATGAATTTTCACATACTCCTACTCTAAAAATAAAACAGTCTGAGACTCCTGAATCAGAAATAGAATTTCACATGTGGTTTAGTGCACACACAGCAAATCTGATTATTTCAGGATAATTCAGATTTATTATGTATGTTTGAAACAACTTTACTACACCTGCAGGATGTGTCAGAGGTCTTCTGAGTTCTGCCGCTGTCAGATTACATTAATACTTCTCATACAGTTGTTTCACTTATGTATGTTCAGGAATTTTGATATATCATTATTCTGCTCTGCCTGGCTGGTATATGGGCTAGATATGTACATAAATGTGCAAAGGCCTTCCCTCCTCAAATTCTGTCTCTCTTGGGCAAATTCCTTCTGTCTTTCTATCTGAGGAAAGCTGAAAGAGCCCTTGTATGGAAACCTGTGTAGTTGAGATCTGCACATGACTGTAACCAAGTCATCACAGTAAAACTGCTGTATAAGGTATAATTACGAACTGGAAACCCTGTCAGTTCCCAGTAAGATATACTGTATGGCATTTGGCAACCCTTAATTAGGTTCCTCATGACAAGATATGTCATTTACTCATCATATTGTGCAGAAGGTTTTCCAAATTCCTATGTATTGCCTTTTATAACTCATATTTCTTCATTTCATCAAGTTCTCTGAACAGAAGGTACTGGGTCATACACTGTCATCCCAATTTATAGTGCTTATGTGAATGCTGTGTTTAGACAGGTAGATGCAGAAACTCTTCAGCTTTTTTTTTTTTTGTGATTCTTGGTTTGGTAATGGATCCTTTTCCTAGTCTACTTGTTATGCCATCATTGCAAAAGACAATTAAAGAAGAAAAAACATGATCTATTAGTATGTTCAAACACCTGTTAAAGGAAATAGGAGGTATTCAAACTTTTAAAACTAAATTACTTGAAAAACTAACGAAAATAAATTGTATGGAGAACAAACAGGGAGATCAAATTAATCTTAAATACTTCCTGTCTGAAGCAGTAATATTTTTCCCAGCCTTGTATTTATAATTTTGATTATGTGTTTTTTTAAAGGATAAAGAATTTCCCTCCTCAAGCTTTCAAGTACAGATCATGCCTAGAGAAATTCTTTCTCTGTGTTCTGCAGAGAGATACATGGTTATACATATAGACTGCTTTTCTCTGCAGTAGCCATCATAATTTTCAGGAAAACAAGTCTGGGCATCTCTAAACAGCTGAAAACAAGCAGAGAGGCTAAGTCTTCTGGACTATTGTTAATTTGTGTCAATTCTGCAGAGGCTGAGTGTTACCACATTTCTCCTCACAGAGAAAAGCAAGGCACAATTCTTCCCAAGAATACTTTTGGGTTTCACATTCTCTGAACCTCAGAGAAAGAAAAAACAATTCTTATCTCATTTACTGCTCCTGTGTTTGTTCACAAATGGAATGCATCGTGGAAGATTGTTTACCTGAAGGGAACTGATAATTGGATTCTGGTGTGTTTTGATTCACTGGCCAATTGGATCCAGGTGCGTGTGTGTCAGGACTGTGGGCTGACAGGCACGAGATTCCGTGCAGTGCAGTGCAGTTGAGTGCTTGGCAGATTCAGTTTAGATGTAATGTAATATAGATGTAATATAGAACAATATAGTATAATAAAGTAAGTAATTAGCCCTCTGATAAGATGGACTCCTCCTCCTCATTCCTCCTTCGTTGGGGGCAAAAATATCTACTATAGCTGAGGGCCAGGAGGACGCTTGTGACTCCAATCCCAACAGGCAGCTAATGACACCGACGGATTGCGACCCTTGGGACCTCCTAATGGCACCAACTCATCTCCAGGCAGACATCCACAGGCCCTGCTTTCCTTACAGCACACAGAGCTGCTCGCAGGGGTGGCAAGAACTGGAGCTGGCCTGTCATGCCAGGGAGGTCATCTGCAGTGGGGGAAGTTTCTGCCTGGGAAGTCAGGATAACTAGGACAGGACATTGGAAAGCATTTTTAAGGGGAAAAAAGAAAGAGGGAGAAAAACAAGTTGTATAGGAAGAAATAAAATGTGAGAGAGGATCTGGATAAGGAAACAAAGGGACAGATTAGGTGGGAGGACCCTGAGAATAGACTCAGAATAGACTGAGAAGTCAAGTTATATTAGAAAAGTGAGTACATCAGTCACGTTAAGGAAATATGAAAAACACAGGATCTTTTTTTTCTGAAACAACATGCTTTTTAAACAGTTGCATCATTATTTAAGCATTAGAATTTATAATGCTGTCTGTATTTTACACTCTCTCCCTGCATATATCAGGATTTTGCATTAGCATTCTGACATGTGATTTAGAGTTTGGTACATTTAAGAGATTGCATGTTTCAGTTTTAAGAAAATAGTTTCCAATCTGAGGAAATATGTTCTACATACTTCCTACACAAAATCAGAAGAGTTACCTAGGTTCTTGGTGGACGTCTATAAAGTATAAGCACTTTCCTAACCCAAAAGGATAGTTGTCCAATTTCAAGATTTATAGGTGTACTGACACCTGGGCATCTGGGTCATGTTCCAGATCATATAGGCAATTAACAAAAACTTGAATAAATAAAACTAGGTATTGACAATTTAAACACATTACTGGTCCCCTCTACCACCCCCAAAGAATATGGTTGTAATAATCAAATAGGTCTTGGCAAGCAATTTGGGACACTTGAGATATCAAACTATTTATACTTGTTTTTTGTCTTGTTTTATTTTGTTTCAATAGCCAAATGTACCAGAAGAAGGGATCCAGTTTACCTCAGCAACCTTTTATGGGACCATAGTTTTTTATTTTAAAGAATGAACCTGACATCAGAACTCTTTAAAATGAGGGTCTATTAGTTTTAGTATTTGCTTACCTAAAACCAGGCTAAGGGAATATCCAATAGGAGCCTGAGCCCAAGCTAGACCATAGTCTGGAACATACACAGCTTCTGCTGTCCCATTGATGTAACCTCCTCCAACCCATGTGGCTGAAAAGGAAGAGATGGAAAAGTCTTTAATGTCCACAAAGAAAGAAAAGATCACACACTGTATAATAAAATCATCATTATGTACGATATGGCTATTTTTTGTTATATCAACAATACAAGTGCCAGGCATGGCATCCTTTTATTAAAGGCAGCCTTAATTTGAATTTACAGCCTAAGCATATGAAAAAAGAAGTCAAAAGGACTGAGGCAATCATCAAAGTGTCTAAGTCTTTATATAGTCAGTGATGATGTGAGGGCTGAGTCCCCCACTATTTATTTACTATTACGATTTTGTTTGTGTTAGTACAAATAAAGGAGATGTATAAGAGGGAGTCTAAAGTAGGACATGTAAATTAGGCAAAGTTTGATGAACACAGTATTTACCAGGACCTTAATAAAAAAAAAGCCTTTTAAACCTTGCTAAATTTTTGTTGTTACATGAAGCATACTAATAAACTCGGAGTTCTCAAAATATTTCTATATAGAGTTGTGGTGCTTTTTTTGTCACCATAAAAGTTCTAAACTCTAAACTTTAATTAATTTATTTTATTTTTCCTTGAGCCATAGTCAATAAAGGATATGTGCTATCTCCAATATTTCTGATTTTATCTCTCTCTCCAAAAAGCAGTATTTTTTATATACCGACCTCTGACACTTAATGAGTTTATTCTCTGCCTTTAAGGGAAGTTTCTACATTTGAGAATTTGGGATCAACAGTATATATATGAGAGAAAAACTCGAACACATAAATGTGTTGTGATTACATCTGCAAAAATATTTCATAACAAATCAAGTAATAAAGTTCATCTCTTCCTGTTTGCAGATTCCATGCAAAAAAAAAATTATTATCTCTGATGTGCAATGAGCAAGTTTTAGAAATCCAAGTCTGCAGTTTCAACAGGACCAGACAGTCCTAGATTTTTGTAATGATGTTTTGGTTTGTGTCAGAACCCTTTACTTTTTCATGTAAGAGTGGTTAGGGTTTCTGTGTAAAAAGTCACAATTGTTGGAAATGTATTTTTCTTAAACATTCTTCAGAATTTTCCCATCATCCACCATTGTGCAGGCAAACTTGATTTTGTGTTTAAGACAAACAATTGGAGAGAAAAACAAATTAAGAAAATTTAATAAAATTCTTTAAGAAATTTTATTAAGAGCTAAATAACTACTCTTTTCTGCTCGGCTGTGATATCTCTCAAGTACTACTAGAGGGTATTTTGCTGAATTTCACTATGGCTTTAGAATCAAAGATCTCCAGCAACCAGAGAATTACAATTGTCCCCCTTTCAGCAATGTGAACCACAGGAATGAACCATTCTGTTGTTGGAAATGGTATAATGGACTTTCATGAGGGTGTGCATGCAGAGAGAGGCTGCAACAAAAGAAGCGACCCAAGGAGCCCTGTTACGAGTAGAGTTTTGGTTATTAAAACTATTGTGGACTACAGAGATAAGGGGTGAGTGATGACTGTATGGAGCCATGTGGGGAAGATGGGTTAAGGCTGATTCTTAACAAGAAGAGCAAGGATACATATCCTACATAAAAAGTTGTCAAACATTTGGGATTTTGTGACTCTTTACAGTGTGAATTAAGATAGAGGGGAATATCATACTTTGTTTATCAGATTTCTAGAATTATGAAATTGTTTGGATTGAAAGGTACCGTAAAAATCTTCTATTTCTAATTCCTCTGTGATGGGCAGGGATGGCACCCACAAGGCCAGGTTGCTCAAAGCCCTGTCAAACCTGTCCTTAAACACTTCCAGGGATGGGCAACCACAACCTCTCTGGGCAACCTTTTCCAGTGCATCACCATCTTCACAAAAAAGAATTTCTTCCTAATATAGAATCTAAATCTACCCTTCAATTCCCTACCTCTGCATCTCATCCTTTCACTTCATGCCCCGATCCCCATCTTTTCTATAAGCCCCCTTTAGGTACTGTAAGGCTGCTATCAGGTCTGCACAGATCTTTCCCCTGTCCAGGCTAAACAACCCCAACTCTCCCAGCCTGTTCCAGAGATCAATGTTGGGCCCAGTCCTGTTTAATATCTTTACTGATTATCTGGATGAAGCAACTAAATCTACCATTGGCAAATTTGCAGATCACACAAAGTTGCGTCAGAGTGTTGATCTGCAGTAGTGTAAGATATGGACAGGCTGGAGAGATTGGCTGAGGCCAACTGCATGAGGTTCAACAAGACCAAGTGCTGAGTCTTAGCCTTTGGTCACAACAACCCCAGGCAGTGCTACAGGCTGCGGACAGTGTCTGGAAAATAGTCCAGCAGAAAAGGACCTGGGGATGCTGATCAACAGCAGATGAACATGAGGAAATGTGTGCCCAGGTGGCCAAGAAGGCCAGTGGCAGCCTGGCCTGCATCTGCAATAGTGCAGCCAGCAGGAGCAGGAAAGACATCCCCTTGTACTTGGCAACTTGGCACGTCTAGTGCTGTGCCCAGTTCTGGGCCCCTCACTTTAAAAAGGAATTGATGCTGCAGTGTGTCCAGCAAAGGGTGACAGGGCTTGTGAAAGGTCTAGAAAAGATGTCTGATGAGGAACAACTGAGGCAGCTGGGTATGTTTAGTCTTGAGAAGAGTAGGACCTTATCGCTCTCTACAACTGCCTGATAGGAGGATGTAGTGATGTGAGGCCCGTCTCTTCTACCATGCCTGCAGCAAAAGCACAAGAGAAAACAGTCTTAAGCTGAGGCAGGTGAGATTCAGATTAGACATTAGAAAAACAGTTTTGACTGTTAGGATGGTCAGGCATTGGAATATCCTTCTCAGGGAGGTGGTGGAGTTACCATCCCTGGAGGTGTTCACGAGGTGTCTGGATCTGGCATTGAGTGATGTGGTTTAGGGGCTACAGTGGTAGTGTTGGCTTGACAGCTGGACTTGATGATCTTGAAGGCCTCTTCCAATCCTGATGATTCTACAATTCTGTGATTCTAAATTTTTCTTAACAGGGCTGCTCTTAATCCACTCATCACCCATCCTGTATCCATGTTTGGGTTTGCCCAGATCCAGGTGGAGGATCTTACACTTGGTCTCTTACACTGGGTCAGGTACCTTTGTATGGGATCCCTTCCCTCTAGAGTATCAACCATAGCACTCATCCTGGTGTCATCTGCAACCTTGCTTGACAGGGCCCTCATTCCCCTTGTCCATGGCCCTGACAAAGCTGCTGAATAGTACTGGTCCCAGTATGGACCCCATGCTCTATGGAAAAATCCCTGACTACCTGGGATGTGTGTTGCTTATTGTGTCTCAAGCAGCATAATCTTGTGGAATAAGCACCAGTATCCAATATCAAAAAGTAAATATTTACAAAGGGAAGCTTATTTGTCTCTTTCCCCAGAAAATGCCTAAGCATGAATTCTACATTAATTATATACTTGGTTACAGGAGGGAATAATATCCCACAGTCAGGGGCAGATGTCCAATATTGCTGCAGCTGTGGTGAATGGGGCTTCCAGCTCCAGCATTGATTTGCCAACAGTTGCTACAGAGATGTCAGATGTTCCCCAAAGGGCACTTGGTGCCATGCCTAGCTCCCTTATTTTCTTCTGGAGGAGATCAAGTCAATTCCCTTCTGTGTGATGTTGTAGGGGTCATTACCTGCCACTGTCTGCACTGCAGACAGATACTGCTGTGTAAGGATTGAAGGATTTAGCCCTTATTTTTAATTTTATTTCTTGATTTCTGGATTGGCGTTTGAAAAATTGCTGCTAATCAATTTTTCTGTGCACATGACTGTTCTGGAACACCTGGCAAGGACCACAGAGCTCTAGGAAGGTGTTATATGTCTTTTTCTGAAGGGATGAATGGATAGTCAGCACGTACACTGACACAGGTAAATACATTAGAATTATAAAGGGATAAGATAGGATGGGATTTCAACCTTAGATATTAATTTTCTGATCCTCATTTGGTAAGCCATAATTTAAAGTTAGTTTAATACCATTATTTTTGGTGAAATTCTTTTTGTTTTTACCTAAATCAGCCAAAAGGAATACAATATTTAATAATCTATGGAAGCATTCATGTGGTAATCTATTTTAATCTTCTCTTTGCCTGCTGTCTGAAGAACAAAAAATGCAGCAAATACCAACATCCATTTAAAACATGCACTGTAAAAAAAGATCAAACAAATACTGAGGGTAAGGAGTGCAATTTTTCTTGTAGTTCCTGTGAGACAAACAGAAGTTGATCTCTGAGTTCTTGATATATATACTAGGAAACCAAATTTTTGGTATTTCTTCAGATGAATTCCTTGTCTGAGCACTCAAATTATTTAATAAACTCATCAAGTTTTGTAAAATGAAAATTCTGATCCAAAGATTAGAATAAAATAGAATTGTGTAATTTTTTTTTTTCATGTAGAAGGGTTATGTAGGTCTATCCAACTAAAATGCAAAAATTACATCAATATATTATATCCTTTTGGGTCATGTTTGTGAGCATTTAGTTATGTAATCTCAACTATTTCCTTTGAGGTTTAAACTCAATCACTAAAATCAAATTAGATTAAATTTTGTTTCAGATAACACTTTTTTAAAAAATCATTCACAAAAATAAGGAATGGCAGTTTTTAATGCAATATTTTATCTATAATTATGTAAAAATTATACACAGATTAAATGCGTCTACTGTGGTACAATGTTATTTCATTTTAATATAAACTGCTGTGATCCATCCACAATTCAACCTTTTCACTCCTTCTGTTTTCTTTTTTGCAGACACACTCAACCTTCAACAGGCTTTGTATTCAGCATTTCAGTAGCTGGTTGATACAGCTTTTTCTCCTTTAAGATCACAGCATATATCCAAAAATATCCACAGCTGCTATTCATAGGTAGTGCTTTAAGATTTTTCAATGTTGTTTAGAAAATCAGCTATAATTACTCTGTAATATTTACTTTGGTGCTTATATTCTGAATTTTATTTCAAATTTATAGGCTCAGTGCTGTCGTCCTCTCCACTAAGTAACCCTAGAAACTTCTACTACTTTCATGGCCAATACCCGCAGAACGTTGCAGCGTTTGTCGCAGGCAAAAAAGAGAGAATAAGGCCTTATCTCATAAACCAAAGTGCTTCATGTACATAAAACCAATATCCTTTCTGGAAATCTTTAAAACAATTCTTGTTTTCCTGATGTAGGGAGGCTTTGCTTTCTAATTTATATTTAGACAATTAAACCTGGAAAACATAAAGATGGTGTTGGAATAGTCACGTATTGCGAATAGTCAGGGTTGCGAGGTGCAAAATCAGCACCAACCATTTTTTAAAAAGCAGGTATGCGCTTGAAATGTATGTCCCTTTTGTAAAAATTATCAACCTGTAAAAATTATTGTCGATTTTCATCAGCTTACTTTCATGATTGTTTTGTTATGACTTTAGAAATCGAGTGCCCCAAACACCCTCACCGAGACAAAGCTCGGACGAACCCCTGGCTCAGCAGATTAGTGCCCAGATCTCGCTGTATGCACCAGCCGTGGTTCACTACCACTGAAAGGTAGGCTAGTTGCCATATCCAGCTCTAATTGCCAGATTGAAGGAAGGCACAGGGGAAAAAGAGTGTCAGCCTTGAGAGTATAAAATCCGTGATAGTTTGAGCTCCCCAAAGGCTTTGGGATCAGTCTGATATTCTGCTGCAAAGATGAGACACTGCGCAATCTCTAGAGCTTGCACAACACAGGATGAACATGTGCGGGTGTGAATTGTGGTGGCTACAGAACATGCCTGAGATACAGGAAATCCCAGTTCAGGTCTCATCTGTGCTTCACTGTTACACAAAGTATTCCTGCAAAATAGGATGAAGGAGACCAGAATCTGTATCTTCTATATGCAAAGCCATTAGTTGTAGCCACTTCTGCGGGAAATGCTTTTTTATCTTGACTCCCCTGATTTAATGTTTATTGTTTTGTGGCAACCAATATTTCTGCAAAACATTCTGTTTTCAGTGCCCTTGAAAACATTTCATTCAGCAGAAAGCAGTCCAACCAGCTCTCACTATGAGCAGACTCTCGTCATACCTCATGCACCAGTAGCTGATGGATGCGTGATATGGTAAATTACAGCATAGTGCAAAAAGCAGAACATCTGACTGCATTCAAACTTTATTGACTTTTACAAACATTCTTTACTCAATATCTAAACATTCAGTCTTCGAATGAGCAAAATGCCCCTGCAAAAGAATGTGAAGTTATCTCAAATAAAGAATGCAGATTTTTGGCCCAAGTTTTACTTGGCTCTTCCTTATTAGATAATTGTGAAAGCAGAGCAGGGCAAAACAGCAAAACATAAATACAGTCAGATAAATTCAATTTGGCAATTGAAAGGGCTTTGCCTGAATAGGATTTAGATTAAATTAAGAATTAAAAAAAACCCATCCATGCCTAAACACTAATTTGCCTTAATATAATGGTGGGCAAATTCACTCTTCCTATAATGCATTTTTGTTCCAATACCATAATATAAGTTTCGAGATTTTGGACAGTATTGTGAGTATCTTATTTACCCAGGCAAGACGGCTGGTTTGACTGGCTCTGGGAGTTCAGAGAGCACTGTTTACAAAATCAGTGAAGAACTCTTCCTTCACCCAGCCTTTTCTTACTCATACTACTATTGAGAGTAAAGCGTTATTTTGTCCAATTGCTGAAAAAGAAGCTAAAAGAATCCACAAAATAAGTTTGCTGAAATCTGTACAGTTACAAGTCTGGAGTTATATCAATTTTCTTTTAGAAAGTTAGTTTATGTTGTACACCCTCCCCTTCCCAACAATCTTTTTCCCTATAAACTTTGTTTTACTCAGATTAAACAAACCCAATAACACACAAATATGGATGGTTTTAAAAACTATAACAATTCTTTTAAGACTTTTTAATTAATCTATATTAATTCCGTACTTTTGTCCCAAACATATCTGATCTACAGATGAATATGGAATGAAAATATATGCAAACTAGTTAAAATATATTCTTTCTGTAAGATTTACAAATATTTGTTGCTTCTATACAGATGCTACAATTGGATTAAAAAGTATATCTATTTTCCCCACTTTGCATTACTCAACATGCAGACTGCAATTCATTCAAATGGAAAACTGACAAGTTTTACACTGACTAGGAAACAGCAAGGTGTTTTTTTACATACCTGTCATTGTAAATCCACCAACTAGCAAACCAATGTCTCTTCCACCGACTATAATGGCTTCGCTGCGATCTCCTTCGCTGCCGGTGTTCTTGGTTTTCCAAGCAGCCCATATCCCTACTGCCAGGATTGCCAGGTAGAAGACAACTATGGCCACCAGCCCCTCCACATGGAAAGCCATGTTGAAGTCCCAACTGTTTCTTTTATCGCTATTTCATTAAGACCTCTGGAGAGAATGCAATAATAGGTCTGCTTTTAGCATGCCTGCTTTTTAGAATCAGTGTACAAAAACCCTCAGATGGTTTTTAAAGAGACTACGCCGGTGAATTTATGAAATGAGAATTTCAGATGTAATTGAGATTAATGTCACATGCCAATTAAAATGCCAGTGGAGCAACAACCAGTGGTTACAGTCTGAACACAAAAGGGAATGAATGACGTGGCTGAAAGCTAAACTACTCTTAGAAATCAGTTATTGAGCACTGAATTATTTTGGTATCACCAAGTCCTCAATGTCTGGGAACTTTTCAGTCACAGACTAGTTTGGTACAAGAAAAAATCTTGGGCATGTGGACTATTACAAAAATCTCTATTTTGAAGACAAAATTGCTTTAAGTAATAATAGAACTACGTATAAGTAATAGCTACAACAGCAAAACACATCTTTTAAGTGTTTGTATTGGAATGCTGAGTCTGGTCCCCCTTGTAACATCTCCCGTACTTTAAAGTCTGCGATTTCTTTTTTGCAACATTTAATTGTCCAGCATGAAACGCATGAATCTGTTCTCTCACAATACGGGAAGCAAACGGAAAGCTTAAAAGCTGTCGGAAGGCAGAAATGTTGAAGTACACGAACTACCGCGGGGGAAAACTCCCGAGCGGCGCGGACAGCGGCAGCCCCGTCCGTACCCAGCCTCTCCCGGAGCCCCCTCCCCAGGCCGGCCCCGCCGCTCCGCGCCCGCTCTGGCACCGCCGCGCCGGCGAGCCCCGTCCGCGCTGCTCCCGACGGCTCCGCGGCGGGGCCGCCGCCCGAGCCAGCCCTACCTCCGCGGCTCCGGGGGCTCCGGGGGCTCCGCCGAGCGCCTTGCGCGGCCGCGCCCCCGCCCCGCGCCCACAGCGGCAGCAGCAGCGCCCGCTCGTCCGCCCGCCCGGAGCGCCGTCGGGCCGGGAGAGGAGCCCCGCAGCCCCCGCCGGCCGCCCGCCTCTGCCCCGCCGCCCACCTGCGCTCCGGCGCCGCGCTGCCCCGCAGCCCGCGGGGCACGGCCGCCCATCCCGCGGGGCGGTGTCGGGGCCGAGCCGCCGGGGCTTTGTCCCCGCCCGGGGCTCTCCCGCTGGAAGGAGCGAAGGAAGGAAGGAAGAAAGGAAGGAAGGATCGTCTCTTGACCCGCGGTGCCGACGGTGCGCCGGGTGCTGAGGCTGCGCCGGGGGTCTCGTGGATTAAAAAGAGGAAAATCTCTTTATAAAGGAGGAGGGTTCAGTGGGGTGAGAGGACCGCGTCCGTCAGAGCTGGGGGGAGGAAGGGGGAAAGACGTCAGAGTGATAGGGGACGTTGGGGGGAAGTAAGGATGACTCAAGGGAGACTGATTGTCGTGTCATGGCAGGGAAGAAGGGTTAGGAAGTGAAATTGAGGTGAGAAGACAAAAGGGAATGAGGGGAAACAGGAAGGAACAGGATCATATTGAACCAACGGGAAAGAGGAAGAAAAGAAAGGGCTGATCTAAAAAGACATATTGAAAAGAGTGATGGAGAAAAGAAAGAGGGCAGAGATGGGGGAGGGCAGGTGACCGCTGTGCTCCCCTTGCCCTCCCTGGCAGCCTTTCCTTGCCACCCCTGGGCCTGGCACTGGGTGAGCACCAAGCCAAGATATGTCTATGACAGGCTGGTCAGGACCATCTTTTGCCACACCTCCCTTCCAAACCTGGCTGAACATGCATTGGCCTTTCCCAGATCTGGGACAGCTAGTTCTTTGGGAGACTCTTTTTTTTTTTTTTTTTTTTTTTTTTTTTTGCCATGCCTCTTATGAACCTCACCTGCAGAGCTACAGTCATACCAGCTTTCCTGTGCTTGCACTTATGCTCTCTGTCTCCAAATGATGCCGATGGACACTGAGTTTCTAAGTGCTGAGAATAAGGGTACACATGCAAAGAGGACCCACATATGCCCTTGCCCCAGTTTTGAGAAAGGGAAGGTCTTGCTGAACTGTGGCATTCTCTGTCAGCTCTAGAGAGGCAGTTAACATGGGCCATTGGCTCATGTAAGTTGAAAAGTAGAAATAAAAAGCCCACAGGAGTGCAGAACTGCTGCTGGCAAAAGAACTAACTGGAAGCAGAAAATCTGAAATCATCCTCGATTCAAGAGGAAAACTGCAATATGGGAAGATGTAAAGTCAGAGAGGAGAAAGGTGGCAATTCATAAAAGCTCAGTCTACTGCAAAGAACGACCCAAGGCTGGTGCTCTCCTGCATATTTGCCAACTGCCGGCCAGCTTGGCTACAGAGCAGCTTTGTCTGTCTGCTCACGAACTGCTGAGCACATCACACCCCGTTAGCCCCAGCCACTGGTGTGCCTCACGGGCAATAAATTATGGTTGTGCACTTATAAATTGATTGTGTGCATAAGACTGCTTTCAGGTCTGGCCTCACTTGAGAAACCCACATAAAGGTGGCCAGAGAATTAAAGGTTAGAAATGTTACTATTTTTGTCAGCCAGACTCATGGGTTGTTCAGTGATTCTATTGGTGCAATGTTTGCCTTGGGAGTGTGCAGTAAACACTTCCTCCCAGTAGTAGGCAGCTGAGACATATCTTAGACACAGGTGAGCATCAAGGCACCACCTAAAAAGAAATACTGCCATGGAGGAAACACAAATAGGTATTTAAAGGTATTTCATATATATATATATATATATATATATATATATTTACACAAATATGGTTTATATATAAATAGTAGGTAGAAGTCATACACCTCCTTGGAAACAATGAGGGTGTCTCAGAAGGAAAATAAACAAATTCTATCAATTAAAATATGATAGAAAATGCTTGGATGCTAAAACAGATGTTAAACTAAATTCACACAAAGTTTTAATTACATTTTAGTCTGGTTTTGTTCAAATACAAAAAACCAGTCATGACCATGGCTCAAGCCTGTTTTAGGCAAATTAAAAAAATATTAACCAATGGAAAAAAAATCCTTTCTGAAATTAAATCCCAACTCTGATCTTCAATGAAGACTGTAAATTTTTTTGTTGTACTTAGGTTATATTTCTTATAATTTCTTTTGTACTTGGGCTATATTAACACTTTTTATGGAACTGGAATGGGAAATTGTTTTTCATTATAATTATTTCTAGAAAATATTTAATTTTAGATAAATTATATTTTAATGAAATTTACTAAAACAAATCCTGAACACCTACTATTTTTAATTTATGTAGACTCTTGTGACAAGTTTTGTCTCTTTGATGCTCTAGAGTGATTTTCAACTGTCCACCCCATGAATCCACTTTGTCCAAGTTTTGCCTTACAGTTTACTCCTGTAGTTACTTAACTATAAATAAGTTAAATTACACATCCTCTCCTGAGATTTCCATTTAAGCTCTAGGTTCCTTTAGTTGATGTGGCTTTGGGCTTTGAAATTGCCTTCACCTGGAGGTAGCTGAGAAGGACTGAGACAATTATTTTAGTGAATATTAGTGGATATACTATGCCTTCTTTTCTCATCTGCTACTAATGTATCAGGTGGATTTCTGGTGCTTTCTTTTGGGATGGGACTGTGCTGTGCTGGATCCCTGTGTGCATTGTGCCAGCTGCACCCAACAGCATCCATCAGCCACACCCCAGAGAGCTCAGCTCTCATGACAGCTGAGGGTGTGTGCCAATGAGTACAGCAAATTTTATGTCCCTTGGGGAAAGATGTGCTTTGGTGCTAGAGATATTTCATGCAACTGCAGGACTGACTCCATGTGGGCCCTGACCACATTTCCAGAGAGAATAACTTCTGCTGTCGAAGCACTAAGAACTGAGGTCATCTCTTCCAGGAAAAGAGAAAATGCATTGGTAGTTTTTGTCTTCTAAAGCAATTGCGCTGCATCTAAACATAATTTTCTTTTTTAAAAGAACATAGCTTGAAAATATGCTGTTTGAAAAGAAATCCTGAAGCTTAGTTTTATTTATATTTAAGGAAGGACACACTTTCTAGTGAAAGGTATCCCTGCTCATGGCAGGGGGATTAGAACTAAATGATCTTTAAGGTCCATTCCAACCCAAACCATTCTATGGTTTTATGATAGTTGACACGGACTCCTGCTTTTAATCACATTTTTTGATACAGCTATTAAGGAGTGTTTTGGGGAAACAATGGAAGTTAGCTTTCATGTACAATGCCTGCCTTTTAAACAAAGATGTTGCAATATTTACAAAGAGTTTTTGAGCCCACATATGATTATTTGGACTCCCTCTTGGTAATGGCACAGATTTTTGCATTTTTAAATGTATGTCCATCACCGAGACCTTTTGGGCAAAGGTCACCCTGGATACAACTAACTGAGATGATAAAAATAAAAAACTATTTTTTTTAGGGAATATTAGGCTAAACAGTCACCCAGTTTTGTTTTGTTTTGTTTTGTTTTTTAATGCTTCCTGCTACTTGGTCTCTCAGAGGAGTTTGAATAATAGGAAAGTGAAGGACAGAAACTGAAGTCTACTGCCAGTAAACATTTACACAGAGGGCTGTAATTCCCAATATTAAAGAAGTCACAGGTTTAAGTCATGATGTAGGACATTTAAACAATAAATATATGGTTATACATTTAAAACTTTTGAGGCAAAATTCTAGATTTTCATACATTTCTATGTTTAAAACTTTCATGGTGTAATTATGCATTTTATGATTTTGGATTACAGAGTTACTTAAAAACATTATTATTCTTAAGAAAAAAACAAACAACAACAACAATAACTAAGCAGCCCTAAGGTTTTGAGGTGTGTTCCCTTAATTAAAAAAAAGGACTAAAGCTTAGTTTAAGACCTGTATTTGGAATTTTCCTGACACTTACAGAAAGGTTTATATAGAATTATTCTAAAAAAAGGACCCCTCTATCATGTGTTTTTTTGGGCAGTGTCCATCTTCGATTCCTTCCACAGTTTCTTGATTAACCATGGAGTTTCCAAAGAAATTCTCCATCCATTTGCTCTACCGCTCACAAAACCCCCTCCTGGATGAGAGCTCTTTTGGAAGATATATTTGATGGTTATTTGCAGTCTCTGATTACCTTGCTGGGAAGATACAGCTGCAGTTCTGAGCTTTTAGGATTCCAGACAGTGTAGATCACAGATGTGACTCTTTTGATAGCAAACTGGATAAGGGATCAATGAAACAGACTTTTTTTGTAGCGTGACCAATGCTATGTGATGCATTTTTCAATTCTGTGCTATAATTCCAGGCAGGTTTTTTTAGTATAAAACAAGCAAAACAAAACAAAGAGTTGTAAGAATCTAAAGTTTAGTACTTAAAAATATAAGAGAAGCAGAGTTAGAACTGTTTGTGAAATCTTATTGTCCTCTTGTCCGTGTACTTTTTGAGTCTTTAACTGCATAATCACATACTAACTTTTCTTTGAGATGCCTGTCTCTTCAATAAGAGTTGATCTTTACTATTTCTTTTTATATTTCTCATTAACCATGTGGCCTTACAAGTACACTTCATTCAAACTTTGCAATGAAAATAAAACTGGTGATTTTCTCCAGGTTTCAGTGGTGCAAAGAATTAGTGCTTCAGAAATAGAGATAATTTTATCTACAGAGCACACTAAGGGAATATGCAACACCTTTGTATAGATTTATATATTTAAGAGATAGGTCTAGTCAGTTTCTGTAGCTGCTTTATGCAAATCTCAGAAGCAACTAATGTTTTGTTTTGCTTTGTTTTTTTCTGAAGTTCTGAAGAAAAGAAAATCAATATCCAATCTAAGTCAGACATCTGGCATTAAAAATTTCAGCTTGTAGCCTGGTGCCTGGCTAAGTTGTATGCAATTGAAAATAAGCCTTTTATTGTGAGAAATTTCGGGCAACCTGTACTGAATTAGATTTTGAATACCTGTTGTAAGAAAGCTGTAATTAAAAAAATTGAAATTGAGGGATTGAAAGAGAAAATAGAGCACATTCTAGTTTTTATTTCTCTGACACTATCTGTATTGCATTTTTCCTGTTTTACTTTGTAAATAAGAGCAAATCAGATCAAAGATAAACTGCTTAATGGTGAACTCCTGTATTTGAATTATACTGATTGAAATGAAGAAAGTAAGGAAGTTTTGCATTATTATAATTATTGAATACTGATATTCTCAGTTATTTCCAGAAGCCAGTGACATCAAAGCTCCATTGTAATAAGTGCTAGGCAAATGTATTGTGAAGTGAAGACCATGATGCAGAAGATGCATATTTTCCCTTATTCTTTCCTGCATTGCTGATCAGCATCACTGAACAACATGAGAAATAACCAAAATGGTGTAACAAAATGAAACTAAAATACAAACTATGGGTTCTTAATAGAAGACTTAATGCTAGACATCTGTTTGTTAAGCTATTCAAAAGTCATGCATGCCATTATTTTGTGTTTTTTTTTTTTTTTTAAATACAGTGAATTAGGATCAATAAAGGGGAATAGATAAACCAGAGATCCACCTTTCTTTGAATACCATGAACTAAATGAGATCAAGTTGATTGAAAGACTTATTGGATTTCTGGGGAAATCTGTCCCTGAGCAACAAATCTTCCTGAATGGAGACCCACCATTTATCAAACTCACAGCAAAGGGCCTTTGAACTCGTGGACAGCTGGCATAGGAACACCCTCAGCTACAGACCAGCATTTCTGCCATTTATGATTCACCTTGTATGGCAACTTACAGTGTGTCAGTGACCAATCACAAACCCAAGAAAGAAGGAACATGCCTACATGAGCATTATGATCTTGAAACCACATTAGTAATTTTCATCCACGCAGGAAACAGAAAACCAAGTAAACCCCAAAGCAGAAAGAGAAGTGTGGTGAGTGGAGGCTGCCAGTGCTTCACCCCAGCAAATAAAGGCACACATTCATGAGCAGATTGATGCACAAGTGGGCCACAGGGCTGTTTGCACATCTTGGAGACAATCAAATCTCATTTCCCAAGAGATCCCAGAGCAAAAGGAGAAACCAAAGGAGGGAGAGAAGTTTCTGAACCACTTTTGGAGCCATTACTGACTATATGAAGATTCTGAAACCATGGGGAAAATGGCTTGTAGTGAATTTGAGTTTGAACTGAAAAGGATGCAAGGAAAAATTAAGATGAGTTTAATTCATGCTCAGCTGTTTTTCACGTTTTGATACTTGGCCCTGCAGTGCCAGTCATGAGGGCTTGATGTTAACCTGTCAGGATTCAAATGGTGCATTATTTATTAGAAAATTTTCTGTTGCAGTATTGAGGAAAAAAAGTAGAAATTGAGAAAGCATTTCAGGAACTTAAGATTTTCAAACTTAGTTTAGGAAGGATTTTTGTTTTTTGGTGACAGCATGGAAGAGACCTTTACAACAGCAGTTTCAGAAGAGTTTAGGAAAACGTTCTTCTGTACCTTCAGCAGAAAACCTGCACCACCCAGCATTATGCTGCTTTGACCTTTGTTCTGATAGGACTTCTGTCTTTAGAAGAAGCCTTTAAAGAATTTTGGTAAAGCCTCTGATGACTGGTTCTTTCTCATGATGAACTGCACATAAGTAACATAATATTTATACATCCATGGATACCACCATCTGCTAAGAAATTAGAAAGCAAATGGAATTAAAACCAAATAAAAATAAAAACAAAAAGTAAAAATCCTAAGCACTAAACTAAACCATACAGAAACTAAATTTTGTTAACTATGATGCAAAGATATTATATGATCTTTACTTTAGATGTTACTATTTTTAGTAGGCATGGTGCTCATGTTCTTATGACAAACATGATTTTCTGTGCATGATTTGGGCCAAGTAGGAGCTGACAAAAATAATTCAAGAAAATCTCATGGTGATTAAACCATGGCAATTCCCCTGGAAATATCTAGTGAGACCAAGAAAAAGTGGCTATCAGTAACTGATCTCAAGCATTAAAAATTCATTTTCTCTGTGGCCCTGGGTAAATTGCTTTATCAAAAACTGATACTCTTTGGACTCAGCTTCTCTTCACTAATGTCCATATGTTTTGGCTAAAGAATAAATGATTTCTCAAGGAAAAATAATGAAAAATTTATTGGATTTTGTGAGGATTTTAAAATTAGAACACTCAAACATTTTAATTTTTTTTTTAAGAAATAGTTTTTGAGTAGTGTAGCTGAAATATACACACAAGTCAGATGACCCTATTTGGGCAATGAATCAGTCTGTTGCTATGTGCATGTTCTGTAATAACATAAAAGCTGAAACTAGTGTCAGTCAATTGCAAATCTCAAGAAAGAAGAGACATGTACCAGCTTTAAAGAAGATTTTAATAAAAATCTTGTCAGAACAATTCCTAGCTCTCCTGTATAATATTTACAGAAATCGAATTAAAGTCTACATCTGCTTAGCTTATTGTGAAAGCCACATAAAATATAATTTAAACTAACCTTTTTTTTTCATAGATGGTCAGCCACTGACAGGGAGAAACCCACTAAAGCATGATATTACCATGCTTGTTCATCCTTCTAAAGCTTTTACAGTAAACATGACACCTGCCTTCTTCAGAGCTCTTAAATTCTGTATTTAAAATTGGCCAGTGTTTCTTCAAACATTCATCTCAGTTCTCTTACTCCACTGCTCCATTCCTTCAAGAAAATTAAAGTCTGTACCTACATACTGATGTCTTAAATAACACAAACAAACAACACATAGAGCAGGGGTGAACAGAGGAAAAACAAAAATGGAAATCCTTCCTGTAAAAGTCAGTAATGTTAAAAAAGTGTCAGATTTTTAGCAGCCAATAAGCTGCATACAGCCATCAGGGCACATTTCAGAGTGCTTCTTAATTCTGTGATCTAATTTATAAGTGATCTACAAGAAATGCAATTTGGTATTTTCAAATTAAATAATCTGTCTAAATAAAAAATGTATTATTTCTCTACTGTTAAGTCAGAGAGCTTGAAATAGCATTTGCAGCCAAATTGAAAGCAAATGGTAAAATAATTTTGATTTTATCACCTTTGAAGTAATTCCTCTCATCAATGTCAGCTGACAGGAGGTGACTAGGAAAGCACATGTACTGCTACCAGGAATTTGAAACAGTGCCTGTAATTAGTGTGGGAAAATGGTATCATAGCAGATACATCCTTGGAGGAATGTGAAGGAAATGTGGGTGGGTTTTCTGGTTTAGTCATACTCTTAGACAGAGTATTCAGGAGTTCATAAAGGTAACGTTTAAGTGCAAATTAAAGTGTGGTAGTTAAATCTCATAAAACTTTTATTGAATTTATGTAAAATTGTCAAATTGGAAAACCTACACATTTAATGATGAGGTTCACAAAGTCAGTATTTCTGGGCTGAAATAATGTCCAGTTTCACCAGGACACTAGTGACACTAGTTGTTTCTAGTCACAAGTTAATATTTTATGAGTAGTTTCAAGCTTCATGGGAAAAGTAGATTGGTGAGGTTTTTTTTGTTTGTTTGTTTGTTTTTCAGTTTTTTGTATTTTTATTTATTTTAGTTTACTTATGCACATTCAGAAACATTATTGAACACAGTACTGTAATGCTTAGTTGAAGGTGACTGGAATTTTTTTTCTTGTTTTAAAACAAGTTTGAATCAATGGACTTTAAAAAGTACCTCAAATTTCAAGAAAAACTCTTCTTTTGAAGCAGTTTCAAATTATTTGAAACAGAAAAGGAAGACAACTGGGTTAGCAGGATAATCTGGACCTTTTAAAAGATACAATATAAACATATTTATCTGAGTGCAAGGGATTCAAGTCTTTGTGCATTTTGTTGACCTTGTACACAGATGTATTTGATAGAAGGCATTGTTCTTCTGTGTTTATAATTTTGTCATTTGTTTCAGTCAGTGCTGCTTAGATACAAATATCTTGTTTACAGTATCTGTAATGGTATCTATTTAAAACAGAGAGTTATTTGTTTATACGTCCATTGCTATCACTATTGAGTGATTGCATCACTATGTTGCAGTTTGGCTCTACTTTCAGTAATTCAAGTTCTCCTACGTATAACTAATTGCTCATCATGATAATCCTGTGGATTTCAGTGGTTCCACTAGATTTAAAATAGATTTAAAATCTTCGTTAACTCTGAATCTCAGTACCTACAGGTATATTGAAATGAACCAGTCAAAGCTGAAAAATGCTTTCACTGAAAAGTTCTTGACTGTGGACAAAAATCTCCTCTTTCATTTAAGAATGCTTTCATCTAACCCCTACCTTTTTGTTTCTGTGTTTCTCTGACCTGAGTATGCATTAAAATGCAGTAAGAAAGTTTTTGGAACACAAATCTATTTTGATAAAATTACAAATAATATCTTGTATATTCTGTGTATCAGAAAGTGGATCATCCCAACTCAAAGAGGCTGCTTCAGGGCCTGACAGAATTACTTTAACTGACTTCAGTGAAACTTGTATCAGTACATTAAAAAATTGTAATTCATTTCATCATAGGAATGAAATGGAGTGCCCAAACACTATACAATTGTTACAGAACTCTTTGTCTGCAATGCAGAGTGTAAATGACCAAAATATTCCAGTTGTGAGACAGAGAATGTTTGATAGAAGAGCATTTGATCACAGAAAGAAGGATTTTGAAGGTAGAGTTTGAGTTTAGAATAGCCAATGTTGATCAGAAAAGGTTGTACCTAGCACTAATTCTTGGGCTCTTGGTGATGTTGGCAAGGCATTCAAGGTTCTCTTTGTGTCAAAATCTCACACTTTATCATCATAATTGCTAATCTTGATGTACTCAAAAAATGGAGAATGTGACTTTTAAAGAGCTGTGGTTCCTGCAGACCTGGGTCAGAGCAAGTCAAGGAAAAAGGGAGCTTGTATAGCTAAAGTGGTCTGTGAATCTGTAAAATGCTTGTGTATCTGGTTTAAAATACATGAATGTTACTAAAGCTTTGCTGAAACTGACACTTTCATTACAACATTCTTTAGCAGTTTTGAGTAATTCCATTTTTAGTAAGAATAATTACTTCTGTTGTTTTATTTATGAAGAAAAAAAGAGAAATTAATAACTGAGCTCACTAACTGATCCTTAAGGTATTAGTGCTTTGACACATATGGGAAGCAAATGTAAATATAATGAAATCTGGTATTTTTCTATTATTTGTTGCTCATTGAATTGAAACTGGGAAAAACTGGTAATAAAAAATTGGAGGAACTTGTGACAGTTCCATAGATGAATTTCACTTGGGGAATTCGTTCAAAAATGTGCCTTAGAGTACAATTTTGGAAAGGGCCCATAAATTAGCTGAGGTGAAAAATTAAAAAATAAGAAAAGGAAAGAAGCTAGGCTCCATTACCCAGTACTTTAGCAGATTTATTGGGAAGTCACCCTTTCAGCTAGTGTTTTTATAACTTAAATGAATTACAAGTAAACATCATATTTGTATGTGATTTTTCATGAAAGCAATGTTTCAAAGTGATTAATTATTTATTCCACACTCTGTGCTATACAGGCTATCCATCCAGCTGTTAAAAGTAATGAGAACAAGAAAAACACCTTGTGGGCTTTAGCGGGAGTAACTTTCAAACAATATAAAAGGAGGGGATTTACCTACAAAACTGATGAAACTTACGTCAATGAATGAGAGGCTCTTCTGAAATTCAGCAGCCCTTCCTGCTTGCCTCCTGACTCAGTGCTTCAACAGAGTGGTTTGTGCTTATGTACTGGCTGAACCACTATTTATGGTTATGTACTGGTTTAATTGGTCTCTCCCTCTCTTGTTAGAATAATAAAAACTATCAACACATGGGCAGGAAAAAAAAGCAAAAGGCACATATTTCTCTCTAGAATTAATTCTTTCCTTTTCCTTTTCCTTTTCCTTTTCCTTTTCCTTTTCCTTTTCCTTTTCCTTTTCCTTTTCCTTTTCCTTTTCCTTTTCCTTTTCCTTTTCCTTTTCCTTTTCCTTTTCCTTTTCCTTTTCCTTTTCCTTTTCCTTTTCCCTTTCCCTTTCCCTTTCCCTTCCCTTCCCTTCCCTTCCCTTCCCTTCCCTTCCCTTCCCTTCCCTTCCCTTCCCTTTTTTCTTCTCTTGTTTTTTACAGACTGGCTTTGTGCTTTTATTCCAAGAAATATAAACTAGCACAAAGGATTCTGTTACTATTTATAATAGCAGAAATAATTACTAAATGGTCGGTTGTTTAAAATTCTTATGTGCATAAGAATTATTATAGATTAATTAAATAATTTAAAATAAAATTCTCTCATTAAATTTACACCAAAATTTCACTGGCTTCCCAGTGAAACTATTATTTCTACTTTTGTTTTGCCCTTCCCCACCGCTCCCTCTTGCAGTTTAGGGAGTGGGAGCCAGGCGGGCTCCCGGGGCATCAGCACCATGGACAGCGGCCGCGGGGACGGGCTGATCCCCTTCCATGGGAATGCCTAAAGCCTCCCGAGGGTCTGGGTATGACTGCCTGAAACACCTCTTAGCCTGCAGCACAGCCTCTCCGGGGTGTCACAGATCAGTCTCAATCACCCAAATAACCCGTGTGTTATAGGGAGCAGGGAGGGAGAGATTATGTTGTGTGAAGGTCTCGTAAGTTCCGAGACCTTAGAAAACGCTGCAATGAAAAATGGAATAAATCATGCTTTGCCAGCTAAATAAACTACTTTGACACTGTTAACTCTTTGATGTAAGGACTATATTTTTATTTTATTTTTTGATTTTTTGTTTTGGATGTTTTGTGGGGTTTGTTTGTTTGTTTTTAATAATGTCAAACACAATGCAGATACCCTGAAAACACAGTAAGGGACCCATCTTTGAAAATAATGGTCAAAGTGATATTAATTATGATGCCCCTGCTTGTTAGGTAGCAGTCATTAAATTACTATGGACTAAATACATTCTAGTGAAATATACACCTTTCGGTGGAGAAAATGGACAGTGGGCAGTCTCACTGGGCAGTGGGACTCCCTCACAACAGATATGTGAAAGCATATGGGGTATATGACATCACATTTGTTTAAAAAGCCTCCCAAAACCCACCAAATCCTGTCAAAGATCTTAATTTCTCTCTATTCTAATCTAAGACAAGAATGACTTAGAGAATTATTTAGAGAAGGACTTAGAGAATAATTGAATTATCCATTGAGTTAAAAGCCTGTATCAAACTCAGCCACTGTGGTGGCTGTAGATAGTGTCTGTGGTTCAGCTGTACCAATCTTAACAATAAATATGGAAACTTCTTACCTAACTTCAGAGACATCTTCATGTGACTTATTTATTCCAGATTCCCTTCATGGCCAGTAAAGTGTGTGCTCACTTGTAGAGAAAGATGCAGGTCACCTGAATCTTTCAAGACATTTTCTAAGGACAAGGCAAACTGTGGTCTTATTTTTTTCTAGTGGCTAAAGGGATCACTGGGGGAACTGCTTCAGAAATAGACTTACACACTGCAGGTTCCTGTTTTAATCCAGACAAAGCCCTCAAACGCTGACACTGAGCAGTGTGCAAACAACTGGGCAAGCATCAAAGAATCTCTTTTGGGGGATTAAATATCCAGGGGTGGGGAGGCTGCTGGGAAGCTCCACACAACTCGTCATTTGCCTGGAGGATATGCCATCAGATGATAGATAGCACTTGACTTGTTAAAATACTTCCAGTCTTACTGAAATACAACCAAATGACAAAAGTCTGCAGATTAAACTTCCTCTGCATGAATTTTATATCTCAAATATAAGCCTCTGCCAAGAGTATTACAAATGAGACCACAACTGATTTAGCTTTGCATTCTCCTCTCTCGGATGCTGGTTATATTTCTTCAGTTTATTCCACTTTTCAACATCCCTTCCATTAAACACTTCAACAAAAAAAGTGAAATTACTCAAAGAGATGCTGAAAGCTGAAAATATGTTTTAATTCAAATGCCTCTTTTTTTCCTTTTAGGTACATAATATTGATACAGAGTGAATATAATATTGAAATAGAGTGAAATGTGGAGGCAAAGTTTACATTAGAGGATCAAGTGATTAAAAGAAAAGTATATAAAACTCCCTCTTTTGTACTCAGGGCCTGCTTTGAATGAAACCTCTTCTTCCTATCAGTACAATGAAAATCAAATGCAGAAGAAATTAATGCTGTATTGTCCTCTTGAGCCTGCAGATAGCTGAAGCAACAGTTCCACTTCAGAAAATAGGAGGAATGCTCTAAACTTATCCAATGAGGTGGATGACTGATAAAGACTGGTGGTAAAGGCTGAAATTGTGCTGCCCAATTTTAGGCATCTCATAGATCTACTTGAGCCAAAAGTTGGGTTTTTCCCTAGACTACACAGGCAAGGAAGAGGGATCTTTTCTTCTGGACATGGACTGGAGTATGTACTGAGATCTCTCTGTCTCCCTCACTTTGCTGGGAAATTTTGTATTATTAAGCTCTTTCTATAGGCACTTTCACTTACTGCCATAGTTATATGGTATGATATCCTTTTCAGCCTTTCTCTGTGCCTCTCCATCAACATTAGTGAATGAGAAATTATCCCAATGGATTAATGTGAGATGTTTATCCAAGAGTTCAAAGCCATTCTCTCAACTCCCTGTATGCCAGAAGGGAAGCCATGCAGTTGCTACAGCTTTCAGCTTTTCTTCTCATTTATAGTGCCCAACTGGTAGATAATTTAGTTATATCTATGGTAAGCATGAAACTGGAAAACTGTGGATAATAACATAGAGTACAAGGAACATTGATTTTTAAAATTTATTTCCCTTTTTTTTTTTTTCAAAATGAAGAAGCCAACTGTTCCAGTTATCTATTGACAAATCAAACATTTCATACTAGAAAGTATTACTTCTTCATTATAAGGAATTTGTTGTGGCATATCCAGTCTCCCAGAGCACCTCCACAATCCTTGCAACAGAGTTTGGACTCACCTGGGAGCATATTGGATCAGGTCCTCTCCTCTCCTCTCCTCTCCTCTCCTCTCCTCTCCTCTCCTCTCCTCTCATTTCAGAGTATGGCATAGCTGTAATAATGGCAAATAAGAAAAACCAATGGACATACTTTGGTTCTCTGTTTCTATACTGCTTCAGGGGAAATAGTTTGTGACAATCTTATTCTGTGTCTAGACTGCATTGCACTCGTCAGTAGCCTGCCCATGCTGAGAGGCCATTCCCCCTTCTGCCTTGTTCCTCACTCCATTTATTGCTAGTTCACTTGCATAGGGAGAAGAGTCAAAGATTACAGAAATATTATTTTGTGTGTCATGGCTTGTACCACTAGAAGCTGATTAGATGAAGTAAAATGGTATTGTACTGCCCTATACCAGTATGCTGGATCAGTGACAGATATATTAAGGAAAATAAAATTCAACTGCTTATGTTTTTCCTAACTACTTCTCACAGCACACTTTCCTGTTCAGTTATCCTTTACAATTTAATGCCACAAATTATTTGCAGACTAACATGTTACCACTCAGGGAACTGGATATTTATATTTGTTTAAGCCTGTGGGACTCACACACCATGAACCTGCCATTCCTTTGTGTCAGGGCAGATGCACTTTGCCATGGTGGGCACAGAAAAGGGAAGAAATCCCTCCTCACACAGGCATGCTTCCACTTTGGTTCTGGCTTTGCTCCCATGTGCTGTTAGGCTAGAGAAAAAACAGACATAACATGGATCATTAGTGTCAGATGTGAACAAATCCCTTACCCATTTTCTCAGTCAGTAGTGAACAGCAGCCACTGCCCCCAGCATCCAACCTGTGGTGCTTGGAGGTGACACCAAACCCTGAGTGCTGCCTGAGCAGGCACATGGGGCAGTCCAGCACACACCCTCACAGCTCAAGAGGATCCTCAGTAAAGTCTATTGCAAACAAATTTGGGTTTTCAGGAATAAAGTGGCAATAAAATTGTAAACAATATTTCTTAAAAGGTCAAAGAAGTGGGAGTTTTTTGTAATGGGAATGATTTTTTATACTTTTTGTAACTTTCTGTGTGGTTAATGGTAACTACAATAAAAATACAGCTTTCCTTTTTTAAAATTTACTTTTAAATTTATTTTTTATACCAAAGACAAACATAATCTTAGCATTTTCAGATTCAAATAAAGCTAGACAGTGGTACTGAACCACTGAAGTATGACCCCATGGGGAAAGAAGAGAAATGGGTCCAACCATGAGCACAACAATTTTTGGAAAAGAAAAAGACTTTTGGAAAGGAAAATCACTGTCAACAAGTAAATTACTTTGTAAGGATCAGACACTGATTTCAGTTCTCTGTCCCTCTCCCCACAGTTTTTCCCTTTTTTCATCAAAAAGGGCTACATGGACAGTGTACCTTGTTAAATGATCTGAGAAAGGCAGAAAAGGGAAAGGACAAGATCATTTCACTTGTATAGATGAGCAGACAGAAAAACAATAACAAGGCAATCAATTGAGCAAACAGAGGCTGTGGCAGTAACACAAATGATTGTCATTCTCAAAATCTGAGGCACAAAAATTTTGTAAGGGAGATATTAATCATGACATAATTGCTTCCAACACATTAGTGGAACTTTGTTGATGTGCATTTCCTGAAGTTTGGGTTCTTTGTAGTGGTGGTGAAAATATGAAAATAAGGTATGGAGTTGAAAATCTATTTCTGTTCAAGCTATGCACACAGCCTGGGAAATGCAAACTTTCCTGCAGCATGTGAAGATATCAGGACCAAGTACCCAATACATAAGAAAGCATATAAAAATTATAATGCATTCTTATTTGTAAAGGGGTATTTACAAGAAGACACTCCAACATGTCATTTAGACAGTATTCTATTTTGATTTAGCCTTTAGCTTCTGAATTGGAAGACATTGCTCTTAACAACAACAAAAACAACGACAGAATCTGCACATGTACCTCTTAGATTTTTTTTTCAGTGGATATTTAATACACAGATCTGGTGAAATTAAAATCAGCTGATCACCTAATTCCTTGAGTGCAATCTGGAAATTGTACTGAATAAGGAATCTTCAAAAGTGCCTTTTGAGATTGAGTTTCTGGCATCCATAGGTTTAAAAATTCATGAAATCATAGAATGGTTTAGGTTGGAAGAGACCATATAGATCCTATAGAGACTATATTGTTCCAACCCTTCTGCCCTGGGCAGGGACACCTTTCACTAGACCAAGTTGCTCAATGCCCCATCCAACTTCACTCTGAACACTTCCAGGGTTGGGGCATCCACAACTTCTCTGGGCAACCTGTTCCAGTGCCTCACCACCCTCTGAGTAAAGAATTTCCTCCTAACATCTAATATACACCTCTCTTCGACTATGATCCACCTCCTCTGGGTAATGACATGTTTAAAAAGAATGAACTAATGAGAAATATTGTAGTGTAGATTTTAGAGCAGTTTTGACAAGAAAGGATAGCAAGTGCAGCTGAAAGCTTGTTTTGCATTTAAAAAATCATGTTGGACTCTTGAGCTTTTTAGCATCTTCTCCTTTCTAAAGGCATTTTATTCTGAAAAGCTGAGCACACTCCCATTAGCAATATGCTCAGTCAAGAGCATCTGGGGAAATATATTTTTTGTATTAAAAAACCTACATAAATATTCCCACATTTGCTGTGTGGGATAACACAGCAGCTGTATTGTAAAACCTCATGCTTTGCAGAACACAGTCCATCAGAAGAGATGTGTTTTGGCTCATCTGAGAGAGAGATGCCTATAAATCACCAGGTGGTAATAGGAATTGTCAGGAAAAGCTCTGCTCAGCAGCACAGGAATGAAGGCACAGAGGAGAGTTTGGTGGGAGGGAATTTTCCGTGCCCACCCGTCACTCCTTCCCTGTGTTTCTATAACCATATGCTCCCAATTTTAATTTCCTGTCCCAGGCAGGACAACTTCCCTCTGTCTTCATTTAATCTGCCTTAGATGCCTTTGCCTCATTTAACCCCCCTTTGTCTCAAACAGAAGAGGTCGCCATCTCTTTCACACCACCCACTTCCCTAAGCAGGCTGCTGAGATGTTTTATTTACTGGCACTCCATTTGAGGGCTGCCCATCTATTTAATAGGTGTGATCTCATATCTGCAAAAATCCTTGCTGCTTTTCTGTCAGGGGCATGCAATGCTCATCATGGGTGAGAATTAATGTCTCAGGGTTGTAAAACGAATCCCTAATGAAGGTTCAGACCTTGGAGATTGTGAGAAGCACAAGTGGATAGTGTGTGACACTGGACCTGATTGTGTATCTGTTTTATATTAATGGAGGTGGGAAGCTGCTGGGAAACTTGTGATACATTTCCCAGCTCAGCAAATGTAGGTACCTTCCAAACTCCACTAGGATAATTCAGCTACTTTGACAATTACCAAAATTACTGGAAAATTAAGTATTCTTCTAGATATCTTCAGCTTTTATTTGGCATAAAAAGGCAAAGTTTTTTTAAAAGATTTTTTTCCCTTCAGGTAGAAGCTTAGAATTACAGAATTATTTGGGTTGGAAGGGACTGTAAAGATTATCTAGTTTCAAGCCCTCTGCCATGGGCAGTGATACCTTTCACTAAAACAGATTGCTCTAAGCTCCATCCAACCTGGCCTTGTTTATCTAAGCAGTTCAATGGCATTGCCTTGCAGAATGTTTCATTTGCTAGTTTCTTAGAACAGTTCATTTCTGAAAAAAAAAAATACTCTGATGTCCAGTCTGTCTGGCATTCTATCCATGACAAAAAGCCAAATTTCAGCCTAAGAATCCTGATGTTGTAGTGTTTTTAAGATAGAGCATTGAGGTTTGGCGTACTAGAAGTACCAGTCTCCTGCAGTAACAGTACCAGGATACATTTTATGTGTGCTTTGAGGTACTGAAGTTTAATTAAAACAGAGAAGGGGTGAAAGGATTGTACTGTCATAATTACTTTCATTTCTGTCCATTTTATGTAACAATATTTTTATGTTTCAGGCATACCTTTGGGAAGTTACGCAATAGTTGTGAAATACTGTATTTCCATGCAACCTCTGAGATTATTCCTTTGGATTTGCCACAAACACTTGCAGGTAGGGCCTGCATGGTACAGCAATGAGGTACTAGAAAGTGCCTCATTGCTGCACCAAGTGTGTGAAGTATGTAAATGCAACAGGATATGGTATCATGGACCCTTTCATCCTGCTTCTTGCTTGCCTTCTGGACCCAAAGGAGATTTGTGTGAGTCTGATGAGTTGCAGTGGGTTTTGTATGCTCTATTATTTGGAAGTGGCATTGCAGGATGATGTCTGCAGAGATCATCTGTGCATCAGCAATGTTGAACCTGGGGTCTAGGTGGATTCCTTGCTCTGGAACACAAAGCAAAGTTGAATCTGCCCGCATCTCAAACTCCTCTAGGAGTAGAAAAAGAAAGAAGCACTTAAAAGGTGGTGTGATTCCAGAGCTTTCAAGTGAGAAGAGCCACTTGAGACTCGTAAAGATTACAGCCAAGAGTATGATATCTGCTGGAGTGTGAAAAGCCCAGAATTAGAGAAGATAATTACTCAGCAAGCAGCAGCCACAGCTAAGGGAAGGTTCCTGCAGTGCCTCACAGTGATGACCCCCAACAGAGCCAGTGGGAGAACAAAACTTTTGCCTGCTCTCCTCCACATCTGGTGGAAACAAGGCTTCCTCTCCCCAGGTGGGTGAAATGGGCAAGGATGGGAAGTTCACTCCTTAGTTCTCTTACCAGACATCAGAGATACATTGATATGGCTTCTGTCCCTTGGATCATTCAAGAAGAGCAAAAAGAAGAAAAATATTATTTTCACTTCTTCCTCAGGCCTGTTATTTAGAAGTAGACTGTGAAAAATAGCACCAGGTTTTTAAGGTCTTTAGCCCATCTGGTCTTGGGATAACAAGATTATAGAGACATGCTGTATTGTATCTTTCTTCAGGGAAAAAACAGAGAAGACTCTTGGAAAGATCAAGATTGCCATATATAAAGATTGCAGGGTTTTTCTCATAGGCAACTCTTGTTGGAATTTTACTATGGTCATTTTAAAATAGGAAATGTACAAAAATTTGGTGACCTCTTTTGTATAGCGTTATGAAGCTTAGAACATGGTTGGCATTCTGGGTAGTGCACACAACCAAGTTAGTGAAGGGAAGATAATCTACACTAGATTGCAATCACCTTTCTATTAATCTGCATTGAAGATAACAGAAATGTCTGGTGAGTCTGATGACTTCAACAGGTCAACCCCCCAAGGTTATCACCACAATTCTTTTGTTTACTCAGTGTTAGGCACTGGGCAGGGGTCAGGGCAGCAAGATCCACTAGAAGCACAACCAGACTGTCCACACTTCAAAGTTTACAATCTGAAGGGGTCACCCCCTTCCTCAGACCTGTATTTCCTTCTCTAGTCCTCATTGTATTAAACGTGCTTCCAAGCTTGAAGGCACCAATATCTTATGGAGCTGCAGCCCAGCTATTCTCAAGAATCCTGCAGGCTGCTGCAGGTCTGGGCCTGCTCAGGTGTCCACTTCAGGGAATGGGTGTACTCTGGAATGCCCACAATAGGAATGAAGTCTTTTTATGAGGAATATTTTTCTCTAGCACATGAAGCAAAATCTTAGTTTGGTAATTAATATTTGTGCAAACACAGCACAGAAAATTGATCAGCTTCCTCCCAGTTCTGGGCAGAAACCTTCAGCACTGTTCGCAGCTACTGCAGTTGTAGGGAAGGTGCCCAGACTTCTTGGTTGTTGTGCACAAGTGCCTCTAGATTTACTCATTTCAAACCTAGCTTTTTGCTGCCTCCATGAGTAATGGTTTTGGATGTCACCAAATATATTCTATATTCACAGGTGGAAAAGGAAAAAGGACAGAACAACACTGTTTGTTTTGTCCCCTGCCTCCAAACCTTATCTGAGAAAACAACTATTTACAGCAAAATAAGCTTCTAAAAAACCAAGGGACAATATGGAAAAGGTTTTTTCTTCCAAATTCACAATTCTGTCCTGATGTTGGCAGAAAGTACAGACATGTTGTAAGCATTGTGTGGCTGCTATGGATAAGCTGAGGCTCTTAGTTTAAATCTTCACTGACCTCAGAGCAAAACTATATCCAGACCTGGCTATTAAAGATGGGCACTTGCTTCTAGTTCAGGTTAGACATTCATGCTTTCTAATAATCAAGGACTTTGTGCATACCTCAGGAGATCTCTGAAGGCATGGATACCACATTCAGGAGGAGAGGATTTGCTATTAGCTATTCTACTGCTATTACTCACTAACACGTGCTGCTTCATTTGTAGATGAGCAACAGCTTAATCTCAGTTTCACCTAGGGATAAGCTGCCTCTCAATTATCTTGTGGTAAGCACAAAGAGTTACCACAACATAGCTGACATGTTACAGATCAATGTATTACTTTATGCAGTACTATCTTATTCTTGTGCTCCTAACCAAAATTATGTTCCTGCCATGTGTCATGTGTGGCTTCCCCTCTCCCTGACAAGGGACTTCACCTTCAGCAAGACACCATTATTAAATGACATATTCTAAGAATATATATTTTGTTTTGTAATAATGAGCTTTTCTTGGTGTGTGTTTACATGGTGCATCTCCCTCTGCAGTTGAAATGATTTATACATTGCATAGAAAGGGGGGATTGGATCTGTTCTTTCTGTGGCAGAGCCAGCATCAGATCAGAACTGATGCTGCTACTTGTGCTAGGCTTAAGTGAACAAATACAGATGTTCCATTCCTGATGCTGCCAGTTAGAGACGTTCTACAAGTTGAAAACTCATAGAAGTACCAAAAGAAAAAAAAATAGTGGGAATCTAAATGCAGACATTGGTCAGTCAGAAGACATTAGATATTGGAAAAAAAAAATCTTAGCTGCAGCCCCTTTGTCACCAAATGATGAATGAAATTCTTTCAGATTTCAAAGTAAAAAAAAAATTGGAAAGTATAAAAGGGAAGATTTTCAGAGCAGCATGAAGTTGCTGCTTATCCTGTTTGTTTTAGGAGAAAATATAAATCTATATATAAATACCTTATAGGAAGTTATAAACAGTAGCCTAACAATAAAACATGAAGTAATTTGCAGCAACAAAGTAGAAGAAAAAATGTAGTGAACTAATCATTTAAGGAGAAAATAGAATTTTAACATAAGACTATGTAAAGCATATTTCTGTATGATGTGTGTTTAATGTAGTTATGGAGACATTATCTCTTTTAATATCTGAGAATAAACTGTTAGCTCATGAAGAACAGCAAAAAATTCCAAAAGAACTTAAAGCCTATGTCTCTCATTCTTTGCATTATGTATTCCTTTGAGGCAGACCAGGAAATAAGAGATCTGTCTCAGAGCAGAAATTTAAAGATAAAAAGAGCATTAAACAGTGAAACCCTTAGGAGAGATAGAGCTTCACGCAAAGGAGACTGGGGAGTGGTTGCAAGTATTTTTGAGGAATGAGTGATGCTGAACTTGGAAACATGAAGCTAATCCATCTGGAAATAAAAAAATACACATTTATGAAATGAGAAGGAAAAATCTCTGGATCAGTAGTGCTAAAAGCAGAGAGGATGTGGATGCATTTGCAATGCAATATCACTTAGGAAGAAAAGGCTGGTAGAGCGCGCAGCTGGGCGGAGGGGAGAGGGGGGACGTGAGGGCACAGATCAGCTGCTAAGAAGCAACAGCAGCGTTCTTTGCACATGACCCTGCTGCTCCAGGCCTTGCTGGTTACACATGGCTAGAATGACTCCATAGGTAAGTGGGGCTGATTTGTTGTAAATGTTTTAAAATACGAAAAATAATTCACTTTAACTAAAGACAGAACTCAACAGAAGTATCAGCTAGCAATTAATTGACAGGTGAAATCAGCAAAGGAAAAAGCTGATTATTATTTTGTATTAACCAATCAAATATTTTTCTAGTGATGAGCACAAAAAATATTCTGGTAATGTGATGTTTTTGAAGAGAGAAAAGTAAACAAATCCCTGTGTAGGACATGGAAAAAGGGAAAACAAAGCAATAAAAAAGAAACTGTACTGCTAAAGCAGTTGTTTAAAGCTCTGCTTAAAAAGACTCTCTGTGTGAAAGGTATTGAATGCTCAGGCTTTAAAAGCTAAAGAAACAGTCTTTAGGGTGCAAAACTTATTTCTGGGCTAAACAGGTGAATGAGGACACAAGCATCATAAAGTCACCCCAGGATATTGTCCTTGAATTCTTTGACAGATACATCTTTGAATCTCTTCCTTATAGCTAATTTAAACCTACCCACTCTAAGTTTAAAGCCAATACCCGTTTCCCTGTATAAAGTACCTCTCCAGATTTCTTGTAAACCCCTTTAGGGGGGAAAGCTAACACACTTTTGTCAGAATAGCTTAATGGCATGTTCTATTTTCATAGTATTTCAGAGTTGCATTTGTGGTCAGACAATGAAATATAGCCCCCAGGAAACGGCTTTGTCTCCTCTATTTTGGAAAGGTCGTGTGCACCTCCTGGGGACAGTGGCAGTGGGACGAGGGGAGCGAGCAGGGCTGCCCCACCAGCAAAGGACAGGGGCAGCTTTTCTTTTCATTTCGAGGGATGCTCTTAGAGAAAAAGAAGTCGGAGGGTTCCACCTGCCGGCCAGACGATCGAGCCACTTGCTTCTGAAAAGGGGAAGGTTTCCTTCTGCGATTCTGTGCGCTTGTCCGTGCGAGGCAGAGGGAGACCAGCAGCACAGCTCTGACTGCTTCCCTGCCCATACCCACCGGCAAGCACAGCTGCATGCAAAGGGGGTTTCATTGCTGAAATGTTTTCTCTTGCAATGATTTTCTCTTGAGGTTAAATAGATTAGTATCAGAGGTTCCCAAATTTCCTAATTAGCTACAAACAAGCAATCAGCTCAGGTTTATTTACATGCAAACCCCACTGTCCTGTCTGTTCTGCTGGGGGTTGCTGAAATAAATAATATAGCTCTTAAGAATTCATCTTCCTTGTGACTAATAGGGGCTGAGAGTTGCAGGTCATGATGCTCATTACCTAATAGGAGGATTTTTTCTGGTGAGTCAGAGCTAACCTGATGCCCTAGAATGGAGAAATGAGACAGTGTTTATTAGTCAAGTGTCACAAACCCTGAAAACTTGTCACTTTTAGAAGCTGAAATTTGAAGCACAGGTAATCAATCACTGATTTTCTGTCACCTTTCAAGCACTATCCAAAGTACCAATACAGCAGGTTGAATTTTCTGCAGATCCCGCCTGACTTGATTCATGACCTTGTCAATTGACACATTTTGGAAATCCAAGGAGCAACATTTTGCATCTTTATGATTTTTATTTCAAGTTGTCTTTAGACAGCCTGGGGCAGGTGCTGTTTTGAGTTCCTTCGAGCCCTACTGCAACAGTGGCAAAACCACCTTCAGGAATTTGCCACCATGCTGGGTTTCTGGAAGAAAGAGGAGGTGAGGACTTACCTATCAAAAACTCAATATACATATTATATGGACATAATATATGTAACATGTAATATTGCAGTTAGTAACATTATTTCCACTGAATTTGCACCTATTTTTTGTCTCCTGTGGGATATTGAATAGGATGTAAGGTAGAATACATATAAAAACTCTGTACAGCCTGCTAGATAGCAATTGATTTCCTTTTTCTCTCTAAAATGTACATTCTTACAGTACATCCTGCAGCAGAGAAAACCAGTAACACCAATTATTGAGCATGTTTTGAAAAAAATCTAGTGCATGCTGGGAATATATAAAATCAGAGACAGACAGTAAAAGAAAAAAAGAAAAACCACGAATGTAGACAGTTGAGTCTTCTGCTTCTATAATTCCATAACAGTACCAGAATAAAAACAACAGAAATGTGTGGAATGCAAATCTCCTGAAGTCAAGGATGTTTGCAGTTAGAGTGTGTAAACAGTATCTAATTTTGTGGGGGAACTGATTAGAAGTACCACTCGTCCTTGAAAGAGCCACATAACATATTTAAAAATCAATCTGTAGCTGAATAAATGTACAGTTGAAAAGGCTTAACAAATCCCCAGGATTAAATGGACTCTTGTTGCAGGTTAACCATGATGTAAAGGTAGCATTTGTCTTCTCTCATTACCCTCCTGGGACTCACTTTCCCTCCTGCTATATGTTAATCACCTATTTGATGGGAGAGAGAGATACCACCTTGTGGAACTGGTTAAGCATTCCCTCTTGATTTTAAATTATTGTCATAGAAAAATATTGCCCTTCTGTAGTATGTAAAGATAGAGACAGACATCTCTCTCAGATATTTCCTCTGTGTAGGCCTGTTGAGATGTGACTGACAAGCGTGCTCCTTAGTGACCAAATGGCAACTCAGTGTGTGAAGGAAGGACCAGTCCAGAATGGAGATCTGGACCTTGTAGCTGGTGAGAATTTGAAAGCTGGCTTCTTACTTTCCTACTTGTGCAGGAACAATTCACCAAATGTGAGAAGTCAGATTCTGCTTTTGTCTTTGCAGTCACAAAAAAATATGAACCTCAAGATTATAATGAGTGCAGAATGAAGAACTTCTCATGTGCTGTACTTACTGGTCAGATATGAAGCTTTGAATTAATTTTAAGGTAATCTTGGCTTTAAACCAGTAGGACCACACTAATCTGTTTTAGGGTGCTGCATGGCCATGTATATATACTGTCTGCATTCCAAAGAGAAGGCATATGACACATAACATTAATCACTATTTTTGACATGCTGTTGCACTGTAAGATCATGTCAGGAGGATGTAACTAATTACATTGGCTGCTGCTTTCTATAACACAAAATTAATTGTGGTGCAGCTGACAGATAGACCAGATCCAAACATCCTCCAACATGCTCTTTAAAGTGGAATAATCAAATCCCATTTACTAGTCAGATACATAGAAATAACAATGGCTGCTTAGATGCTGTCATCAAAATTTATTAACTCATTCATCTTGCTTACATTTTTTTAGTACAAATAAACATGCAGCGATTTTTCTTTTTCAAACACCTGGAGTAGTTTTGCAATCATCAGGAAAGGCTTAGTCACCACTCCTGTGAGCTGAAAGAAAAGAATATGAGAAGAACAACAGAGCAAAATATATATATAAATCTATATATAAAATTTTGCATGCTGCCCAGATCTTGTGCTTGGCTTTAGTTTGGATTTTTTTGTTTGGTTTTTTTTTGTTTTTTTTTTTTTTTTTTTTGTTTTTTTTTTTTTTTGTTGCTGTTTTGGTTTTTTTTTAGTTTTGGAGGAAGAGTATGGCAGTATGTGCAATAAAGCTAAAGAAAACAGAATACCAGCTTTGTTTGGTGAATGAATGCCTGAAGGTGCAGCAAAATGAAACATGAGGCGGCAGCAGCTGCCCCTCCCAGGCGCTGCTGCTTCGCTAGAGGGAGATAGAGCAGCAGCTTAGAGTTTTGTTTCATCTCTTTTTAGCCCTTGGAAAGTTTTTTTCTGTGAGAAGGCTTCTTGTAAATTTGCCTTCTAAATCCTTCCCTTCTCTTTCCCGAGTGCCCATGGCTGATAAAAGAGACCCAGCAGAGGCTCCCGCAGAAATGTTTGAGATTCAAAATATACAAAGTGCAGTGCCACTACATATAGTATATGGATCTTTGTAATATGCTGGCATCGGGCCATATTCTAGGATAATTTCTCCCTTATTCCTGCTAGGGAATGGATGACTGGGCATTTGTACTGTGCTTGTGAAAGGAGAAAGTTTCTCTTCAGGCCAGGCAGGGGGCTGGCATCTGCAGTTTGCCTTTCTTTGTGTTGTTTTGCCAATGCCATCAATCTACATCCCCCCTTGAAAATAGTGAAAGGCAATCTGAGAATAGTGGAGTTGCTACCTTAAATCAAAATAAACCCTCAATGACAGATCAGGCTTGCAGCACAGACCCCACTTGTTCCAGCCCCAGGGTGGCAATAACCTCTTTGCCCTGGCCAAAGTGGCTGGGGCAAAGGAGGGCACATGGATTTGTGGAAAGGGGGTCCTGGTTTCTGAACAAAACCCCTGTTCAGGGCGTGAACTCATGGACATGTCCAGCACAGATGGCCAAGGCAAGGCACAGAATATGCTGAGCAAAGACTATGCTGAATAGGAAGAAACCCACAAGGATCATTAAATCCAACCCTTGGCCCTGTGCTGGACACTCTGAGAGTCCCATCATGAGCCAGAGAGCATGTTCCAAATTTTGAACTCTGTCAGGCTTGGTGCTGTGACTACTTCCCTGGGAAGGATGTTCCAGTGCCCAACATGCTCTGCATGAGGAACATTTTCCTGGTATCCAGCTTCTCCTGACACAACTTCATGTCATTCCCTTGGGTCTTGTCATTGGTCACCACAGAGGAGAGGTCAGTGCCTGTCCCTCTCTTCCCCTTGTGAGGAAGCTGTAGCTGCAATGAGGTCTACCCTCAGTCTCCTCATCTCCAGGCAGAACAAGCCCAATGACCTCAGGAGCTACAATATGGCTTCCTTCAAGGGCCTTCATTGTCTTTGTGTGCATCCTTTGGGTGCTCTCTAACAGCTTTATATCTTTCCTGAACTGTGGCACCCAAAACTGCCCACAGGACTCAAGGTGAGGCTGCCCCAGCGTAGAGAGGCTGCAGAGAGGGATGGTCACTTCCCTCAGCCTGCTGCTGGAGCTGTGCCTGATGCACCTGAGGACACAGTTGGCCCCTTTGGGTGTTGAGATGGAAAATCTATTCCACTGTGCATGGACATGGAGGCAACATCCCTCTGGAGAATACTGTGGGCAAGTCTGGGCACTTCAAGGGAAGGAGCAATAGTCCTAGGGGTCAGGACAGGAGGAAATAAGGGAGGAGAAGGGAAAAATGAGAGTGTGCAGAGTTCTCTTTGAAGGAGGAGGGAAATGAGGTGTTAGAACAGACTTACAAGGAAAATATGCAATCAGGTAGGTTACTGCAACCAGGAACAGCAAGAGATCTTTTTTCCTTTTTTTTTTTTTTTATTCTTTTTAAATTACGGAACAATCAGTACTTCATTTCATTTCAAAATGGAAAACCGTTCCTTTTTCATTAAAAATGTACGTTCCATAAAATATAGATCAGCAGCAGGCCCCTCTGGCGAACAGTGAGTTACAGTTCTCCCAATCTGAGCTAAATTATTTGTGTTGGTTTTACGATCTGAAATGCAAAGTCCTGTGCTCCAGTGCTTCTTTCCAATGACTTTAAACAATTTTTTATAATATTTGCAGCTTTTTAATGTCTGAACAAAGCAATACATTCAGGAATTATGAGAGGAAAAAGGGAAAGGAAACCAGAAGAGCACTACTTACAATGGAAAATAGTAATAAAAAGTTGCAAAGCACTCCTGTGTAGGGGAATGTGGAAAGGGAAGCAGGACTGGGTAATGGAACCTCGGCATATAATCTCTTCAAAAATTAAGTACTACACATTGAATCATTTGACTTGAATCTGAACCAACAGTTATAATTAAAAGTCAGCTCTAGAACATGAAGGGCCTTGCCCCTGCAAAAGGCAGAACATTTTGCCTAAGGATTGCCTTATTCAAACCCAGTTTCAGTTCAGCATTGTCTTGTGTTGAAACTCAACTTATCATGTATGACATCCATCATTAGTTGCAGCTACGAAGGAACATCAGAACATGAAGAAGTGTATGTCTTATCTCCAAAGAACAGAATCAAGCTCAGCCTTGGCTTCATTTTAGATTTGAAATTAAAACACTTTTCCATATATTTGCTCAAAACCAAAACTAATAAACCTGTTGGGCTGTCCTGAGTTGAAAAAAGAAAGTTGGAGAGGCACTTTTTACAGGGGTTTGTAATGATAGGATAAAGGAGAATGGTTGTAAACTGAAAGAGGGCAGGTTTAAATTAGATATTAAGAAGAAATTCTTTACTGTGAGGGTGGTGCAACAGTGGAAGAGGTTGCTCAGAGAAGCTGTGGATGCTCCATCCCTGGAATTGTTCAAGGCCAGGTAGGATGGAGCTCTGAGCAATGTGGTGTAGTGAAAGCTGTCCCTGCCCATGGCAGGGGAGTTTGAGCTAAATGGCTTTCAAGGTCCTTTCCAACCCAAACCATTCTATGATTCTATGACTCCTTAGAAGTTATGCATCATACTTGCCATATTGAAAGAGTAATTTGTACAGACTGTTCAGAGTATTGCCCCAAAACCTCCCTGAACATCTATCAACTTATTTTATTCTAGATGTCTTGAAAACTACCTCATTCTTCTGGGTACTGCATTGCTAAATGTTCTATAGGCTCCTTCCACACATATTCACATATATTGTAGTGCAAATATAAATATATATTATATAGACTTATTCAAATGTAAATGCATTTACTCTGAATGCCTTAGCTGTTTCCTGCTGAACACCCCTCCTTTCACTGAAACTTATTGAAATGACTTTGAATTTTAGAGCTGCTCACCAGTGCCTGATGCAGCTCCCTCTGAAGTCAGTGTGGGCGACTGTTGATTTCAGGGAGAGATAGTTTTGCTCTTCAAAGTAAATTTTGCTGACAGATCCCTGAAGATATTAAGGACAGCAAAACTTCCTTGAGGCTCTTCACACTGAATGTCACAGGTACCTAAGAACAAACCTGTTTAATAATTTTGTTGTAAATTGTAAATGTCAAATAATTATTATGTGGCCTCTAACACAGTTAAACCTTTTTTTTCCAAAATTTGAGCCATTGACTCTGTGATCATTAGAGTTTATAAACATAATACCTTTATAACAGTTTTTATAAACAATAAACTTTTAACTGGCAAAATTTCTAGTCTGCCAACAAGACTAATTATGGTTTAAATTTTGTCCCATTCACAGAGATATATAAATTCTCTCTTTCAATATAGCACCTTTTACATAGTACTCCTAATTGTTGCTGTGCTGTTGAGACTTCTGTTGCTCTCTCTTTGAAATTACTTTAATTTATACATTTAATCTCTTTACAAGGTTTTAACACTTGGCTGTGTATACATTCACAGCCTTGAAAAATTTCACCTCTAAGTCTCAGAGCCTTTTTTCCCATCAATGTTTCACAAAAGTCTATATGGTTGTCCTTAATTTGAAGGAGTGCAGAAGAAGCAACTTGTGGAATCCAGATATTTACCCATATTCCTGAAATCCACAGCAGGCACCTTGGTGTTTTCAACTGGGAGGTATTCCAGGAGAAGACACAGAGTCAGAAATTCCAAGTGGTTGCTTCCTGCCAGCACATTGCAATTTACTAGGGCAGAACAGGTTTGGCACTTCTGAAGATGGGGAAGGGAAACTTTTACCATTTTTCCTACCTTCCCAACTGTGAAAAAGAAAGCTGCTGGACACCAGCAGCATGTGCTGTAATGAGACACAGGACAAAGAGATTGCAAAGGGCAGTCTATGAATTCTCTTCCTGTGATGGCTGGGAAGATATGTAATTGGTACATCACTGTGACAGATGGCTCTTCTTATTCTCCTTAAGCATTTATAAGTGGTAGCAAGCCCAGTAAGAGCAGCGATAGGCCTTTTGCTAACCCTAGCCCTTACCCTGCCTGTCCCTGCCCTGTCCTGCCAGGCTTGTCACCATCTGGCTGCTGTGAGTCTGCTGTGTGGGACAGAGCCTGGCGCCAGGAGTGCTTGTGTCTGACGTGGGGTCTGAGTGTGGAATAACAGCTAAGGACTAAAAAGTCAGGGCACAGGTTGCATGTGGAGGGTGCATGGCTATGGACAGCTCCATGACAGTTACTGGCTGTTGAGGAGGAGCAGCCTTGAGGGATGAGAAGAAATCACTTTGTATCAAAATATGAAAATATAACAAAGAAGAGAAGCAGTGGCAAAGCATGGAAACACCCAGGCTGATCAGCAAGGTGCCATCTCTGCCACAGCCTGGAAAAATAACACCCAATGGAGTCCCCCTGTGTTTTGTCTGGAGTGGAGGCCTAACCATTCAGAAATAGAAGTGTCTTGCAAGAGCCCCAGATCCTGAATTTGGGGAGAAGAGTGGGATCACCATCTGCTCTTCCTGTATGTCACTGAACTTGGCAGGAACCACATGCAGCAGAGCAAGTGGGTGGGGAGGTTTGAAGATATGCCCAAATTATATATATATATAAACCATTAGCATAAAATAATAACAGATCAAGAGGTAGGTTCAAGACTTTGTTACTTGCCATCTCTGCCTAAGCACTTATATGAGACTAAGTGGTAGGTGCATAACAATCTATTAAAACAAAATTCCCCAGTTACAATACCCATACAAATTGTCCTGTCAGGGTTTTAGTGGTAGAAAATTGAGACTTCAGATATGAGCAAATTTGAAAAAAGTGAAATTAATGACTGAAAAGCAATTGGGTAAAGAAAAAATGAAGAAGACAACAGCTGTGAACAAAAGATTTAAACCAATTTCTAGACAGAAAACTGAGTCCAGTATATGCAACTATTCTATATATATTAACTTGCATGCTTAAGTATATGTATGTATGCTTCAAATCCCTTCACATTACTTACACTTGCTAGAATGGATGTGAGTATTCTGTGGGAAAATTAAATGTAAGTTAGGAATCTGGGGTATGTAAAAAAGATCCAGGCTGAAATCCAGATGTTGAAGGGTCAGGTCCCAGCACATGCCTTCCACAGTGTTGGCTCAAGATTTCACACCTTTCATTGTTTGATTCTTGGGAAGGAAATCAAGCTGGAATGTTATGGGGAGAGGAGCCTAGTGATCTACTTAATACCAGAACAGAATAGCTGTACCCTTTGGTTCAGAGCCTGCTCAACCTAAATCCTTAGGGAGAGCTATACTCAGCTGTATTTATACATTTATGCCCTCAGTTTATTTGGGCTCAGTTTTAAGATGGTTTTCTGAAGAGAAGGAGCCAGGTCCATATGATGGTTCAGAATTAAGCCACACTCTACACCCATGTTGTGCACATTCTTTATCTGCCTCCTGACTTTCGCGAATAATTTAACCAAACTTTAGGCCTGTCCCAATGCCAACACTTACACAGCACTCACATCCTCCAGTAATTGAGCCATACCCCTCTTGGTGAAATTAAGCATCCGGTCTGTTGGGATAAGAAATAAAAATAAATTGCCCCTGCTGTGAAACCTGGAAGAGGCATCTGCAGTAGCAGATACTCTGACAGTGAAAATGTTTAGAGAACCAAAGGCGCACAAGCCATGATGCACAGCAGCATCTCTAGGAAATAAGTGTGTGCTGAAGTCAATGGGAGTAGCAGGAGAGCAGCACCTCTAGGAAAAAGAAAAAAATAAAAGAATCTTCCATATGTTTTGAGTTGGAGGCCAGTACATAAAAGAATGGAATGTGAATCGTTCTAATGCCTAAAGAATACATAAAGAGGGGTGCTTACTAATTATCTTTTAAATTGGCTAATATGTCACCTGATGAGTACGTGCCTCTGCTGGGCCATCTGGGAGTTTAGTAGCTGCATGAGGCATTAGGTTACATTACAAAACACGCAGGAATTCATTATCTGGGGCAATTCTCTTTCAGCCATCAAGCTATTCTCCCTACTTGAAGCCAATGAGTTTACTTTCCCATGAAACCTACTCTGTATTCACTCCCTAAAATAAGTACTAATTAGCTAAAGATAACAGTCAAATAAACCACTTTAATTGGGAAACAGAAATTGGCAGTTAAACATAAAAGTGTGTATGTAAATATGCTGATTATCTTCAGAGTTTGATAAAACATCTGTTTTCTCTGTAGAATGCAGGTATTTCTTCCCAAACCATGAGAACACTACTATTATTTCAATGTCTTAATTATATAAATTAAAAAGAAATCCCAAACAATAAACCTGACACCATTTTTTTTCTATTTAAGAGACTCTGGACTGCATTTTGCCTTAATACACTCCTTTAAGTACGGTAAAAAATTAAAAAATTAAAAACTCTGTATCCTTTCATTCCTTCTTCACGTTGAGAATGAGAAGATTTTCAAAGAGCAAATTAAAAAGGGTGAGAAACATTGATGTGAGTTTATTGAAAGTCTTCATACTTAGTTTCTTGCTTTGAACTTTATATTGTACCTTATGCATTTCAAATACTGGTGCATTAGTTCAAACAGAGTTTTGAGATCACATTAAGTTGCAAATTATTCAAACAAACAAGGTAAATAATTTTGTGTCAAATTCTTCAGGACAATATATATGTTCTTCTGCAATGTCCCAGTTTTGGGATCATTCTTTAATAGAAAAACATTGTATCAGAACATTTTCAGCCACCTTGACTCTCCAATCTTACCAGATCATTCACTGGGAAGCAGCAAGGTCATAGAGCAATTATCCTCTCTAGACATCTTGGTTTTATTAGCTTTAGTGTGGTTATTACTGGAATGCTCATCTGCATTCTGTGACAGAATTAACATATTGCTGTAGATGACATCTACTTGGACTGATCTTTCTCTCGTGGAGACTGATTTTTGACGTTCTTGAGCATGCATTAAATTTTAATTTGCCCAGAATTGTCACAGCTAAACAGGTTTGCAGGACTGAAGCCATTCACAAAGCTAGTGGTCCTGAATTTTTGCAAAAGGTACATGGGATCAGCACAGAACCTCTAGGTTTCCTGATAGCAAAAAAAAGCTTATTGAATTGTTAAAAATATTAATATTGTTTAATTGGTTGTTTTGAACAGGGAAATCCAAAGCAAATAGTGAGGCAAATGATGCAAAGTCATTACTGAAGTGTTATCCTAAAATTATGCCAGAAATTTGTTTGGAAAAGTACCATGGGATATGGCCCTGGAGAGAAGAGGGGTCCAGGAGAGCTGATTGTTTTTCAAGAATCACTTCCTCAATTTCCAAGCATGTTCCATCCTGACACAAAAGAAGTCAAGTAATGGTGGCAACAGGTCTGCTAGATGAACAAGGAGATCCTGATGGAACTTGGACATAAGCACAAAATGTACACAAAGAAGAAACAGGGACAAAAAATCCAGGAGAGATGCAGAACCATTGTCTGAAGGATGGGGGCTTTCCCTGGTTATACCAGCTCTGAGCTGGCCATGAACCCCAACGCTGAGGAGGTGGAATGTTCTAATGCCAAAGCCCATCTGAGGCTGAACACAGCTGTGAAAGACAACAGAAAGGGCTCCTACACACCTATCAGGTTACAGTCAGAGATTTTTATTTTTGCATATTACTAATACAAGGAAATGGTCAGTTATCATTAATGAAAGAAGAAACACTTACTTGACCTTCTTTTTCTCTCCCTTTATTTCTTCTCTTTAGCTTCTTTCTTTTTATGCTTAACAGCCAAGGAACATGCCTGATTTGGGGGAACATGGATTTATACCAGCTTTCTCCTGGGCAAGGAAGGCAGCAGATTTTAACCCAGTCTTCCTCCATTCTGCAGTGTCAGCTGCCAGCAGAGGACATTGTATGGCAGAGCCAGGGGGAAAAGGGCCTTTCCATCAATTCTGTGTAAAAATGTGGGCAGGTGGCAAGGCATATTGAACACTTAAAATTGATCGCATGGTTCTTAAAGACCTCTGGATGTAGGTCAGTATAAACTTGAACCTTAGGTCAGAGAGTCAAATACATGTGCTCTAATTTGTAAATAAAAATCTGTAGATTAACAGCAAAGTTTCTTCTTCCCTAGCAGTGTGCTTACCTCAATCCTGTGGTGTCCTTATTGAATTTGTATATGAGCTTTTATTTCCAAGTTCCTTTAACCTATCTTTATTTGCCTTATTCTGAAAAATAGCAATTCCCCTGCTAGTTTAAACACAGGGCAAGTATGGCAGCAAGGAAACAGCATAGAAACAACAGCTGGTGCAGGAAATTATGCACTTGTTAATAATGACCATAATAGTAAACAACACTGTGCCTGCACCACCTTTCACAGAAGGTGCAGTCCTTGGTCTACTTACTCACAATTGTCCCTAGAAAAATGTCCATTGGAAACTGCGAAGCACTGAATATGAAATGCCTTGAGACATTTGTGCTAGAATACCAGTTTTCTAAGAGGTTAAAATACTTGGAAAACCTCATGCCCTGCAGTGTATGTTCTGTATTAAGGAGTCACTGCTGGAATGAATACAGCTGTATTTTCAATTAGGTAAACAGAGTTCCATAGACTTGCACTGTTATCTGGGGTCTGCACTCCTGTTTCCAATTATGGGCCTTTATTTTTCTCATTCCAGTGGTGAGGGAAATGTCTTCCCCACATCAATGTCACAACAAGAGTTGACTGAAAAGTTCCAAAATATAGGATTAAAAAAAAAAAAAAGAGAAAAGAAAAGAAAAAGAAATAAAAAGGAAGAGCTTAAAAATGAATCTTGTGTTTTTGAGCTGGAGAACTGATGAAAACTATAGTGAGAGAATGCTTTAGCAATGTGGACATCAATGACTAGGCAAGATACAACAGGTATAAATTTTTCACAGCCATTAACAGACTTACTGATCCTTTTTGGTTTCTGGAGAAGGTACGAAGAAACATTTGATTGCAGCAGCAGGGCTCCTGCAGTCTGTAGCCTTTATCAAGAGAGAGGCCAACAATATGCTATTGCTAGAACTAATGTGAGTGCAAAATTCTTACTGGCAGAATTAATCAGACTACCAAAAGATTTATCAACTCCATCTGCTACCTATTCCTATTTCAAATCATAGCACCTCTGCACCAAGACATTTCCAGCTTTCTGCAGGCAAAGACAAATGCAACAAGGAGAAACTCTGTAATGATGGAAGGCTTGATGAGAATGAAAATGCTCTGAGCATCCTTGCCCAAAGGTCAGTTCATACATCTGAAAGTTCTCCCAGAGATAAAAGCCAAGCAGCAGAGAGACTCTGAAATCTAATTGCTATTGCTAACAAAAGCTCCTCATGCAGCTGTGCCAAAATACATCATCAGCACAAAGTGGCAGCCATGCAGTGAAGGAGTTCATATAATTTTCATCATTTTTGGCAAATGGCAAAAATGATTACTGAAGACGAGGACTTTAAGTCCTGCCAAACATCAGCCTGCTGATGTTTGAACCCTCATCCCCTGTGGGCATCCACAGACTTTGGAGCAGGTTGGAAGAGCACGGGGAGGAGCAGCCCTTCTGCCAAGGCTGACCAGATGGGCAGCAGTGACCGCCCCCGTTTCTTGAGTGGAAAACCTCATGAAGAGCTGTCTTTAATACATCTCAGCTTTTCCTTGTGCCCAGGCCCCTTAGCATCAGGCTTCGTGTATGGACATAGCACGGGGCCTATTAGTGATCTCCTCAGGGCCAAGGGCACAGCATGAGCATTCACACCTGCATTTTAGAGCAGCCAGAGAAGATCACGAAGTACAGAGGTGGCAGGGTAGGCTTGTGTGCACCCAGCTGGCAATAAGACAGTCTGATTTCCTTCTTTGTGTTGTGGGGTGTTTACCTGTGTTGAAAGTTTGCTTTCTCCCCTGCCTGCCAGTTAAATGCATTTTCTTTCATGTCTGAATTGATTTTTGGTCCCAGAAAGGTGAAGGGGTCTATTAAGCAGAAGTGTGCTGGCTGCAGGGCAGTGTGTTCTGGGGAACTGCAGGCGCAGCATGGCAACTAATTTCTTTGCTACTCTGTTGTTTTGCCATGAAAGGAAAGCCTAATTGAAGATAGTCAGTCCTTAATGAATAAAGCTCTCTGTAATTTCCAGCTGTGGCCATGTAATCAGCGTTCATCTGCATGAAAAGGACTTTCTGTGCCCATATTTCATTTTGATGTGCATCTGTGCCTGTGTTTTGCCCTTCTGATTGGGTTGACAGTTTTCATCTTTATTAGCTCTGCCTTTCACTTCTGTCTTCCTATTTGCATTAGAAAACAGAAACAAAATCCCAGAACCCCCCCCAAATAGATTATATTATCTAATAGTTTATTAGAGTGTTTCTCCAAACTTGATCATTGAAATTAATTAAATTCTGTTTGGTTTTGCTTACTGTTTTCCAAATAATTTTTGTAGTAGTACTTCAGAATTTTTCTATCATGTTATTTTTGGTCATTCTCTTGCTCCACAGCACCACTGTGCCACTGCAACACACTTTTTAATTAGTTTCACCACAGTCATCAGCTTTGTGATTATCTCTGCATCTTGAACACCTGGTCTGACTTTAGAAATGACTTGCCATCTGGTCAAATACTGGGTAATTATAACAATTTAATGGCAGGATAAAATAGTGTTGGTTAAGAGACTTGATTGTTCCCTCCATTCCTTCCTCTCATGCAGTTTGGTTGCATTACTTCAAATTAAATTAAAATCCCATCATCAAGTTATCGCTCTTGGGTGGGTTTTTTATCTCTCATTCACAATACTCATAAACATCTCCTGGAGTTAGTTTAGTTTGAGACTCTCCAGACATTATGTCTCTAAGAACAGTGCAAATTACTGATTTAGATTCACTGATATGATACTTATTCTATAACTTGCATTGCATATCAATAAATGAAGCAATAAATGGGTCTTGTCTGGAAACTTAATGCTTAGACAACTGCAGGGGAGCCATTTGTCAGGAACACACAAATGGAATCTCACTAATGTTATACAAATGGTAGGGGTTTTTTTTCTATAAAAGTAGTTTAATACTGCTGCGTGCTACTCTTGGCAGCTGATATGCATCACCAGATTATAAATAAGCTGATTGTTGGGAAAAAGTCAGTGGATCAGATAACTAATTTGGTGCAGACTTGTTATTTTATGATTGGCTCATTTTATGACACTTGGGTGAATCAGGGTTTATTTTCCCATTAGATATTGGCTGAGAAAGTTATTTGGGAAGCAACTTATCCAGAGTTTTTAGTATACTAATAGAAGCTGCTTTGGAAAAGTAAATATATGTGATTCATATTACTTTCACATTATGCAAAGGAAAAAACACTAGGTTCTTTTACATTTTTATTCCTTTCAGCATTTTTAGTTTGCTGAAGTATATTATTATAATTATTCAGATTTCATTATGATAATGATGCTAACAAAAGCAATAATGAAGTATCTTTCCACTGAGAAATGAATGAGAAGAAGAACCCTTTTGAAACTTTTTTTCAGGTACTTCTGGCAAGAAAAAATAGCCTACTTAATTTTCTAGGGATTCTTTCTTGTATAAGTAACAAAGAGTATTGGATTGATTTTTGAACCAGGTCCCTGGAAAATTAAATATTTTTGTCATGTAATACTTCCTCCTAGCACACACCTGTTTTGTCTGTAACAGCACCACATCTATGAAACAAAGAAAACATTATTGAAGGGGACATGGAATTAAATCTGGAAAGCCAATGAAAATCAACAATATTGTCCATGTAGCAAATAAAAATCCCCTTATTATATCCAACACATGTAGGATGTGACAGGGCAGACTGAAAGTTCGTCATTATCTACTGGAGACTACCCTGCCCACATCTCCCTTTAGGCTGCCCACTCTACTCTTTGGCCTCACAGCACAAGGACTTGTGATGCCAGGCACATTTGCTCTAGGTCCTGGATGTGCCCTTCTCTTTGTCAAGGAGATATTTTTATTTAAATTCTTAAAACCTGATAGCAGCTAGGCCAAAGTACCCATCAGATAGGAGACACCTGGTGCATGCACGAGCTGGTGAGAGAACATCAGTCTCTCCATGAGTCTAATGCACATTCATTTCCCTGCTCACTCGTGGGTGACAAACTAGCACTCTCCAGAGCTTTAGGGATTCTACATAAAAGCTCCTGAAACCATGAAAGAACTAACTGGTAACAAAATTAAAAAACCCAAAAAAGAAAAAAAAAAAAAAAAGCAAAAAAAGAAAAAAAAAAAAAAAGAAGGCAAAAAAGACCAAGTGTGCATGTACATAATGAATACAACCTTGACTTTTCATGAGAGGAAAATTATTTTTGTTATAAATTCAAAATTCAAATAATTCTTTAATCAGAAAATACAGGGAAATTGAGGTTTTTGCTTAAGTATTTTCATCAGGACCTCATCACTGCTTCCAGTTCTCCTAGGTAAATTTAGGTCTTAGGTCTGCAGTCAATTCCCCTTGGGTAAAGCCTTGTATGGTACCACACTGGTGTCTGCTTGCAGAACTGGAGTCATGGCAATGTAGCTACACTGTAGTCCTATGTTCCTCATGTTACAATCCTGAATAACAAATGTCTAAATTTTCACCTATTAATTGACTTACATTATCTAGGAAGTCTGAGGAACAAAACCTCAAGGTTGAAGAAAATTACTTGTTGTTAGCTTGCATGAACATGTAGCAGCAAAATTTCTTTTTTAGTTTTTAAGTTATACATTTCCTTCATAAGTAAAATACTCTCTGTTGTAAAATAATAAGAGGCGGGAATTGGTTTGTCTCATTTGTGTGTGTGACATTTTTAGATAGGGCATGAAGCAGCAGAGAGTTCTTCTCACTGTCATTGCATGTTTTCAGGTGGCATGAGGGATGTGCTGCAGAAAGGAGCACTAGTCCCAACACACATTTGTCTTGCTCCACAGTCTTCCAGGTCCAAATGAAAATATTCTTTCTCTTCACTTGTGTCCCCAGCTGGTTTGGTTGTGCTGGCTAAAGAGCACATCTGAGCAGACGGCCAGCTCTGGATTAAAATTCACTGATCCCAGAGCAGGTCCTTGGTCTGGTGCCCCGTCCTTGTTCTTGCTGAAGGGTGAGAGAGGGTGAGGGCAGAGAGCAGGGAGAGGAAGGGGCTCCCTTGGTTGCTGAGCTGTCTGGAACTGCCTGAAGGAGCTCCTGGGCACAGCACATTCCCTGGTTGGTCCAGCACACCCAGGCACCAGGGAGCATTCAGGAGTCACTTGTTTCTCCATCTTGGCTAAGCATGCCTCAGCTCTGTGGCTCTCCAGGGACCTTTACCGAAATTTCATGGAGGTGCCTCTTTCAAGCAAATTGTTTCCCTGCTCACATCAACTCATCAGGACGCCTTTGGTATACAAAGGGAATGAAAACTGAGGCTTCTAGAAATAAAAGCAAAAGTCCCACTTAGTGCAACAAGGGCCACATGTCACTTGGGAATAGAATAAAAATACTAAAGAGAGGGTGATTTGTCTCAAAATTAAATAAATTTAGGTTATGAACCAGGGAAACAGAGGTGGTCTTAATGCTAAAGAAAGTAACTGCTGTGATGAAAGTTAGAGAAATACAGGGAACAACTTGTATTCGTAACCCCATTGAAACTCCAGTCCCATCAACTTGTATGTGTGTGTAAGTAAACTTATTTCCCATGTCTTTAATTTTATTTTATAAAAACTATATCATACTGTTCCACGCTCACAAATATGAAGCCACTAAATCTAATTTCAGCTAAAAAAGGAAATGATACAGATTGTGAGTTTCATAGTGTGGATCACAGTGTTTCTCCTGAAACATGAGGCACTCCTAGCAGAGGACAGTTGGTTGATCTACAGATACATCAACCAAAAGAACTAAGGACATTTGCAAAACTGCAGGCAGTCCAAACTAGTAAAATAAGCCATGTTTAAAACATCAGCTTCAACTTTGTGCCTTGACATCATTAAAGGTGTTCTGGCTGATCTTGAGTGAATCTAATAGGAGACACAGAAAGCATAAACTCCAGACTTTATTCTGTATTTCCTTCCCCATAGGTGTTGCAACAAATGTCAACAGAGATAACTGATCTTACAGTGTACTCTTTTAATTTTTTGTAATGAAAGGATGATGGAAAAGAGAGAAATAAAAATGTGGGGGAGGCAGCTGAGCTGTGTGGCTTAGGCTCTGGATGTGATACAGAGATAGCAGCAGCCAAAAGGCAAAATAGCCATTCTGTCCTTGGCTGCAGCAAGACAATCCCCATGGGAACTCACACATGAAGTACTCATGTTTATGCAATCCCTTACATAAGTTACTTCTCTAAAAGTGTCATCATTTTAGAGAGTGGATCAAATTAATTTTAGTCTCTCTCCTTTGCTCCTCTCCTAATATACATTTTTTCTCATGCTGCCAATATGATGGCAGGTTGGTGCAGGCTGCAAACAGGGCACTCAGGACCTCAAGGTGAGAGGATGAGCCAAGTGAACTCAAAGAATAAATTAATTACTTCAAAGACAGTAGCAGATTCAAAGCTCCAGGTGAAGTCTAACCACTCCTGGAAGAAAGACAGAGGGACAGTGTCAGTGTGCTTTATTCCATGTGTCTCCAGAAAACAAAGAAATAATCAATCAAAGAAATAAAACCTCCCAACTATCATTCTTACAGACTAGTGTTGTATATAGCCTTAGCCAAGCTCCAGGGAAATGCTGTTAATCTTGATGTTCTCCTGGTGCAGACTCAATAACTATGCAAGTGAATACAAAGGAAGACTTTCTTGGAAATCAAATGCTATCCTCAAACAAAGAGCCTTTTTTTTCTTCTTTTTTGTGCAGGTACATGACTGTTATTAGCACAGATTCTACTAGTGATCCATCTAGCCTGATATTATTTCTCAGAAAATGGTGAATATTCCCAATAAATGGACAAGAAATCCTTGCTAGCATTTTGCCATAACCCATTAAATTCCCCTCACTAGTATTAGTCCTATGCCTCAAAATGGGTGGATTTATAGTTTTCTATTGAAATTTCTAACTGATAGCAATGCCACTATATAATATTGTTTCATAGTTTCTTGAAATTTTAGTGAAAATTTAATCATTCAGAAAATGCTGCATGATTTCAAATTTTATGGTGAAATGATGACATTATCTGACTGTCCTGCTGTCTGTGTCTGTAGGAAATTCTTCAATCTGAGCAGCTTCTCAAGGACCAGGATTAGCCAGCTTGACTGAGACTCCTTGTAGTGGAAAACAACAAGTTTTCTTTTCTGTGGCTTGTTTTGTGAAATTCATGTATTAATAAAAACAGACCAAGCTGGACTGTACATTGTACTCCATGACAGTGACTTTTCTTCTTGCTAAATCAATGTATTGTCCCCAAATGTTGCCATTTTTTTGACCAGGTGAAGAGCATGTCATCAGAAGCATCTGAGAAAATGGAGTCTGAATGAGGGTCTGAGTGTGTATCAGTACTCTTGTAGGGACACCTAAGCCCGGTTGCTAAAAACCGTGGTTTATTGCCTTGAACCAATATTTAGTGCAATAGCATGACTACTAAAGTGATGCTGGTGGAGGCTCAGAGGCCACACCAGCCATGCACCTCAGCTGGGATCATTGCAAGCCTCCCTTTGCTGCCTGTGTGAGAGCCAGGGCCTGCCCACAGCCCACGTTGTGTCTGAGTGAGGTGTGCCTTACCTTGCTGCTCACAGCCCCGGCCAGACACGGTCTGTTGTCACTGTCAGAAGCCACCAGGCACTGCTGAGTGACAGTCCCTTGCTGTTGCAGTCGTCCCACCTGGAGCTGGCCAGAGCCCCACCGACTCTGCCAGCGTGTTTGCCCGGAACAATGCTGTCTTTGTTGGGTACTGAGAGCATTTGAACAGCTGCACTTCCATAGGAATATAGCCCACAAATAAAGCTTTGCCTGTATTTAGGCCCAAACAGAATCCCTCCTTCACACCCAATTTCAAGGGTTGAAGATTGAACACAGTATTTACATTTCATATACAGGCAAGATGTCTGGAACCCTTATAAAAACATCATTATTTTTATATTCTGTAGATGCAGAACCACAGGCTCATTATGCCAAAGTGATGCCAAATCAGAGACTAACACCTACACCTGATTATGAAGCAATAATATTTTTTTGCTAGAAAATATTTGTGTTATATATGGTATTTCCATCATGTCTACAATAGCACCAGTGATCAATTATAAATCTTGCAAAGCTTACTTGCCTCACTTGTCAAGTGGTTTATTATGAAAAGGTCCCTAAAGACTGTCAAGTGACATAAGTTATTCCACATTAAATGGAAAATTGATCTAGTGGCTAAAGAAGCTAATGTTGAGATGTTTTCTGCAGCAGGAATCTTGAATTTCCAGCTAGCTACAGTTTGAAAAGAAATCTAGTGCACTTTATAATGTAACTAAAGTAATCTCTAGTAAAATATTGCAGAGAGGTAGTTTTTCCAAGCAAACAGAAGCTGGAGTAGTTTCTGGATGGACAGCAGCTCACAGGGTGCTTTGCTGAAGCAGCAGAGAGCAGCGCTGTGGGGCAGCCTGTGAGCTTTCCCTGCACCCCAGCACAGGGGTGTCTGGGAGACAGCAGAGCTGAGGAAGCAGCCAAGCCTGCAGAGACTCTGGGACATGCAGGGTCCTGAATGAGCACCTGGAGCCCAGGTTTGGCCCAGACACTGCATCTCCCAGAGACTGGCTGCCCTAGGAATTTGTGAAAGAGCTCAGAAGAGATGTTGTCTGATACCTAATTGCACAAAAACATTTCTGGTACAGCAATCACCTCAGCCTCCTACTATATTTTGGATAATCTTGCTCTCCTGGATGAACTGGGATATTTGAACAAACAATTGATGAATGTGTGTGAAGGCTTCACTGTCTTGGGTGGCTTAGCATTAATCAGGTGGAACCAAAGCAGCAAAGGGTAGTCAGATTGTAGACTGACCTGATTCTGACTGCATCACAGCTGGTCTGGTATGTGCTGCATTTTGGCTTCAGTCTTTCACCTAATAAATGTAAATAGGCTTTATTGTTGTCAGTATATTGACAGTACAAGGTATTAAAGTCTTTGCAGAGAGCAGAGCAGACTCAATAACATCAATTCTGTCATTGGTCATACAGGACATTTAACACCTCCTCTATCATAGTGTAGCAAACTGAAAGAAACTAAAGAAATTTTTCATGATCAGTCGGAAACCCAGGAAAATCCAACCTTTGCCAAAAATCCAACAGTCACCCATGCATATTCCATGCATGTGTCCAGCAGTTAGTCATTCAGTTCTAAAGGATATGACAAAAATGAGTGGGATATTACAGGCAAAGCTTCTCAGATTTTATTGATTTATTACTATACACATATGCATGGACTGAAATAGGAATCCAAGAGGAGGAAGATATGTTCCCATTGTTTTCTTTCTTTACAAAAAAATGCTTATACATCCACATTTGATTTGACAGCATGACTTATCAGGGTGTGCAGGTTTCCTTCAGTGGCAGAGGTGTCACAGGGAGGCTCTTGGCACAATGTACAAACATGGATTGTGTCTGGTCTTACTACACATTTCTTGTTCCTTCCTTTGTGTCTCCCACCTGTCAGCTGTGACCCCACACAGCAATCCTGTTTCAGCCAAAGATTATCTGAGTGTTGTTTTGGAATAACGGCAGCCTGAGACCTCAGTCCTGGTGGATCACCTCTTAGGATGGCCCTGAACATGTTAGCGATATCCCTCATTTGCTGTTGTCCTGGAAGAAGTCCTACTTTCCTAGTTTGTCATCTGACTAAGGAGCTGTACACTCATCAGCAGCTTCCAGATGAGTGTGTAAAACCTCCCTGAACAACAGTGTTTCTTCTTCATTCAGGCAGGAGCACCCATGTCCCCTACAGCTACAGCTACCATCCAGAGAGCACAGTGCACATACAGAAACACAGAGTGGAAAATGTGCTAGACAGTTAATCAAGTACCATATAATGCGTATGGGGCTTATTCTTAGTTCTTCAAATCAAAACCCAGAGAAGCCACCAAGTCCATCCCACATGGCCTTTGAGAGTTATGCCCCTTTCAACAGTCAGAAAAATGCAAAACCTCTGAAACAATGTGAAGTGAACAGGGATAGTCAACTACCTTCAATGAGAGCTTCCTTTTCTGGAGGGGGCAACAGAACAAGGTCCAGCAGGCAAATGTAGAAACTCAGGGAATCCCAGACAGCTCAGAAATCACCACTGATGTGTTGGTATGGAGTATTTCCTGTGCAGTGAGTTCTGCCCTTGTAAAGGAGATATAGAAACAGCAAGCAGAAAAAATGAAGAGGGAAATTTAATTTAGTAGTATTTCACTCCTACATAGGAGGCTTGCAGATTACTACGCCGAGCTTGTGAAAAGCAGGGTGAGGAATCAAGGAACGTGAGAGTTGGACTTCAGTGCCAATTGGAGCTGCTTATTTATTTCTCTCCATATCACTCTGCCTCCTAAGATATCACATAAACAGGTTAAAGGCTTAGATTTTGAAAAAAAAAAAAAAAGAGCATCCACATGATGCAAATATGGCACCTTTTTTGTCTGGATGTCATTTTTGCTGAGGAGATTGCCAAAGGCTGTAGATGGCCTGGGCAGGTTTTTGCAAAAGAAAAGAATATTCACACTAGGGGATGGGAGGCCACTCTCTATCCAAACTCTGCAAACCAGATGCTGTGAAAAAGCAAGTGGGAAGTTTTATCCTTCCTTTTCCATGTTAAGAGGTCCATTGCAGATTATTTGATAATAGAATTTATCATATCAAAACAGCTTTCTGCTTGAGAAAGTGACACTTCTCCAAAGTGTGTAAAGCTAGGCATTGTCATGGTAAGTTACTCTTTCAAGTAATTGCTCTCTTTGTAAGAGGTTATTCTATGCGTTTTTAATAGATTAACTTGAAACTATATAAAAAAGGCAACTGTGTTAATTTTAAATAAGTAACTTCTGTGGTTTATGAAGTTTTATTACTTTCTTTGATATGCAGATTTGTATTAGCTGAGCATGAAATAAAAGACCATGGTGGCTGTACATGAGAGATAAGTAGGAGCATTCACATATTCATGCTTCAGCTCCCTTTTTGGGGTAGGTTTTGTATTTACATTACTATGGACGCTGTCTGAGGGGTGAGATTGTCACCTGCGTTTTAGGCACAGCAAGAGAAGCATGTTAAAGGATTACTTTACTTCTGCTAATTTCTTTCTTAGCTTTGCTTTTTAGGCAAACAGCCTAGCAAGAACCTCTTTTCAAATCAGATAGTTTTAAGAAAGAAAATGTGAGGCTTTGCAGGACTGCCTTACTTACAACAGTTTTATCTTTTGAACATCCTTTGGTCCTTGCAACTATCCCAAATTAATTTACATTTTGTGTACCTAATCAGAATACATGATGGCAGCAGTGACATTTTACACCCACTTGGTTTAAGAGTAACTAAACATGCAATACTAGGGCAATGAAGAGTGAAAGTCCTAATTTTAACTTCATTCAACTAGTACTTTAGATCCAAGCAATCCATTTCCCAGCCTATGCAATTAACTTTGCTCTCATACATTAGCAGAACAGAGTAGCATAGGAATGCATAAGTAAAAAAAAAATAATCTATTTTTCCTTGAATTTTAAACAAAGACACCTCAAATCTGGTGCTTCAAATTTCATTGATTATAATTACTGAGAAGACCTTAAAATTGAAGATGCTGATTCTTAAATGTTCTTACATCCAAGAGTCATGCTATACAAATGCCTTCTTCCTCTTCCATTTTTCTTCTTTGAGAAAAATCCCAGAAAAATGAAAAACTTAAATGAAGCATTTGAAAATTTTACTGACCCAATATAGGAACTTATTCTAATAACCACATTAGTATTCTCCCAAATGGCATTGGATGTAAGCAGGAACTGTAGACTTTATGCATTCCATTCAGCTATTCTCTCTTTTTCTTCCATTAAACTGCATTTACAGAGGGATCAAGAAATACCACAGAAAACCCTTTAATGAAGTTCTAACATAATACCCTCTTGAAAGCAGATGTGGTCCTAATTTTTAGAAATGCCCCAGAAATCTGCCTCAGAGCCATGACAATATTTTTTTAACCTATATATTGAAGGAACCCAAACTAAATCCACTTACTGCTCTAAACACAAACTCCTATTTTAAGTCCTGCAGAAGAGAGATAGCCTATAAAAAAGAGGATCTAAATGACAACTGAAGCAACCCAAAATAATGTTGCTCTTGGGCATACAGGTCTCTATAGCAGAAGCAGGCAAGGCCCCAGGCTTCTCTAACCTCCCTCCCCATGTCTACCTAATTGTGGGAGGATAGAATGAAGGCGAACAGTGCACAAGGTATCTCACCCTTGAGGAGTAGCAGCTCTACTGATCACCAATTAGGAACAGGCTTGCCCTTAACAGGCCACAGCTGTGTCCAACGAGGATGAGTGCTGAAAAAGAGTGGGTTGTGCTGTGAAAAAAGATGGAGTTTGTTGGCTGTGCTGGGAAGAAGGAGTCAGTGCTGTGAGGAGGTGTCCATGAGAAATCACCAAGAAGGTATTGAGTTTTGCAATATGATAACACCTAATAACCTCCCATGACAAAACACTGATTGGGCCACGAGATCTTCATTTGGTTACAGAGTTCTGTGGCAGCTGCACTGACACTGTATGACAATTTCACTTCACATTTGCATGGAGGATGTCAGAGACCTAGAAGCAACCCTTATGGAAAAGTCTTATTCCAGCAAAACTTCTGTTGTAAGAGCTTATTTCTCTGCAGAACTATAATTTGTTAGCTATTATTTCTTTTATGCTTCACCATAGCTTTAAAGTAAACAAAAGGATGTTTTGAACAACATAGAACCCCCCAAAATCAAACCAGCAAACACACACAACCACTCTGCATCTTTTACAACCAAAAAATGAGCAAGATGAGCTGCAGGTTTGCTGCCATTTCTTAGCTACAACTGATCATTGAAATACAATAGTAACTTGTGTAAATACTGAGGCAGACTTACACACCATGAAAGTGCAGCTCTTTTTTCATGAAATCATCTGACACCATGACTGAACCCCAGTGAATCCAAATGTGCTTTCCAAACTGTTTGGGAACAGAGACTAAGGAATTTGGCTACTCACACAAAAAGCTTTTGTGGCAGGAAAGATGTGAAACAATGTGAGGCAGACTTGCTATGTGGAGGAGGAAAGTTCATTAAAGGTTTGAGGGCGGATAAATGAGATAGGAAAAAGGATGTGTAAATATGAGAGAGATAAGGATATTCCTCTAAAGAATGAGATTTTGGGAGAGGAGGAAGATGGAGCATCAGATATCTTTTAAAAATATCATTTCAAGACCTTAAAAAAAAAACCCTAAGTATTTTTTTGTCACTAAGCTCTGAGGAGCAGATCAGATGTCTCATATCTGAACACTTATTCCAGATAGCAGAAACAGTAAAATTTAATGAAAATGTCTTATTAAAAATATTTCACATGGCAAACTATAAAATGAAGGATGTGTGGTTTTCTATTATGTATAGCATACTTAGATTAGGCTATTTAACAGCAGCTTCTTGTGAGATAAGCATATTTTAGGGGCCTGAAGTTTTTTTGTAATTACTTGCATGCACACTGGTTCCTCTCTAATGAAAATAGGAAATACAATGAGAGTGGATGAATACATTACTACCAATATGGGAATAAAAAGCCAATCTATTTTTGTTGGAATGAACACCTAATAGGTTAAAATAATTACTGTGTTATTTTTCCAGTGTTGCATGTGGTTCTTTAAGTATTCCCCTGCTCTTGTTTCGCCATTTATGTGGAGTGCTGACAGTATCCTTCCATCTCATGTCTGTGAAACAAATCTTCCTTGCCCAGGCTGACTTGTTCCTGTTATCCTGAAGCTTTAGCTAACAGCTCACTACTATTCAATATCTGAATATTCTGAAAGACCAATATTCTGCCAGCTCCAGAAATGAAACAGCATCAGCTCAAATGCCTGATGTTTCATGTGCTGCTTCACTAAAGCCACAGCAGCAGCAATGTGTGTGTGTGGCTGTGAACAGCCAGTGGCTCATTAAGTTGATTAAGCAAATGATCACCTCATTTCTTGTGGGGAAGTTTCATTTGGCCAAATCCTTGTCTTGGGCACAGCTTTGTTCCCTGAGGAAAGGTCTCATAATCTTTGTGTGCCTTTTGCCATGTTCCCTTCTCAGTGATTTGGGGTAACTCAGTGAGTCAAGTTCAGTGTATTTGGCCCACATGCATCTCAGAACACCAAAACTAGAACCATATCAAATCATGTAGCAGAGTATGTGCTAGAAATGCCCAAGACTAGGAAAGCAGTGAGGCTTGCATTTTGTAATTCAGGTTCAGCACCAGACATACTGAGCTGAAGCAACACAATATTATGAAACTAATCACAAATTTGTATGTATATGAAAAGTCAATAGCTTTTTGTCATGTTGCTGTGAGAGAGTATGATAGAATTATTTGAAACAAATACTTGAGGTCCCAGTAAAGAAGCTGTGTTATGACCATAATAGCTTATGTCACTATAGGTTGTTAAATATAATATTTATAAATATTATAAAGGGGCAACTTTACTGCATACTCCCTCGCTGTAACTTATGGGAATAATGACTATCCTCATTACAATAATACATAATACTATTTCCTTTGTGCTTCACATATTAGTCAGGAACCATAGGATGGATCTGTTCCCTGCCAGAGTTTGCTGTGTTCACTTGGCAGAGAGTGACACAATTGTATATTGTTACTCTGGGGCAAATGCCAAGAAAGTGTTCCATGGCAGAAGGCAGGGAGCAGAGGAGAGGGTAACCCCTTTGGAGATCCAGAAGTTCCACCAGACTCCATGCTGGTTTTCTCCTGAAGGTTGAAGTTCACAGCAGAGCACTAAATTTTACTCTAGTGCTGGGTCCCCAGGTCCTGCTGCAACTGGAGGCAACAGAGGAGCATTGCTTGCTTTCAAACATAAATATGTTCCAGGTGTCATTCCAGCTGAAGGAAAGAGTAATAGCTGATAAAGCCATTTCAACTCTTTTAAAGGCACAAGTGTGCACAGCCCACTGCATCCTGCAACATCTTCAAGCAGCCATGGGGAAGCAAGCAAAGCTTGGAACTTGCCAAGACTGGTCAGTTGTTCTTAGCTAAACTTTGACATGACTGGAGCCTATGGATGGGTTTTCAGTGAATTACTGCTAATGGCATTTATTACCAGCATTGAGAGTAATTTACCCACTGTAATCAGAGCAGCCAGCTAAGAACTTCTCAGTCATTCTGAGTTCTCACTTTGCCAGTTGACTAAAATATTTTATGCTACCATAAGTCACAAAGCCTCAGTAAACAGCTTGTAAATTTAGACAGAGCCTGGGATCTTGAGAAGTTACACCCTGCTTGTGTCTAATTTATCGTCACTGTTTACATTTGTGCCAAGACTGGGGCTTTCCCACTGATCAAGATTTTAAAATATATAGTAATAAAATGTTCTCCTGGAATGGGCCATCAGATTACTAGTAGAATATCACATTCTGCTTAGTAGAGATATCAGTGGTACTTTCATTACAGGAGAAAGTAGATCTTCCTGTCTGCAAGGCTGGCAGATTTTGCTTGGTTCATTTAACTTGCTACCTGCAGGACTTGCTGAAATTCTCACCCATGTCTGTGCTCACTGAACTGCAGGACACATTTACAGATATGGTGGTTTCAGAGCCTTGTTCAGGACACATGAATAGGCTGTTATCAAGAGAGGGGTCTGGTTCCCCACTTCCCCTGTGGAAGATCCAGCTGTCTCACTTGAACCGAAACTGTAAAAACATCCTTCTGTGTGTCAAGCTATAATGTCAGTGACAATTAGTCTTCACTGAAAAACAGGAGAGAAGGGTAACACTGAAAAGCAAAATAATCTCAAGTTAGAACCTCTTTGTGTTTAAAAGGGCAGAAAGGACAGTCTAGCTAGTGATGCATTTATATTAGGGATGCCCAAAGGGAGGGACAAAGAGGGCAGGGGTGCCTTTGTTAACATACCAACCAGCTCTTTATTAATTCATGCCAGAAGCAGAGTCTGCGCTCCCTCCACAAAGTTCTTGTAACAAAAAGCATTTTAGAAGCTAAATGTTTTCTGGAAATCAATTTAAGATGGCCACTCTGCTTAATCAGCATGAAGTTCAGTTCTGCATCAGATTACTAAAGCATACCATTACCCCCAAGGGCTTAAAATTCCTGTAGTTTCATATCAGTCATTTTGCCATGAGCGCTGCAATTCCCATAACATGATCCAGGTCTTGGAAATAAGGATAGGAACACTTAAAGTATCAACATTAACTTGTCTGACACAGGCTACACTGATAAAATATATATTTCCAGATGTTTGGCTTCAGAGCATTATTCAAACTGACATATTGCAAAGACTTATCTCTATCCAGCCTATATGATACAACCTGGTCAGACACAACAAAAAATGAAATATTTTCTCTTTAAATAAAATGGAAGGTTATTGAAACCTACAAGTGGACGTCTGTCCAGTTTTGATAGTGATTCACTCACCCCCCGGCTGGTTAGCCAGCAGTGTGTCAGAGGGAAGTGGGTGACTGGACATGGAGCAGCCCTAGATGCCAGTGCCCATGGCCTTGGAAGGACTCAGAGGAGGCCAGCCAAGGGAGCTGCTGTTCCCAAAGCTACATGGGGTACAGTCCTTTCCTCTCCCAGATATTTTTTATGTTTAAACTGCAAAAATTTTTGTTCAAATGGGAATAAAACCAAAACATGCATTTCTTCCTAAAAATGAAGTTATTCTCAGCTCAAGTCTTAACATATAAATTCCTGCTCTGTCTGTCTGTAGGCAAGTAAGAATTACTGTGTTTGAATAGCTGAAATGGTCTCAGGAAAAATGCGAGTGCTGCGTTTTAGGGAGGTGTAATAATTTTGATTAGCTCAGTGAACTATGCTGGACAATATAAATACATTTTGGGCACAATCCTTTCCACAGATATGAAACACAAATGTGTCTAAGACTCTGGCTAATAAACTGCTTATATATTTTTTATCTAAAAAAAGCTACTTCCTTATAGCTCTATGTCCTTCCACGTAATATTTGTGGGTCCTTTTGGTAAGAAGAAATGGTAAAATGGCCCTTGTGTATATCTGGGATCAGATCCTGGATAATTTCCCAAAAAGAAACAGATAGAGAGTACTTTGTTCTGAATTTGCATGCTGTGGCATTGAATTATTTCCTTTCAAGAGTTTAAATGTGAATTTAAGGAACTGCCAGTGACACTGGACGTTCTGCTTCAGGGTTACAGTGGTTTTACACTGGCCTGACTCTGCTTTGGCATATTCTTTAACATCTTGATACGTGCTGGAAAGGCCCTTTGTCCTGCCCCTGTTAGTATCTCTCCTGACCCCATGAGAGCAGGTCATGTACTGGTGTACAGTCTGGAGGGTCCTTGGCCCACTGGAAGGCTGAGAAATGGGCTGGGGATGCAGAGGTTGAGCTATCTGGTTAAGGTGTTCCACTACTCCGGTTTGTACATTCCTGCAAATCCTTCGGGAAGGAATGCTTTGCTGTCAGCCAAAATTGCTCTTAATTTCAGCCAAGTTATGGTAGAATGGTGGGGGAGAGTGTGGAAAAGGTGGATTTATTTAAGCAAAATTGACAACAGGGCTGCCAATGTTTATAAAAGACATAGATCAAGAAATGAAAGAAAAGAACTTGCTGACTCTATTTAATTTAAACCAAGGGTTTTTTCTCACCTCTCTGCTCCTTGGTTTGCTGTAGACATTCCTAGGTCTACCTGCTTAGAGATTTTGTCTCTGCATGTCTTCTGTCTCAGATTGCATTTGCTACAGAGAAAAGTATTTCCTGATAGGACAATTTTGCTTTCGTAGCTAATCTAACTTTCAGATTCCACCAAATTAATCTTTTTCTTCATAATACATCTCCCTTCTTTTGCAAAAGATATAGTCTTGCTGCTCGCTTTCTAATTGAAATAAACAATGTTATTTTATAGTCAGTCTGCTAAACCAGCTGTTATCTTCTTGATTTTAATTAACCCTTGTGTGACAGTGTTATCAATGCTATTATTGACCAAAGCATAAGTTCCAGATGAAAGCTTGAGGGATCTACCAGAGTTAGATCAGTAGCCAGGATAGTGACAAATGTACGTGGCAGTAGAAGGGAGCACATATTGAAAGGAAATGGTAACACTTTTCATCCAGATTTTTTTTAATTTTCCATCTAAATAGAGTGGAAAAAGTATGTTTTGAGAGATGAGGAAAACATTGGCCCCATGAGGAAAAGCAATATAAAAACAGATAATTAGAAGCTACTGCATGTATCAGGGTTTGAAAACAGTCTGTGAGTCAGTGCTGTCTCCACATTTTACATCTTATGCAGTTTTGGTCATTCCTGTTGCTAAAGGGTAAAACTATAATCCAGATGGAGTAATGAAGTGATTACTGACATAAAAGGTTTCTATGTTATATTAGGAAGAAAGCTAAAACCCCATATTTTCAATACTTTTGTTCAAAAAAGGTAATATTTTAACAGATACTGCTTATGATTTTTTTTGTTGCTGGCTAGCTACTGTTATGACTAGTCTAGAGAGGAAATGTATAAGGTGATATTAAACTGTCATCTAAAACGAATGGAAAGATATGTGTTGGATGCTGCAGATAAATTTTTTAAAAAATCAATTGGAAAAGGAAACATTTAAAAACTAACATTTAAAACCAGAGTACATAATTCAGTTCTGTAACCACAAGACAAATATCACTCAAGAGAAACACTTTGCAGAAGGTTAGAAAGGATTAGACACAGATAGGTGATCAAGATGAATATCATTCAGTTACACTTGTTAAAATCAAATTTATAAGGAAAAAAAGCCATTTGCAGGCAAATAGCTCCCTGAAGTGAAAAAGAAACTTTCCTTTAGCCGTATCACAATGCAATAGCTCATTTTAGGTGGTTTTCACCTTTGCTTGAAGCCCTTGCCCTCAGCTGCTGGCAGGCACAGGATATTGATCAGTAATGACTGGTAGCTGAGGGCAGGATGGAGGGGATCTTTTCACAGAGGTTTCCTGCCCTTTTTCCTTGCATGCACTTCTTTCACCTTTTACTCCTCCCACAGTTTTCATTTCATGTCCCCACTTTTTCTACTTCCTATTTCTCCTGCACTTCTGCCTTTAACCAGTTTCTCCCAGTTGTACCTCTCCCTGCAGTTCTTGTCCCTGTGACCTTTTCATGCTGTTTGTTTGGCCTAGACACAGAATCATAACATGGTTGTGTTGAAAGGTACCTTAAAGGCCACCTAGTTCCAGCCTTCCTGCTACTGGCTGGGACATCTGCCACTATAGCAGGTTGCTCAAAGCCCCATCCAACCTGGTCTTGAACACTTCCAAGGAGTTGAACTGCATGACCTTGTAGGCGGATGTGGCCTTCAAACAGGGGCTGGGATTGACTACTGATCACAGCAGCCTGTGACATCTCCAGGACTGTGATCTCTGTGCTATGTTCTGGTTCTGAGATGGACCCATCTGAACATCACCCAGTCTATTCTAGACTGGTTCCCATGTGCATTGGTTTTGCACAGCCTGGTTTTTGGTAGCGGGGGGGGGGGGGGGGGGCCACAAAGATTGTTCCTGTGAGGAGCTGCTGGAAGCTTCCACCATACCTAGCAGAGCCAATCTGATTGCTGGAAGCTTCCACCATACCTAGCAGAGCCAATCTGATGGGTCTGAAAATGGACATGCTGTTGGCCAAAACTGGGCCAATGAGAGAGGTAATGCCTCTGTGATTACATATTTAAGAAGAAAATCAAAACAAAGGACACATGGTCTTGCTTCTAGTCAGAGGAGAGGAGGAAGTGAGGACATGTGAGGGAATACAACATGGTGGCACCAAGGTCAGTAGAGAGGGAGGGGAGGAGGTGCTCCAGGTGTTGGAGCTGAGATTCCTCACTGTGGTGCAGATCATAGTGAAGCATCTGTGCCCCTGCAGCCTGTGGGAATCCATGGGGGATGCAGAGATCCACCCACAGCCTGTGGGGGATCCATGGGGGATGCAGAGATCCACCCACAGCCTGTGGGGGATCCATGGGGGATGCAGAGATCCACCTGCAGGCCATGGGGGAGGTGCCCATGTAGGTGCAGGTGGATACCTGCAGGACGCTGTGACCCAGTGGGAGTCCTGGTGGAGAGAGGGGACCTTTGCTTCCAGGCTGGAGCAGCCTGTCCTTGAAGGAGTGCCCCCCATGGAAGAGACACGCACGCCACAGCAGTTTTTTGGGACTGTGTGCCCGTGGGGGGAGCTCACACTGCAGCAGGTGTGGTTTGGCTGCGGCTCGAGAGAGGGGACCCAGGCTGGGGCAGTTCACGGAGAGCTGCCTCCTGTGGGAGGGACCCCACGGTGTCACAGGGGAAGGACTCCCCTCTCCCAGAGCTGCAGAAGAAAATCTCAGTGATGAACTCACCAAAGCCCCCATGCCCTGTCTCCCTGTGCTGTCAGTGGGAAGGAGGGAGGGGCTGGAGCAAAAAGGTGTTTTTAAGGGCTTATTTTGATTCTCATTAGCCTCCTCTGATTCTGTTCGTAATAAATTCACTTTGCAACTTTTAGCTGAGCCTGTTTTGCCCTTGAAATGTTTTCTCCTGCTCCTTATCTCAACCCTTCATTGATTTTTTTCTCTCCTCTGCCCAGCTGTGGCAGGAGAGGGCGAGTGAGTGACTCTCCTGGGTGCCTGGTTGGGCCAGTGTCAAACCACCACACCATGCCTGCAAGCCAGGCAGCCCATTCTGCATCGTGAAAGCGTCCTTCCTAATGATTTGGTAACACCGAGCAAGCTTGACTCAGAGCACTGAATAAAAGATATTAAGATCTTTGCTGTAGTTGGATAAATCAATCAATAGATTGATTTTAGAAAAGTCCGCCTTTGCCTGACATAATTATTTTGCTGCTTTGAGACATTGGTATGTGCATCCTGTGAATGCTGAAAAGGAAATTAATCCAGTCAACACAGAGTAGTTTATTTTTCTTCTTTTTTTTTTTTTTTACCATCTTCCATGTACGTGCAGGTACAACTAAGTAAAAATGTCCAAGCAGCTAGATGGCAGGAACACCTGGTCAGGATGACTTTGTCTCACTGTTCAACTGTATGAAGCAAAGTGATACAGAGTCCCCAGGCAAGTGCAAGGAAGAGTCCCTTTATTGCAAAAACCAGGCCTTTTAAAGCAGTTAGCCCATTATCAGCTACATTCCATTTAAGTATAACAAATAAAAATCACCCAACCACCATAAACCATGATGGAGCATGTAATGGTTATATAACTTGTTTTTCTATGTCCAATTCAGCTCAGTTCTTTACCCACAGCCCTTTTCTCCTTAGCTGAAGTAACAGGCCTGAGCCATGATTTTGCAAGGATGACAAGGCCCTTATTTTATAAGACTTTATTTGAGCCATGATTTTGCAAGGGTTACAAGGCCCTTATTTTATAAGACTTTATTCACATGCAACATTCAACTTCTACTCTTAAAGAAAATTAGGGCATTATGACTCTTCCATTTGCAGTTCATGAGGATCAAATGGATCCGCATCCAGCATCATCCCCACAGAAAGCATGCAAAAACTACTAAGATGATTACTACATTCACTGCTTCCTGGTGTTTAAAAGGTGACTCAGCTGATGATGACAAACTGTTGTCTTTTCATGAACTGCCACTTAGTGGCCCAAATAATTTCACAAATATGTAGTCTTTTTCAAACAGCAGCCCTCTTTATATTAATTTCATTTCCTTGACATTCAGCTTGAAAGCAAAATCACAATTTTATTGTCATTTCCTCCCCAAAGGTAAAGCCTGTGAAGATCCAGAAGAAGAGAGAGATTTGAGGCAGTATACCCATCTTTTACTGATGGTATAGCTCATGTCGTGGCTGCAGTAACATTTATTCTTTTAAAATAAACGTTACTGAAAAGTTTATTCTTTTAAAATCTGTGCAATTACCAGATAGTGTTTAAGTATTATACTGTGGAGGTGCATAGATAGTATCACACACAGCACATTCCATGCTGTAAATACTCCTAAACAATAATCATACAGAGGCATGCAGTCACTTTTCTGTTTGGTCCCAATGAGCCAATTTACAAGAAGAGCATTTCTTCATCCAAAAGGTCCAAGACCTCAAATTATTTGCATAAATTTACTTTGTCCAGTCTTGATAGGTTTTAAAGATTAAATTAAATCCAGGCAGTTTCCAGACAGGTAAGAAGGTAGATTCCTCACCCACAGGAATTACAATCAAAGGATGGACAGATGGACAAAAAGCTAGTGAGGGGAAGCCAGGAGACATGAAATGCAGCACAAATTCAAAAGGTGAATTAAGGAATTGCTTTTAACCCAATCATTTCCCAAACAGAGTGGGAAATGTATCAGAGTGATGTTCATTGTCTTGACAGCTTTTTTTGCCTGCCTTCCTTCTCCTCTTTTCCTTGATTTTTGTTGGCATCTGTTTCCTTTTCTTTGTCTGGTGCATAGCTTATCCTCATGTGTGCAAGAGTAGGTGTTTAAGACAATTGCTCAAGCTTGAAAGGAATTCCTCTCTGCAATCACTGTCTAAGAAGGATTTTCCTCCTGCACAATAATTATCATCCACCTATGACCTCTTTTTGGTAAACTCTTGGTTGTCTCATTATTGCTTTAAAAAAAAGGTGCTTGGAATAAGAATGTGTTCCATTAAGCAGGCAAGTCTAAGCAAGTGTCTAATGCCAGTGCCTATGAAGTTCATCAGAGGAATGCAGATTGATTTTCTTTAAATAGACCAGACAAAGGGCAGAGCATTAGGCTTGTCTAAACAATATGCAAGTCAGCATGGGGCTATGTGTTTTCAAGGAAAGCAAAAATGGATTCATTCCAACAGCAGAATATTGCACCAAGAACAGCCTAAGTATAGAAATTTATTCTGAAACTTTTAAAGGCATGTTTTCCATTGGATTTAAGAGGAAATATTCCCATCCTTCATGAGCAGATACTTATACTTTTAAATTATGGGATTAGCACCTGAATGAAGTTTATTTTTATCAGTGTACCTGAGAGTTTCATAATAGTTGCTGAATGATTGCTCAGAAAGGGATGTAAAGGGGACTTGAATTGAAAAAATAATTTTGGTCCCTAGAACTAGAGTATTAATATATTTTAGAGCTCAAATATTTGTTCATGGAATCATAGAATCACAAAATCATAGAATATGCTGAGTTGGAAAGAATCCATCAGGATTATTTAGTCCAAATCCTGGCCCTGCACAGGAGACCCCAAGAATCACACTCTGTGCCTGGGGGTTTTGTCCAAATGCTTCTTGAACTCAGACAGGCTTGATGCTGTGATCACTTCTCTTGGGATCCTGTTTCCATGCAGTAACCACCCTCTGGGGGGAAGATAATTTTCCTGATATCCCACCTAAACCTTTCCTGACTCAGTTTCATGCTGCTTTCTTGAGTCTTGTCACAGGTCATGAGCGTGAAGAGATCAGTGCCTGCCCCTCTGCCTGCCCTTGTGAGAATGTTGAAGACAGCAATGAGGTGTCCCCTCAATCTCCTCTTCTCCAGGCTGAAGGAACCAAGTGTTAAACACCTAGCACAATTTTCAGGAAGCTGAAATTTGTCTAAGATATCAGACTTTGGGTTCTTACCTGCTGAAGGAAAGAAAAGACCAGAATCCCTGTGGTCCAGTAAGGCCTGCCCCAAACAATTTTACATCAGAGCAGCATCCAGCAAAATGGAATTTTATATTGCATAGGAAAGGATCCATAATTTGTTTCAGCATGTAAAACTGCTGTCAAACAATCCTAACCATAATTGACAAGATTCCCTCATCTGCCTGGCTTTTCCAGCTGTCTGGCTTCAGAGCTGCTAAGAAGCTCAGTGTCTGGCAGCCTTTACCTGCCTTGATTTTATTCCCAGGCTTTGAGGTTGCCAGGCTTCCTGCTGCAGAGCTGGGCCCCAACTATCAGGACGAGCTGGCAGAAGATCAGTCAGGAAATATTCAGGAGAAGTCCCTTTCCACTGTCAAGTGAATTAAGATTTTCTTTTCCTTATTTGATCTGCATCAGCAGGACAGGAAAATTTGGATGATCGGTTCTGAGCAAAGAGCAACAACCACTCTGATCAAACCCATGTGTTTGTTCAAGGATATCTGCTGGAGACAGGAGTTGTATTTTTAACAATAATGTTGGTTCTTGCATTTGAGTTATGGTTCAGGACAGGTAGTGCCAGTACATCTTGAAGAGATGTTTGCATTGGCAGGAAAGTGAGGGGGCCTGAGGCTCTGTTCCCCTCTCCTTCACCAACATCCAAACACTGCTAATGGCTGCCACTCTGGACAATAGGAAAATCAAATCCAAGGCTGCAGAGATAAATCTCCTTCCCCTCCCCTGCCCCCCCCCCCCCCCCCCCCCCCCCCACTAAATAATAAAGAGCTCCAGCTCTCATGTAATTGTAATGGAGAAGCACACTTGGATTATTCTGAAGCTTTTGGGGACAAATTTTCTTATGTATATTTTCAATCACTTATTCAACTTCTTTGCTGTTCTTGGCATAACTCACAGATCTAATATTTCATGAATGCTTGAAATTGCATCAGCTGTAACCACAGGGTCAGAGCCTATGCTGGTGCAGATTGCCTCAGCTTTCTTGAGCTGCCTGGAGGCAAGTCAGTGTCTGCACTTGAGCAAGCACCCCACGGTGAGTACACAGAGCACACAGAGGGGACAGTCCCTTCCAGTCACAGAGGCAGGGAGGAACAAAGGGCATCTCCAGCCTAATAGCAGCCTTAGCACCTTTATTTACTGTGCAGCCTGGCAGCAGGAGAGGAAGGATAGGGGAGCCTTAATTGAGGGTTTTCCATGTAATGTGCATCCCCTTGCAGGACAGGGGTGGTAAGCATGGAACAGCAGCAGCATAAGTGACACCTTTGGGGAAGTCTTTGCTGTCTAACTGAGAGGTGTCTGTGGATTCCTGCTGGCACTGCACAGCCCTTGGCAGTGCTGCTGCCCATGTGTGCTGTGACTCTGTACTTAGAGTTTTTAAGTGTGCTGTCACAGACATAATTTATGAAAAATCCTTTTGCTAGGCTTTTTTCCCCTGAGAATCTGAGAGGCCTCAGAAATGAAATGTAAACAATAATTATCTGCTGCTGTGGAATGCAACAGGTGGATCTGTGATTGGTCTCATGTGATTGTTTTTAATTAATGGCCAATCACAGTCCAGCTGTCTCAGACTCTCTGGTGAGTCACAAGATTTTATTATCATTCCTTTCCATTCCTTGCTAGTCTTCTGATGAAATCCTTTCTTCTATTCTTTTAGTATAGTTTTAATATATAATTTTCTTTTAAGATAATATATATAATAAAATAATAAATCAACCTTCTGAAGCATGAAGTCAAGATTCTCATCTCTTCCCTCGTCCTGGGACCCCTGCAAACACCACCACAGTGTGCTGATGAGATTTTCTCCAGGTAGGTCTTTAACCCAGAGATGTGTTGGTTATCTCTGTGTTATTTAAGTCAGTCACATGCCTCCTTCTTGGCACAGACTAAACACCCCATGGAAGTCAAAGGACCAGAAGATAAGGGCTCAGTGGGCACTGTAGACTCTCAGATGCTTGCTGACTTATTTCAAATAAACCACCTTCTGTGCTGTGTCAGGAGCTAATTCAGGGTCTATATCTGTAAGTTACATGCACTACCGTTTTGGTGTAGAGACAAGATGTAGATCAGAAACTGGTGCATTTGCAGGATGGAAGTTTAAATAAAGCCTGCTTTTCAGAATGAAGCTCATCCCTGGCTCTTCAGCTGGTTTTCAGAATACTCATGATTTTGGAAAGTGTGCTCTGGTTGCACAGAGTCCAAATCAGGACTGCCATGGTTATCTAGCTAGCACAACCCATGCAAATGAATTGCCCAAATGAAAATAAACTGAGTTTATTTTCAGCTGTTTAATCAGCTCATGATTTCAGAGGCTGCTTTGAGAAGACAAACATCTCTCAAACATATATCCCTTCAATTCTCCATAAGCCTCAAAGACTGAGTTGTAGAGAGAAGGAAAAGAGAGTTTTGTTGAAAGGAGCTTTACAAATAATTTTTAAGAAATCCAAACCAGCATGGCTGATATTTTGCCCTCAACCAGGACACAGACACCAGCTGTGAGACCAATCCCAAAGATAATTTTTTTGGGTACCATCATCACAGAAAGAAAGTGGCATTTCACCATCCCTGCACAGGATTGGAGGTGCCACATGGACACCTGATGGAGGGATGCTTCCAGTCCTGCTTGACTCCAGTAAGGGCTCACAAGCTAGACTTTTTCAGTGACTTCTACTCTGGAGTAGCTCACCAACTTCCAAAGTGATCTGCTGCATTTAGGAAAGCCTATTGATATTCCTGTGCATGGTGTGTGAGTCCTAAAGGTGGTAATTTTCTCAGTGTTTGTTGTTCCAAAAAGTATAAAATAAGAACTACACAGCTGGAGGATCCTTTTCCATCTTTTACAGTTGACAAATTCACTATTCTATATTTCCCTTATCACAGCCAGTTGCATCAAAATTGAAAATAATATATAGTGATCTGAAGGTGCAGAAAAAGACATATTTAGATACCCACAGAAGGGGGTAGAAATGATTATAAAGAATGTGCTTTCCCTACCTTTGAATTTTATCTATTCTGAAATCGAACGTTACAAGGGTAGAACTCAGTCTAGAATAACATACAATTTAGAAAAAATTTTTCTCTTTTCTTTTCTTTTCTTTTCTTTTCTTTTCTTTTCTTTTCTTTTCTTTTCTTTTCTTTTCTTTTCTTTTCTTTTCTTTTCATTTTTCTTTTCTTTTCTTTTCTTTTCTTTTCTTTTCTTTTCTTTTCTTTTCTTTTCTTTTCTTTTCTTTTCTTTTCTTTTCTTTTCTTTTCTTTTCCTCTTTCTTTTCCTCTTTCTTTTCTTTTCTTCCTTTTCTTTTCTCTATTCATTTCTTCCCTTTCCTTTTTTTCCCCTTTTTTAATTTAATAACCCTTTCCCTTTCCCTTTTTAAATTTTTTTTTTCCACTGGGATTTCATCTTTGGGCCTGGGTTTTCATGATCTGCTTTGTTATCTGTCATCACTAACTCAATAAAAAAATATGTATTCCTTGATTGAGGATTTCCCAAGTACACAGGGGAGATATGTGCTTTTAAGTCTTTTCTGTCTTTTCACATTATTTATTTGCAGTTCTAGAGATTGTCAGATCAGCAGTTTCACTGGTACCATGATGATTATTACTGCCCCAAAAATCCTACTCTACAGATTTGTGATGTATTTTGGGGTAAGACTGCAATCTTGCTTTGTAAGTTTTGGAGTTGTGTGCCAGTCTTTTTTTTTTTTTTTTTTTCTTTCTTTTTCATCCTGAGAGTAGAGATTTGTACTTTCAAGGGCAAGGAGTGAATTCAGGGTGAATAACTACATCTGCCCAAAAATCCTCATAAATTCCCTATGGTTCACAAATTATGCCCTTTTGTATTGAGGAATCATAACAAGACAAGTAATGAAGCAGAAGACACTGGTGAATTTCTAAGATCAATGAGGACACTATGGGAGAAGCTGATAGATAATTCAAAATGTGTAGAAAAAGCATGTTATAACATTACCAATATTTCTACATGAAATAATTTCTAAAAACTCAGTCATCTCTTAGCTAACATAATAGTCATATAAGAACATTTTTTTGAGATATTTGTTTCTGAACCTCTATCTTCTTTCACAGCATGCACAGGTTTCATCAAAAAGTCTAAGGGTTTATCAAAATATTTTTCACTTACCTGTCAGAGGATCTTTGGACTCGGATATTGAAAAATTGAAACTATGTTTTAAAAGGAATTTTAAAGCAAACTGTCCTGTGAAGCCCCTGAAGTTTTCAGATGAATGTCTGTTTTAATTTCTCAGATCTCTTCAGTTCCTCTGGCAAACCTTCCCCAGCACTGAAAAGTCCAGGACAGCAACAATGAGCAAAACTCAAAACTACAGAAAGAATCTTGGTGTTGGAGTTTCACTGAAGAGAACAATTTTCTGACTATGGTCATGATATCTTCAAGTGATCAAGGGAACAGTGACTCCAACTACCTCTGGAGTACCTATGAGGTTTTCTATGACTTGATCTCTGTGAAGCATTTTATGGATCTCTGCTTCTTAAGCATGATTTCTCCAAAGTCACAGTTTGAGAAGAATTTGAGGCTTTTCAGGAAACATCAACATTTGACATTTTTTACATCGCATCTCCTCTTAATCCTATTCATGGTCCTATGGCATTTCAAGGATTCTGTATTTAGCACAGACTTTCCCAAAATCTGGTCGCTGTTATAAGCTGAATGCCTGTCCCGTCTACTCAACATCTGCACTTCAGATATGATACAGCATAGAATCCAGATGTTCCATAAGTACTGTGTTGTGCAGACACAAGTTCCAGTACTTTTGGGAAACTCCCGTACTATACAGTTGTTTTCCTCAAAGAAAGAATGTTTAGACAGATTAGGAGAGAATTAATGGACTTGCTGAGTACAGGCTGTGTGCATGCTGCCTCTGACAAGTTCTGACAGCATCCACATGGAGCTGGAGGAGGAGTTCACAAGGGTGAACCCCCAAAGGACTGGATTGGCATCATCTGTATGTGCACAAATCTCTTCCGAAGCAAATGCTGCTTATTCTTTTAGAAGACCAAGATTCTGGGCCTCCCTCTCCTGCACTGGGTACTTGCAAACTGTCTGCAGTGCCATGGTGAAATCAGATGTGTGACTTTAGGAGGCAGCAGGAGCATTGCACTAATGCAGCGTGGCTCGCCTGCTTTGAAAGGGGGGCAGTCTTAGCAAGGTCCTCATAGGAATATGCAGGGTATTGACACAGGGGTTATGAACAGACATAAACTCAGTATGATAAATAACCAAATGATGGCTAGCACTATATATTTTGTGGAAGAATCCATTTTTTGGCAAAAGCCCTGTCAAAACTGGCTGCTCCTGCCCAAGTATATGATCTGGCAGAATTATCTTCAAAATATGTACACTCTCTAATGGCTATGGTTACAAAATTTTAATCCAAACCTATAAATACTGAAAGGAGCAGAAATAAACCTGACTTCAGGAAGTAATATTTCTTTTAAAATACATTTAAAATGTGCAGCATCCATGATAGCACAAAAATGTCTGTATTTGAGATGTGTTTGCCACTGTAATTCAGATATACAATACCTCAGGCTTATTGTTGTTTGAGACATCAGGGCCAGCAATGACCACAGTCCCAGTGCATATCCAGCTACATGGGAAACCAGAAAAACACAACTTCTTGGAAAATTAATGTGTGACGGAACAAACATAAAGACATTTGAAAACAATTCTACCAAATGTGCTACTACTCTGTAAACTGAAATTGGGTAAATGTGCTTTTTGTTGGGCTGCAGCATACATATGAAATCTGAATTTGTTATCTTAGTGAGAAAAAAGCCCACTGTCTATGCAATGTGGGGTTTTGGTGGGTTTTTTGGGGTTTTTTTTTGTTATGCTCTTTGACATTCTGTTACTGTTTGATCTAGACCTGTACAAATTTATCTGATCTGTGTGGTTTTCATGGGTACTGTTAACCATCTGCTGTTGTAATCAATTTTATGTTACAGGCACCAAGTTGGACCATCACAAATAAAAAGAAGAAAATCTCAAGGAATAAATAATTTAGTGCTGCCATTCATTGTGCTGGATTCTCTTTGAAACATCTTCTTTGGGAAATGGAATCGAAATCGTTCTACCCTAAAGCAGAGTGTTAGGACTTTTATTTGCATTGGGGAGCTGAAGGTACGTGAACCAGCAATAGATGAGGAAAAGTGCCAGACAGAGTAAACTGTCAAAAGTAAAGACATTTGATCAGTTTAAGAAAAAGGCAGAAGGAGCACAAGTCAACTCCTCAGTATTGCATTTAAGCTTACTTCCTGGTGGATTAGATGAAATTCAAGCTACTCAGCTTGTGTTATGTTTCTCTTCTTACATGGAGCATGCACAGTTTTCCTTCCTCCAGAGGACAAGTGAGCTGTCAATTAACAGAGGGCATGACCTCTGCTCACACAACAGTATTTTAGCAGAGGTTAGAGCTGCTGGAATCTGGAAAGCAGCAAAGAATCTGGAGACAATTTTTATGCTAAAATAATCTCCATGGTTTTCATTCTGAAGTTTACATATTTTTGTCCTCAATGTGATACTTTTACGGAATGTACTGATAGAATCTGCATATTTTTTAAAATTATATTTTGGTCTCAATGGCCCCTTAGGCCAGACCAGCCTAAGTGGGGAGAAAATGTGCAGCAGTTTCATCTGCTTCAGTAACACCCCAAAAAGCCAGACAAAATACAGAAACACAAAAATCACCATTCAGTCAAGATTTATTGTATTTACTTTGTGCTTTGCTGCACATTGATTACTATATAGGTCTTTCCTGTGGGTCTAGTAGGTCATTGATAAGAAAGGATAAAGATTAAGAAAGTTTATAAGCATTGAAGGAGCACACTTCTGGGAGAGGCTTCCAATTAGAGGAGAAAAGGGTTAAAATCTGAAATGGCTGATAGTAGTTCTATTGTAAAGTGAGAGTAATCCCAGAGGCTGTAATTCAAGCATGTGATTAAGGTTTCCAATGCCTCCTTTGCTGATAGATATAAGTGAGGGTTGAAGACATTTGGTCATGTATTTTTATTCCACATATTGCCAGTGCTTTAAACTGAAACTGTGTTTTAGGGTTCTTGACCACATGCAGGCACAGGATGAAATTTGTGGTTTTGGTGTGGTTTTTTCCACTCCAGATATACAACTTGGCTTTGATGAAGAGGGGGGAGGAATTTGGGGTTTTCCTTCTTTTGGAAGACTGTAAACTAGCCACAGCTAGCAAAAGCATTGGCATCTATAGTGCTAGCAAGTTGTCTTTTGGTTAGTGGTATGTGTCTTGCTTATGCATTCAGGACTAAAAAATTTGTGTTATGGGACACAGGAAGGGTTTTTTTACCCCATTATACAATCAAGGACTGCTGACTTGTGTTTTTTTCCCCCTTCTGTGTTGTGGTCCACTTCCTAGGAACTTTTGGTCATTTCCACCCCAGATTTGTCATAATATTTCTCAATTGGAAGTCCTCTCATCCTGCAGGCAGAAATTTTGTAAAATTCTAGTCATTGTTCTAAAGGGATGAAGACTGTTACATGGGATCAGGGACAGTTTCATGAATTTTGGTTTGGGGACATCTGGATCGTGTTGATCCAGATGTGTCTTACTCTCATACGACACAGCAAAGCAAACTTAGCAAACAGAATTAGACCCATCATTGGTGGAGCATTCTGAGAATCATCCACCAGAATTTAGGAGGTGATGAACTTCAAAGGGCTCAGTCTTGGATGCTGCTCACCTGAAAGGACTTGGCTTCAGAGGCTATATTTAACCAGATACACATCTTTGTTTAAAATACAGACTTTACTAGTGTCAGCTATGATTCTATGTCTTGGTTTATCACCTACATTCCTTAATTTAAAGGTCTGAACTAGAAAAGCAATTGATCTACCATTTTCTCTGTAGGGTTACTGCAGCAGTGCTTAACATTCTGGACCGGTCTGCTTATTTTTGATAGGACTGTCATACATTTGTTTAGACTAAGAGTACAAGGTCAGTGAGATTGCTCATGTGTTAAAACTACACACATTGCTGAATCCAGTCTTCCTGCAATTTGAGATTTGCTTATCTGACAGACAGCCAACTTTGCTTTATGGAGATATTCAGGCTGTTGGTCTCCTGGCTTAAAAAGACGGAGTTGGTTTCAGGACTGGGCTTATGAAAATCCTGGCTTAGAACTCACTTTCAGCTTCAGTAAAAAACCCCAGTTTTTTGTACCTTAAAACCATGTTGAAAAGCAGATCTTTACTTTTACTCAGAAGAACATAAAAAATCTCAAAATGTAAATGGGAGATACTTCCATCAATATGACTTGAAGTTCGTAACTGAGTCTGGCTAGATCAATCTTCCTTTGTTTCTATTAATTGTGCATTTTTCATACTTTATATATAGACATGATAAAACTGTAAAATATAAATATATGTATACATACACATATATGTACATGCAAATGTGATCTGCCTATTTAATATAACATGCTTTGTCAAAATTATAAATAGATCTAAAGAAACAATTAAGGAAAACATAGTTAAAAATTGCTTGAAACATCAAACTGATGAGTCAAGCATTGTTTTTATCTCTTTATTAACCCCAAATATTAGGCACAATACAGAATACATGAGCCAATCAGGCTGCACATGAAAATAATGCCTTGTGAATCACCAAGACTGCTGAAAATTACAGTCATCACCAATGAACCCATCTAATAAACATATGCTCATCATCTTCCTGACTGGTTTTAAAAGATGAACAATATTTCTCCACCTGACCCTCCTACCAAACTACTGATTCAATTTCTCAGTTTTAAAGAGCACTCCTACACACAAAGCCCCCTGGAGCTGGAATGAAGAGACTTAAGTACCTTCTGATGAAAATATACAACACCTGGTTCCTCAGTGCTTTTTGTAGGCAACCCTGCATGTGTTCAACCAGAGCTATGTGTGGAGGATCTCTGCAGGATGTGGACCTGAGAACGTGTGGAATACATATGGATGTACTCAGATTCCTCTTGTAAGAGCAAAGATGAGTACTTGCAGAAAGATCAGAAAAGGGTAGGGAGCAGGTTAGTTTATTGTAGCTCTTACCAGCACGTGCTGGATTGAGAGAGCCAGAGGTACAAAGAGGGCAGATACATTAGTTAGGCAACTTTTCCATGGTCACAGTCTCTGTCTGGGGTGTAAAGGACATTAAAGCAGCCCTCTGGTGATTCTGCCCCTGCTGGGAATGTGTCTGTACAGGTGGAATCCCAGGAGTCTTATTAAGGCAGCTTTTAATTTGCTTCTCTGCTTTAGGAGAGATTCAGAATCTGTGCTTCTCGACCCCTGGCTTTAAGAAACATTAATTGTATAATTTCTCAGCAGGGGTTTGGCCAATGTTTATTTTCTGGACTAATAATTTTTAGTATTCACCTCCTAAAGTAAATGTTTTACATCCTTGAGCGAGGCAGATAAATAGTACACCAAGAAAAACTCTGTTTTTCTTTTCTGTGACCCTTTTCTGTGCAGCAAAAGGCAGCTGTATGAGAACTGCAGCTCCAATGTATGCTCATAAAATCATTCATTTATTATTTATATAATTATTTGCAGAGAGCTGTTGCCATGACAACTTTTACACATGGTGAGATAAATCCTTACATAGGCAGTAGTCACGACTCCAAACACTGTCACATGAAGATAAGTCTACATGGACATTTCAGGCTTTGCCAGATTTTTCTAAAGTAGTTATTGATACAAGAATAACGTTCTTCTGCTAAATTAGAGAAAATAGCCTTGTTTTAGCCTGACTTACTGAAAAAGAAAGTTTAATGAATAATTTTTTCAATCCATCTGCTTATCCTCTCCTAATATCCTCCAAATCTGTTGACATAATTTCAATTACCTTTCACTATGATGTCTCAAAGATACTTAAATCTGACACACTTCAGGGAAAGTGGTTGTATGAAGGTGCAAGAGTACTAAAATAGTGTGTTACAGAAATAAATATTCCACCACGACTATGACTGTGGTGAACTGCTTTTGTACACTTGTTCAGACAGCGTCACACTGGCCAAAACTCATGCTATTTGTGTTGTAACTAGGGGGGAGTCAAGGCAGAGAAGGTGGAGTTGCAGGAAGGTGGAGGCATGAGGGGTTCTGGTGGAGACTGGAGATGTGGCAGGCAGGACAAGAGGAAAGTTCCTGCTGTGATGGGTCTGTGGGCTTGCAGGACACAAATTAAAATGGAATTAAAGCTTCATTGAATTCTGTCACTCAAGGACAACAGTTTCCAATTTATGCAGGCTAGAGCAACCTCCAGGTTGGAGAGCTAGAGCTTAGCAATACCTGAGACAGTCTAGGCTGCTTGGCTCCTCCAGCCTCACTCTTGGGGCAGAGACTTCCAAGCATAATGAATTACATACACTACATGTGCAGGGCTTAGGAACTTCCCATCAGACAATCCAGGCAATCAGCTGGCACCACAGCCTGGTGTTTGGGAGTGATAGTGCAAGGCAGACTTTATCCTGGGACAACCTGAAATGGATTTTCATCCTTGGACTGAAAGAAATGGAGCTCCTTGAAGTTTCACACCTTCTGGCCACTCAACAGGGACACCAAAAGCCGCCAAAAGCTCTCCAGGCTTCTCAGATCTATTGGACTATGGGAATCTGGTTTGATATTTGGAAATACAAGATGGCCTTTTTTGGAAATGCAATATGTGTTTGGAAATGCAATGATAGATATATAGATGTTAGTTTTTGTTGAGCAATTTTATATTTTGTATTTGCACTCACTCAAGTTAGTTGCTCTGAAGTGTTAGGATTGAGGGAAAGAGACACATTCTTTGAATGCTAAAATCTGAACCATTCCAATCACAACATTCCAAAGCAAATGAGAAATAAGGTCAGTCTTTTGCACCATAATGCCTAAATAAGTATTCATATGTGTTTACTTCACTGACTTCTTTACTGCAGATATTGGTCTCCCTGTTATCAGTGATATAAGTTCAGAATCTTTAAGTCATTCCAGCTTTAGGTGTCTGTACATGAGAGTTTGATGCCTGTGATCAACCATTTTGTTTTAATTTGATTATTATTCACTACAGAACATGTCAAAAGCCTAATAGTATATCAGAAGGGTGGAAGATGTAGTGGATTGACCATGGCTGGATGCCAGATGCCCAAAAGCCACTTTATCATTCCCCTTCTGAGCAGGGCAGGACTGGGTGGCACAACATTGCCTCAGATGATGATGAAGAAGGGCAGGTTTCTTTTGTCATCTTAATTTATCCACTGTACTCTTTAAATTGTGCTTTGAAACACATCACATTTAACACTTTTTCTCTTATCACCCCTTCTCTTCCACTCTCAACGAAGCTTGGCAGTCAAAGATTAGTGATTCATGCACTGCATGATTTTTCAATACAGTAATGAAATTCTCTAAATTCAAAAGGAATTAAATAAAAAATTTTCTAAGAGCACAAAGTAAACCTAATAGCCAAACAACAGTGTGAGAAATTTTCAGGCAATGCAGAAATAGCCAATAAAACAAGCCAGTCAAGGCTGCCAAGAAGCCAGATGCAGTGATAGGAAGAGCATTTTTCACAGCTTTCAGTCAGTGTCATGTGATTTCCAGCTGAGGAAAGAAAGAAGACACTCTAATGGTATTCATTTGTTAAGATTGGTGACACCTTAAGTGTTTAATTTCCTAATCTTTTTCTTTAAAGTTTGACAGGAATTTGAGAATAATTAAAAGCCCTTCTGATATCTGGGTCTGATTTTGGTGGCCTCATACTTATCCTCATTCATTTTTATTACCAGATCACCATAAATGTCATCATAATTCATTAACTAGGCACTATTTGAACAAGTATGGGCTGGGACTGAAGTAGAAAGGGTTTTGGAAATCAGGCTATTAGGTACTTAAGCAAGCTTTCCCCTATAGCTCTTCCACAACTTCCTGGCACTATGCCTGGCTTGTGCTAGCACTGATAATATTTCGTTTTTTTAAGCACCACCTTCATTTACAATTTTGTCCAGAATGAAATAATGCACTCAGTCTGTAAGTGGAGAGTATTTTATCTGTGTTTTTTTTCATTTCTCCATATACAGTTCATTCACTTTCAGAAATAGGCAAATAGAATTAATATTTTGACATGAAAGTGGTGAAAAATGTTTGGAACAGTATACAAGATCATTTGAATAGTTTGATTTCAACATGTTTTTTTAACAACTTATAACCATGATATCTTTGGTTTTATGTATCTGTATTGCTTGTGCTACTGAAAAAGTCACAAAACAGAAAAAAAGGGGAAGAAGTTTGATGTGTTTGCCTATTCTCACAAACATGACACCTCATCAGATCTGGTTGCCACATGAGGGGCTTGCATACTTTGAAATATTTCTGAGGGTATTCCTGGGGATTCTAGGACAGAGAATACCACCTTGATAGAAAGTCAGTCTGCTGGAAACCCACACTGCTTCAGGACAGGAATACAGCCTCCTAGATAAGCAGATTTTCTGACAGTGTCAACAAATAAAGCGACAAAGGTTGGCATACTTCCTGGACACTTTCAGCTAAGGCATCAATTTTCTTTTTGTCTTTGCAAATAACTTTTCATTATAAACTTTGGAAAGTTTCCAAGAGGATTTGGACTTAGACCTATCTTTCCCAAATGGAAATAGATTTTCCTACCTGCAATAATCATGTTAGTGTAATGAGGGCCACTTTACTGCTACTAGGCTTTTAGGAATTAGTCACTGAACAAACCACCTGTAACTCTCAATTACTTTCATCCCTCCTGTATTCTGAGAGAGAAAAATCCTTTTATAGACATAGAGAATGCTTGAGGAAGAATGGAGAATGCCTACTAAGCCAGAGAAAGTGAAGCAAAATAATAAAGACATATATTTCCCATAATATTAGCTGAGAGGTCTAATTGTGTCATCACCACAATTAAACACACAATGTTGCTGTTACTCAAGGAAAGGGAGGTGCATAAAAAATTTAGAAAACTATGCTGCAAAAAGAACAACATAAACTTCTTACATAGATCTTCTGAAGAAGAAAAGAGTATTCCTCCCTGTCAGTTCAAGGGCATTTCTCAGGAGACTTTCAGCTGAAAGAATGACAGTCTTGCTCCACTACTTGACCTTCCTACCTCAAACTGCAGCAAAGAAATGCATCTTCTTTCACAGGAAAGCATTTTCCTTCAAAGATGATGAAAGTGAAGGTAAGAATTAGTCAAGGGCCTATTCCAAGTGCAAGAATTGCAGAAAATGGTGGAAATAATTTAATTCATATTAGCTAGTTAAACTTAGTGATGGGAAACAGAAGGACATATCTCTTTACCCCAGCCTCAGTCATGGAAGTAACAAGTGCAAAGAAATGGCTTTTGTTTTCTTTTTCATCTTTGCACTGCCCACAGCATTCCCAGCTGCAAAAAGCTTTCATGCCTCTCTGCCAGAGAAACCCAAAGGCAGCACAGGCCCCAGACTGATCACACTGGCATGCCAACCAACACTCATGGCAATTTCAATTGCTCTGTTGTATCAGTTAAATCAACACACCAGTTGATCTGCTGGGTAAAAAATTTGAAAAGCTCTTCTCCCTGAAGAGAATAAAGTCTCAGTGTTGTTTTCTGTTCTTTAATGTACTCTTGTAACTATGCACCCTTCCCTTGGGAACAGCAGGAGAAACCAAGCTACTCAAACTGTGCTTGAACTGCAGACACGTCTGTGGAGATAAGAGGCTATGATGAGCTCTCTTTTGCTGATTCTCAGCTTATTGCTGAGAGTACATGTTGTCACAGCAACGCACCATCTTTCACAAGAATGACATAATGTCTCCATTGGAAAGACTTTTTTAAACAAGACTGCACTCCCATTCACCTCCTAAAACAATCTCTCAGTGACTCTCAGAAACTGAATGCAGACCAGCATGTGTAGCAGAGTGGGTGTCCTTGCATTGTAGGAGGCTCTGGTTGTTATTCACCTTTCTGCTAGAACAAACCTCTCTCAGCATTCATTGATGCCATTGTGAAATACTGGCAAATTAAAATGCAAATGGTTTAACCTCAGATGCCACAACAGAAGAAAAAAGCACTTCAGGCTGAAAAGCTAAATTTTCAAAGTGACATATGACATAGACTAAACTGTGTGAGAACTCACCATCCAAGTGTGTTGTTTGGTTTTGAATGGAGACAGCAATTTCAATTAATTATTCCACTCAGGAATGCCTCTCTTTGATGCCCACCCCAATCCTTCCCTCAGTGGGAAGGATCAATGATACTGGCAGATGACAATCACCTATGTCCTTAAAGAACCTCAAGCTTGCCCAAACAGGTCAGCTCATTTATAACCTGTTCCTAGGAAGAACTCATATTCCTATGACATTACATCAGTTTTTTTGGTGTTGAGTCCTTTAACTCTTGTATGCCTAGTATGGTCATGGAGAACTTGTTCTTCTTCAGCCTTTCAGTAACATTTTCCATCCTTGAAAATTGTTGTCACATCCTCTCTCAGGCTCCTCTTTGCAAGCTAAACTGCCTCAAGTTCAGATTTTTATTGGAACTCATGACTCATTTCTGGATGTCTTGACCAAGCCAAAAGAGAGCATCTGATGCAGCAACTCAGACACATTTAACTTGAAACAAATGATCATTAAAGTATTTTCAAAGTGAAGTTTTGTTTTGTTTCTTTTTATCAACTTCATAAGTATTTTATGAGTTCATATCCCAATATGGAATGAAAACAAGTGTAGGAATATCTGATTTTCACATGGAAATTAAATTTTAGCATCCAGGTGGCACTTGTGGGTGGTTTGGCTCCCTGCAGCTTCAAGTCAGAGGATGTTGTACATGAACATGCAGGTTGTTAGGTTAAAACTGAAAGATAGAACACATTACCAAACTGCAAAATATCTGTTCTGTTGATTGATAGTGTAGCAGGCAGGTTATTGTAGATTAAGAGCAAAATCTGTTTTGGAGAGTTATTTCTAATGGGTGAATCTTGTACCCCTTAACTTCACTGTGCACAAATTAACAGCACAGTCTGAAAGCCTTGTCTTGCAGCTCACTGGGGTGCACACTGCTTCCTGTCTTATTCCCTTGTTCAAGGCCCCTATTCTCTGTCTGGGCCAGGGCCTTGACCAGGTTTAACTGTAATTTCAATGGCTACAGTTCTACACTTGATCTCTGACATTTCTCACCCTAATGCTGGGTTTCACTTTTTTATGGTTGGGGTCTAAATCTGTGTTCCTGCTGACAGGGTTGCTCTCGTCACTGTGGATCTGAATTTTGAACCTCACCTTGTCACCTTCTTAGCATTTAACACTAAGAGTAGGCAGAGAAATGTTGTAAGCATTTCAATTTCTTCCAAGCCGATGTCCACCAGAATACTGAGCTGGCTGAAAATTAATTGTTTGCTGCTGGTTTCAGATTAGGCTTTAGTCCTGCAGCATATAACCCATGTTTATATAGATAAAGTGCTGGGAATGTGTGACTGGAAATAGGATAGTGTAGAAACATCTTTTTGAGTGGAAACCGAGAGTTTTGCTTAGATTGTTGTGACCCCAATGTATTTAACTACTAACTTTACAATTTCTCCGGTTTCACTGTTGCTTCTGGTCATGTCTGTTCCTTTACAGAGCAATTCAAACATGTTAATCCAGCAGAAAACCACCTAAAAAATCCACTTAGTTTGCTGCACCTAAAAAAAATCCACTTAGTTTGCTGAAATGTCTCAGGAGGGTGTTGGGCAGTAGTGGCACAAGAGTCAACTTTCCTTGTGTGTACCTTCATCTGTGGATTAAGGATGAAGCAAAAACCTGGCACTTCAAAACCCTTGGCAACCTTAGGGCTAGCAACATCAAAATGAGGTCCCTTGTATGCAGTATGCTCATGTTACTCTAAGGATGATCACTTTTAAATGTGCTTATCTTCTGTGTTGTTGTGTGCTTCTTTTGCTTAAAATTGTCTCCAATTACCAGCTTTTCATTTATAATCAATACTTCCCCTTTATTTGTCACATCCTCCTGGACATTTGCTTCTCAGATTTTTCAGTACTCATCTGCTACCTCACATGATGCTAAATGACTTTCTTAGAATGATGGAAAGAATCCTCTGTGGAGTAGCACTAAATTAAACAGTAGCAGGTAGCTGAAAATTAACAGTAACAAACTTAACCAGGGGTGTGCAAAGAAAATGTGACTTTTCACTTCACTTATTTCTAAAAAAAAAGCTGCTAAAGTTATAGTACAGCTATTTTGCATATAATTTATTTTTAGATGCAACACATCAATAGAATAGTTTTGGGATTCATTGGATCAAGCATAGGTCTTCTACATCAGAGCTAGTCACTATAGACTTCCTTCACAGCTAGTGGAGAGAATTGCTCTTACTAGATGGCAACATCCTTGTGTAAACTAGGTCATCTGAATTGTATCCTAAATTCTATTGCCTGTAAAGTGAAGCCATAGCTATTGGTTTAGATACAGTATTATTTTATTATGGCGGTACAAAGCCAGAGAAAGACAGGGAAAAGTTGGTATTTTTTTTACATGATGCAATGTCTGTCATTAGGCCAGATAACTATTTTTGAGACAATGACACTAGATTTTGAGTGAGTAATTTTTTTTCCAATATAAAATAAAAGATATAGATTTTTGAGGAAAACACAAACTGAGAACAATTTCTCAGCAGTTATTTAGAAAGAGATGCAAAATTAACAGTCTCTTGCCCTTGCTCTGCCAGTGGCCTGTGTAAGAGTGGTGAAGACAAAAGATAGAGGATAGAGAGAAGATGCAGACTGGGGACAGGCTTGTCAGGCTTGTCAAGAGAAGCAAAAGCAGGAGAAGGAGAGCTCACAGGCCAGTGATCATTGCCTTCATCCACATGAATGACAATGTCAGCTCAAGTAATGACCAAGAAATTATTTGAATATCTGTTCTTCCTCTGTCTGGTTCTGGCTCTTTGGGTTGTTTTTTTCCTGTGTATTAGGTAGGACATTCAATAAAACATAAAAACAACTCCAAAAAGGAGAGAGGTTTGCCCTCTGACAGGGGTGTGCCTTCTTCAGTAGACCAAAAAGCTCTTGTAAATATGTTCTGGTGATTCTTTTGTCTATTTCCTCCTCCATCTTATCTCAAATAGTATGAGGATATGAATTGGTGCCTCATCCTGGGGTCTTCAGGCAATCCCCTGACCCGTGACCACTTGGGGATAGGAGAAAACCCAAGGAACAAATGACCTTCAGAAGAAACAGAATCACAGAATGGTTTGGGTTGGAACAGACCTTAACAACATCTGGTTCCAACCCCTCTCTGGCATGGAAAGGGTTCCTTTCCACTAAACAGGATAGTCCAATAGGATCAATCTCTGGGCCAGTGACAGCTCTACATGGTGCCGAGTGACAGGGCTCAGCCTGGAAAGCAACAGACCCTGCCTGGATCCATGGGAACCCATGGAGTTGCCTTTTTAAATTGCTGACATGAAGTCCCAGGGCTCTGTGGTTGTGTGCCCACAGGGAGCAGCGTCACCCACTGGGGGGGCTCCTTGGAGCTGCAGCTGCCAGTCAGAAGCTGCTCCAGGTGGCTGGGGCAGATGAAGCTCCTCATGAAATGCCTCTGCACTCTCTGGCTGCTTGTTAGGCAGCAAACCTGACCAACCATCAAAATTAAACTACTTCTTCAAAATCCATAATCCAATTTGCAATATAATTTGCATTTAGTAAATGTTTGTTAATTGTTAATGAGATAACAGTTGGTAAATATGAATTATTAAGGCCTGGCAAAAATGATTTGATGGCTTCTTGGCCAAATTTTCAAGGGAATAATTATAGTAATAGTGAATTAGAGTAAGCTGCATGCTTTTGTCTGTAGAAACTGGCTAATCAGAAGGCTAACCAAACATTCTGTGGTACAAATTTGACCACACAAGCCAAAAGGCTATGCATGGATCCATAAGCACATTTAAAGTCTGCATGTGAAAGCAAATTACCCTGTGATTTAACAAATCTGTCTTAATCTCTATAACAAAATAATTCCATTTTAGCAATTTTTCACTCTAGCAGACTACATTTTGTTTTATTTTTTTTTCTGTTTTATTGTTATGGAAGAAATATGTTCTCATTTATAAAGTATTTATTTTATATTAATTAAATATCTAAATAAATCTAAAAGAAATGTACCTAAAGTATTTAAGTACTACTAAAACTGACAAACAAATAAAATCTCCATGGAAAGGTATAGTCCCAAATCAAGTTTATTTTGACTGCAGTTTTGCTTAGATTTTCATCACCATTTTTGCATACTAATATTTTTAGTATATAAGTGGGCTTCAAGAGCATGTATCCAAGAGCTGAGGATCTCATATAATGAATCTTTTACATCTGCTAGCTCTGTGATTCCACTGTTTGCTATTGAATAATGTATTAAACTTTTCCAGGCTCCTTCTGTTTGCCATATGAGATCTGCAATAGTTTCTTCATGTTCATTTATTCTCTGTATCTGAGTGAGGCCACATTAACAGCCATTATGCTGCTGCGGTTTAACAACAGAAATAAATTATAAAATAGGTCAGAGAACCTGCCTAGATTTACCTTTCCACTGAAAACAAGGAAAAAGCATGTAGCACCTTCCTATTGTCAGTGTCCATGTAATGTATGCCTACATGGACATGGAAACACCAGCTGCTAAACACGGAGAACTGTGGTCTTGTCTTCCCCTAAGACATGTTAGTTAATTTCAAGGGAAGCAGAGTTGTCAGCAGTGGCATTTGGTGATCTGTGCTCATTTCCACTATTCTGTCTTCGTCATAATTTTCAGGTAAGCTTGCAGCTCATCCTCTGTTTTGATCATGTAAGTATTGGAGTGGAAATCAATTACAGGTGGAAAACTTCCTTTTCTATTAATATTGTGTTTTTCATTATGATTGAGACTGCTAAGGAAGAGACCTGGATATCCCATTACTCCAGTGGAAGAGCAGAGCTGGTAGATGAGCTGTATGTAAAGCTATTGGGAATTAGAAGTGAGGTGAGGTATGCCTGAGCAGCCATTTCATCACTCAGTATATTCACTTGAAAAACACAGGAATAAAGGTCTCCCAGAAGTTAAGTTTTGCAAAGAAATAGTGTGGCTGACATGCTTGTGAGAAAGAGAATTTGGTGTGATTTTTACCTAAGGGGTTGGGAAATGATATGCTAAAGGATGTAGAGGAGAAAACATCTAGGGGTGAAAATTGTCTAAATAGCCACGTAGAGAGAGGACAGGGAAGGTGGGACAGATCAAGCATGCTAGAGCAGACCTGTGAGTCCTGAGAGCATAAATATCTTAATAAAATATCAAGAGAAATATATTAATCCTCCACCCAAACCATATCATATTTATAAGAGAAAAAAGGACCTTTCTCTAGCCAGTTATTAATGACCATGACAAAGTGCAAGGGAATTAGAACCTTTCTCCAGTCACTTAATAATGTCTATGACAATTTTTAAAGGAATTAATCTATTGTGTAAACCCAACTAGAAGGTTTAGTATAATCCCTGTAACACAAAAATAATTTGCATTGTGCAATCAAGAAAGAAGAAATGTACCCATCCACATGCTATGTTCATATATATCATGAACACATTGAATGCTAAAGCAGAATCAAGGAGGACAGTTTATATTCACTTTTGTAAACCTGCTTTCATCAGGGTTTAATTTCTGAAGTTTTATATCCATTCAGGATCTAGCATTATGAAAGAACAATGTTTATAAAGTTCAGATCTGAGCAAAGTGGACACCGGTATATGTAGCTATTACATTGCACTACATTAGCACAGCTAATCAGGACTGATCATCCCTCTTCAAGGAGACAGAAAGACCACAATAAACTAGGCTAAAATGTGCTCTTGGGCCTGAAGAAGTTTTACAGCTGCAGAAACATTCATCACTGGTAACTCAAGGCTAATAGCTGTGAAATTTCTAAAGGGAATATTTTGCTTCAACATTGAAATGACCTGAGGTTTAACAATGTTTCATTGCAGATGAATTAAATGTCTTGATATCTGGAGAAATGATGTAAAATCCTCCCTTAACTCATTCTGTGCCCTTTCTGTACATGTGTGTCAATTCTGTTTAATGAGAGAGACTTATGGATCTGTAGATTTGCACAAAAAAATAGAAAAACCCCTGAAAACAATCCATCCATAGTCCCATGCTTTTGTTGTGTTGGTTTTATGTTTGTTTGTTTTTTTTCCTGTTTTTTTGGTTTCCTTTTTATTTTGTTTGTCTTTGGAGTTTTGTTTTTTTAATGAAAAATATCCCTAAGGGTAAAAATTTTTCATCCGAGGGAACAGTCAGATATAGGTCATTGCATAGTCCTGGGAACACATTTTCTAATTTTGCCATTGAAGTTATATGGTGCCATTTGGCTTATGCATAGATTCTGGGCATGATTAAAATCTTTGGAGTGATTCTTCAGTTGCTTAAATTAAAAAGGATTTTATCCAGGAAGATGAAATGAAGCTAAATGTTGGTCGTTTGCCACAATAGCTAATCTGACTTAAAGGTACTATTACCAGAAGGATAACTAAGAGCAATTATTAATGATGAACATTTTGGGGGAAATTCACACACAAGACCCACTTGAAACAAGTTCATGTTTATCATTGCCAGTCTTTTCTATGCTTAATTAAATTAGCATAAAGACTTTAACAAGAGATGAAATGTAGTACTGAAATGAAACAAGTTTGTGGCACCTTCGAAGTTCTGTTGAATTTTCCAGCAGGCAAAAGACAAAGAGGCAAAATAAAAACCATGCACTGTCTCTCATGCGAGTGTCACAAGTGAATTTTGTGGGTTTTTGCTTCTGATTTTCATCAGACCTTGCCTATAAACCCTATTTCTCTTCTACCAGTTACCTTGCACTTCTGAAACTTTTCCTACAAAATCTGCAAGACTGAACAAAGATTGTGATGCAAGCCTATCTATATGAACATGACAAAATATCACCTTAAGGAAGATACATCCTTGCCCTTCTGCCTTTTATACCCAAGAAGCAAGTACAAGCCCAGTATACCTTTTCATAGTATTTGGGATCTTTCTTGGAGACACCAAAGTAGAATGTAAATTTGGACTGTTGGAAGGACAAGGCATTTTTATCTGTGGTGATTTTTGTAGCTATTGCAGTCACTTTTCTCATTGCCCATAACTTTATACTATCAAATAGTGCATTTCATGTTTCTTAATGAGGGCTTTGCATTAAGGCTGAAGTGCTTTGAACTCTGTCTACTTCTTTTCAGCACAGCATGGATCCTTGGCAGAAAGTTTACTGATCACAAGGAAGACTGAGAAAAAAGAGTGTAAGGGCAAATTAAGGCATTCTTGTGGAAGCTAAATTTTGTCTTCTACCACCAGTGAAGGCTATATTTTATTTGCTGAGTACATCAAGCTGTGCTGCTAAAGTAATGTGATTGTGGCTCTGCCTGCGGTTCCTTTTTCTACAAACTCCATCTCATTCACAGGAGCTGCATGGAGTAACATAGTCCAGGAAACTGAGGGCTCTAAGCAGCATGTGTTAAAGTGGGGAGAAGAGGAGAAAGTCAAATCATTTGCCAAAGTTCAGAGCAAAGTAGTGGCAAATGTCTTGGTAGACTTCAGGGATATTTTGCTGGGACTTTTGTTTGCCTAGTAACCAGTCATCTTTTAAAAGTGCTTTGGAGGCTTCAGGCCTTCAAGCAGAAAAGGTTTATTAAAAGAGAAATCATCATACAATAAAAAATATAACCGAAATCAAACCAAAGCAGTAATGGAAAAGACACTAATTTGCAAGCAACAAGAGAAAGCATGAGTGCAAATCAACCCTGCTTCAATATTACAGGGAGTTTTTCTTGAAATAATTCCAGTCAAATTCATTTGACTGGAAGAAGTTGAATCTGTCCTGAGAAGTTTTTCCACTGCCCTCACTTCTCCACAGTACTGTGCTAAATGTGACCATGTCAACCCATTTCAGTTACCTTGCAGCTTCCCAAGGAACTGAACTGAGGGCTCTCTTATGGCCTAGGGATACAATCATCCTAATTAGCTTAATTAAGTGGTTCCTTTACATCTAGAGCACAGGAAAGGGAACAGTAATTTACATCTATATTTAATCAGAAAATTTGAAAACTCTGCAGGGATACACCACTGGTACAATAAAAGTTACTGCCACTGGCCAATCCTCAGAGACATCTTATGACTCCCATGAATCACAGAGAGGGAGTTCAGATGGCTATTCCAGATGTAAAAAACCCCAGTGAACACACAACCATTTAAATAAACCAGACAGGAGCAATTTCTTTTCCTGTAATCTACAGAAACAAATGCCTCTGCAGGATGGAGAGTCAAACAGGATAGTGAATGACATCTTTCTATGGACAATGTGACTGGTATTCTAAGCTTCTTTCCTTTTGGGGTGGTCATCTGCAGCTGTCTAATATTAAATTACATGAAGGGAATCTTGCCCAGCCATTTCCAATGGAGCCCCTAAGCAAGAATGGAAGGATTTTATTTGGCTTCCCAATGGGGAATTTTGTGCCCAGAATGAGCTGAAAAACAATAAAAGTTTTTATTGTCACTGATGGAAACAATTATAAAACAGACCAAATCTTGTTACCCTCATAGAACAAGAATGAGGGAATATGTTGTATTTGTACTGTATTGGCAATATTTTCAGTTTCTGAGAACTTTTGGTGACCAGAAAACTGGGCTAGAGGGAATTCTAGGTCAGGTTAGAATATTTAACCACGTGGACAGGGCATACAAATGCAACTTACGGCTTCAACTTACCATGTGGTAGATTTATACTTCAGGTTGTCTTTTATAGTCAGATGCATTTTAGCAAGAATCACTTTGTTTCACCTTTTTGACTCCTGATGTTATATTTTTTCACTCTCTAAGTGTTTCAGATCAGATTTTTCTTGAAACTCTTAGACTAAATATTACTGAAACTAATGGTCTCTCAGAAAGTTTGAAGTAGAAATAGAAATGAATGTGGCTGCAAAATCACACTTGCAGTGGACTTTAATTCTTTTAAATTAATTCCTCTTTTAACTGGTGCTGGAGCTCTACAGAAAGTTCACTATCATTAGTAGAGATCTGGCTGTATTATTGAGGGAAAAGAGTAAACCACAATTCATTACGCTCTGAGATAAAAAACTGAAAGATACTGAACAGAAGATTTTAAGACCAACCCAAAACAGATGTTGGAAGTGTAGGGATAAAGTAAGAGGAGCCTTAACCCTCAGAATGTGCTGACCAATATATTAAAGGAAGAAAAAAAAAAGGAAGAATAAAAAAATCAAACAAAAACAAAACCCCAAATATGAAACTATAGTGGGTTGATGCTGGCTGGGTGCCAAGCATCCACCAAAGCTGCTCTATTGCTGCACTCTGCAGATGGACAGGGGAGAGAAAATATAATGAAGGGTTCATGGGTTGAGATAAGGACTGGGAAAGAACACTCATCAAATACTGTCGTGGGCAAAACAAGATAGAAATAGAGATATTAATTGAATTTATTGCTAACAAAACCAGGGCAGAATAATGAGAAGTAGAATAAGACATTAAAAATCCCCTTCCTTCCACCCCCAGGGAACAGGGATTATGGTCAGTTCATCACCTGTGGTTTGCCCCGCTGCTCAGGGAGGGGAGTCATTCCCCTGCTGCACCATGGGTCGCTCCCATGGGAGACAGTTTTCAATGAACTTCTAGGATGTGAGTCCATCTCACAGGTAACAGTTCTCCACCAACTGCTGCAAAGTGAGTCCCTCCCATGGGCAGCAGTCCTCCCAAAACTGCTGCAACTGAGTCACTCTTCCATGGGGTGCAGTCCTTCAAGGGCAGGCTGTTCCAGCAGGGGCTCCTCTCTCCATGGGTCTCCCATGGCATCACAGCCTCCTCTCAGGAACCCACCTGCCCTAGCAAGGGTCTCCTGCATGGGCTGCAGATGGATCTCTGCATCCCTGGACTTCCATGGGCTGCAGATGGATCTCTGCCTCCCCTGGACCTCCGTGGGCTGCAGGGGGACAGCTGCTTCACCATGGGCTGTGCCATGGGCTGCAGGGGAATCTCAGCTCCTCCCTCTCCTTCTTCACTGACCTTGGTGTCTGCAGAGTTGTTCTTCTCACCTGTTCTCACCCTTGTCTTCTCTGGATGCAAATACAACTGTGCCATAACTTTTTTTGTTTCTTCTTAAATAGTTTATCACAGATTTATTACCACCATTTCTAATTGGCCCAGCCTTGACCAGCAGCACATCAGTCTTTGGAGCTGCCAAGGATTGATTCTGCCAGGCATGGAGCTGCTTCTGGCAGCTTCTCACTGAAGCCACCCCTGTAGCCTCCCTCGCTACCAAAGCTTGGCCATGCAAACCTAACACAGAAATATATACATGCCATTTAGGAAGACCTGGAAAATATCCTGAAAGGGGAGAAACTCTTAAGTGACCTAATCTTGGCTCTAATTTAAGATTTTTTAATCCTGGTGTTAGGATTCAGCCTGTCAAATTCTTGCAATGTACGCTAAAATGAATAGGGTGGAGTAAATGAAAAGTCCAATTTTCTAAAATTACATCAGCAGTGTGTTGCAAATTATTGCAGCATGGAAGGAGATCAGAATTTGAAACAGTTGACTTTTTCATTCAAGTACACTTTACTTTTTCATTCAAGTAGAAATTACTGTTGAAGGCTTAAGACAATTTAAAAAACACATTCCAAGCAGTAGCTTTTCTGCTGCCTGCAAGAAGACATAGACATTTTAAAAGACCTTTTAATTTAGGATATCTACTTATTTATCTGTCTATTTTTAAGAGAAAACAGAGAAAGAAAATCGAATGACCGCCCAAAGCATTCTGAATATGCAGCTCAGCTTTCTGAGCTTTATGCATGGACTTTCCTTTTATGTGTAAGAGTGCCACATGGGAGTGACAGGTGCTCAGAAGAGTATAGGTTTTCTGTTGACATAAAGGGCTAGAAGAGCTCAATGTGTTTAGCTATCAAAAAGAATGCTGAGAGGTGATTTGATTACAGTATATGAATACCTCATGGGGAGAAAATACCAAAGGAGTCTTTTGTATAGCTGAGATGTGACTTAGCAAGAATCAGTGATGGGAATAAAAGGCTGAGAATTCACATTGTTAATGATTTTATTTAGTGAAAGCAAAGGTATGTAAGAACTGAAACAAAGTCCTAACCAGACACTGGAATTTATTCTTCAAGTAAGAGAGCAGCTTTTTATACAATGTGTTATTTACATGTTGGACAGATTATAAGGGAAACAGGGTGCAATAAAGCAGCCACAGTACAAAGGAACTTAATTCAAGCTTTAGAGGCGCTGTGTACAGCTGGGCTAAATCCCACTTAAAATGTAAAACTTTAATGTTCTGTGTCTCTAAGCCTGAGCAAACTGTCAGGGATCTCTCCTTGGAGAGACCGCTCGTCATGCCACTGAAGAGCCTCATATCAGTCTGTATCTACATGTTAGTCCAATTGCTACTTTGGCTTGTCCTGATGTTTATACTGTGGTCAGCTTTAAACATGTCCTCCAAAAATACTTTACTTGTGGATGATGCAGTTTTATCAGGATCAGCTGCCATCTTTCTGCAGTGATCTATAGCACATGCCTAGGACACGGAACTTCCTCCCTCCAAGTCTAAGAAGACAGAACTATGTTCACATCTTCTGAATGTCTCAGTCATCACAAAACCAGGACTGAACCACAGACAGGGTCTGGTGGCCTGAGGAAAATACAGACTGACACTTTTGCCTTGGGTAGTGGAGAGAATCTCAATTCCTCTTCTCAGTCTGCTTCTGGCACTTGGGCCACTAAATTTTACAGACAATCACAGAATGACAGAATGGGTGGGTTTGGAATGGATCACAGGGTAACTTGAACAGTAAGGATGTTCTTCCCCATGATCAGGTGGAACTTCCTGTACATCAGTTTCTGCCCATTGCCACTTGTTCTGTTGCTTGGCCCTAGCAAGCAGAGCCTGGCTCCCTCCCTACCTCTTTACACCTCCCTTCAATCCTCATAGACATTCATAAGGTTCCCTCTCAGCACAGAAATGTGAAAACACTTCTGGGAACAGTGGCTTGGGGTACCCCTCATTCCAGGCATGCTCGTACAAATACCTACACGAGGCACAAGAATTCCATGTAGGACCCATGTGAGGTTACACATTTGTTGAAAGTTATGCATGAGTTACTTCAGTTATGCAAAGCTTTCATTGCAGCAGTGGAGTATGAGTCACAGATTGCACATTGCCCTTCACAGCAGTGCACAGTGCCTAACAGGGAAGAAATAACTCTTTCCAGGCCTGCTTTAGCTGTTATATGAGAGGACTTTTTCTTGTGCAACTTAGAGGGACAGAAGGTAACTGGTGTCATTATATCTGAGATTGTTACAGTTTTCTGCAACTGAAAGTAACAGATTGTCAGACACTGGGCATATGTGTGCTTCATGTTCTTTTCTATTCAGTTAATCAATAAAAATAATAATTTCCACGTCAAAGAGAAAATATGTTGCCTTTTCACACTGAAATACATTGGGAATGGGGGATGGTGGCAGCAGAAAGCAGTAACTTTAGGAAGTGGAAAGACAGAAATGGATGTGTTCAGTCGTGGGTAAACTGACAAGAAAAAAAGGAGGAAATGAGAAGAATGAATCAAAACTGAGTCAGCTACCTTAACTGTTTTTTAAATGAGGTGTGCTTCATCCTGTGCTGATAAGGATGTTGACCAAACTTCCAAATCCCACTATATCTACTGAAACATGTGTGGCTCTTGTTATCCCAAAATCATGTACCCTTTCAGAGATACCCTGGCTGAAGGAAATAATATTTCTTTGGTTAATCAGACTCACAATGGTCAGACTGGCACATAATTTCTCTCTATCTCAGTCATGGCCAAAAATCTGGGGGAAAAGACAGGCATTAGACGAGGAAATTGCATCTTTATAAATGAGATGGATAAAAGATATCTTTGTAAGAGATCAAACATATGGCTGGGGTTTTTTTGCAATAGTGTGGTTGTTCAGAGCCTGGCTGAAAGGGACGACATGAGGAAAAGTTCAGCAAAGGATAACTGAGAGGAGAACAGCTTGAGGATATTGAGATTGCCAGTAGAAAAGACAAGCAAGGCCTTTTTATTTTTTGTTTATAAGTTTGACAGAGGTAATGAGAAAGCAAGGATATAATGCTTTCAGTTGCATGAGTGTGCCTGGGGATTTCTCTGAGTTGTGGTATATAGGTATCTTGGTTTAACTCAGCCCACCACTAAACACCACTCAGCAACTTTCTCAAACCATCCCCAATGGTGGCATGGAAAGAAGAATTGGATAAAAGTAAAAAAAATTGCCAAATTTCATGGCTCGTGAAAGAACAGTTAAATAACTGAAGCAATATAAAGTTATACAAATAACAATAAAAAAATGAGGAGAAAGCAGGAGAAATAAAACCCAAAAGAAGACCCAAGCAATTCATGATACAAGTGCTCAACACCCTATAAGCAATGCCCACCCCATTACCAGCAATCCTCTGGTGATTGTCCCCTCCGAATTAACTTCCTCCAGTTTGTGTACTGAGATTGGCATTTTATGGTGTGGAATATCCCTTTGGCTAGTTTGGGTCAGCTGTCCCAGATGTCCTCAAGGCAACTTGTGCAGCTCCTCACTGACAGAGCACGGGCAAATGAGAATTCCTTGACCCAGGTTAAGCACTATTTGGCAACAACCAAAACATCAGCGTGCTGTCAACATTATTCTATACTAGATCCAAAACACAGAACTGTACCAGCTACAAGGAAGAAAATGACCTCTGTATCAGCTGAAATCAGGACAATAGGATCAAAGTTCAAGAGAAGGGCATGCTTTAGGTGTAATGAGCCAAGAATAATGTCAAGTCTCAGAAAATAGGTGGAAATTTTCCTGCAACAAATGCGTATGTAAGAAACTGATTACAAAAAGCAAACACACAGAAGTCAGTCTACTTTATTCGGAGCAGGTTCATTACGTAAGGGCTTGCTGAAAAGTAAGAAGCAGTTTTATATCAGTTTTTTACATTTCCCAGGGCAGACATGCTGTCCACAAGAGGATCTCTTCCAGAAATTTATCAGAGTCCTAATCCTTTGGCATTCACCACTTGGATGCCTACAATAAATACATTAAAGTCTGAGACATGCCTAGATTTTGTGCCTTCTCAGCAGAGAGGAATAAATGCTTACAGGACACAAGCCATCTTCTGCTAAGTGGATTGCTGGAAAAGATCAGATGAATCATAAGCCAAAAGTGCCTATTTCTCTTTATTGACTGTAAAGGGAGTACAGGCTCATCCATATGCTGCTATGTGTGTCATTTTCTGTGAAAAGCTCAAACAATTTATTAGTCACCCTCAAACAGTCAGTACTAGAATTAAGTAGAAAAAAGGCTTTGGAGCACTGAGGTGCTCAGATATTTGCTTTCTTTCTAACTTGGAAAGGAAGGACAAAATGTCTGCAATAACCTGTATGAGAAAATGAAGACTCCTCACAGAGTCCTACGGATCTGTACATTCGAGGACATGTATACAAAGGAGACTTTCAGACAGGAAGGATACTGAGCAGACAAGGAGATAAAGAGCAAAGAAATAGTCTGATGGGAAAGAAATCACATTAGAAGTCTTCCCTTTTTGATGTTTTGCCATGTTTCCCAGTGTTGTCCTCCTTTCAGAGGTCAAAAAAACCCCCAACCCTTTCTAGTTTCGTGATGCATCTGAATTGATTCTTTTACACCAAAATAACTTTCCTCTCTAGAGGACTGAAAGACAGAGGGACTGGCAGGTGTTATAGACATGTAATTTTGGAAGCAAACTATTATTTACTAATTATGGGCTGATGATGCTTTGATCTCTCTTGAGAAGTGGTTTTGGGGTCCTACCATACCCAGTACTAAGACCACTCTGTCTTCCATACTGAAGACTACTGTGAACTTTAATTAAACTCTGAGCCTTATTTCACCATGATCTCCCTACTATAACTGGGGAGGGAATGGAAGACAAGATGGATAGCAGTGGAAATAATTAAGAATGAAAAGTGGAAAGCATGGCAAGACAGCACTAAAAGCCAGCAAGAAGTAGTTTTAGCAGATATGTATAAGATGTAATTTCAAGTCCCTGGAAAAGTCCAAGCTCCCCCAGAGAAAGAGTTTTCCCCACAAGTGGCTCTGCTGACACAATTAGGATGCCCTTTGGTTAAATTTCTCATCTATGTATCCAAATACTACCTCAGGCAACCACTAAGGTTCAGTCAATGCTGTTGGTAATGCAGCTTGTGAATCACTGCGGTAGGATGAACCTGGGTGAGACGAAAAGGCATAACCTGAAAAGGAAAAAAATCTCATCATGCCTCAGTATTTCTCAGGCTGCCACAGAGGGTTGGGAGGGGTGTAAACTCATTTGTTGGGAAGGCTGTGTACTCAGTTTCAGCAGTGTGATGCAGCAGTCATCTCTCCACAGGGATCAAAGAGAGGCACGCAGCTTGACATGCCTCTGGGTCAAACATCAAATGATGGGCAACAACAGAAACAGGAAAATATTTCATCCTGAAGTACATACAGCAGGACAAAGACTTTAGGAACATTATCTCCCCCACTCTGCCTTTTTTTTAAAGTTAAGTACTTAGCTTAATAAAATTGTCTCTCTTTTTCCTACAAATGAAGCAGTTAATGTAAAATTGCTTAACTACTAGCAAGATTTTTTGTCTGTTTGAATTAAAAGAAAAAGAGTGTAATCACACCATTATTAACTGAAATTACATTTAAAGAATTTGAATCCAGTCAGGGTTCTTTTTCTAAGGTTCTCAGCTAAAGCAGATTTCACCCTAGAAGACAGCAAAACTTTGGGCACTCAGTGAATTGACAGCAGAGGCAATATATACGACACCTCAGTATCCTAAAAGACTTTAAAAACTTTTCATGGTTGGACTTTTTATTCCTGTTCCTAGCCTGGTTTTTTCATTTGAAAATGTACTTGAGGCCCTCTTGAGACTCAAACCCCACCGTAATTATATTATAATGCTCTTCAAGACATATATTCAAATGAATGGAAACTCCCTAGTCAAAGAATGATAATGCACTTATTTCCTGGATTTTTTTTTCTAAATGCATTGATTGTAATTGTAATCTACAGAGGGAAGGAAATAGAAATAATAGTTTTCATTCTCCCAAAACCAATGACAAAAACCATGAACCAACAAAACCTAAATCCAAACAACCAAAAACCCCAAACAAAAAATCAACCCTAGACAAAAAAACAAAAAATCAAAAAAAAAACCAAAACAAAACAAAAAAAAACCCCAGCCCTGGGAACAATGATAAAGAAGTTCTCAGTACACTAAGCAGACTGCAGGCAGAGGATGCAACCTGTTCCTTTTTACCTTGGTACCAATGGGATTGTACTGACAGGGAGCATCAAGATGGAAGATCAGCTCCAAACCATTTAGCACTGCTTGACTGTTTGAACCAGTGGGACACAGGCTGCATGGCAAAAGACACAGGTGGAAGAAATCGCTGAATGTTTTCTGCAAACATTGAGCAATTCCATAAGCTGAAGACAAGGTCTGCAGGGGAGTCTGGCTGCAGCCTTGAGCACCCATAAGTGGGCTTTGGAAAATAATATCACCTATTCCCATTCCTGTCATTTCTGAACCTTCCAGATCTTTCCTGATATCTGTAATAATGACAGAGTTGACAACCCTCCCTGCTGGCAAAGAAAAGTGATACAGGACAGACACACATATCATTGGATCAAGAGAAAGTTAGAAGTATCCAAATTATGTCTATCTGTGGGAGAGAAATTCCATAGTATATTCAGAGGGAATTTAAAAGAAATTTTAAAGTCTTTCCACTGCTTCTAGATAGGCAGCATGAACACCAAGATCCCTTGAAACTCTTTAACATCTGCACTGCGTCACATAAGTTGATGGTCATCACCCACACATGTAAAAAAGTGTGACTGAGAACCTATAGCCCTTATAAAAATGAGTAGTTTTGCAGGAATGACCACTTCAGGTTTGAGAGAAGGCATTTTGCCCTGTCCTTCAAGTCGAAGTTCCCTTAGAGGGAATGTTTCTTTGATGACTGGTAATTGAAAACTCCTAAAATACAGAAACTCAATCCTGTGATGAACATGAAGTTGGATGCAATGATCCTTATGGGTCAACTTGAGATAATGCATCATTCCATGAAAAAAATCAGCACCATTGCTTACTTTTGCATGGAAAACAGGTAAAAATGAAAAGTTTCATCAGAACTTAGCAGACCACACTCATAACTCTCCTGACCCCAGGGAGGAATCTAGATTTGTACTACTAATCATAATTATTGCTTATGTTTTGATAATATGACATCTTGTGGGAGCCAAGCCACTGAAAACAGGATCTTACTTCTCCTGGAAATATAATCAACTTTTCAGTGGATTGCTGCTAAATTTTGCAGGTTTGTAGTGAAAACTGATATTTGGGAGCAAAGCAGCAAAATGAGTCAGTATGTGCCAGAGATATGAAAGCAATATAACAGCTTTTGGAAGCTTACCAGAGGGAAGAAACCAGGTCTACTCATAAATAAGGAAGACATGAAATTAATAATATTTCAGAAGTGACTGAGATAACTTACTGTGGTATCAAGCCTGTCATCAGTAAAAATATACATCAAAAAAATGTTGAAATATTAGGTACAGAGAAAACTTGCTCAAATACTTTTGGAAATCTGAATGCATACAATCCAGCTGGTCTTGATCATATCTTAGGGCAATGACCTCCCAGAGTTATATAAGCTGTAGGCTTCACCTACTCTTGAAAGTTACAGCAATAAAATTGATGATGTGGCCCCATATTGAACATGATTGAATTACTGCAGGTAGGCAAGTTACTTCATGCCAGCTGAGCTGTGGTAACTGGCTCAGTGTGCTCTCCTCTAAGTAATGTCTATTGCTTTCACTAGCAGCATAAAAACAATTTACAGAAACTGAAGCTAAAAGGCAGGGCCCCCTTTTCCAGTTAAAGAGTGGCATATTTCACTTTGGCTTAGGTAGATTCATAATTTTGTCTCAAGTAAACTATAAGTTGAGAGGTATAAATAGCTGGGGTAAAACTAAGATAAAAGTAAATTACTTAAGAAGTTAATAAAAAAATACTACTGTGGCCTTCAGACTAGGAAGAAATAACCTTTGGAAATGTTCTGTGAAAAAAAACTTCTAAGAATTAGGGGCAGTGAAAATAAAAATCATGTAAAAAACCCCAGCTCACAGGCCTGGTTTTTCCACTATTATTTCATGAATGGATCCTTCTTTTTTAAATCACTTTTCTTGCTTTTCTTTCAGCAAATTGTGGAATAAAATATTTTGAAAAGTCAGTGAATTAATCAAAACAAGGCTCCAGTTACCCCCCTGCTAGACAATACACACAAATTGCTGAAGAACAAACACTGGCCAAAACATTTACTTTTCTATAAGTGCTAGAATTAAGCAATTCAACATATATTTGTATATTTACTTCAGCACTAACCATCCCATCTCCCAAGGTCTTATCTGGAAAAAAATTGTAAGATTACCCTGAGCAGAAGATACCTTCTGTATCAACGGCCTGGAAAAAGGTTTTGAATGGAAGAAAAGTTTCAGGAGCATTTTATTTGCACATTAGTGAGATTGGAGATTTTTCTCTTAACCTGAGCACCCCATTAATGAGAAAGCAAACAGCACATTATTGAAAGCCTGCAGGTCATATTGCGCATGAATTTGTATTAGAGTAACCCAATCAAGCACCAGCTTAGTAACATAAATATAGATAGAGAGAGAATAAAAGGGATTTAGAGAGATTTGAAAACCAGATTCAATTGAAGACTACCCCTACTAATCCAACATATGTTCAGGATGAAAAGAAGAAAAAAAAAAGAGAGGCAACAATGCTGAAAGGTACAAAGGTGACAATGCTGAAAGGTGACAAAACAGCATGCATGAATTTCAAATGTGTGATGGCAGCTGAAAGTGCTTGTGCAAATTGATGCTGTGTATGCAAGTGCTTGGTACACTGCACATGATACTTCTGGCTCTATATTCTCAAGCAGTGTCTTTAAGCCAGGATGCTCAACTCATGCATTTTAAGAGGAGAAGGATGCCAACAAGTTTTAGGAAGCAGAAACACTGGTTATGAGACTGAAAGATATACAAAAATTTGAGGCATCTCATTTAATGAAGCAATAAAAAACCAGGGAAGAGAAGGGAAGAAAGGTAATAAGTGGCAACTGCCTGAAATAAGTAGAAGCCTAAAGAAGGTAAATGGAACTAATAAATGGAAAAAATAGATATTAGGAATGTAAAATGGTAAATGAGCTTATTTTTCTTTTATTTTTTTTACCTTCTGAAATAATCTGCAGATAATCAAAGTTCTTTGACTTGTTATTTTCCTGGAGGCCAAAGTCATCATCATCAAGTCTTTAGTAGGAACCACATACTGGCAGCGAGCAGGTTAATGGGAACTAACAAATCTTCATCTTTCCATTAATTTTACCTGCAGTTTTTCTCATTATGTACCAAAGTTTCCTCAGAGGTCCAGTTATGAGATATATAAAATTAAAGAGCTGCTTGCATTTTTTCTGGGTAACCATGATTCTCTGAATATACATTGCCTGATCCGTAAGCTTTCCCCTTACTGGGGAGAGATGTTTCCAACTGGTTGCATATGAAGCAGGTCCTTTCCTTTCTTCTTCTTTCCATCAGGTTTAGAGTGAGTAATGTTCCAAATCCACATTTCATTAGCTTCTTCTTCTTCAGCAGTTTTTTCAGCATCTCAAATCACCATTTCCTGTGCTTGTTGCAGAGACAGGAATTCCTCCATAGAAACATTGGAGTACTTAAGATCAATTTTCTCCTCTTCCAGTTTTCTTCAGACTCAAGCAATCTATCCAAAATTTCACTCTTACATTTTTCTAGCAAACCATACCTCCAAAAACATTATAGAGAAACCCAGTCAGCTTATTTATTAGAAGCTGCAACTTAAAAAAGAAAAACAGCACTGCAGCCTTTGAAAAAATGTTTTGAAAGATGAGTGTCTCCAAAATTACAGTGTATAAGCCCAGAATCTACTAGATTCAGCAAAATCTAAGCAAGATCTGATGGCTCTGGCTGAGTTAAAATAGCCGAGAAGTCTTTTTTCAGACTTGAATAGTCCAGATTTTTATGAAGGTGTCTCCAGTGAGAACAGGTTAAGAATGACATCACTGTGTGCTTTGGCTTTCAGAAGGGATGTGCAGTTGTGAAGGCAAAGGGCAGGTCCCCCTGGGCAGACCAGTCTGAAATCCACAGACTTTTCAGTTGCTGAGCTGAATGCATGTTTTAGTGTTTTTCTTTTGTTCCAAAAATGGAACAATTTTCAAGGTTTCTCAGACAGTAAAATAAAATTTTGAAATTGTTCTGCTTTCCCTTAATTAAGGTCTTTTTCCTACTGTTTATACATTATCCAAATTGCTGGATTTTAAAATTTTTTTATCACTGCTGAGGAGATCTGTAATTAACATCCCTTAGGTTTGTGTTTTTGGTTTTTCTTTTTTTTTTCCTAGATCTGAAGATCTTATCTGGTCAGTAGTGAGTAGCTTGACATAGGCATGTTTATCATTTCCCCAGCTGTAGGGATGGGCATCAGCACCACATTGCGATACCTAGACGTGTGCCAGCAGTGCCCGTGTGCACCCTGCAGAACTCCAGACACTCCTGCCCTGGGGTGTCTGGGGCCATTTGAAGCCCCTGGGTTGCCTGAACCATCTGCACAGGTCAGGCAGTGAGGACAAAACACCCAAGAGTGATCTGGGCTGTTGCAGACAATCCTTGTCTGTAGCTGGGAGGCCCCAGTGGACTTGATGGTCCTGGAGGTCCTTTCCAGCCTTACTGATTTTATGATGCTATGATCCCAAGTGACCATTGCTCTTCATGCTCTGTTGCCAGCATTGAAGCCTTTGGAATCTTGGACATTTGGTGCACACACAGAAACTAAAATTTATGTGTCTTAATCTGGAAAACAATGCCACCTAAAGGGCAGGATCTTGATGCTTAAATTTACACACCTCATGCCATGTGAGCTATTCTGGGGTATCTAAGAACCCTCATGGGGCAAGCAGATATAACAACAGACACACAGGTAGCTCAGGCCACAGTGGAATAACAACTGAATGTCAAGTGGGATGCCTAAAATGTCCCACATGGCAGTAGACATCTAAGTTTAGTCAGCTGAATCTACTCTGGATATCTATGACAACTGAATAATTTTTTAAAATCTTATTTTCTACCAAAAAAAAAAAAAAAAAGAAAAAAAGAGAAAAAGGAAAAAAAAGGAAACAAAAGTATCAGACAACTTGGATTCACTCTGTAATCCAACACTGTCTGAGATGATCAGGCTGTCCCACCTGCCCTGCCATTCCAGGTGGAAACATATCTCCCTAAGGATGTCTTAGATACCCTTGTATCTCTCAGATGACAAAGAATACCTATATAATTTACAGAATGAGGCCCTGATGGAGTGCTTTTCTTGTCCTAAGCTTGAGGTCTAAAACAAAGTAGACAAAATAAACTTCAACAGTGCTCTAACTTGGCTATGAGGGGATTTTTCACATAACTTAGCCATATAACACCTGAAATGAATCCCATGTAAGGTGTCAGACTCTTCTTAAATAACTGTTGCTCTCAAAGATTAAAGTAATGTTTTGGCAGCTTTTTTTAGCTGCAATGTTCTCCAGGTCAGAGTTTGAAATGTGAACTGTAAAATACATGACAAATGCAAAATCAAGGACAACAGAAAATTATATAAAAATGTACAAGTCAAAATAGCTCAGTGTGATAACATTAACATTTAGAATTTTGAAATCTGTAAACTTTCCAAAATAAAAATGTCAAGACATTTTCTTTTTTTATTTCTCCACAGTAACTTTTGCAAAATGATTATCAGGAAATGTTTTGAAAATGGATTTTTGACAGCTCCAGATTTTGAAGAAAACAAGACTGAGATAATAAATGCAGAAGAACTACCAATATGGCATTCCCATCAGCTCCCCAGTATCATGGTGCATAGCTCTTTCTGCAGGCTGCAGAGTAATTGAGACTCAGTCACTATGACTGGTAGGTGGGTGGCTATTACAGATTTCACCAGTTCTCGTTTTCCTGTTAATGAACATGAACATTAGTTTTGATATCTCATGACATACCTCCTTCTTATGGGTACATCAGAGAAATCAAAAATTAGTGTAATTATCAGTAGAAATTTTTGAGGAGGTGATCCTGATGGGGAAACACAATTATCAGGATAGTAAATAAAAAGGTACCAGTGACATTTTCAGAGGTGTTTAATTATTGACCTAATAATGGTCTCACTGGAGGAACTGGTAAATACCCTACTTGTTTAAAGGGCCTAGAGTGTTACTCATTTTGTAAAAACCTTAACCTATTGGGAAGAGATGGAAAGAAGAGGAGAGGAGAGGGCCCAAGTATGAGCTCATGTGATTTTGGAGGCTGAGGGAATGAATTTATTTCTGAAGGCAGTTCTGACTTCCTTACATATGAAACACATAAGTGAAAGAAGATGGAAATTTCTTTCAATACTCCCCTATGTGGGAAACACATATGTAAAAGAAGACAGAAATTTCCTCTCCACACTGAAATTTCCGTTTGAATTTTGATGGGCTAGGTCTGAAGAGTCACTTTGGCTTGGAACCAATAGTAGAATTAAGGTGCATTCTTCTGAAATGCCTTGCAGTGCAGTAAAGGAGCACTTACTGCGCAGGCAATGGACCACAGAAGGTGTGTGTTCCCACAGATATGTTGGTATTGATACATTGGTGAGCTAGGAATTCACTGAAGAAGACACTGCAAAGCAGTGCTTGAGCTCCACCTTCCCCATTGGCTCCATCTCTGTCCCTCATGCCAGCAACACATCTCTGCAGAGGACTGGCATTCTTCTCACATGGATCTCCTCCAAGGCTGTTATGACAGGAGCTAGATCAGCATCAGTGCAATGGGCTTTTTATTTCAGCTTCTTTTGAGAAGATCCAAAGATGGCTGATGTGTAGATGGTACATATATTTTTTATTTTCTTTCTCTGTAACGAAAGCTTATGCATTCTTACCTCTTGCTGAGACACACTTCAATTCTCCAATTGCCTGCACTGATGTTTTTCCTGTGCCAGTAGTGACATCCAGCTTCTCACTCATTAACCTCTTTCCACTGAGACTACCAATACAGCCATCCATATTTATACATTCATTTCTCCCCTCTTACTTAAGATAACAATTATTTGTAATGGAACAAACTGTGTCTTTGGAATGTATTTAAACATATCAGATGAAATAAGGACTGAAGACTTTTTGTTTTGAGGTCAATTGTAAAATTCACCCAGCAGAAGCAGAATGAGACCCTGAAGCCCAAAGGTAATAGGACAAGAGCAAGCTGAAGAGTGGAGTGCCCATTAATTATTAAGCCTTCATTTCCTCTCTCACCACAATAGCATTAAAAACTAGTATAGACATGTAAATTGAAAATAAATACTCTGCAGTTCAAGACATTAATTTAACCTTAATAATGAGGACTCTCTCTAGGGATACAGGCTGAGGGTTTTTTTAATCGCAGGCTGCTAATTCAGTGGATTCTGCTCAAATATAAATTAGAACAATCTTTTTGCATTAAAAACACACAGATTATGTTCCCAGGACACCATTCTCTCATCTTCAGCAAGAGGGGTGACATCTCTGCCACCTTTAGGATGTTTGGTCATCCAGAGTGGAGCTTGGCACCCAACCCTGTCCCCCTGACCATATGGCAGGGAATGGGACTGCTGTGCCTCAGGGGGTGATGGATCTTCTTGTTTCTGTGCATCCCTGTCTTTAGTATGCATGAGGATGGAGATGGAAAAAAACACTACATCAGTAAGAATCCCTGTCCAAATGATGCATACACATCCTCAACCAAATACCACTTTTGCTCCAGTCAGAGGCAGTTGACAGAGGAAGAAAATTACTTCAACTGCTAGCTTAGAAAGAAGAACAAAAATTAAAAATAGAATTTACAGGTGAGGCCAGAAATATTTAATTCCTATGCAGGCTGAGAGGTTAAAAAATGGCACATAAATGGCACTGTATTTAGTTCAGTAAGAATTCATACCCTTCTGCCTGCACCCTTAGTTTCTCACTGTTAGTGATTGAGACAATCCTTACTCTTCATTTATCAACACGAGACACAGATAATGCCCATATTAAGCACTGTTTGAGAAAATTAATAAGAAGTTGTGACTGAAGTGGGAATTAAACTATATCTTAAGCTGTGTGATAGTGCTTAGTCCTCCAAACTAAAAGCCTGCACAGGCTTTGTTAGGCAACTCCCTCACAGTGAATCACTCATTTCTCATCTGCATTGTAGGACCATCCTCTACAGCTGGCTGTTCTGGAGATATACTGGGAAGGTCTGCCAAGGTAAATTAACCTAGTAAATGTAGCCTTCCACTGCCCGGAGCACAGTGCAGGCTTCTGTTAACTAACAACAATGGTCATATCACTTCTCACACTTTGTTTGGACTTTGTTTGGCCTTCCTGGAAACTTATTTTAGCTAACACCAGCAATCCTTAAGACAACATACCTGATCTGGATTTTTCTTAGCTTTGGTATAACACTTTATGCTTCATGTATACTTATAATATCATCTACTAATAGTAATAACAAATAGTTCTTTCATGCAGACTGGCTTTTGAGCCCAGAAAGAAATACAGCTTGGAGAACTATAGGCTTGAGAAAACAGAAGACAACCTTGAAAACCTAGGCAAAGGATGTGCTCCCAGGGCTATAAGTAGCTCACCAGTACTCACTAGTACTTACTAATCACCAGAGGAGTGCAACCCTGAGAGATGGGTGAAATGGTTTTAGAAGTGACTTCTATCTGACATTGTAAATTGTGGCATTGAGAGATTTACTCATAACGTGGACTTGTAGATCAACGAAGAAAGAGAAGAGATTGAAATTTCTTGGCAAACATGCAAAAATTACCCCAAACTTTCCAAGGATGAGAAGGAAGAAATGATCAGTGTTGCATTCCAGCTGGAGAAGGACTTGTTCATAAATTCCCAGCAGCAAGCACTCTCAGGAACCTTGGAGCAGTGATGGGTACCAAAGAAATTTTGCTATTTAAAAGTTTTTGTATACATCATTTAATGCTATGTACTTTGAAGTATTTGTGTCAGTATCATCATAACTGTACTGATAATTTTTTAACTGGACTATTAAGACTAATTAGAATAACAATGAACTATTGTCTTTGCCTGTATAATGTGCTCATTTTGCCCATAAAAAGACTTTAGGCATAACAAATTAGTGAGAATTCAAGCAAGCTCTTCTGTAACTTGGATGCAACAAGCTGTTAACAATGTGTATCCCAGAAGCTCTTGTTCACCTTTCAAACATTTCTAGGATGAGCAGGGGAGCAGCCTCCTGTTACCTTTCTGTTCATTTTACCATGGCAGGATGATACAATTTGTTTGACATAAATTTGGCAAGAGAGAAACTGAAAGTCTCAGAACCATAAGCAAGACGAAGGAGCAAAACACTGGATGACTAACTACCTCATCCCACTTGCCACAGACCTTAAATTAATATCTTCTGTAGGGTAGTGGTAATGTCACAGGGTTATGGATGATTCGGGAAGTCCTGCTGAGTCACCTAGCAACTCCATTCTGTGCCATGCTGCTCTCCTGTGAGGCTCTGGAGGAATAATGCCCCTGCAGTGACTTAGCATTGGCTGTGGAGCAGCGAGGGTCCTTACCTGGTCCAATACTGGGTAAACAAGGTACTCAAGAGGCTGGCCAGGCCACTGTGCCTACTGGGTTACCTCTGTTGAGTTCACTGTGTTGCAGTGCTATGAAGTACCCAACATCATGTCCTGTGCCAGAATGTGTTCCACAGCACTCTGGACATCATTTAGGAAGAGCATCCTGCTCTGGTCTGCTAGGCTGTTTGTAGGAGAGATAGTCTGACTCTGATAGTCAGAGAGGAGGAAGAGAAGTAGAGGCCATAACTGCTGAAATAGTGAAGGGCCAAAGCCTTGCTAAAAGTTGTGGCAAATTTATTCTGGAAATCTGGAATCTTCATCTTATTACAGCATATCACCTTATTCTTGTACACAAGATTGATGTGGGGGGTGTGATGATACTAAGCTCAGAGCCAAAATTTATTCCCTGTGCAGTAACAAATGGTGTCTGATCCAGGGATCCTCGCCAGGAGTTCATCAGCTCTGTTTGGGTAGCTCGAGCCACTGTCTGTGAGATCAGCCTGTTGGCAGAGTGAGGAGCAGCATCATCACCATGGCCTGCTGCACATTTCACATGCTGCCAGTGAGTCATGTGGCTGAAGGAAGGCCAGGTGCTCAGTGGATCCCACCTCGCCTTAGGCAAACCTGGGGGATTGAATAAGTGACAGCCTCCAATGGGGAAGGAAAGAACACTTAAGTGCAATGCAATACGGGCTCTGCAAGCACCATGGAGTTTCTGCCTTGTCCACAATCTCTCCATCCTTTCCTTAAATTATCTTGCCTCCTCAGTCTTGGAGAGAACAAATTCCTCTCTTTATCATCCTGAGACCAACAGCAAAATGCCCAATATATTTACAATAGTAGCCCCTAATGTCTTCCCTCAGCATAAAGTAACTTCTCTTGTAAGAAACATTATTCTAGTGAAGAAAGCAAATTCTTATTCTATGCTAAGAACTATCCATTTCCGTCCTTTCCAAACAGTAAACTCACCAGAGGGCTGTGGAAAGAGAGACACCTGATGCCATCCAGACCTCACTGGAACTCACCCCTGACCTGTCATGGGGTCATCCTCAGACAGTCAGAACTCCTAAAAACAGGTGAATCTTGTTTGCTTCAGTTTTAAGGGCAACAGGGACAGTATTCTCATCAAGGAACTGGACTAATAGTGGAATACAATCTATTCAATTTTGGCCCAGTGCAAGCATGGTGATAATATGAGGTTTGAGAAAGCTACTACTCTTTCAAATGGAAGCTAATTTGCAGAAGGGTACATCAATCAGCCAGGCCATAAGTAACAGCTAGGACACACTAGCTATCCCACTGGAAGAAGAAAAAAGATTTGATTTGGCTTGGCCTTTCTTTTTAAATAGATGCCCATCCCTTTTTCATGGGAGATTTCTGGGATTATGTCTTTATTTTGCTCAAGCTTTGAATAAAGTTTATTCTTGTGAGGACTGTCTTGGCTTCTGTGTTTACACATTACTGATTGCCAGACAAGCTATCCTTAATTAGTTAGGCCAGCTGATATTAGTCACAGCCATCAGCACAGTCAGCTGAGGCTGCTGCAGCATCATCTGGAATCACCTAGAACATTCACTTAGAATAACAGCACTCCTGCACACCCACACTGGCATTTTGCAGGGGAAGAAAAGCAGAGCCTTTGTACCTCTGGTCCATAGTGCAACTAGCAGTGGCACAAAAGACCTTTGTGTCTGAGACAGGTGTGTACCAAGTGCTCAGGTATACATTCCTGAGTGCAATATCTGATATATTTATTCACTAAACAGTTGCTGAAAATGTTGAGATAATGTTATATTAGATGTGGTTTTCAAGAGTTGTGAGAATGTCATAGAGAGTCATGGAGGATAGTCTTGGATTAAGTGATTATGCTTTTTCTAAATAGAACAAATTTCAGTAAACTGGGAATACTGATTAGGAAATTCAAATTACCTCAGAAACCAGGGACTAGAATGCTAAAGTTATTTGAGATTTATTTGGATCAAAGTTAAAACAACCAGTCAGCAATGTGCATGACAAGCAAGTTGCAGGCTTCCTTGCTTTAGTAATCTCTCCCTCCTTCCCAAGAGAGGTATTGGAAAGAAGCTGAGAGCTTGGAAGGAGTGAAAAAGGCTAGATCAGCTCAAGCTATGACTGCATTACTTGACTGGGAGTACGTCCAAGTTCCTTTGTCTGGGTCTGTCCTTCTGATGTATCCCAAATCCCATCTCTTGTTCTTCCTCCAAATGCACTCATTTCTGTGCAAGGCAAGTTTTAGGAAATAGCGGATCTCAGTCACTGCAGGACCAGCATCCCTGAACAAACATCAGGTAAGTCTGATGTTTGGAGGCTGGAATCAGGTAATATATTGCTACAGTAATAATTTTCCATGGTGGAGACAAGCTAGGTTTAACTTTTAATCTTAAAGCAAGAAACAGGAGATGATTTAGATGTCTGATAGGGAAACTGAGAAAAGAAATGAATAATAATGCAATATATATACATGGGAAAAAGTTAGGACTGTTCTTGTTTTACCCTAGATAACACATGGCAATGACTTTGGGAGACAGGGCAGCCAGAATGAGGGCAGGAAAATGGAAGTCATCACAAAACAATGCCTAGACTACGCTGACAAGAGTAGTGCAAATATTTTTGAACAGATGTATCAGCTTGGCTTATAAGTAGCCTAACTATGCTTTCAGGAGGGCAAAGTAATTTTCTGTAGAGGGAAGTATGTAGCAGGGTCTTCCCTGCTACAGAAGGTCTTATCTGTTCTGCCTGTCAGCTGGAGTGTTAGCTCAGGACATTGTCCCCCTCACATGAATCTGCTAACTGGTGAGATAACCCAAGCTGGACATCTGTCCCATGGGGAGTTACCTCTGGTGCCATGGAGGTGGCACTCCCAGCTGACAATAACCACCTTGCCTTGAGAGCAGATTGAAGGGAGATAAGCCTTGAATTTCTGACTGACAGACACTTCACTTGACAAACTATAAAAGATACACAAAACTTTTACAAAGTAGAAGTCTTGTGCACATTCCCCGGAAATGTGTGAGGGGATCTCTTCCCAAGGTGTGGGATGCTAGAGTTTGGAGTTTCTCTCCCAGGGACTGAGTGAAAGGAATCTATGTACCCCATCATCAATTTGGTGGTAAGTTACATTGACTGCTAATCTATACTGTCTTTGCTGGCAGTAATATGGGTACCTTTATGTTGTGCACTGTTTTATGTAAATCTACTAGTAGTTCTTTGTTTTAACCTGTGTAGTAAGGAAATCGGTTTGAGGCCTTTTGTTTGTTAGTCTTCTGTCTATCCAATAAATAACTCATTTTATATTAGATCTGATTTGCCATTTTTTAGAACTTGTGAGCCTGGGTGGTTTAGACGTGGGTCACCTGAATTTAAGCTGCTGCCAAAAATCTGAACCTAAGGCAGGGTTGTCTAACACTTTCACTCAGTCCATAACAAAGTAAGGGTGTTGGGAAGAGGCGCAGTGAAAGCACCACCTCTTTTGAACACCAGCCTGCACTGTCTTAAAATGCCCTCACATGGCATTTCCAAGACAAAGGCTGAAGGAGGTTACTCCCACTCAGCTGCAGAAATGCTTATCCTGAGGGGAGACACTATCTTAGGAAGTTGACTAAAGTCAGCAGAGCCTGTGATAGTAGATATTGGTGAAACTGGGAAGAAATTACTACTAACTGAAGTGCAGCATCTGAACATTTGACATTGAAAGACTCAGGAGTAAACAGATATGAATTGACCACAAATACGCAGAGGCTGGAGATTAAAAGACTTTTAGACATCAAGGCAGAAAATTTCCAAAGGAGCCTTCCAAAATTGTATAGGACTAAGAAAAATAAATGCTCTAGATAATTTGCAGATGAGTCTTGGCTGGATTGTGAATGAATCCATAAGGAAATCAACTAGGGAGAGAAAGAAAGGTCATGCAGAATTTGCTGTAAGGTTTTTTTCTTCATGTGCAATTTTTTGTAGGCTCATCTTGGATGATATTCCTGCAAAGGAAACAGTTCAATTTACAATTAGTCCTACTTTGACGTGGCTTGTGCTGCTCAACAGCAAGGATAGTGCCAAAAATAGTTCCAGCTCAGGACTGAAAAGTGCTCAGTGGTGATACAAGAGTCATCTGACACCCCAAGGAGTTTCCACAGATTTCCATTTCATTTGGCTATATGTTAGAATTAGAATAGATCTTCTTTTCTCAGGAAGTGTGAAAAATGGTGAAATGCTTTGAAAAAGCCCCTTTTTGGAGTTGTTATGTTAAACCACAGTGCTTCAAGTCAATTTTGCCTTGCTGTGGCAAGTTAATTCTTTGATGTTACTTGCATTGGTTTTCACAAGTTTCCTTCCTAGGCAGAGCCAGCCAAAGAGTAAGAAGGCAGGAGAATTTTCAGGCTTTTCTCACAGTCCCCACTACTCTGTGGCTTCCTGGACCTGATCCATGGGCATGGTGAATTGAAGAAAGCCTAGGAAAAGAGAAGGGGAGAAGTAGTCCAAATCAGATGTTTGCTATGGAGAGTGGCATTGAAGTAGCCCACTTCCATAAACATTGAATAGTACACTTGTGTATTTAAAGTAATTCCTTTTTTCTACTGCTGTAGCCTATGCTGGAGGGGCTAATGGGTTTGCTAAAGAGATGTCAGTAGCAATGAAGATCTGAAAAGTATTGTCATAAGTGATAGCTCTTCATTGGGTGATCCTTTATTGCACAAGACAGCATCTCTAGTGACTGTGTTGCTTCATACATGTGACTTTAGTTGCTTTCCAATGAATTATGCATGAGGTAGATATCCCAAAGTTCCCTCTGCAGACAGGCTAGAGAAATTTGCTTTCATACTAGAGCCTTGTAATGAACTCTCAGCTCACATAATCACCAAGATATTAATGGTAGCATTTACTTTCTCCTATTACAGCAGGTACTCACCTATATGAAATATATATAGTGTAAATCTGTTTACTTCAGTCATCTCCCATGTATTTTAAACTGAATTAAAGTGCAGTAGTGCATGCACACATGCCCTTTTATTGTCAATAACACAGGTTTCTGTTTTAGCCAGTCACAAAAAAACATGGTTCCATTTTACCCTGCTGAAGAGTATGAAACAAAGTATTGCACATGTTGGAAGCTAATCTGTGAAATGAGGATTGTGTTTTTAGGGGTAAAGTCATAGCATGGCTGAATACACTCACAGTGCTGTTACACAGCACCTCTGTGGGATCTTGCTTCTGCACCAATCTCTTGTAGCCAACACACAACAAACCTGAGGCTATGACTTGCTCTGAGCTACAATAGCTTTTGAAAACAACCTAATGACATCTCTGGGAATCCATCTCTACTTTCCTGTTGCTGTTGATGAATAGCATATGTATATTTTCTCAATCAATAGGCTTAGTGCTCCTGACACCCTCCCAAAAGTTTAGCACAAGTATGAGTCTTCCAACAATAAAATTTTCTGCTAAGTGCAATCCATTCTACTCATTGTGTAGAGTCTTAACACAATGATTAGAGTCATGCTTTTTAAAGATTTAACCCATCCTTTGGAATATATAACCATATTCTTGCTGTGATTGTATAAGAAACCTGAAAGGAATCTAATTCATTTTCATAAATTTGAAAGCAATTTCTATATCCCTCTTTACAGTTTTATCTTAGGAAAATGCTTCTAAACATCAAAAAAGACTCCAAATATGAAGAGGCTTTCCATGATAGAAAATGCCACAATTTCTACATGGCTATTCTTTCAATCTTTGGTGTAAATTTATTTAATTATAAGGTCTATCAAGACCAGTTTATTTTGTCTCTCACTGGGGTGGGAGAAGGTAGTGGCTTGTGGTTTTCTCTCTAGTGTGAGTGCTAAACTGGGGAATACCATTTCTAAACCACAACAGCCACCATGCTTTAGCTTTACCTATATAATTGGTAGTGAGAATTTCAGGAAAGCATGTAGTGACCAGCTACTTTGTGTTTTAAACAGGAAATCAGCAGTTGTCCAAGGGCAACAGAAGGCACTTCTTGACAGTCAGAAACACCCTTCTGGTGGTATTTGACCTTCAGACCTGCTCATGTGAAATCCCAGCCAAAAGCTATAATATTCCTGCAAGAAAAAAAAGCTGGGTTTTTTTGGTACTCTGATAAAACTCAGGCTTTATCTTTATGAAGAAAGGGAGTAATGTTTTTTTTTGTTTTTTGACAGTTTGATATAGTTAGAAAAAAGACAGAGAAGTATTCAGATATACCAATACTTTTCAGATTTGAAACATAAATCAAAATGCCTATGCTTTCCTCATGCTATAGCAGCATAAAGTATTCTCTGTGTAATAGCAGACTTGGAAAGGTCCACAAAAGATTGGATCATTAATGTTCCTTCTCAAAGGGACGTCCTACCATACTGCTAAGAAGTTTTCAAACAGCCTTGATGTAGTGGCTTCAGCTACCCAGAGCAAGTCCTATGTCAGAAGTGATTGAGAAGAGTGGAAAGCTTTATTTTATTGGAAAACAACAACAAAAGTCCTTTTAGAGTCAGTTCTGGATGACATTGAATGAAGGAACACAACACCAAAGGGATATCACTGGGATTTGAGAAAAACACAAATGCAAGCTGAAATGCAGGAGTTGGTATAACCTATACACCAAGGTAAGACAGCTTATTCCCACTTCTACTTTCTGCTAAAAGCAAAATTTTTCAAACCATAAAGAGTTTATATGCTGGCTAATTATGAAGCATAGGTGTATTTTGGCTGGAAGGAGGAGCACAGGAGAAGAAATGCCACTTTTCTACTCTGACAAGGAGTTATACGTTTATTAAAAATTGATGTTAGTATTGGCTCTGTTATGTCACATTACCAGGACTTTATTGAGTGAGATTCTCAAAGTCAGCCAGAGCAAATGGGCAGCAGGCAGTGGAAGGTGGGCTGCCAATTTGGTTTGGCAGAAAACCAGTGCTTTCTGTACTGGTCAAGTTGAGTTTTTAATGTATAGCGGGAGCAATGAGGCCAGAGCCTCTAGAGAGATGAAAGCTCACTGCTTATTTTTATTTCATGCTTCTGAATATTTTCTACAGATGAAATAACATTAAACCTGTAAATCATGCCCTCTTTCATATTTTGGAGGATTAAGGCATATATTCTGATGGAGAGTTGGCCTTGAAACTCTTCAGAGGTCTTTTTAACCCACCTGATTTTCTTTGATAACTTATCTTCCCACCACCTACCCCCAGCAGTCAGGTTGGAATACCTTAAGATGGAACAGAGAAAAAATTATTTCCTTGCATTTATTTTACTGAATCTAAGGCCTGAAATAATTCACAGAATGTGCTTTGCAAAACCTTTTTACTACAAGTATTTAATTTTATGACTTGAGCAGAGCTATGCATATACATAAGACATATTTTGAAAAGAGAAATTCAGAGACCCTGTGAGATTCAGTATTCAGTAAATTCATTCCTTTGGTACAAAACAGCTAGATAAATTTGACATAATCACATTTTAAAACTCATAGTTTATGGAAAGACTGAAAAATTACAGCTTTCTCTAAGGAGATTTTACAGTCAAACTTAACCCTCACAAAAGTAAGAGATTTTAATATCAATTTTCTCCTCCTTCCATGTAACATTTAAAGAAATCTGTTGCAGGTAGATTTTTTAGTGTGTCAGTCCGTCAAACAAATTATCAAGATAACCATGAACCTGAAGTCTGGAACTCAGAATGGAGACAACCAATAAGCATCATATATCAGTGTCCCAAACCAAAACCCCATTCAGTATTTCACAGTACATACAGAAAAATTGGCTCTTCAGTCAGTTGCCTGTATTCTTGTCCACACTCTGAGTTTTTAAAAAACTTTTGCTGCCACTCCAGAGATGCTAGCCATTCCTTGAATGCTGTTTATCTATAGACTCTTAACATAAATACAAAACTTGTTCCCTAATTTGTCAGAGAGATTTTAGAAGAGGCCCTTTCCTGCTAAAATATCTTTCTCTTTCAATCTGCCATTGCTATCAGTGGAAAGGGATGGTTGAATTAGATGCATTCACCCCCCTTGCATGAGGAAATAGATGCCTTTACAATGCAATCACTGGACCATTTTGATTGTTTTTTTCCTTTGAGTGACTGCTACAATATTTTATAAGTGGATTTAAATAAAATCTTAGGATATACAGGACTTTCCTTGAAACCAGGAATTCTACTTTTGCAGTACCTTAACCCATGGTTATCCATCTGAAACCAAGAGGCTAATTTGCCTTTCAAAACATTCTCTTTCATGGATCTCATAGTGATTTTAATGATGTGCTGACATGTTACATGCATCCATGCATTTTAACCAAAAACAATTTAAGAACACCCATATATTTTAACTTCAAAACCCTCACCTCAAAAGAATTTTACTGTTCAAAGCAATCTATTTAATTTTATTCAGTAAAGTTCAGTTTTTAAAATATAAGAGTTATACGGTGCAAACAGTGAGATATAAATTTTCTGGTATTTCTTTATAACACTACTGGTTCACCCTAACAGCTGAGACAAAATTCTTTCTGTACTTGCTATTGTTGATAGGGTTGGTATATTTGTATTTTCTGCTGCTCTGAAACACACAAAAGAGAAATCAAAGTATTTCATTATGAGTGGATTGCTTGCACTCTTGTATAAAATGCTTTTATATGTTTGATCATTCAGGGAAGCAGCAAACACCCACTTAAAATCAGTTGGTAACTGCTTTCTGCTGAGTGACTCATCCTGCAAATCAGTGGGTCTTATTGTTGAGACTTCAGCTTCTAATTTTTTTTTTCAAGTTGCCCTGAACGTTCAGAGGTGAGCCCAAGCAGTCTGGTTATATAAATCAGGTGTTGTTTGATGCTGTCTCTTTTTATGAGACAATGGGTGACATTACAGGTGTCATCCACATTGCTGTTGCTGGCAGCAAACAACTATTTTCTCCTATTCATCTCTTCTCACTACCTTTTCTATCAGTCTCTCTGATGAGCAGTTATCCAGTTACCTTCAGCAGCAGGAAAGGTGGCAGTTTGCCAGCACAGGTGTTTTGGGACACAGATTGGCATAAGAGAGCTTCAGTATTTCTGTCTCAGGATGCAAGTGTATATGTCTATATATATATGTATATATATATATATAAAAGCATGCACAAGTGTATGGATATATATTAAATTGATGTGTATGCATGTTTAAAACGCTCTGCACCCTCCCTCTGGTGAGAAGGATGCACACATGGCAGCAGTGACTGGGACCACCCCCAGGCTCCTGGCAGACCACTCAGAGATTTTCTCTCAGGTAGCGACGGTGAAAGGGATTTGCTGCTTTGTCTCCCATGACAGATGGAGTCACTTACCTGCTTTCAGCATGGACACTGGCCCTCTTCAAGCTGCCTGTCAGCCAACACTCCAATCCCATCATGGAAGCATATTTTGAGTCAAGGTCTAAGACCTTCCCTACCTCTTCTCACCAGCCTGCAGCAGGCTGAGCTTTTCCTCTTTGACTTTCCCTCTTGTAAGGACAGTGCAGCAGAATCCTCTTTCTTTAGCTGCTGAAAGCATTTGAACCATCACAATTAGAGCTTAAAGCCATTAAATTATTTCAGAGTAACAAGAAATCCTTTTGTGTCCTTTTGCATTGAAAAGGCTTTGGTGGTGGGTGGCCTGCAGAGGTGGTTTCAGTGAAATGACACCAGGAACTGCTTCATGTCACACAGTGACAGTTCCAGACAGCTCTGAGACAGACTTGTCACTGCCCAAAGCAGAGCTCGTGAGTGGCTGTGCAGGACCTCATGGCAGAGCAGGTGGAGATGCCTTGAAGGAAGCTGGAGCCTGCAGAGAGGCCTTGCTGGAGCTGTAGCCCACAGAGAGAACGCTGTGTAGGAGCACGTTTTCAGGCAGGACCCAGGGCCAGTTCCTGAAGGACTCCACCCTGTTGAAAAGGACCCATGCTGGAGCAGTTCTTTGAGAACTGCAGCCTGTGGGAAGGACCCAGGACACAGGAGAAAGCTGGTATCCTGTGGGAAGAGGTATCCTGAAGCTGGGATGCTGTGGGAGGGACTCCATGTGGGAGCAAGGGAACAGTGTGAGAAGGAAAGACTGGCACACAAAGTGTTCTGTACTGACCATAACCACAATTACTGATTCTTGTGGTCTGCTAAGGGGAGGAGAGAAAAGACTCAGCAGTGAATTTGAGGCTGGGAAGAATTGGAGGTGTGAGAAAAGTGTTTCTAGTTTTGGTTTTGCTTTGTTTTATTTCTTTCTGTCCTACCCTGTTAGCAATAAATTAATTTCCCTAAATCAAGTCTGTTTGCCCATGATGGCAGCTGGTGAGTGATATCCTTGTCCTTACCTCAAGCTATGATTTGTTTTCTTTTTTTATTGTATTTTCTACCCCTGTTTTGTGAGAAGTGTGAGTGGGAAAATGGTTAGAGTGGCAACTGTAATTAAGCTAACTTTAACCTACCACAGTCCTTTGAAGTGTAGAAAGTAATTATTAATGCTTAAAATTTTTAGATGTGGTTCTTGGGTAGAGATGGTCTTCTGAGAACACCTGAATTCTCCTATGCTAGCACCCTCTGCTCATCATACCAGCCACCTCCTGCACATTCCCATCTTCTTCAAACAGCCCACAAATACAGGACAGCCAAAATAAATCTGTTCCCTCTTGCAAAATTTTCATTCTGCTGACTCTTCTTTTTACTGAAACCTCTTATCTGGAGGGCCTCAACTAATCTTTCCTAATTGCTCAGTAGGTCTTGAGAACAAATAAAGCTCTGCTAGAGCTGGTGTGACCTTGCTTTAGTCCATGCCTCAGCACCTCTCTCTCAACTCCCATATTTACTAGCAAAGTGGACCAGTGCAAGCTCTTGCTCTGCTCTGAGCCTTAATCATGCATTTAAGGCAGTGTGAGGAAAAGTTACCTTAAGAGCACTGTTCAGACCTTAGCTCGAGGATTCAGGATTCCCCTTCCATCCCTGTATTCCAGTGCTTGAAGTGCCAGGAGAAAGCAAGGTGGTTTCCTCAGAGAAACCAAGAAGAAAGGCTATACTCCCAATTGCTGCACCTTTTCCTTCAACAGTATTGTGATAACTCAATTCTCTTCTCATTATTTCTAGGTGATGTGATCCCTGCACTCCACTCAACATGGCTAGAAATAGCCAGGTTCCAAGGAGCATGAAGAAAAACCTTGAATGACAGAGCTCTGTATAAATCAAATCAGATATGCCTTTTTTTCCCCAGATGTATATGCAATTGGAAAGTCAGGTGGGAAAGACCTGTCCCAGGAACTGGTATGTGGCTGAAAGAGAAGCAGACAGCAGTGAAAGTCACTCAGAGATGTACAAACATGAACAAAGCAGGGAAGAGCAATGAGTCATTCTGGAGCAGTAGAAGAAACAGAATATTAGTTAAGCATTTTAATGCCATCTGGGGTAGACTTTCTCCTCAGCACCTTAAACTGAATCTTCTTTTTCTATACAAGTGGGAACTATTACCTTGAGTAGACTTGAATGAAATATTAACCAACTAAAAACTATGTTCTGCAGAGAGATGTAGTTTATGCATGGCTGCCATTCCAAGAAAATTTTAACATTGGAAAATCATCTGACATATTGGGAGTGGAACACAGATATGCAAAGTGCTGCTTGAGAAAGGATCAAAAACACTATTCAACTTTAATCTAGCCTGGTGCATATTCTGGCAAAAAATCCCCTCAAACCTTAATGGCTGAGATTTGGAAATGCATGTTCTCATAGCATGAAGGGATATATCTGGAACTGCTTCTGCTAGAAGTATTTGCTCAACATCAGAACAGAATTATTCAAATGTACTTTATGTTTACTGTGTGGAGACTCCTTGAGCACTTTCCTCCTCAGGGACGCAAAAATGTGTCCATGTTGCAGTGAAACACATGATGGATGGTTTTGTAAACACCCAAGCTGGCTTTACCAAATGTAGTCAAATATTGATATTACCTTTCCAAATACTTTCCTTCAGTCCCAAGTCGACTTACAGCCTACATTAATCTACAAATTGCAGAAGTCCTCACTGCTCTGCCAACTTTTCTATTATGAGCTAGACATGAATATGCTTAAGTTATGCTGAGGTCACATCTTTGGCTGCAGCAAAGCTTGCTGTAAAACAGTAATGACATATAATCAAGAAAGTCCCTTTCTTTATCACAGAACTGTCCAGCTTGGTGAACCCTGCCAGTTCTCAGGATATTTGGAGTGAAATCCAGCAATTGCATGTCCTGATCTTTAAGGCCTGCCTATCACAAGGAAATTTGCACAATAAATAGCAGAGCTATTTATAATGCTAGAGCAAGGCAAAACTTTCATTCTGCAAAACGAGAGAGCAAACTGCTCCAGTGCGTGTCTGTTCTGCACCAAAAGCAGTCAGGATTGCAAGGGGGAGCTGTTGAGAAAGGGTTTCTCATTACAGGGCTCAAACCCTTATTTTTAACTAATCAGATACAAAAGTGGTTTTGAAACTAAGGCTCCAATCTGTTAGATTCAGGAGGGAGGATGTAAAGCTGATTTACCCTGAGTGTGTATGGTCAGAAGGATGTGAGAACTGATCCACAGAAAGAAAACCAGAGAGGGAAGATCAATTTGTTTATGAATATCAGTTTCAGAATTAATGAAGCCTGCTTTCCTGTGAGTGTATGTCTCATGGTTGATTGACTTTTTAATTAAACGATATCAAGGCTGCAGCATGAACTCAAGCCTTTAAAGATCCTAGTGAAACTGCAGAGGATACACTGCCTGACTGGAGTCCCTCATGCTGAGCAAGGTAAGAATTAAGACAAAAGAACTCTCAACAATTTCCCTGCATAACTGACCACTAAGTCAATGAATAACCACCTTGCTCCAGTTCTTTAGGAAAACAAGCTTAAAAATTATAGTTTAAATGGGACAATATATTTCTGATAAAACTCTCCTTCATACAGACATCCCTTGGGTTATGTGTTCTGTCTCCATCACCCTTTGTCATTTTTACTTTACACTGTACATTCTGCAGGACAAGCACTATGTCTGCTGCTGGTCTGAAAAATACCCAGAATATTTTGGGTCTTAACACAATTAAAACAATGTTAATAATGAAACAGGATGGCTTCTAGACCAGAACTTGTAGTCTATGATCCTAGAACAGCTGGATATCAGGTATAGATATTGACCAGAACTGTATTCAATTTACAGCCCTATACATCCACAAGAAATCCATTACTATTTGCAGAAGTACTTCAGATGGCTTTAAATTTTCACCTGAATTGCTGAAGTCAGAATCTGACCCAGGCTCATAGATATTATTGGATCAGGAGTAGGAGTGCAATAAATCATAAACCAGAGAGAGAGGGGAGTTTGGTCTCTCACCAGTGAATTTAATAAAGTGCACTCTAAAGTAAGAGTCTTTGTATTATTCACTTTCTATTAGATTATTTTCCTTTTATATGTCCTCCCAATACCACTCTGGCACGTAATTTTTACCCACTTTTATCTCCTGCATGTACAGAGGGGAATGGATCTTAGAGCTATGCAGAACTGAAGCCACATGTACTTAAGTCAGGAATCTGACAATATTCTCCTGACACAATGGGCTGCATCTTACAGCTTATTGCATCTGTGTGTAGAAGTGGGATAAACAGGTGAGTCACTTCAGACGCTAGCACCTGGACAGGCTTCATTGTAAAGTGCATTCTCACCCTGATTTCCCTTCCTTAAGCTACACAGGTACCATTCAAACTTGCTCAAGATGAAGGTTTCATTTATTGTCCCCAGCTTACCCCTCCTCCTTGATGCTGTGGAATATTTGAAAGAAGTTTGACTAAAATAAACAAGCACATAAAGTCAGATGGGAAGGAAGAATCTCTTTGTGAAATCTTCACAGCTACAGTAACCACCTTCTTCCTTTTGCAGATTCAGGGGACTGGAGGACAAGCAGATGAGAACTTTCTCTTTTATTGATGTGTTTACATCTCATTGGCATTTTTGGACATCATGTTTGATAGTCTTGAATACTGATCATTGGCTACATTAAGATTGGTTTTTTATATTCCTTACTCTTACTCATGTGTGTGCTTTCACTTTAGGGTGAAAAGACAGCAGTCTGGAGAAAAACCCATTCAAAGAGAATATAAGGTAGAAATAAGGGAGTGATGCTGACTTGATGGTCACCATATTTATTCACCCTGCTCAATATAGTTTACAAAACTTGCAGCAGACAAAAAGAAAGAAGCAGAATAATAAGAAGTAACTGCCAGTTTGATTTCTATTCAATACTAAAAATAAAGGGAGAGAAAAAATATCCACATTTGAATTTATTTCCTTTAACTAATTTGGCTGACTAAAAACGCATAAATCTGCTTGCTCTTCCTTGCTTCTTCAGTTTTGCAACAGAGACCCTTCACTTCACCTTGAACTTCCCAGCAGTGTAATCAGAATTACTAGTAATTATTCTAGAAAGTGCTTTATGGATCTCCATTGCCTCCTTCATGTTTTCCTGCTACTCATCTTTCATGGGGAGCTGTCCTGTATATTCTGGAGACAGACTTCTTTGTTTCACCACACACACCTTCTGCAAGACTGAAAAAATCTCCCCACTGAAAGATGATAAAGATCTGGTTATACAGACTTATCCAAGCATCATGGCAACTTTCCCCACTGTCAAAGGGTATTATTAAAATTATTAATGATTATTAATGATTATTAATGATTATTAAAATATGGAGTTTTATAGGAAGCTCATGAAAAATACTTTGACTATTTTGGGCATTGGTTGAATCTAAAGAAATTAACTAAGATGTCTTAAACAAGATTACCAAGTCCAGCTTATGAGTTTGATGGAAGGTCACCTGGGCAATAAAAAAGGTCAGAAGGTTGAAAATAAAGCACTTCCCAAAGCATTTTGGTGTAATTCATTCATGGTCCAGACAGCAGAAAATGTTCAGAAATACAGTCCTCTCTCCTCTTCTTTTTAAATGCATGGAATTTTAGACTTTGTGAACCCAGATTCTGCTTCCCATATGTAAATTAAAATACCTTTGAAAATCAATTTCTATGATCAGAAAAGCCTATCCAGCACAACAATGTACACAGAGGATTGCTAATATGCTGAAGTCAGGAAAATACATACGTGCAGTACAATATCATTGTAAGTTCACTGGAAGAGTAATTTAACTTCATGAATGCAATGTATCATTGCCACAAACATGGCTGTAATACCCAGTTCTGAGTAGTGCCAAATGCCACCTAGAAAGTGCTGGTAAGCTGTTGACAAATATGTTCAGCCCAGAAGATTGAGGCCTGAGGGCAGACTGTATCTTTACAAAGGCAGCTCAATCACTGAGCCGTCTGAGCCGTCATAACACATTGCTTTCTGAAACAGTATTTTTCAGCCTCTAACTACCTTTAATTATCTTTTGTTTCCCGCAATGGGGCTCAGAAGAAAAATTGTTAGCAAAGCTGTGTGTATTTATGCCTGCCAAAATCTCCCTGCAGCTATTTCCAAACTGATTTTTTCTATAGAATAATTTAGACTCATACCTGCAATGTCCATGCAAGAATAAAAACAAACAATAGGAAGAACTGACTGACCGAACTATAAAATTGTTCCCATTGAGTTGAGGTTTGACCTTACAGCTCCAATCTCCTTACTGCATCCCCTAACTCTACATCCTAGCTGCACCTGGGCTGGGGACCAGGGAACTGGACACTGGAACTGGGCAGATCTGCAGTCTCACGTGCTGTGCTCCCAGGAGGGTGTGCATACCAGCAGGTGTCTCAGCGCAGGGAGGAGCTCCATTCCTTTCACTAGAACCTGTGCCATAAACTCTGTGCCACTGCCTCTGGTCCAGCAAACATAATTGCAGTCTTCTCCTTATTGCAGGGGGTGTGGAGCAGTCTCCAAGGGCCTGTGTCCACACCAGCCCAAGGTTTCCCCAAAGACTGACTCTGTGAAGCCTCCTAAGTGCAGAACATCCTGCTGTAATCCTGCAGCAACCACAGGGATGAGGCCCCTGCTGCTGCTGGGCACGGGGCTGTACCCTTTCACTGTGGCATGGCATCCTTAGATGTGCCTGGAGCAGCTGCAGGTGTTTTCATTCCAGCCTGACAGCTGTGTAACCCACATCCTCTGATGACCACCCTGAAGCTTTGGGTAAGGCAATGTTTACACAAATGCTTATAAAAATGTGTGGGTTTACACTAATAATAAAAATCACACCCTGGTGCACCAGAATTTCCCACTGTCCCCACTAGACTTGTCTGTGTCTTCTTGGCAGCTAAAGCAAGGGCTGGCAAATCTGGACCCACTCACATGGACTTGGTCTGCCTGATGGGCCCCAGAACACTGGAATGTCCTCAGTTTTTCACTGAGAACCCTTCTAGGGTTTGGTCATGCCAGAGGGTCCAAGAGAACCTTTAAGAGCAGGGGAAGAAATTGATGAAGGGGGAATTAGGATCCCTTACGTCATACAGATGGTGTGAGTTCAGGAGCTAATGTCCTTCCCTGGGGTACAGCAGGAGACAAGGTGACACTGTAGATATATAATTGTTTCCCCGTGAGGACCAGAAATAGTGGCTGTTGCCCAGGACAGACAACAGACACGATCACTGGGACACTTGCATTGTGAGGTATCCCAGATAAACAGATAATTTTTTTGAAGAAATGCGCCAAACATGAGTGAACAAGTCCACTGGGAAAGGAGCAGTTATGGGATATGCTGTACTGCAGTTTGGGCTATTTAATGGCTTCTGCAACATTTTTCAAGCACGGGATACTCTTAAACATGTTCATTGAATCACCCCAGAGGACATTTCAAGGCTGAAATGTTCGTCTTAATGTGTGAACAGGAATATCCCTGAAGGTCCTCCACAGGAAATGTAGGCAATCAACAGGGACTCTAAAACTCAAAACAAACCAGTATTAAAATAATGCTATTGGAGCTCTCTAAAGTGATACATGGAAATCTTCACAAATGCAAGACTTTGTGTATTAAAACCATGTTCATGATGTGAATAGTTCTGTACTCTAAGGGCAAAACCTTTTGTCTCATTGGTCTATGCTGAGAAGAAAATTTTTCATGTTTTTTTTTCCTCCCTGGAAAGGTAGAATGAACCAGTGGGAACAAACACACACAAAATCTTTCAAAAGCTAGCTGCCTTCAAAAGATTTTTTTAAACTTACTTTGGGGAAAAAAATAACTCCATAAAACCTATTTGCTTTGTTGCCATGGGATGATTTTTTGAGGAATTACAGAACCATCCGAGAAACACAATCAGTCTGCAGTAAAATGAAGTGCTGAGGCAATGTAGCATATTTAAAAAAGCTCTGACAGCATAAAACTAGAGTCAGCATGAAATGTACAGACTTGCCTGTTATGAATTTATAATGAACAAAAATTAATTCTGTTTTAGATATCTATTTAATGGATATTCTCAATACACAGCTGTTCACTGTGCCTTTGAGGAGACGATATGTTTATCTTTCTGTTTATAGCAGTACACAGGAGCTCTTCAGCTCTGTGTAAGTCAGGCAGAATATTCCTTGACATACAGAATATGGCTGAATTGAAGTTTTCTTTAAACAAAGAAATAAAAACTTTGTGATTCATTAAGGTGGTCCATTGCTTTCTTAGCCTTAGATCACTTATTGTGCTTAATGCTTATCTTTGTTTTTCCAATTCTTCCTGCAAAAGAATTCTGCCCTGCCAAAAATAAACCCCAGATTCACTATGATGACTTCAGACAGAAAAATGACCTCAGGAGAACAGTTAAGACAGGGGACCAGCCTATGTTTCTAAAATTCTTTTATTTGTTATTTTACCTTTGATATTAAACCACTCCCCGATTAGATCTTCTTGTATTGTTACTCTATCCATCCTTGCTTTGTTTCTCATGTATCAGGTGAGCCCATGTGAACCTCATGATGTTCAGCAAGGCCCACAGCAAGATCCTCTATGCCTGGTTGGGGCACCCTTGGTATCAATACAGGCTGGGGATGAACAGACCAAGAGCAGCCCTTGGGGCTGGGCAGGACTTGGGGCTGCTTGGGGATCAGAGGCTGGACATGAGCCAACAGTGTGCACTTGCAGCCCAGAAAGGCAGCAGTATCCTGGGCTTCATCTGAAGCAGTATGGGCAGCAGGGCAAGGGAAGTGATTCTCCTTCTCTACCTGTGATTCTCCTCCTCTACTCACCTCAGGAGTCCCCACCTGTGATGCTGCATCCATCTCTGGGCTCCTCAACACAAGAAGGACACAGACCTGTTGGAGTGGGTCCAGGGGAGTAGGTCCAATGATCAGAGGGAACTTTTCATATGTGAAAAGACTGAGAGAGATGGGATTGTTCAGCCTCGAGAAGCTACTGAAAATTCTTCCCTGTGGCCTTTTAATACTTAAAGGGGTCTTGTAAGAAAGACATAGGCACTTTAGCACGGCCTGTTGCAATAGGACAAGGGCTAGCTGTTTTAAACTGAAGAATGGTTTATTCACACTATAAGTTTTTCCTACATAAAGGAAAAAACTTTTTACAAACAGGTAACAAGTTGCCCAGGAGATGACAGATATCTCAACCTTGAAAACATTCAAGGTCAGGTTGGATGAGGCTCTGAGCTGATTAAATTGAAGATGTCCATGGCAGGGTAGTTGGACTAGATGACCTTTAAATGTCCCATCCAGAGGCTATTATTATATGATAGCAAAACTGCTTTCCATAGAATAGAATTGAAGAAATTTCCCGTGAACTTTTGATTAATTTGGGTTAAACAGGAAGACCAGGCTTTTATAGCCTGGAAGAGCAGGCAGACTGTGTCTTTCATGTCGTTTGTGTGAGAGCTTGCCAGAGTCGATGGTAAGTGAGTTGGAAAGATGATGCATATTACTCACACTAATTGCTGTGACCGCCCCAAGCTTGACATAAACAGCTGGTGTAATAGAAAGATCCATAGCCCATGTCTGATTTCACATCAGCCAGGAGACATAGAGTAATAGGGCTGTTTGATATTTTCCTAGAATATATTTCTAACCCATAACTGTTGTCAGAATATGCACTGATATGCCGTGTCCTCACACACAGTATGACAGTTCTGGATATTTTGTGTCACTCCTTTCTTGTAATGGCTGCTAACAGGGGAAGAGTGCATGCAGAAATCTGTAAGGTTTTGCAGCAGATATCTGAAAAAAAAATTCCTTTACAATCAAATTTGGATCATATATGCTGCAATATATAAGATTAAACCCTTGCTCTTCAAGCAAACAAAAGCCTACATAAGTCATAAGAAAATTTTTATCAATAGCAAAATGATAAAAAGAATCTCATACAAAGTATTACCTCTTCTCTGGGAAACATAATGAATAAAAAAATACAAAAAACATCCTGTCATAAGCAGAGAACATTGCCTGACACTCAGAAAATTAGCAAAAAAACAACAGCATCTCCTCTGTATACTTCATTGTATCCCCAAGTACCTAATCCAGGCTTTATAGAGTGTTTATAGTCTTTCAGAAGAAAGTTGTATAAAAGTATAAAGGGAGTTTAGAGTGGTTTTTGATTGATAAATTACCCTTTCAAAAGCACATTTTCATTTAAAATACACACTTTTCTCAGGAAAACACATCTTTACTATGTGCTTTCATGTTTGATGGATGATTCTGTAACGTCTTACCTTTTTCCTTCCAGGGCTTGAATGGTATGAAGGCATAGGGCCTTGTTTATTGTTTGTAATCCACAAAACTCTGGAAATTTGAGGAAAAACATCCCATCTCTAATAAATCTATTTGTTTTCTATTTCAAAAATCTCTATTTACCACTCTTGTTGAATGTTTTTCTGTTTTAGGAAAAGAAATTGACATATGTTAGAAACTAGATAATAGCAAAGTTGTTCAGTCAGATCTCACTGTCTTTTCTTATGTGTTGCAGTTGTAGTTATCCCAAGTCTGGATTGTGGGATCTTTTTCTACTTTGCCCCTCCTGCTCTCGGATCCCTCTCTCAACATCGGGATGCTAATCCCACCTCTGCACTGCGGGTCCTTCTGTTTAAGCTGTGTGTGCTAACCCCCTCTGACAACCAAGGTCTGGTACACAGCAATGCTGGCTACATATTTGTTATTAATGTGCTCAATCCAAGAAATTAATAATTTTATAAGGTGATTTCACTTCTTTTTCTTTTACTTCTTTTACTTCTTGTACTTCTTTTACTTATTTTACTTCTTTTACTACTTTTACTTTACTTATTTTAATGTTATTGGGTGGATTTCGCCCAACTGGAAAATTGATCCAACTGTAAGATAAACACAATTTTTGGAGAAATGAGTCTGGCCTCATCCAGAGCATGACTCCAAATGCTACTCACGGGAGGCTGCTTGTGGAGATGAAAGGGTAGGTAAGGTTCACTCAGCTCTCAGCATCTTCTGTTAGACTGTACAGGATAGGGTGACTTGGTGAAGCACAAGACCCTTCTAAGCTCATCATAAAAGATGTGGAAAGTAGATGCTGCTGAGAGAATAACCAGCACAGCTCCCATCCATCCTTTCACCGCCGCCCCTTGGCACACAGCTCACTCTTTGCTCAGGGCCAGCCAGCTGATGGTTTGCCAGCAAAGGGGATTTTGCAGCTGTGTTGTGCTGCTGAAGTCTCCAGCAGTGCCCCTGGCTGACCTTCTGCCTCAAGGTCCTTCTGGTAATCTAAGCCACCAGATGCCAGCCTGGAGACTGGAAAAGAGAAGCAGAATTATAACAGAGAAATTAATTTTGCCTAGAAAAGAGGAAGGACGTTTTTTCTGTCCAGTTTCTGTGAGTGAGTGCTACAGGCTGAACACGACTGGCTATAAAATCTTGAATTGCTGGATCCATGGGGTCTTTCATTTATTTTCTTCTAATAAATCATCAGTGTGAGAATAGACTGATGAGTCAGACCATGCTGACAAGAGCATCTTCTGAAGTGGCTGAGGAACCAGCAGAGACCTTGATGATTTCAGACAATTTTTGATCAGTATTTAAGCCTCTGTGAATAAAAGCTTCAAAATATGCCTCCAAACTAATGGCTGATGCACTGGGGATATGAAGATTTAACATCCCAACAAGCATGGGGGGAAGGACACGTGGCTTACCAAGCATCCACTGCATGTTTCCAGCCCGCTGGAATACTTTGATGAACATAAAGCATGTCGATGATGGTATTAACCAAATGAGATGGAAAGCGCTGTCTCCAAAGAATAAGGGAAGTCTTAGAGATGACATTGTCACATTTAAACTTTTCTCAACAAATGAAATAACTTGGAAGATTCTAGTTTGGTTTTGTTTTTAATGAATCTGCAAGGACACAAAAAAAAATGTAGCTAAAAACCTAGCCTGATATATTTGCAGTTCCCACTGATCCTCAGTTAGAGATATCACAATAAACCTTTTCCTCTGGGGCAGGATTTTCAGAAGTTCTTCATGTTCTGTAAACCTCTTCATGAAGTGGATGACAAATATGAGATGCAGATTTGCTTTGAGGGAAGATGGGTTAGTAAGTGGGGATTTAACCCCATGACAATAGACAAATTCTGGGTGTTGTGTTTCATGTCACCTGGAAAAAGCTACTTCATCTACACTGGATCTGCATCTCTGCAAATAACTGTGGGAGCTCAGGTGGGCCCAATAAGGAACCTATTCAAAAAACCCCAAGTACATTCATACCGCAGCTGGATAAATACATGTGCAGGGACCAAGTGTAAAATAGTCTGACATTAAAATGAAACTAATGCATACAGCTATGACTGTACAAAATTGCCACAGCTTTATTGTCTCCTTTCTTTTGCAAGTTCACACATGAAATGCCAAGCTTCCCTTAAGACATAGTTTCTTCTTTTGAAGATATTGCATAAACTGTTAGATGTAAAGGTTTAAAAGGCTCTCGCCTCCCTTCAAAATGTATCTTTTTGTCTAAATGGCTTTATCTAAGATCTTATAAAAGGGACCTCACTGGTTATTCTTTAGTGTGAAAAATGAAGGTAGCTCATGTTTTTTATAGTACAGGCACTTTTATTAATGCTGTGCAGTAAGAAAGAATATTTGCAGTGCTGCAGTGGTGAGATGGATGTTCAGGATAATAACAGAGGATGCCTACCATGAGCCTAAGAGATTTTGCCCTTTAAAATAATATATAAGGCTAATCTAGGAACATGCTGGAACTATGAATATTTATTTGTAATGTGGCTTTATCTCATCAGTGAATTTCCCTTAAGAGAGAAATACTTTCTTCAAGGACATCTATTGTTTGAACAAACCTATGGTATGCACTTTTCTACTTTGTCCCTGTAGTCAGTACACAATGCAAGATTACACTGAAAAAATCACATAGTATTTCTTAGCTTACATACCAAACTTTTAAGGGAAGTAGGTGAAAAAGTACACCAGACCATCAAAGGAAAATAATCTGCAGAAAAATAATACAAGCAACTTTTTTAAAACAGGCTATCTCTTCTAGTTTTTTTTAAGTTACCTTTCATGCTTGCATGTCAGCACCAAATTCCTAAGAGAAAAAATTCTTGGGCCTCCTGCTGTATTACACTGATGCCAGTAATATGGCTTTAACAGTCTTGTTTTAAATTTTGCCTTGAGCTACATTTCTCCAAGGAGGTACAGGTGGTTATAGCCAAAGCCAGAGAGAGGTGTCTGTCTCTGAGAGCAGAGTGGAAAAATCTCACAAAGAGAAGGCTTCTAAGACCACATTCCCCTCACCTCTGGTCACTGTTGTTACACTGGACAAGACTAAATAGGATCAACCCACCAACCTCAAAGTAAAATCAAGCTGTAGATGTGGTACAGGAGCCAGTGCACAAAAGTGCTCCTTCTGTCTATAAAGAGTCATACTGATGAGTCATCTTGTCATCATTACATAGAAAATGAGTAAGTTTCTTAAATATGTCAGCTAATCTGTTGAAGTTTGATTTAATGGCAATCAGTATAATCTATTACACATCACATTAATCCATTAATGAAGCAACATCTGCAAGTCAACTGGCTCTGCTTTTATCTATATTCAAATGGTGCATTTAAAAAGACTGCCCAATAAAATGTGACTATTTATCAAGCCATAAGTGTTCTGCTTAGCATTTAAGGCATTGTTCATTAATAGTCTTCCACTGTGTACTTTAATTGGGCTCTGAGCAGATGAGTGGCATGCCTATGCAGAGTGATTAATTAACAGTTTTTCAGATACGATTTTAACCATGTAGCTTAAATGACTGAAAACTTTTCTTTCGTAATGGGTACAGGCACCTGTATAATGTGTGCTGAAGCTGTTTCTCCAGCTGCAGAGCTCAGAGTTACATGCAAACAAGCCTTAGCCATTTCAGTCAGATAAAAGAGCATCATCAAAATGACTGGGCTGTCTCATATCATTAAGTTGAGGAGATACAATGTGTGACTGAAATGGATAACTACAGAACTACTCCTTCACACACATCTCTGACATACTTTACACTGAATGACTAAGGAGAAGGGCTGAAAAACATAAAACCATTTCAAAAAACTGAGTTTCCTTTAGAAGCAACTGGAAGAAGAGGCATTTTCAAAGTATGATTCACCATTCTACAGGTGACTAGAATAGGTCACATAAGTTGTGTGCTATTAGTACTGTTTTTGCCCTTTTGACTACAGGTCATCTGACTAGCTTAGGTGTAAACACTTCTGTAGTCATTTAAAATGAATGGTGAGTGTATGCATGGACTAAAGGATGGTGTTGGAGTAGTGGGTTTGTTACTAGTGTCCATCTTGGGCACGAGGACAGTGTCACAACTGCACTGACTACAGATATATGTGGTGTGATAGATGAGTAATGCGATGGTTGACCCTCAGCATTAAAAGGCAAATATTATATATATGTTAAGACAAGTTTTAGAGATTTATAGTTATGTTTTACCCCCCCTTGCATTATTATCATGAGATGGCCTGGATAGTTGGGTTGGCTTGTTACTATGGTAACACCTGACCTCCAATCAAGATGTAAGAAAGTGATCTCCACCACTGGACAGCAAAGAAGGAGTTGATTGACAAGACTTTGGGAGGGGCTAAAGTGTTAAAAGGAGGAACATCCATTGTGTGGATGACCACAGGGTGAGAAAAAATCCTTTGCTCCTGGTGCTGTATTAGTTCCTCTGTTCAGTCTTCTGTTGTATTTTATGATAAGGTTTTAACAAATTGTGTTAAATTTTTGGAAGTGAGTGGCATTTCTCACATGTGGCATGTGGCCTTTCCCTCCACACTGACATTGAGATGGCTGGGCTCCATGGATCCTCAATCTGTTGCCTTCATCACAACAGTAGTTTGATCTTGCAGACAAACTCCTCTTTTTAGCATTTCCCCTGACACCTGTTCTCTTCTCCTGACATTGCTCTGCAGCTTGTGGGGGCAGTTTGCTTCAGAAAGTGGCATCTGCCTCTGCCCCTGCCACCAAGGCTCCCACTCCTGACAATGCCAGGCTGAAATCCTTGCTCAGGAAGACATGAGAGGGAGTTGTTCCCTTTCTCCTACTGGTCACCAAATAGAGTTTCCACAGCAAAAGTTTCAGACCAGCAGTTCCTTCTTAATCACAAGTATGACCATCAGTTCCCTATCCCTACTTGTTCTTCAGCCATATTTTGTAGATTTTCAGTTGCATTTTCACTAACAGAACCAAAATTCACTCACAAATCTCCATATCTCCTTTTTCAATCTTCTTTCTCCACTTTCTTCTCCTAGCCATTGCTGAGCTGCTTTTCAAAGTTTACTTGTAAGGCAATCATACAGGTCCAGCAAGACTACCAAGATAACAAGAACATATATATGCACATTCAGTTTGCTGCTTACTGAGGAAGGTTTGTGGGGATGCTGTGGTTTTAAGCCCAGCTGGAGATCAACCATCACACAGGTGCTCATCCAATAATCCCTTTCTTGCCCCCCAACCCCAGTGAAATTGGGAGGAGAATCAAAGCTCAACCTGTATATTGGGATGAGGACAGTTTAATAACTTAAAATAAAGGAAAATATAACAATAATGTTAAATAATAATAATGGTGATAATAAAAGGAAGAAATCAAGTGCTTCAAAATACCATTGCACACCACCTGCTGACAAATGTCAGACCCCACTTCCTGAACACAGATTAGCTTCTTCCAGGTAAATTCCCCTAGTTCATATTCTAGGTATGATGCTCTATGGTGTGGAACATCCCTTTGGTCAGGGTCACCTGTTCCAACTATGCTCCCTCCCAGTTTGTTTTGCATCTGTCCTCACTGGCAGACCATGAGAAAAGGAAAAAAATGTCCTTGACTTAGGATAAACAAGACTTAGCAAAAAACCCAAAACATCAGTGTGTTATCTACACCATTCTCATTCCAAATCCAAAACACAGCATTGTGACAGCTACTAAGAAGAAATTAACTCTAGCCTAGTTGACAATCAGGACAGGGGAGATAATAATATCCCTTATTTGGACATTTAACACAGTTACAAAAATTACAGTAGGTGTTGGGCATCTCTGAGCTGCTGTTCAGGTTACCTAGTACTGATGATTTAATATTAGGAGAAACTACAGGGTTTTACTATTATTCTTTATTTCACACACAATACTTTAACAGACAATCAATGATGGCCTTTCCCATCTCCCAAGGAGTATATAGACAAAGATAATTTATGTTTCACAGAAAGAATCTCTTTTGTTCCTTGTCTTGTTTCTTTTCTCTCTAATCTGCTATGATCTATTAGCACATGAGAGAATTAATGGTGCAATTTAGGCTTTAAGCCTTCCTTTAATAAATTCTTAATTGAATGTGAATTTCAGCAATGCAGGAAATGCAGAATGAGGATTTTCATCTGTATTCTTCAGGTAGATATTTCTCAGGCTGATCTGCAAATAGTGCAGGTTAATAGAGTTACGAAGCGAAGTCTGTGTGGAGTTTTGTAAATTTACACAAGATACACAGGTTTGTTTGGTTTGTTGTTTTGTTTGGGTTTTTGGGTTTTTTGTTGTGTTGGGTGGTTTTGTTTGTTGGGTTTTTTTTTTTTTTTGGTCTGCTTTCCTATTTGTAGTGCAATCTGTATATTCTGCAAGTTTCAAAAGTGACTTAGCTTTGAAATTTTGTGGGCAATGACAAACACTCATTTATACAAATGATCCAGGGGGATCACTCATTTGCCAGCCAAGGATATGGTTTTATTCTGATACTACAAGAATCCATTAAGTGAGTCTTTGATGTTATTTTGGGCCCAGTTTGATGTTATATTCTAGCAGTATGGTGGCTTTTGCTTTTTTATGGTGTGGAAAGCAGGAACCAAGGCAGCATTAGGAACAGGAAGGTAATCAGAACCTATACATGAAAGTGACACAGGAATTTTCTGATTGATGAAAAAGAGGGGCAATCAGATGGATTTTCTGTCACTGTTACATCTTTTCCTTATTCTGTTCTTAATCAGTTTTCCTTTTCCTTCATCTTCTTCTTCTCTTTTGTCTCCCAATGCTTTTCACTTATGTTCTCTCTTCCTATGTAACTTCAAATATGGAAAGGTAATGGAGACTGACGTGCTACCTGCAACCACGGTTCATTGTTCTGGTGTGCTCTGTCCTTGTCCCACACTGGGATGACTTGTCTGTTTCAAATCCTGTCTGTTCCACATGTCCTTTGAGGACCCACTCATGGATGTCCTAGTTGCATCACCATTAACTGTGTTAATAAAAATCCACATTTATAAGTGAGTAAACAGAGATTAAAGGGTCTTATCTTCACTAATTTAGATGAAGATGACCTCCTGCAGCTTTGGAATGATCCCAGCTCATGGGTTTTGGTGTCTGCCCTACCTAAGATTCAGCTTCTCATTGGGATGAGCTCCAGGGGCATACAAAATTTTCCACTTGCTACTACTCAGCACTCAGTGGTAAACAATTGTGCAGGCTAGAAATGAGCCATGATGTTCCCTAAAACCTCTCAGTGTATTCCAATGGAGTATAGGAACCAGTCTGTAAGATGTCCCACAGTGTGTTCTCATCTCTCAGAATTGCCATTGCCCCTGTGGAATAATGGCAATGCCTTCCCTTTGACAACTCTTTGCTGCTTCATCTCATCTGTCCCTGTCTACTCTCAGAGACTGAACAGCCAGAGTGTAGGTGTGTGCTGCAATGGGAAATGGTCAGCTCAGTGTGTGCTGCAATGGGAAATGGTCAGCTCTGTTCCCAGTCACTCCCAGTGATCCTGAGCTGAGTGCAACCATAGAGAAACACAGAGCTTTTTCTGGCTCTTCATATTTTAATATAATTTGATTTAGTTTTTTCAAGAGTCTGCAAATAGCAAAGACGTGGAGGAAATACTGTTCATTTTAATATCAGGACACCTGTTCTAACACCAGTGTCTTTCTTTGCTTTACCAAATCTTTTACTTTGCTTTCTTCACACTTCCTAATACAATGCCCAATTGCAAATTAATTATTTAATATGTGTGTTGAATAAAGTAGGTGTCTTTGGAAACATTGGTTGTTACAAAACAATTAAGATAGTAGCATAGATACAGAAAGTGTAAAAGCAGCAAGAAAACTATGTTTGGCATTTGCTGATTTCCAAATTTTTGATTTGGCAATTTATGCTGAGGAGTTCTTTCACTGTGAGGGTTTGAATTGAGCATCATTTCCTCCACTGCATTAGTAGGAGGCAATGGGAAGCCAAGCGTCAATGTCTGAACTTGAACTTCACAAATAAGCTGTGGCCACCTGATGCAAAGAAGAACCCAAGGCGGAGCTGTCACCCTGCACCAGGCTGGGCTGCTGGGCCACCTGCTCCCTGAGAGTGTGCCTGGTGCCCTGCTCTGCTGCCTCACCCGAGCTGAGCTTTGTTTGCTCCTCTGTGGGCCCTCAGTGAGACTGGAACCTTTCTGTCCATCCCCTCTTCGACATGAGCTGGACTCACAATGCAAATACGACAACTGGATTTTTCTGTTAATATTATGTACCAGCTAAACCTGTAAAGAATTTTACAGGGTGTTTCCTGAGCCCAGATGGTTTGGAAAGATCTGACTAATGTCAACAGCAGGAGTTTCTCCAGAAAATACCTCTGAAATATTTTTTAACAGAAAATGTTAGGCAGTTTAGTTTTATGAGCTTTAAACATAATTTTCAGTAAGAAATTTACTGTAAATAAATGGAGTTTTCCTGGTGTAAAACTGAGCACAGTGGCAAGTTAGATGCATCTGTGCAGCAGTTCATAACTGATGTATTAGATTTTCTCTTTCATAAGAAATATACTTGCAATTTAAACTAAAACAAACCAGTAAATATTCCTGTCTAAGTTTGAAACTTAGGCCTACTTTTCCTCCATGATCTGTAACTCAAACCCTCTGGTACATATGAAGACTAACTTTTATGCCTTTAATTTTCACTTTTCAGCTATTCAATTTTTAAGATATTTACACCTAAACTTACGACAACAGGCTTATCGGAATTGGTAGCACCTGGTTGTACATGACACAGTTAAAAAGATGAAGACTATGGCATTGAACTGACAAAAGTTCCTATCAAACATGTCCACAAGTGCCAAACTCATCCTTTCTAGTGCTGTGACTCACCCAGTCATCTTGCCTCAAGCAAAGGCAGAAAGATAAACATTCAGTTGCATCCTGAAGGACAGCATTTATCATTGCTAACATCAAGCTAAAGCAGATTTTTAATCTGTTTTCTTTCTGTTTCACAAAAATTAGGTGGTATCTTTTAACTGTGGAGGTGGTATTGTAGACAATGTCCTACTTCCTAGTCATTAAAGACCAATACATTAAAATATTTGGATTTTTGTACTTGTAATTACTATATGTAAAATACATGCCTCTACAGACTGTCTGGATAAGTCTTTTTACAGAAAGTCATCCCTCCTGCTCCCTGACAGCAGGCCAGTCAAGTTGTAATATTTAAAAAGTGGTAAATAAAGATTAAATCTTATTTAACATGATTGGAAGTCTTTTGCTTCACAACAGAAATATTTGAAATTAGGGACTTGAAATTACAATTTCAATCAAAATTACAGTGTCAGTACTGTGAAGTTATAATCACCATAAGAGCAATTGTTGCATATATCCTATTATAGAGGAGAATGCCCGAACCAATTAATAGAAGAAAAGTGTTAAGCTGACGAATCAGAACTTCTGCTATGAAGATCAAACCAATAAAATGTTCTGACTTTCTCTGTGTACTTACAGCTTGCATGGAAGTTTGAACACAGTATGAACCCAATTGATCATGCAAACATTCAGATAATAAAGCTACTTGGTCATTACCAAAGCAGGTCAGGCTTCACCCAGCAACCTTATCCATTCTCTCCAGTCATCCATTCCCCAAAGGTCTTTTTTGATGAATTTTACTGTTTTTTTTTGCTTCAAGCTAAAGCTGAGTCTGTACTGCCAGTTTCTCCCCATGCCATGAGCATTGCCAAGTCAGCCATGGAGCTCACCACGCAGCAATCTCTGCTGATGTTTTGTGTGCGACATCTAATTGGTTTTGCTTATTTTATGCTGTGAGAATTACAGAAAAAGAACAACAGCCCACTGCTCAGTGTTTGTTGCCTCTTCCCGAGAGGCACCTAGATTAAATTATTTTAGAAGCTCAAAGTAGAGTTTTAATAACATCTTGCAGCTAAAGAAATTCCTCAGTTAGCTGCAGAGCAGTGGCTCTTTATCAGTCCCACTCTCTCTTGCTGCTCTAGCTTTTGGCAAGATCACTATCTTCCTGAAGTGATGAAAGACAATATTAAGTACATACATCAAAATGAAAGACATGGTAAGTAGTTTTTTATCTTAGTGTTTATTAAGACTGTTCATCCATGATTTATTAAGAGTGGTGCTTTTAATTGATAGTAGTGAAAATTAAATCTCTGTCATAATAGATCATATCAATATCTCCTTGTATCCAAGACTACAACCCAAAACCCTGTTATTTACCTCTTATAAGGAATACTGTGCTGCATGATTTCATATGGGAAGTTATTATTTTAGGTTTTACTTCTAGGCTAGAGTGGCAGTTCAGAAATACGGAGTGATAATTCAGATATACTGGTACAATTAGAAGCCAAATAAAAATTTACAAATTAGGCAGGCTGGTGAGAGAATGCTAGGAGAGAGAAAGAGTGAGACATAATTATCAGGCAGATATGCAGAGAAGCAGGTAGAAATCAGCAGTCTGGACTGTCATAATATTACAAGAGCAGTTTCAGCTCTTTCTGGTAACACTTCCCCTGTTTTCCTCTCAGATGTTAAGTCTAGAATCTGTCAGATTAGTGCAGCGAGAATATGGCTTGCGGGGGAAAAGTGCCTTGAAAAACATCCAAGGTCCAAGGTCCTCGGGAGTGCACAGATTTGTTTTGGCATCCAAACTGCCATCACATAAACTTCAGAGCATTGGACCTGTGTTTCATACTTGCAAACTTCTCACTTTTACAGAAGTGTGTAAAATAAACTGGTTATTTCCTGAGACCAAAACTCATGTGTGCTTAACTTTGTCAGTGTCCAGCCTTTGATAACAGCTGGCTAACTTTAACTTTGTGATAAGACTAAGGCAATTCACATGTATTTACTGAACCTTTGGGCAAAATGCTGAAAGTACCACCTCTTCCCTGGAAGCTCAGGACGCATTCATATTTCCCACTCGAAGGTAGTTAGGTGATTTCATGTAGGGTGGCCTTAAACACTAAGTTGGTTATTCCCATTTTTATCACTTCCATACTACCCTGCCACTGATGTCAGTCAGCTTCTGACATGTTGCTGGCTGCTCCCTTGGAGACTGGCACTTGCTTTTATATTCACACAGAGAAGGATTTCTTTGCAGGCATTACCATTCATTTGCTGGGTACATGAAAATGCAGGAACGTAGCAAGAGGCAAACTCCAAAAAGTGATCCAACTTCAAGGAGAAGCAATCTGCATTACCCTGGATGACTTTTTTTTACCCCAGTAGATACTTAAGATCCACATTTATCTTGAAGCAGATTTCTGTCCTATTACTATATTTTTTCTGAGTTATAATTTCACCCAAAGAGGAGTGAACTATATAGTTGCTAGGGAAAGTAACCTGTTCTCAGGTGTAGAACAAGCAGGATTAGAAGAGACTGTCAAGATCTGATTAGTAAGGTTCTGAGAAATGCCTCTGCCCGAATTAAGGTGCAAACGAGACCACATGTCTATGACAATAGCGTGGGTAGGAAAATCGAGGTGCCTCCCTTGGGGGAGGATTTGCTGTTGTCTCTTACAACAGACTCTGGGTTTACTGCATCACGTGCAGTGCTGTGATGGATGCAGGGCTTCAGGAATGACTCTGCGGGGCACTTTGGGGGCCCTTTGGTGGATTAAGGCACCCCCTCAGCTGCCTCTCACATGAATGCCCTGTGGATGTGGCCTTCCCAGGGTTGGGGGTTCCATAGACAGTTGTTTCAGGAATGATGGGCTCACTGCCCCTGAGCAGAGGTTACAGCACACCAACATCTCCTCCTCCCTACCTCAGCTGGGGAAATCTGTGCAAACCTGCTCCCAGCAAAGGGGTCTGTGGGCTACGGCCTCCCCTGCCCTGAAGCAAACCAAAGATGATTCTTAGCCCAACTGCTGGGTTTGGATCACATTATTTTCCTTGTTTACTTGTTTGTTTCAGGTGATTTTAGAATGGGTTTTCCCTTTATCTAATCTCAGCAGTTTGATTTTCAGTCCAAAGTCTCCATCAGGTATTTTCAGGGAGGCTTCTTTGGTTGTAGATTCTTCGTACCGCTTTTGTTATAATGAGAAAAACTTTTTATCAATGTTTGAGGCACGAACTATTTAAGTCTCTGACAACATTCTCAGTCACTAAATCTGTTACCTTGCTGTCACAGAAAACTATGTCTCAAAGGCAGGAATTCAATGTAGCAAGGGGGGCACAGTCCTGCTGAAGGCTTTATCTATGTCACTGTCTTAGAAGGACTGACTGGTTTCCAGTGCATTTCTGTCATCAACAAAATGAGTTAAAATATTTGGCAGTGGAGCTACTGCTGCAGTATCTTTTTCCAGAAGCAAAGGTTGAGCCTTTGGTTATTCTATAGGTGCAAAGATAGCCAGCCAAATTCCTGAGTGCTTTCCTCCCAGTGACTTATTCCTTTCTGGCACACTAAGACCCAGCCTTGTGCTGGGCTTAGGCCCTCATTCCTAAGCATTAACCTCCAAGTTTGGTCACCCTGCAGATGAAACTCAGCTTGGCTGGTGACATCAGGCACTCTCTCTGTATGAGCTTTTCATGCTGTAGCTGCATACTTGGTTACAACTCTTAAGTATCAGCAAAAGTTCTCTGGTCCTGCAGCCATTGCCGGCAAAACTGCTTTGCCTTCTGCATTTTGTGCTTAGTTTAATCTTTTTGACACAATAAACCAATCATTGTCTTTAATTAACACAAGATTCTGATCACTAGTTTTGTCATTAAAAAAATATACAAGCAAACATTTTAAAAGAAAGTTTTTCTTTCCCAGGCTCAACTTCAGCCAAACACTCTTCTCTCACCCTCACATCAAATTCCCTTATTTTCACTGTGGTTACACTCAGGCTCTTCCAATGCCTTCTGTGAAGAGATAGGGAGTATAGGTTGTTTGGATTGTGTGCATGATTTTTCCTGCTACCTTCTGCTTCTTACTAGCTCCCTTCTACCCTATTGTGGCTCACCAATGACTGCAGTCCCTTGGGCATGTCCTTGTCCTGGCGTCTCTCACACTGGTGTTGGAGCAGACTGGATCCATTATGTACATCCCAGGCAGTTCCTATCCTCTCCTTCCACACAGGACACCTGCAGATCCTGCTGCCCAAACCTATTATACCCAGAGGAGGTTATTCCAGAACAACACAGCCCTAAGGGGAACATTTTCTCTTGTCCCTAAGTCCTAGCTCTGTTGGTGTATAATTTATTTCTCTAAAAGCATAGCTCTTTAGCTTTAGTTGTTATCCACCCTTCCAGGTGTTCAGCTGGGACTTGAACCAAATGAAAGAGGAGGAAATTTACAGCAAATCCCAAAACTGTGTTTTGGCCACGTCTCAGTGCTACAGGTAACTCTTTCAAGTTTTCACACACAGTAATATCTTGGTCATTAGCCATTTTCCATGTCTGATATTTAAAGCAGGTACTTATGGTAACTTTATGGTGACTGCTTATGAAGATTGGCCCTTAATATACTGGTAGGGGGGACCCAGTGGGGAACACTGCAATGAGCAAATGTTTTTAAGGATAACTGCTTCTGACAGGGATTTCCAATAAGAATCGATTGTTCACAGAATCCTTGTGGCTTTAAATAAATTGATTGAAGCATCTGTCACAGCCAAGCTTGGAAAAGAAAATTCCCCAAAAAGCAGATTACATAAAATATATATTTATGAAAATTTTATGCTGACAGAAACAGCCCATGGATTGCCATGCCATTTCCACTTTCAATTTTTCAGCTTTTAAAATATATGTATTTACATATTCTGCCTTTTACCAGTGATTTCTTATACAGATTGACAATAAGACACAACCCTTTCTGCCTTTTCTTTGCTTTTGCATTTCATTTTGCCATTGTGTTTGAAGTGGAATAATATACACTGGCATAGATTATGTTTTCTGTTACTTTTGATTATTCACCAAATCATTCCGGAGAGTTCGTTGGGCTTTTTTCCTAATTATTTGGTTTGATCTCTGCTTGGGGAATAGGGTATTCTTTGCTGTGCTGTCCTGAAAATAATTGCATTTGCAGTGATTGTTTTCTAATAACAGTTCTGTGGAATAAGTACTTTGAGGCTATATCCGGCTTTATTTATGAGAACAAAAGAATTCTGCCCAAATAATAATTGAGTAAGGACTTTGTGTGTTGGTTCACTATTTGTAAAATATTTATACACCCCATGACAGCTACTACTTATCTTCCCTTCTCCAGTACAATAAAGAACAACCATCATGTCAAACCAACTCTTATAACGTTGTCATCCAGTCTGGGCAGCAGAGTGCCTTGGGGTGGACATGAGGCTGTCCAGATATTCATGAGAGCTGATGGCCCAGACAGAGTACAAAAATCTGCAGCAAATATCATTCTGTAAGATAATATTTCGTTGGGTTTTTTTAATTGTAATAACAGGCCAAGGTGATTGTGACAATTTTGGCAACACTGAAAAACCATTTGCTTTCCCCAAAGTATTCTCATTTATTTTAGACGGAATATTCAGGCTGATAGAAAGGTAATGAGAAAGAATGACAGTGTTTTAACTGGGTTCTCAGCATGTATTTGGGTTTTGAATAATACCTAGTGATTATGTGGCATTCATTCAAAGTGTTCCACAGGTTTGTGCCTAGGTATCCTGCAGTGCCACTCTTCCTGACTTTCATTTGGGGCAGAGTTCATAACAGTTCAGACAAAGGCTTTCCATTGATATTAGTGGTGGATCTGAGCAAATAATTCCTGCACAGAACAAAGACACTATCCTCCTCCAGCTCCTCTTTTTTCTTGTGCTACAACTAACATTCAAAGTAGTATTTTCCGTGGTATAATTTTTATTTTTAATTTACACTTTGTGTGATATTGAATATTTCAATACATGTTTTTTCCAAGTTTTTTCTTCTCAGCTGCATAAATCTAACACAGAAGCTCTATCCTTAATTATTTATGCTATTCCAGTGCAAGAGTGTAATTCTTTTAACATATCTCGTGGGTTTAATTTTGCTTTTTATATTCTATAACCTGTAAGAGTACAGTTTTTTTAAAAGTTGCTTCAAGAAATAGTTTTTGCTTCTTTGAGAAGTCAAGAATCAAGTATAATAGTTAGAATTATATCTAGAGAATTATCATTCTGAAGAATCATTGTGACAAGCTGTGAAAAAAATGAAACCAATTAGTAAACATCAGTTATCCTTGAATACAGAAAATAAACCAAATGGAAACAGAGCTTCCAGAACTCTGTTCTGCAGGTGTCAATTAATTATTTATTATTATTATTTGTCAAACAAAACCTCATTGTTAATGCGATATATTGATCATTATTTTGACATCTGCTAACTGATCTGCCTGCATATACACATTTCAGAGAAGTTATATTGATTAATATGTCATCAGCACTGTTTATACAGTACAGATACAGTGGCTTGTTCAGACTATCAGAAACCCATAAAAAATTATAAATTTGGATATCATTAAGGTTAAATAGCCATAGTTTCTGTCTTTTCCTCTCCCTTCTTAAAAAATCTGGCCATTCCTTTTATTTTGCTATACTGACTTTTACATGTTCCTTTCTCCTTTCTCCCTACATAAACCTATTTTTTCATCAGCCAGCAGGGAGTTATAGTCTATAATAAAAAAATTGCTGCTTTTTATCCTTTTATAAGGTAACTGTCATTAATTTTCATGGGTATTATACAAAAAGGAAGAGGACAGAATTTATCCCCAATTTGAGGGATACAACAATTAGTGCTTAGGTACAATTAAATGCTTAGGTGTACCTTACTCAAGTAAACCTTCCAGTGACATAATTTAGAAAAAAATAAATCAACCAAACAAAGTGGAAGACTATGAGGATTGAATTTATTGCTATATATTTTTCCTGACATCATTGATTACTGCAGTGGTCAGAGCCTTGCTGGTAATGACCTATTGATATTCATGAACATCTTGGGGTTGGGCCCCAAACACAGAAAAATGTGATTGCAAATTCCCTTAATGGCAGCCAAAGTCTTTGTTGGCTCATCTGGCACTTTTCCTTTAGTTATCAGTCCTACATGGACCTGAGATCATAAACTCAGCCATTTTTGGCTCCTAACTCCAGTCATAACCAACAAAGAATCCACGGGATTAAAAGCAATCTTTTTTTACTGCTTCCTCATCTGTTTTATAGGCTATCCTATCAAGAGAGGTTTAAACCATGTATTATAGAGAATTTGTAATGATTTCATATGGTTTTGTTCTTTAATTTAGATGAAGTAAAAGGTGTAAAGGTCGATTAAAATATCAAGTTTCTGTGTGCCTTTTCTTTAGTTTCCTTGCTATTTTGGAGCATTCCCTGTGGCAGTAATTTACAGTTTCAGACTTCCCCCATAAAGAAGTGCCCAGTGAGGGACATTTTCTTTATCTGAAGATGTTATATATTTTTTATATGTGCCACCAAACTTAAAAAAAAAAATCCTCAGTACATTAATATTTTTGTAGCAGGGTATATGAGGGTATGAACTTCTTTGCCTAAGAAGGCTCTGGTTTGAACAGTGTGATATGGAAGTGTAACAATGCTCTGTTGTCAAGAATGGCTAAGTGTAAATGTATCTCCCCAGATATCTTCCATACTGCAAAAAATTATGGAAGAGTTCAGCTCTACACTCAGAATGGTCTCAGAAAAGAAAATAGGGCTTGAAATCTGAAGAAATTTAGAGAAAAAACACTAATCCAGGATATGGTTTATACTGAAACATGCTGAAGAAGCAGACATGCTTTTATGTACCTTACGTTTTCTGTTCTTGAATATTGTAATATATTCAGCAAATATTCCTGATAGGGTTTGATCATCTCTATCTGATCAATGACTCTTCTCTGAATAATTTATTCAAATATTAATGACAAACCAGATCAAATAAGTTATGGGTTCAGTATTTTTTCAGTGTAGTCACTGGCCCTTAAAGCTATTACAGGCTTTAATTCATAATACATACTATTCTATATATAACAATTTAACAAGCACCATGAATTATGGAAATACAATTTTATCAAAGGTGACATTGTAAACCTCAAAAATTAGTCTCCAGCAGTTCAGAGAGACACAAATATTACAAAACAGAGTGATAGCCCCATAATTCAAAGCACACTTACATTTTAATTAATACTAAGATTTGGTGTAACAGTAAATCTTCTTTCTTCTTCACTACATAGCCTTATTTGTCCTCTTTCTACTTCAAGCCCTCTCTGCATAATCAGTTCTGTTCCTCCCAATCCTGGTGCTTCTCCCCAGCTCCCACTGCACCCTCTCAGTAGATGTCAGTGTGCATCAGGGCAGAGCCAATCTCCATCTAAGGAAAATGCTAAAATTCTTGCTTATAAGGCAAGGAAGTTGTGCTGCTGAAGCCAATGGGACAATGGCACATCTTGACCAGTGCTCAAGGACTTGGAGACTGCCCAAGGGGGTGGATGCCAGAGGGATCCCATTGCCCTGCCTCTTTCCATGTCTCTTTCACACAAAATGCTGTCTAATCATATCCTGTTTTTTACAGAAAAGGGAGAGAAGATCTTCTCCCCTACCCTTCACATTGGCAATTGTTTTTCAGTAAGTCTGTCTAATTTTAACTTTGGCTAATAAATATATGATTTGAAAAATAGAAGCTAGCTGGTTTTGCTGCTGTTCAAAACAGATTATTTTCTAGCCTCTCTAAATAATTTTACTTTTCTGAATTATTGTAATTTTACTTCTTACTGTTCAGGAAGCATTTCCAGCCTCAGGTTTGGAGTGTTTACATTGTCATTGCTCTCACAGAATGGTGAACAAAGATTGAAAACTAAATCCTGTGCCCTGAAGCATACTAGCTTAAAAAGAGAACCCAGTTCCACCCCATAAAATACACCTGTCTTGAACAATCAAGAAAAGCACTTTGACATTACTGAATTCTGAAAAATTGCATTGAATCCCCTCCTCTCCTATCCCTGTGTAGATTTTTTTCCCCCCAGAATTTGGTTTAACACTGTTTGTTGATGGAAATTTTGAGGCACAAAAATGAGAAGGAATATGCCCAGTTGTGTTTGGTACTCTCTAATTTTTCTCCTCTTTTTCTTGCCCTTTAAGCTCCATGGTTGCTTCAGCCTCTCTTTCTCCACATACTGAGGCCAGACATGTTGAGGAATCAGCTTGTGGTCCCTTGACCACAGTTACAGAGTCCCAGGTGCAGGAGAAATTTCTTCCCATACTTAAAGAGTCACTTCAATTTTGCTTCAAAAGAGAGGACTGTCTAGAGGTCTAGAACTGCCAGAACAGTTTAATTCTGTTTAGAAAATGTGTTCTGTGTACTTTGGGTTTAACCACTAGCTGGAGTACTGCAGATACTGTGATGTGACTGCCTCTCTTGCTTTTCCCCCAGCTCATTTTATAAAAGGCTGTATGTAGTTAGTGCTGTTACTTTGAGAGTGTGTCAAGTTGGCAAAAATAGCATCTCAGGTTTCTGTCCTTTGTAGCTTTTTAGTTAGGGGTATCCCTCTTCTACCAGCAGATTTTAACAGAACTCAAGCTACTCTGAGAGTCACAGAGTCTTAATATGATTCAGCTTCCAGATTAATAAAATTTCTCTCGCTAATGAAGGTTCTCTTCTCTTTCATTCATCAGTATTTTGATTTTGCTGGCACTTTGGAAAGTGTCACACATTTTTTTCTTCCCTATTCTAAAGAAATTATATATTTTCTTTAAAAAAAATCTGATCTCCACCAAACCACTGGACATTGTAGGTAAATGCAAAGATAAAACAGTTTTAGGTGATGCTGTCTGGATAGGAGAGAAGGTGATATTCTGGTCTAAGTTGGACCTACCTTGAATGGTTGGAAACAGGTGACTTCTCAAGGTGTTTTACAAACTGAGCTACTCCATGAATCTGTGATACTCCTCCCTGCTGAGAAAACTGCTTCTTCTCAATGATGCCAGTCATCTTGAGGCTGGTTCCTGGAACTCCATGAACTCAGATTTTTTTCATTCTGGATGAAGCTCACAGCTACAGCATCACTCTGCATTTGAAATACATAAAAAGCAGATACTACTTTGTTTAAAGCACATGAAAACGTTTCTTTGTACCACAAGTACAAGAGAATATGAATAAGATTTATTGTGTTTGTGATGTAAAAGATTAAATGAGCAGTGCCTCATTTTCTGAAGAACAAGATCCAGTAAATTGAACAGGAGCAATGCCAGCTGAAAGGACAAGAAGATGTATTTGTCTGTTTCAGGGCCCTGGAAGCGTTTTATCAATTCCTCCAGCCTGCCTTTTCTCTGTCACAGCAGGAAAGACTTCAGAGAGGAATACCAGAGCAAACAGATATACAAACCCTTAATGACAGCAGTGGGTCTTATTACTACAATACACTCCAGAAATGTTATTCCCACCTTTAGCAGTTTGTGGTGGTTGACATTTTAAAAAATAGTCAGAAGGAAGGGTGTTGTGCTTTGTGATATCAAAGTTCATCAGCACCAGGCACTGTGAGGGTAGATTCCAGCTGCAAGTGTGTGAACTTTAATTCGTGTGAAGCTGTTTTATCTTCTAAAAGAGTTTTTCCCCCTTCATGTGCCTTTTCTCAACTTTTTAAAAAGGCCCTTTTGTGTCATCTGAAATGCAATTTCACAAATGGACTGCCAGGATACATTGAATCCTAAGGCTCTCCCACCCAGAACAGCAAAATTAGAGAAGAATATTCACCCCCAAAGCACCTATTCTGCCATAAAAAGATTTTTGTGGCAGCTCTCTTTTATCTTACTGTACTTTTAAAATAGAATGCTGAGTTATTTTCTTAAAAGCCTGAGAAAGCTCTCAGACACTTTAACCTTCTTGACAAGGTAATGTCTGTTGCCATTTCCATATGTTTTGAGTGATGGCTTATGTGCCATCCAGTTGAGGGTGGGGCACTTGAGAGAAAGGCAGGACTACAGGACTGTCTGTCCCTGTAAACCTTCACCTCAGCTTCTGGCAAAGCCATCCTACCTGGCTTGCCCAAACACTGGGAACTTCAGTGCAGGGGTTGGATTGTAATGTATCTCTTGACAAAAATGAGAGGGCTCCAGTTTTTATGAGAGCCATGAGACATTGCAATGTTATCATCAAATCATATCATTAACATTGTCAGAAAAAGGGCTCACCTCCCTGCCAAAAACCTGAACTCATTGAAGTCCAAACATATACCCCTACCCCACCCTTCTGTTGAAATATTTAAGCCTTAGCAACATTTCAGTTGTTGAAAAGTTCAGGAATGGAAACAACTACTTTTTTCCAAAAACCGATGCTGTTGCAAATAAATAAAGACTTACAACTTACTGTTCAATTGAGACTATTGAGACCAGAGTATGGTTAGACTCCTCAAAGCCCCTTCTCAAGTAGAGACTTACCAGCCATTTGTGTTTATAAAGTCTGTGTTAAAAGCCTCAGTCCAAGACCCAGAAATCTCTGAAGGGACAGAGAGGAAGTTTCTTTCAACTTCTTAGAAAGTTTATTAAAATCTTGTGTTCACAAGGAAAAAATCCAGCTTAGGCAAGTATAAATGATTTGTCTGCCACAATCAGCAGATTTCTTAAATTGAGCTGTTCTTGAAAGCAATGCAAACACTTTCAGAGTGGGTGTAGGTTAAAAGAACCTGGCCATGGGGTCTTCAAGCTCGCATTGCTTCTTTTAGGTGCAGTCATGATTTAGGGATAGAAATCCTTGAAGGCAATGACTTCAGAGCCAGAATAAGAAAGAAGATATTGGACCTTTACAGACACAAAAGGATTTACTGTAAAGGATTATTGCTTAGAAGTTCACTGTCATAGGCTGTAAACAGGTCCAACAGCATTAGGCTGTGGTCACAGCTGATTCCTCAGATCAGTCTAATGGGAGCAGACAGCACTAAAGCCATATGGCCATGATGCCCTCCAAGCCTGGATCCAAGTAGAGAGCAAAGAGGAGGAGCAGAAGTGTGGCATTTGTATAAACACTAAATTAGAAGAAATGTTAAATATTAAGCTAAATCCATAAAAAAAAAAAAAAAGTAAAAAAGTAATTTAGGAGATTTGCAGCTCAGTTAAGAACTCTTCAAATGACTCTATTAATGTTAAATTGGGGTGAAAATAGGTCTAATACATAGTAATGAAGCTGAAATTTAGCCTGCAGAGTTAAATGGACAAGCCCGTCATTCCGTGTTAGCGTGAGTGGAAATCAGGAGGGACAAAGGGTGGATAGACAAAATGATAGCATTGGCAGACAAAAGCTGTGGCAAGCTGTTCACCAGATATTCAGTCTCTGCTGAGCAAACTCATCACTGGCTTGCTCTGAAAAGCTCACAAATTCCCTGCCTTTCACCTTTTGGACAGAATGAAAGATTTGCAGGCTGGCTGCCAACTGCTAATTCAAGTGCTTTATTGAGGAGTACGACAGTAATTCAGCCAGGGAGAGACAAGGAGTTTGTGTGGATCCAGAAGAGACTCTATATTTTTCCTGGAGATTTCTTGGTTGACCCTGACTAATTTCCTCTTACTGGATTTGCACCCCTAGAAACCTTTCTTTGAAGAACATTTGCTCATCAGAGGAAACTGTCCAGACCATCACAGGTTGGAGAGACAATCACTGAAGGGAAGAAATTCAACCTTTGCTGACCAATGGAAATTCATGAAAGCTTCTCTGAAGCCTTGTAAAAACCTGTCTTTTTAGCACAGCAATGTACACAGTACATAGGGCCAAACCTGGCATCCTCATCCATCCTCATCCTAGAGAACATGGAGGGGTTTTTCGAGCATTTGGCTATTTTTCTCTTATTCTTTCTCAGCCCCTTGTACTGCCCAATGCCAGCATTTCTTTGAGGTAAGAAGAGACAATTTTTCCTGTAGGGAATCATCCTCAAAGTTGAATCCAAACAGTAGTTCCTGAATGACAGCCTGGAGCCATGGCAGTGCCGTGTGGCAGAAGGAAGTGCCAGTGACTGGCTGCATGGACCAGCAAGGGAAGCAGAGGGGACAAAAGGATGCAAACACTGCCTCTTCCTTGTGCCTGAGGACAGAGGGAGGGAGAGCTTCAGACCCTCTCAAGAGGCTATGAGGGGCCTGGGGTTAAGTGTCTGCTGTTTGAAAGTACTTAATTTTGTTCCATGATTTTAATGCTGAGGGTGCTGGTGGGAGGTGTACTCTTTGACTCTGTTTCTGCTTTGAACACAATGCAAAATTCACATCCCCCGGTATAAAACTCTGCCTTTACTCTTCCTCCACCTTCCTGTCCTCAGTTACTTTGAGTCCATGGTCTGACCAAATTATAGAACACATAAAAATAAACCTTCTGTTCGAGTGGCAAACCAGACATAGGTTTTGATTTAATATAGAGTATGTCTTATGTTAAGAAATTATTTTATATATTCATTTTATGTTGCTGTCCTGATTTGCATGTCTGAACAGGTTATATGAGTTATTGAAATGTTATTTTCCTTCCAAAGTTTATGCCTCATTCCTACACTTGTATCAATGTACTGTATTCTCCTGACCGTGTATTTAGAAGTGAAAAAATATGACTATTAAATTTGTATGACATTTACAATCCACAAACATATTAGACTCATGTATGGCATTTGAAATGAGTTATTTGGTCTGCACTGACAACTGTGTAGGGGAGAGTTAAGTCAACAGTGCAGTATTGATGGAAAAGAAAGCTTAATAATATTAAAAACCATTTCTCATAGAAAGAGCAGATAGCAACTCAGTCTCACTGAGATTACGGCTTATGCTTTTGTCCTCCCTGAAGTGATGTTTGAGAGCTGCAATCTCCTGTCTTTGTTTTCCAGTCCAAGAAGGATGAATAATAAGAGAAAATAAGAGGCTAGAAAACAGGAGGAATCTCTCCAGGAACCTCTAAATACCTGTAAGTACATGCATGCACACCTGAACAGTTTTAGATTTGTTTTAAATACCCAAATGCAAATCATTGGGTGTGTGTGTGTGTGTGTCTGTGTCTGTGTCTGTGTGTCTGTGTGTCTGTGTGAATTAAATGTGCTAGGTAAAAAATATCACAACGATAATGCACATTAAAAAAAAAATGTTCTGCTCATGTGATCATTAAGGTGATACTTTTAGCAGAACTGTGGGCTGTCACATCTCTTGAATTGCATGAATAGTTCTCATGTCAAAGGTGAGTTTCAGAGACAGGCACTCCTTTTAGTCTGAATTCCTAAGGAAAAAGGTGCAGTTCCTCAAGTACATGTAACAACATGGCTTTTTTTCAAATCCATCATCCCCCATTTCACAGAGGCAGGTAGATGTCTCAGACATGATAATTACTGGCAAAGCTGTTCAAGGTGAGGGGCTGCTCAGAGGAGAGACAGCTCCTGCTGCTTTCACTGAGGGCAGGACGGAGCACTCAGCACTCCTCCAGGCTGCCCAGCTCAGCAGCCCAGCCCTGCCTGCAGCATTGTCTGGGGCCCGTGGCACACACATATTCCCAGCTGGTGGGTGGCAGAGGTACTCAGGGGATGGGGACAATGTCTGGGGGCAGCCAAGGGGAATGTGTAGGAGATGTAGAGTGCTTCCCAAGGCAGTTAGGAGGGGTGTGGGGGACATAGGAGAGTGGGAAGGAAGATCTCTGCTCCAGTGGTAAGCTCACACTGTTTGCCTTCTTACAAAATAATATTTCCTGCATTATTTTCACTACCCTATTACTCCATGATAATTTTTTTTCAGCTACCTGAGCAGTACCTTATCTAAGATATGTGGTTTATTGTTTGTTCTGACAGAATACAGCTGTTTTTCCTCACCTATTTTCTAAGCAGAGGATATGGCTGAGCACATTTGTGTTTGCCTTCATCTCGTCAGTAACTGTAAAACTTCATGGCTGACCTCAGTTAAAGGATGGAGGAAGAAAAGAAACCTCAAAAATGCTAAATTCTTAAACAAAATTTAGCTGCAGGTGAGAAGAGGGATGTCTTTAATATTCTGACCAAGGAAAGGGACTACATGTCTCATCCTCAGAAAGGGGAAATCTGTAAGTTAATGAATGAGACTTTATCACTGTCTTTGCTGCAGAAAAGTTACTCTATAAACCCCAGTCCAGCCCAAGATACCAACCTGGACTGAACCCTGTACTCTGACAGAGGGTTTCTTCCCAAAAGGTGAGACTGGGGAGACACAATTTACTACAGAGGAGAATATGCAGTGTATTTTCTTTCTCAGAACACATTTTTTACTTTCTTATTTTTTTCTCCCTTCATTTCAAATGAATCATTCAATCTGTGTCACTCTTCCACATTAGATTGTACCAGTTTGATTTTGTTTGATGCAGGGGAGAGGGGAAGCAGTGATGGGATGTGACATGCACTTTATCTTGAGTATTATTTGTCTCTACAAGCCTGCGGTGAGATAAAACCTCAGAAAGGCCCATGGTAAAGGACAGTCATTACTTTGTAAGTGCTTACGCAAATGTGTTGGAAGATTACATTTGGAAAAAAGCTTTTCAGGCTGTCACAGGCTCCACACACATTTTCTCTTTGAGAGCTGAGTTAATCAGAGCACACTGACAGACGGGTGGGGATGATGCAAATTTACAAGTTAGAGGCTTGGTGACTGACAGACACAACACATAATACAGGAGAAGGAACAATATGTGAGAACACTTTCCCCAGATTTAGAGTATTTTGGCTAGAGATAAGAGTATAATTCCAGCTTTATTATTAAGTCATCTTGTAAAGTATATTATTTCAGTGTTACTTATTTTATTGAACAAGTCAGAAAGTATTCCTCACTTTCAGAGAGTAATGAGTTTATAGGTTTGGGCAGAGAGGAGAGAGGGCACTGCTCTTTTCTTAGAAAGTGTCAAAATCCCAGGTAGACCACAGGACTCACTGTCACCATTCTGCAATGACTGAGAAATTGTCTTGGAGAAATTAGAGGACAAAATCAAATGGGTGCATATGTATGAAGACATCAAATCTGACATTTCCTATTTAACCACAAATCTGCAACAGACCTAAGCATGGTAGAAGGAGGGGGATCCGTAGGAGTAGCATAAGTAGATCTGCACTCTAAGAGTTCATGAAAGCCACTTGTAGTGGTATTTATGGTGTGTTACACCATTTGCAGCATTTTTTCTGAACATTTATTGTTTTTCTAAATAACGATGAAAGTGACTTCCTTCTGACTTTAATTCAAAACTATTAAGAACTTGATATCAACTGCAACATGTAGTAGCCTTGATGTTTAATGTTGAATAATTTCTAAAAAGTCCTGAAATTTTGGAAGGTTGGGCAGTAGTTCAACAATGAGATATACTGAGGCAGATATAAAATGGTAAAACACAGCAGTAAGTTGTTATTCTTATTTCATGTTATACCTACACTTTGTATTTCAGGCCTTTAATTTCCTAGTGAGTCCCTATAACATATTCGCTTTTCTCCCTGGGAAGATTTCAGCACTCTAGTATTTTTTTTTTTGTATGTTTCCACTTTGCAAAGGACTTCTATTTCATCAAGCAGTAAAAAAAAAAATTATACCATACAAGAGGGCTGACATCCAACCAGAGAACTCTAAATAACAAACACTTGAAGTACTCACAATACTCAGGCTCAGATATGTTTGGAAAAAGCTCTTCATCAGCCAAATAATAAAAGCCATGATAAATTCACAGATAATTCTCCAAGAGATAAAGGGTCAAATCTGATGAATGAATTGTTCATGAGGGCCGTTTTGATGAGCTATAATTATGTGAGCAAAATCCCATCATCTTTTGTCTCCTGATTGCATGATAACCACATAAAAGGAAGAGAATAGCAAGGAGATTAAGTTCTCGCAGTGAGTAAGAGATGTTGCATTGATTCTAAGTTGTTGCTAGGTAAATAATTAAACCATGATTTCACTGTTGATTTTATTTGTCTGCTGTGTGTAAAAGGTTACTTAGATGCATCAGTGAAAAATTAATTAATATATTTCTGGCACTGCTCAAATAATGGAAATCCATGAAAATAAAATTACTGTAGTGGTTTGAAACCACTCATTAATGATCCGCCTCAGCTTCAGAAAATGCCTCAGAAGTCTAATGGTCCTGACAGCTCAAACCATCTTTCTTCCTGTTTTTTTGAAGTGTTCACCGCAGTTGCTAGAATAAATAGATATCTATGAATGTAGCTTAACCAACCAGATTTGACGTGTTGAGGTTTACCAAGGCTGTATACTCACCTTGTGTATTCTTGGTGTCCCACCTGGCAGAGCCCATCCCTGTGCAGATCCAAAGCTGTGCTCATGCAGTGCACCAAGGGAAGGGCAGCGCTGAGCAGGCTGAGGATGTCACACAGGGGTTATCACTGAAAGCTTTCCTTTCCCACAATAAAACTTTGCTGCAATGTGACAGTACCGAGGAACTGCAGGAAAAAAACAAAAGGCAATGAAGGTCTGAATGATGAAGCCTCTGAATAATTAGCATGGTAAAACCTGAGGCACATTTGTTCACACCACATCCGTGCTAATTGCCCATTTACCAGGCTAATTTAGCATCAGTTATTTCTGGGTTCATTCCATCATCAGGATATTTCTCTTGTAACTAGGCCACTGTAATTTCAACATCAACTGTGTTTTGACTTACATTCAATTGTAACCCTTAAATATCCACAGGGGAGCTCAATTTGCTGTGAGTTCTACTGTTTAAATATCTTATATATAAAAAAAGCTGGGGAATTCACATTTCAGATACCAACATGCCCATTTCAAGCACACATGATACAGTAACTCCTGATCACCATGTGGTCACCCAATGCAGTTTTGACAGTTCTGTTTTCTGAAGATTTCATACTATTTCATTTCCCCCAAAATTCAATCATTCAAAAAGGTCGCCCAGTCATGAAAATGATTAATTTCTTTTATGGATTTGAATGATTGTGGTAAATAAGAATTAGAAAGGACAAATGATATTGTGTAGTGTGAAACAGAACTTGATTTGCAAGGAGATTAACTAATTGATCTGGTGTGTCCTTTCCCATTTTACTGTGTTGGCTTCTGTGATAGCTATAGACGTTCATATTTTTCATTATCTACCAATAAAACTAAAAAAACGTGTTGTTGTTTCTCTTCCTGTAAAGATTTTGTAGGATACTAAGTTTCATTTTTACTTTTGGGAAAAGATGAATGTTGCCCTTCACATTTGTGAAAGCAGCTGAGACATTTGTAGTGGATTTGATACTAAAGCATTATGCTTTTATTTCCACCTGTGAACGGAAATCTTAGCTATCCTGAAAACCTAAAAACAAGAGGACACTGGTGGATTTCCTGGTAGTTGTCTGAGAGAAAATTGACTTACCAAATGGTGCCCAAACTGTCTGGACTCACTTGGCATCATAAGTGCTCTGGGGATTTTGGGGCATAAGCAAATCTATAGGGCCCCAATGTAGTATAAACATGATAAGTTGTGTTATTGGTAGTTTTCAGTGTTGGATATATGCATGATTGCAAAACTTTTTATAGTAATCAGTGATAAGTGAGAAATACCACATGTACATGCTTAATATTTTCTACTAAGAATGAGGATGCATATTTCTTACTTGTACGCTTAAAACTGATGAGGTGAAAAACATAGAAGAGATCAAAAAATGGATCCGGATAGTTTACTTACATGTCAGGCCTGGTATATCCTCCCTCAAGACAAAACTTAGAAAATATGCAGTGCAGCTGCTGCCTTTCTCTGGAGGCACCAGAAATCCATGGTGTTTGATAGTCTGCTTGCAGAGAGCTGTGAAACCTTAAGCACTCACCAGCAAGGGGACACTGAGCTGGCCTGGAGACCATGGGGAAAAAAAGTGCCTGGCTCATCCTAAGGTAGCTTTTCTATCTGTGAGGACAATGGATGGGGAGCTTGTTGCACCTCCTCTGAAACATTGATTGGAGGTAGGTTTTGTCACTGTTTCCCACAAGTCTTTTCTAAGACTTGTCAGACCCAGTGGGATTCAGAAGGTACTTATCCCTGCAATTTCCATTTGTAACCATGGTGGGTTTAAGGGGCTTTACCTATCAAACAGGGTCTAAAACACAGGTGAGACGGGAATAATAGCCTGGAGCTTCTTCAGAAGAGACCCCAGGCAACTGTGAATGTATTATAGCAAATGTAGTTTTAACAGAAAAAAATGGAAGGTACATGCAAAGATGTCTTTTGCTTGGCAGTGGAGCACTGTCTTGGCAGCTGGAAGTCACTGCTTGGCAGCTGAATTTTTGGAAGTCATAGGTGTGTACCCAGTCCCTGGCACATGCAAGAGGAAAGTTCTTAACTCCTCAGCAGAAGAGTACAGGAAGGAAATGTCACGGTTACAATGCCCAGCTGCATTTTATAAAAAAATTAATGGGTTTTGTGTCTAGCTCCAGCCTCAAGAGGTGAATCTTTAAGACAAGAAGATGAGTTTTTTTCTGTAGTCCTATGTTCATTTACAATTTCCTGGTGGTGGCTCCTCATTCATCAACATGCTAAGTGTGTTTCCTTGAAGTAAGATATCTATCAGATATTAGGAGGGTGGACAGCCCAGCAGAGAGCAAAGTACTTTGCTGAGAGTCATTCTATTCAATGGATGGAGGGCACTAGCCCAAAATTTCTGTGCTTCATGGAAAACTGTGTACATAGATTTCTTTGAAAAAGAGTCAAAACCTGGGTAGTTCCCTTCTGTCATTTCCTCAAAAGTTTGAAATAGGAGAGTAGGAAATGGAAGCAATTAAAGCCACTGACAGATATTTTTGAACCATAGTCTTACCTGCTTTTTTAATTCCTTGGCCCAAATTTTCCAGAAAATGAGATGTTTAACTATAAAATTAAAAATTGAATATAAAATAATCTTCAGAAAAACAAACATGGGAAGACCAGTTGGTAATTCCTCCATAAAAAGAGCCTGAAAAGTAGAAACCAAGAAAATTACAACCTTTTTCCATGTTAACATTATCATCAATACACCACAAAAATGAGAAATGCAAAGCAATTACTGCAGCAGGAAAAAGACACCAAGAGATGCAGCAAAATGCCTTGAATCTATCTCTGCATTTGCATACCACTACCAGAAGTGTCTTGAAATTTGCTGTGAGCATATGGAGGTCTTGATCAAAATCAGAACATACATTTTACACAAGGGGCTTTGTACAGATGCGCTAAATTTACAAAGGCAACTGAAGGACGTTTCAGACAGACTTGACAGATTACAGGCTGCTGCTGTTACTGTCACAATCTCTGTGTAAATCTGGTTTAACAACAAAGAACTGACACCACACAAGGACAAAATTGAAAAACAATTCAGAGGCGCTGTAGAACTTTTCCCATTACAAATACCAAGGTAGCCAAATAAAAAAGATCCTTAAATATAGGGGTCACAGACTGAAACCAAAATGGCGAAAAGGATATATCATGTGAAAAGTCTTATTTTGCATTATGTTTTTCATGCATTGAAATGATATAGAGAAATATACAGCAGTTTAGATTTGGTACCTTTTTTTAAAGGACTTGTCATCTCAGAATCATTTGAGTGATTTCAGCTATTTTGACTGAAATTTTATAGTGGTTGAGAAGATATCAGATAAATTTTCATGGCAGAACTATAACCAATTTCAAAGAAGTGTCAAGAATGTGAGTCTAAATTGAGTAGGGACCTAAACGTTCCCTTCTTCTCATTGTCTTGGTTTAAAGTAAAAAAGCACATTTAAAAGAGAGTACAGCTCTGGTTACTGGAGGATTCTATCTGTCAGATTGCATGAAGGCATAGAAGGAGGTGTCTGAAAAAGTCAGATTTTGTAAGAACCTTAAAAACAAAAGCCCAGTGCTTCTCCTCAGCCAGTGACCTGCACCCACTCACTTTTGCTTTGACTCAGTAGCAGTCCTAGGAAGCAGCACTGTGCTTCCTGCACAGTTCCTTTCCCTCCAGGTGGTGCCCATGGCTCCTGAAGTCTGTAATTGATCTCTTCTGCCTCCCAGTATGTCTTCTTTCCCTTGGATCCCAGTGCCTTCCTTGAGTGCTCATATTTCCAAGGCACAGCTTCTTGAACTGTGCTTTGCACCCACAGAGAGCCACAGCCTGTCATAGTCCTAAGGCTAGGGAAATATCTCTGCCCTCTTAACAAAAATCCTGATTACAACTTTGACAACAGTGGTGCTGACCAAAAAGATTTGAGATGCAGCACGACTGGAGAACATCACATACAGTATTGAAGGAACCAGAGAAGAAGCAAGCTTACCTGTGTGGGCCACTGGGAGGACTCGAGGTACCAGTAGAGGAAATGATGGTGGGATCAGGGAAGCAGCTGATGGCTGAGCTATGGCTGAGGATCTGTTTCAGAATGACAGATGTAAGAAATTTCTGAAAACCTTTAATAACAATGTGGTAGCAGTAAATAGGTACCAGGCACCATGCAAATGCCAGCAGCTCCTCAGAGAGCTCATTTCCCAGGTGATTTTTCTGTTTGGCACAATTGCACATGGATTACCGTGAACTCCTAGCATGAATTGACTCTGTTCCCTGCTGTTCCAGGGAATGCCACCAGCACAGCTGCACTGCCTTCAGGAGACGCAGTAACTTTTGTGGAACTAGTCCTGTTTATAGCTAAAGAGTGGCCAGTAATGTATAAAAACTGTATTTATGGTCTTAGGAAACTCAAAAGTGTTTGTTTTTCCCTCTTTCCCTCATCTGCTTCTTCAGAGTGCTTTAGTTGTATTCAGACATGTATTGTGAGTGAAGACCAAGTAAAGGATTTTCTGTTTATTTATTTAAGGAATTTATTTTTTATCCATTATTGAAAAATATAACTGAAGTTAATCTATACACTTTCTCCTAGTAATTATATTCTTCACAGGTCATTTTCACAACAAAAGGCCCTAGTCCTTACAGTCTCAATCCTTAATGCAGGCACTTCTTAAGGTTATGATGTTTTTCACATTCAATATGGATAAACCTATTAAAATTAAATGACAGTTATTAAAAAATATTAACGTATTTCTAGTAGCAATAAAAATGTGTGAAAAAAAATTAGGCATCATTGTCTATTAGTTCTGCAAGATGAAAAGCATACCAAAAATGTCAACGTCTTCTTAGAGGCATTTAATTAGAGTAATTTTGCACCATGCTGTTGTTACTGTGTGTGACTCACCAGTACAGAGTACAACAGGCCATTTAGATCCTAGTGCAGTTTGGCAAGTATTTGTTACAAGTTTTTAATTTTCCAGATTACTTTCCTGAGTGAAGAAATGGGAAAGTGTTCTAAATGGAGGTTATGAAACCTCTTCTGCCAGTTTACCACTTTATGATATTATGCAGGTTTCAGTTTTCCATGGATCTGTCTGACACTAATCCTGACATATTTTGAGCCTGTACCAAGATTGTTCCTGTGACAAACACTTTGCAAGTAAAAAAAATTACCCTTCTTTAAGTAGTGTCTACTTTAAATTTAGGACAATTTCAGTCTGACATAAAGGCTTAAATTTCATATTTCATTAATTACTTAGCCAGGAAATCACACTAGCAGCTGATGAGATGTAGGATAATTGTAACACTGACACTAAAAATTATAGAAACAAGGATCATATCAATTTGTCTGAGTTCCACTGAGGTAAGTCAAGAAAATACTTTCAACACAAAACAAGCAAATGCTGAGAAGTCAGTCAACACTTTTCCCTCCAGCACAACTGTTCATTGGAATGGATTTTTGGATTTTTATTTTTTTTATTCCCATATTGCTGAAAATTAATGCTGAAGCAGCATCACTTTGATTCCCTTACTTTGATCATAAAAAGTTCTTTATGGGTTTGAGAGTGAAAATTGAGTCTCTACCATGTAGTGCTCAGCCACTCCACACCTTATGAAACAGACACACAACATCTCCCTGTGAACTTGTCTTAGATTTTTCCTGTGTTGCTTTAATCTCACTCAGCTTGTTGAAAAAGAGATTTTTCAGTGAGAAACTTTTCTATGTTCTTACATGGAGCAGTGGAATGTCTCAGGAGATCTGAGGAACAGAATTGCTCTGTTGTTTCCATTGATGCATCTCTACCATGTTCAGTTTCAGCTCTGGCTCAGGAGGGTTCCACACTCTTTCCTGTGAAGGGACAACACTTATTTTTATGTCATAAGTATCAAGCACTAAAAACATCAGCATCCATGAAGTTCCTTATGCTATCTTGGACATGTAGGTGCAAAGAAGGAGGGAAGAACATGGAAGGGAAGGAGGCTAAAGATAGCTATCTTTTCCCTGTAGAGATCACATGGGTTGTAGGATAAAGATTGTACTTCTGAGCAGTCTGCATTTCCAAAGCAATCCTTTCTCCCTAGTTTACTCTCTAACATTTACTTCTAGACAAATATCTTTAAAGCATGCCTATCCTGGAAAGCTGGAAGACTGTGCTGTACTGTTTTAGATAGTGGAGATTACAGCAGCTCGAGAACATGCAGGGATGAACTGACTGGCAGGATTTATCAGGCTGGGAACCATGGTCTTGTGCTGCTACCTAGACCAATGCCAGAAGCAAGTGCATTTCTCCTGTTGCTGCCTAGACCAGTGTCAGGTATCCACCTGGGACACCTCTCAGCAGGGCATCCATTACACAGGACACATAATCCACATTTCCAGTCACTTCCTCTGTCTTCCCCCACTGTCCTGAATTATTGCATCCACCAAGAGATTACACAACCACACACTTCTTCCTCAGTTCGTGTTCCACATCCTACTTCTTAGCATCCCTGCTAGCTCTATTTTTAAGAGCTTTTCAGTGTTAGTAATTCTTTGGTCCGGTTGAGAGTGAGAAAAGATAATGCCTGACTAGAAGCTGGGTGGTGCAATAACCTGCTGACATTCTTCATGTGATAGAAAGTGACTGAGTAAGTCAAATGTGTGGAAAATTTATAAAAATACATAGACACATTTCTAGTGTTATTAAGCTTTAAAGACTAGACTTTCAGCTGGGCTGAATTTGAGATTTAAATCAATTGAGTTATTAGGGATTTCTGGAGTGTGTGAGTTGCTTCTAAGGAGTGATAGAAGATCTCTACAGCTTCCCTTCTTCCCACCTGTGAAGAGTGTGTATTTTTGGTAACTCTGGTTAATGATTAATGAGACCAATTTCTCAAACATAGCTCATGTAATTATCTTTGCAGTGGTTCAGTTTGCATGCCAATTACCAAATTCCAAAGTGAAGATGCATTTGAAAGGTTCTCAGTTTCTTTTTATTCCAATTACTTCAGCAGTCCAGTAATATCGATTACCTCTCTCTATAAACCTAGTTTGGCTTAGATGCCTAGATGTCACTATTATAATAACATTATTACTGTATATGTTATTTATATCATGCGCTTACTTCAACAAGAATAATTTTCTTTTGCCAAAAATTTCCTCTCAAACTTCCATTTTCCTTTTTTTTAATACACAAATAGGGACTGTGTTCCTGAGATAAATTCTGAAGTGGGTTCACCAGAATTAGCACCACTTTGTGGTCACTACACCAGGGTAAATGAATTGTCAGATCTGAGGCCATGTGGCAAACCCCTTGCGCTGGTGGCACTTTGCTCCTTCAGTGTCTGCAAGTCTCAAAGCATGCAATGGAGGAGTTAAAGGGGGAGGGTGGTTTGCTGATGACTCCTCAGATGCTGAGAGCTGGGAGCAGATGTTTAACCTTGTGCCTGCCACCAAATCATGAGGCCTCACGCTGCCTCAAAGTGCCCCCTCACACCCCAGCCAGTGCAGTGTGGGACTCAATTTCCATTTTAATTACACAATCATTTATCAGTACTTGCCCATAATAAGCAGATAAAGTCCTTCATCTCTGTTTAGCAGTGGATAATTCACTCATGTCTGCTAGTACTGATACTGTCTTTTCCAGGGGCCATACCTCAAGGTTTTTATTCAAGTTCCAACTTAGTTCCCACATTGACATATTTCCTGTGAAAACAAAAAATGGAAAGTAGTGAGTCTAAGGCAATCAGAGGCTGCTAGTATTGTCCCAAGTCACCATTAAAGAAATATTTTAATTTCTCCTGTTTTAATATCTGCTCTGAAGGCTATGGTCTTCCACTGTTACAGTTTTCATAGCCACTTTTTAGTCAGCTTATTATTTTTAAGGCAGATTGTCTGCTTGGGTATTTCCCACATGTGCTATTTTTGTGCAGTCCTGCTTTTGCCAGATCTCTGTACTGATTTCCACCCATGGAGCTGGAATGTCAGAATACCATTGCACTCACCTAAGATTGAATTAATCCCATTTACTTCATCTTTCAATATAGGACATATAGAAACTATCATTGGAGAAATACTGGTAGAATTTCAAATTTCAACTGTATCTGAGTTAGTATAATTTTAATTAGCCAGCACATCAGTATATTCTTAGGTTTTAATATCACTTACACCGCAGCCCAAGCAGTTTTTCACAGGGACTCTCAGACTTCACAGTCTCTCAGGGCTGCAGACAGACACAGGCAGTAAAGTCCATGTTCTGCAATTTCTTATGCTTGAAAAATGACACTGGATAGATCATTCTCACTTCTTTGTGATGAGTTTTTTTGCCTAACTTCTCCTTTTTGAAGTTTTCTTTTATTTTCAGTTGTCATAAAAATGTTGTCTATTCCACAAAGTTTGTTTTATTTATTAGAAAAAACCGAACCATCTTAAGTTTAAGAGTAGAGGGATTTTTGTCAAAATTTGATAGCAGATTCCCTATATCATGGACTAGAATGAAAAAAAAATAAACTAGGATCCTGCAATGCCACCTGTGTTGCCACCCTAACTATTCCTGGATCAATGTGTTAAGAAGAACATTTAAAACTCTAGTCTTCTTAACAGAGAAAAGATCTTCCTATACTACTCTAAAACAATCTTATGAAGATTGTAAAATGACAAATATAATAATAATAATAATAATAATAATAATAATAATAATAATAATAATAATAATAATAATAATAATAAATACAATGTATTACCGCTATGTTATTTGACTATGATTCCTCCAAATTATTTTTCTTAAGTTATTACTAAAAAGCACAATACATATGATGGTGTTGAGGACTGAGAGAAATATTCCTCCCTTTTTTTCCACAATCTCTTTAAAGCCTGAAAGGTATTAACACTATAATGAAAGTTATACAGATGGATTTTCAAAGACTTCAACAAAAAAAGACTATGTCGCCCATGATTGATCAAAGGGATAAGTGGATTTTCCCTATTAAATCTTGAAAGACAAAAGCTTGATATTCAGTATCTAACTGAAACATCGATTTTAAGGGAACAATTTTTGTACGGTTAGGTGGTGAAATATTCTAAATCTGATGACTAGACTGATGAAAACTCTAAATCAATATGATGTAGCTATTTTTTATATCTGGCATTAGTCTTCCCATAACATGTAGCTACTATCAGAGTGAAATAAAAGCAATGCCCTTTCATTAAATGGATGCACTCTTCAGCTCACACCAAGATTTCTAACTCATCACCTGCTGTTGTGAAACTTTCTTGGGTCATCATCATTGTGTAAGGAAGTACATATTTAAGTATTTTAAGATGTTTCGTGTGTAGGAAATCTTGTAATTTTGGATAATTTTCTTTTGGTCTTTAAAAAAATTCCTGCTATAAAGTAATGACGTTTTCAGAACCACCCCAATGCTGTACCAACACAACCAGAGGATAAAAACATTTGCCTTTGTTCCCTAAGGCAAGACTTTTGAGTTGACTTCAGATCATATTCAAATTTTTGATACTGTGCCAAATTGAAGGAATGGTTAATCTGCTTTGTGCTTTCTCTTCAGCCTGGAATGTTAAGTTGTTTTGCTAATTTTAAAAAATCATGGCTAGTTGCCACAAATTTTGTCAGCTAAGGCAGAGACTCTAATGTTGTTGTTGGGGAAGGTTTTATTTAGTGGCACTTTAATTTGCCATTTGATTTAAAAGGAATGTCTCTTTTTTAGAATATTTTGGTGACGATCATGGGAGACTGAGTGATTTTTTATTTTTTATCTTTTTTTGAGCTTGCAGAAACTGAGAAAATAGAAAGCTCATCCTAGCTCAGAAAATTTAAGGGCAGGACTGACTAAATACAAAGCTTTTAAAAATCTGCGTGTTCAGTAATCTGTTGACTGGACGACAACTATGAGTTTGCTTATGAGTTAGGAGAGTCAGAGAGAGAAAGAGATGGGATTTGGGTTTTCTACTGTATTAGGAAATGTTAAGGTGGATGGAGAAGGCTGCTATAGCACTAGCAAGGAAAACAGCAAATATGGCATAGGCCATGGAGGTGGCTGAAGTTGGGTCTGTAAGATCGGCATCATTTTAGAGCTCGTTCTTTATTGAAGATATTTCCTGACAGAGCTTCTGGAGAGGTTTCAGGCCCTAAACATATAAGTGAAGGTGACAACAGACCTTAAAAAAAATTTAGGGATGTGATAGAAAGCTGAGATGATTTGCAGATACCTGGTACCTGAAAAGAAATTCTGTTTAAAAGAAAGGGGAGCACTGGCATCACGCATCTTCCAAGAAAACTCCTGGCTATGTGCAAGAGAAATCAACCACTGGAGCAGTCTCATTCTGTTAAGGGAAAAAACCCCAGCAGCCTGATAAAATGGGATAGCAAGAATCATAGGATCATAGAACAACCTGAGTTGAAAGAAACCCAAAAGGATCATTAAATCGAATTCCTGGCCCTGCACAGCAGCATCCCCAAGAATCACACCCTGCACCTGAGAGTGCTGTCCAAATGCTTCTGGAGCTCTGTCAGGCTTGGTGCTGAGACCACTTCCTTGGGGAGCTGTTCTAGTGCCCAGTCATCCCCTGGGTGAAGAAACTTTTCCTGATATTCAACCTAAATCTCTCCTGATTCGGCTCCATGGTGCTCACTCGGATCTCGTCACTGGTCGTCAGACAGAAGAGATCTATCTATGCCTGCCCCTGCACTGCCCCTCATGAGGAGGCTGTAGACTGTGATAAGGCCTTCCCTCAGTCTCCTCTTCTCCAGGCTGAACAAACCAAGTGTCCTTATCTGCTCTGTGTACGGCTTCTCTTCAAGCCCCTCCACCATCCTTGTTGGTCTACTTTGGACACTCTCTAATAGTTCAATATCTTTTGTGTACTGTGGCACCCAGAACTGCCCCAGCACGCGAGGTGAGGCCTCTCCAGTTCCGAGCAGAGCAGAGCAATCCCCTCCCTTGCCCAGCTGCCCATGCTGTGCCTGATGCCCCTCAGGACAGGGCTGGCCCTCCTGGCTGCCAGGGCACTGCTGGCTCATGTTCAACTTGCCATTGACCCTTGGGTCCCTTTCCATGGCACTGCTCTCCAGCCTCTTGTTTCCCAGTCTCTCTATACATCCAGGGTTGTCCCATCCCAGGTGCAGAATTTGGCAGTTGCCCATATTAAATTTTACACAACTAGTGATTTCCCAGCTCTCTAATTTGTCTGGGTATCTCTGCAGGCCTCTGCTTTCAACAGAGATGAAGCAAAGAACTAGTCTACAATGAACAGACAATGAGATGATAAAATCCTTCAGAGACAGTGCCCAGGAACAATAGGAGAGTGATCCAGAGAGCAGAGATAGCCAAAGGCAGGATGCAGTGCAGGAAGAAAAATGAGCAAAAAAATAATACCAAGAGAAACAGACATGTCTGTTGCTAGTGCCAGAGCATCAGCAGAGGCTCATTACTGAGAGGAGTGAGAAGGCATGTTATGAAAGAGAACCAAACAGTGCTTGGAGAGCAAATTGATTTAAGGAGAAAAAGACCACTGGTTGCTCTTCACATCAGAGCAGGCAGCCATGTACTTGCCATAGAAAACAAACTGTTTAATGCCATGGGGAAACCTAGTCCAAGAATGAAAAAATGGGAATTATTTCTGTTCTGAAAAAAGGATTAAAAAGATTAAAGAGTTTGAAAAGTAATAACATACTTCTTGATGATTATAGTATATCCAAACATACACCAGTACACTACCTGTTCATGAGGTTTGACATTACTTTTTCAAAAGAGTGTTGTCAGAGTCAGGTAATTGCAAAAAAAAAAAAAAAGTTGAGTCTCAGGTAACCTCTACTCCCTGCAAAACACCATAACCACTTGAAAATGTCTCTATGCTGTGATTGTATGGCTTTATATCAAAGCTACAGCTACAAATTAAGGAATACACATAAACATACGTATTCTGTATGGGAACTCAGTTCATAGTTGGTGAAAACTGAAATGTTTATTTTCTGCTTGTGAGCAGACTGAAATTCTTGGGAAGGTTATGAAAGCAGACATTGCAGGAAAAGTGAGAAATTGTAGGAAAGGTAGGGTTAACTGGAGTGAAAGCATTCTTACATTCAGAAAAGAGAAATGAGGGAGTTGGTTGTGCTGTGTACCCATTAAGTAGCTGATGGAATGAATTGTACTGTGGCAGCAAGAATAAAATGAAATCTTTTCTTATAAAGAATACCCCTAAGAAGGATGATAAAAGCAGAATTACAGACTTTTCAGAGCTGGAGTTGGATCTAGCTAATAATGAGAGAAATACATACAAAGAAATGGTGGAGATGGGGGCGGGAGAGAGAGAGAGAGAGAGGAAATGTCAGCTTCTCAAATACATGCTGGAGGGATAAAATACCCCACCAAAAAACCCCAAACCACACAAAATACCAAACATGGTAAGACCCAGACATGTGGGATATTATATTTAGCAAAAATTTTGACAAATAGTCAGTGAAACAGTGATAGTACTTTAGATTTGGATTACATGAGCAGCAAAAAACATAGAGTAAATAGTCATAGAAAATAATCCTGGATTGGATAGATGTGACAGATTTTGACTTTTTTAAAGTGAGAGATTGAAACATTAGGATAAAACACTGTATGACTTTCTAGGTATAAATGAAAAGAAACAGAGAAAGTTAGTTTGCAAAGCTAATGGGAATTAAACTCAGAGTTCTCATTAGGTATCGGTAGAACTGCTTTGGATCTGCAGTGCAATACTCTGGGTTTTTATTAAGAAGGATGAAATAGTAAAGAAGAAATACAGTTCCCCTGGAAAAATATAAAAGAGAAGTGGATTAGCAAGGAAATTGTATTTTTGTAGTAAAAAGTTTCTGTACATTTATGTACAGAAAAGAAAACATAAATGAAATTGAGGTGGGACTTAAAAAGAAAATTAAAATAAATTGCTATGAGTAAGAGAATATGGAACAAATTTCAGGCATTCACTTTTGCATTAAGCATCTTCTGTAAAGCAACTTTGGAGGCCAAGACTCTGAGCCAGATGGTCCCTTCAAACTCTCCCTCTCCTTTCCATTCAATTTCTACACTTTCTGTCTGGCAACATGAGGAGGAAAATAGTGGAAAATTAATTCTAACATTAGCTAGCTTTTGTCTCTGTGTCTGGCCCCATTAAGTCAGCCTGCAGACATGAATGTACCAACCTAGAATAATGTTGCTAGCAGCGTTTCCAGGAAATACTCTCACATTTAGGGCCATAGGGTTCATTCTGATGCTAATGCATCCACTCAGTATTCAGCAGAATTGTCTGCATGATACCAACAGCTCAGGTGTAGAGCCAAGCAGATGCATGATTGTTACCATCCCTTTCCTTATGACAGACTGAAAAAACCCATCCATGATGGGCCAAAGGCACATTTGAGGTGCTTCTGAGTGCACAAAAGTTTCACAAAGCTCAGCTCTATGTCTTTTCTTCTTCAGGATGCATAGTATCTCTGTCAGTGAAATGCACAATCCCTGCTTGTGTGTCCACCAAGTAGTGTCCATCCTCATGTCATCAAGTGACTGAGGGTCTTGCCCACCTGCTGCCATTCTAAAAAGAAATACTTTCTAACCAACACACAATTCAGCCCAGTGTATACCAAGATTTTCTCTGTAACAACTAACAGAGAGACTTTTAAAAGTTAGCAGTTTTGAGGGCTCCCACAGAATATTGAAACCAGGCGTAATTCTCTTTGATTTGTGATTGAGAATTAGCAAGTGGCCAGAAACATCCTGATTTCACTTTTGATTGACAAAAGGACTGTGCATGTTCCCCTTACTGAAATAAGCACATTTTAGCTCTTACTCATCTGCTGGGAAACCGTTCCCTACAGCTACTGTAAATTTATGCATGTATATATTATTTTTTCTTACAGTTACTGTGATCAGGAGCATAACATTGATTTTCTGGAATTAATACTGTTTCCACATACAATCTAGATGTACCATATGGTCATAATCCTCTTCATTAGTGGACAAAACCGTAGCTACTAGAATGGATTTATTTCAAGCACCCTTCTGTATTTCACCAAAGATACGGTGATCAGTAAGATGGGTACTTTTCAGAGAACTTTCAGTGGAATTAGTTTTAGGTGAGATAGGATTTTTTGAGTGGACGCAGGCCTCACACAGTCCCAAAACACACTAGGAGAAGTTCAATGAACAATATAGGTGGTAATTGAGGAAATGTGTCATTCTGCCTTGGAGAGTTTAAGGAAACACATTCTAATTGAACACACCCCCCTCCCCCAGCTTCTATTTTTGTAGCCTCAGCAAGTTTCCTGACTGTAATGGTGAATCCATTACTTTAATTATTGTGTCCATTTAAACATATGCTAGATAAAAACCTCTTGTAAAACTGTAATTCAAAAGCTGATGTTCTGTTGTGCTATTTATCCTCAACACAAAGTCTAAAACTAATACTGCATTTTGAGCTGTAATGTAACCAGACAGCGCAGATCAGCAAGATCATCTTCATTAGCGACTGTATCCTAGATTAGTCTCATCTGTGAAAAAATTGGTCATGACTGACATTTACAAGTGAATAAAGGCACTAGCTGGATAACAGAATAAATAAAAATAAAAACATTCTACTCTCCTTGTGCCTAGACAGACAACAAACAAATTTGGGATAAAAAGTCACTAACATTTTAAAAAATTGATTGACTTGCTTTAGGGAATAGCTGCAGTGACAATTGCTCCAGACAAAGAATATCACCTCAGCTGAAATCTGCCTCCTCCATACAAATTGGATAAGAAGTGAGACTATATACGGCAGAAAACACTCCCAATAAGTGGAAGTGTTTAAATTGCCCTTTGACCTTTATATGTGCCTTGGAGAAACTGAACTGAAGAACTCTGAGCAAGTGCACTCACTGCAAACTATTTTCCACTGTTTTACATAGCTTGGCCAGTTTATTTTAATGCATGAGCATTATAATAACGTTCATTTCTGGGCTGTCTCAGAGGCAATGGATAATGATGTACTGTGATGCCAAAAGTCATGCCTTAATGTTGACAGCTGATTTTTCCAATATCTTGCTTCCCAGAATACTTATCCAGTTATTCAAATCTCCTGGGTCAAGGTTTGCTCTGTTAGCATATGTGTCTCACTCATTTTCGGATTCTTTCCTCCACTAGGAAATTGAATTTTATTAATAATATTTTACAGGATTTCTGTGAGCTTCTATTTTAATTCACGGTTGAAAATGCTTAGAGTAGAAATGCTTGGAAAAAAAAATACTCCACCCTTAATAATTCCCCTCCATGTTTTGTCAACAGTTGAATGCAACTGAAATCTTTCTATGTTTGAAAATTTGGGATTAATTCTAATAATATTCTCTGGTGTAGTACTCTAGCAATCCTTTTGGTTTTTATTCTTTACAAGATATGAAGAAAAGTTTTCAGGAGAAAAATTTAGCATATTTCATTTATCCCCACACTTGTACATGTCTCACAATGTCAGGAAGAAAATGTTTTCTCTTCTCTCATACTATTGAGCAGGGTGACTTTTCTGATTTATTTTTCTCCTACCATTGAATAGTGCCCTTTGAAACCAAAACACAACATGGAATTTTGAATGTATGAATTCTGACATGTTAATTGTTTGCCATCAAATCCAGGCTTGCTGACAAAGGTTTGGTATTATTCATGTCTGGGATTCTGCACTAGAATAGTTATTTCATATTAAGTGGAAATTTCTGAATGGCTCTTCCCTGTAAACCTCTTGCTGCTGTGTTGCCAACGCTCACTAGAAGCCAGCTGAATTAATCTCAAGCACAGCAGAACCTTCTGTAAGCCACATGAAGAATTTGCCGCAGTGACATTCCTGATTCTTTCCGACAGTTGAATGACACACAGCATTGCTACTTCACAAAGTAATGCTGGGCACTTTTATGCAATGTGACTTTTCATCTTCCCCACAACTGCTTGCTCACATATTTTTTTCCATATTAAATTACTCATATGCATATCTGATATAATCTCTTTTCTGCATTCACATGTGTCTACAAGAATTAGTTATTATCCTGTCTGGAATTAAATCTGGACTCCTCTCTTACAATTAAATAATTATTCTTGCATTTTATATCTCCTTACATTAGCTGCAAAGGAACACATTATCAAAATTGCTCTAGCCTAAGTTAAGGCAGCTTTCCTAATTTCCATTCCACTACCCTTATATACTGGATGAAAGATGGATGTCTTGGTCTGCATCCAAGTGAAACTGTGGTGGCAATTACTGGCAGGTGCATATATATGACAGAATCAATATACTTTATCAAAGTTACCCTTAACTTGATTTTATGAAGGTAAAGTTTTAGCCATTTTTAGCATATGATGCAAGATCCATTTTGGTCCTTCTTTACTAAGCCTAGGGTCTGAGACCTCCCTGGTGACTAATCTTTAAATACTCACTCACTCACAACCCTAGTGGTGCAGCTTACTGGACAGCAGGGCAGGTGCATGACCCATGTGATATGGAGAGAAGGCTTACAGCCACATCTGAGTGGAAATTTGTGACACTTGAGATTTCACACTTCCCGTGAAGGTTTGCTTAGCTTTCAAGGCAGGTCCACTTCCATTATATTTGTAGGATGTGTTTGCATGCCTCTCAGCTATGACAGTGTCTAAGATTAATGACAGAAGTCAGTCCAGAACCATCATGTTGTAAGTGAATCTTGTAGACTAATAAAGGAAAAAGGCCTATATATGAAAAAATTCTGGTGCAGGCAAAGTGTTTGAAAGAGCCCTGCTTAACCAACCAAGGGTCAGAAGATATCAACCCATCGGTAGACCTAAATATGAAATAAAAAGGGGCTGGATTTAGACTGTTCCTTATGAACTTGTAAATCAGACACAGAGTGCTCACACAGATTGCCTCGCTGCTTTTCAGTGGCAGTGTACTGAGAAAAATCATAGTGTGTGCTTTCAGCAGCCTACAGCCTGCAGGGGAAGTATTTTCCAGGTACTTTCACAGCAAACATTTGAGACAAATGATGTGTCCATTTAAAATCCCTTGCTCATTGGGACAGTCAGGCACATGGAAAATTGTAGTTTTGATTGCAGAGCAGCAGGCTTGGTGCTGTGGGAGAGGGTCTTGTGTATAGACTGGAGGGTCTCTGCTGTAGTGGAATATAGGCTTGATTATGGCTATCAACATACTCTGGGACCAAGAAGCATTTTCCATCTCTCTTTCCATTTCTACCATGAAAAAAGAATCCTGGTGACCTGTCAGGAAAAACTCTTCATGTGTGCTATTTCTCCACCTACAACCTCTCTCCACACACCTACCACTCCTTTAGAGGGGGATATTTTAAAATGAACATTTCTATCAACTTCTTAATCAATTCCTGCCCCACAGTGAGTGAAGCAGTGCATAAGTTTTGTCTAATCAAGGTTTAAATTGAAGTTTTACAATGTACATTACTGTAATGTCTCCCTAATGCATTCATAGTGATGGTTTCTTTTAGTTAATAATTCTAATCCATCCCTCCTCTTGGAGAAAAAAGGCCAACAGAATCTAATACAAGACCTAAAATATCTGGTCACAGTGGAGAAGCAAAGGACGCTGATGCTGCCTGATAAATTCTTTAATAACTGGGCATTAGGAGTCCCAGCAAAGCGTGCTCCAGCTGCACCATATTACCCTCTGATGCAAGCCCCAGAGCTGCTGCCTGGTCTGTCCTGGCTGCCTCAGCGTTTGTACTTGACAGGGATTTCTGACTGACTGAAAATCAGCTATTGCAAAACACATGGGTCCCACAGATGGGTCTGTAAAGGCAAAGTATTTTCTTCCTTTTAGAGTTTCCATCAGTCCCACCAAGGCTGTGTGTGACATCTGCAGTTGCAGATGAGATACTTTTTAGTGGTTACTATATTTTCACTGTCAGCACCAGTCCCTACTGTGCTGCCACATGTAACTTTTCAGTGGCTCCCTTTGTGCAGTGTGGGGTTTATCAAAGGCAAAGCCATGTTGTCATGAATGAATGATGTCCTCATGGCACATGGTACTCTGTAATTTGTTTTGGTTCTCTATGAGTAACTCCTGTAAAGGGATTTTTGTAATGTTCTCTACTTGTACAATAGGTTTCTCATGGCAGTTTTGAACACATGTAGTCAATTTAATTGATTATGCCTCTATTAAAAATAGTCATACAGCAGTGACAGTCTTGACAGCCCATCTGTAAACAACAGAAGCTATTTAAACCCAGCACTGTAATGTTAATTAGTAAAACACTATTTGTGGCTGCATATAATCTCTTGAGTGAAAGCCTCATACTTTCACTATGGGATGTACTGGGGAATGGGCATGAGGTTCCCCTTTAGAGATCCTCCAGGCATAAGGAGCACCTTTGCAAGGCAGGAGCCTCTGGCAGAGGAGCTGTGATTTTGTTTTGTTGGCTGGAAGCCTTATGCTTATGGAAGCACAGGCTGGTGATTTCTGCAGCATATGCCCCATCCAAGCATTGGCCTCTCCCTTTGGCCATTTCCTACCCCAAATGCCAGTAGAGAGCAGAAGGGCAGGAATACAGGCACTTCCAATTCTGTTGAAATGCCACATTTCCCCTTTATATTATGGTGACATTTCTGGGCCAAATAAACTGATTTATATCGGAGATTTGACTGGGATGTAGCACAAAGTAGGTATGTAGTAACAGTAAAACACAACCATTATCCCTGCAGCTCTTTCAGATGCAGTATCATTCTTTTGAAGGAGAAAAGATGCTACAAAAAGAAAGGGTAGGACTGTGAACAGTCTTAATTTGACAGCTCCCTTGTCACTGGAACAACAATGATTTATGCTGGTTGAGAGTGTAGGCCACTGAATTCTTTCTTGCATAACTAACAAAAGATTTCCCTCTTAATCTAATTGCTTCTTCCCTCTTAACTCTCCCTTTGCTCTAGAGCTTCTGCTTTGAGTGGGTTTTAAGGCTTATTGCAGATAAAATGCAAGTGCACAGAGAGCATGTTAAAAAGAAAAGCTGATGTCAAGTACTGAGCACAAGAAAGCACTCCTGGAAAGCTCCTGCTTTGTTTCCTGAGCATAAGCTAAGGGACCAACCACACTTTTGGGCCCAAGCCTCAGAGGTGCTAATTATCTAGTGAAACCCACTGAAAAATGATAAGTCAACAGTAACTTTCAGGATCCAGACTCTATATCCAAAATAGCTGTTTGAGGGAATGCCTTCTTTTTTCTCCAAGATACTTTTCAGTGTTGAAGAAAGTCATAGTTCAGTGACATTCTCTAAATTACTAATTTTCTATTTAATTTTGGTTCTTTGAAAATATTTTTGACAGAATTCCTGTGCATGATTCATCTGAACTAGACGATGGGGGACATACCTCATATCTAAAGGAAATTTCCCTCAACCCTGCTGTGATGTACTGATTGATACTATAATATGGATAATACTTCTATTACCAGTACAGTATGAAGTGATCAGCAATTTTCTTACTATTTTTAGCATTTATCTTCCTTTTGAGTACTATGAAGCTGTCATATTACTATTAAAGTCACCAGTTATGATATATATTTGTGTAGATGCATTCTTGGGTATTTTGGTCACATACACAAGCCAGGATAATCCAGCAAAACCTTAATTTTTTTTCTTTTGTGTTTTTTTTTTTTTTTAATTGGAGCCTATCTTACTTCTTTTGACTTATTCATTTAAAAGCATCAGAAAATTTATCACAGATCACCTCTATGACATGCCATAACACTTAAATCCACTTTAGCCATCCCAGGGATTATTTGTCCATTAATGGCTGACAGCAATGAGTGTGCATCCGGCACTTACAGTTTCTGCTTGCTTCTCACTTTCAGCGATGACTTCATTCTGAACATTTTGACAGTGTAGAATTATTCAGTGTTAAAAACACTTTGCAGTACTTGTCCAGCAGTTGCTGCAGTCTATCATCACAGCATATGTGAACTATTGCATTTTAAAATGTTTATAGACACAAGTGTTCTAAATTTGTGCTTCCCAAGAGGTGCCTAAACAACAGTGAAACTTTGTGCCCTAAAATCCTTGTGGTTGCAACAAATTTCCAAAATGCAGTGTACATTTGGTATTATACCTATTGGTTTAACCATTTTGCTGAGACATGCCAAGAACTCTAATGCTTCTTCTTATTTTTTTTACTTCTTAGAAGCAAAACTAAGCAAAACTATTCTCTGTAACATTAGACTTTTACCACGTTTAACTGAATAACTGGCAGAATATTTTTTTGTTGATTGGTTGTTTTTTGTTTTGCCAATGGGCTCTCACTGCTATAATGCATTAGGTACACACTGACAGTGCAAAGAGTATTTTTACTTCATCCATCTAGAAGCCTTACTCAACACAACATTTGTTTAAACTTATATGTTACCCACATTTTGCCATTTAGATTTCAATTTATTTTTGGCACTTTGCTCCCACCCTTCCACTTTAGGCCCCTGTCACTTTTAATTACCCAGCTCATCTGTCAAAGGGCTGCAGTTTCTACTTTTTTAGTCAAAGGCTTTTTAACAACTTTTCTTGAGATCATGTGTATTTCAAACTAAGCCAGTATTTTATACAAACAGCTGTGGCAGAGGTGTTCCTTGAAGGTTGCTGCCCAAGAAGTGGAGCACCTGATCAGGCAGCTGGCCAGGGCTGGCTGCACTGTGGTGAAGGTTTTCAAAAGTACCCTAGAGCTGGACACTCAGATCCCAGTTAAAAGCAATGTTTGGGGCGTATATTTACTTTTTTTTCTCTTTTGAAACTCCAGTCTACCTCATGTATTAAGCCAAAATTAATTTTGAAGGCTTCTGTACACATAATATCAGCATATTTAAATCAATTTGTAAGGATGATAACTGGATGATATTTTTGTATATCCAGCCCCATCAACAGAGAGGGTTGTTCCTTATTACTCCTGTGTGCCAGTCAGGAAAGCTGTGTCTGTCCTGGCTGGTATTCCATGTTCCTATGTCAGAAGGATTCCTCTCCTCTCCTCTCCTCTCCTCTCCTCTCCTCTCCTCTCCTCTCCTCTCCTCTCCTCTCCTCTCCTCTCCTCTCCTCTCCTCTCCTCTCCTCTCCTCTCCTCTCCTCTCCTCTCCTCTCCTCTCCTCTCCTCTCCTCTCCTCTCCTCTCCTCTCCTCTCCTCTCCTCTCCTCTCCTCTCCTCTCCTCTCCTCTCCTCTCCTCTCCTCTCCTCTCCTCTCCTCTCCTCTCCTCTCCTCTCCTCTCCTCTCCTCTCCTCTCCTCTCCTCTCCTCTCCTCTCCTCTCCTCTCCTCTCCTCTCCTCTCCTCTCCTCTCCTCTCCTCTCCTCCCAAAAACACTTGAAGTGCCACCAGGCTTGTGTGATGCTGGGAAGACTTACAATGCAGAGGGTAGTTTTTTACAATATAAAAAAGCCTATTGTGGGCTCCAACAGACAATGGGCCACCGGGACAGCTGAGGCTGAGATGACAATTGGGGTCATCTCCCTGCAGGTTCCTGTCCTCTATTGAGGCATTAAAGTCAGAGCTACTAGTCACTGTCTCTATGCTCTAAGCTTGAGGTTTTCAAAAGCTGACTGACAAGCAGAGAAAGTGGGACAGGTAACTAGGTGTTGGTAACCTCAACAACTGAGAAACTGGCTACAATAGAGGGGCTGGAGCCAAAGCAAGCCAGCAGCAGTTAAACAGGGCAAACAAGCTCATTTCTGACTTGCCTCTCTGTTTAGTTGAGTCAAAGGCTGCATTCACCTCTAGCAAAGCAACAGCCCATTCCACAGCACACAGGAAGATCTCCTTGGGTTTCTGTGTGCTCCGTGGCAGGTGGGCAGGCGGTGCGAGAGGCTTTGCTGAATTGCCCTGAGAAGGGGGAAGAGAGCAGGAAGAGATAGGGGAGCTGTGAATAATCTCATCCATAGCTGCCCATGCCCAGGGGCACAGCTTTGTGTGCTTCTGCCCATATGCACAGGTTTTGCAATGCTAAGCTGCTTGTTTGGTGTGTCAGGCTTAGCAGAAAGCTGATTTGGATCCCAGAATCACTGTATAGGTCTCTTGGCTGAGGAGAAGCTGGGAAGGGAAAAACTGGAAGGGGTGATTTAGTCCAGATTAAGCTGCAGGCAGTGTGAGCAATGTATTTCTCCCTTTCACATTCAAAATCTTACTTCTTTGGCTAGCAAGTCTTCACTTCTCTATCTCCTGAATGGAGTAAAACTTCATTTGTTACCTGTCTCTGAAAAAGTGTGGTCTGTATGGGAAATTGATTCATGCAGGACATTGTTCCTGTGGGGACAGCTAATCCGTGCAGCAGGCAGGGTGGTCCAGGAGGGGTCTGTCATCCTGCCTGGATTGCAGGTTTGAGGCTTACACTCAGCATTTGCCATTGCATCATGGTATTATTCATACAAGGCAGTAATCCTCCTTAGAGTATAATTATGCACAGTCTGCTGAGCTCCCAAAACATAATTACCTCTCTATGGGGCTGGGTTATGTTCACAGGCTAAGCCAGGGCATAACTCTGCCTTTCAGGGCCTGGGTGCCACACACTCTCCCAATAATGTTTTTTCTGTTCTTTCTTGACAGGTAAATGGGAGGAGTGAAAAATAAGCATTTTCTTGACACAGGTGTCAGCTGTACCAGGATGACTGTGGTGTGGAGCTGAATAATGTGATCTTCTGCCCCTTACAGGCTCAATAAACTGCAAAAAATGTGTCATGGTCTAAAACACAGAAAAAAGATGCCTACATAAATTTCACTGGCCTCGTCAAGTTGAGAAATGGGGCTTGAACTGTTCCAGAGACCTGAGACAACTTTCCCTTTCCAAGGTATGGTGTGTAAAGAACTGTCTGCAGGGCCTAAGAAAAGCATTTTGGTAAATCTCATGGGGGCAATCTAGAAAGTGTCTGAAAAATAATAGGGATGCTCATCACTTGTTTTGTGACAAGTTTTTTTTCCTCCTGCTGCTTATCTGTGCCCCTGAACTCTGCCCATTATATTTAGCTAATAAAGAAAGCATATCTGTCAAGTTTCCAAAAGGACAGAGGTCATTGTGAGGGGGTTTTGCCAATATGTTCTAATAACTTGTCCCTCTGTGCATACACCATTCTTGACTATGGGCCAGGAAAACCCAGTGTGTTTCCAGGGAGATTTCAGCTCTGCTGAGTGCCACATATTACAGTAAGCTCACAAAGAGTGAATTACTATGGAACAGTTTAGATACGGGAACAGGCAAATTGCCACACTAACACATTCTATGTCTCTGAAGGGAGGCAAGAGAAATATTCCTACAGCCTTTCATGAGCTTCCTATTCTGCATCATTGTATAAACCTTTCAGTCAAAAAATCTTCATGGTACTGGATCTTAGCTGCCCACCTCTTTTGCTCCCCAGCAGGGAAGAGCAGACTCTGCTGGATGCATCCAGGGCTGTTTTAAGGCCATTTCCCTGAGCAGATTAGCCAAATGTCTTATCAGTTGCTTGACTGCTTTGGAGATGCAGCTTTGTGATACCATTATCCCTTGAGATGAGTGAACACCCTGGGCAGCGCTGAGCTGAGGAAGGCAGCTACCTCTTGTTACTCAGATTGATTGCTTCAGATGATGCAGAGGGCCTCACTTGCTTTAGGGGGAGATGACTGTTTTGGCAATAATTAGAGCATGAATTTTTGCCCCTCCACAAGACTGCTATAGATCAACATCTCATTAACACAAAGTTGGACTTTTGCATTTCACCTATGCTGGGAGAAACAGGATGCCTGTAGAAGAAAACTCCCACTTTTTTGTTCTATGTGATTTTGTTCCTTTTTTTCACCTCATATTGCAATCTCTATGGTGAAAGATCTGTTTTGGTAGTCAAAGTGTGACTTACCCAGCTAATGAGCACTCCACAGAAATGCAGCGGCTGCTGGCTCTCCTGGTGAAGCATTTCTGCTGTGTTACGCACCTGCATGCTCCCCAGTGCACAGCAGACACAACTGGTCTTCAAGGCCCCTTCCCAAAAGTCAACATGGACATGGTATACCAGCCTTGCACATTTCTCCTCCTTCAACCACCATTTCTACAACTTGTCTTGATGCCTTAAGGTTTAGCTTTTATATTTTCCAGATTCTGTATTGCGTTAATATATAACTCTGAACTTCATATAAAGTGTTAGCAAGTTCTCCTCACAGTTCAGTTAGACAAAACAATCTTTTTCCATCCCGAGAACCAGAGACATGTTGAAGCTTCAGGCCCAATAAGTATAAACAACAGCAAATTGAGGAGAGCAATCTGGGAGGATGGGGCTTCATAACCTGAAGCTGTAATTGGACAATTAACCCCAATATGTAATTGGACCAAAACTTATAGAAGTGTGAAAACTCGTGACTCATTGTCCATCTTGGGTGTCCATCTTAGCCTCTGCCAGGCTCTTGTACTGCCCAGGGTGTATCCTTTGAAGGCCTTTTTAATAAATACTTACTTTATTCCTTTAACAAGGTCTAACACAGTTCTAGGTGGCCTCTCAAGGCATCGCTCTTCCTCCAGGCAGCTGAGGCCAGACTGAGAACAGGGCAATTTTCTGCTGCTATGTTCCGTATAAGATTGTGTAAAAAAACTGTGGTTAAAATGAAATAATACTTGAAATGGAAAATTTTCAGGTCCTGTGTTTTAAAAGTTTGCAAAGCTCCAACTTTGAAGCTCAACCAAAATGCGGGGTTTTTTTTTAAGTCTTTGCTCCAGAAACATCTTTTGAGCAGTCCTGACAGCTTTCAGAAACAAAAGAGCCTTCCAAGAGAATTTTAAAGATTTTTTCAAAAACACTTTTGCCTTTGTATTTGAGAGAGGCTTTGGCAGCACAGTAAAACAGCATTACTTCTCTTCACTCCCTCTTCTCTTTGTCAATCATCTGAATTTACACTGCATTTAGAGTTTAGAATCACATAAAATACTGCAGACCTTAAAACCATTCCTTCTAAACTAGTAATTTTTTAATGGAAAATCTTGCAAGGCTATGTGAAATGGACTCAAACAAATGAATAATTAAAATAATGATGAAATTCCAAATGTAAATATGTTAAAGAGCAACCACTTTCCCTATTCTTCCTACAACAGACTTTTTGTTCTTTTACTAGGAGGAATACAATTGGTAGGCGTTCTGAAAGGAACTGCTGCTGGGCAACTCCACATGGTTTTTTTCAAAAATGGATTTTGCTGTAAAGGATCTGATTGAAACACCCACGTGAAAGCAAGAACAGAATTCCCGAATGATTTTTGTTTGTAACTGCACAAAGTAATTTGGAATGCACAAGAGTCAACATTATGTATGTATGAGAAGGTCAAAAGAAGCAATGCAATCTTAATGTGAGTGATGTATTAGTAATTTGTAATATATTAGTTAGAAAGCCTATTTTAAAGCCCAGTAATGAAAACACACCTCTTCCAGCAACAAATCAGTCCTTCCTTGTTTGCTTTCCTTCCTGCAAGTATGGAATATTTCTGTACCAACTCTGTAGAAAACAGAAGTGTGGTTCAGCTAGCCAAGCACAAGTCTACTGTGACTTCATATTTATTATGAAGCAAAGATTACCTTTCTGTCTTTATTCATCTTTACAGTTTTTATCCAGTATACATTTAGCAGAACTTTACAGTCCTTTACAACATAAAATGATTCATGAAGAAAGTACAGTTAACTAGGTCTATGAAACAGACATTCAAGATATGGCATGGAAAATGGAATAACTATGAATACACACCCTCAAATCAGCAATATGTTAATATTTCTAGTTTAGTGTTTACAGATATTCCCACAACTTTGAACAGTTCTGTGTTACTGTATTTGTTTGTTGAATGCACACTGTATGACCATATAATTATTGAACACAATTATGTATGCAGAGTTAGTAAAACACATGAAAAATTTTCCACGTTCTTTTAGTGATTAGCAAGATAAAATAAGAATATTGCGCCAAAAGATATGTATATGCCAAATAAAAAATATAAATTAGTTTGACCAGAATTTCCTTAACTGCATACTCACAGTAAGAACAAGGAAATGTATTGAGACAAGCACTCTGGGACTGGATTCATCTGGTTGCATGTAGATGTTAGGAATTTATATTCTTTTGATTGTAAGTGTGAAGAAATTGAAAAAAAAATCTGGGATATGATTAATCCTTTTTAAAGATAGTCATCTAAAAAATAGACATCTAAAATAGATCATATTGATTTCACCCTCAAAATGCTTACTTTTAAGAGTAGATGGAATTTTTCTCAAACATAAATATTGGTTAGGTAAGAAGATTCTCACCCTTTTAAAGCCTATGTGTTGCTGAAGAATAGAAAGGATGAAGTACTGCCTTCCTTGAAGTCAAAGGCAAAAATCCTTTCATTTTATGAAAGCAAATATTTCATCCAAAATTAATAAAGCTGCATCAATAAACCCTTACTCACGACTATTTTTCCCCTACTCTTCATACTTTCTTTAAAAGCGTTTTAGGATCAATACATGTATTTTCATTTTCTCTCTTTCTCTCTCTCCCAGGAATCTGTATCTTGTTGTTTTTTCAGAACTCAGTTCTTGAAGCCTGCTGACTTTTTGCTACCATGTTTAAAGACTCACTATAATGGGGCCAGCATGTTCACATTAGCTGGCTTCTGGAAGGGGAGAAGGGTAGGCAGAATAAGATTTGTAAAACCAACAAATTAATTCTGGCATCTTCACTGAAGCCCATACTCTTGCACTGGTTACTGTTTGATTTATTAGGTATCTGAAGAAAGTATTGCAGCGCAGGACTAAATGCAAGTTTTCTGGGATATTTCTTTTGAACCCCAGATTGGGATGTGCAGGAAGGCCTGGGTCCTCGTTTCTCTAGAGCTGGCTGGCCTCAGTCAACCACCTCACTGCATAATATTCAACCCTGCATCTCCTTCCATACTTTTATTTGCCATCAAAAAATAAATATATTACTCTTTCAGCCGGTAATGTGAGGAATGCATTGCAACATAACAGACAAGTAGGTTTTGGCATGAACCTGCTTTGCACGCTCAGATGTGACTGAGATAATGAAACACAGTTGATCAACGCCTGTCCTTTGGTGTGCACATGGTGAACTTTTCAAGTAGCCTTTAGTGTTGTCTGGGACAGCTTTGCTGTGCTGGAAAATACTACATTGGTTACTGGTGACCAGCTAGACTATCACAGAACAAAGGGAAGCTCAGCCCAGGTGTTCTGTGTTTCTGCAGTTTGTTCTTTCTCTTGTAGACTCCAGCTAAGCAAAAAGTGATGAAGGATTTGCAGGCGGGAGGGCTCCATTTTATTAAATGGCTTTATGTATATATCTTAGTTTTGTCTGTTTTTAAGTAACAGCATTAAAGGCTGTAAATGCCAAATTTCAGTATCATCTTTATTGCAGGAGATGCAATTTCTTTTCTTATTAAAATAATCTATTTTCCCAACAAACACCATATTCTTATGGTGTTAAGTGACAAATCAGAAACAGTACTTGTAAGGAACCCTTGAGTACTGGGAACAGGCAGGAGCGAGCTGGTTACTGATCCTTCTGTTTCTACTGCAGAGAGTGAAATCAGTTCTTAGAGAAGCAAACTGAGTGACTTGCCAGGAGAGTGAGACACAAAAGGCATCACCAAGACCAAGTAATTAGAGAGTGTTCCAATATGCAGAATTACTGCCACCATTAATCAGTACCCATTGCTTTTAATTATCACTGGGCTTAAACAGCATCCCCAAACAATGTCCCATTAAATGATTTTTCTGATTAAGCACATCCCAATTAAGTAGAGTGCACTGTTTGGCACTTGAAAAATGGCACCATTTACGTACAGATCGAATACAGATAGAGTGCTTATCAGATCACCATTAAGGAATCATTTGCTGACATCAGAATATTCTCCTACTGGCACTCGGCAGTGATATATATATAAAAGAAGAGAATGATCTGACTGAGATATTAAAGATGAGACAAAGCAGACTGTGTTTTTATTTCTCTTGTCACCTGCTATGGAACAGGATAATTTGCAAGGAGCTGGTATTCAGGGAGCCCTTTATGGCTCTTTCAGTTGATGAAACAGAGATTGAAAACACTAGATAATCACTCAGAGAGATGAGCTTGTGCAGAACACTAAAACTTTTACTTTTGATTGTTTAGTTTTAGGTATTTAGTAACACTTTATCAGAAACTTTCAAGTAAGTTGAAGATGCTTCTTAAAATGTTTGTCATATTTTCTTCTGCCTTTCTCACAGGTACTTTTAAAATGGCTGTACCAGCTAACCTGTTATTATTTTCATATTACATTAATAATGGCTGTAATAGGAGGTAGTGAGTTTTCTCCTAAAAGAGGTGCATTGATGCATAGTATCAGACTCTGCCTGTGAAGACTGTTCAAGTTCCACATTATTTCCTAAAAAAATTCTTGGAAACATGATTCAGATTTTGCACAAAACTATTTACAGAAATTTACTTACCTTTGTAAATGTAAATAAGGTGCAACTGGTGCAATACCACATGATTTCTTTACTAAAAAAAGTCCCAAGTGTATCTATATATGTGTATGTATGTATATATATATATATATATATGTATATATATATATATATATGTATGTATATTTTTTTTTTTTCCTGTGGCTAATTATATCAATGAAGAAATAATTAAAATGAAAGTTGACCCGCTTCCTAGATTTCTACATATATCCTATTCCATTCACCATTCAAAGTACTATTTCATTCTTGGAGCTTTTGAATTGCTGCACAACCTATAATGTTAATGTTTTGTTGTGTTGTGTTTTTTTTTCTTTGGGAAACTCTCTAACAGATGTGTTTTCAGTTAATTTTGGCTGTGGTCAATAGATTTGGAAAGACAGTAATGCCACAGTTCTGTGCAGATGTATCAGAGAGAGCCTTTGGCACAGAGTGCATTTGGCGTTTTCTAAGGGGAAAATATTTGTACATATGCAAAATCTGGAGTTTTAGCAAATCCTCTGAATGCTGCTGGTACGTGTGTTTTCAAAAGTAGGAAACTGAGGCCATGACTAAATTGGGGATCTCAGAGTGATATTTATATGAGAAACAAAGAGAAGAGCTCTCACTTTTTACTTTTTTTCCTTTTTTTTTTTGTCCTGAGTTACATTCTTCTTTGGCTTCTTCCAGTCAAAAGATGTGGATAAATACAGTGATATTTTTAAATCCTCCATTCAGCCATTTGTTTAGCTGCCCCATCACGGTGCTAACCACTGCTGTCTAATCACTCTGTGCTTTAGAGGAGAAAAGCCTTGCACTGCCTAGAACATAGTCCATCAGAAACTTTTAAAATGTCAAGTAAAAAAATTTGACCATTTCTTCTTGGAATTTGCAAATGCAGACCAAGTCTGTGTCTCTAAATCACTCCATTCCAGTGATTTTGGGAAGATATGAAATGGCTGAGGAAATCTGAGCAGAATGTAAAAGAAGAGGAAGAAATTAGGCAAATTTTACAAATCACATTGTTCCCTGAAAACTTTCCAGTCTGGTTTCCCAGACTTGAAAGATTAAGATGGTTTAAAAACAATTGGGATTTTTATCTGAATTTCCTAGTCTATCAAAACTTCTGAGTTGTAGCCATCATATCTTGAAGACACCATAATTGGAACTTAAGATCACAGGCCTGACTCTGCCCTTGCAGCATGAAATATGCAGTGCAGACAGTGAGTCTGTCACTGTGTAAAACTAGAGAAATTTAAGATATTGACAGAGCACTAACATAATGCAAAGTCATATGCAGAATATCTGCTCTTTGATTTATGGTTGCTATGGTAATGTACAGTATATTCTTGGCCAGAGTCAAGTGGCATGGCATGCAATGCAGTGTGGTGGTGTACCAGAAACTTAGAAATATTTCTAAATCTAGAAATAATATGATTGAGCCACAGTAATATCTATCACAGAATCACAGAATTAACCAGATTGGAAAAGACCTCTGAGATCATTGAGTCCAACCTATGACCTAACACCACTTTGTCAACTGGCCATGGCGCTGAGTGTCACATCCAGTCTGTTCTTAAACACCTCCAGGGGTGGCTCCACCACCTCTCTGGGCAGCTCTGTGAAGAATTTCTTCCTGATGTCCAGCCTAATCCTCCCCTAGCACAGCCCAAGACTACATCCTCTTGTCCTGTCACTTGTTGCCTGGGAGGAGAGGCTGACTCCCACCTGGCCACAGCCTCTTTTCAGGTGTTTGTAGGGAGTGAGAAGGTCCCCTCTGAGCCGCCTCCTCTCCAGGCTGAACAACCCCAGCTCCCTCAGCCACTCCCTATAGGAATTGTGCTCCCTTCACCAGCCTTGTTGCCCTTATCTGGGCACATTAGAGCTTGTGCAGAACCTTCTTGAACTGTCCGTAACACCTCAGTGCTCATAAGAATTGCTGCAAATTAATCTGTCTATATGAAAACATTTTACTGCTGTTGGGTTTTATTGCCACAGTTCTTATATTGAGAAATTAAAATGCATTCACACCTTTCTGCCCATTCTTTGACCTTGAACAGCCTATCAAAAATTCTAGATTTTCAATAGGAACTGTAAAATCTCAGATATCGCTCAGATCCGTGCTCGACCTGTGAAAGACCCACTCAATATTAGTTATTACAATGTTTGAATGGTGTGAAACAGAGTTAATAGCCATTATCCGGGTTTGATTTAAATATCCTTGAAATTTGCTCTGAATTCTAAAAAGAACAATTTAATACCAGCTAAAATACCCTAGGAGAGCTCCAAAAGAGAGGAAAACCATTCTGACAAAGCAATTATATCAGCCTTATTCTAACACACTATGATTCAAAAACTAGCAATGAACCAAATCTAATCTTTTCCCCAAGAAGGTATCATTATTTATCAGGCATGTTTTGTGAACCATTTCAAAGATCAGACCAGTAAACAATAAAAGATGTTTCATTCTTCAGTAGCAGAGAGTAGAACAACAGATGTCCTACAATTCAGCTTTTTGGCAGAAAAAATTCTAGCAAACCAATATTTCTTCCAAGACTAAGTTTTGATTAACTATTTATTCAAGAAAGTTGGGGGGTTTTTTTCCTTTTCTGCAGAGAAAAAGAAAAATCCACTGAGAAAGAAAGAGGATAGGAAATTGTAAAACTCTAATACTGATATATTGCCAAAAATATGTGTTCGGAGTCTTCTATTAATTATTTTACAAAATCAACCTATTATGTATGATCTCTCTCTCTCTCTCTTGTGCTTGTTTCTCCTCTAAGAAACAAAACCCTCTCTCTTTTATCGATGTGGTAAAAGACATTGTTTCTGTTAGAGAAGGTTATTTATTGATATATACTGGTGTCACAGAAAAATATGGAGAATATCAATAAAGGAAAATGCATGAAGTTCAATATATAAGGTGGGAAGTGCCACTTAGTTATAAAAAATAAAAATAGATCTCACAGAAAGGGGGGGTTTATTAACACTACATTTATAACAATGCACATCTCAGCCTTCCTGTCAAGGCTGCAAAGCACCCATGATCTTGTTTAATTCCCACTCACATCAGCAAAAAGAAATCCTGGTACTTTGTAGGCTAGTGTCTAGTGGTATGTCTTCTTATGTATCTGCTTTGATGTCACAATCACATGATGTTTTTACAAATACATTAATGGTAGAAGGAAAGGTAAGACCAGCCTTTGTTCTTTATTGGACAAAGGAGGGAACTTAGTATCTGAAGATGAGGAAAAGGCAGAAGTGCTTAATGCCTATTTTGCCTCAGTTTTTAGTGGGAAGATGACTTGCCCTCGAGACACCTGCCTGCCTGGGCTGGTTGATGGTGACAGGGAGCAGAATGGTCCCCCCATTATCCAAGAGGAGGCAGTAATAGAACTACTGAAATGCTTGGATATTCATAAATCTATGGGACCAGATGGGATCCACCCCAGGGTAATGAGAGAGCTGGCAAACGAGCTTGCAAAGCCACTCTCCATCATTTACCAACAGTCATGGCTCACTGGTGAGGTTCCGGATGACTGGAAGCTGGCCAATGTGATACCCATTCACAAAAAAGGTGCAAAGGAGGATCCTGGCAATTACCAGTCAGCCTGACCTCTGTACCTGGCAAAATAATGGAACAGTTTATATTATGCGCCATCATGCAAAATTTACAAGATGGCCAGGGTATCAGACCCAGCCAGCACGGATTTAGGAGGGGTAGGTCATGTTTGACCAACCTGGTCACCTTTTATGACCAGGTAACCCGCCTAGTAGATGCAGGGAAGGCTGTAGATGTTGTTTACTTGGATTTCAGCAACGCCTTTGACACTGTCTCCCACAGCATACTCCTAGACAAGCTGGCAGCCCATGGCTTGGACAGGAGCACTCTTTGCTGGGTTCAGAACTGGCTGCATGGCCGGGCCCAGAGAGTGGTGGTGAATGGTGCTGCATCCAGCTGGCGACCAGTCACCAGTGGTGTCCCTCAGGGGTCTGTGCTGGGGCCAGTTCTGTTTAATATTTTTATTGACAACATGGATGAGGGTTTAGAGTCTTTTATTAGCAAATTTGCAGATGACACTAAGCTGGGAACGTGTGTTGATCTGTTAGAGGGACAGAGGGCTTTGCAGAGGGACTTGGAACGGTTGGATGGATGGGCAGAATCCAATGGGATGAATTTTAATAAGTCCAAGTGCTGAGTCCTGCACTTTGGCCACAATAACCCCCTGCAACGATATAAGCTAGGGACGGTGTGGCTGGACAGTGCTCAGGTGGAAAGGGACCTGGGGGTGCTGGTTGACAGTCGGCTGAACACGAGCCAGCAGTGTGCCCAGGTGGCCAAGAAGGCCAATGGCATCCTGGCCAGTATCAGGAATGGTGTGGCCAGCAGGAGCAGGGAGGTCATTCTTCCCCTGTACTTGGCACTGGTGAGGCCTCACCTGGAGTATTGCATCTGGTTCTGGGCCCCTCACTTTAGGAGGGACGTTGAGATGCTTGAGCATGTCCAAAGGAGGGCAACGAGGCTGGTGGTGAGGGGCTTGGAACACAAGCCATATGAAGAATGACTGAGGGAGCTGGGGGTGTTCAGCCTGGAGAAAAGGAGACTCAGGGGTGACCTTATCACTCTCTACAACTTCCTGAAGGGTGGCTGTGGTGAGCTGGGGGTCGATCTCTTTCTCTGGGCAGCAACAGACAGAACAAGAGGACACAGTCTCAAGCTGTGCCAAGGGAGATACAGGCTAGAATTAAGGAGGAAGTATTTTACAGAAAGAGTGGTCAAATACTGGAATCATCTACCCAGGGAGGTGGTAGAGTCACCATCCCTCGAAGAGTTTAAAAAAAGACTGGATGTGGCACTTGGTGCCATGATCTAGTTGAGGTGTTAGAACATGGGTTGGACTCAATGATCTTAAAGGTCTCTTCCAACCTAGAATTTCTGTGATTCTGTGATTCTGTGATTTCTGGGGCTGGAAGACACTTCTGGAGATGTCCTAGTCCAGCCCACTGATGAAGGAACCAGCTAGAGCCAGTTACCCAGGGTTATTTACTGGCAGGATTTGAACATTTCCAGGCATGGCTGCTCCACTGGGCAGCTCCACACTGGGAAATATGCTCCAGTCACTCTTCACAGTAAACCACATTTTTGTTATGTTTAAATCCAGTTTCATCTATTTAGTATCTAACCAAAGCCCATACAAAACTCCTTCTAGTAATTATTGTTAGGTGTAGACGCAAGACAGTAAAACATGATGTAAAAATGCATAATAGAAGAGATTCACTGCTTGACAAAAAGCTATTTTACAGCTAATATAAAGATTAAAAAATAATCTCCTAAATAGCAAATTTAAAGTGTGCTGCATGTTTTTCTCTTTCTGTAAGGTAGAATGTGTTTTTTTTTTTAAATTTCTATTCACTACTCATGAAGAATTGAAAATACCAATAAATGCCATGGAAACAACTGTGCCGTCTCCATGGCGTTATTGGCTGTATCTGCACTGACTGTTCTGCAGCCTTCAGCCTGTGGCAGCTGAGGCTGCACATCTTGGTCCCAGACTGCACTGACCCTGGGGGAATTTGGTATGTGCTGTCTCTGGAAAGGAAAGGAAAGGAAAGGAAAGAAAAAAGAAAAGAAAAGAAAAGAAAAGAAAAGAAAAGAAAAGAAAAGAAAAGAAAAGAAAAGAAAAGAAAAGAAAAGAAAAGAAAAGAAAAGAAAAGAAAAGAAAAGAAAAGAAAAGAAAAGAAAAGAAAAGAAAAGAAAAGAAAAGAAAAGAAAAGAAAAGAAAAGAAAAGAAAGAAAAGAAAAGAAAAAAAAGAAAAGAAAAGAAAAGAAAAGAAAAGAAAAGAAAAGAAAAGAAAAGAAAAGAAAAGAAAAGAAAAGAAAAGAAAAGAAAAGAAAAGAAAAGAAAAGAAAAGAGAAAAAAGAAAAGAAAGGCTTGAAGAACTATGATGTGCTCTATTAACAAGACAAGAGGAAATGGTCTCCACATGCACCAGGAGATATTTGAATTGGCTATTAGGAAAAATTTCTTCACTTAAAGTGTAGTCAAGCATTGGAACAGGCTGCCCAGGGAAGTGGTGGAATTATCACATCTGAAAGTGTTCAAAAGGCATATGAATGTGATCCAGGCATTTGGTTTAAAGGTGAATATGGTGGTGCTGTATTAATGGTTGTGAATCAATGATCTTAGAGGTCTTTTCCAACCTCAATTATTCTGTGAATCTATGGTTAAGTCTCTTTATGAGAGGCTGACTGTGACATTGGGACAGATCTCATTATGCCTGGGCAAAATTTTGTCCCACAGTTTAACCACAGCCATAGAAACCCATATTGCAAGACAAAGCTAAGTAATAAGCTTCTTGCCTAAATTCTGTCAGTAACCATGATAACAAGCAAGTCAAGAGAAAACCTCATGCTGGAAAAGAGGATTGAATGATGATTTCCCTTTCTCTGCATTCACACCAGAACAAGAAGGGTCTTTATTACTCAGACCCTCTTTGCAGAGCTGATGGCACCTGAAGTGTCTATAATGAGTGATGTGCCTCTGCAACATGGGCTGAAAGGCATTTAATAAACCATTCAACAAGTTACAAACCATATCAATGGATCATCAAGAAAGACATAATAGTGCACACAGAGTTATAAGACACTCTGAAATTTCCTTCCCCTTTCCCACTTTGCAACAGGAACTACAAGCACAGAATAAAGGACTCATTATATTTTAGATATTAATGCGGCCACATGTCCTCAAATTTTCAAGGTCCAATTAGGAGAAGCCTAAGCAAGAAATACTCAAAAAGTCATTCAGGAAAATTGTAAAGAGAGATAACTATTGAAAGTGACAGAACTTAGATCTTACTTCTCCCATTGTCTCCTTTTCAGACTTTTTTTAGGACAATAATAAAGCTCTAATAACCTTTAATATAGATTTTTTTTTCAATCCTACATCTTTAGACAAAGAGGGATTCCATCAAAAGCAGTAATAATTCCCTGTCACAAAATTAGATTTGTTAAGAGAAAATGCAACCTACCTCCTGTCTTATTTTAACCTGAGAGTTTTAGACTTAGCATTTGCAATTTTGTACTGAATGTTCTGACCTAAAAGTGCTAAATGAGAAATGTCCTTTTGGGTAGAGACAGCTCCCATCTTAGGGCACTGCTCCTAAGAGCATGGGACGGGAAGGACCCTGTTTAATATCAGCACTGAGTCAGCAGTGGCCATGCAGTAGATAATGCCTCCATGGAGTAGTTATCTGGCTTTGTCCCATGAATTATTTGCCTCATTTACTGCTTTAGCTCTAGCTGGAAGCTTGTTCTAGAACAGCACTGAACTAGTGGTAGGAGACATACTATTTCCAGTCTAAAGTTATTCAGAGCCAGTTATTGTGCTTAGAGCTTTTCTTCTTCCCAAGGGAAAACTTATTCAAAAGTGATCTTTGCTTCCTTATTTACTCAAATATATTCACAAAGGAAATGGTCTCTCCTCAAAGCCTTCCCTGGCTGGCTTTGATGACCAAGATCTTTCTGTTACCTCTTCTTTGCCTTCTTCTATAAATCTCACTAGAAATTACTGAAACTACAGTTAATAAATGCCAACAATCAGCACTTCATTGTTTCTTTAAAGCAAAATTTGGGCACGTCTGGCAGTGGTTAGGAACTATTGAACGAGAGACCAGAGTCTTTGTGATTTCCTCTAATGGATGAAGAGAATTAATGTAAATTTTTAAATATGTCTATACTATTTTTAATGAAAAATTGTTCCTGGAATTCTGCCTGATCCAGATACTTCTTTGTAGGTGTCTTCATTGTGGTCTCAGGGATGCGGACAAGAAAAACTCTCAGAAGATGAAACTACATCCTGTATCAGGTAAAAGTTATAAAGCTGTAGGAAGGAGTCTCAAAAATGCGTCCTCCAGATTTCATTTAAAGGCTGGACCTCTGTGTCCCTGCCTATGGTAAGGGGCCCACCCTGAAGTAGTATCAAGGGGGAAATCCTGTAGGAAGGTAAGTCTGCATGGGAGTTAAGAGGGAACATTTACATTTAAAAAAAACCCAAAAACAAACAAACAAACAAAAAAACCCCTAAAAAAATATTTAAATTTCAGATTCTCACTCCACAGACCACCAGTGAGCGCTCCAGTTGCTCTTGTCTCTACATCACAGATACGAAATTAAACTTTTGCATTTACTTTAGTGAGGAAGAAAAGAGATAATTTTTCCTTGGGAATATAGTTTAAAGTGCATTAAAACACTGCTCAGTTTGTTGGTGTCCAGTTGAAAAAAATGGGATCCCTTCTAGAGACTGTTGCATAGCTCTGTACCCACATATCTTCCATGGGAATTGTGATCATCAACAGGAGAACACAGAAAGGCATTATGCACTTTTCCCTGCTCATGAGTTTCTGGGCTGTTTTAATTTGTTCTGTTCTGCTTTTATATTCTTTTAATAAATCTGAAGGCCTTTCATCACTAATGCAGCACTAGACAAAACAAGTGGGAAGGATTATATGAAATTTGATCAGCAGCAACAAAAAGCCAATTTAACTGGGGGGTTATTGCTCTGCTTGTGGTGTTTTAACTTTTGTGAGAGGCAGAGGCTTAGTTTACACTGGGATTTCCTGCATGATTTGCAAAGCAGGAGTGAAACCCCTCACATCCATTCTGATAGATCTCTCCCTTCATCCATCAGTGCTGACAGTGCTAATCTGTAAAGAATTAGTGAGCTAGAAGTTCAAATCAGCTCTTCCCTTCATCTGGCTATAACCCTATTCATGGAAGCTGCATATAAAAGGTACCAATAAGTGTCAGTGTGCAATGGAAACAGAAATGATTGATTGTACATTTTTGCATGAGAAAGTGTTTTATAACAAAAAGGCTGATTATCAAATCATTGACATAAAAATGGTAATGGAGACAATGGAGTCTTCTGTGAAGGACTTGATTTTTGCTAGATAAATTGTTTCTGTTCTCTTTTCAAAAGGCATAATTTGATCAGAATTAAGTGGCAGCACTGACATTGCACCAGAGTGTCTATCTACAAGTCAACTTCTCGTTTCATGTGGGAGAGCTGATGTCTCAGTGGACTAAAAGCATAGATAGTGTGGAGCTGGGCAGGATCATCTATGTCTAATTCATAAACGAAATGGCTTAGTGGCACAGCACAGAGGAAGTCACACTGACTTTAAAGACCCAAACTGGTTGTGATTGGGTCCTGTCTGACTGAACCTGGGAATATCTGCTGCCTCCAGCTGGGCATTTCCAACAGCTCCTGACTGATGCAGCTATTGAAGCCATGAGCTCAAATTGATGTGCACAGTTCAAAGTCAAGACATATAAATCTTTGGTCTTTCCATGAAGAACAGCAGCATATTTTCTCAGCAGGAAAGCATATGAAATATGGTTACTGTACTGCTACAGAAGAGATCAGAAACACAGGCTTTCCTTCTTCTGCCCTCTATGGTTGCAAAATATGCGGACTGAAGAGAAGAAACTTTTCCGGGGCCAAGAAGGCCAAGAGTTCCACACAATTTTTGTCCTCCTGCAGTCTTATGAAAAAACAGTACAGAGTCATAACAAAATAAGAGTGCTGACTAGACATCACAGTCATCCAACATTTCTCCCAACAAATTAGTTGACTAATACAACTGAAAGATGAGAGTTAAAATAATTGAAGGTAGCAGTAATTAGGGAATCCAGTATGGCAGTTGTCCTTTTCTAATTCTTCAGGTACCCTTTTAGGCTTCTGAGGACCTTTATTACCATTTGCACTCTAGAGCAAATCTCATGACTATCTAAGGCAAGTCAGGCTAATACTAGGCAGGGCAAATAGTGTGCTTGCTCTGGAGTACTGTATTTTACAGGATTTCACTGAAATCTCTTGGCTGCATTTCAGCCAACATCTCCTCCTCTACAGGCTTCTTTTCTGTGAGAAGTGGTACCAAGCAGAATGGGTTTGACTTTTATAGGAGGTCAGTACAGGCCTCTCCAACAGACACCTCTTCAAAAACCTGTCTGGATTAGAGATAAGAGAAATTGCTCCTGAATGCAGCTTAAATGTCAGTTTAAAGAGTTCAGAGCTTGATAAGGGGAAATACTTCACAGAACCATAGAGCTCCTGCAATGTTGGGCAGGTGGTCATGACAATTTCTTGGGGGTGGTTAAAGTACTTAAGCACGTTTCATGCTCAGGTGTGCTTGGGCTTGCAGGGTCTGGCAACCTCTTGTCATAGCACCAAATTTCACAAATATCCCTTGGAGGAAGTGAATTGATGCAGGTTGAAAAAATCACTTGGGACTTCTGCTGTGAACAGCTGCTTTCTTGTTCCCTCCAGTACTGCCTTGAATTACTGTAAGATTTTGGCTGTCTGGAAGATCGTAACACTTGGGTACTCATTTTCACAGCCTCCTTCAAATGCTAAAGCATTATTTCATGATGGAATAGAAAGATTGCAGAAAAATAAATGTCAAAAGAGTGCTGAAAATGAGCTTGAGAACAGCAGATGCATTTCGCATGAAGAAAGGCTGTGTGGGTTTGAGGTTCTTGAAAAACAGGAGAGAGGTTTTAGATGATATTCAATGGGTTTGTCATATTTCCCTTTTGATGCAAGATACATCACAAGACCCAGAAAGTTGTGTTTTAAAGGCAATAGGACAAGCCTTTCCCTTCCCTACAAATCCCAACTTGGAGCAAGGCAGAAGATGGGAAATAATTATCTACTGAGAGAAAATTATGTGACCAGCATATCCCAAAGCAATGCTCACATATCAAAAGAAGTCTTTAATGTGTTCACATATTGACCACCACTGTAAGGAAAAGCTCAAAGTGGACAGTGTCAGAGAGTAGCACTTCTCTGCAATGTGCCTTGAGTGTGTGTCTAGATAGTTTAGGTTGCAGGGAAAACAGGATTTCTGCTTGTCTGGGACAATGAAAGGTAGAAAAAAGGCCTCTTCTTTCTTAGAAATCTATGTACAGTTTGATTTAGACTTTATTCCTGAAATGACTTCAAAAACTGTTTTTAAATATATGGTGGGAATTGGCATGAGATAGCAGAAAGAAATGCAACAGAATTTATTTGTAATGCTTAACTTAAAGTTAGTCCCACAAGAATTATTGTGCTTTTTCAGCTCAGCCTGGAAAGATTATTTGTGAACATGAAGATTCCAAATTTAGCAAGTAGTAGATTTGTGTATATGCAAATGCATACACATACATTGCACTAACACATCGTTCATATTTCACAGGGCAACAGTTTGGCATCTGCAGCAATGATTTTATTTATCATAATTTTGAAACCAGGGCCTGAAAAATGAAATTTACATTCTCTTAATTGGGTCCCATGGGAACAGCAAGTGTTCAAACAATCTTTTAAGCATTTGTCTTTAAAGCTCTAAGCAGTAATTTGGGGTTAGTTTCATTGGATTGTAAAGCAACTTCAAAAAGGTTGATAGAAAGGTTATATAGAAAGCATAAAGACAAATCATGACAGGGAAGATAGTCTGTCATATTTCCTTCAGTCTTAAGAGCTGTGAGAAAATGGGATGAAAAGACATTTTTTTGTTGCAATCAAAACCTTTGGGGAAAAGGGTATTGAAAAATATTACTGTCTTGGAGAAATATATAAACTACAGTTATGCCTTAAAAACCAGCTAATGCCAATTCCCTCATCTCTCTGCAACTTAAATCAAAGTTCCTGAGTGACCAAACTGTATTGTCTGATAAGATGGGCATATTCTTGTCACCGAAGAATAATTTGCAGAATGTCCTTAAAAGCTTTTCTGCTGCAATTTATTTGATTTGGTAGTAATACACAGAATTTTCCTGCATCTACAGAGCATGATCATAACTTTTAGGTGTCTATGTCACCAACAGTATCTCTGGATTGTTTCTAATCAACACCAAAATCAGAATTTATTTATCTAAGAATAATATTATGCACAGAAAAATCATGTTTTTATTAACATTGACCATAAAGCTATTTGAATAGTAAATGAAGGTGGTACAAAGACACAACTGCTGCTCAAAGGGGCTGCCCAGTCCTTAACTGAACATATGTGGGTGAGGGTTTATGGTGAGAAACATATATTACCTAATGTTCTGTATTATTGTTGGAAACAAAAGACTAACACATATCAGCTGTACTTCCTTCTGGGAAGGCGTTCCTAGGATTTTTGTACAACATCTAATTTATTTCTTTCATGCAAATTCTCAAAGGTGGCATTGAAAATCTCAAGAAACACTTTTTACATCACCATAGTTTCAGACCATAATATTATTGGCAATTTCTTATTTCATGTACAGCAATGAAGCTGCCACAATGAAATGTATGTCTTTAAACTTTATCCACTGTCCAGCACCGCTTTCTAATCAGGTTGTTTCTTTTTTTTTTTTTTTTTTTTTTTTTTTTTTGCATATTTTTCTTTGAAACATTGACACAGGTAGCCCCTAAAAGAAAAAAGGAGAAAGCACTGCTATTTACACAGCAAATATTCAAATGTTGTATTTGCTATTTCAGCTTTCAGTCATTGCATTCTCATTTCTCTCCCTCTACATACAACATGCATACACACATGCAATGCACATAAGCATAAGCAGTTTGCTTTGGATTGTCATTCTCTTTCTCTTTATATGTATATATATAAAGACAAAGAGAATGACAATTATATATATATAGGTATAGGTGTATATATATATATATATATATATATATATGTATGTATAGGTATAGGTATAGGCATGAGTATGTATAAAATCATAATTTCATATAAATGTTCAAGATCAGAAGTAGACTTGGTTCTTTGACAGATTCCTTGTGATCTAAGCTTAAACACATTAATTTCTAAAAAGATATTCCAGAGGAGTCACGATGTAATTATATAGGCTTGTAGTAAGAAACACAGCCTGAGATATATATCTCTAATTTACCCTTATACCTTACATGGAAATTTTGAGAGAAAAAATTACTATTTCAAGCCAAGAAACAAACTGTTGGTGTTATTTCTTATGAAGGAAGATACATTTATTGAGTAGCTATACTTAAATGATGACAAGGAACAAGAGGTGGCACAATCTGTCAAGAGAACTTTAAAAATCTGAGTCAATTTAATTAGAATGAGCTATGGTACTGTGCAATAATTTTCTGGTATTTTAGTGTGTCAGCAGATAAGTTTTGCATTGAAGTTCTCTGGTATTTTTTCAGCAGAAATCATCCTGGAATATAGTGTTTATGTCTACACAAGCTTAAGTTAAATTCCCAGGAGAACTATTGAACACTTGCAACTGTGTCATTCATAACAGGACTTGCTTGTTTTCTTTTATTGTACAATAAATTAAGAGCCACTGGAGAGTGGATTCTCTGGCTTGCTCAGTTTGGAGGTTTTCATGACCTCTTGATTAGATGAGTTCCTTTAGATCCCAAGTCAACAGAGGAATCTTATACGACACCCTGGAGCGGTCAACTGCTTTGGACACAAATAAGGAGCAATGTGATGCGTTTGCTGACTGTCCTGTAACAGTTTTTCCAAGAGTCATATTGGAACATTTTGAAATATAGTTGAAGTAAGAACTCTTGTTTGGGACTATATTGCTCTTTCTCCAGGGTACTTATGCTCTTAATTTGGAATGGGAATCCAGAATACAGAGGTCTGGAGACAGTGATTGGTAGGAGATACGTTGCCAGGGAGAAGCCTTGATGCCACTTACATTTACAGAATTAAAATAAAATAAATGGAGCTTTATAGAAAAAACAGGTACTATTTACATGAATAACTTAAAGAATATGAATGCTTTGGTTGCTGTAAGGTTTAAGGTCTTCTGCAACAGTGGTAGACTACAAGGGAAAAATTAGACCTACAAAAATTTCCTTCATGAAAGTGGAACAGACCTTCCCATATTTTTATTTGATTCATTCATCTACAATTTCAGCTTAGACTTGACTCTACAGAGGTTTGTAGGACCTTTAATTTTGATTTCACTGGGCTTTTCCCTGGACAAGAACCACCGAAAGTCATTGCTCTGAAGGAAAAGAGGAAATGGAAATATAAGATCTTTCCAGTCAAGTCTGAGACTTCCAAAATTTGCTTTTGAGGAGTAATTAATATACATTATTACTTTGAAATTAGAAATTCTTGAATTGCAGGCCTGAAAAATACTGACATGACACCCTTTGTACAACCCAGAAAGAATGTGTTCCTTCAGAAAGCTTAGTCCTTCCTCTTGTTAGGTCTACAAAGCTAGGGAGATAGTTACTGTTTATCATTAAGAAATATGCCCAGAAGGTGTAACTTATTTGTCATTCAAACCAAAGAAGTGAGAAAGTCTAGACATCAGTTTTCTTGACAGTTGAAATATTGTACTATTAACAACATCTAAATAAATAATACATGCTGTGGAAATTATATTGGCAAGGGACTATTAAAACCATTTCAAACTGAGGTAGTTGGGGAAGAAATGAAAACATTACAGAAATGATAAAGGAAAAGCAATAACTCAAGGGGAAGTACTGAAAGTAAATATAGAGCATTTAAATATCCAAGGCATATGTATATACATCTGGTATACATGTATATATGTGGACATATCCTTTTTGTGCTCAAAACATATTCATTTATGGAAAGGACCATATATTTGAAAATTTCTTGATTTTACCTGATGGGCAATTGGGGCAAGGAGAAGGTTTTTATGAGCTTCCACTTTAGATGGAATATACATAAATCTGTATACATAAATTCTGTGGCAATGTCAAAATGTAATAATCTGAAATCCATTTTCTGGCAAGTCTATTATCCATAATTAATTGCACTAGTAAGTGGTCAATTCCACTTATAGTCCTGATAAATTTCACTGTTACTCCATATCTACTCCTCTCCTTGTAAATGACATGAAATTTCACTGTGCAACTGTGAATTTTAGGGAGGCTTGTATTCCCATTTTCTTGAACTCTTATTTTCATCTTTAATAGTGCCCTAGGTGAATAATACAGACAGTTGTTCCTTCAGTCCAGCCTGCAGACAAAAGCAAAACAACAATTCACCTGCAGACTGTGCTTAGAGAGAATGAATGAGGATCTCAGTTGGCAAAGAAACCAAATTACACCTCTTCCTGGGAACTAAGGTGGAGGTTGCCAGTGGGGCAAAGTGATTACTGTGACATAATTACAATAGTGAAAGATAAATTGATCTATTTAATTTCAAGTGATGGGAAGACCTTACTCTTTGTATCTACAAACAAATATACACAAAATTCAGTCAGAGGCAGGAGTGGAAAAACAGAATATATTGTTAGAAGGCAATTGCATTGATAAATGTTTCACAGATAGGGTCTAATTAAGTGACTCAGAGAAATTTTTGTCACAGCTTTGCAAATTTGACCAGGAAATGTCCTACTTTGGATATAAGTGTGTATTCAGGCATAACAATGCATTTTCTGTGAAACTAATTGCATTAAAAACCCCAAACCTCTCTGTTTAAGTAGGATGGGATAAATGTCATGAGACCATACTCTCTAAGCCAGTGTTTGGTTATCAATGGAAAAAATTACTCTCACTGAAGTATCTTAAGTCAATCTTGAAAAAGGGGGAAAAGCACACTAATTATGCCTTCACTAATATTTCTGCATCAGTTTGCTTGCTCAAATCAATGCTATCTTAAAAGCTCATGAAGTCATTTGACATGTTTAGAAAAAATCAATCAGGAAAGACCTTAATGTGGCATATTTTTCTTTAATGTTAATGACAGGAGGACAACCTTCAAGTTTAAATAGCCACATTTTTGGCTTATTACACCAGTCATCAGATGACCCAGTGAGGTACGCACTATGAGAAACAGGGTGGCAAAAGAAAATGTATTCTTCAAAACACGCTTCACTCTACAACTAAAAGTGACTGTAATTCATTATTAGTATCCACTGGAAGAACTAGGGTCCATTCCCAGAGAGTACTTTTCTGTACCACTAAATATTGATGCGCTGCACTGGTGGGATGTGTCTCTCTGTTTCTCTGCTCTTCCCAGCTGACAAAAACGTGGTGACCCTGGAGCATCCACGCTTGAGTGTGTGAGAGCCTGAAGAGCAACAGGTCAAGCACCAGTTTCCCCTCATACTGTGACAATTGTAGCCAGACAAAGGCTGTGAAAAGAGAATTTAAGGGGGAAAGGAAATTGGAAAAAGAAGGAGGGAAAGAGAGATATCTAGGAATGAAAACAGAGTTCGGGATTTGGGAACTTGGGCAAGGGCTGTGCAACAAAGAAGGGGAAGAGAACATCAAAACATGGGAAAGAGAGGAAAAAAAGAACTTATAGATGTAAAAAGAATAGTAAGAAAAGAGTGTTAGAGGTGTTATTTGAAAAATTTTGCTGAACTTTTGTTGAAAAATTATTAGGTTTTAGTTTACCTGCCAACAACAAAATCCAGACAAAAGGGTGAAAGTCAGAGGGACCACAAAGAAATGAACACCACCTCACATTACTGCAACCAATGGGAGAAAGAAAGAAAAAGAAAAAATATCTCCAGGACTGGTATCTTGGTTTGGAAATAGGCAAGAGAGATTCCTACAGGCAGGAAAGGCTTCTTTTAGCTTTAGATCCACACTGACCACATACCATAATTCACTATTCCTCATAAATCAAGCTAAGACAAATTCCTCTTTTGTACCTGAAGACAACATTGCCTTCAAGGCTCAACACTGTTTAGTTGCCCATCTGCTCATAAAACAAGCCCTGACACCTTATGCAAAGAGTCCCTTCAATGTCAGTTCCATCTCCAACACCTGTCAGTATTTTTAAAGGGCTGGCTAAGACATAAATCTGCCTACACACAGTTATACCTCATGTTTAGAGCAGTTTTCCTGTTGGCAACTCTGAAAATGAAAAGTAGGGTCTATCATGCACATATGTATGACCAGAACTAGAACTCTTATCCTCACAGTGTTTTGGCTTTTTTTTCCCTTGCCATTCTAGAAAACCTGGTTTTTGCTGTTGCTGGTATCTGTCCTTGTTTCCTTCAATCTGTTTAATCATTCCATTACCATTCTGGATATTTGATACCTGGTGAATGTGTCAGAACAATACACTGGTCCATTAATTTTAAATTGACCATGAGAAGCATGCAGAAGAAAACAATTCACCTGTATTTGAAATAACCAATTATGTTAGTATCACAATCATTTTAATATAGCATTAGTATTGCTCATTGCCTTCACAACTCACCAACCATAGAACCAAACCTAGGTAATCCTCAGACGTCAGAAAATTTTGGGGTTATAATTGGTATTTCCACTCCAATGGGGGCATCAAATCTTTTAAAAAGGTGAAAAGACCCTTCACCACTCACAGAAGTGAACCTGGAACCACATCTGGATGCTGGTCAAAATAGGCTGTTTAACAATTTATTCACAAGTTTTTCAGCTTCTTTAGGAACTGCATTCCAGCTTTCTTATACCAAGTCTTATCTCTATTGTGTAGATTCTACATTTGTGAAATTATCTATTTACTTAGTGAGGTTGTAACAAGGGAAAGTCTTGCTCCAAAGACAAAATATTGTAGAAAGAGCCAAACAGGTCATCAATAATTGTGTGTGTAGCGGTGGACAGGCAGGCATATTAATTAATATAAATATCTGTTGGGACAGAAAGTGTCAAAGTGATTTGGGAATCATGTATTTAGGAGGTTAAATCTTTTATGGATTTAGGTCTAAAACTTCTGTCAATATTAGCAACAGTCTGGATGACTCCTAATTTTGCCATAGACTGTATCTGTGAGATGCTGAGGGCTGCTTATGGTGACTTTTGTAAGGGCTGTGTATTCTGGGCATGTCCCAGGACCAGACCCACAATAATTTGACTCTAACTGCACAATAGATTCCGTACTCACAGCTGTCTGATCTTTCTAATATGTCCATTCCTTTCTCTGTTCCCAGGGAAAGTCTGCAAGAAAATTAGAGATACAGATAATGGCAAAGCAATTTAAGTGAAAAGAGCAAAAGTGTAAGGACCTTTTCCCCAGACGAACAGGGCTCAAGTTAGACAGCTACTGTCTTTCATTGGTTTGTTTGTACACCCAGCCTTCCCATTCTTTACCTCATTCATGTGAGCATATCTCAAAGCACAGCCAGTATGCCATGGCATTTAAAAAAATAGCCTATTTACCCAAAATGTCAGTGCCTGAATGGAATCCTGTGCCCATCCTTAAAGATCCAGCAGACACAGGGGCACCTGCCAGCATGAGGCAACTTAAAGAACTGGCATTTTAACGTTATGTCTTGCAAGAGTTTGCTAAATGCCATCACTCATTGGAATGAGCTCTCTCACCTGAACAATGAGTTAAGTCTGCACGTCTTTTAAGAAAACCCAACAGCCCTTTACTTTGCATACTCTTTTAATCATGTTTTACTGGGAAAGAGTAAAAACTTTCAGAATAACCAGAAATATCTCTACTCTCTCCCCATTCCCATTTTACCTCATTTTTCTTTATAAAGGCAGAGCGTTTCATTCCCTTGAAATTGTTCTCTTTAGAACTGTAGCACATTTCTTGGGAAATAAAAAAAATAAGGTTAGCTAAAGGAATAGCAATTTGTCTGTGGCGTTTCAGCAAATGTGGCAGTTTTCTCCTGTGCCACTGGTTTATTTCAGTTATGGGAATACAACCAACCAATAAGTTTCTGAAACATGAGTGAAAAAAAGCCCACAGAACAAAATCCATCTGTAAGCACAGAATCAATCAGTGTTGCTGTAGTCAAAAAGAAAGATTTTTTCTCATAGTTAAAAAAAGTGTATCAGATTATTACAGACACAGAAGTAAAGTGTGCTAAAGGCAAAATCCAAGATCAATGGAAGTATTTCTATAGGAATTTAACACATCCTATGAAAAAAGCTTTGAAATAAAAGGATTAACACTAGATGAAACTCAGGTACATACATGATGCTCTCATGTTAATGAATGAGACAGATCCTTTCCTTTTATCTGGAGTTGTGCTGAAGGGTGATGATAGCTGTGTGAGCTACCACCTCTTGTGAATGAGAGCAAATCATGAGGTGATTTCATAGGGTCATGTAAACCCTATCTCCTAGATCCTGTCTCAGAACAGAGACATGCCACCTCATGTGCTTAGTTGGTACAAGGCTGAGGATGGGTAGCCACTAAATGTCTTTGCCATTAACCTAGGAAGTGATTTCGTTGTAAAAAGGTATTTGCCTTACTTAAGGTGTTTTTCTTGAGTCTAAAACACTGAAGGTGTGAGACTCAGGTGCCTAAACACAGGTTTCTTCCACCATGTGAGGCACTCTGCTGTGTGCTCTGTGATCTGTGTGATTGATGTATCTTTCTCCTCCCATTTCATCCTTCTTATGTGCAGTGTCCTCTACAGAAGTGGCCCCAAGCTCTCTTTCAAAAAACACAGTACAAGAGACACTTTAGTGAAATTAATAAATACCGATAAAAAAATTGTTGTAGCCACACTAAACATGGTGTAGCTACTAGCCACACTAAACATGGTGTAGCTACTGGTTTTTTCTTTTGTCCTCTCTTCCATCTCTAAGTTGTCTAATTAACTTGCAATCTGTCACAACTGTAAACATGATTATGATGATAATTACTATCAATGGTGTGCTGGCTCTTTATTGAGACACAATGTCTCAGTAACCTGAATTAGTTGAAAATTCTCAAAAATAAAGGTATTTTGATTGCGTAACTTCAGTAGAGCTATTGACGGTGGAAACAACTTCCCTTGGTTTTCCTGACCTTACTCTAACCTCCTTCTGAGGCCCTTAGGAATAAACAAAAAAGGACAAACTACTGACTTCATTGGGAAATGTCACCATTAACATTGAACTACAATTTTTGTAAGTAAGGACTAGACTTTTCTCAAGTCCTGTGCTGAAATGATGATTTGCAAGACTGAGCATCTGGATTAGTGTGTCAAGAGGATGGAGCCAGGCTGTTATTGGCTGTGCTAAACAATAAGGCAAGCAGCAATGGACAGGAACTGATGCACAGGAAGTTTCATCTGAACATGAGGAAAAAATTCTTTACTATTCAAGTGATTGAGCCGTGGGAGAGATTGCCCAGAGAGGCTGTGAAGTCTCCCTCACTGGAGATATTCAAGAACAGTCTGGATGCAATTCCTGTGCAATGTGGTCTAGGATGTGCTTGAGCAGGGAGGCTGGGCCAGATGACAACTGTGGTCCATGCAGACCTTGTCCATTCTGTTTTCTGTAGCCAAACATTTAGAGTGTGCTGTTGGTGGGCCAGCCTTTGCATCTAGACAATAAAGAACAGAATGCCATGAGCCCTACCTCTATTTCATCACAGGCTCTGAACAGGTCTGGATGTCTCTCTAATCAAGCTGTTAATTATCTCATTGTTCAGGAAACCAGATTTTTCCTCTGAAAGAACTCATCTCACACCATTTAAATAAAATATTTCCAAGTAATACCTTGATGGTATTACTTGGAAATATTTTATTAACCAAAAGGTTAAAAAAAAATGGTGATCCCTAAAAGTGAAGCTACCTATTAATACACCACGATGTAACAGCCAGAGCCATATCCTTGATCAGCTTTCTCACTTGGAAATTGGCATTGTGGTCAAGCTGGGTGCAAATTGCCAAACAGAGTGTTGATGCTTATATTGAGTACAAAGTAACAAAGAATCTAGTCTAGTGTGCTTTAGGTAAATGACACATAATAATAAAACTGAAAATGTATCTCTATGTCTTGAAATCAAACAATTTTTGTTATATAATCAACAGTGCACTGAAGACAGAATTGCAATCAATCTTGGTAGCTGATATTCCTAAAGTTTTGTTCAGATGGATAATTCTCCAACGTTTCTACTCTTCTGTTAAAGCTGATGGGATGGTTTAACTGAGCAAAAGCTGGCAGGAACAGGCCTCTGGTTTTCATTTGGATTTTCTTCTGGGATGAAAATACAAGCAAAAAACAACAACACAACAAAAAAACCTCATTAAAAAAACATGAATTCTTTTCAGTTTACACTTAGTGCTGCTTAAAATGCCTTGCATTGGCTTAGTGAACAGCTTGATGCTTCTGTAACAACTGTATAATAACTTAACAAGTAAGTGCATCTAAAACTGATGCATTACATACATAAAGATGAAATAATTAATAGATGTTAGGTCTTGCTTTTCTTGCTCTTCTTTTCTTCCAAACCTCTTTATCTACTTTCTTTTGAAGCGCATTCAATTACTCCATTGGGCAATAAACACTCGAGAAATATAGTCAAGATGCATTCTGTGTTGAGAAAATTACTTTTGTAAATACAGAACCTAGTAAAGTCTTGCTAAATACAAGATAAAATAATTTTATAACGCTGGATTTTGATCTCTTTAAACAGGTGATTAGAGACTAACACGTTGTACCTTCTGAGAAGTAATACTTGATCTACTGACCAAGTTAATGTTTCGACACACCAAGATCTGTTGCAAAGTGGTTACAGCAGTTGTGCCAACAGCTTCTCTCTGACTCCAAAGTATAAAGATTAATCATAGGAAAACCTCATGGTCATTGCTAATAGCTGACTACTCTTTTCCTTGCAGGGAGGAAAGTTTGGTCAGTGTTGGCAGAACCACACATCTCAGTTTAGAGATGTCTTGATACAGCTGTCTTTTGACAGCTGCCTCCCCTTGGGCTGAGTCACCCAACTCTACACTCTTCTTTTCAGCAAGACCTCCACACATTAGCCACTGCTGACACTAGAGCAGCATGCATGTTGCTTGCCTGGGTACCTTTCAAAATTCCCCATCATCGTCAAGACCCATTTTGGCTGATACTGATAGGAAAAACGTGGAAAAGCCACAGGCTTAAGAGGCCAACTTCCCACATGGACACTTTCCATACTACTGCACTAAATCCCAATTTGCTAAGCTTTTAGTTTCTTAGGTTTTCCATAACTTGTTCACTGCTTTTTTACTTCCTATGGCACTTCCTCCCCACTCCTTCCCCACCCCTCTCATTCCTGGGCACAGACTGGCTTTTGGTTACTTCTCCAGCTAAATTAAATTCTGCGGGATGCAAGTTCCCTGCCTTAGGCCTAGCCCTTTTTCATTGCCATCTTCAAGTTCAATGTTACCTTCAACTCGGAGCAAGCTCTGTCCTTTGGGTACATCTTAAGAGGCACTAAAAATCTAGAGTCAATAACACACATGCACACACACAGGCAGTAGCCTGGAAAAAATAATTTGCTGGTAATGCTGTTTAAAGCCAGACAGTCTTCCCAGGCTTCAGACAGTCTGATGGCTTGTCTGGCTCAAATTATGAAGACTACATCTCTTTCTTGCTGATCACACATCCAGCAGAGGAGTCCAACCCCAGCTGCAGTGACCTTCTCAAAGCAACAACTTCAATGTGTCAGCCAGCATTCAGAAATTGCAGTAGTTGGATTACTGCAATGATCATATTTCATGGAAGATGCATATGGATACCAACCTTCCATGTCATGTCTGCTGCAGCAGATTCTGTGCTCCACCACAGGTCTTGGCCAGAGCACCCTTGTGCAGTACAAAAGGCAGTACAGACACATCCATTAGCTGCAGCAGGCAGGCATTTTCCGCTTTCCTATGTGGTTGCTTATCCTGAAGCAAAATCCTGGCCCTGTCTTTCCTCAGTGGGCTCACTGTGAAAAAGGTTAAGCAGAAGACTGAGATTGTGGAGTTTGAATTTGGCTTTCTGAAATCCTTATGTTAAGTCTTCTTGCACTTCTGGAGGTGCTGACCACCCACGAGATCCAGCCATATTCTTTCCTAGTAGCACAGGGTATTATTGCTTCTTCAGAACTGTGGGCTTGTATAGAGAAGGAGGAAAGTCTCAAGCATAAATTATATTTAAAAATTACAACACATTCAATTATGTTTCTGAGGATTTATCATTGCTTTCTAAATGCTCTTATTATTTGTTATTTCTACGCCTTTTGTTCCTCTGTGGACTTGCGTCTGGCGAAAACAACAACCCTACATATGAATTCTTTGAGTTAAAATATAAACTCACAGTTAAGTGCATAGCAACATGGTGAATTTAAACCAAATCTTTGCAAAAATGCCTAGAGCATGCACAGGCAGTGTTGGGGGAATTAACTGAAAATAAAAGGAGCAAACTGATTCAGCGGTATGTTGCTCCTCTGCTACATTTGTCTCAAGTTCCTAGATGCTCTACTGGTGTAAACTGCACTAATTCAGTTTTTAAAGTTTTTAGCTAAAAAGCTATACAAATATTTTGGCTACAGTGTATGGTCTTTTCATATAAGGAGCAACTTTGCACTATTTTACCTAGGACAGAATAAGAAATAAAAGAGGACTTTCCTACAATGCCCTATTTGTGTAGCTAGGATAATCTCAAGTCTTCTCAGGCTTTCAAGGTTTTCAGACACCAAGTAGAATGCATTTAGATTTGTTCATATTCAGAAATCAAAACCCCCTCAAGTACTAATGGCTTAATTTATATTTCATAGAATAAGAAATGTTAGAGTAGGATTTTCTGAGCTGAGTAAACCTTTATCAGCTGTTCTTATGCTTTTGGCATTCTTTGTTCTCATCTCTCTCCCTCAGGGATACAAGAAAAATAGCTAATGTTCATTTTCTTCCCCAGTTTGCATCCACTGCTTCCGTTCAGCTTTTATGTGACAATCCAGCTTCCATGGTAGCCAGCGTAGGATTTCAATTCCTGCTGCCTCTTTTTCTGGAGGTTGCTGATGATACTTTCTCCCTTGCTGTAGGTGTCATCAGATGGCCTTGTGCCACCAGTGGTTGTGTCCTCACTAACAATACAAGTCTTGGTTCAAAGGCAAAGCCTTCTCTTCCATTAGGGACAACTATTTACCAAGGCATGGCAAGGTGCAACTATCACTCCAGTGGTACTGAGACAGAGCCTGAGTCCCTCAGCCACTCCTCACCTCCTTGTCATATCCCCCCTCCAGGCTCCTTGCAGTGTGCCAGGGGGCAGAGGCAGTGCAGCTAAGCAGTTATGGCCCAGAAAAGTCTTTTATGCCTCAGGAGGAAGTGAGGAGTCATGGAAAATTAGCAGACAGCAGCCTGGACTTATGTCCTGCAAGAAAGTTAGCGTGGGATGTCAGATTAATAATAGGAAATTTATTTGTACTTTCCCTAAAAAGAATAGATGTTTTTTGATGTGATCCTGATCTTGTCTGTGTTGTCTCATGTTTTCAACCATCATTTTCTCAGCTGGATGCACATCCTTCTGTGTGTGGGAGCATCACTGTGTTTCTGGGCACAGGGACAAATCCAGGCAACGTCAGGGCAGGGCTCCTCTTCCTCCATGCTCTACTTTCTGCCCAAAGGTGGGATCTGGACAGAAGCTGCAGCATGCCTCAAGGGGGTGATGCCTCTGCCTCCAAACACAACCACTGCATGAACACACTGCATGAACACACACATGCTCTGCTCTCCTAGGTTTAACCACCTCCACCTGGATAGTATGGTGAGCAATGCTCTGTGCATAACCCAGGTTTTTGTGTTGTTTTCATGTCAGTTTAGGCTCAGAACGAAGTGAGGACTTCTGTCCATTTTCCCTTTCCATGTTATCTTTTCCCCTTCTTCATGCTGTTAACCCCACTGTCTTTGAAAAGACCTGGGTTAATCAGTAGCCCTTCACATTAAAGGGTCAACAGTGAAATCCTGTTTTTCCTTTCTCTAGGAAAAAGAGAAAAACAACTAGAAGGTTGTTGATTTTTTCTTTTCTCTCTGATAATCTAAAGGAATAGCCCTGGTCTGTTTCAAATCTGGTTTCTTGTAGAGGTGCTTAATTTTCTGGTGGTGCAGTACATTGTTCCTTGTTGATTAAACCTGCATAGCACAATGTTTAATGTAAAACCAGTCTTAAAGGAATCTGTGACTGCAGAGAGTTGCAATGCAGCACAGTAGCTCAGAGGTATGCTCCTGTATGATTTTGTGATAAGCTGTGCTCCCTATTGCTGAAAAGGAAGTGTGATAACCTCTGCTCCTCCCTTACCTGGTCCTGGGCTGTCGCTCTGTTTTTCTTGGAGTAAACTCATTCTAATCACTACCACAGAGATCCATCACCGGCTTTTATATGCTGGGTGAATTTTCTGCCTTTTAAATGTGTTGAACTTCTTGTTGTGCACTCAGATGAGAGACAGCTCTGGCTCAAAATATGACACAAAAATCACAGCTGGGTTGAGGAGAGGAGCTGGGAGGGGATAACAAGACTCTCCCTTTTGACAGAGGCAAGCTGATAATTAATCTTCTATTGTATCATGAAACCATGCACAATTAGGCACATCCCAGACACTTTAGTGATTGCCCCACAGTTATGGCACTCAGGTCTGGAAGACATCAACACAATGACTCATTTCAGCTCTTTCAAAGCAAATGGTACAATCCCTGTTTGCAGGTTTCTTTTCCTGTCACGCTTATGTGATTCTTCCTCATCAAGCACAGCAGCACACACACACACATGCTTGTTAGCCTCCACCACAGCCATCCAGAGCCAGGAGAAGGAAACAAGCTCCTTTAGATCACTCAGGGGTTACTGGAAGAGCACCTTTATGGTGATGGAGAGGCAGCCTAAACAGACCTGCAGCCAGATCAGTTAACTTGAGTGCTGGTACAAATGCTCTAATGGCCGGGACTGAAATTTTCTGACACGTTCAAAATGCAGAGAGTGATAAAGAAAGCCATGCTCCGTGATGACTTCCTGCTAGATCAAAACATGGGGAATTAAAAATTTGCTGGAAAAACACTGGACTCAGCAGCAACCACTTTTACACCCACCTCACCTGTTTGTGCTGCTGTTTCTCCATGTTTCATAGAGATGTTCTGCTAGCTGTCACCTTCCCAGGGCAAGTCTGCCCCTGGTATTAGTTTCCTAAAGTCCTTCTTTTCTACTTCTCAGGTCTTTCAATATGCCACACAATGGCAATTACTATGCAAACTGCTTTTTTGTTTCCTCAGATTCAATAGGTGGTGATGGTCATCAAAACTCCTCAAATGTAAATAAAAGCACAAAAATGCTGTTTAAAGTTACTTTAAGTTACTGGTGAGCTTTCAGTTGGGTTGCCCTAACTCAGCTTTGTGGCTTTGTAGCAGACACCAGCAGTTTTACATATGCTGAGGGCTTAACCAGTGTTGATATTTCATCTCTTTCAATCAGCAAGGGTAGAAAATGTAGGGATAGAAGCCCTCCACTACAGGATAGTGAGTGAGACTGAGCTTCTGCATGGATCTGCCTAGAACCTTCCTTACTATGAACACTCCATAAAGCCCTCAATAGAACATAACTTCAACTCAACATCTCAGGTTCTATAGAAGTAAATAAAAATTAATTTATTTGTTTTATTTTAAAAAGAGAAAAAACAGTCACAAAAGTTTTATAAACAGTTTTCTCCCCAGCTCATCCTGGATTACAAAACATTATGTAATCCTAATTAGTTAATAAACATTACTGTGAATTACCTTTCTCTTCAGCTGACACAAGCAATGCGTTATTGCTGATACACAATTCCAAAGAATTGTCACTCACTATCAACTACTTCTATTTAAGGAGAAACAGCCTCCTCAGAATAATGAATTCAAAATTTCAGTGGCTTAGAAACCCTGAGGGTTTTACAGCTTGACCTTGAGGTTTGGGTTCTGTAATGAAATTGCAGAAGTTCCTGCTGATTCTATGTAACTTTATAAAAGACACACATCAATATTCACAGGTGCTAAATCTCTATGTCAGAGAGAATCTCTATCTCAGATAGAATTTGCAGGCTTTTAACATGCTATAGTAGATTTAACAACACTACCTTGATTAATATTGTGTTGCAGATCACAGTTAGTATTGATGCAAAACATTGGAATTAGGTTTACCTGGATGTAAATGAGAACAGAATATAGGCTTTATCACAGAAATTTCACTCCTCCCATTCATGAATTTTCCATGAATCAAGGAATTGATTCTTTTAATCAATAGGGCGAAATCTTGCACCTGTGATATTAAGATGTACATGCTTAATTCTGGCAATCTAGCACACATAAAAATCACTGTCTGAAAGGCTGTGTCTGTATCTTTGCCCTGTAAAATGATTAGAATTTTGTGAGGGAGGAATGAAAGGGGATAGTTATGTCTTCAGAAATCAGTTTTATCTCAGCTAGTGTGGTGTCACTCATGAGGCAGAAGCTGCATGCATGCATGATTTATGTGCTTCCATATATCAGATCATCCAGATTTCTTTTCATTGTAAAACTGATATTGATTCTCCTGTATTAGTAGTACTGACACTGGGATAATTCTGACATCATTATAAAGTATGCACTAATACCTCCTTCCTTAGTGAAACCATTCTGCTCAATAAATCATGGAAAGGGTAAGAAGAAGAAGAGACAAAGAAAAAAATGTTATTAGAACTTGCTGGAATCACTCAGTGCCCAGTCCAAACTGACTGACAAAGTCTATTCTTTTCAGACAGTAAGCAGGATACCAGTGTGTAAAACTTGTAGTTGATACTGATGGAGAGCAGAATCCATGCAAGAAATAAAACAAACCCAGGTATCACCCTCATTCTCCAGTATATTAAATGCATATTTTAGTCCAGAGGTGTATTTCAAGCAAAATGTTGCACATCTCGGAGAAAATGAGAGATATTTCTTTAAGAACCTGCTTCTACTGGAGGTCAATGACTTTAGTATTACTCATTAAAAATTAAGGATATTTATTGACAAGCAAACCACAGAAATTGGTTTATGTCAAAGAAGAATGGCAAATAGATACATGTATCAGGGAAAGAGCCCTGAAGGAAACACTCTTTGCACAATACAATTAGATTCACAGGTCACAGAAGATTTGTTAGTTCTTTCCAAGTTGTAGAACTGTAATTTGTGGAAGAGTTCTCCCAGATTCTTGCACTGCAAAAAATAATCTTTTTTCATTAAAGTGTAAGTTGCATGCACTCACTAGTGATAACCCACAGATCTGATTAAATTAATCTAATCCCCTAAGAGCAGAACCCTCCTGTCATGATGGTAAGAGGTGTTTTTTGAACTCTGTTTCCATTCTTCTGTGAACCTTCTCATTAGCAAGCCCGGATGGAAGAATAGCTAAAGGGCTGGACAGTTTGTTTTTAATGCAGAAAGATCTCACATGTCAGCTATTGGGGTTGCCCTCCTAAAGTACGTTGCCACTGCCTGCTTGTAGTTTCTAGAAACAATCTTTTCAAAACCTGCACCTGCAGCTAGCGCAGCTCACAAGGCGGGGAGGCTCTGCCTACAGCAGATACCTGCAGCTCTTGCCCAAGCCACGCTCCATCCTGCTGCTGGAGCACGGACATGCCAGCTGTGGGAGTGCAGTGAGGGTGCCTCAGGCCCCCCAGGTCCTGCAGTAAGGGTGCTTGTGATGGGAGAGAGGATGCTGACAGGGATCAGGGATCCCCAACGGTACTGGGGCAAAACTGCTCTCACCTTGGCAGAAGTCCTCTGACATTTCAAACATGGTAGCTTGCCAATCTCCTGACTAACCTCTCCAGAGGATGAATAGACAGATGAAGAATGTGTTTTGTGAGGCTTTTTTGTGAACTTCCACAGCGAATGAACAACCAGTAGGATGTTGCAATGTATGGTCTATAGGTCACCAATAGTCCCTCCTTTTTATACCAAGAAAAACCAAGTCTTGAAAGTCATGGCTGCCTCTGTCTATGCCACTGATGATCCCACATGCCTTTGTGGCCATCTGCACTGGGGCTCCTTTAGGACCAAGAGGTGGCAGACAGTGTTAGTCTGCAGCTTAAACACAAGGTTGTATTTACCACCTGCTGCCTAATCCACTCTGAGCATCAGGGAGGCAGGAGCAACAAAGAACAGAAATTTCCATCTTTTCATCTTCTTCTACTGAGACAAGTCAAAGCCTTGGAAGAAGCTTCTCTCTGTACACTTCATGTTTTATGATTTCCTAATAAACTTACCAGGCCCGAAAATTATTTGTCTTTGATTAAAAGTAAATATTAAGTACATGTTTTGGAGATTAATAATGAGGCAGCTGTGTTTGAAAACATCCCCTGAAAAATGTTAGCAGGCTGAACAAGGCTTTCATGGAATGTTGCAGAGCACTAACATATTTTGGATAGAACTATCAATAAGGCAAATGTCAGTTGTGACTGATTTTTTTTAAATAGGTTTCTGTCAATTATTTTCTCTTCTTTTCTTCCCATTTCCATCCTTGTTTCAAGGTGCATCTGAATGGTGATACCAACTAATAGTCCTTAAAGTCATTGTCACACGGGGGCTCTGCCAAGCTGGCTCACTGGTGCTCCCTGTGTTGCTCATGGGGACAAAGTCAGATTCATACATCCTACTTATATTTTTTCACCCTTTTCTTCAACTGCTTTACAGATGACTCTGTAGTCATTTGAAATGTACCAAGACCTGGACAAAGCCACTGCTTTCTGGGGAATCAGGCTGCTGGTAGATTGAAGGAAGTGTAGGATTTCAGCTCCCCAGTTGTTACATTTGCTATTGTGTTGTGCATGTGTGTAGGTGAGTGTATGGGTGATCATGTGGGAGAAAGAGAGATGGATTGATGGTGGGAAATATTGAAGAACACTTCTCTCTTTTACTTAGGAAGAGGATATTTTTTATCTCATTTTATCAAAGGTGACATCAGGAGTAATGACAAGATAAATAATTTTAAGGCTTCAAAGAACAAGGATTCTAAAGAATAGGATTCTGAAGAACTTTAAAGAAAGAATCTGTCTTGGAGATTAAGCTTTTTTAAATCTTTCAGATCCCTTTGCCAAATGCAATAATATTCCATTGTAAATCCTTCCATGAATTTACATGTAGCATTGCATTTTTCCTTTAATGGTGTATGCAGGTACAAAAAGGCAAAGATGTGTATTTACTAAACTGTTACCTTTTCAGTTAGTGAATTGCTTAGCCTGGATGCTTTCTTTCATAAATACAGTCATTAAATTCATGAAATTATTGATCTAAACTGCTTTCCTGGGAGATTGTTCCTTATAAAGAGCAAAGTCAGGTCTCTTTTTGACTGCAAGCTAGGCTAGATTTTATAATAAAACTTTCATCATAAAAAAAATAAAAAAATAAAGCTCTGATCAACAATAACCTCTCTATGATACATCAATGACTAAATCTCTGTGAGAGCTGGCTTTAATTTTTCTTACAGTGAAAGAGAGTAGGAAGGATGCAATTTTTTGCAAGGGACTCCTTTTTAAAGAGATCATGCTGAAAAGGCTGCTGAAGGGATCTCTTGCTGCTACAATTTGTAGAAAGGAGCTCTCATCATTATAGTCAGAGTTTATTGTGCCTCTCCCTGTCTCCCCCCCTTCCCACTCCCTCCCCTCCCTACCCCCCCGCCCCGTGTGTGTATGCAGAGAGCTGGAGAAAGCTGGCAGCACTACCTGAATAGCTGCTGAAAGAGTGAGACTTCTCAGCTCCTGCTTCATTACTGGGTAGCAGCTATTCCAGTGTGTGTGAGCTCCAAACTGCTTCCTCCCAGCGGAAAGCCCTTGGTAAGTCCCCTCAGCCGACAGAGCTGCGGATTAACTCAGCAAAAGGCAGGATGGGGGGGGTGGCAGGGAGCTCTGGGGATACTCAGAACCCATGTGCAGCTTAAGATCCATTAGATTTCAAGGATTTTGTGTAATAAATGTGTAAAATCTTCTGTGGATTGCTGGGATGTGAAGGCAATCATGAGGAATGTTTTGCGTGCTCAAAAGCAATGCTAAGTGCATTCAGGAATGCCTGAAAGAGAGCAGAATTTTTCTACATAAGATAAGATTAGTAAATGCTTCTCAGAACTGCCAGAAAAGTGGTTGTGTGTTGCTTTGTTTTGTTTACCCCTACCATCTTTCTCTTGTTGTCCTTTCCCCCATCTCGTCTTTTTGATTGTGTTGAATGTGTTAATAGGCTCAGAAAGAAGAAACTGTATCTTCTTGCAGAGTGATGACATTTGAAATGTAGAACTTTTATCAGAAGAGGGATGAGAGCTGAAGCTAAAGAGGAGATAACGTGTGCTTTTTACTTGCATTTATATTCTTGTGCATGTTTCTGGTGTTGATTGTACAGACTTGCTATGCTCACAAAAAGTTCAAAAAGCTGGGAGATGCACATTTGCTGCTCAAGATGCTGATGTTTGCACTTGCATCACATGTTTTATTAGTAATCCACATGAAAAGTAGCACTCTTCAGGTAGGTCCTTTCAGTAGCAAAAAGCATTCCCCGACACTCTTCTTCTTTGCCTTGATCCTATGAGTCAAGCTCATTGAACTCCACAGAAAATTATAGAGGCCACTGGAGAGGTCAGGTCACAACTCTCCTTGCCCCAGCTGAGCAGTGGCATTTGAAACAAGAGACTGAAATAATGCTGTTATTTGAGAATCCCAGTACCTTGGACCTGGCTGTGTGTTGATTTGAAAAGTAGGAATGAGTTAAGCAGGGACAGGCTGAGGTTTTTGTCAGGCAGCACAGAGCATTAACAGAATGACTGCCTCTGAACTGAACCTCAGCTACTCAGTCCCCTGATGGATAAATCCAATCTACAAGAGATGACAGCCTGACTAGCTGGGCATGAGGCCACTGGCTCATTTGTTACTGTCTGTCCAGTCCACACCTCTGTTGGCTACAGCTGTCTGTCGGATCACACACAGGTGACACAGCTGTACTTGTAACTATGGGGGTAACCTGCTCCTTGTATTTAGAAAACATTTACCCATGATGTGAAACTGCCACTCAGTGTCCCTAGACATTATTTCCTTTGCTACTGAGCAAACATGATAGCTCAAAGGATTAGATTTCAGGTCTGCAGTGATGTCTTTCCAGTCTGTATGAGTAAATTTACATCTTTTCTATAGGTCAAAAGAGTGATACTGACAGATTTTCCCTTTCCAAAAGATTTCAATGTTTATTAAGGGACAACTTTCAAGCAAATATTAAAACTGAGATTAGCCAAGCACAGAATAGATGTTGCTTCCTGAAACTCAGTCATTTTATGTTATGGTGAAGGGGAATCATGGAAAGGGATGCGAAGGACTAGGGGATTGATAAGTGAGTTGATGTAACAAGTAGCAGTGGAAATTGCAAGTAGGAGAATGTCTCATGTTCCAGGTTGTCAGAGTCAACATTAGTTCATCAATAAATTAAAATGTTGTCAAAATTGCATAATCACCTGGGCTGCTTAGTACATTAAGTATGATACTGGAGTTCAATATTGAGAATAATAATTTCCAGGGGGAAGAAAGTGATAAGTGAAGAAGATGTTTGGGGTCTGGCTGTTGTTGGGGTTCTTTTGTGTTTTCATCCATTAACTACATAAATCTCTGCTGGAATACTCTTGAGTACAACTGAGTGTTCTCTTTTCTAAGTTTATTTTGCTTTCAACATCTGCTTGGATGTATGAAGGAGAAGAAACAGCTCAATTAGAAGAATTCCAGTCTGAAGAAGAGCAGGAACAGGTAGCTCTCCAGCTCAATGCCACATCCTTGTGTCAAATTCAGCCTTGATCACACTCATTTTAGTAAGTGAACTGTGCTGTCTGTTTGCTATCAGCATGGCAGGATGTTCTAAAAAACATCTTAATATCAGATCAGGATGGTGGAGAAATACTGGGGACATTTCACCAGGGACCAGATGCCATGACCTTTCTGCCTATTGGAAGTTTGCTCCGTGAGGGTGATGCAACTCAGCACAAGAAAAAAAATGAGGAAAGCATCTTTTCTGATAGGCAAAATCTGTGTTTATCATGGGCAGTGTATGCTCTGCAGACCCTCACTCATGTCACAAGAAATCTGCCTACCCCCTTCTCACAGAAATGTGGGAAGGCAGGAACTATTTGTGTCTTGCTGTAGAAGGGATGACCTGTCTCACAGACAAGGCCACCCTCCTTGTGGCTGTGTGCCCACACATCCATACAGGAGCAGATCCCTGGTCAGGGGTGGGCAGGAGGCCTTGCCTGTGCTCGGGCTGATCTGACTGTCACCCTGCAGCCATCATGTGTCACCTGGCAGAGCCTTACTCCATCCTCCCTAGCAGCCCTAGGGGAGTTGTTCCTGGAGGATCACCAGGAATGGTCTTAAGATCTTGCTGATAAAAAGATCTTCAGACCCTGACAGTATGAGCCAGGGAGATCTAAATGTGCCTTCAAGACAACCTGGGTTTTCATCAGAAATTCTCTCTGTTGCTTCTCTGAGTGAAAATGAGCTCTTCTCCCTGCCCCCCATCACAAAGATTACAATTCATGAAGCAGAAAATGCCAGACACTCAAGCACTGGCAGAGTTCTTTTAAATTATATTTCTGGTTTATCATCCTTTTATATGTCAAAGTTTTATATTTCCCCTATCTATTTTTATATATAGCAAAACTTATCAATCCAGGCATTTCAATATCCATCACTAAAGCATAAAGATCTATATATCATTGTCAACTGAACAAACAGGGATTTTCAAAGAGTATTCCCTGTGCCAGCTGTGACTTTTGTTTGCATTACTTGACTACAATTCTGTTTATAAGAATTGCAAAACCAAACCAAGGAAGCAGAGACTGGTGTCTCTGCTTTTAAGTTTATTACCCTAAAAGCCCTCACTGCTGTACTTAGACATCTTCCATCTTTCCCCTTTCCCTGGGAAATCTCCATGGCTCTGATTTAGACCAATGCTCTTTGAAACAAATATCACATCTCCACTCGTTGCACACATTTATGTCTATCAGGCTACATGGAAATATGAAATATTAAGTACAGCCAGATTATTTAGCATGTGTAAAAGCCTAGTGCAATCTTCTGATCATAACTATTCATTTTTTTGTAACTCCTTGCACTTTGGCAGGGTGAAAAGGAGAGAAAACTATTCAAAAGTTCTGTCACTGCCTTTTAGTTTCTGGGCCCAGAGAAACAACTCAAAATCCAAACAACTGTTATTTTCTTTTACTGCAGGGCAGTGGGAAGGGTGAAAGGACCTTGAAAAGCCATAATCTTGCAGTTATGAGGGGAATTATGTGTGGCCTTCTAGTGATTAGAATGAATCACAAATTGTTTTTGTCATTGCTAGGAAAAGACTGGAAGTGACATTTAGTAGTATATGAATTCCCCAGTAATTGGTACCCTGTAATATAAATTAGATTAGAGGCAGTTTACCAAGTCCCAGTACAGCAAGTTTTCCTTTCACTATTTTCTCAAAGGAAGATAATCTATAATGTATATTTTAGAAGATGACTGCAGCAAAGGAAAGCTACCATCCTAAAGGAAAAAAAAATTATTTGAATAGGACTTTGCAGTCAAAATTCCTTGCTAATTTAAAGAAGAAAAAATTCCTTGCTGGTCTATATCCAGAAATAATACTGAGATTGAGTGTTTCCTTTACTGCATTTCTGTGTTAACTCTGCTAAATATTTATAGAAATGAAGAAGAGCAGAACAGATAACTAGGTAATAGCAGGCATAATCACATCCCATTCCTTTAAACCTGGATCTGAGTTCTTTGACTTGCAATTGGTGTTTTTTACATGGAGAATCTGTGGCAGGATACGTTCCTAGCACTATAACAGATGCTATTAAAGCAGCTTCTTTTCATTATGAAAACAAAGCTGAAGCACTGTAACATATGTTGTGTTGATTCATGTCTCAGAAAACATAATTCCATGGAGATATATTTTATAAATGCAATAAGAAAGCAGCTGACTTCTTGAAAAAATGCATTCGACTGCAGCATTAGCCACTTGCATTTTGTACTTGACAAGTAGTCAAATGCAATGTGTTTTAATACATTGCCACAACACCTAGGAATTTCCATTCACATGCAACACTGTTCCTTTCTCTTCATGAACGTCTTAAACAATGCTACTGGAAAATGGGAAACATTGGGAAACAATTCCTTTTTTGGGACTCTGACCCTCATGTTCACTGGCTAGTGTTCAGACCTCCAGATTGGATGTCTCCTCATCTGCAAAAAAGAGAAAATATTTCTTCCTCTCCTTCTACCTATGCACCCTTTATCTGTCTTCTGTGCTTATGCAGCATACTGGGGAGAGAGGCTGTGCTTTATATGCACAATACCTACACAGGCAGCACCTACACAGGTCCTGCCTGCTGCCTTTAGGTGCTCCTTTGGAAGAATTCTCCCCACATACCACCAGCTGATATTCTTAGCATCAGCCTCAGACAGCTGGATGGTGCCAGTGGTACTGGGGAACATTTCCCTCAGAGTACAGGGCACAGAAGCACCTGCAGACTCCAGACACTTTCCAGGACTGGTGCAGCAGTCTCAGAAAACTTCTGTTCCCCCATCTACAGCTGATCCTCTCAATAAATACTATAATGTCTTCATCCAAGTGTTTGAAGAAAAGACTCAGCATATCATTTCTGGAATCGGTGTCTGGGAATGTATGTGGCAATTATATCAAGAATACTGAGAAATACCAATTTCTTTGACAGTTCTATCAGCTGCCCACAACTGACTGCAGTAAGTGTTTGGTTCTGACAGCTGACTCGATAAGGTGGATCTGTGATGAGCTGACAAGTGCCCTAACAAAGCATATTCTTGAAGAATTCTCTTTCTGTCCAGAAACCCACTCACATCTCTGACAGCTGGCACCTTCAGTGTAGAACAATCAAAACACCACTCCACAATCCTGCTGTGTTTGTGTCCCAAACAAAAGTTGATGCATTTGGCTGTAACAGGCTGTGTGAAACAGGAGCAGATTTTGGTGTACTGCATGCTCTTATCTTCTTATTTAGTATATTTATATTAAAATATATTTCAACAAAATTTAAAGGGTGTACTCTGCCCCCTTTAAAGAGCCAGAAACCATCTCTCAGCTGAAGTAAAAACGGTCAGTGAACTGATCTGTGATTAATTCCATCCACCCCAGAGGCATTAAACCTGGTTGTCGGGGCAGCACAGAGTAAACAAGCGCTGTTTCAGGGGACAGGGAACCTGTACAGAACAGCTGCTCTACATCCTTTCTTCTCTTGTTCTCTACTGGGAGCACAATGAGGGGACAATACAAGTTAAAATAGTCACAACACAGGACAGGGAGAAGAGTAAAAATATTAGTGTGAAAAAACAACACAGAAACTTTACTGGAAATCTTTTTTTATGCTGAGAAAGACAGAATAAAACTGACCACCTCTATAGCTCAACTAAAAGCCTAGTTTATGATGACGGTCCTAAAAAGAAAACTCAGATAGTGTGATGCAAAAGGTCTCCTTCAGTTAGTTCTAACAGAATTATATTTCTAACAGAATTGTTGTAAAATGCCTCAAGATAAATCCAGATCCCTCCATCTCATAACTCTTGTTGTCTTTTAGATGCATCCAATCAGAGGTCAATAAGGTGACTCAAGCCAAGGCTCAGCACAGAACATAACTCCCAAGAGGTTTTTTCCAAGCTGCTGTCTTCTTGCTAGAGATCAAAACAGCTCCCCAGAGCTTACTATCAGAGCAAGCACCCAGATTCTGGCATGTTACAAAGCACTCACGTCTTTTCCCTACATGCAGGAAATCTGGCAGTCCCATTTGCTGAAATTGCTGCTTCAGTCCTCTTTTGGGGGCACGTCTGGTGTCAGGTTGCTTCCTGTTGCAGGGTCCAAGTGTCCCTGTTGAGTGCTTCTAAGATCAGATCCCAGGAGGCATCAGCTCTTACCTCCAAGGTTATCCACAAAGCCACTGGTGAGTCTCCAGGGAAATAATTATAACCTGTCATTCTCCTTTCCCTATGCTTTGAGACAGCAAATTTCCTTTTCTCTTTAGTGTCACAGCATAGTTGACCACTTTCACAGCATTATACAAAGTCATTTGATGGTGAAAATGCTTGACAACAGAAGAGAGCTTATTTATTGATTAAACTCCCCACAGATGTTACCTGATGTTGCTGAAGCTTATAGGATCAGTATTTTTCTGCTAGCATATTGAAGAACATAACTTTAGAAATTATAAGTAGATGCAATGTTAGATTTAAAAATGACAATTTTATTTCTTTATGAGAATGGTGTGCAAAGCAGGCAAACATTTGTTCTGCTATGCTCATTGAGAAGTACCACTAAAATATGCTTTCCAAGGCACTATAGATGCAATGCAGATACAATGCACTGCTTTACTTTCACTAAAGATCCCCTTTGAATTTCCTGAGCATATTTTTCTAGCTCAATATCTCTCAATATCAATATAGACAAGATCCATTAGCCAGATGTGTTTGAGGAAAAAATTAAGGACCATCATATTTCCAGATAATGTATCTTAAAAGCTGATCTCATAATGCAAAGGTCAGATGAAACCAAAATACTGTTTACAGCAGTGCTCTTTCTTTTCAGCTCTGAAGTTATTAAAGGCATTTAGACTGAATTAATTAAAAAAAAAAAAAAGGAAACTGTTCTTGACTAGCTTAAGGAATACCATGTGGCATGTAATTTGGATTGCTGAGTGATTTAGACAAGTAAGCTGCATTACTCATCCATCTCATTTAAGATATGTCGATTTTGTAATCTTCCATCTGGATTTTCAGACAAACTTTGAGTTGCTTCTTGGTGGTTTGAAGAGGGCTGGAGAAGATGGCTCATCTTAGAATGAACAAAGAAGGGTGAAAGCTGTCCAACTGGAAAAAGAGCATATGACAGAAAGCAAAGCTGGTTACAGCAGTACATTTTCAACGTATTTTGAATATATTTTCAAATTATTTTCAGTGACAGAATGACTCTTTAGCTTTGTTTTCCACAGCAAACAATCCCTCTGTATTTAGTACAGACCCATTTAGAATCAGAGTGGTACATTGGTATCCAGCACTCACAAGCTTTGTCTACTCCTGCTGTTCTAGCTACAGCATCATCGTATCAACACATCTGAGGTCATGGACAAGATCCATTAGCAAGTATATCCAAGCCTTCTATTCTTGGGGTGGGGGAAAGGAGGGAAGAGGGAAAGTGTTTTTAAGGGAATTTAAGAGGAAAAACAATACTACCTTTAACCCATCATCCTGCAATGCCAGCACCATTCACTTAAATATGGAATGCAGATAATACAGATGCCCTGTTACTTGCAGAACAAATGGTATTAGTAGTTCAAATTCCTGTGTTTCCACTCATTAACGAGTGCATGGAGGCTGTTTCCAGGCACTCACTATCCATTACATGATGGAGGCCAATCTGTGTAACCAACTAACCAACAAGAAAACATTAGATATGCCTATCTCAGTAGAGGTGAGAAAAAACCTCCTATGGTAAGGCTGCAGATAACAAGGTTTGAACAATGAAATGAAATGAGGGACTGAAAAAAAACAACCCAAGCCCAAATCCCAAACCCAAACAAAATTAAAGAACTCTAATGTTCTTCAAAAAGATATTTACAAACTCAAGGAGCAAATACATCTAAGGCATTTGAGCCATGTTTGTGTGAAATTTATTAGAGGGAAAGGACCAAAATCTAATTTGTTAATTTTGGTTTTGGAAATCAGCTGCAAGAAATCCTTAGCCAAAACAATCTCTGGAAATAGATGCTCCACAGAGATAAAGAGAAGTGCCACAAACACCATTTCTCTCCCCCTGCCTCCTGAAAGAACAGTAAAATAGGAGTGGCAGCTTCTTGAAGCTCATTTTTTTCCCCGTGACAAATATTTCTAGCATCAGAAGCTCAGAAAGGTTCATTGAAGCATCCTGATAGACCTCATGGGAAGGCTAGGAATTCCTGCTACTTCAAGATGGAACTTGGTGTGGGATAATCTAGACAGATTATCATGAAGGGTGCTCAGAAGTAGGTCATTAAAGGCTCCATGGTAGGTACAGTTCCATAAAGCTCCACAATTGCTTTATAATTCAAAGGATCAAGGGACAGGCTTGAGCATTAAAACTAAATAAAAATAATGAGGTTCTTTTTGTTCTAATTGCTTGTTTGGCAGACTGGTTCACAGTGAGGTGAGATGAGCTTTGTTTAGTTGAACCACCAGCCTAATGTCTTGCTAAATCCTGGGTACTGTTTTAAATGTATCAGGCACCTGGAGGCTGCTGAAGCCAGAGAATCTGTGAAGGCTGGGTGTGTGGGACAGCACACCCAAACCAAGAGCCAGGGGCAGTGCCTCACTGAGAGCCCAGTGACTTCACAGGGGAACAGGACTGGCCCAGACAACAAGGATGCTGACACGTGCTGCTTTGGGCCAGAACACCTTGGTTCTGTGTCCCAGTGAGACACTTATCTGAGCCACAGGAAAGCTGAAGGCAGGTCCCACTCATATTCAGACTCCCTTTTGCAGCAGCAGAACCTGGGAGTTCCATGGAGCCAAGAGCAGCCTGTAGTGCAAAGCAAGAGGCAACAGTTCTGTGTCTCCCACCTTCCCCAGTGGGGCTTGGCAGTGTGGGTGAAACAAGGCACTGCTTTCCACAGGCTGGGATTTGCATTAAGCATAAGGTGAGAGCTGTGGGATCAGCTTATGTGGCAGACATGCCTCCAGAGACACAGAAACCATGTTTGATACCAGTGAGAGAACCAGACCTGCTGAAACACACAGAAGTTTGCAGGGGGGGTGGTGTGAAATTAAGATGATGGAGGTGATTTTCTTTGCCATCCCTGCCCTGAGCCATCAGACTGCAATAGATGCAGTGCTTTGGGCCAGGCAGCTAAGGGTAACTCTGAACTAAAGGAAATAGAATTTTTGTAGAAAGCATGAAAACTGTATACATGAAAAGGTGATATGGTGAAGTTAGCACTACTGTTGTTTGACAAAGAAAGAGCTGCCAAGAAGAAAGCATTTTTCTTTGGTGTCTCTGGTGGCATTTTGGTTTGCAGTGCCTAGAGTCCAGACAGCAGCAAGGCAGGGCCAGAAGCAAGAAGAGGGACTTTACTCACAGCACAGATTCTCAAGTCAAGTGGTTCAGAAATTGGTGGCCCAGTACAGGCAATAAACAGCAACATATCAGAATAAATTCAAAGCTCTTATTTCACAGATCCAGAAAAAACAAACAAACAAACAGCAACAAAAAAGGAGTTACCAGTGTGAACACAGGGTAATTTGTGTTTGACTTGGCTCCAAATTCATGCTGTGAGATTCTTAACCTGACAGCATCAGCTGTGATTTTTTATTGAGAACAGTTATAAAAGTGAAGATCTGTCAATTAACAGGAACATGATTGTTGACTGTGTTGCATTGTTCAGACATCGTAGAAAATTATGTACACATCATGTGAAAAAATTATACTGCTAGTGACAAGAGGGCACTCAGAAGATGTCACCATTAAAGTTGCTTCCATGAAATTTTCCGTTTTGGGGCTGATGTTTTCATTCCTAGGAAAGTACAAGCTTTGAATAATCACAGAAGAAGGAGATGCAGAAAGCAGAAGTGTGACGGAGCTCCATGCATAAGAATTTAGACAACATTTAACTTTCACTTTAATTTATTGCAGTTGCCTCGTGTTTTTGTAGAGTACGCCCCCCCTTTTATATAGGATGTAATCTGTTTGAAAACAGTGAGTTGCATGATGCCTTGCATATTTACAGGAGTAAGACTATTTTAACATGTTTAGATAGGATAGTTTGACTAGCATTCAATTTTTGGAGCAAAACCTTGCAGGCAAGGTTTTTAAAAACAGGAATCCAAACATAGGCATCTGAGACATATCTATATGGGTCTATATAAGTAAAAGTACTAAACTCTAAATATGGATTTCTAGGTTTAGCAATAAGGTGCAATACTGAGTTGCTGAAAGCAACATAGCTGCAATAGGAGGGTATGTTCACCTCGATGGAGACTTTCTGAACAGCACCATGCTGCTTCCAGAATCCACACTAGCCTGGATAACCTCACAAAACCCTGTGTTATGCCACACAAATGCATCCAAAAAGAACTCTGCTAGAAAATGTGACATCCAAGTTAGCAGATCATGTTTGGTTTTACCATTTTTGTTTCAGGACAGACACATTTCTTATTATCCTGAATTTGGCTGGGACAGTTTCTTTAATCTGTAGTAGCTGGTACTACTGTGCTGTGTTTTGGATTCAGTATGAGGATAGTGCTGATAACACACAGGTGCTCTGACAGTTGTAAAGTAGTGCTTATCCTTAGTCAAGGATTTTTCAGCATCTCATGCTCTGTCAATGAGGAGCTGCACAAAAAGCCAGGAGAGAGGATAGTTTGTCCTGCTGACCCAAACTGGCCAAAGGAGTATTTCACATCATAGAGCATCATGTCCAGCACCTAAAATGGAGGAATTACCCAGTAGGAGCCACCTCTGCTCAGGGATGGGATGGGTATTAGTCAGTGGAAGGTGAGCAATGGTATTGTGCATTGCTTTTGTCTCTTGTGTCCTGTTATTCTTTCTCCCTCTCCTTATTATTATAATTATTAATATTATTAACATATTTATAATTATAATTATGTTTCAATTATTAAGTTATTTTTATCTCATCCCATGAGGTTTACCTTTCTATTCCAGTTCTTCTCCCCCTGGGGGCAGGGAGGAGGCTGTGTCAGAGGCAGTAATGTGGTGCTTTGCTGCTGGCTGGGATTAAACCACAGCACTTATCGTCACTACAGTGGAAATTTAGGACACACAAATGTTTTGTTCTTCAAGGCTTGGCTCATAAGACTACTTTTTGACAAGCTGTGACACTGTTAATGCCTATGGAAGTGCTTACACTATGAGTAACAGCTAGTAGGAATAGTATGGATAATAGTTAACTGCAGAAGCAGCACTCTCTTTAATTAGTCCCTTGCCTGGGCTATTTTCAAACAACTGCTGTTTATTGTCATTATTGGGTTCAAGAACTGACTCTCTTTGTTCTCTTTCCAAAAAACAGAGTAAATCAGGTCTGACATTCCAAGCAGTGTATTTACAGCAGCACGGAGCATGTGTCTCTGGAGCGTGGCTGTAACAAAAAACAGAGAACAGCAAAAGCTCTGGTTATGTTTGTCACCCAGGGGAACAGGAGAGCAGGATGGCTTCCTCATCATCCTATTTTTCCTGCTTTTTTTTTGCAAAAACATTTTGAAATAGAATATTAAAGCAGGTTGTTCTTCTTTCAGATTTAGGCCTAAGGAATTTCACAAGGAGGTATTAGTAACTGAATTTTGCATCCACATTGGATGTGTTTTGTCCCTGTCTCCCCATGAAGGGAGGATGCACCAGTTGTCACTGCTTCATTAATTGTTCAATTTCTCCCAGTGGTAAAGGGACAAAATTCTGAATTCCAACTGGCAGGGTTTGCAGGGGTGTATAATTTATGAGCCGTGAGAAACTGGAAAGATAACTACAATCAGTATGAGCATAAGAAAAACATCCAGCATGCAATCTCTGCCACACAGCATAGCTGCCCATGCTTAGTTATCACACTGCACATATTTTTTACTTTCCCAAAACCTAATTCTCAAGGTTGTTGTTTTGTTTGTGTTTTGGATTTTTAAAGGACTACATTCCTTTTTATAGACTGGAAGACTTCTCAAGGGAAAGAGAGACAGTCTGGAAAGAACAGGATTTAAAAAGGTATAAAACAAAAATTACATCTTGCCAAAACCATATCAACACTATTGAATGTTGTGGACAGCAAAGGATATGTAAAAGCAGAGGTAGGATTTTCACACTAGACATCTTCTCACTAGAAATGGAAAAGATCTGAAGAAAGACAGGCAAGGCAGACAGTCTTTCACAAACAAGAGAGGAAAGAAAAGTAGAAATGTAGGGATTGTGGGTACACCAATCTATTGCTATTAGTTTTTAACTTTTCTAACCAAGCTTTCTGCATTACTGGCAATATCACCCGAACACAAGCCAGGTGTCTGCAGATTTGCATAGATCTACATATTTTTAGCGATATCTGAACCATTGAGCAAGAACAGATAGGATAATATACAAAGGGCAAATAGAAATACATAAATACTTCAGGATTTAAAATAATTTCTTATCCATATATATCCTCCTTCCTTATGCCTGTCAGTTCTGCTTCCTCCCTCCCAGCAGGAGACTTTCACTCTAGTGTCACATCCCCCTTAAAGGTTTCACTTGATGAACAACCTCACAGCCACATCTCCTCTCCTAAGTTAATTCTAGTCCCCCAACTTCATTTACTATCTGCTTCAGAAAATCAGGAATTTCAGCCCACTCCTAAAGGAAACCAGCCTTGAGTTCTGTACAGCTTGGCTAGATATGAGCACAGATACTATCAGTTTCTTAGTTATGTTATATGTTTCCAATAACTTTCTTAAATAAGAAGCATCTGGCTTAAACAGCACAAAGCACTGGTGCCAGCATTGCCAGGAGGGTTTGGCAGAAACCACGGTCTCTGTTCTTGGAGGTGTCGTGGGCTGCAGACAAGAATTTATATTGTCACGTAAGGAGCTCTAGCCTGGCACACAGACTGCTTGTGCAATTCTCTGTTACATACTTTTATTCATGCAGAACCTTCTTCTGGAGTCGGAGAACTGAGCAAAGGATGAAGCAGACTTCAGCCCAGCATCTCCAGTGTGTGTAGATAACTGAGAGGTGATACCTTAACCTGTGCAGCCCCATGTTCTCCGTGCTAACTTCACCTGAGATGATCCCCTCCCCAAATGAATGTGGGCTGCTCGGGAGAAAATGCTGTTGAAGGGGCCACAGGGCTCGAGTTTAGGGTAGACTTCACCCACCATCATCAGAGTTGAAGCACTCTCACAGACAATGAAGATTTGCTTTCCTCTCCACCACCTCTTGTGGGATAAAATGAAAATTCATTTAGCTTGACTTAGTGCATTTTTTCTGTGTGTCTGAATTTCACCCTTAAGTAAGAATAGTGTTCTTGAGTCTATCCATTTAAAACTATATACATATCTCTAAAACATAAAATATGCACTCAGAAGTGAGTCTGATGCTAGATTTGTTAGACTATCAGTCCTGCTGGAACTGTTTCTAATTGGTGTGGCAGGCTTAGGTTTCTCTATTGTAGTCCATGAATTATTCCTCTGTACTGTGCTGGAGTAGCAGGCAGGGTGGTAGCACACAGAATATTTATCAGGATGAATATAATGAAGTATTGAAGTGGAAAGTGCAAGAAAAGGAAATAAATATCCACTGGAGCAATATGGAATAGTTATTTACTGAAAACATATGAGAATTTACATATGAAAAAGCATGAAAGAAAAAATTATCTTTCCCCAGTGCAAGTAATAGTTTTAGCTGATCTGCTGTCAGAAAATGTTTCCTAAACTAGTTTTGTTTAAAGTACCTCTGAAATGGTAAACTGTCTAGCAATCAAGGAATCAGATTAGTTAATTTACCTTGATTAACATGGTACTTTTCAAGTGCTAATAAATTTTAACTTTTAATAAACTGGAAACAGCACATAAATTGCTAGTACCTAAACTTCTAATCAGTTCTGAAAATCCAAATCAGTGTGCATTTTTATACTATTCTCTTTCAGTCATTGCCTGAATGTCCTTCTTAGCCTTGAATTGTGAGAGAATTTCTGTGTAAAATAGGGGAAAAGATGACACACTTCAGGATTACAATTTTTTAGTTACAATATAAGTATGAAAGAGAAATGAAGAGCAAAAATGCTTTTAGTAAGTAAGGTGCTCATAAATGGCCTTTTTTTTCCATCCAAAGGGCATTCTTAACATGTTAAGATACAATGTTCTTCAAGCATACAGTGCAAACTGCTGGGTTTGCTACTGTAATAGGTTTACTGAAAAGTTGCAGCCAAAAAATTTCTTGCTCTGAAATCCTCATGTTTTGTAAGCTTAGAAATATTCAAAGAACACAATGAAATTATTGATAATACAATCACATATGAGTTTTCTACGTACGTCTTTCATTTTCCATGTTGTCACAAATAAGACAGTCATAGGTCTTTAGGAATATAACTCTGCCTGAAAATGATGAATTTGCAAATGTTAAAGGATAGACACTTTTTAGCAACCAAATCTAGTCATCAGCTATCTGGAGCTTCTTCCATTTAGACATATACTAGAAGAATAGAGAGGCCTGCTGTCTTCTGTAAAGAAGAAAAGTCCCATTCCTAAATTAATTGATGCATTTTGTTGTACTATACCTACACACACTTTTTTTCTCTGTTTGTTTCAAAAAGAAACCTATTAAACAAGCTAGCAGAAGGCAGACCACAGATACTGATTTAGCAAAAAAACAAAAAAAAACAAAAAAAAACAAAAAAAAACCAAAAAACAACCAAATCTTTATGCTGGAAAGAAATGTCACAAGATAGATAAGTTCTGTGAAAAAATGGCAAACAGCCTGGTGCAATGTGCAATAAGCAGCAGAGCAGTGCTGGCTTCCCCCAAAAGACACAGGTGCATGACAATATTTTCTGATTTAAGTAAGTTAAGTAGGGCAACCAGTGGCCGGACAGTTGTGCCCAATCTTCCCCAAATGGCACCCAGTAGGGCACAGACTGTGTTAAAACTGCTGGTAGTTACATAGATGCCTACATTGGTATTTAAGTTTTCCTGTTTTTCCTGGACAGCCCATGGAAAAATTCAGAATGTCCTTTTTAGGCTTTTTTTTTCAGGAGTAGCCCTCATTTGATTGCTTGTAGAGCATGGAAAGTCACCTCATGTAGGAGCTTTTACCTATGTAACATGCAGACTTCTCCCCTGAATGGTCCCGTGTTGTTTGAGCACCATTTGGATCCTGCTGGGATCTGTCTTGGCTTGTGGCCCTGAATGCCAGTGCTGCACATTTGGGGCCTGTGTACTGGGGAGCATTTCCCAGATATTCCCACTGCTCCCAGCTGTGGTGTCCCAGTAAAGCATGTTCAACTCCATTTCCTCAGACACTGGTTCATAGTAACCCACTTGACATGAATTAATCCATGACTTATGGCTGCCTTTCCCTTGGTTCTGCTGTTTCTATATGGACACATGATTTTCCCAATATCCTCACTCAACACAGAAATTCCTATTAATTTCTGTTTGGCTGGCCAGGGAGAGCCTGAGCTGTCTGCCACTGTGCCACTTCTATTTACTGGAGACATACACAGCCCAAGAAAATGCAAAGTGAAAAGCTTTCTTCTGATGCTATTTTTGTGCTCTTTTCCTTCCAGTCATGTGTTATTTTCTTTCCACAATCTGGATCCTTAGGTCAAGCTCCATTGTGGCTTGGACAGGAAAAGGCATAAGAACTTGTGGATCCTTCACATTCATCAAAACACGAAAGAAATTGTGTCCTTCATTTGCTAAAAGCAATGTGATTTTCAACTTCTCAGACTGAGGAGGGCTGGGATAAAGGCTGAGAAAATATAGTTTAGAAAACAATGTGTTTGTGTCCCAGAATAATCATCATTAGGGGAACTCAGTTGCTTGTCAGTAACTGGTATAGTAGATGTGCAAAAGGTATTGGTAATCTGAAATATCAGAATGCTGTTAGTAAACATTTTATGCCTAGAAAGTGAAAGTAAATATGCTAATAAGTTTTTCTGCAAAGGATGATACCCTCCTATCAGACAAATTTCAGGATGCCCTGAAAGCTGATAAACATGGGTTGTGGCAGGAAATGGATGTGTGGGGAAGTGCATGCCTGGGACAAGCATTGATTCCTGAAATGCTCTGCTCTGCTCTGCTCATGGACAGTGATTATGAGACTCAGTGCATTCACTTCTCTCAACAGCATAATGAAAATTACATCCAACAATGTAAAATTAAATACAAGTTAATCATCATTAGGCTATTGGTAATAGCAGCAAAAATATAACGATTGTGTGTATTTGAAAGATGGAATAGAGGAAAAGAAAATAGAAGTGAGAAATTAAACTGAACTGAGAGATTGAAAAAGGAGACAATTCAGAGAAGACTGAATGGGAGGAGACAGGAATTCAAGGAAATGGACAGTAAAGTAGCAAGAAGGCACAACCAATATAAAAATTGTCATACCTGATCTGTGCCACTGCCTTGGACACCTAGCATCCCTTTTCTGCTAGAAACTAGGATTAGGTGTGTCAGAGGATGGCACATGAAATCTGTTGAAAATCGGCAATGCAGTCATCCTATCAAGGAGCTCTCCTCTTAAAAGTGATTATTTGAAGTCTAGAAGCATGAAAGATGGGTAAATGATGAAAGATGGGTAAAGGATGAAAGATGAGGTGCAAATAAAAATATAAGGTGGAGATAATCGAGGGTGTGAAGAAAAAACAAACTGGGATATAAAAGGAGCCCAAAAGGTCATAATTTATTTTCCCCCGGTGTTGTGCTCTAGAGATGATCCAGCTCAAAGTCTTCATGCTCAGCTCCTGTACACTGTGCAGGAAGAGCACATTACCTTTTATGAGAATGTTTAATATAGTTTCATGTGGTGCTTGTCAATGTTATAGGATTTCCAAGTTACTAGGTTTGGTTCTCCTTGTAATTCGATTTTTTTAAACAAATCTAGGTATTTTTGAACCTAAATGACTCTATGATTCACTCCTTAATCCTCAAAAGATTTTTTTTTGAAAAATATCCCTGTCCCTTCCTTATATCTTCTCTGCTTATTAAAACTAATCTGAAACACATTGGCTTGACTATGGTGACGTTTCTCATTGCCCTTTAAAGCTCTTATTTAAAGTCTGTAATTTGCACAATTTATATTACATACTTACTCTAGTGCCTGCTGTCAGGGCAGGAAATTTTCTTGACTGATATGCACTCTGTATAGACAGCAATCAAGCAACCCCATCATGGGCAGCACTTGCCCCAAGGCAGTTCCAGGAGGAGACTTAGCTGGGGTAACCCCAAGCTTCCCTAAGGCTCTTTCCTAGAGAGGGAGCCTGTTCAGGCTACACCTCTCCAGAGAGCCCAGCAGATGCTGCACTTGGTGCTTACTTAGCCAGCTCTGCTTGTGGTACCTGAAATAAGATATATGGAGCTCAGAGAGACGACAGGAACAGCCTTATCCAAATATTTTTACCTTAGCAATTCAAAACAATGCAAAACACAGCAGCCCCTGAAGAGTAATTTCTTCCAGATGAGTTCCTCTCATGATGGCCCTAGCACCAGGATATGAGAAGTGACAACCAGACCAGGCCTTATGCACCTCTGCATGCCAGATATTCCTTGAGGAGGAGGGGGACTGGGGAAGAGAAGCTGCTGCCTAACAGCATCCAGCTTGTGCAGAAAGAAGGGAACATATTTGAATGGTTTTGTACAAATACATCAGCTCCTGGCAGGATATTGAAACTGATCAGTGGGCCCTGTGATCAGCATATCAGAGCTGACTGATGTGCCAGTAGTGTCAGCCTGTTGTCAGGGGTAATTTTTTTTTTTTTTGTTTATGGTTGTCACTTCAGCTGGAGATTAGATAGCATACCTACTAAATTTGCAGCATTGTTATCTTGCTGCGGACATAAGCTTTGAAACATGCCTTGGACAGAAAATGTTATTACACTGGAGGAAATAGTTCCTATATGCACCCTATATGGCCCAGATTTCTTCAGTTTCTACACTGTAATTGGCTTATGCTTTAGTACAAACTTTGCTTCAAGGATGTAACTGGAATAGCATCATAGCAAGGAATCCTATTCAAGAAAGCATGCAATTTCCTTGTATGCAGAGAAACAAAACCCTTTAAAGACAAAGAGAGAGCTAGAAAAGTTTCCCATGTTACCATAGCAGACTGCCCCTTTACATTGTTGATTTAAATGGCATTCCTGTTTTCATATTGTGTTAGTGTTTCAATTTCTGCCCCTCCTTGAGTTTAGCTTCTGGGATTTTGCCATTTATAACTCAGTGTTCTGCTTTTCTGTTCCTAGTCTTGCTTACTTTGCCCAAGCCTGTAAAACCAGATGTCCGTCTTGCCATGACAAGTTTGCTCAGGGTCAGCAGGATAAAAAGTCTGAGAGAGGAATCATAAAAAAAACCAAAAACACAAAGACATGAACATAGTCTCTCCTCAAGCACAGCTAAATCAGATCTAGGATCAGTCTATGTTTAAGCTACCACTGTTTGTGTTTTGGGGAAAGAAATGAAGTAGTACTGGAGGAATTTGAATATGCTGTACAGAAAACGCATTTGTTTGTCATGCACCTGATAGATCACCTCATCACATGAATGTCTGAATGTAACAGATTGCTTTTTCTCTGAAATTTAGATTAGAAATTCTTTGTAAATGAAATAAAGGAATGACTGTTTTCTAGAAATAGTAAATTTGTTTTTTCTGAGATAAACCAAGTTATGTGGACACAAATTAACAGCAATATGTTTCATATTTTCATTTCTTGCTGCTATGTGTATCTCATCAATTCATAGGACACAAAAAATTAAAGTGGAAGAGTAGCATTTTTCAGAGGATGAAAAAAAGAGGATGATGTTTCTAGAAAATAAGTTAGTTCTTTGCACAAAGTGGAGGAGCTGGGGGTCAGAATGAAGGATGCTGTGAACCAACTCTCTTCCTCCTAAAGTGAGTTGTGAACATTTATGTCTGGTTTAAGTCAAACACTAGCCTCTCATGAACTGGAGAAGAAAGGTACTTTTGTGGAACAGGTGATAAACTGGGACAAAATCCCCCCAGTCAGCCCTTGCCAGGTTTCCTGTGCGATACTGAATGTGTTGCTTTGAGACTCATCCCAGCTGCCTCCAGCCTCACAAAGTTAGTCTCCCTTAAACTACTTAAAAGGAGAGATATGGACATGTGCAGTAAGTAATTAATTCTACTGATCTGAGAAGCCTCCTCAAGTCAGGATGATCTGCCCAGCAGACAGTTTGGCAGCTGCAGCCTGGCATCCAGCCACGGCCCCTGTGCTCGGTCTGCTCCGGTGGGCAGCTGTCCAGAACCGTGTCCTGCCCGGGACAGCCTGGTCTGCTCAGCCTGGCAGCTCCTCAGGACAGGCTCTGTCCAGGCAGCCTGCTCACAGAGTGCTGGGTGTGACAGTGCCCTGCGTGTGCTGGGAGACTGCTTAGCAATTGTTATTAACTACAGAGTAATAAGTGAATAATAGCAGCAGAGTGTTGCTTCAGGCTTTGTAAAATTCAAGTTTTATAGCAGGAGGCATTTCAATGCAGAGAACTACAGAGGGTAAACAGCCACTTTAACATCCTCTGTTGTTTTGTGTCTCAGCTTCTGACATTTACAAACCCAGTGATAATAAAATGAAGAAAACTGGCCCCACTGAGTGAAATACGCATTGGCCTCTGTCTTTTTTACATTTCATGGTTGGAAGTTCAGTGTAATTAATCTGACAAGGTAAAGCTTTCCAGATCACTGTTATGCTGGTTTCTCTGGTAATCCTGATAGCATCCATGAAAGTGCACCAGGAGTACCATGTGACAGAGCACATCCAGAGGGCTTTCTTGGTTTGTTCAATCATACTGAAAAGCCCCACGGGGATGGTTTAAATAACCAGAAATGTATCTTTTCACTTAGTCACTTCTGCTCTCCACATGCACTTTACCCCTACTGTTGAACCTTGTGGGCACTCAAGCCAGGAAAAGTTGGTTTGAGACAAGAGGTGTGCTCCCAGGAGTGTGGCTAAGCCACAGCACTTCATCTGAGGGACAATGGTCAGTGCAGGCTGCCATGTGTCCTCTGTACTCTCGTACTTTTAACAACACACACATTCCCAGCTTGTCACAGGAGCTCAGAAAAACCAGCTCACAGTGAACACCATGGTGGTGGCCTCAGCCAGTGCCACTCAGCAGCTGGGGCGAGAGAGGAGCACTGGCATGGGAGTGGGTGGTAAAGGCTCAGCTGGCAAGTGGAGTGGACAGACCACTCCAGCTTGAGAGAACATTTCCAGGGATGTGATGCTCAGAACACAGCCTTAGCCTCTGCTCAGTCTTCCTGTGTGTCCTCAGATAAAGTTCACCCCATATCCCCACCTGCTAATGAGGAGGACATAAATTCCTTTCTTGCCTCTGTTCTCTGTTTGCATCAGTGGCCCACCCTCCTGTCATGGTGCAGTGCAGCACTGGTGGGGCCACTGCTGAAATGGAGAGAATTATGGTTTGTTACAGCCCCTGGGATTTAACCTGACTGGTTCCTGACTTCCAGAGGTCGGAATCGCCAAAACCCTATTCCCATCTCCTCTACAGGCTGATGTGGAGCAAGTGCAGCTCTCTCTATGATCTGACACAGATTACAAACCAGGTGGCTCTGACAGGCTCAGCCTAATCCCTCATGGGATCTGCTCTCAAGAAAGTCACAACACAACACAGTTTGGCTCTATCTGTACTAATAGTACTCGACACTTAGAAAACCCAAGGCATCAGAGCAGTAGCAGGTTTTCACATCAGGCTACTCCAGTGGCATACTGAGGGGAAATCTCTCTGCTTCTCTATGCTCAATTTTTGCTAGCACTGCCCCTTTCCACAGGCAAAAGTGAGGCACACAAATTGGCTGAGAAGTAGTGTTTGCCACTATCACAGAGGAAGATTTCTGATTCAATCATTGTTCTTGAGCTGGCCTTGAAATTTTGAAACCCTTCTCATGTAAGCTGACATTCACCCCATTTATTTCCTGCCTCAATTCTTAAAGAAATTAAATTTTACAGAAATAAAAGAAGCACATTGAGAATGGATGCACGTTTCATTTACTCTAATTATGCACAGTGAAAAGTTTCCATTTCAACAAACCTCATTGATATTCTGCTGTGAACTTGACTGAGGGGAAAAAAAAAGCACTAAAGGAGATTTTACCAGTCAATTAACTTTAACTTAAAAAAAACCCTTTTGTGGATTTAAGAATATTTCACTTTTCACTTTCATTTCCTTCCACTCTTTCTATGACTACTGTAATGATAAAACCTCTCCCTGGATCACCCTGAGATTCTGCAAGGGCTGTAGTACCTAATACTATGATACAGGAGCTGGTGTTATTTTATGGATTAATTCCAAATAGCAGGATATCATGTGTCAATATTGCACTGGGCTTTGTGCTATATGTGAACAGGCCACCTCTCAGGCCTTAGGGAGAAATACTTATTTCTCTCACATATGTGGTTAAATCTTTCAATATTTTGTGACCTCTGTCACTAATGCACTTAGACTCTACACGATCTTTACAAACAGTGTTCACAAAACTTACTTATTTGGGGATTTAATAGATCTGAGAGCAAGCTCAAGAGTCATAATGCGAAACAATGAATAATTTATTAGAAAATGTAGAAAACCTCAATGAGAAAATGAGACAAGAGTATTTTTTACTCACAAACCTTATGAACATTGTTCTCTTAGAGGTAGAAACCTAAAGTCGTCTGAGATTTTCTTTATCACTATCAGTAATACATAAATTGAAAATAATAAAATAATACTTTTTGCAACTGTTAGTATCCTTGCTTCCATCTCAAACAAGGAAGAAAACATTCTGAACTAAGCCTACTGTAGTAATTGTCTGTTCCATGACAAATACAGTGATTTCATTGTATTCTGCTTTCCCAAATATGAAAAATTCTTCATTTTAAGATTTAATTTGTATCAATGGCTTAAAGAATATAAGCACTCATAGTATTTTACTGCTTAAGAGCCTAAACATTAGAAATACAAAACTAACATGACACCAGAAAACATGGTAATCACTGTAAAATAGAGAGAAAAATGCGATGATTTGAGCTTGGTCCCTGTATGTATAATCATCATCCTCTGAAATTTTTTGTCTGCAGTCCTGATTAAGAAACTGAACAGAGTTTCCCTCAAAATATATGACAAAGATATGTCCCTGAATTGTGCAAGTACAAATCTGAGTTGAGTTTGGGAAACTTGTCTTTAATATGAGTAGATGCTCATCTTGGTTCTTTTGAGCTACAGTATGCTGTAAGATTCCCCTTTCTGTTCAGCACAGGCTCAAGGCACCTTCCCCAGTGTGCCAGCAATGAATTCACACCATCCTCACCTGTCCTGCAGCAAGCAGAACTCCATGGTGTGCTCCATGCTGAATTTGAATACTTTCATCTGCATTCCCATGTGTCTATGATGTCACAACCTTAATTTGTCTACAAGTTGCATCGACTAAGAACAGCTTTAGACCTAGGTTGCTTTATGTCTATTCCTTTCTTGCAGGATTGCAAGTTGCCCAAAATCCCCCCAGCTGCTCCTTCACCAGGCCACTGTCTCCAAGGAGGCATCTAGACAGAATTTGCTGCAGATTTCAGAGGTCAATATTGCAATATTAAAAGCACAGGCCTTGCAAACTCTAAAAAGAGACATCTTTCCATGCTTTACATACTTTTCAAAGGGGACACCTCCATCTAGTCTTGCCCTGAGTCAAGAATTGTTTTTCAGCCATCCCCTTTTTCTGATACTGCTAGCAAAATAGAGCCAATAAATTTAAACAGATTTACTAACTTGGAGTTATTGGGAGGGTTTAAGGGAAAATTTGAAATTGTATCGTATTGTTATAGCTTTTGTTTTGGTTTTTTTCAACTTTTTTTTTTTGGTGCTGGAATGCAACAGCACAGTACTGTCAATTGCCACTAATAGTTACTGAAGCAGCTACTAAAATATTCCACACTGAATTCCATATGAATTTGTCATTATGTTTCCCCTCACATCCAACAGAGGATGGAGATAGTCCTTGGCCCTCCTTTTGTTGCTGATGTGTTTGTTAATGAATGAGAAGAAGTGTTAAGAAACAGAAACAAAATAAATACTACAAGATCAACTCATGGAAAACCTTAAGTGAAACAGGGAAAGCCATTATGGCCAAGGGTAGGAAATAAAACATCTTTTAAGAATCTCTGCACTATTGATTTGTGCCAAACAAAGAACCACCCTGCTATTCTGGGTGTTGCATAGAAAAGTGTGGCATTTGAACCAAGAGGAGAAGTTTCATATGGTAAGGCTGTGTGACATCTGTCAGTTAAAACTTTTTGAGGGACAGAAATGCAGATTTATTTTTTCTGAAAGTTTGAATCAATTAATTTCCTTTTTATTGAAATGCTCTTTTCCACTGAAAGAAAATAAGAGAAAAAAAATATGTTCTGTTGTGGCGTTTTCCAAGTGAAATTATTCAATTTTTCCATCAAGATTTTCAATTTGAATTTCCCTTTCTCTTCACTCTTTTTGGGAGGAGGAAGGGAAGTTCATAGATTTCAAAATTATTGCAACTGAAAAGAGATATTTCAAGTTGAATATATTAATAATTGAAAAAGTAAATGAGAAACTGTTATTCAACTTAGCACAATTTTTTTTAAACGCAAATTTGGTTTTGATTTTTTCTGAGTTTATTTTTTATTTCTCTCTGGAACCGCCAACAACACTGTCAAGAAGACTATGTATTATTAATGTACTACAAAATGCTCTTGGAACAGAACTCCAGAGATTGTGTGAACTTTCTGCATATGGTTAGCAAGAGTGAGCAAAAACATTTACAATGACAATGCCCCAAATTATTCTGACTCCACAGTTACTGTAACCTAATAACATGTTTAAGATTAAAGAAAACATCCAGTTTTGCTGTACCTCATGAATAGCAGCACAAACCACTTACTGCCGTGCAACTAAGCATTTTTCCTTGTGTTTCATTCCTGCAAAAGGGACAAATGAGTCCCTGGACTTCATGAGATTTTTTTCTGTCTCAGATGAGAAATATAATGTTACGATGATGACCACGTTGTGTTCACAGTGAAAATCTTGCCAGCTTTGTTACATGAGAACAGTTGTCCAAGCACTATCCCAAGTCCTGAATATGTGCAAAGAATAGTTATAGCATCATTTTGTGTACTGCAACAGTAAGGATGTGTTAGTGCTTCAGTGTAAAATCTGTGAACCAAATCCTCGTGACACCATTGAGGAGCTCAGTGCTTTTTGTCCTCAATGAAATGCTGTCTCTGAATTTTATATCCTTGACTTCCTTCATCAGAAATTAAGGAATGATTGTCAGATTCAGACTTTTGTGCCTATTACTCATCCTGAACTTCAGTCAAGATATTTGAAGTATCTTAAAAAGCAGAGTACATTGGTCTCTAGCCACACATCACTCTCATTGAAGAAAAAATTATTTTGGATTTACACAGGTTTCCTTGGCCTTATTAGATGGGCACTTCCAGGAAAGAAGTGCCAGAAGGTTTATTCTGTAATTTAAAACACTAATTTATTTGTAGCACATGCTGGTAGCTCTAAGGTAAGTGTAAGAATTAAAAACCAAAACAAGTAAACAAATTATGCCACCTGTCAAAAAAAAGAAAGAAACGAACAAAAAAGCATAGACATGATTGAAGGGAAAGGAGAAGAGAGGTGAGAGTACTTGAAGGCAGGGGAGTGGAAAGAATTAGCAATGAACTAACAAAAATAATTGTAAAATATTTTTTAAATACGGAAGATGAAGTTAATTGCACCTCAGTGTCCTGCCTCTGAGTATGTGCAGAGCCCAACACACACAAAGCTTTGCACAAGCACTCCCCAGACTCCCAGACACCTGAGGCTGAAGGACTTTGGAGTGAGTCACACTTTCTGTTTGACCGTATCCCTCAATGGATTTCTGCTCCTGGTGTATTTTCCCCTTGAAACCATGCAAACTTTTGGAATCTGAAAAAAATTCTTTCAAGTCCCAGATTAACCACCCCAAATTAAAGAACTTTTTGCTTCTTTTGAGCTCTTTTCCCATTGACTTCATTGAATGCCCCTAATACAGGAATTCAAAGAGTTGGACATAATAGGTGACAATCCCTCTTTACTTGTGTCGTGTTATTTCATGCCATCAGAGACTGAAACTCAGATTTTAGCTTTCAAGTATGTAGGTGTTTATTTTGAATTTAGTACTTTTCAATACACTGGTGGTTTGCAAAGCTGGTGAGGTCTTGCAGCACCCATGGACTTCTCTGGAGCATGGTTACTCTGCATGTTGGAAAAATTTGGCTTGTGGTAGCATGTGAAGATGCCTGATCCATGATGCCAACAAGTTTTTACAAAACCATTGCAGGGATAGATTCTGGATGAATTCTACAGAACCATGTGAAAATCATGGTATGTCTAAATAGTTTCACCAATAATGTGTCGTAGATCCCAGTTTTAATCATAATCCTATGTAGTAACAATGGGTTTTGTATGCTTGTAAGAACAATAGAGAACCTAAAGGAAGGAGATCTGAAAGATCAAGAAAATAACACACACCAAGGAATTAATAAAGGGTTTTATTTCTATCTACATAAACAGGGAGATTTCAGAGCTAAACCTGCATTTCCTTTCTTAAGTCATCCTTCTTCTCTTCAGAATTTCAAAAGTTTTTCAAAATTCATAGCTTAACTTGCAATTACTGCCTTATACTTCATTCAGCCAGGTAAGGTAATACGGCACCATACAGAGGTTTACTTGTATGTAGAGATGAACTCAGACCCTTGGCAGAACTCTAACACAAGTTTCCAGGGGTTTTTGGCATGCAAGTAATTAGCTTGCGCAGACAGATGACAGTAGAGCCATGTAAATTGGCATTTCCTAGAGAATGGCAGGGTCAAAGGGAAAAGTTATCTTTTGACTTTATATAATTGCTCTCAATATTGATAGATCATTTGAACTGAAGGTTTAAGCCCTATCAAACCCTCATTTCCAAAGGCCAGTTTCAACTGAACATGGCCTTAGTAATCTTAACTAGCACCACTAGATCAGTAATAAGGCATTGGCAAATTCATTCTACTGTGCACAAATGCTTCAGTTTCTAACAGACAACTTTTCTGCACTCTTTATTGGGTTCTGACCTACTTTGGAAAAAAAAATATTCATAAAATGTCAGGGAAAATACAATTACTGGAGGAGGGGACTGCCAGGGAGTGTACCTCTGCTAAGTGCATTCATGCCCAAGAAATGATTAGATGAATCTTACAAGGTGGAGATTTAAATATTTTACAGATAATTCCCTCTGCCTCTCTTTGTTTGTTTGTGTTTTTGTTTGTTTGGCTTCTTTTTTCTCCTCCCATACCCAGAGAGGAGAGACTGCCGATTATTGTCTAAACTCTGGCTTTTCAACTGAAAGCTATTGACCTCTCCTTACAATTTCACCCAAGGTCCTACTGCAGGTTTTAATTTGTGGAGAGCTCTTGTCTGATAGGATTTTTGCTGGCCAGAATTTAAGGAGGACATTCAGCCAGGACATAATTATATTAAAAGAATTTTCACTGAGAAGTATTCCTGGCAAACATACTGACCCAAAAGGACTGTGTTGTGCTTTCAGGCCTTTAAAAGGGCACCTAAATGAGTTCAGTAGAATAAACTGAATTTCCAGAGGTGATGAAAAACCATCCTTTAGATGCTGCTGTGACTGCTCTTGGAGAGGAAGAACGTGTTGGTTTTGGTTGCTTTCGCTGTACGCAAATTCTGTACTCCCAGAGCTCAGTAAAATCAGAGAAGATCAGTACTTCCAGAAGAGAATGTAAAAGAGAAAATACATGATAATAATAAATTGAAAGATGGGGATAGCAAGAGTTCAGAGAAGAAAATAAGAAGTATTTTGTGATAGGGTGAAGAGAAAGAACTATGGAGCTACGTGAGGTATGAGCAGGAAAGAAGGAGGGCAGATGAAACTAGAAATTGTGGATCAGGGAGAAAAAAAGTCATGGAGGAGAGAACAGGAAATGATTCAAAATAGCATGTGGGAAAGTAAAAGTAACAAGAGAAGTCCTTATATAAGGCAAGTTTACTTGAGAAGACCTGATAAACAATAGAAATCTTGTGAGACTTGAGACATGCAATTACCAAGACCTTCAAAAGGCAGGTACATGGTATAAATAAAAAATGCTTTGATGTTGAAACCTCTGACAGAAATTATGCCTTTTTGTTTCACTCCTTTGTTTTTTTAATTTCATTTTGAAAGTACAAGATATTCTCCATTACACCATGTATTTTCTTAACTGTCAGAACAAAATACAAGCACAAGTCTACACAGACCAAGAAATGCAGTACAGAGCAATCCAGTGTTCCACAGTAGTTTTTATGGGTAATTTCTTTTATTTACCTAGGTGAAATTAACTGCCTGTAAAAATGTTTATTTTCATTAAAATGCAGATACATTCACCACTACAGTTGGTATAGAAGTAGCCTATAAACATGTATTCATGCAGCCATGCATAAACTTTAGAAATTCACTGGCAAATATTTACTGGAACTGTCATATTACTGTTCAAACCTGTTACTTTTTCCATTTCCATAACTAAGTTTTGGAACACTCAGGTATCTGCCTGCTTGATGACAACGGATTAATTAGCTCCTCAGAGAGTCAAAACAAACAAACAAACAAATGGCAAGAAAGCAGGAAAAAAGGAAAGGGAGAAAGAGAGAGAGAAAGAAAGAAAGAAAGAAAGAAAGAAAGAAAGAAGAAAGAAAGAAAGAAAGAAAGAAAGAAAGAAAGAAAGAAAGAAAGAAAGAAAGAAAGAAAGAAAGAAAGAAAGAAAGAAAGAAAGAAAGAAAGAAAGAAAGAAAGAAAGAAAGAAAGAAAGAAAGAAAGAAAGAAAGAAAGAAAGAAAGAAAGAAAGAAAGAAAGAAAGAAAGAAAGAAAGAAAGAAAGAAAGAAAGAAAGAAAGAAAGAAAGAAAGAAAGAAAGAAAGAAAGAAAGAAAGAAAGAAAGAAAGAAAGAAAGAAAGAAAGAAAGAAAGAAAGAAAGAAAGAAAGAAAGAAAGAAAGAAAGAAAGAAAGAAAGAAAGAAAGAAAAAGTATTTGATTAAATGTGCTGGGAACAACTAAGCAATTAAAGGAAGACAATGAATTTTCAGTAATTAGCTTACCTGTCTTCTATGTAGTGAATCTATGAGGGAGAAGATATTACATGGCATCCCTGAATAAATATTGTACCCTCCTGATGTGAGGACACCTAATTTTTTATTTTCTTCTAATTTTGCATACTTTTTCACCTCTATATTAGGTGTGACAGTTTTATTTGCTATAAGTCTTAGAAAAACATGATAGATTATTCTTAGTTATCACCAGAATAAACCAATAATGGGTTTTGTTTACCTACAGAAATAAGGATACTCTTGAACTGGATTTGTAATTTGATATATGGACTCCTTAACCACCACTCTCCCTGTCCAAAGACAATGATAACAAGATGCATCTTCTGGGGATTTTTTTATCTGTAGCAGCAATCAGTTAAAGTCTGAGGCAGGGATTTAATTTTGTTTGTGTTTGTGTTGCTATTAAAACAGCAGGATTACTTATGAAATTCTAAAGTACATTAAACTATTGCTATGGAGCACTATTTTAGGAGACTGATAAATTAGGAGGTGACATTTAAAAAAGCATTTCTCAATGCCACTCAATGTCACTCTCAGACAGATGTCAAGAATTAAAAAGGAACTTGCCATTATTTCCTTGATAAGTGACTAGTGACCAGAGTTGCTGAATCTCGTTCTTGTTTACAAACGTGTATTTGCACACAGCAGCTTTGCTAAAAACATTTTGTGATTTGGAATAATTATGGCATTTGAAGCACAAAGGTAGAATCCAGGTCTCCTTCAAAGACTAAATATTACTTGGAGGTTTTCACAAAGATACAGAGACAGCTGATTATTTGAAGTACTGTTCTAAATCTTCATGGTCTATCTACATCATCCCCATTGAGATGAAATTCCCCTCTAGAACTGCAGGGGCTTTTGTCTCTTCTCCCTTTGTCTTGTCTTTAATGTCAGAGTCTGCAATTCTTTTTTATCTTGATATACTTCTAGGTCTCCATTTCATGCCAACACTTAGAATGCTAAGCACTGCTGACATTATAAAGATCAACATCTTTTTCTAGTGATAACTCCACACTTAGAGAAGTGGGAGTTGGAGAATTATTTCAGGTGCTTTATATCTGACTTGAAGCATAATGTTAGCTTCCATTTGGAAGAGTGGCTTTTCCATTTGTTATGCATATTTATGGATGGGTAAATGAATGGACTTCACCCATAAATGAAGATAAATACAGACAACTTATATTCCACCACATGTGCCTATCAGTGTGATCTTAGTAGAAACTTGAGATACTGCAGAAGTTTGGGGTTTTTTTAATTTTCTCCAAAGAATGGGCAAAATTACACTGCATGATCTCTCAAATGGAATTAATTTTAACAACATATTTTACCAAGGTGAGATCAAAAATTGAGAAAAGTATTACTCCCTGAGAAGACAGACCTTTTTCCTGGGAAAGTGTAGTCATTTGTCTAGTATGTTCCCAGAACCTGAGGACCAACCTGAGGACAGATAATATGCCTGCACACTCATATCTCTTCAGCTGGAATTGAGAACAGGGCCTTCTTTGTACTAACACACAAGTACCAAAGCATCATGTGGGATTTTGAACCAAAAAATGCAGCACATGCTGCTTTATGCACAAATCAGCTGTCAAGATCTGAAATTTTGTCTCCAAGTATCCCTTGACACTACAATAAAGAATGATCCCTATGAAGACAGCTTGATGAACAATATGATTCTGCAAAACTTGATAACAAGAAGCAAAAATAAATTATCATTATTGGCACTGAATTAAACGAATTAGTCCTCTTGTGGGTCTTAATACTGCCAATAATGGAAATTATAAGCCTTGATCTCTATTGTGATATAGGTCAGATTGGTTTTGTTGTCATCTTCAAATATATTATCACATAATTTCAAATAAATAAACACAAGAAATAAATGACTGTCTTAACTGCTGATCTAAGCACGAGTCTGATTTTTCTTCCACTTCAAAGCACAGAGATCAGGCACACTCATTACCAGGAGAAAGCATGAGGACTGATAAGCCTGATGCAGTGAAAAGGAAGGATTGATGGGACCTAGACAAACAGCAATATGCAGTCTATGTAGATTTTCTTTAACATGACTAGAGAAGGAAAGCCATTCAGATTTATATATTTAGAGATTCATTAAATTTCAGAACAGGCAGTCCCTTCAGTGTACTTAGAGAGGCAATGTGACCTTTCCATTCCTGATTAATATTCTTCTATTTACACACGGAAGAACAGCATTAATCCTTTCAGCTCTCTTCTTTCTGTGTTTAATGTGTTTTACATCAGGTACTTCCTCAGCAGGGTGTTCAGGGTCATCAAACTACCAAAAATCATATAACCAATCATTTCCATTTTTCAATTCCTCCTAGCTCCTTGTTGGACAGACACTTTCTCCAGCAATGATTCTGTGCTTGTTTCTAGGTTTGTTGGGATGAGTCATACTGCAATCAACCTACACTTGGCTACCTCAGAGCCCTTCTCATCTGTCATTGCACTCAGATGTTAATGAATTCATCTGTTTTAAGCCTCTTACCACAGCCCACACCAAGTTTGTATTTGAGGGGCTGCCTTCAATCCACTCACCAACCAGTTTATCTACATATGCCTTTACTTGTGTCAAGGCCTTTTCCTACTGCCAGACTAATGTGTGGCTGGGAAGATGTTTGAAGCCAAAGACTGGTCATGGTGGGTGAAAGAAACAAAAAGACTGAATGAGCTCGGGCCCACAGTGAGAGTCAGTATCCTGGAGAGAGAAGATGAGAAGCCTGGCTGATGTTGAAGAGCCAAAATAGGTGTCTGGGCCTCAGCAGTAACCTGGTGGTGAGAGGAAAGGCTCCAATAGGTGCTGGGGAAGGATGAAAGGTTATGGGGAGACACCAGAGCATAAAATATCACAGTACAAATAAGAGACATCAGACTGTGATTAAATGGAGGAAGATTTTTTTGAATATGTTAGAGAAATAAAAGAATATTTTGATCATTGTCCTGGTTGGCCCAGGTGCTCGCTAAAGCTGCTTTGTCCCTCCCCTCCTCAGCTGGACAAGGGGAAAAAACACAACAAAAGGCTTTTGGGTCAGGACAAGGGCAAGGAGAGATCACTCAATAGTTACCACAATGGAAAACAGGCTTGATTTTTGGAATCTAGTTTAATTAATTACCAATCATATCAGAGTAGTATAATGAGAAGCAAATCCAGATCTTAAAAACACCCCTCATCCCTCCCTTCTTTCCAGGCTTAATTTTATTCCAAATTCTCTACTTCCTCCTGCCAACAGGTACAGGGGGGCAGGGAATGGGGGTTGCAGTCACTTTATCATGTTATCTCTGCCACTCCTTCCTCCTCAGAGGGAGGACTCTTCACACTTCTGCTCCATTGTGGGGTCTTTTCCATGGGAGACAGTCCTCCAACGTGAGCCCTTCCCAGCAGCTGCAGTTCTTCACAAACTGCTCCAGCGTGGGTTGCTTTCTGAGGGGTGAAGTCTTTCAGGAACAGCCTGCTCCAGTGTGAGTGCCCCACAGGGACTGCAGCGAGGCCTCCTCTCTCCAGGGATCCACAGGTCCTGCCAGAGGCCTGCTGCCATGTGAGCTTCCCACAGGGTCACAGCCTCCTTCAGACAACCACCAGCTGCACTGTGGACCCCCATGGGCTGCAGGGGAATCTCTGCTCCACCATGGACCCCCATGGGCTGCAGGGGAATCTCTGCTCCACCACGGACCCCTGTAGGCTGCAGGGGAATCTCTGCTCCACCATGGACCCCCATGGGCTTCAGGGGAATCTCTGCTCTGGTGCCTGGATCACCTCCTCCCCTTCCTTCATTGCTCACTGACATTGGTGTCTGCAGGGCTGCTGCTTTCACATATTCTCACTCCTCTCCTTGGCTGCTGTTGCTGCTGCACAGCAATTTTCCCACTTGTTAAATTTGTTGTCCCAGAGGTGCCAACACTGTCATTGATGAGCTTGGCCTTGGCCAGTGGTGCATCCATCTGTAAGCCAGCTGGCATTTGCTCTGTCGGACATGAAAGAAGTTTCTGGCAGCTTCTCACAGAAGCCACCCCTACAGTTCCCCCTGTTGCCAAAATGTGGCCATGTAAACCCTGTACAATCATGCAATCTGAGTTAAGTAGTGAGAAAAGCAGCTATCAGCTGTTATGGCTGAATGTTTTTGTTTAAGTAATTTAATATATTGACAACACAAACTTCTGATCATTCATTCAGGTACTAAGACAAGAAAAAAATAAAAGGGAACAGAGACATTTGGAGCACTTCTAATTCCACCTCCTCAAATTCCCCTATTTTCACCATGAGTTGTACTCACTTTGTCTCAGTTCTGCCTGCGAGGCACAGGAGGTTTGTGGTTGTGGGCATGATGATATTTTCTTTTACTCCATGTGCTTTGGGGGTCTTTTGTCTGCAGTTTTCTGCTTCTTGCTGATTTTCCTCTGCTGCTCTTTGTTTTGGGGTATCCCAGCTGCTGCATGGTCACTGTGGCTGCAGCGTCTTTGCTGGTGTCCCTGCTCTGGCATGGTCAGTCCTGGGGTGTCTCCCACAGTGGCACACCTCCAGCTCCCACTGTGCCCAGCCCAGATTCAAGGGTGACCCTGAGCCAGTCCTTGGGCACAGCCTGGAGTGCTGCAGCCTGCAGATCCTGGCTGGCTCCCAGCAGGCTCCGTCGGAGGCGTTGCACTGGACCAGGGCTGCCCCGAGCTGCTCTGCTGCCTCCTTGTCTCTGCACCGCTCTCCTCTGCACCCTGCCAGCATGCCCAGGCTTGTAAAAGCCTGTCAGAATAACCCTCTTAATCCTCAGAGGAAGGATTTAATTAAGTTATTCCACTCTGGCATACATGTTGAATGTTGGACTGTGTGTTGGATGACCTCATCGATGGCTTATGAGTGTCAGTGTTTTACTGAAGCATATTAACATTTCATTGAGAAAACCACATTAAACATAGCAGCAGGCACAAATACAAAATCAGTTTCCTGAATGGCAAAAAGGTTTATCAATGTAATTATAAATAGTTCCTTCTACTGTTGCCAGCTCTGAAGAACTGTATAGATTAGAAGCAGTCATATCTGGAGATGAGCTTGTGGTGAAGTGTTGAGGTGACATCTATTACTGAATAACATGGAATGCTGCCAAGATAAACTGACACACCATTGTTCTTTAAAAAAAAAAAAAAAAGGAAAAGGAAAAAAGAAAGCAAAGGAAAAAGAAAATGTTTTGCTATGCAGCTCAGATATTTGCTGGCCCACAGAATGATCAGACATAGCAATATCCCCAGTAGATCCTTTAAAATCCTTGCATATAATGATTTTTGTTACATGTAGCTAAATATGTTGACTGGATTTATTTACAATTTCATACTGTTTCCCTGACACAGATCTGTATAAAAAAATAAAAGGGCTAAAGGACACTGAGTCATTAACTGGAGCACTGAGGTCATAAAATTTGTGATGGCTTTTCCCTAAACCTCAATTAAAACACTTGAAAACTATAATTATACCTAATCCATGTTCTGGTAACCTACATGGTACACTGGTATTTTTTCCCACACAAGAAAGAAGATAATTTAAAAGTGGTTTTTGAGTGCTACATCCTGAGAATGTGCAGGCTGTGGTCCATTTGATGATGTGGCAATGGCTGGACCCCTCCATGCTTCAACACTGAGACAGAGCAGGGACTCTGCTTTTTGCTTGGTCCATGCCATGTCCTGATAATTTCTTTGCCTCATATAAAGCACAGTGATAACAGGCAGAGTTCTGTAGGTTTTGAAAAGCCTTCATGAGCATGTTTTAGAGGGTAAAACAAACAACCTCCCAATAACACCACTTCTAAATCTTTAATTTTTGCAATCTTTTGTGTGGATGTCAGCCCTAAGCCTACAAAACATGAATAAATGACTCATTTGCAGGAAAGAAAAGCAATGCCTGCATTTTATCAGCTCAGGTGAAAGTAGCACAGCCTTCAGACATATGCTGAATTCCATTACCTGTAAAGAGAGCATTGATTTAAAATTTTCCTGTTTTGAAAACCGTGACATGAGAAATGATAGCTTTCCATTTTATTTTTATTAATTGTATACATACAAGGAAGCTGATAGGGTAAGATTGACTTTAATTGAGCCATAAATTTAGCATTGAGAAATGCCATCCATTTAGCTGGACAGTTCTGTGATGAAATACATTTCTAAAGCAAGGATTGCTGGCAGAGTGACTGAGATAACAAATGACAAATGCTTTATGCCTATAGCTACAAAGAGACAGTCCTCAATAAAAAGTGGAAACTTCTCAAAGGGCTACCATAAGTGATTTTCCCTTGATTTTGCCCCACAAGATTTTTTTTTTTATTAAAATACTGTTGAATAAATTACTCCTTTTATTTGATAAAAACTTGTAGAAGATACATTCTGAAGTCCAAAATACCGGACCTCCTATCATTGCTTGATGCGTCACTAACCCTCTGCTCCGCAGGAAAATCCTTTTACTTTAATCTGATTAAATAAAACTCTTCATATCTGTACACACATGAAAAGGTAACCTCATGGATACTCCCATTCATGTCTCCAGGTGTTGTAGGCTGCTCTACTGCTATCAAAGTCAATAGAGTTTGAACTGTTTACACCAGACAAGGATCTGCTTCAAAGTGTGTATAAACCTATCTGGAAGCAAATTTCACAGAATCACAGAATCACAGAAATTCTAGGCTGGAAGAGATCTGTAAGATCATCAAGTCCAACCCATATTCTAACAGTTCAACTAGATCATGGCAGCAAGTGCCACATCCAGTCTTTTTTTAAACTCTTCGAGGGATGGTGACTCCACCACCTCCCTGGGTAGATGATTCCAGTATCTGACCACTCTTTCTGTAAAATACTTCCTCCTTAATTCTAGCCTGTATCTCCCTTGACACAGCTTGAGACTGTGTCCTCTTGTTCTGTCTGTTGCTGCCCAGAGAAAGAGACCGACCCCCAGCTCACCACAGCCACCCTTCAGGAAGTTGTAGAGAGTGATAAGGTCATCCCTGAGTCTCCTTTTCTCCAGGCTGAACACCCCCAGCTCCCTCAGTTGTTCTTCATATGGCTTGTGTTCCAGCCTCGTTGCCCTCCTTTGGACATGCTCAAGCATCTCAACGTCCCTCCTAAAGTGAGGGGCCCAGAACTGGATGCAATACTCCAGGTGAGGCCTCACCAGTGCTGAGTACAGGGGAAGAATGACCTCCCTGCTCCTGCTGGCCACACCATTCCTGATACTGGCCAGGATGCCATTGGCCTTCTTGGCCACCTGGGCACACTGCTGGCTCATGTTCAGCCGACTGTCAACCAGCACCCCCAGGTCCCTTTCCACCTGAGCACTGTCCAGCCACACCGTCCCTAGCTTATATCGTTGCAGGGGGTTATTGTGGCCAAAGTGCAGGACTCGGCACTTGGACTTATTAAAATTCATCCCATTGGATTCTGCCCATCCATCCAACCGTTCCAAATCTCTCTGCAGAGCCCTGCGTCCCTCTAGCAGATCTACACACGTTCCCAGCTTAGTGTCATCTGCAAATTTGCTAATAAAAGACTCTAAACCCTCATCCATGCCGTCAATAAAAATATTAAACAGAACTGGCCCCAGCACAGACCCCTGAGGGACACCACTGGTGACTGGTCGCCAGCTGGATGCAGCACCATTCACCACCACTCTCTGGGCCCGGCCATCCAGCCAGTTCTGAACCCAGCAAAGAGTGCTCCTGTCCAAGCCATGGGCTGCCAGTTTGTCTAGGAGTATGCTGTGGGAGACAGTGTCAAAGGCCTTGCTGAAATCCAAGTAAACAACATCTACAGCCTTCCCTGCATCTACTAGGCGGGTTACCTGGTCATAAAAGGTGACCAGATTAGTCACAAGTTATAACATATCTTGAAGGTGACTATGAAAAGCATAATTAACCTCCATGTATTTCTGTTATTTTCCCTATACTGAGTTTCATGAGGAAAAAATCCTGCCGTTTTGATTCCAAAGTCTCTTTGAGCAGCTGCAAGAGGATGATTTCTATATCAGAAAGATAAAAGTTGTGCCATGTGGATAAATGTGGATTTTTAATTTTCAGCCATATAATCAAAATCTTGTTCCTGAATTAATCCTTTTTTTCTAACTACTTAAATCAATCTCATCAGTCAGAGGCCTGAATGTCATTTTAAGTCAGATAGTTCTGCGTCCCTTTGGAAATGAGATGATTTGGCTTTGGGATGGAGAAAATGTAAATGGTCTTATGACAAAGAATGTCAGAAAATAAAATGGTCATAATTAAATGTGAAAACAGTGTAATGGCTGGCCTGACTTCAGCTGTCATGGATCTATGAATGCCTTTGCCTTCTACAGACATAATTATTTTTCATATTGATCACTGGTACATTTCTGTTCATACAATAAAATCTTAGAGGGGATGATAGCAAACAAATGTGGTGCTTAACCAGATAAAAAGCTCCTAATCAGTGCTGAGTTTTCTCATGTAGAATGATGCACATAACAAGTATTTTAATGCATGTCCACAAAGCATGACAGAGATATTTAAAGTTCTGTCTTCCTACTTCCTTTGAAGACATCCACTTACCATGTGGGTCAGCAGAGAGAAACAGCAGTGCTGAAACAAGATCACCTGATTCCTCCCTCCAGTTCACATCCATTGTTACAGCCTCAGTATGGAGACATACAGGGCTGCTATTTCTAGTGATTCCTGATACTCCAACTAGCAGGAAAACAACAGATTCTTATATATATATAAAAGTTGTTCTTATATATGAACAACTTGTAAGAGAATATAAACAATAATTTATTTGTAGCATAACCACTCATTATATGTCTGAAAGAAAAAGAATATAGTGTTTTGAGCAGGAGTCAAGTATATGGTTCAATCAGTATTTTAGGTCCTAATGTCTAGATGCTTGAGTCCTTTACAATGATTTACTTTCTTTGATGAACACTTTATTTGAAGCCAATTTAAAAAAAAAAAAAGTTGTATGAAGCAACAGAACAGCTTTATTCCTATGAAAACAGAAAAGAATTATGATCTGGTTTAAGTGATAGAGGGCTAAAATATAACCAAGGAGTTTCAGTGCTAAAGTGATACCACCTCATATGATAATAAGTGATCTTCATTCCAAAAAAAGTGTCCTAAAACTGATCACTGATATTTTTTTTCTTTAGGAAAAATAACTCTTTGAGGCATTAAGAACTGTTGTCATTTTTATGACAACTTTCTTGGAAGATACTTAGGTTTACATTTTAAAAGAAACCAAAAACAGAGCTCCCAAAATAAAAGGTATAGTGTGTTGGAGATGGAAACAAAACAAATTATTTTTTTTTTTATTCTTTAAAACAATGTAACAGAAAAATATTAAGTACATGTCCACTGAAGCTCTCTGTCTCTGGAGTTAAGCTCTCTCTCACTGGAGTTAAAGCCCAAAAAACCAACAAAACCCCCCAACAAATAAACAAGCAAACAAAAAACAACAACAACAACAAACCCTACGAAAAAGCCCCCAACAAACCAGACAAAAATTGCAAAAAAAACCCCTACCCAAACCCATAAAATCTCTGTATCTTTGATTCAACTCAAAGGCAAATAACATTGGAGAATTTCTCTTATCCCTTATCCATCCTGAGCAACATGGTTTAGGAAGTGGATTTGTGCAGATGCAAGGAAGTGCTCACCAGCGCAAACATTCTGCTCACATAAGATGCATACAGATCCAGCATTGTGGTTTACTCCTGACACCTAGAATAATAGCTCACATCTTCTGCCAGAGATGAATGACTGCAAATGAGTGTTTAAGACACTCAACTTCATCATTGATTCCACAGGCTTTTTTTGCCACTCAGTCTCCTCCGCCAAACTCAAACCGCTCACAAATTTCTGCCCCTTTTCATTTTGTTTTGCAACAGAAATACATCACCCAGTGTATGCTTTTGAATTTATAAAATACACAACAGATAGTGCGTTTTCAGCACTAGCATAACTCTGGGGAGCTCTGAAACACTAATATTGCTGCAGTATTACATCATGCTGTGGATTTGGAATTGTTGCCATTTTATTTTCTTTTGTAATCATAATATTAGTCAAAATCAGCAACACATTAATGCAGGCAATTATAACAGTGATTAAATGGAGGAATCTAGGAGATGGATAGCAAGATGTTACCTCCTGGTAACAAGAAGCACATTCTGCTTGTCATTTGGCATTTGTCCATAACTGTTATGTCTTGGACTTCAATGGTGTTTTGGGATAATAGCTGAAAGCTTTCCCCCTTCACCTCAGCAGCATGTCCTTCTGGTTTTTTCACCAGCTGCGTTGGGAGCACATTTAGGGATGTGCGGGTTTGCTTTCCAGGTGACAAAATGGTGTGTGTTACATCTCTCAGCACACAAGTAGTGTCAGCAATCTAAGGAAAAGAGATCTCCTGTCCTCCCATGCTTCCTTTATTGTCTCTCTTTCTGCTGTAGCACTGACAGGCAGGTGTGAATGTGACACATGTCTCTAGTGCAGGTGGGATAGCTTTGACTTTGGCAAGTGGCCAGTAACTCTCCTTCTTCATGTCTTTATGGAAGAGTTTGGTTTTCTTGTCTAATTTATTTCATCTGTTTCTGCCTCTGAGTTGGTGGTGCTGTAAAGTGCAGGAGTTTTGTTATATTCTTTTCCCACTTACTACATGTTTTTTGTGCTTGTGGAACCAACATGGAAACCAGAGGGCTCGTAAATCACATTTCCACACCCTTTTACCTATTGCAAGCTCAGTCATTACTTCAGAGGCCACACAAATAAGTCTAAAAGCCAATTTACAGTACTAAGGTAGGGACATGTCTGTTTTAAAGCATCGTATCTGAAGAATATGAACAGATAAGGTTTATGAAGCCATGTATGGAAAGGGGAACTGTGATGATCAGAGATTTGCAAGCTCTTTTATTACTGTTCAGTTCAATATTCTACCTGGCCATGCTTCTCTTCAGCAACTATTCATTCTTTACTCTTTCTATTTTTGTTTCATAGTTCATAAGTTCATCCTTTTCTTCTTGGGCCTCAGAGCATCCTGTGTCATCCTCTTATTCTGATGTCCTGCAAAAAAGAACTCAGTATGAATGAGAATAAAGCAGGTCTCACTCAGAAAGTGGGGGCAGAGAAGAGTTGAATCTAGAAAAATTAATATAAATAGTCTTAGAAATTATTATTACCAACTGTTTTAATAATCTGTCCTGTTGCTGCCTGCTAAGTAGAATGGAAATGGTGGAAGTTCACAGGTATTTTGACAGAGCAGGACGCTGAGGTTGTAGGAATACACATACTTCTGAAAACTTGCAAAGCATGACATGCTAAATTCTTTCCAAATTTTGTCAATACTTCCCTGACTGCACTAAGGCCAGGCTTCTACCCTAAATATCAGCATTCTGCTTTGAAATTATGTGCACTGGACTATCCCTTATCAATGTCTGTAAATTCTGGGCACAGAGTTCTTAGAGATACCACTTATAATAAATAGGGTGTGCACTTGTTTTCACTCAAGGTGCAATCCTCAAAACAAAGGTTTTTGGTATTGTTATATTCTTTTTCTAGTTTTAAATGAGTGCCAATTTTTACATTTATGTTTACAGCCTCAGAATATTAACAGAATATTTACAGGATGCATTTCCAGTGGTAGAATTTCAGGTTGTTGGACTTGAGTTTGCTCTGACTTATGGGAGGATTTTTTATAATTGCTGCATGTAGAAGATTTGAAACTTGGCATCCAAAGCCTGTCATTTTCTTTATGAATATTAATTCATAATTAGTTCCCAGTCTCTGCTATTTACAAAAGACAGTTTTGGTTCATTTTACTCCTTAAGCCTTTTTCCCCTCCAGCTGGAAAAAACCCAGACTGGCTGGATAACTAATTTTCAACAAGATTTTATTTTCCTTTTTATTATAAGAAGATATATGGTCATCTCTGTTTCTTGGGCATTCTCTGGTCTTACACAAGCTTTGAGTCTACAGATTCTAGAAAAGGCCTGCAATGGAATGATTAAAGGAAATTCCAGATGGTGTCTGTACACATGACAATTATACTTACATGTCTTTATTTCGGCTATTATCCCAACCAGCACAAGGGATAGCAAATCTCTGCACTAATGGGCAACTTTCAAAGCCTCTCACAGCAGGATTGTCTTGGCAGGGGAAAGGTCATGGTAATGGGTTTTGACAAAGAGTTCCTTAGAGTCTCTCTTTTCTTCCAAAAGTTTGGATTTTCCTTTCATCTTGTATCACTGTTCAAATACACTAACGATCATTGCTGTTCTGAAAAAAAAAAAAAAAAATCCTGAATAGGAGATGTGTCCAAATGGAGTAGTTATCATTCATTCAAGTTCATGACACAGCAAGTTCTGCAAACCAGAGTAGCTGATGAATTCATTGTGCACAGCTAGCCAGGAACTGAAAATGCTGTTTCCTTGCAAATGATGACAATTCCATGAGGAAAATGAGATTCATAATAAAAAAAGGCACTAAAAATATGACTTTCGGCTGGACTTGATGATCTTATAGGTCTCTTCCAGCCTTTAACTTCTGTGATTCTGTGATTCTGTGATTCTGCTCTAAAATGAAAATAGTCTGAAAGCATACTTATGGAATCAAAACATTTTAATTTGGAAGAGTTCAGAGGTTTTTATTTGAATTAAATACTTCTAGATTTTTCAATTCTTTATTTCACGAAAGCTTTAAATGTCAACAAAAACATGAACACATGAATGGTATTGAAATTAAAATCTAAACACATAATATACAACACATACAAAATAAATTATATAGACACATAAATACATAGTTATATACACTGTGCCAACCATTGTGCTTTCTGAAATGTTGTCTTCAAACTGCCACCCATGTTACTGTATTTTTAATATTACCATAGAAATGTAGAATCACAGAAGGGTTTTGATTGGAAGGAACCTTAAAGATCATCTGGTTCCAGCTCTGTTGCATAGCCAGACATGTCCCTCTAGACCAGGTTGCTTGTAGGCTCGTCCAATATGTCCTTGAAAAATTCCAGCAACAGGGAAGACACAACTTCCCTGAGCAACCTGTTCGATTGTCTCACCACCCTCAAAATACAGAATTTGTTTCTTCTATTTAATCTAAATCTACTCTCTTTCAATTAAAATTGCTGTCTTCGTAAAAATGTCCTTCCTTTTTTTCCTGCAGGTCCCCTTTACGTACTGGAAAGTGCTCTAAGGTTTCCCCAGAACCTTCTTTTCTCCAGGCAAAACAACCCCAACTTATTCAGCCTGTCTTCATAGGGCAGGTGCTCCATCTCTCTAATAATTTTCATCTTCATGGCCCTCATCTGGACAGGTCCATGTCTTTTTTGTGCTGAGGGCCCCAGATCTGGACATGGCATTCCAGGCAGGGAGAGAGAATCACAGAATCACATAATGGGTAAGACTGGAAGGGACCATGGTGGATCATCTGGTCCAGCCTCCCTGCTCAAGCAGTGTCACCCAGAGCACATTGCACAGAATTGCGTCCAGATGGTTCTTGAGTGTCTCCAGTGAGGGAGACTCTCCAGTCTCTCGGAGTAGTGTCTCTCTTCCAGTTCACAGTTACCTGCACACCAAAGTCCTTCTTCTTATTCAGGTGGAATTTCCTGTGCATCAGTGTCTACCTGTTGCCACTTGTCCAGTTCCTTGTCACCACTGAGAAGAGCCTGGTTCCACCCTCTTGACACCCTTCCTTCAGATATTTATAGACTTTGATGAAGTCCCCTCTCAGTTGTCTCATGTTGTATCTGGACAGTCTTGGTTCCCTGAACCTTTTCTCCTAAGAGAGGTGCTCCCATCCCCTCATCACTTTTGTCCCCCTCTGCTGGATCTTCTCCAGGAGCCCAGAACTGGGCACAGCACTCCAGATGTGACCTCAAAGGGCTGAGCCAAGGGGCTGGATCACCTCCCTCAGCTTGTTGGCAATGCTCTTCCTAATACTCCCCAGGACACCATGGCCTTCTTGGCCCCCAGGGCCCTGCTGGCACTGCTGGCTCATGGACAGTTTTTTGTTCACCAGGTCCTTCTCCTCAGAGCTGCTTCCCAGCAGGTCAGTCCCCAGCCTGTACACGGAGTTGATCCTCTCCAGGTGCAGGACCCTCCTCTTGCCTTTGTTGAATTTCAGGCAGCTCTCTGCCCATCTCTCCAACCTGCTGAGGTCCTTCTGAAGGGCAACACAACACTCTGGTGGACCAGCCACTCCTCCCAGCTTTGTGTTGTCAAATCAATTCCCTTGACCTTCTGACCATGCTTCATTTGATGCAGCCTGGGATAAAGTTGACTTTTTGGACTGTAAGAAAGCATTGCTGGGCCATATTCAGTTTTTTATCCACCAGTATACTTAAATCCTTCTCTCCAGTGGCATGCCAGTGGGTGTGAATAAATAAGCTGGAAACTGTGATGAAAGGATTTCAGACTGAGACTAAATGGTGCAGCACAGCGTGGGAGCATTGCAATCACTGCTCTTTCCCTTCCATGCCTGGGAAACCACATGCAAACAGACAGCCTTTGGCTTCCAACCCTACTTTCTGACCAGCCCAAAACTGTTCCTGCAGCATTGCCAAACATCCGACACCATGGACAGTCAAGGGACAGTACTTTGTCCTATGCTTCCATTCTTTTTAGCTTGCTCATGCAAATGTGGGCATAGATGCTGCTTCAGGAGAGAAAAGTCCAATTCTCCTTCCTGAGGGTTTGATTTCAGAAAGTGCAAACATATCTTGCAGCCGGAAAGCTGAGGAAAAAATAAATGAAATCTCTCTAGAAGAGACGTGTGGAAGGCCAGTGAAACCTCAAGGCCTGATGTGAGGTTATCCATATGACTCAGGAAAAATAATAATGAAATTCTTTGGATTTATTTGACATTAAAGAAGTGTGAGATAGCCACAGACAGCATCCAGATAGGGATACAGAACTAGATTCCCAGCCAAAACACTTGAAGGAAAAAAAATAGCCTTCAGACTACCTGCATATTCATCAATCTTTTAGACTTTAAGTCAACTTCTGTAAAATTTACTCCTTCAGCAATGTTTAATCATGGAGCAGTCTTACTCTTTCCAGACCATAAGGGTATGTATTAAAGCTACACGATTGGGCTTTTAGCTGCATTGTTATAACACATACATCAATTTTTAACATACCCATTATCACACGTATGCAGCACTCAACCAATGGTGATATATGCCTCCACTGTTGTTGTCAATCAGTGGTGACAAGTGTCCTTGCTTCATTCTTCAGGTTTATAGCATAGCAACCTTACTGAAAATTCCTGTTAATGGTGGTAAGGAAGAATGCATCAGCTGTATCCGATGGAAACTCTTATAGCAATGCTGCCCTGACATTATAAAAACCTCTGTAATTTTTTAAAGCAGCAGCCTTTTTTACTTCCTAAACCAGAGCAGAATTGATTCAAGCACAGACACTGCTGAAGTCCCAAATGTATGTAGAGATGTTAGCAGTGTAGATTTTCTTTTAGAAGAATCCTACAGGAGCTCAAATAATCTGAATGTGCTTTTAGGGTTGGTTTAGACAGTAGAGTTCATAAAGTATTCACGACAGATCAGATTTACCCTAACAATAGTTTGTATGGAAATCAACACATCATTAATGATCATTAAGTGCAAAACTTCTGTTCATACAGCATTTTGACTGAAAGAGGGTAGAAATATCACTTTTCATTTCTACATCATGTTTTCTTTCACTTATATTCACAGCTGGGTTTCCTCCTCACTTGCAGCAGCATGTCTCTGGGTTTGGCCTGGCGATGAGACTGTCCAAAATGGATATACAACATACAGACACCCTTGTCACATTTTTTCCCAGGTATTTCATTGCTGACATCAGAATGTTTGTCCATATGTAGAAACTGTTGTGGAAAGCGAAGCCTGTCCAGATGACAAAGAGGGCAGATAAGAGTGGGGGATTTTGACAGAATATGAAAATATTGCTGGTACATGTTTATCTGGTGAAAGATATTTCTTACATAGAACAGAAGGCAGATATGGATCAAGTAGCTGGTATAAATAAAATGATAAAAAAAGGAGAAAAGAGAAAATGAAGAGAACAGAAATTAGAAAGGCTAAGAAATGGGTCTGGGATCATATTTTCTATCTTCTTAAATGAGTCTTATTATGAAATACTAACACTCAAATTCTTTTCTTCTCCCTTCCTCATTTAAGACCTTTCAGATCCAAAGTTGAGAGCATAGTTACTTTCAATTCTCTGTGCAGCCTTAGGTACTTAGCTTAGTACCATTCAACAAGATGATCTTTCCTCTCTCTCACAACTATATGGATTAGTTAGGGCTTAAAGTTACAGGTGGGAGAAACCTGAGCAATGGGTTTAAAACAGACTCCTGTGTATCACTCTGAGGCTGGAGGACATATGCTGTGCAGCATTTAGCTTTTTTATTATGAAGCAGAGGACATTCAGCCCCTTAGGGAAGGAGCTACTTTGAAAACACAGCAGTGGGTCACAAATACTTCATATTCATCCATACAAATGTTGTTTAGAATTTTTCCCTTGCCTTAAGGATTCCCCTGTATGAGTTCAGTAAGGTGTAACTATACTTCTGATAATTATGTTTCTTTGATATTTATTGTCCTTTCAAAAATAGTTTTTAAATAGAGGCTAATAGAGTGGTTTGATGTTTGTGTCAATTATTATTGAAATGTAACTCTGCTGACACAGAAAGCTGCTCCAGTGGAGTCAGAGAATTGAAGGTGATCTGCTGGAAAAGCATTGCTTCCTAGGGTTTAGAGAGGATCCAGGCTGGTGGTTCATGCATAACACCACACAAGTGTCTGCACAGAGCTAATGCACCAGAACAGGGAATTTCTAGCACAGAGCAGTAGCAGAGCAGTAGTAAAGACTCCACATTATGAAATGTGGAGAAATGGAGAACATAGCTGAGAGAGAAAGAGGCCTTCCCAGTGATGTACTACTTGCAATCAGAGACATGTTGAGAACTCTACAGAAGAAACATACCTGCCACAGGTTCATTTTATAACCAACAGCTTAGGGAGAAACTTTGATAGGGTAGAAGAGAGTATTTGCCAGACAGTTGCAACCATCAGGCTTGATCTTGAAGAAAGAATTGTTCAAAGAGTTTATCTGAATCTTCTTCTGGTTTACCCTGAACCTATATTTGTGAGGGTGAGGGAGGGTAGGGAGAAGAGGAAAGAAAAAAAATCTGTCTTGATTTTAGAATCTTGGGTCCTTGTCATGATTGCTCAGTTGTCTCAAAGACTACACATCATCACAATATGAAATGTGCACCGTGCTTGTGTTCTGAGACTGTTGAACTTCAGCTTCCAGCCTTTGGCTCTTTTTATTTCACCTTCTGTTAGGTTGCAATCAAGCCTTCTTAAAGCTTCTTTTTTGAGAAATGGAACAGATTTTTCTCATGTCATGTTTCACTCCACAGGACAATTTCCAATTATTTGATCGTGCTGGCTGTCTTCTCTAACAACTACTGTTTCTGCCTTTGAACTCCAAGTCTTGCAACCACCTGCCATGTGCTACAAGCCATTTCCCCGCTACAGTTCAAAACAGCAGTAATAAAGCCTCTCTGCTTCCACTTCACATCCCTCAGTTTACACAGTCTTCAGTCTAAATCACCTCTGCTTCCTGTGTTGTTCTAAGATCTCAACCTGACTGCCAAGCAAATCTCTTCTAGAGTCCCTATTCCCAGAAGTGAAGCCTGTATTCACTCTTTGAAAGGTATTTAATTTAATGTTTTGTCTTAGATGTACTAGTTCCACTTCTCCTGTGATTAGAGAGATCCTGTTACATTTTCCCATCATAGCTGGAGACATTTGTTCTACTTCAAAAGGCAGCAGTTCTTATGAGCCATGACAAATTAATTTTCTGTGCTCTCTGGGATTTTTTGGGGAAAAAAGAAGGTCATGGAGGCAGCCAGGCCTCCCACAAAAGTCAAGAGTAGAGCACTTTAATCACACAATGATTTAAACTTTTCAAGTATATATGCTAAAGAGGAGCATTCTTCTGAAAAGGTTTGGGAAAGTGACTGCAAATTTCTTATCTCCTTCCTCATCTCCCTCCTCCCCCACCACCCAAATTCAGCAGACTCAGAGCTCTGGTCTGCTCCATGAATGTTGAGACTGCTTAAGCTGTATTCCATAGTCTATCAGTAGCAAAGGACTTCCAGACTTCCTTAGAAGATAAACAAACAAGCAAACAAACAAAAAACCCCACAAAGCTGATTACACTTTGAATATTAATCACTTCCTCCCCCATTCTGTATGATTCTTTCAAAGAAATCTGTGAGTGTATGTGTGTGTGTGTGATGTAAACGTTGCTTATTAAATGCCCTTATCTGGCAGATCAACCCCATCTCTTGTACAGTCATCTGATGTGTTAGCAGCAGCTGTGAGCAATGGGATCATAGGCCACAATCACTCCTTCAGATCTCCAGGGGTTCTGTAAACCCTCTCTCTCTGGAAGCAGATTTTGGCCCTATTGTATTCCTTGACAGAGTATGGACGACGGAAAGAAAATTTGAAAGGGTATATTTAAGTCATGCTGAGAAACACTGACTGAAACATTGAAAGTGTGCTATTTTCACATCCACCATGGGGTTTTTCTCCTTCTCCAGGAAGTCATGTGTTCCTTACTGAAGCAAACACAGGGCTGTATCTCAGTAAGAGAGCACCAAAATTGCATTAACAGCAGTTAACTACCTTGATTTAGCCCATCTGTAGATTTCCTCCATTATGACATGTTTGAGTATTTCCATTTCACTGAGAGTGGGTGTATTTTTGTGTTTGGGCATGTGGGCAACCATTAGGGTGTAAAGATGTGTACAGGTGTGTGTGTCCATGCTAGCATCCCAAAAGTAAAATATGTTAAATGGGTAAAATATGTTACAGTCATAAGTAGATAACTGAACTACCTAAGTAGATTTCCTTCAAGCCTATGTCCCCAAATTATATATGAGCAAAAACCACAAGTACTAAAACTGTCAGCACAAAGGTAATTTAGAGAAGAAAAAGTTATAAGCTACTGCAAATTAGATCATTGAAGGAGAGTAGCTCTTCTGTGAGAGAAGTTCAATTTCACCTGGTTTTGGCATTGAATTTTTCAGGGAGAAATCATCCTTAGAACTGACTTCAAATATTAAGGAAAGAAAAAGTGCACAAATGCTGATAATAATTGAAATGAGAAAGAACATCAATAATTTAGATTCTAATAATTTCAAATGTAGAATCTGTCAAGGAAACATCTGGGAAGAATGTTAACTAGAAGTCACATTTACAAGGATGGCCTTTAATCGCGAATCACACTGAATCAATTAGTGTTATATTTAACTACATATTTGTAAATCCAGAGGCAATTTTGGTTCGTGGATTGCACCCCATGAATAAGATGCCTTCATCTTTATTTTATATTATTGAAACGCAGCAGAACTATCACATGTGTCATGAAATCTGGTGATTTTTCTTAATGTACTAGATTCTGAATGCAATTATTATTTAAAAAACTGCACTGAATATTAAGGCTATGTTTAATTATAATCCCTGAATTGTAAGCAGTACTGATGCTTCTTCATAAAAAATTGCTATAAAGGAAAATTAATTTGTTTGATCATTTTCTGCTTCTCTTATTTATGTTTTGTCAACCCTACTATTGCTAAAACACAGTTTTGTTATTTTTATTTTGACAATGAATGTGTGTTAATAATCCATGATAATAATGCAGCAGACAAGATGGGAAATATTTTGTTGTTTTAGCATTGTATTTAAATAGTGGGATAGCCTAGTGTGTTAAACTGCAGTGCTGGGACACTGTAAAATTGGGGATAGAGCAAATTGCACGTGTATACTTCTTTGATCCAAGGTTTATAGAAATCTGTGCAAACTTTTTCACTGACTTTCACTGAATTTTGATTCATGGTTGCATTGCTAGTAAAGGTCTAATGTCAGATCTTTCAGAACTCATGGGGAATGTGATATATAGAACACAGAAAGAGCAGTCACAATTTAGGGCTTCCTGTCCCGTCATCTGACCTTCCACAGCTAATGATAGAAAAAGACAGAGCAAAGCAGAGCTCTAAACAGTGAGTCCTGGGCATGCAGCTCTTTGTGATCTCTCTTTGCATGGCTTCCTCTCCATGTGAGTCCTATTTATCCACATACAGTAAAACAGCTTTCACAAAACATGTCTTCTAGAACACAAAAAAGAAAACCCCTTTGCATCAGGTTCCAGACATTCTCTCAGCATAATCATCTCCATGATGTACCCACATATCCAAGATGAATGGTAGTTACAGATACCATTATTCAACTGCACATCACTGATCTTTATCAGCAAAGTGCATAATTTACAGCCAAGTCTCTATTGTGTTTATTGGGCTAGTACACAACCTATCACTCAGTCCTGGAGCTTCTACTTTCCCCCTTGCCTTTCCATTTTCCATTTTAAACTTTTAATTACAGAACAATCCAGGCATGGTGACAAACAGAATGAAATCTGAGGATGCTGGAGCAGGCAGAGTGGATAGCAACTGTCAGACACCACTCTTGGAGTTTGGCAATTGTTGGTGGCTGTATCACTGAGGTTTTATGAATATTAAGTTTGAGAAAGCATCAGCAAATACCATACAGGAAAACTAGTTAAGGTTTTGTGCACACTTGAGTTAAGCAGAAATGAAATATCTGAGCCCACAGGGGCACTAATGATTAGAAGAGCTAGGAGGACACAGCATAAAAATTCAAATGCCAAGTACATATTTGCCATAATAAATAAACATTCTGATTTCCCAATGGTTTCGAAAGATGCCTTTTTCAGGTCATTTACCTTTATATTAGCATCCTTCAGATTTGCTATAGTCATTGTTTTTTTTAAGATTTCCCTGAATGTTTTAGGCATGTTGATATCTCAGTTTAAAATGTTAGTCAGTACCTAATGCTAAGCAGAATATAGTATTTCTTACATAAACCCCATTGAAAATAGCTTTTATAAAGCGCTGGAGTTAATAGGCTCTTCTGATTAATATTAAATTACAAGAACAATTAATGAGGGCTTCTCTACAAAGCAAAACCATGGAATGCCAAATTCACAGCCTCTGCCCAAGGCTCTCTCAAATTATACTGGCTTTTCAACCTTCTGTGCCTTTCCTGTTCCCAGTTTCAGGCTGGACTCCTTGGGATATGCTTCCTCATGAATCCCTTTTGAGAGTGGTCTCACAAAATGAAGCTGGAAAAATCACCCAAAGGAGCCACATTTTCTGAGGAAAAATATCTGGTATCTTGGCTTTCCCTCTTCCTACTTCATCCTGCCAAGGACTCCTAAAAAGGTTGAAAGGACATAGTGAGCATTTCTGCAAGGCCCATGAGTTCCCTTTTTTGTGACTAGTTTCTGTCTTGTACTCAGGCAATTGAGAGAACAGATACCTGCTCATTTCCTCCTTTTTTTTTCCTTTTGGTATATCTGTCTGACCACAGCTCTGTGTGTTCTGTAATTGTCCAAAGTCAAGGGAAGAGCAGGTTTCATGAATCAGCTACCTCATAAAGTCTAGAGATAAATTTGTGTTCCAGTGCAGTAAGAAGAGAATATTATGTTTCAGGAATAATAATAAAAATTTCTCTGTTTCTTCTGTTGAGGATGGCAAGACAAATGCAAAGTTGAAATAAAACTGGAACTACCATGTCCCTGTTGAAATGCATTCATTTATGCATTTTATTTCTGCTTTATCTGTTCAACCAGTAAATCATGTGGGGGAGAAATGTCTTCTCAAATGAAGACATTGGCCAGAAGGCTCCCTTCTGTCTGCATGGCATGTTGCTTTCAGACCCCTGGTGTCTACCTTTAACTGCTCTTCGCAGCTGGCCTGGTGTATGAGGGAAATTAAAATGGAGAAAGCAGGGCTTGAGAAGTTTTATATACCAGTTCCAATCCTGAATAGCTTCTCTGACATCATTGAAGGACTGTTTTTCAAGCAGTAGAGACCAGAGTTGCCCTTGATGCTCCGTTGTCTGTGCTTAGCAATGTATAAATGCCCTAGAAATACTTCTCTGTGGCTCATGTATGTCTGTTATGGGAGGAAGATTAGGGGAAGGATGAATGAAGCTTTATACAGACGTTTGTTCTATATTTGTATTTCTATATTTTACTATTTTACTTTCAATAAGGCAGTGCTCTGTATTCGTGGTAGAAAAGATCTCATGCTTTAGAAGGCAAATAGCACTGTTTAGGCTTATTTGTTAAAATAAGTCAATTCCTGTCTGAGACAAGCCCTTTTTCCTGTACTTGAACTTGTTAGCATTTAACAGGGAAGGGAAAATGTCAGCTAGACAATAATAGCCTTCATTAGTAATTAATTATAAGTAATAGTTATGAATCTAAATCAGCATCAGAAACTAATGCATTCATCCATGTCACAAATGAAAATGACTAATGGATATGGTCTGTACATAGCTAAACAGTGTAAAGTAACTATAACTTATCAAGCAAAAAAATGAACACTGTGAGATCCTGGGTCTGACTCTGCTCCCACTGAAGTTAATCAAGAGGTTTCTAATTCCCTTCAGGAAGATGAAGTGTGGCAGTGTCTTTTATCACTGAAGAAACAGACATTTTTTTATAGCTTTGATACAGTTTTTTGTGGCAGATAAAAGACAAAGAGAGGAGTATTTATTGAGGGAATGCTGCCAAAATGCTGAGGTTAGACCATCAGAAATGTCTAAGAGGTTTAGATGCTGGACTCTAGACACTTCACTTTAGATACCATTGAAGGAGCATTACAGAGACAAAGAGTGAAGCATCCACCCAGTCAATAAGCTGTCAATGCTTAGGGTACCAATTAAGGGGTACCTGTAAAAGAATAATGCCCACTAGTTGGGAAAACAAGCACTAGTTTTTTTACATGGGTCTTTCTATAGCTGTATGAATTTCAATTTATTGTTTCCAACTGACAAATTTGTAAAGAGATTGTATAATAATAGCACAGTCAGTTACTGATGCTTTGGCACTGTGTCGCATCTCAGTACACAGATTCAGAAAGAACAAATTTTCTCCTTCTAACATTGTAGCAATTGGCAAACTAGGTATCATCTTACTCCTGAAGGGATTTTGAGGGAAGAGAGGTGGCCTAGGAATTAATATTCTCTTTCTACTTCTGAGGGGGTGAAAATGTCTTTTCTTTCATGTTTCTTTCATTTGCCATTTTATGCTGCGCACGTGCAGTTTGTAGGCATGCAAAGACTAGTGGCAAATCCCAGCTGTGGCTTAGCATCATATGCCTGGTCTGTTGTTGTGAAGATGCCATATGAAAGATCAGTCCTTCCAGGGAACAAATGTACAGCTATCCTCAGTGCTGTCTAACTGCTATGTTTTCACAGGATCAATCTTAGAGACTGCCTTGAACTTTTATCATGGAGCTGGAAGATGACACAGTGGGAGAAGTGACATTTACCGGCATTTTTGAAGTAGGGCTATTCATCTGCCCTCCTCTCATCTAATTGCAAAAGTGCTACCAGAACTCTGCTGTACCTTGCCCCAGGACCAACAAGAGCAAACCAGAATAAGGCAGCTTACATTTACTGATCAATAGTGATTTGCAGTGGCCCCAGAATAGAGCCTAAAGAGCCCATGTTTTTAGATGAAAACACACAAGAAGCACAGCACTAACTACAGGCTGAAATAGAGGCAGGAATGGCAGGTGCTGAGAAAGTCTGGTACTTGTTCAATCCTTTTGATCTGACATAAATAGCTTTTTTTTTGGACATAATCACTTTTGAATGACATTACATTTTCAATTCTATTTCAACTTCAGAAGCATTCACTCTGAGTTGGTGGAATTCTAGTCAGCTTCATTTCCATTCCCACTTTTCCTTTTCTGTTGCAGGAACCCCAGCCTTGGAAGTTTTGTCTTCTGCAGAGGCAAAAGGGGTCTTCCAGGCATACAGACTTCAGGCTAACTCCTTTCCAAGTTCTGCTCCTGGATTTTTGGGGTGCTCCTCCTAGTCTTGATTTTCTTTGGAAATAAAATGGCCCTGAGACGTCCCTATATCAAGGTCAGTCAGGAAACCGAAAGAAAATAATCTGGATTTGGTTTTAAGTAGAAACCCACTGCTGCAAAGAGGCAATAAATGTGGAATTTATTGCAGACAAACTCAGAAAGTTTGTACTGCTGACAAGAATGACATAAAAGAAAGCATGGCAGTGATAGTGCACCCTCTGCTTTAGCTATACAAACACTATACACTTGGACTATGAATAGTGTGAAACTCCTCAGTCTCTTGTAAAAGAGAAACTCATAAACTCACAAAGTTTCAGTCTGGCCCACCTCCAGAAGTGCCTGATCTCCTGTTATGCACCATGATCGAGCATCTCTTGGCTTTTCCAGTACAGGATCTTGAGCTTCTACAGAAAAAGTCTCTGCCTCTTTGTCCAATCTTCCACAACTCTGACAGTTAATGCTTCCTAGGTGGTTTTCTGCCCTCTTCTTCTCACTCCTCCTGGTTTTAGGAGACCTGATCCACATTGCTCTTTCGAAAACAAAAAACCAAAAAAACACCCAAACAAACAAAAAAAATACAAACCAAAACCCAAACAAAAATAAAACCAAACAAGAACATGAACAAGAAATCCTTCAAAATTTCTTCTGAAGTATTCATACTCTTTTCTCTTTTTTTGCTCTGCACCATATTTTGAGTTTATGCATTAAGGGGATTCTATTAACCACAGCTGTTTGTTTTGGTTGGTTGGTTTTTACCAAAATACTTTCATTTCAATTATTTGTTTAGCTGGCATTTTAATAGCCAGCAATTATATCTGAGGGAGTCTTAATGCTGAATTTATTGAAAAATGTGTGGTGGTAACAACGAGACACTTTAGGATTGCAAACATAAATAATTTTCTACATATTTTACATATTTTATATATATTTTCGATATTTTTTCATTCATATCATTAAAATAATTTCATTTTCTATATATTTTACATCAGGTAATGTCTGAAAATCTCCTTGAAAAAAAAAAAAAAGCAACATTTTTTGCATCGAGGACACTTATTCAGAATTTTGAAGCAGAAACATATTTATGAAGGACACAAGACTGTTAAATAGTCAACCCCTTTCCAAGGCAAAGCAGCCTAGTGAAAGTCTAATGCTTACTTTATATCTCAAGATAATCCACTGATCAGTGTGGATTTTAATTCCATTCTGTGTTAGAGATTGTGCATAAATTTCACTCAAATACAGATGAAAAAAACACCTGACATTGAAAAGAGTGTCTGCTCTTAAATCTATATGGGAAGCACAGAGGGATCAGGTTCCTTTAAAGACACTGTAAACTCGCAACAGGCTCAACAAATCCCAGTGCCAGATCCTTTATGTGGGTCACAACCACCCCAGGCAGTGCTCCAGGCTGGGGCTGAGTGCCTGGGAAGCTGCCCAGTGGAAAAGGACCTGGGGTGCTGGTGGCAGCAGCTGAACATGAGCCAGCAGTGCCCAGGTGCCCAAGAAGGCCAATGGCATCCTGGCCTGGATCAGCAATGGTGTGGCAGCAGGAGCAGGGCAGGGATTGTCCCCCTGTACTCAGCACTGGTGAGGCCACACCTCAAATCCTGTGCTCACTTTTGGTCCCTCACTTCAAGAAGGACATTGTGGGACTGAAGCCTTTCCAGAGCTGGGGAAGGGTCAGGAGCACAAATCTCATAAGGAGTGGCTGAGGGAGCTGGGATTGTTCAGCCTGGAGAAAAGGGGGCTCAGGGGGGACGTTACTGCTCTCTACAACTCCCTGAAGGGAGGTTTGTAGCCAAGTGGGGGTTGGCCTCTTCTTACAAATGTCAAGCATTAAGACAAGAGGAGATGGCCTCAAGTTACATCAGAGGAGCTTTAGATTGGATATTAGAAAACATTTATTCACTGAGAGGATTGTCAATCACTGGAACAGGCTGCCCAGGGAAGTGGTGCATTCACCACCCCAGGAGATAGTTAAAGATATGGATGTGGCACATGGGGACATGGTGAAAGGCTAGACCTGACAGTGCTGGCTTAATTTATTGGATTTGATGATCTTGAAGGTCTTTTCCAACCTAAACAATTCTAGGATTCTGTGGTGTTCTTTGTTGCAGTGTGATGTAATAGCCAACAGTTCTTGAAAGACTAAGTTCCTTTTTCCTGGGCATTCCAGCCACAGGGATTCTTTTACATTTCTCTGGGATCAGTAACATTTTAAAATCTTTAATGTGGCTTTTAGTATGCTGGAGGCATATTAATAACTCATAATATTTTCCTACCCGTCTGTAAGTTTTGAATTGAAGAGGCAGACTTAATTTCCTAAATGTACCAAGAATAGAAAGTTTGGATGGTTTCTTTTTGCCTTCACGAGCTCAACACCTTTTTGTTTCATACAAAATATGAGGAACTAATTTCACAGAATTAACTTGAAAATCCTTTTCTGAATAATTCATTCTGGAACATCTGGCTGACTCATAGAGACTTTGTTGCTGCAAGAAACTTCCAAGTAGAGATTGCTCTGATCATATCTGCATTTCTTTTGATTATCAATGTGATGGACAGGTTTCACACTGGCTTGTGCAAACATATAGTAGCTGTGCAAATGAAATTTACTCAGAATGTGCCTAATGTTGTGTGAACTACAAGACTTCTTCTACTGAAAGCTTGATTTTTGCTGTCATTGAACTCAGGGAGGAAGGAATAATTTTGTTCTTATGACTAAGGCTGCAAGCTTGACTTTCTATTATCCATATTAGGCCATTTATAAACCTCTTTTTAACATTTACTTGATTTAAAATATTTGTTTCTAATCTGATACAGCACAAGCATTTTGCAATTCCTGTGCCAAAGCAAAATAAATTTATAGTTCAAGTTAATTAAACAGAGAAAAGTAAAAGATGCTAAAAATACTGTTTGATGCAATTTTATAAGTAAATCAATTTACCATAGGAAGAGATGTCTCCCCAGATCCATGCTCGGAAGTTGTGTTATGTAATCTGTAAAAATGCCTACAGAGAAGAACCCAAATCAGCTTTACTGCTGACTTTTGAAATCTCACTCATTTCTTGATGTCATCTCCCAGCTGCAAATCAGTGCATTCTGCAATCAGTGTTTGCTGCTCTCTGATTGACCCCTCTGCCCCAAATCATACACAACATCCAGCTGTTCATGGCACTGCAGGAGTTACAATTCCAATTAAAGCTCTCTCATGTGACTTATGTGAAGTATGAAGGTGAGACAATATATATTAACATTGGCTTTTTATTTCCCTCATGAATTAATTGTTATTGGCTGCAGGATCAGCTCCTGAGTACCACGTTTGTTAGAGACACCATGGGCTAGAACGTGGTGCACATAGAGACACGACTTGTAAACTGGTTAAAGGGTGCACTGGTAAAAGAGCTTTTGTGTCCAGGCACTGGGCAGCTGATGGATGGACTCAAGTGCCCTGTGCAGTATGGGCTGGGCTGCACAAAGCTGTTGGGAACATGAGGGGTGCCCAGTAGGAGCTTCTGGTTGTCTCCTACCTTAAGCAGTCCACAGGCCAGGCAGCCTGCAGGATCTCACACCAAACCTGGCTGGGTCCCACATTCTCCTCCCTCCTGACCTCCAAGGGCACTGGTAAGCAGAGTGCCCACACTGCCTGCTCACCACCCTGTGCCAGGGCAGAGGCTGGGCCTGGATATCTCTGCTTTTCACAGCAATCCCCATTGTGGGAACTCAGCACATCACTCCTGATGTCCAGAGTTGCTGAGATAACCCTTGGGGGGGGGCTCAGAAATCCTGGAATGTTGCCAGAAGTGCTTGGTGGTTGGATTTTGACCCTGCATGGGATGTGCCACCTATATGAGGACGAGAGGATCACTTGGGGATAAGTGGTGAAGGAATTGATTATTCACAGGGTGAAAATACAGGTTTTGGGATTTTGGTACAGGGGGTTTTTAGGCGACAAGATGGAGGAATTAGGGTGTGCCTTGCCCTTCTCCTCTTCTTCTTGTCATCCATCTTTGGTGGTGATGCTGGCACTTTGGGATTGGTTCACATTAAATGTGCACTTGTTAAAAAGGGTAAAAGGTATTGGAAGGTAAAGGTAAATATCTTATACGTAGTTTTTAGTATAAAAATAGATGACTGCCCAGAGGGAGGTCAGAGTGCCCATGGCTGTCTTGCTGGTCAGACCTCTGTCAGGCTAGGAGACGACTTTGTAGATAAGAAATAATAAACAATATAGAAGACCAAAAAATCTGAAGAGTGCACTCGTCCTTTGGAGCGCGGGCTGTCCCAAGGCCATCCTACGCCTGACCTGGCAGAGACAACAGGCCGAGAACGGAGACCCCATAACCAAGCTAGTGTAAGTAACAGCTGTGTTAGGTCTAGACTATTCAGTCAGGTCTAACCTCTGCAGATGCCTTTCCTGCAGTAAGCTCTGCCTGTCACCCAGTGAACAAAAGGGGATCTCATGAGCAGGCCAGATGACAGGACTAAACTGAGTGCCTGTGGCTGAGTGGGAGTGAATTAAATTGACTACAAGAAAGATTCTGGAGACTTGAAAATAATGACTTTCATTAGAGCTATGACTGTTTCCTTCCTTGTAATTACAAAGTGAAGCAGCTCAATGCTGATCCAAACTAATCAAGGCACTCCCACCTTGAAAAACTGAAACCTTGAGAAGGCTAGACTGCCACAGGGACGCTGGGCAAGGTAAGGAGTGGGAGAAATCTTTAGCAACTGGCCAGGAGGTTAAACAACACATTGGAGGCAGTAGCAGCTGCCTCTTCCCCCTTATTGAGGCAAAAACCCCTCAAATCCAGCCTGTAGCAAACATATCCTGCCCTTCTGAGTGGCTATGTATTCTTCTGAAACACTAGCTGCAGCATAAAAAATAATTCTCATCCTGGAAAATATACACCAGCAAATGTTTTTGTTTGTGAGAAGTTGCATAAATGTTTATAAAGAGAAATAGGTCAGAGGAGATGCAGCCTATAAAACTTCAGAAGCCCTATTAGCGAAGTCATTGCGCAAAGAAGCACTACCTAGACTTCAGAAAATGATAATAAAATTGCAAAAATCCTCATTAAACTGAAATACTGTCCCAGTAAAGAGCTTTTTTTATCAGACATGCTTTTAAGAGTGCTGATAAACACTGAAAGGAAGAAGCTGCAGGAAGAAGGGTTTGAAGCAAATGTGATTCAAGTGCTACCTATTACTGTTATAACATTTGACAAGTTTGAGCAAGAAATGTAAAATGACCCAACTTCACAGCAGCTTGAAAGAATTATCTTAGACTGAGGCTAGCAAGAAATAGCCTCAGCACTATGGATAATACAAAAGGCATTGGGATTATGGAGATGAAATAGTTATGTGTGATAAGATTTTTTACCAGAAAAAAGACTGTCACAATAGGGTATCATAAAAGGTCAGCACTGTGACACAAAGTCCGCATGGGATGTTGAATAGAGCAGAGCTCACATTGTCTGCTGCTGGTCACAGAAAGGAGCCTGAAGAGAAGCTTGTCCTGGCACAAGCAGTAATGCTGGAGACAATGTACCAAAGGGGGAAATCTATAGTACACTCAGGGAAAACATGTCAGAGACCCAGCAGCTCCATGTTTAATTCCTGATTGCCCCAAGGCCATGATGGCACAGTCTGAATTAAAAAGACTTTGCATCTTGAATACTTGAATCCATGGTAAGTTTATCTAACAACATGCTTTACCTATTTTTTCCCCAGTTTCAGAAGTGAGCAGGAAAAGAAAAAAAACTTTTAACTCTTGAGCTAAATAAATTAAAGGTAAGCAGACCTGAAATCATGGCAGAAGAGCCCTATGCCATGCAGAAGGAATAAAGGATATAAATGATGAACACTCACATGCTAGAGGTAGAAGAGTTTTATATAATAGGACTCTTTTTTTTCTTTTTTTAAACACTGTTGCATTGGTATTAAGGCTATTGTATGCCAGTTTCTTTTCCTTTTTCTTTTTCTGATTTTTTGACATGGAAATATTTGCTCTGGTGCAAGACAGTTTCTGTATCATTGTACCTATGCCAATTCTAGGAAAAACCCCTGTTTCTGTTAATGCTGGTGCTCACACACTGTCTGTTACCAACCCAGTCCCTGATCACCACTGCAGATATTCATATTCTTCTTAATTCATTTTGAGGACTCAAAATCCTATTTTTATCCTCCCTTTTAGTTATATTAGGCATTTTAGGTTGGGCAAACTCAAAGAGAATCCCTAATCAACTCCTGTGTGAGGCACCACAGCATTTGTGAATTCTGTTTTGCAGCAAGAGGGGAAGTATAGGAATCCCTAATCACGTTAATAAGGTGCTAGAGACAGAGAAAATATTTCTAAAAACAACGACAAAGTCCCTCCCCCAAAGATACTCATGTAAATGTCAGAAGTTTCAAGCAAGCAGTCACAATGATGGATAACACTGCTCAAGTAATTGGAAGTGCTTTCAGCACTACATAAATAAACAATTTCCAGCACTGATATGTATTGGATTGGCAAAAGTTAAGCAGCTGTGTAAGACAGATCTGACAAAGATCTAGAGTGCAGAGCAGCCTGAATATGCAATCCTCATTATGTTTGATTCCAAGATTTAAGTATGTTATATATTTTGCCTACTGTTTCCATACTGTAGCTCAAAATGTCTTCTCTGCTTCTCCCCAGTCCTAGAAAGAAGGAACATAAAAAAGTAAAACTTCAAATAAATAAATAATTAGCAGTTATATTGTCATTACCACAAATATGAGTATTTATTAGGAAATTACCTGAGTTCATTGAAAATAACTTTTGGCATATCACTGCAGCTGCTCTTGTGGGGCAAGATACACTCCAAGTATAAATCAGTTTTGGAGAAAGCTGCCATGGAGTAGAGAACAAGTCAGGCCATTCATTGCCACTTTATATATTTATTTTATATTAATTTTGTCGCTTTTATTAATTTTTGTCACTTTATTATATTTATTTTATAGTAATATTTGGCACTACTCAGACTATTACATTATTTTGACAGGTGTATTGAAAAACATCCCACTTCATTTCAAACTAATTTCATTAATCACTTTTTTTTCTTTTAGTTTTGAAAATATACAGTAGCTGAACTATTTTAAAGTGCTATAGGACTTCATTACATTTTTCCTGATTACTACCATCTCCTCTACTATTGGGCTGCCATTGGAACCATTGTGACTTTAGTGGATTTCATTAAAGAATAAGGTCCAATTTTGTGTTACTGCTATGAAAAATACTTGAAACAAACAAGTATGAGGAATGGATAGATTTAGATATAAGTCAAATGATTTTATTAATTCTTATTCACTAGATCTGATTCATATTATTCACTTACATGAAATAAACTTCCCTACATTCTTGGCTTTGTTATCCCATTTATTAACATCCTGCCATTCGGCATTCCTTTTTGATAGAGTAAACCTTTTGAGATTTACTAGATTTTCCAAATTGATGTCCACATCTCTCACTCATGTAATTATACCAAGTGTACAACCCAGCAGCCAGTCCCAGTGGCTCAGGTGTCAAGCGGTCACCTCCAGTGCCCCTTACCTGACATTTGAGAACAGCAGCGTGTCATTTGTCATTCCCTCATCTCCTCCCTTCCCAAGGCCCTTCTAAAATTCTTCAAATCTGTTTCCAGTCTTGACTAATTAAAAATACTTTGTGTTCTCTGCAAATGTCATCACCTCAGGGTCCTGGTGCTTGGAAAAGAATCAGCTTATAGCCTATGTTCTTTCTAGGCATCCACTCCTGGCCACTATTGAAACACCAGGCTAAAAATATTTTTTTTCCAACAAGAACAGTTATTCTTACAGTCACCCATTGCCACCAATATCCTTGGTCATAACTTGTTTCACCAGATGAAGTAGGTGAGACCCTGATAGTGTGTGTCTGCAAAAGGCTGCTTGGCAATGTAAACAGGGAAGCTGTGATTCAGCAGAAGCTCCTTGTCTCAGCAAATGCATAGAAAACACAGGACCATCTCACCAAAACTCATAATGACCTTAGGCCATGCTCAGGAAATCATATTTACTGAATTCAAACTCCAAGACAAAACAGAGAATATGCAAAGGAGTATTTGAAAATAGGCAGAATACACCCACCATGAAAAAATGTCAGTCTCACACAGTTCCAGTTTAGGCAATATTTTGGTTGCAATATTACCAAGCAGACTGACTGTTGGAGGAATATATTCTTTGCAGAGTTGTTCAGATTGTTTCTGGAAACAAATTAAAGGGTAAGAAATGATGATTTGATGATTTGATTTTGAGTGGAAAGATTACATCTGATCTATATGCTCTCCATGCAGTCTTGTCTCTGCATTTCTGTATGTGCTATCTGCAGATGATCAGAAAATTGAGGGGATTGCTACATTCTACTAGTTAAAAAAGAGATATTCGGAGACTTTTAAAATTAAACTGTTCCTCACTCATAAGTAACTAATGTAAGTTATGTAGGAAACCTTTACCCTTCATCGATCTATCATATTAATGACTATGAAAATTATTAACATTCCACAAAGAGCTCTCATGCAGTTATTACTCAATTTATTTGTAAAACCTTATGCAATTCTTTGCTTGCAAATGTAATTGTTCTGTTGAGGTTCCAGACCTGAATTATCTGCAGTTTTTACAATAAGGTGATAGAAATACAATATTCCACACACTTGCCTTCCAGGAAGAGCTGAAAACACTTCATGCTAACAATAATCTTGGCTCACATTAATCATGATAGAAATCAAAAAGAGCACTGTGGTAATGGAAAATGAAGAAACACACCGGATAATTCCCTGCTTAGAGGGTTATTTCTCTAAACTAAGAGTGAGCTTTTTTGATGATTTATTAAAAACATGTCTTTGAGTCTTGAAAAATGGATAATCAGATTGTTCTGGTGCTAGGCATAAAATAGTAATTAATACTTTAGCTAAGCTGATGCATTTCTTTTTTAAAACACTATTTGTGTTGTACATTGTTTTATTGCAGTTGTGATAAATGATACAAAGTTATATGAATGGCAGCCTTACCTTGCAAACCAAATCTATTATCTGCAACAGTCACATTTTAATAAATCATGCCCTTTATTTTTTTAAAGCTGCACTACATATTTATAACTGTCATTATTCACCTAAATTAGCAATTCTTTCTGACCTCCTGTGAAATCTATGTTTGTGTTTTCCCAGATTTTTTGTCAGATAGGTGCTTACTTGTACATACAATGTCATATTTGTGTAGAAGCTCTCCATAGCAACAAATGAGCTCTTGAGGGTAAGAAAGCAGTGAAGTTCAACTTTGATTTACAAAAATGAATCAATCTTGTCCACTTTTTTGATAGTAACTTTGATAAGATTTATAGTTCAGCTCTGTTGTCATTCTCTTCTCCTACAATTGTCATAGAAAATTTATCCTTATCCTTCAGAGAAGTACTGCTGTCTGGAACTCCTATGCGTACCCAGGTACACCAGCCTCTGTGCTGGATGTCTTCTTCTTATCATCTGCCTGGGACAAACTTTGAAAATTCAGTGATCGGCCACCGAGGAGTGGCACCTATCAACTGAGCTGTAGTTGGGAGGTCTTTTTCTGCCAGCACTAGAGCTATTTCTCCTCTTCTAATGGGCACCACCTAATTTTCCTTCCATGCTGCTCCATTTGGATGGTGGAAGTTGTCTTGTCAGGTACTCCTCCCCTTGCTCCTCTGAATTCAGAACCTGTCAGAACATAATTCTCATCAGTGTGGAGGAGGAAAGTAACTTTGCCCAGGAAGGTCCCTATCTGAGAACTACTAGAACAACCCCAAATGATGTGCTATTTCACATTTAAAACTTGTCAATTTTAAAGATCTTTGCTGCTGCATTTCAGGATCAATTTTAGTAATTTCTTCATAAGAAAACATAGAGTAGGCATAAAAACTTTTTAATATAGTGAGGCAGAGTGAGTGAAGTTCCTAAATTTCACTGCTATCCATTTTATTCTGCAGACAGGTGCTCCTTTAGGTATGATCATCTTTGTTTTAGTCCCTTCAGGTGTGTCTCTGTGAAATAGCTATATGTCACACTTTCATCTTTCAGCCTGGTTGTAGACTTATTCACTTTCTCTATTTCCTCATCATCATCCCAAGAATTTCCTGGAATTTCCTTTTAGGACAATGGATTGTCCTAAAAGACCAACCCAACTAGTACTAGAGGAAATTATAAGCCTCCAATCTTCTTGGTGGTTAGCTCACTAACCAGTGAGCTTGTGTCCATTTTGGATTTCATTCTGAGACTGAGCCATCCTTTTGCTTCAAGTTAAGAAAAGAATTGTCACACTACAAAAATACTGGGAGCAAAAGAACTTGCTTGCACTAAGTGGTTGCCTCTAACTTTCATCCATACTCTCCCTGACAGATTTGTATTCCTGGTGTCTATTAATGGTGGGATAACTCACTGGAAGTTCAAATGCTCTGTCTCTGGCAATAGTTGGAATTCAATATATTTGATAATTCTACCTCTCTACCATTAAGTTAAAAGTAATCAACACATTCTAAAGTTATATGCCCAGCTCACAGACACAAAAGAGCACAGGCAGCATAGCAGGATAAGTCTTGTTTCCTTAGAAAAACAGGATATAGTTATCCATTCCCCTTTCTCTTGTACAAGATAAATTTCTTTCTCTTATTCCCCCTTGCTATAATATAGAGCAGATAACTTCTTGCTACAGGTCTTTAAACCTTCAGTTGAACATACACCAGAAAACCACAGAGAAATGCTCACTACTTTTAGTGACAAACTTGTTCAGATGTTATAGAAAAAAAAGGCGAGATTAAGCTAGTCAGGCTGTTCTTTTGGGGTTTTTTGAGATGCTTATAGGATAAGCAGTGTTTTTAAATTATTATCCATACCCTGTCTCTCTAAATCCTAAACTCTCTCAGCTGCAAAGAGCTATGACCCTTCATGTGACCTCTCAGAGTTTAACACCTATTGTTTTCTTTATGCAATTTTTTATCCTAGCACACTATTTTTTATAAACATTATTCATCATACCTCTGTTTTCAAGCATATCACGCAATCAAAATCCCCCAGAACATTTTTTCTATATCACAATTCATGAATAACAGTATTTTACCCTTTTGAAGCAAAAACACCTGCAAAAAATGAAAACAATTTTCCAGTATGTGAAAATATTGCAGCATTTTGTATTTCATTAAAATTATAGGCAGACAAGTAGTATTTTTTATAATTTTTGCATGATTTCACATAGTGGTTAAACTCAATTTTTTACCATTTTCCCTCAGGTCAGGTTCCAGTTACCTTTCAAATGGTACAGGGCACCTTGACTTCCCAGGACGCAGAGGAGCAGGGTAAGTGGGTGGCTGTGTAATCCTGCTGTTCTCTAACTAAGAGTGCAGTGTAGGGAATAGGAAACACAGTGGGATTTTTTCAGTGTGAAAAACCTGCTGGTGAAAGTGTTCTGCCAGACAACAGCAGCAGCACACACAGGGCTGAGTCTCTTAGAGGGTGAACTTGGCTTTGTTGTCTCCTCTGGACTTGAAAAATATCACTGGAATGAATGGAGTCTCCCAGGATCGAGACAGCAAAACTAAGGAGTGGGTGCTGGCCTCTGGGTTTTATCAGGGTTTTCAAACCTTCCTGTATTTTCCACAAAGTCCCCTAAACATGGACATTGTTCTTGCCAGTCTTGTTGGCTTTGGCAATGTTTGGCTGTTATGCCAAAGCAATGTCGAAGCATTCCAGAGAGGAACACTAAAACAAGCAAAATGCATGTCATTTCCTGGTAGTAAACCAGAGCTTTTTTGTATCTCTTTAGCTTTAACACTTTGATAATCTTTGATCAATTCTCTTCTTTTTTTCCTTTTGCAAGAGTAACATTCAGCTACTTCATTGTCAGAAAGTTTATGATCAGATAGGAAAAGGCAGTGCTAATGAATTGCTTACAACAAATATAATACTACTGAAACTATCAGCAACAAAAATAGTTTGTGATTTGAGGCACTTCTGCAAAATTACTATTAGATTCTCTTTACTGTAGGCCAAGTGAGAGAATGTCAGACTTCTCATTTCAAATATCTGATGCAGTTACATGCATTTTCTTCTTCCTGAAGCTTCCTCCTTGTGTGAATATTTGTACTGACTGTCTTTCAGAGTGGCTAACACAGAGTTTCTAGTTTTGCAGCTTTACATAAAAGTACGGTTAGGATTTAAGATATGCTATATTTGCCAAAAATCCAATAGTATTTTCCCATAAATACATGAAATCAAGCACTTCCTGAGCTGGATGTCTAGTATGTGTGTGCCATCATGCTATTTATATTACTGTGCTCCTGTTAATGAATACATAAGCATATGTTTTGTTTCAGATAAGAATCAAGCTGATAAATATTTATCTAACTATCCTTCATGCTTAGGCTGTCACTCCAGTAAAGAAAAGCAAAGCAAAGTTAAATATTGTGCATAAGGTGCCACCCTTTGCCTATTCAGCCCCTCCCCTGTTCAGGGCAAGGACTGGAGATGCAGTTATGACAATGCTTTGGAGCTCTGGTTTCTGACTGATATTACTATAGCAAAAATAGAGACACAGATATCAATTCTGCCAAACACAGACATGTAGCTGGTGACCTCATCTGCTGGCCACAACAACAGAAATGTCTGGCCACAGACTACAAAGATGGTAAGAATAAAATGAAGAAAGCACATGAGAAATCAAGTGGAAAATCCTAGAGATCACAGAGTGGGGGAATGGTGAAAAAACCAATAAATGTTTCAAGCATACCAGGAGCAAGAGGTCAGTGAGAGATATAGAAATGTTCTTTGAGAAGGAACAAGTAATTTATTGACACAAAAAAATATTTCCTAGGCAGCACACTATTTCCAAAAATTGGTCCTTTTATCTATGAAGTGGGATGGAGAGAAGTCAGAAACAGTCAATGACATTCTTGCAAGGATGAAAAGGGAGGAAAGTAAAAATTCAAGCTCTGCAAAAGAAGGGATTAAATATACATCTATTCCAAGAAAATCTAGTGTACAATAAAATATTAAGTATGATAGGAAATTAGTCACATCAGTTGGATGTGAAAGGATTTTTTTAGTATGTAAACCATGCATTTAGATTCTGAAGACCAAGAGCATGAAATGAAGAAGTACCACCTTTAGTTTCATCATCCAGTGTATTCATTGTTCTATGACTGTGAGCAAACTCTTCCTTGCTGGCATGGATTTAGGCCAAGGAAGATACTATAGCCTCCATTCTGCATAGTGAACAGCCTGCTTTTTATGAAATCTGATGTTACTGTTCGAATGAAGGATGTTGAGTGATTGACAGATGCCGAATGCTTTTCTTCCACATTTTGTGTCATCTTCAATGACATCAGATCTGTGTGTATGTGCATGTTGCATTCTTATGTGGGTGTGGGTGTGTCTTGGCATTACCATAAGGAACAGGAAAATTTCTCTTTGGAAACAGGAGATGCTCAGCAGTAACCTGATAGTCTAAACCATCAGTGAATATGTAGGACCCCTATTCTGCCTGACCACAAGTTTGGATATAGGCTTCCTATCTCCCACATGAGTGTCCTGGGCTATTAGTTCTGCTGTTGTAGACCTTTTTCATTCCCAGCTGATCGAGGTTGTATCCAACCTTTATTATATCTGAAGAAAAAGAGAAAAAGGTCTCCAAACTTCCCACTGTCAGCATGCACCAATAATGTGCCAAGGGGTCCAGGTTCATTCCTGTGTGTTTTAGTATGTGTGCACAGTGGTTTGTGTTCAATATGTTTAGAGCCATAAACAAACATACAGTGGATCACTGTTTCTAGCAGAGATGTGAAAGACTGGAGCATCCCAGGGAAGCAGTTCATACCTGCATCTCTCAGCTGCCACAGCCATGTTGTCACACAAGATCAAGCTGAAATGCCGCTTGCTTTGCATGGAACCCCTGCTGGAGACCTGAAAGATCCTCTCTAGCAGCAATTTAGCAAAGAAGCTGCACGTTCCAGCCTCTGAACTCAACAGGAACCATAGTCCCAAGCAGTTTGTTATTCATAGTCATATGTAACCAAGGGTTTCTTTGAAATGTGTGCCTACACCCTACAGTTTTTGGCATTTCTGGGACATTTTCACAGAAAGGTAGGCATCTGATGTTACATCTGCTTCCTCTGCACCTGTCTGTGCATCCTTTGATATCTATAACTGTCTGAAAATGAAGATTTTCTCTCCTCTCTTGGCACTGCAACAAATCCTGGTGCTGCAATTACTCCTCTGCGTGTCATGAGAGGTGCTCACTCATGCTCAGTGATAAGTTACCCTTGGTACTCAGTGAAAAGTTACTTGTGGTACTCAGTGCAAGGAACCTGGCAGACAAAGAAGAAAGAGGGTACTGAAAGCACTCTCAGGGGGAGGCAGCTTTGCCAGATCAGGGCAAGGTGGGTGCTAAAAATATTGGAATGGGCAGAACACATACACGTAGATGCGAAAATGCAGGTACCTCTAGACCAAAGGAAGGTATATGTTATAAATTTGACACATCAAATCCTCACCTAGCATGGTGTGCTTGATAATGGAAAGGAAATTTACAGTTAATTGTGAATCACAGCAGTCATGTCCCACTTTTGCTTCAACTATTAAAGATGGATGAGTTAATTACCACCTATTTATCCAGCAGAAATATTCACAATATAAAATACTCTCATGGAAAACAAAGTCAGCATGGTTTCCACCTCCTGTCCTTAATGCAAGAGAATCAGAGAATTGTAGGCTAGACCACGTGATCAATAATTGCCAAAGTGGAATAAAAATACAGCCAGAAAACATGACTATCTGCTTTGAAAGTTTCCATGAAAACATCTCTCACAGAACTGCAAAGAAAAAATATTCAGAGGTTTTTTGAGTGGGAGACAATTTTCCAAAAATACTGTAATTTTACAGTAATTTTGCTTGTGGAATAACAGAAATTTGGCAAAAAAAGTTTTTCACAAATTTCACTCCTTACTTCATCTCCATTGATTGCATAAATATGGTCTTTCAAGTACAAAATAGGCATGCAGCACCATTACCTGGTGGCCAAGTGATCTCACAGAGGCCACCACAACCCGGGGGTCACCAAGCAGTTGAAGGCAGGCACAGACTCAGCATCCCTGAGCCAGCTTTGAGTTCAGGCCTGATGTTGATACCTACATTACACTGCCACTCTTGCTGTTTCCCAGCCCTCAGACTCTATGTACCAAATATCTGGGCAATAAATTAATATTTTCACCTCCATGATTGCTATGATGAGGGAGCTTAAGGTTGGTGCAGATTTGATTCGACCAGACACCTTAGACCTGTGGTATTGTCTGATACCCTTGTCAAAGGGAGGAATGATGAATCTGACTCCATGTTCTTAGAAGACTAATTTATTATTTTATGATACTATATTATATAAAAGAATACTATACTAAGCTATACTAAGGAATACAGAAAGGATAGAGACAAAAGGCTAAAAGATAATAATGGAAACTCGTGACTCCTTCCAGACTCCCAACACAGCCTGACCGTGGTTGGTCATTATTTCAAAACAATTCACATGTTGGATAACCATCTCCAACCACATTCCAAAGCAGCAAAACACAGGAGAAGCAAATCAGATAATTATTGTTTCCTTTTTCTCTGAGGCTTCTCAGCTTCCCAGGGAAGAAATCCTGGGCAAAGAGATTTTTCAGAGAATATGATGGCGACACTGGACCCACCTTGGAGAGGAATTAATTTGTTAGCTCAACTCCTGTGCTGGGATAAATGGTTGAATCTCCAGTGATGCCAGGGGGATTCAGCCACTCACACCAGCTCAGGAGCTGCCTTGCTGGGAGCACACCAGTGTGCTCTAATGAGCTGCTTTGTAACAGCAGCTGCACTGAGATCCAGAGAAGAGCCTTCCATGGCCTGGGCACAGGACTTTCAGCTGAGTTCATCTCAGTGGGAAGTATTCCTCTGCATATCTTCTGGTACACATGAAAGAGCATAGCTACCTGTTGTTTTGTAGACTGAGCATGAAGAGAACTTTATATTGCCAACAGAAGGTGTGAGCATTATTCCCTTTGAAGTTGAAGGCAGAACTCTAGACTGCAGGAGCAGAAGTATCAGGAGCATCATTAGTAACTTTGCTGTTTCTTCAGCACATAGTTGAAAGGCTTCTGTCATGGCAATTTTAAAACATCCCCTTTGAAATTATTTTAGATATCTTTTTTGCACTTAACCTTACAGTTTTTCATCTGCCTTTTTTCCCAGTTCAAACTGTGAAGTATTCCCTTCATTTAAGTTCCTTATATTTATTTCCTAATATTTAATTTTGTAACACTGATCTGGGCTTGGTTTTACAAAGTAAAATCCAAATGTGTGAGAACTATGTGAGTGAGATGACTGGATAGATAGGCAGATAGACATATAGACACTGGGATTTTCTGTCCTTATAGCAAATCAAAACCTGGTTAACTTGTCCTATTTATTTCATACTGTTTGTATCTCCTTGTCAAGGAAGTAACCTTTTTTTCCTATTTGCTTTGAAGGTGATATCACAGAGCAGTCTAAATATCAGAAATAGAGCTGTACCCCAGCAAGTGCCAGCTGAGTAAAATCTTAGGCCATTTTGCACAAAACAAAGTAGAAATGTTGATAGCTTTAAAACACAGTGGAACTGATGAAGACACAGGATTCTAAGTGCAGATAAACCTTCTGGACTTGGGCCTATTTATGTATTAGTAGGAAATGAAGGCAGCCAAGAACCACTCTGACTTGTTCATTGCAAGGAAAAACTTCTGGTTTCAGGTATTCTCATGATAGGAAAAGACAGAGACATGCTTTTGAAACCACCACGTTGTCATCTCAAGTATGGGGGAGGGTTTGTGGGGAACAGGAGACATTTCTTGTAACCAGCGGTGCTTTTATTAAATACATGTTGTACATTCCAAATGGCTTCAATTACCTGTATGTCAGCAGTAATAAAGTATTTCTTTAGCACTTAATACAAGAAGTTCTTTGTAATTTTAAATCAGAACTGATTTCTGGAAAATACTTCATGGATAGGATAGGTCAATGTACAAAAGCATGCATCTCCCTGTGAATTATTTTAGTCCAAGGGTGGGTAGGAACAGAAATTTGCAGGAAAGCTCTGCTGTTCCATACCTGCCTCTCAACAACTCTGGCTTTTTTCTTGGCTTCTCTGCAGTCTGTGAGCAGTGGGTGATGCTGAAGGAGACATGAGAGCGGTCAAAACTCGTTCCACCTTGTTAATGCTGTGGCAGAGCCTATTTCAGACAAGGTAAAATCTGAGCTGACCTGCTGCTGCTCTCAGTTGCACCTGCACAGAGAAGGGAGCTGGTCTCAGCCTCTCTCATACACAGACACACATAAAACTTCATGGAATGGCAGTGGGAAGCACCTAGCTCTCATTAAAAATCCCCCTCCCAGCCAATTTTTCAATGGTCAGCAAAACCCTCCTTCTTCTCCTAAGAAAGAAGTTCACCTTCCAGCAGGAACAGCTTCCATCACAAGAGAATATTTGATTACACCTCTACCCTGGGCCTAACAAGAAAATAAAGAAATAATGACAGAAAGACTAAAAAGTACTAGGTCATGCAGCAAGGGCATGTGTTGACCACATAAATTAGGACTGAATGGCAGACCTTTGCCACTTCAGCAGAACTCTGCCAGAAAAATAAACCAAATTGCCTGTATTTCATAACAGCAACAGTAGTAAAATTCATGGCAGGGATTCTCATCCAGCTGTGCAGAGGCAGACCTAAACTCCCTGAAGCCATGGCAATGCCTCCACCAATACAGCTGGGTTTGAGTCTGCTCTAGGAGAAGCAGGAGAGGAAACAGAGCAGAGGTTGCCTCTGATGATCAGGAAAGGGCATGCAGGGCAAGGGCAGGATTGCTGTACTTCTGCCTAGAGCAACCTCTCCCATGTGTACCAGGACAGGAAAACCAGCATGGAAAATTAGGCACAGTGACATTAGGGGTTCATCACACACTGAATCTCTATCCCAGCTTCAGCCTAAGAAGCTGCTTCCCCATGGCTGTGTGGCCCCATGCAGGAGTCCCCCTCTTCCTGGGCTCAGAATGGACTGCCAAATGCAGGGGTCCAATGTGTTTTTTAATGAGAATTATAAAAGGGCTTTTCTTTAATTTACTACAGCATCTTGTTTTTCTAAATTCACAGTCCTGTAGGTTTCATGTTAGAAGAAATGAGGAAAAAAACCTAAATGAGTAATGCAGCTTTTAATACAAGCATCTGGTCCTGCAGACTTGCTGAGTGGGAGGAGGAGGATTTTTCCATTTTAAATAAAGCAATGATTATAAAAACATGACAGAAGTGTGTCTTCATATGGGAAAGCCTGTCACCTTTATTATTTCTGCTGGCAGCAGTGACTAGATGTATTTTCTGAAACATAAGCCTTTCACTCACAGACATAGCATGGAAGTATTTCTCTCATGAAATGAAAATAGAAAGCCAGAGGTAGATTCAGATTGTATTGGGAGAGGCTGTTAAAATAATCACTCATTTCCACCTTTATTGTTTGTCACAGCAACACACCTTGGGCCAGGCCCCTCTTTTACAGAGGAAGGCTATGATCTTTCAGAGCAAAGAAGATTATTTTTTTTTTATGGATAAGTACTTAGGTAAAGCCTTCAATAAGCCAGGTTTTGTGCCTTTGAAACTGATCTTTTTATTTAATGTTTTTTGCATCCAGAGGTCCTTGCTGATATTTCATTATTGAAGATGTGTGAGAAAAACTCTTCACTTTTTTTCACTCCATTTCCCTTTCAATAAGAATGTCTGAAAGTTCTTACTCTGGTCTACTGAAAAGAAGAAAAGAAGAAGTGAGGATAAACAACATAATACCCAAACAAAAAACCAAACATACAAAACCAGGAAAAAACACATCAAATCCCAGAAATTATTGCTGATAAAATGCAGGGATAGTGAAGGAGGCAGAGAAATTATAATATTCCCAAAAAGAAAACAGCTGGGTAAGGAGGAGAGACATGATTCCACCCAGGCCATAGTCCTACAAGATATCCAGGATGCAGAGAACAGAGTAATGCTACTGTCCAATCTGGAGGTTGGTTGGCTCAATTTGACCAATTAATTTGTGATAACTTCACTCAATAGCCAGAATTAGTTTATGATAGTACAGGTCATCAGGTTTCAGTGCAAAAAACACAGAAGAGGGTTTCCAAGCAGGGCCTGGAAGTCGTTTGCCCTTCTCACCAATGGCCGATCTAACTACAGAATGACAGAAATAATATTCAAGTATGGATGGTCTCAGGTGGAGAAGATAACTGGCCTGATTTTGTCACTGCTGGGCAAACATTCTGACCCAGGGGGATATACAAGATGGAAGAGGTGGAGGCTTCTAATTTTCCTGTTATGTTTAGGGGGAAAGTAGTAGCCATAACCACAGTTTGCACAGAAACTGATAGAATGGTGAATGTGAAAACAAGAGGAGACCCACGTGTTTGATACATCCCAGGAGGTACAGGCCTGAGGAGTGAAGGTGAAGATCAGCAGAGGTTCAGGGGCAGCTGCCTTAATTCCACCTACATTTCTTGGGTGCCCATCTCTATTATCAGGTTTGCCCCTGCCTGGCTTTGCCCACATTCCCACACCTGTGGAGCAGAGGAAAGAGAATGCCAAGGGCAATTCTGATGGTTGGCTCTAGCAGGGAAAGGGATAGGACTTACTGAGCTATAGTGAAAAAAAAAAAAAAAAAAAAAAAAAAAAAAAGAAAGGCATTTAAATGTAAAGATTCTAAGAAATCACTGAAATGAGTCATCAATTCTGAGGCCAACCCACCACTCAGCAGACAAATGCCAACTCACAAGCATGGAGATGGACAGCCAGGCAGACAGAGCCTGTGCACTTCCAATGCAAAATCTAACTCCCAGCCTTCAGAGAAGGGTCTAGCAGCCAGTTACAGCAGTAACTGAGTTTTGTCGTGCTCTGAATCCCACTAGGGTCTGAGGGCTGCTTTGCGCTGGTTATTGCCCAGCAGGTTTGATGGGAGACACAGCATGTCTCAGAACTCTGAGGATGCATACAAGAGGTGAGCAGAAAAAAGCTCCTTTGGTGTGGTAGGAAGAAGCATTGAAAAGAAAGTTTAAAATCAATATTTAAAGCAAAACAGATGCTGGAGGTCCTGAAGGGTAATCCATCCATTTTTCTTGAGGAAATGTGTTTTGAGAAGAATTTAAAAGGAATTAATTATGATCTTGCATGCATCTTGGTGGGAGAAATCCCTAAGCCAAATCACTTGGGTGCAGGCTAAGCTGCAAATTATGTTCATTCAGACCCATGTTTTAAGAAACAAAAGGGAATTTTGGGTGCCATTCTTTGTCCTTCTCTCTTTTTCTGCTGGTCTCAGGCATACATTGAACGTTCACTCTCCAAAACAAAAAAAAAAAAAAAATCAACTGTCTCTTGGTGGATAGTAAAACTCTCTAATCACTTATAGAAACACAGGTACAATGTGGCTGTGAGGGAATGCAGTGAGAAAAAGACTCAGTTTTTACTTCTTTTAGGGTTATTTCTGCATCCATTAGGAATCATCTGGAGTTAGCAAAACTCACTCAGGTCACAGAGAAGACATCATAAAATCACATTTTCTGTGTGTCATCATACTTTACTTTCAAGTTAGCCTGGTTTTGGCCACATTATGATTGGATAAAATATAGTTATTTTAATGATAATAGATAATATGCCTAATTCAGTAACACAGTCTTCCTGTGCAGGGTTTTCTTTAACCTTTGTAATTTGTTCTGTCACCATCACTTCCATTATCCCTACTGAGAATCATACCCTTTTCTAAGAATCTCTGTAACAGTAAGAGGTCTGTGGATATTACCATGAGACAGACAAAAGCAAATATGGAAAGACACTATAATGTCTCAGTATGCTTCCTACAATTCCATATTCTTGCAAGTCTCTGGTACTCAGAATCATACAATCGATCACAGAGCCCAGCCATTAACCCTTGCCAACCCCCATGTCCCTAAATGCTAAATCTACATGCCTTTTAAATACCACCAGGGATGGTGACTCCACCACTCCCCTGGGCAGCTTATTCTAACATTTAAAAACCCTTGCAGTGAAGAATGCTATCACAATTTCCAATCTGAACCTTTCCTGGCACATTCTAGGGCCATTTCCTCTTACCACTTGTTACCTGGGAGAAGAGACTGACCCCCACGCACCTGTCTTTCACTTCCTTTCAGGCAATTGTAGAGAGATATAAGGTCCTTCCTGAGCCTCCTTTTCTCCAGGCTAAACAACCTCAGGTCTCTCAGCTGCTCCTCACAGAACTTGTGCTCCAGACCTTTCCCCAGCTCTGAGGCCCTTCTCTGGACTTGCTCCAGCCCCTCAATGTCTTTCTTATAGTGACAGGCCCAGAACTGATGGATTTGATAGGGAAAAAAAAAAAGCTATATGTTTATCAACATCTTAACTTAATTGATAAGCAAAAGGTATGTTGTTCTGTGGGGTTTTTTAATCCATCCTCATGCAGGAGTGAACAAACTCCTGTACAAAGTACTTTGAACAAAGCACACAGAAGTGGCAGCATCCAGAAGGCCTTACCTCAAATCCAGGTTGTACAGCCATGCAAGCTCAGTCCTCCTGGAATTAATAAGGTGTTAGTGACAGTCTGGAGTGGAATATGAATTTTCAGTGTATTCACTTCCCTGAGCATTCCTGCACTTTACCCACCAAAGATGTCCTTACACTTTCAGCCCAAAGTGTGTCCCACAGCCTTCTGTTAACAGTTTTATAATATAACTGTTCACACATTATTTTCAGCTGCAGAAACAGGTACTTCTTCATGCTGAACTGTCAAGGAATAACCTCAAAGTTAACTTAAAATATAAGGGATGACTTGGAAAGGTTCTCTCCTAAGGCAATATCTCCTTAAATTAAAAATAAATAGGATTGTTAATGCACAGAAATTGCATGGCATTGTCTTCTCAGCAAACACTTTATTCCAAAATAAATCACAATATTTTGAAATGTTCAGCCCATCCTAAAATACTTCCTGGAAAAAAATACTAGAATAAAAGCATCACATTTCGGGATGCAGGCAGAGTAATTTGGGGTTATTCTTGACAATATTAATGTGGTTGCATCAGAAACATCATTTTGAAAGGGCAACAGAGTCTTCTCTCAGAAATTATATCTACAGGTTGCTGTAAATACAGGTTGCTATATATGAGGTAGTTTTGAGCTGGAACATCCTCAGATAAACTAGGAAGCTGGGCAAATATTATTTTGAACTCATTCAGCCCAATCTGCTTCTTGTAGGCTCCCACACCACAATCATCAGTAAGGCACCAAGGGCACACACTCAGATTTGCTCAGAGTTAAGGGACCAGTTTCAGAAGACTGAAATTTAATGTAATAGAGATGAAGACCTCAGAGGATTGCAAGGGCTGACTACCTAGAAACAAAAAACCCCAAAACAATGTGGCCTTAAGGTTTGTTTAAATTGACTTTAACGACTCTTGCTCTCAAACCAATAAGCCTGAATGAGCAGTTGCTAATTAGTGTGTCAGTGTCTTAGCTGATTGTCTTTCCTGGGGCCACAGTTCAAATAACCCTGTGACTTTTCTTGCACCAGGAGAATGGGTTTACAAAGTCTAATTAGGGCACTGAACAGCTGATTGTGACAAAGAGCCCAACATAGCCTGCTTGTTTTATAAATATCATGGGAGGGTTTCTAAAATTCTCCCTATTAGTACTTCTCTTTGGGAAAGTAGTTCCACCAAAAGGAGACAAACACAGAAAGAAGTGGGAAGTGTCAATGTCCAAGCAGTTTATGGTTTGGGAGCAGGCCTCTTCTCCATGTGTTATTTAATGAATGAATCAATTTGCTTTCCTCTTCAGAGAAAAATTAAAAAAGGATTTCATCCCACTTAATCAATATTAGTCAATAGTAGTCTTCCTTGGTGAAGCTAGAAGGCAGTTAACATTCACACACCTCCCACTATAATTTTATCTTCATACAGATAAAATAAATTATTTGTAATGATCAACTTTCCTCCCCCATTTGAACACCATGGTCTACCTTTGGCAGAAATGAGCTAATTCAAGCAACTAAATTGCTATCAGTAAAATAAAATTATGATCTCAACAGCAGAGGATGATGTCTGGTACATGCAGGATGATCTATCTGGTACATGCCCTCTGATGCAGCGGGGTGTGGCCTTAAAGTCAGGTGTCGGGCTGGCAGAAGGGCGGCCAACACCCAGCTGCAAATGTGTGAGCACCCCTCGGTGTCAGAAGGCTGCAGGCTGTGCTCACAGCAGACGGAATCGCTGCTGGCCCACGAGAGTAAAGAGTCCGGACGCTCACTGGGGACTTGTCAGATTTATTGTCAACCAGGGAGTGACAGACAGCCAGATGTTGAATCGAACATGTCTGCCAAAGAGTGACCTCGAAAAAAGGGGTGCAGTAGGATTATAAAGGGGGGAGGAATTCATGGGGGGGGTTTACAAGGAACCAATAGGGGAAGGCAAGGGAGTGGACTTAGGATAATGGGCATGAGAGAAAATCCAATAGAAACAATGTAAAGGAGGGGCCCTGGAGCCACAGCCAATCAAGTCTCCCTAAACACAGAAGATTCTGGCAAACTAGGAGGAGAGGGGAGTGATTGACTGGGCCCAGGGAGGAGAACAAATTCACATATAAGGGAACCCAGGGGAGGGGAAATTATATAACAGAGAGGATTGACATAAACTGAGGCAGGAGTAACCAAGGTAACCAAATGACAGACCATACTATGGCGGGAAGAACTGGTGAGGGCAGAACCATTGCAGAAAATGGGGGAACAATTACAGAAAATAGGGGAGCAACTAAATAACCTAGCAGAACACATTACAACACTCTGAGATTAGAAGGGCCATATATTTTTATGGAGTTTGCTTGGTCAAGTTTTGGTACTGGGAGTGGTGGCATCTGTGAGGTTGTTTGACACTTCTCCCTGTCCAGTGGAGCCAGTGCCAGCCAGCTCCAAGACAGACCCACAGCTGGCCAAGGTCAAGCCCAGCATCAACAGTGACAACAAATGTAAGAGGGAAAGTTACAGCACAACAGCAGCTGCAGGCAGAGACAGGAGTGAGAACACTTGAGAGCACCAGCCCTGCAGACACCAAGGTCAGTGAGGAAGAAGGGGAGGAGGTGCTCCAGGAGCTGGACCAGTGATTCCCCTGCAGCCTGTGGTGCAGATGCTGGTGAAGCAGCAGTGCCCCTGCTGCCCTTGAAAGTCCATGGTGGAGCAGAGATCCATTTGCAGTGCATGGAGGGCCCCCTAACAGAGCAGGGGGATGCCTGAAGGAAGCTGTGACCCTGTGGGAAACCCACACTGAAGCAGGATTCTGGCAGGACCTGTGGAGAGAGGAGACCACACTGGAGCAGTCTTGCTGGCAGGATGTGTCACCCCATGTCACCCCATGGGGGACCTGCACTGGAGCAGTTTCTGGAGGCCTGCACCCTGTGCAAGGGACTCATGATGGAAGAAGAAAGGCAGCCCATGGGAAACCCCTACATTGGCAAAGTTTGTGGAGGACCCTCTCCCATGGGAGAGAGAGGCAGCTAGAGAAATATGAGAGTGAATTTAGTTCTAGAAGAAGGGTGAGAGACAAGTATTTTAAGAATTGGTTTTACTTCTCACTACCCTACACTGATTTCATTGGTAACAAGTTTAATTAATTTGCCCAAGCTGAGACTGTTTTGCCCATGACAGTAACTGGTGAGTGATATCTCCCTGTTCTTGTCTCAATCCACAAGATTTTCATTGTATTTTCTCTCCCTTCTGCAGCTGAAGAGAGGAGTGATAGAGCAGCTTTGGTGGGCACCTGTTTTCCATGAGGGTCTACCTACCAATAAAGTTGTTTAAGGAATTGTATTTCAATAAATACAGGGGTTTTTTTTCTGTAATATCAGCAGAGCTCTTCACAACTGTGGAGCCTAATCCATCTACTTTTGTGCAAAGTGCCAAAAAGAGCATGACAGAAGAGACTGGGGGACAGAATAATTCAGATTCTTTGGCTGTCACACCTGTACTGCAGACCAGAATGAGATGTTTTGATATTTCATTGGTGTGGATAAAGACTGCCTAATCTCCTTTCACAGTGTGCAACTGTTTATACACATTCCGCTGACATTTCAGTGGTACTCTTTTTACTCTGCAGTCCCAAATGTCCAGATCTGTGAAAAGCACATTATCTCATTCTAAAGTGAAGTTTAACTTTGAGAAAAAAGGCATTCTAGAATAAAAACCAATAAATACCTAGAAGAAACACAGGGAAATCCAGCTATTAAGTTTGCTTTTGTATCCTATCGATGCATTTTTCTCTGGTAGGAGTATATTTCTGCTACTCATTTTATCAGTTTCTCTGCTCAGCTTTCAGGTTCTATAAAAATATTTATGACTTCTTTTTCTTCTACAGAATATTTTATTGATCTTATATTAAACATGATATAATTTAGAGCAGAGCTCAAGTTTACTCACATTCTCAGTATGCCACATCCTCATCGCTGTCCTATTTTCCTGCCCCTTCCCTCTCCCATCATAGACACAGCTTGTTAAGAGCTAGGGATTGATGTCACCCTCTGTTGGCATTTGCAGAGTAAAGTACCCAGGAATATAATGTTTTTTCACAGTGCCTTTTTCTCATCCTTATGGATCCAATCCGTGTGGTTTGCTACAATCCAGCTAAGCCTTTGTGCTAATCCCCCTTACAAGCATTAGCAGTGTCCAATATAATGAGATCATTTCACTAAGTGAGGTTTGGGGTCTTCACAGAAAAGCCAGAGATGAAGCTCATGGGCAATCTCTGTACAGATGAGATCTTTCTTTGATGGCACCACCTCTGATCCCAGAGAAACACTGTGGGCCTCCTGATCATTCTTCTTCCCAATCATATCTATATCCAACAGGGCAAGCTCAATTCTTAACATTACATTATAACTTCTCTGCTATAATTAATTTTTTTTGTTGCACTCCTGCCTGAGTGATTTCCTTTCTAACTAGATATTTCAAAAAGAGGAAGAAAAATGATCCTTGAATTGCAGCTACATTGCTGGCTTTATGAAGATACATGGTACAGCCAGAAAAACAATGACTCCCAACTTGAACAGCCTACTCTGAAACCACAGATATCAAGCAGACACTGTTCAAAATAAAATGATAAATTTTTAGCAAGGGGGAAAAAATCCCACCTCTTTTAAATCATAGAAATTAATTATTAATGGTCAACTACATCCTTTCATCCTATTCCTGTTTGCTCCTAGGAATGGAGAGGAAACAATTTTAAAAAAAGGCTGCTGAATTTCCTGTCAAGGGTAAATTGACTTTGTTTTCATGTCCTGAGGGCTGTTCATGGTGATATTGCACACTGCATGTCTGTCAGTGACACTTCAATTGTTGGGACTCCAGTAAGGCTTGACATTCTTTAAATGCCCTGGAAAATGCTCCAAAACTGCTCTAATCTTACATCTGCCCAACCTGCAGAATGACTTTGGAAGTACTTCACATGCATTTAAATTAATTAAGGGCCTTCGCAAAGGAACTTCAAGGAAATTTAACAGTGAAACCAACAAATATTTGGCTGAGCTACAGACCCAGAACCAGACCAGTCTTTGCTATTTTGGCTCACAAAGTTTTGCAGAGCCAGATAAAGCAGATATCCTCCACCTAGCATGGAATACATACTCGGGCCTTAATCCAACAGATTCACAAATTTAAACCTTTTTTAACACTGTCTCCTTCTGAGGGATCTGTATGTAGAGTTTCATTCTGTGGTTCTTGACTTCCTCTTCACCTTTTTCTGTATTCCTCTTATCCCTTGCTTGGGAAAGGATATGATGAGCAATGACATTTTAAACCCAGATTATTCACAGATGTTGATTTCTCAGGGACAGAAATGCTCTTGCTACTGCTACTGTTCCTCCAGTGGACATTGTTCTGATGATTCACAGGCTGTTTTAGTTCAAATTCAATCAGTGGGTGATCCTCTGTGTTTGGGATCCCTTGGTTTTAGTGGGGGCCAGGAAATCCCCATCAGCTGGCAACCCTTTGAGTTCCATCAAGAGTATGATCCCATTGTTGTTGAACACTTGTGAACAAGTAGACCAGATACTTTGCCTGCACTTTTTACATAGGTGACTTATATGATTTAACTTTGTCTACCCACACCTACCTGACTCACAACCAAAAAAAAAATTACTCCAAACTGAGATTGTCCTGTGCTCACAGTGAAAGGCCCTTTGAACTTGTTCAGAGCTTCATCCTTTGCTTCATTTCTGAATATATCTGCACCATTTATCAGCATTAAACCTGGAACATGGGACAAAGCTGCCACTTGTGTTTCAATTACATGTGCTTGAATATCTAATCTTTTACAAATACAGCTGCCTGTTCCTTTGAGAAAAACAACACTGTCTATGTCTGGCTTTCTTGCCAAAATGGAATAGTTGAGAGAAATGTTATGTTAAACATTTGTCAAACCAGGTATCACAGAGGAGGAGTACCAACTTGTGTGGGCTTTTTTACTCTGAAATTTCCTCAGGATGGCAAGCCTACAGTCCCAAGCAGGTGTGTTTACTACACCTATGCTAGGCCAGATAGATAAATCTACTCTACTCATGTGCTGTTGACTACTATTTTTTGTCTTTTGCCTACAAAAGTTTAGTTTATTCTTGCCCTCCAGAGACAAGTTTCTTTTGTTGCTTTCACAGTGTTAAAATCAGTATTCTTAGAGTATTTTCTCCCCTTATAACATTTCAGGTGTACAACTAGGAAAACATGCTATTCCAATTTTCTGTTGTTCAGCTCCTTGGCTACTGGGTGAAAGGGACAAAATCTGTTTTTATACTAACCAGACTAAGGGAGTTCATTTTCATCTCTCAAGACAATGGTTTTTTATTTCTTTCTTCCTTTTACTGTCTTACATAGATTGTGGGAGAGAATGAGAAGGAAATTTAATATGTTGGGTTTGTCACCTGAAGTAATTAATCATAACTCTACAAAGCCCAAGGGACTTACTCCAGTTTGCACCAACATTGCAGCCAGTGTGCTAGAACAGTTTTCTGATTGTTATCCTGTTTTTCCAGCATAACTGTCACATCTTTGTTTTATAATAGTTTGCTATTATCTTCTGGTAACATCCATTGTTCGTTACACATTCTTGAATACAAGCAGAGGAATGGGGTTTTCTTTGTCAAAAAAACCCTACTAAGCAGGTGCCAGTATATATAATTCAGAAACTCTGTAATTGCTTTTAAATAAAAAGTTATCACTAACTCATGCATACAAAACCATAATTTCCAAATAACTTTAATTGTATGTTATAAAAAAGACGAGGAATTACCATGTTGAGAATTTATTCTAGCCAGTGCTCAGGGCTTTGGAAACAGCTGGTTTAAGTTGTGTAAAGTAAGACTAATGTAATCTATACAGCAGCAATAAAAATTTTTTTGTGGGTTTGCTATTGACTTGCAATTATGATGTTTTTTGTTTTAATTATTGGTTATAACCCCAAACCTCAGACCTGTGCAGAAACGACTATTGATATGCAAAGGCATTTGCTGTCAGGAGATAAGCATAGTACCTAAACATGGAATAACTCTTCCTCACCTCTAGACTTTGGGTAAGTTTTACCCTAAAATTCATACAGACTGGCACTGCTGATGGAGGCCTAATCCTCTACTGACCTCAGTGCAGATATTTGTCTGAACTTTTTTCTCTGTCATGACAGAACTTGTCTTAAACTGGAGATGTGAAATGGGCTTGTGTATTGCAAGACAGAGAAAAGACCTGCTCGGGTAATTTCTTCCTGTTTGATATCTGCAGTTATTTCATCTATAAGAGACAGCAACCAGATTTTCAAATGGATCACTAGGAGGACACAAAACATTAATTTTAATTTTAACTTTAATTTTTAAATTTTATTTTATTTAGTTTTAGTTTATAGAATTATTATTTTCTCTCTGGAGCTCAAAAAATATTTCAATTAATATTGCCCAATGCACACATAGCAAGCTTTACATGACAAAATTTGCTGTGACTGATCTGACCCAGGAAGACACTATTCCAGGTGAGGAGAAAAGTCCAGTCCCAAATCACACTAATCCAGAGCAAACCCGTGCCCAGTGCAGAGCAGCAGCCCCGTGCTGGGATGCAGCGTGCAGGGGATGGCCCTCCCATTCTCTGCACTGCCTCAAGAGATGTGTGCCCTCACTTCCACCTGCACAGCTGCTGTTCCTCAGCACAGCAAGGGGAAAGGGATGGGTCCAGTCCAGGCTGCGCACCTCATTCCATGGACTCAGCTGTAAAGTTAATCTCCCAGGAAATTCCATTCCCTGTCACAGGAGTGATTCCCTCCTGTGCCCCTTGATCCTGCCCCCAAGATTCAGCTGGTGTTAATTTGGCAGCACAAGCCCAGGAAGAAATGGGAGAAAGAGAATCCAAGGAGCAATATTTGAAGAACATGGCCACTGTTACAGAGGGTACACCAAAAGGAGCTGAGTCTGAATTCACCTGAGCAAAATGCAGAGGGTGGCTCTGAGGCTGGTGCAGAGGCTGACGCAGTAGAGCAGGAGAGGAACAAAGGAATTGGCCAAGGAGAATTAGCTCCACATAAATGAAGGCATCAGAGTAAGGCCTTTCTCTGAGGTCCTCAAAGACTCTTACATCTCTCGACTGACAATGCAGCTAACTGAAGCACTTTCATCAGAGGACTTTTTCACCAGAAGCTTATAGATAAGTAATTTGCATTAATTAAGAGGATGAATCCTATGTAGTGACACTAAGGAAGTGACCTGCATCATTCTAATACTGTTACAAAAAGTAGACTATTCTGGCAACATAGCTGAAACTGTAAAATTTTAAGAACTTGATTTCTTTTTGATCTTCTCAGACTTCCTCAGAAAGCCTCCCTCTGGAGCAGCAAAGCAGAACAAGGATAAGTAGAGCTCTGCCTTGCCCCTCCATTCCCTACTTTTTCCTCCCTGCAGTTTTGGTAACCCTGATGGGAAAAGGAATCAGATGAGAAGATAGTCTAGCATCTCCTTTCTATTCCTTTCTTACAAGGGCCAGGGAAAAAGCTTTTACAGTGTGTGGACAGGGTCATGTCATTGCAATATTTCAGCACTGAATCTTAGTGGAGAGAATTTTACTCTGCTTGGAAGCATAGAAGAACATACAGCTAATTTCTCACTGAGATAACAAAATTGGAAACCAAAGTCTTAGATTTGTAAAAATAACAAATTCTTTTAGAAAGGAAAGGCAAGTCAGGTCAGGTCAGGTTGCTCTGAGTCAGTGCTCAGAAGACTGGGTCAGTCAAGAAAATTGGTGATGATATAATAAAAACTGGTAACTTCAGAGAAACTTGGGTCTGAAAGCAGTAGCTTTGTACTGCTAAGTGTCAGAAGAGAAGCAGACAGCTAATTTCCATGGCCCAGAATCAATAAAACCATTGCTTTGCTGAATTGATGTGCTGATGAATATTATCTGCCTCTTTTGAACTTTATCTGGTGGTTTGCCAGTAAATTTGCAAAATTTCTGCACAAACTGCAGACCCTGTCACTGAATGCAGATCAGTGTAAGAGCACAGCATGAGGAAACATGGTGGCTATGGGATAGAAATTGCAGTGAAAGTGCGTGAGAACTTTCACAATCAGTGTGCTCTCCAGGGCTGTAACATTTCTTGAAGAAACCACTTCCAGTGCTGAGTTGGGACCACAGCAGTGTGTACCTTTCTTCTTAGCAGCAATAAACTCAGCTCCAGCCTGGCCTGAAGGAAAGGACAGTGCTGCCTTGTGACTCCATGGCCACATTTCCTGCCTTGAAACAATTGGCAGTCATAGGGCAAAAACAACACCCTAAACCTTTCACCTCCTTTTGGGCCATCTCACCCCCCTGCCACTGGCAAGTCACATAAATAAATTCACACCTGAGCTTCACACTTGAAGATTACTAAGCAAACAACACAAATGGCCAGACATACTGAAAAAATCTTATAGAAATGGAAACATATAATAATACTCTGAACATCAGACAAAATATAGTCAGCCCCATGATTTCTGAAATCCACCCTTGGAACTGCTGCTGTTCACACAGCTCCCAAACCTGCACTGAAGGGATCACTCAGAAAGTCAGTACTACTTGTTATTTAGGGATCTGAGAAATACTTCTGTAGGAGCAATGTGAGTAGTAAATCTGAGTGTAACTCAAATGAGAGTTTAGATGAATATTATATGCATTGCATTGACATTAGTCTCCACTGTGGTGGTGTTAGTGCAGTGGGATGTCTCTTTGCTGTTCTTCTGATAAACATGTGTGTTGTTCTAGGTGTTTTTTGATGACTTCTCAGACTGATGAGCAGCTTTTTGTTTTTATGATAAGCTTAGAAATTCAACATGAAAGCAACAAAGCAGTGGATGGCAACAGAGATGTAATTATTTTGAACATGAAAATTGGTAGTTATCATGGGCCAGGTATTGTCAGGCAATAAAGAGTAAAGACATGCCACAAGTGACTGATAGATATGCAGGAAAAGGGAGGATTGCTGACAAGGTAAATGTGGTTAAAGCAAGAATGCCTGTCATAGCAGTATTTACATGCATATAGGTGGAGCAAAATGTCACAGGAAAAAAGCAGCACCCGTTGACACTATTCATTTCTTCCACAGATGCAAGTTACTTTTACATCTGAAAAAGAAAATTTTACTCCCACGAGAGCTGGGAAAATAGTTTCTTCATTTACAGAGAGCAATTTGAAAGATTTAGGAGTAGGTTCCAAACATAGCTGATGCAATATCGTCTTCTCTTTTAGTTAACATAGTTTTATTGATCTGAATATATCATTAACAGAAGTAATTGAGGGGCCAAGGAAATAGAATGTCTACTATAGTTTAATTTTCTGTCAAAATCTATATAGCTGCTCTACTCTTGGTTTCAAAATGTAGGTGTATTGCCACTGGCCCACTACTCATTGAGAAGATTCTGCTTTATTGAGAGCATAATGTTCATGACTTGTCCTCTCACAGTTGTGGAGACAAAAAAACATGGACTTGATTTTACTGACTGCAGCTTCAGTAGTAACACCAGAACTGACTAAAGACAGTGCAAGAGCAAATTAGGCCAACAAGTGCCTTTCAGGTATGCATGATCCTACAGCCATTCACCTATAAGTAATCTTTAAAGGTAATTTGCTTGTGTGAATGAGGATTTGGCACATCATTCAGTGAAAGCTGTGGGATTAGATTCTCTGCTCCCTGTGCTGTAAAATATGGGAAAATGGTCCCTTTTCTACAAATGGAATGAGTCTGTCTTTTATTATGTAAAATGACTGAAGCAGGACAATCACAAGTATCACAAAAATTAGAAATCACTTAACATGGAGCTGTAATGCAAGTACCAATGTAACTCTGATGTTTTTACTGTGCTTATTAAAGCATCAAATCCAGTTTCCCCCAAAGCTCCAGGGTGCTTCACAGCCTCAGCACAAACCCTGGGTCCTGCTCAGACCAGTGTGCCTACCTTAACCCAGATCTGCAGCCCTGCAGCAGGCTCATGTGCTTACCCTATCAGAAAGCAGGGTACTCAGTGAAAATGAGAGAAGGAGGAGAACAGGGCTAGCATCTGTATTTTTCAGCTGAGGAGCTGGCATCTGCAGCTTCAGAGCAGAAGCCATCCTGGCAGGGCCAGCTGCCAGGTGGATTCAGTGCTCAGAGCAAACTCTGGTTGATCAGAAGCCCTTGGCAGTGAGACTTTGAGAGCAAGTCCCACAACCAAAGCACTGCTAACAGAGACAAGTCCTGTTTTGGCACAGACCAGTCTGAAGTGGCTGATGTGCTGTGGTCTGGAAGCCCTTGCTAGAGGAAAGAGCTCATTTTTTATCCCCGAGAGGCTTTTGTGCACTATGGAGATCCAGGTATTATTTCCTTCAACTTGCCAGTTGTTATTACAACCAACATCTTGTTCTGTTTTCTATGAACCAGAGGGAATGTGTCTCATTTAGCCCAAGACCTTTGGGAAGGGCGGGGGGCAGCTATGCTCTGAGTCTGGTGCACAATTTGCAATACAGCTATGGTTGTAACGAGAAGTTTTCCCATTTTCAGGACTTGATAGCCTCTGCTGGTTCACACAGGTTACTTCATGCTTACCTGGGTCTTTTCCTAAAAATAAAGTGTGAGGGAGATTCTGGGGGCAGTAGTTGTCCTCTTAACCTTGCCAGTGAATCAGAAGGCCTGCTGACCACAGAGGGGCTTCTCCTGGCTACAGGATTTGGTTTGCAGTGATCTTTTCCCCAGATGAAAGCCATTTTTTTATTGATTTTTTTTGCTAAATCAGAAAACTCTTCCCAGAAGTATGAGATTCTGAGTGCTATAGCTCATCATGGCAGTTCCTGAGTTGTTGCAGACATCTTTTCATTAAAAAATCCTTCTTTAGGATTTTTCTTCCTGAGAAGCTGAGAGGCTTCAGGAACAAATGCAATCAATGGTTATCTGCTGCTGTGGAATGCAACAGGTGCATCTGTGATTGGCCCATCTTGGATGTTTACAATTAATGGCCAATCACAGCCCAGTTAGCTTGGACTCTCTGTCAGAGCCACAAACCTTTATTATTCATTCCTTTCTATTCTTAGCTTAGCTAGCCTTCTGAGGTGAAACTTTTCCTTCTATTCTTTTTAGTATAGTTATAATGTAATATATATAATAAAATAATAATTCAAGCCTTCTGAACATGGAGTCAACATGTCTCTTCCCTCACCTGAAACCCCTGTAAACACCATCACACTGAGTGCTCAAAGAACATTTCAGAAAAGCAAGAAAAGGGTTAAAACCTCTGCATCATCTCACAGTTCTTAGATGCTTATGGATATACACTTTAGTGGCTAAATCACAGCTTATTCTCTTGTTTTGCTGCTGCCTTGTAAGATCTTTACTGGCTGACTCTAGGTGGTGTAGAAAGAGTAGCACATCTACAATGCAATAAAATGTAAATTGCCCTTATGTGTGTCTGTTGCGATGGACACAAGACATGCTGAAGTGGCATAACTGCTCTTGGTGGCACTGAGCCCTGTGTGACTGCTGCTCCAGCAGAATTACCTGTGGACTGCAGCAGGGCACACAAAATCAGGTTCACTCCTGTGTCACATCTTCTTGCTTTTCCTTAACACTCAGAGGCAACTTCCTGCTTTTACTATTCATTCCTTGCTGAGAGGCAAAAGAGTGCACGGGTTCTCTCCTCAGCCTTTTAATATCACTTCAATCTCTATGGGGGCAGGACAGATTTTCCCCTCCAATAAGGGAAGGGATTAAGAAACTCAGATTTGGCAGAGTAATGGAAAGAGATTAGAGAATTCAAGTAATTGGTACAGGGATGACAGCTCAGTTCTCATAGCACATGAAAGCACTTTGGAAAGAATTTGAGAGGTCAAAACATGAAATTACTTTCTACCATATTGCTAGTTTTTCCTGGCTGATGTCAAAAAAAGCACACCAGAGGACCATTTTCCCCTTCTACTTCAAAAATTATTGTTTTTCTCATTACAAAACCACCACATAAAATTTTGTGGTATGCCATATCTGATTCTACGCTCTCTAGCATTTCTGTGAAGAGATCACTAACTACAAGTTCAATGTCTTTTTGAAGTTGCACTGCCATGGAATGCCTTGAGCGGGGAGAAAGGCACAGTCCAGTAGTTGAAGACTATTTTGGAATAGGAAATGTTCAACTTACTTCATTTCACCAGGCATTCAGAAACAAGTATTCTTCCTTTTTAACACAATAGTGCTGCAAAGAACAATTTTAAATTGATTTGACATTGTTATGCTGTAGTCTTCCAAAATCCATGCTGAATTAAATGCTTTCAGAGTATAACTTCTCATGGTCCCTTGCAGCTCAGTTTTCTATGGTTCTCCAACCACAGCAATTTCCCCATGTTTCTCTAGAGAGATTTCCTTCTATATTTCCATAGCATAGCCTACAATTACTTCGAAGTGCAGTAAAATCAAATAAGCATGGAAGCCTGTGCAAAGATCAAAGAAGACCTTATTAACAGTTGTTTTGTATGCGGTTAAATCTTGCAAGAATACAATTCCAGAAAGTCAGTGTTATAAAAAATGTGTCTCCACTGCAAGCCACTATTCCCAAAGCTGGGTGCTTGATCTGTGTGAAGGCTAAGGGGCTGCCCCTTGTGTGCTGGAGTTCAGAAGCAATCACATGCAGGAGACAGGCACAGGGCTAAAATCTTTTGCACTACTTTTGCACTACTTCCACTGCAGCAAGTGAGATTGGGTTACACTGACAGGCACCAACACAACAGCCCAGGAACTGAACCCCCTCTTGTTGCAAGCTGATGTGAAGAGCTGCATAGAGGAAACCATTTGCAGCACACAGTAACATGTTTTTATTGGCCCAAATAAAGCACAGGAAACATAGTAAATATTTTCAAGTGCCACCTCCTGGCATTTCATTTATTATTTACATAAATACAGCTATTTTCCATTTCATAGAGCAGATGAAGGGCTCTAGAAATTGCATAAATCTCATCAGCTGTCTGGCCAACAGTTGAGCAGAATTCAAAGCTAGATGTTACCACATTTTGTGCACAGCACAGATATTGCACCTTTCTCCTGGGAAGTTCAGAGACCTGCAAATGTGAATGAAGTCTCTGTAAATCCAAGTGATGTAAATGCAATCAGTGGAGAGAATTCCCTTATATGCAGGACCCACCAAGGACAATAGTTACCAATTCTTGGTTCCACTGCAGACCACATGATAAATATCTTGTGAACACTCCAGCTCATGGAGCCAAGAAATTGCAGGAGAATATTAGTTCTATTCAGGAATAAAACTGGTTATGTGTGCAGCTCTGGAAGGCAGTGGTGAGAACCTGAAAATGAGAACCCGTACCAGCCTAGAAAGCAAAGAAACAGGAGGTACTTTCAGAAATAATTTTTGAATCTCAGTGGCTGGTGAAGAGTTGGTTAATTAATTTGCATATTGGGGCTTGGCAGCATTGCAAGAGCTGAATGATGAGGCCAGCATCTGACAGGAACTCTGTGATGCAGCTGGCAGGAAATCCCAGGCTTTCTCACTCCTAACTCCTGCCTGCAAATTGCTTCACTCATCAGTACATCTGATTTTTACTGATGATACATACTAAATATGGCACTGGAGCCTCTGATTTGTTTTGGTTAGTTATTCCTGTTTTGGTTTTAATGTTGCTGTCACTTAATGTGAAATCCCTCTATATGGCTCTTTTCCATGCAGGGTTGAAATGTCTAGAATGTTGTGAGTAGGAATTTTATAGACTTTGAGAAAAAACAAAATTAATTTAATGATGTGAGAAAATGATTCAATATAACCATGAGTTTTTAGGACAAATTATTGGCCTTCTGCAAAAACTCCATCCAAGATTTATACTGCCTACAAAACCCATTAATGATATTGAGGCAATAGTCTTATGAACCAGGCTAAAAGAAATTATAAATCTAAATGAGCACATTTGAGCATGAGCCTGCCATTTTCCCCAGACAGAAACAAGATTTACTGTGAGAGTTATGAAACTTTGGACCCTATTATACATTAAAGAATCCTATTTATGACCATGCAGCTAGTTCTGAATTATTATGCTTATTTTAAACATTTATTTTGCAAGATTTATGTCTTGGTCATTTTACGACTTACAGGGATGAAACTTTCTATTCATGACCACAGCACAACAAAAATTTTTCAAATTTTTGTTTTAAATACAATCAGTCACACTTCAAAACTACAGAGGTGAAAAAATGTTATTCTTATTTTAGGGTATCCTCAGACCTATTAAAAGATGTTGTGACCATGCTTTGCTTTAAAAATTACTTAATTTTAGAAGCTATGATTGTATATCCTCAGTCCCTGAACTATTCAAGTTCACTATTTACAATACTGTTTTTCAAATATAAATGTCTTAGAATTATTTCATGTGAAAGGTAGTTGTTGTAAACCTAAGTAACATTCATTAAATAATTTTCTTGTTGGTGGAAAAAACCATTCCATTTGAATAAAAATAATTTCTAATTTTGCCAGAATTCTCTTGCAAATTAGTTAGAATTGGGAACAGAGTGTTGCTTAAGAGTGAGGTAAAGAGGGAGTGATTCTCATGTCCAGACATCTAATCTTTAAAGAATTAACTGGGAGAAGTGTTTTTGATATCTTGATACCCCCTGGACAAACCATAATTACTTGTCTCTATAGATGGACTAGATAGCCAGCATGTGGCACTGGATTATAGCTGGATCAATGTAGGTTTGGTTTAGAATTTTGTTTTTTAAACAAAAAGACTAACCAGCATTTACATGTGGGGGCTTTAGCTTGTCACAGCTCCTGTGGCTTGCAGACTCCCACCTACTTAGTGCCTGAAAATATGAAATGGAGTTCTTTCTCGGTGTTTCCAGATGATCAAGGGCAAGGAGGAACAAGAAGAAAACTTCCGGCCACTGTTTAAACTACAGCAAAGTCTCATAGCAGAATTCCAGGTGAGATGGTATGGACAAATTACTCTTAAACTTTGTCATGCAGAAGAGTCCAGTGACACCTCTGAGGTGTTGAAAAAATTTTGCTGTCTGGGCAGGACAATGCATGAAAGAAAATAGCAGAATGTTCCCTACATGCCACCTGTATATGGCCCAGTGTGTAGAGTCTCTGGTGGTGTCCCTGCCACACCGACAAGGAGAACCTCAGCACTCCAGCAGGGAGAAGGTCAGACTGAGCTTCATTTATTTAAGTTGGTCAAAGATTTTAATTTTTTTTTTTATTTATACAGAGTAATGCCACCATAATTCTTAACATAGGCATAATTGTGTTTGGACAAAAATACTTTAAAAATTGTGCGAGAAGAGACTGCCTTCAATCACAGGGAGCTGGAACCAGTTATTTGGTTCCCCCCTCTCATGAAATATTTCATGTGTCTGTATGTCTGCACCAGTAATTTAAAATAACCAAGCTTAAAGGTCTGCACAGTACCCCATTTGCTGTTGCAAAATCATAGCCAGCTCTCTTTTGGAAAGAAACTACAGCTGAATGAAAGTGATGTTGGTCTCAAATCATATTAACTTGTAGAGCCTTGTGCACAAAAGGACCACTCACACAGTTGTTCCTATGAGGCATAACACAGAGTTTGGCCCTTTTTAGGAAACTCATTACTTAACAATACATTGTTGTGCTTGATTGAATTGGCTCAGATAATCCTGCCAAGGCTTCAAGAAAAATCTGTGTTGTCATGCCAAATGTTTTTCAACCTGTGTGTGCCTGTGCTGAGGTCTGATAAGGTTATCCATGGTACATATGCTTGTCATCAAAAGGTTACATTCTTGTACTGTCCATACAGGCTTCAAGGTTGTGGCATTTAAAGCTGAAAAAACCCACCTGAAAGGAAATTCTGCCCTAGCACACGACTAGATCAGCACCCGTTGCCCTATTCTGCTTATGTGCCTGTGACTGGTTACACTGTCTCTCAAAAAGAGTGGGACAGCACCACTTTCAAATTCATCCTCTTTCTATTTTGTGCAGCACTTATGAAGACAAACGTGGGTTTGCACATTTTGGGGATTGATGGGGTGACAGAAGCAACTTCCCCTTACCTCATACATAAGCTTTAGTCACCATACCAGAAAAGAGGGCCTTGCCTTTCTCAAAGGTGTTTTGAAATGAGCCTGGACCTGCTGCTGTTCCTGTACATTGGGTACATGCTGAAAATGCTGCATTCCTGGAAGTGTATGAGGCCAGTTTGGATGGGGCTTCAAGAACCTTGGTCTAGTGGAAGGTGTCCATGCCCACAGGAACTAGAGTAAATTTAAGGATCCTTCCAACACAAACCATCCAATGAGTGCTGGCCATATCTGACCAGAGGACTTAAAGAGGAGGATATGCCTTTGGGTAGGGAAAATATATCCAGCTCACCAGTCTTTTGTCCAAACATGCACTGGCATTCATATTTAGGCATCTGCTAGATTTTGATGGCTTTTTAAAAGCTTATCCCAGACTGGGGACTTCTGGGCTGTGGATGGTTTTCAGCGCTGCCATATGAGCTCTTAGTTTAGGTGCCATTGCAGGTTCTTTGATTCTCTTGCCAAAGTAGGGGATGCTGGAAAGTTTTCCCTACCCAAAACATGGGTACACTGAAAAATTAAGGATATTGAGCTCCTTGTCAGTCCTGATTAAATCTAATTTGAACACAGGTATTTCATTGTCTTAAATTAGTTAAATTACTTATTTTCTTTTTTAAAATAGTAATAATGGTACAATTCTTACTGTGAACACAATTATGTCAGGCTAAAAAGTGCTTCATATTTGTATGTGTACACAGGAAGGGGTACTGGCAATTTTGTTCATACTGAGCTACTGTACCTCTTTATATTAGACTTATCTAAACAATTCATTCCTAACATCCTTTATAGACTTCTGAGTTGCCACTGCTCAGGTTTTTGTCTGGCTCTCTGATGTGCAGGTGTAGTGGGTTGCTAACCAGCATAGCAGGGTGTTGCATTTTTTAAGGACAAGTGCACGTTTCTGTTGCTAGAACAGGGGTCTGAAGTCTCACATGCTTGCAAAAGGTCAAGTTTGCTAACCTGGTATTCGTCAGCATCTGTTTTACACTGGTTTCTTCCTTTGGTCTAAAAATGTTCAGTTTTTTAGGCAGCTCCATTTCATGTGCTGCTGTTTCCATGAATCTTCTTTTCATCATTTTGTCTTTACTGTATACAGGTGTAGAAGTGCAGGAAGTGTCCTGGATCATCCTCATTTCTCTTTTTCCCATTCTCTATTTCTTTCTTCCTGTTCTCATTCCCTAGACAGCTATTAATTTGATACTTGGCAGATTTCCATGTTTTAAGATGCCTTCCCCAACTAATTTCTTAACACCCAGCTTCTGATTGCCTCTCTCTTGGCAAAATGCCTCTCTGATGTCAAGAAGAAATAAAATCTCTGAATCTATAGTATCAGTTCTTACCTGGAAGGTTTTGTTTGCCAGTCTGAGGACTCAATTTTTTTTTCCTGGTTTAATGTCCTGTAGAAAAAAAATAAATTGTTGAGACAGCTGGTTGTTTAGGAACAGATGCTCTTAGTGTCTAGCGATAAGAGCTTTCCTTCCTTGGCTGGGCAAGTCCTTTTTCCTCTGAAGGACAGAAACAGTACTGATTCAAGAAGCCCATTTCTGTAAAAAGTTTCAGATCAAGGTCCTTTGTGAGTTACTATCTCCAAAAGCAGGTGATGAAGAGGAAGCCATCTCTGAGTCTCATACTGGGCAAACACATGACATGGTTCATGGTGCCATCTCTGCTCAATCTGCGTAACCAGACATGGCTCAAAAGCACTTTTCTTGGCTTACCTTCATTTTTTTATTGGCTGAACACAAGTCTATTCGTCCTTCCTATTTAGACAACTGCAACTTGTTTGCCCAGGAAGAAAATTGCTTTGGTAGCCTTATCCTTGTTTGTGGCAAAAAGCTGTGGAGAGCATTGTGTCTGCTCTGCTGCAGCCTCCCATAACATCCCTGCATGTACTTCTGCTGTAATTCCTCACAAGTGAAAAAATGGGGTGGAGACAAGGACCCTTCTCTCTTCATCATTGCTGGCATTCAGACGTAGAGAGAAGCTTCATGCCACCCCCTGAGTGAGAGCTGAGCCACCAGTTTGTGTCAGTCATGTTCCCCATGTTTATACATGAGAGTAGCAGCAGTTGCTACTCTTTGAGCTCCCACAGATTTGGTAAAAATGCCTTCAGGAGTAGCTCCCTCTGCACCTTCCCCCCACTGCTGGATGTTGCTTAGAGCCGCAATCCAGCCCTTAGACTGCAAATGGCTTAGAGCAGGGATTATGTTTTTCTTTTATGTTAAACAAGAGCAACCCACACTGAGTGTGCTCATTAAAAAATCATGTTGTTCGACACTGTTCCCTTGGGCTATGGTTAGAGCTTTGCAATTTAACATGCAAAAGACAGGTTGGATTCTCAGGCCAGCCAAGCTCAGAAAGGGATGAGTGGATGGCAAAACAGCGTGATGGAAGAATAAACCTCATACCCACGGTGGGGCAACAAGCCTTCAACAGGAGATGTTCATAACAATGTGATTGCTTAAATTAATTTAGAAAAACTCGTAACAGGTGTCAAAGAAATGGCTGTTTCTTTCAGAAAGATAAGTTCATTAAAAACCAAGTTAAATAGTACCTTGTGCCATTACTAGAAGGTGCATTTCCCATCCTTCCCTATCAAGGAAGCTTACCCTTCTCTAAAGACCAAATGCATAGGTGGATAAATAACATAGGAAAGAGGAAAAATTACTAAGAAGTTAATAATGTTATACATTGTATTAACTTCATAAATGACCCTAATAATTTTGCTCTGGGTGAAGGGCAAGAGGGAACTAGGAGAGATAAAAGATGTTATATCTATAACAATTCAAGGGTTCCATAAAATAGATGCACCCCCTGAGCTGAACACAGAATGATGTTCTGAGAAAAACATTGAGACTTCAATTTTTTTCCATCCTAAATATCAGGAGCTTTAAATGAAGAGAACAGGCCTACACACACACAGTTTTTGCTTCAGATGTTTTGACCAGTTTCAGCCTCTCTGGGCAAACTCTTCCAGGCAAGGTCATCCTACCGTAGCCTCTTGTTTTGGCTGCCCCCACAATGCTCCTGCTCCAATAAAGTTTCACTGGGCTGTGTGCAGGAGAGATATCTCCAAAGAGAATTAAGGCACAAAGGAGGGAGAAGTGAAACCTCCTCCATTCTAATGGAGGCTGCAAAACCAATTGCATTAATACTCCCTCGATTCCTTAGTGCATCATTTGAAGATGAAATTTGTTAAGCAACTATCTCTGCATCATTATCATGATGAGGCAGTTCAATAGTTAGAGCCTCAACACTCTACCAGCCTGAACCTAGGGAGGCAGAATAAAAACTTCACTCTTAAAATTTCAATTGTGCTGTTCACTGCTGGGATAAAAAAAAGATTAAAACTTCTAAGTAGTTGGCAGAGACATAGACATCACAGAAAAGTGGTGTCTCTGTTAGTTTCAGGGTACAAGGTTAAAAGAATTTAAGTAACAGAAGAGTTGAGCATCATTTCTCTGCCTCGGTGGCATAACACCAACTATCTATGAGATATTCAGAGATGATCCTCAAAAAGATTCTACCTAGCTAATTTTCAAAAATAAAGACATTTCCCTACATTATTCCCACTCCTACAGGTAAGTATGCCAGAGAATTTGGGGAAGGAAGCCAAAGGTATTGAAACGACACAAAGTAAATCCTATAGGAATTCACTCAGAGTGAATCCTACTGAAATCATCCTTTGAGGACATCAGAAGAAAATGGGCTAAGAACCTCCAAGCCCTGGAAACATGTTGTCATCTAACTTGATCAACTTGTGAAATTTTCTTTCCTCCTTGTTGCTTTTTGCATTGATATTGTTGTACATTAAAGTCCAGGTCAGATATTAATGGGCTGATAGACTGTGTTTACAGCAAGCTGTAGCCTTTAAAGTACTTTCTTTTTTCCTTCTCCTCTGCAAGGTGGACACAAATCCTACTGCTTCCTGTAGGCTTGATCTGCAGGAAAGTAATTAGAAACTGTTTTGTCAGAAGGCAGGGAAAAAAAAGGTGAACAAAGGTTTCATTATTATCCTTTTGAACCTGAACAACTGCACTAAGGACACAATGGGCTGTCCTGGGGTCAGTATTGACAGAACCTACAAGCTTTGCTGTGTGCATGAGGGAACCATTTGCCTGCAGAAATCTTGCTGCTGGAAAAGAATGATGGACTAAACTAAGCTCTCTACTTTGTGCTGGCAAGCACAGTGTCCTCCTGCCTGGACAATTGTGACAGCTGGGTCATGCAAAACATATCATCCTAAAGAAACCTCTCATGCTGCTGAAGCACCCTGTGCAACCAGCACCAGTGGCCTGACTTTGGGAACAGCACAGGAGAGCTCCTTCCTGACTCCAAACAGGGGATCCCACCCCTTCCCTCCTGGGAAACCTCAGACACATTTTGAAACAATTCCTTGCTTGTGGCTGGGAAGAAAAACATTTGGATTTAAATTCTCCAACAGTTTGGCCTGTCATGACCCCATCCGAGATCATTTTGTAATCACTATATTTAGTGGGTTAGTGTACACCCTTCCAACAGCTGGAGAAGAACTGATGATAACTACCAAGAGTGTCTTGATTTATAGCGATACTAAGGAAAGTGTTTAATTGTTTACAAAGCTGTTAAACTGCTTTTCTTAATGTAGATGAGTTCAGCAATAAAAATTCGAGATTATCATCAGGAATCTGTTTTAGAGATACACTACTTTATTCTTCTGGAAGCAGAAAAGTTGCCTACTGGTGCATGCCAGGACAGTAGGGCAGTGTCCTTTCCATGGTGTTTTCTTTCCCAAGTGTTATTTTATGCCTCAAATGCTAAAAGATGTTTTGCTGCTGCTCCATGGGAGAAAGGTAGCCTGTAGAGCAGAGTATGCAGGCAGAAGTGGACCAGTATTTTCCAGCTGGAACTAGGTTGTTGCTATAGTAACACTCAAATGATAGACAGATTTTCTGAATGTGCAGTGGTCTACTGTGATAAGAGAGCTTCCAGGATTCCTACCAAATTGCTCCAAACTTGCTGGAGTGCAATACATGAAATGCCACATTTTTGAAATAGCACAAGCAAACAAAAACCAGCACAATAACCAAATAATATTTTTCCCCCCAGCTTTCAAATAAAAACTGCACTTAACACATGGCATTTATATTCCTAGACAATATCTTCCTGACAATCTCTTTTTAGTGCACTGGCATTCCAAATGACGGACCACACTCTAAGTTTAACACCACCTACAGATAGATTTAATACGCAGCATGCAAAGTCTTGCGTGCACACGTCACTAACTCTTTTGGAGTTTTATTTCTGGGTGAACGCAGCCTGTGCACTGGTGAGAATCCCGTTGAGTCAGTGGAGTCTTGCAAGAGCACACCACTCTGTTCAGGGCTATATTTTGCAGCATAGAGACCTTAGAGATAAGCACATGGCGGAACAAATATTACGTTCATAAAGCATCCAAAGAGAAGTTTCCCAGGGGCCACTTCCATAAAGCATAAAACTCACTGCCCTTGGTCATGTCCCCCTCGCACACACTGTGCATGTGGTTTTCATTCAAAGCAGTTTCCTCCTCTGCACTTCCTTCTTGCTCTGCTCCGGAGGAGGAGGGTTCAGGATTTTGGATTTCCAGGAAGAAATCTTTCTCTGAGCACAGCCAGGGCTCGTGAGCATTGCAGAGACATTTTGGCTGTGTCTCTTCATCATCCATTAGCTCTCAGTGGGAGTGCTACTGCACAGTCTGCAGTCTGCAGCTGACAGAGTGTGTTTAATATCCCTGTGCCCCAGTACCCAATCCCCCCAGCATTTCCTCTCCCTAGCAAGCTGCTGCCAATTATATTGGTGAAATCTTCCACTGAACTTAGCCTGATTTTTGTAAAGGAAATTTCATCCCCACTGAAATGTCCACGACAGAGGTTTTGACCTGTTTGTATGTGTGAAATACAGTGTGTACTTAGATTACCCTCCCTACCCTTAGACTTGTAACCTAGCTATGACTAGTGCCTTTATCCTCACAAGAGATGTGGGACATAGGAAAGTTTTAACAGCAGCTTTGATGTAAAGGTAGCTGTTAACTTGGAGACCTTTGCACAAAATATTAAATGAGAAGTCTTGAGCTGGAAACCAATTTTCCTCATTTCAGGGCTTAGGTCTTATGCACACAGTCCTTCTGCTATCAAACATTTCTAGATAATAAAGACAAAAATTTCCTACACCTGTATGACAAAATCTCATCGATTGCAAGAGGAATTTCATGTGCTGAAGGGTGTCAGAAGCACTAAATCACGTGCATGCCTCGATACAATAGCAGATATATAATTTAGGAATGGATTAATACATGAAAGAATAGCTTGGAATTTGATTAAATAGTTACATGTGTTTGCTTGTTATTTTGGGGGGTGTGGGGAGTTCAGTTGTCTTATTTCTTAAGATTGCTTTGGAACTTTTTTTTCTTGTTTACTTGGTTTATACAACTTTGATAATGTCCCACAACAGGGCTTAACTAAACAAAAAGATTAATTGCCTTTATGATTCACAAGGCACTCTGGATAATTAATTACTCAGCATTTATGGTTTGGCATGTGGTCATCAATCATTCAAAAAATTCATGTTTGTAAACATATCCTTTGCAGCTGGTCTTCTTATGTCAGACTTCAAAATGACTAGTGGAGATATGACAGAACTATAAATGTCTTCCTTTAAAATTTACTGCTTGTGCTCCAGTTTATTTCTTGGGGGAAAAAATTAAGCAACAGATGTGGCAGGGTAGGAGCTGTAAGGAAGAATAGTAAAGCATCTTAAATGGTTTTCAAATATATTTTCTTTTTCTCTTTCTGTTATTAGATGTTGGAATCCTTAACTGCTCTTTGTTATGGCTTCTGTCTGTGAGCATTAGTTCTGATTGTAAGGTGACTTGAAAGAATTCTGAAATGAGACCTGTGGCAGAACAAGAAGAAAAGCTAACCAACACAGTTAGTATCTACTCATCTCTGCCCAGCAGGGGAAGGCAGTGTAAGAACCACAAATCCTGAAAGAATAGGCTTTATTTTTTTATCAGAAAGATCAGCAGCTCTATGGCTTACAAAAAGAATTCTTAATACTCTCCATGGTAAGACTTAAGACTCTCTGGTCATTAGATAGCAGAAATCACAAGCATCTGAGCTAGAGTTTTTCATTGGCGTTGAAGTTGATGTACGAGACGTGTCCCACAGCTGACTGATTCTCCCACCGCACAGTCCTGATCATCACCACCCAGGCTCAATGCCCTGAAAGGGGCAGAAATTCTGTGAGGGAAATAAAATGCCTTCTTATTAAGTTAAGGATCAAATGATCTTTAAAACAGACTCATCTTCAGATTGCTTGGGTTATGTTATTTCTTCATTTCCTAAGTTGCAAATACTTCCATTTCAAGCTGTGCACTTTTTACCAAGTGATTGACAGCCACTATATGCATGCATATATGTATGCAAATACTGAGAGCGTATGCAGCGTCTATTTTTAGAAGTGATTTAGGAAAAGGCAACTGAACACCATTTCTATTTAAATTATAGTGTCAGTTCATTGCTTTTTTAAAGACTAACTTGTGCTTTTAAAATCAGATTCCAGCTACGATGCCACACAGTAAAACTTTGATCTGCCTTAAGTGTAGGCTTCAGCTTTAGTATAGACCTATTGAAGGACACATATTTAGAATTAGAAGGACCTTCCTGGTTGCCATGAGACTTCTCTACAGGCTATTCTGAAAGGGCTGACTTCTTCTGGGAGACCAGAACAAGGGCTTTTGAACAAGAGTAGGTACCATTTTAGTGACTGCAGAGACTCCACATGCAAATCAATGTAAATCTTATGCTTGTTTACTTTGACCTACTGTGTCAGAGAGATTTCTGTGCTGCAGTTGTCATTCCCTCAGGTATCTCTGTCCTAGAGTTTGTGGCCCTATCTCCATGTCTTTCCTCCTAATATCCTCCATGAACCCCCCAGACCTGGTATGTGCTTTCCAAGCCTGTTTTGGGGGGTGGAAGAAAAGGACTCTTTAGTATAAATAGTTTTTCAGCTTAATAATATATTAAAAGGTAAGCAAACTTGATTACCTGCTGCCTGTAAGACTTGGACATGCTCAGAGGTGGCAGTGTTAGCACTCTGTCTTGCATCATCTGAACCCCCAGTCTCTCACTGTCATATGTACAATCCACACCACTTTGAGGGGCAGAAGGAGACAAGAGGGGTTTAAGGCTTAAAGTGAAACAAATTCCAGAAACTGAAGAGTTACCTGCTGCATGCAAACAAGACAGGCCACACTCTCTAAGGCTGGGTTCATAGAATCCTATGCTAAAACAGCCTACAGTGTGCATAGTAGAAGCAGGGAAATTATCTATATTTGTCTTTGCTTGCCTCAGATCCTGGTATGCCATGTTATTACTGGTTAATTTTTGAGGCAGCTTAGGGAAGAGGAAGGCAGCTGGAAGATTGCCCTGACAGCTCCAAAATCTGGTTGGTAGTGTCAGTTCTTCCCTGGTGAACAGGTGAAGCAAGCAGCAGGCTCTGAGGAGCCTTGGGAAGCCTCATGCAAGGAAACACTTGAACTCATAAGAACAATAAAGAAACCCTTGAGTACCACTGTAGGGCATTTTTTACGTATGTGGAAGGAAGAAGTGGGTAGCTGGTGCTGACAAGACTCAAAGGCTTGGATGCTTGGCAGCAGTACTGAGGTTCACAGAAAGAATCCAGGGGGAATAAATCGACAGCACTGCATTATGTGTTATGAAGAATCTACAGAGAGGCTTAACACAGCTATCTCAATGAATGCTGTGAGCGAGTTTCAGCATAAATTACCCAGACAATTCCTTCTCTTGCTGATGCACATAATAGGGATGGAGATTTTGCATGGCTAAATATAGAAGGATTGTGGGGCAGAGATATTTTGTACACCTTGACTAGAGCTTGCAGTTTACACAAATCTCTATGTGTCAGAGAGAGTACTACTCAGAATACCATGGTTTTGCCTGCCATTTAGGGCTGGCCTGTGTTAGAGAGGCTTTATGCTGCTATTTTCACTAGCACTCAAAGATACAGACCCTTTTTTGAGTGTTTTACATCTGTTTCTGGAAGCTGCAGTTTATGTAGTTTGAAAGTACCATTTGTACTAGAGAAACTCATTTTGCAGCTGGAAGCAGAATAAGCTCTGCCACTAGATGAAGCACCTTTAACTGGTATGATTACATGGGGTCTCAGGAAAGTAAGAATGGCTCCTTTACTAGTGCAGCTAAAGCTGCAAGACTTGCTTGCCTAAACAAATCTTTAGATGCACTTTTCCCACTCCAGCTGTTTCCATCCATAACACTCCCAGAGCTCTCAGGTCCTTCACTGTAACATGGAGTGCAGTGGGGGAGATGGAATTGAAAACCACATCTGCTTTCTTTCTGAGTGCCAAACTAGGGGAGTGGGCATGGTATGCAACAATGGTTTATTTTCAACCAGTCTGGTTACAGTGACAAACCCTGATTAATCTGCATGTGTGAATAATGCCTTTGAATTCTGCCTGGAAATAAGCTCGTTCTGTAAGCATGGCCTGAGCTTGCCAGCCCTCCTTCAGCACACAGCTCCCTCCACAATCCCCCAGATCACTGCACACACTCTCTTGCTGTCTTATAACCACTGGGAAATTGTCTGCCTCCGTTCTGAAGGACACTGTTTCAGCTAGAGCCTTGCCAAGTGCGCAGTGCCTCTGCATAAAGAGAACAGACAGGGGAGAATTTACTTTAAATGGAGCAAACTTAATTACAAAAGAAGAACTTTTCTTGGGTAGAATGATGGCTTTCTCATGGCTTTTTCTGCTTCCAGGATTCTTTTTGCTTAATATATTTTTACTTTTTTTTTTTTTTAATATGGGTGTGGTGCCTGGGGGCTTGGCTTGGGACAGGCAAGTGCTTTATGCATGTGGCCAGCCCGAGCCACATTCTGACACATCCTTCACTTTCTCAGAGCTTGAGTTTGAGGATTTGTGTTCTGGGAGCCTCCCTGCTCAGTGGGGAGCTATTCAATACAGTGATAGAACATGGGGAGAGGTTTATCTCATCCTGAAATAAATGCCTATTAGCTGGTTACCTGAATCCCTTCCAGACTCCAGTGAGTACAGAGACAAAGAGAAGGGGGTAAGAACATGGTCAAATCAAACTGAATACAACAGCTATAGACATTTTTATTGATTCTCATCAGGGACAGCATTAATTAGCTAGGATTACCATAATTTTGTGGATGCCAGAGATTCAAAATTACTGCAAAACCAAGAAACCAACATTTGATGTGTGCACGTATTTAAGATACCTGAGGAAAGATAAGAGGACTGAGAAGCTCAGTTATATAGACAGTAACATTGTTTCTGAAGATTTTCAAGCATATGATCTCACTTTTTTTTTTTCTCAAAAGTGTCAGAGACCTGTTCCTAGCAGCAGAATTATAGACTCATAGTATCATAGAAGAGTTTGAGCTGAAAAGAACCTTTAAAACTCATCTAGTCTCATCACCTGGCAATGAGCAGGGACATCTTCAACTCAGTTGGGTTGTTTAGATCCCCATCTAAACTGATCTTCAATGTTTCCAGGGATGGGGCATCTACCACATCTCTGGGAAATATGCTTTGGTGCTTTACCACCCTCATTGTAAAATTCTTTCTTATTTCTAATCTAAATAATCTTATCTAAATCATAGCTAAATAATCAATGATCAGCTGATTTGTGAGTCCTTCAGTACTTAAATGAGTAGTAAAGTTTTGAGAATTTGGGGGAAGAGGGAAGGGGCTGTGCCTGGAATATTTGGAGATCAAGTCCAAATCTGAAATACTCCACATGATGTCCTGGAAGTCTCAGGACAGACCCTCCAGAGTGAAAGGAGGTGATGTGTCTTCCTTTTCCTTATTTCATTCATTACTGCAAGTTTTGTTCCATTATAATGAATACTCAGCTCCTGTATGAAAGTATATTTGTACATACATACTCATTTTCTGGTCCAGCTCTTTTGAATACATTAGGAATTGTATCCAGAAACATTATTATATGGAGGGGGATTCTATCTCTGAGGACTCTGAAAGTAATCAGAAACAGTAGATGAAGTGAGTACAGAGAACCTACTCCCAGCTGACTGCATACAACACTCCCTGAAATCCTATTCCATATGGAATATGTGTCTGTTCCCTATGGAACATATGTGGTGCCACTGAATTTGCTGCAAGTACAGACTAGTTCCATACAAATACCTACTATCTGATATTTAATCTTGCACATTCAGTAGTTTGTGCTCTAAAAGCAGGCAAAAAAAAATTAATTCCCTTTTTTGACTTGACCTTTAAGCACTGTAACCTGTACATGGCCCATATCCAGGTTTAACCCCTTCAGACATTTCACTATTTTTAAAAGCAAGGCTATCTTCTATTGTAAAAATGCAACATATACACAGACTGTCTCCTCATTCTTCCTTTGGGCAGAGACAGGAAAAAAACCCACCAGCTGTTCTAGGGGGTAGGGCAAGATATTTGCAAGGGATTATATTCTCTTGTATAAAGACACTGCTGATTTTCTGCCTAGATATAACTTCCCTGTCTACTGTGTGCTGCTTGTCCATTACAAAGGAATAGTGATGCTCAAATGCCCTGAAGTATGACAGAAATGAAGGTCATGGAACAGATATAGTTAACTCCTATTCTTTGATCCAGCTTTGAATAAAGACCCACCTAGAGGATTGCTGCATTGTGGCTGCATTCTTTGCCCACCAATAGGGATGGGAAAAACATGTGAGTTTTCAGAGATGTCAGAATGGGCATCCTTTCTTCAGATTAATGTGTTCATCTTGTTTTGAGGACAAATGCAAATAAAGCACCTGAAATGATTACACTGCAAGTGTAATTCACAGCTCTGCCTCTAAAATCATGTGACCATGCATGAAATAGGATGCTTGTGACTTCAAAACATATTTTCTCTTATGAAGATCAAACCCTTGTATTTTGACTTAGTGTATATAGTACCATAAATTGGTAAACATGTTTTATAGACAAAAAATAAAATTTTTTTACTCTATTGGAGAAAGTAACATGAGGGGGGTCTTGAATGTCTTCTGTCACCACAGTTGCTCTGTTTAAATACAACCCAAGTGGAAAATGCCTTGCAAAAGTACCTGCATCACCTCCATCTCTTACATCTCTGTGGAAGTTCCAGGGATGTGGCAAGTCACAGCTGCTGCCATAGACCTGCCAATTCCTTATGTGATACCCAACAGCTGTTGGAAGCTGTGTGTTAAAACTCATGCTGGGATTTGAATTTCTATATACTCTTCCTCAGGAAGTGAAAACTGCAAAGCAATCTTTATGTCCCTTAACTCCCAGCCTGTGCTTCCTTATTAATAGGGATTCCGCTTTGGCTGAGAATATGCACTACATCATGCTGTTATTCTTAATTTCTTAATTTTTTTTTTTTTTTCAAAAAACTACATTTTGGCATGCGACCACTGCCTCCATCTGCCTACTACACATGCATGTGCTCTCAGTTACAAAGCACTCTGATTTATATCTTATGTAAAAATGCAAAACTTTGGGAACACATCTCAGGAGGGCTGCAGCTTTCTCAGGACTGGCAGCATCTGTATTCCTCTGCCTCTGCCAAACACCATACAGAGGGCTCAGTTCCAACACCATTAGTGCTGCTGAAGCTGATTTCTGGCTACTGCTATGTTTTTCAAGGGCTGCTGAGGGCTGCATCCCCAGCTGGAGAGCTGAGAACCCAGACACAAGGTGCAGAGAGCAGCAAACAAGGAAGCTGCAGGTAGAGTATTGCTCACCAGTCTAAGCAAGTTTCTGCCAGACAGGGTCCAAAAAACTGCAGGAAATTCAGAAAAGGGCAACAAAAAATATTTAAAGGACTTGAGGGATTCATTTCCAGAGAAGATTAAAGAAATAAAAGTTTAGCTCAGTATCACTAACAGACTAAGGGGGAATAGAATAACTCCATAAAAGCCTCTGCAGGTGCAAAGAAATAGAGAAACCTTGTTTAAAATGATTTAAGGAATAGCTAGTAACAAAAGAGTGGCATTGATTAAAGGAAATGTAGTCAAAACTCCTGGAAGCTTTTTGTAACATTGTTGTAACCTAGAGATGGATCACTGAATTCTAGAATCCAATAGAAGTTCTCTTGCTTTGATAATTTGAAAAACAGACTGGACAAAGTTGCCAGTACTAATTGGGAATGAACAAGATAAATATTATATGGAAAAATATGTACTTCTTCTTTTTTAAGAGGTAGGAAAACACCACTAAGAAGAAGGTGAACCTGTGCAGCAGAGGTGCAAAGGAGACTTTAATGTTTCTCTCAGTGTATGGCACACCAGGAGCTGAGTAGTCTGACTCAGATACCCTCTGTCTGATCCACAGATGCGATCCACATGAGACAAAACCTTTCAGACTTGTTGGTCATGTAGCAATAAGCTGCTTTACCCAAGCAGATTTCTGGTGCTGGACTTAATGCCAGTCCCAGGGTTCACATTTCAGACAGGAACCATGTAGGAGGATGAATCCCATCCTGTCTACCACCCACTCAGACACTTTCTTTTTTTCCTCATGTGGTGCTGAAGTAACCCTGATGAGCAGAACTGCACTGAGAAGATCTGGTGCAGAAATATGCAAAAATGAAAAGTGCCCTCTGTTGTGGTGAAGAAGTCCAAGCTGCAATAAATAGAACTTGAGTCATCATTTGAGGATACATGCTGGGGAGGTTCAGCTCTGCTGAAAAGCTGCTGGGGGTTCTAGTGAGAAGCAGACCAAACATGATCCAGAGTCTGTCCTTAGAACAAGCCATGCCTGAGCCTGTACCAGCAAGAGCACAATCAGCACATCAAGGAAAGTGATTACCTCATAGTAATAGAGGTAATGGTACTTTTTAGGCCTCACACAGAAAGAACACTGTGCCCCAGTTTGACAGAAGCATTGAAAAACTGGATAGGACCCAGAGAAGGGTCATGAAGATGATGAGAGGATTGTAGAATATGCATGAAGAAATCTTGATGAAATTGGCTTTGCTTGTTCTGCATAATGAAAGGCTCCAGGGGGATGTAGTCAGAGTCTTTCAATACCTGAAATGCAGCTACAGAGTTGTTGGATGTCCTGACAATGATGCATAGAGTTTCATCAAGAGAAAGTCTGTCTGGATATAAGAAATAATTTTTTGTTGTGAAACAATTAAAACACTGGCTGAGGCTGACCTGAAGTGGTAGAATCTCCCTCATGGCAAACATTCAACACAGAGGTCCCTTTCCGATGAAACTTGCCAAGCTCACTTGGGTTACATGACAAACATAGAATACTTATGTCACAAAGCATATTCCTGCATTTCTTTCCTGCAGTTCCTTAGTTAGCTTTCTTTTAAAGGTTGCCTTAGAAAAGACCTTAGTTAACTTCTTCCTTTCCATAGGACAGGTGATTTTTTCTTTCTAAGTTCCAAAGGAATAGCTCTCCAGCATGATATCAAGCCACATCCCTTTGATTTCATTGTGCCCAATTTATTTGCTCAGATGATTCCATATGCATTTTGCCCTAAAAGAGATTTTAATATAAAGAGCACATTTCTATCCAAATCAGTTACTTCAAAATGCTACTTCAACCATCTCTTTTAAACAATAGCCCAAGAAAATTATCCAAAAGCTTTAGGCTAATAGTTATTTGTAATGTTTGGTTTCAGTTTTCACATTTTGTCTTTATTAAATCTTTTTCAAGCACATCTTCACCTTTCTTCATAAGATAGGAAAACTTTCTTTTGAAGCAACAAATTTCTATAAGTGATTTCAGCTACTTTGGTGTGAATCAGAAGATCTGGCAAAGCTGGCCCTCTTCTGTGAACTTTCCAATTCAATCAGACAATATCATTTTTCAATGTTGGACCAAGCTGCTTTTCTGGCATATTTCCCAGGCACTGAACTTTGGATACTGAGCAGAGTAATCCACAGAAGTTCAGTATATGTTAGCAAAATGTAAGAGTTATTTCTTTAAATGCTCCTGTGGAGCCCTTGCTGGCCAGGAGCACTGCATCCAAGATGTGAGCTCTGCTTATGAAGGAAGGCTGTGCCCTTTGAAAGAATGGAAGTGTGAGTGGTGAAAGAGGCAATGTACCCACTCTAAGTTGAACACTAATGAAGTTACCTAGCCTCAGAGGAAGAGAATGGATGCTCCATCTTCCTCTGTCAAGCCAACATTTCTATGGGCTTTTAAATCCCATACTTAATGCTGATATGCATCTCTGTAAGTGTGATATTTTTCCTCCTGAGCCAAGCATATTTATCAATCCCATGAGCTGCATTTTAAGTAGTTAGAGATTAGAATGTTTTAAAACAAACCAATGTGTTTTAGTGAGTTACTGAATAAATGGAACCCAGAATGGGCCCTACTTATAAAAAGTAGCTATATTAACTATGCAATCTTATTAATTAAATTGTACTTGAATATATATATAAATAAGGTAAAATTTGGTCCAACATTTTTAATTCTCATCTTGTCATGGTCATAAAGGTCAGGAGAGGGGAGGGAAAAAAGAAAAGGAAAAGGAAAAGGAAAAGGAAAAGGAAAAGGAAAAGGAAAAGGAAAAGGAAAAGGAAAAGGAAAAGGAAAAGGAAAAGGAAAAGGAAAAGGAAAAGGAAAAGGAAAAGAAAGAAAAAAGAAAAGAAAAGAAAAGAAAAGAAAAGAAAAGAAAAGAAAAGAAAAGAAAAGAAAAGAAAAGAAAAGAAAAGAAAAGAAAAGAAAAGAAAAGAAAAGAAAAGAAAAGAAAAGAAAAGAAAAGAAAAGAAAAGAAAAGAAAAGAAAAGAAAAGAAAAGAAAAGAAAAAGGTCTAAAAAAAAGCTGGAGAAATAGCCTACTAATCTAGGGAAAAAAAGAATCAAACACATTTTCCATAGGCTTATAAGCACACATGTATCATGGGGATTAGTGAGAAACTTAATTGTCAATGTACTGCCTTTGAGAGCTTTGCCAGATCTCATATCTTTGACGGTTCTGATTTTCTTCTAGCTGGTGTCCCTGCCTGAGTTTCTAATGCAGCTAATTCCTCAACTAAATCAAAATAAGAAAGCTTAATTTTAATGCCCCAGAGTCTTTGCAAGTGACTTTCACACTGGAACAAACTTGAAACTATTTTAATATGGAAGAAAAGCAATTAACTTTGTCAGTAACTTTTTCACTTGCATGTTTGGTATTATTTCAGCTGCGATTTTAAATGAGTTCTCTGCACCTCACTTTGCTTCTTACTTGATTTGCCAATGAAATCTGATCTCAGTGTTAGTCACATCACAGTCTGACATGAAACTAAGCTGAAGACAGGCTTTACTCCTAGCTGAACCTGCATAATTTTGATGGAATGTGATACTCAGCCACTTCACTTCTGACTTGGTCAATAAACTACAATCTCTATTGGGGTTGCAGATAAATTGAATGATTTTGAGAAAAACTAGTTGGTTTCAACACGGTATTTGTGTTTTACAGCAAATCTGTGTGCTTTGGGGCTCCACAGTTTGTCACACTTTAATCAGGTGGGCTCCATCCAGCAATAAACAGCGATGCCATTTCCCTGTTGGTGTGGTGTGAGCTCCCGTGTGCTCCTGCAGGACTGGCAAGTCTGTGCTGTGGGCACCCCGAAGCTCCCCGAGTGCTAATGAGGAGGAAAAACAATTCCTCACACATCCCAGACTTCAGAGTGTGTCCTCATCTCTGCTGCTGGCAGCTGGTGAGGAACATGGTTCTGCATCATGCCTTGGAAAAGCAGGCTGTCAGGACACAGCTAGCAGGCTCAAGTCATTACAGTCAAAGATAATGAGACACTTCAAGCTGGAGCCTCTGGCACAGCAAAAGGATGTTACTCATGGTAACATCAACTTCAGACATGAAAAAATCATAGAATGTTTTGGCCTGGGTTGGGAGGGACCTTAAAGATCATCTACTTTCAGTCCCCCTGCCATGGGCAGGGATACCTTGCACTAGACCAGGCTGTGTAGGGCTCCATCCAAACTGGCCTTGAATGCTTTCAGGGCTACCACAAGTGCTCTGGGCAACCTGTTCCAGTGCCTCACCAATCTCAGAGCCAAGAATTTCCTCTCAGTATCTAATCTAAACCTTTCAATTTAAGGTCATTCCCCCTTGTCCTGTCACTACCTGTCCTTGCAAATGATCTCTCTCCATCCTTCTTTTAGGCTCCCTTCAGGTACAGAAGGCTGCAGTTAGGTCACCCCAAAGCGTTCTCCTTTCCAGATGGAACAATCCCAGTTTTCTTAGCCTTTCCTCATAACTTGGAGAGAGGTGCTCCATCCCTCTAATCATCTTCATGGCCCTCCTCTGGACTTGCTTCAACAGGTTGATGTCCTTCTACATTGGGATCCCAGAGCTGGATGCAGTTCCATGTGGGGTCTCACCAGAGCAGAGCCGAGCAGAGGAGAGCAGCGGGGCAGAACCACCTCCCTCACCCTGCTGGCCACACTGCTTTGGATGCAGCCCAGGAAATTGCTTTTCTGAGCTGTGAGAACCCACTGTCAGCTCATGTTCAGCCTCTCATCCACTATCCAAAATGTCATGCTCAGAGAAAATCACTACTGTGTTAAAAGTACATTTCCTTCCAAGTTTTGTGCTTTCCATTTTCCTTCAGTTTTCAAGGTCCTGAAGGCATAGCAGCCTTCCTCTTTTCAAGAGGTTCTTTCTAGCTGCAGAGGCTAAGTCTTATTTTTGTGAAGATGGAAGTGAGGGGTGCTTGGAGAAAAGTGAAACTCCCTTGATACAGCCTCGTGTCATGCCTCCTTAGTGCAGCCCATGCCTCATGTTCCAGCAGCCCAATGCCACCAGCTATTTCCTGGCTGGCACATCTCTCCCTCTAAAGCTCAGTGCTGACAGTCAGTGGCTGTCGTGAGGCGCTCCATTATCCCTGTGTCCTGCCACCTACAGCAACCCACTCTCCCCTCTGATTTGCAAATTTCAGTTATCCATGCCCACACCACAGTGATTTGTTGCATCTTGTCCACTGCTCATTTTCACTTGGCTGGCAGACAGAGCCTGATTCTTCACCCTCTTGCCTGCTTGGTTTGTGATGTCCTTCCATTTCCTGAAATCTCTAGGCTGTCTCTCATATAACTGCAGAATTGAATTACCTTTCCTAGAAAGATCTTGGCCACAAGTCCTTTCTCAGATTTTTTCTCAGGAAAGAATGGCTGCTTGGGAGAAAGCTGATAGACTGACTGCTGCAGATCCTGTTTCTCATAACACTCACAGCCCAGGGCAGGAGGCACACAATGAACCCTTTACCACCCAGGAGCTCTTGGGCTGCACTCATGCCAAGTCTCAGTCCTGAGTTAGTAATGGTCCACATACATTATTTCTTTTGGTTGTTTCTTATGTGTGGCTGTCAGTCATGAACATGTGAAGACAATTAAGTTCTCAACTCAAAAAAAGAGGCTGTGCATTGAGGTCTGTACTCCACCGTAGTTCTCTAGGCAGCATTTCTCTCATAATGGATGAACAGCTTGTTTATAATTAATCTGAGCCCAGGGACATCCCTTAGCTTGATTTTCTGTATGCCTTCTTCCTATTCAAGCAGCAGCAAGGCAAGAACAGACAATGGTTGTGTGGAAAATGTGCTAAAGAGTATCTGTATCAAGTTCAAGCAGTACATACACAGCTTGGGTGAGGAAGGGGATATTTTAACTGAACAGAGCCCCTAAGAATCAGACACCTCTAGATGGAGATCCTTTTGGTGAGGGACATTCACTGGACCATGGCCCCATTTAAACATTGGTGGTCATCTTTAAGAGTTGTGAAAGCATCCCAGCAGCTGCAGGAGTGGGAAAGGATGTCCTGCAGCTGGGTTTGACTATAAAGTTTCCTTTTCTTTCTGTGCATCTTTCTAGAAATGCAGCAACTCCACCACTGTTTTTTGAAACATGGAAGTCAGTCTGTTTTTCCTTTTTCTTCATTTTCTCTGGTGATCAGGGTGATTTTAAGACATTTGGCAAACAACCGATGCTCCATTTCCCAATGAAACAATAAGCCATAAAACAACTTTACTAGAACATTCTTGCAATTCTCAGCATGTCCCTCAAGACTTGGGCAGCAACTGAGTGCTTCCATACTAAACAGTAGGGACCACTGTGAACTCTGGTCATGTAAGGCATCAGCTGACAGGGATGTTCTCTAGGGATCATTGCTAGCCAGTGCTCCTGGAGAGGGCTCTCCAGGGATCAGTGTTAGGGGTGTTTCTGGAATGTGCTACACAGCAATGGGAGGATATTCTGGCCTCTTGCAAGTTTGAAACAAGAGCCAAGAGGGAATATAATTTTCCAAGGCTGGGAGAGCACCATTTAAAAGTAAAGGCTAAATAACCGATGCTCCCATCTAGTGGTGAAACTGTACCCAATGGCTGAGACGTCAGACACCCACCTGAGCCTCCCAGGAGACATGGAACTGGAAGGGCCATGTCACAGGACAGTGCCACTCCTGGGAACTTCTGTAGGGCTTTGCAATCTGTGGGAGGCTCCCAAAACCGTTTAAAAGCTCATGAGAAACCAACTAATAAACTAATTTAAAACTACAAGAATAGTAATAGCAAATAAAATGATAACATCAGGATCAAAGGTGCTTTGAAGGCAAGGGAAGCATTCTCAGCAGCATTCTCAAAATGTCTTAAGTAACCTTCAGTGAGATGCAGGCACCCTCATTATCTTGGCATTGGTTCCTAAAGCATGAAGGCTGCTATCAAAATGCTACCCAAAGATAGTAACTAGGAACGCATTATGGTTGGGTTGTTGCTACAAGACTACCATATAATTAATATGCTAATGTTCTGCTGAACACTGTTGAACTTATAATTATTGGCCAGAAGAATATCATACTTTTGTTTATTTCATTCTTTTTAGTTTACACCTGAAAGCTTACAGTCAGATGTGAGCAATGACCATAGGCTCAATTTATTGGAAATCACCCTGTGACACTATTGTAAATAATTTCATGAGGTCTGCTTAGTTCTTTCTAATATGCTTATTTCCATTTGATATGCTTGGAAGCTGATCAGATCAGCAGGAAAGGGTTCTGTTCTTCTCACTATTTTTTTTTTTTTAAAGGCATAGCTGATGTCTACAGGATATCCCAAGAAGCAAAATTTGTTAATGATGCTGAGACTGTATTTTGTCACAAGAATGGTAAAAAGGGTTTTAGCATATTCTCTTGTTATACTGTAATTGTTACTGCTCTGTTTTGACTTCACTGCCCTTCTTTACTATACCTACATATGGTAAAGCAAATAGGAAAATAATTCTAACACTGCTCTTGTATGCACATATTTTCCAACATATTTTGGAGCACTTCACAATGCCATAATTCCCATTGTACAGAGTCCTAATTACCAAATCTCAGTACAATGCAACATAGGACAGGGCTTCACAAAAGCAAAGGGCAGGACACTCCTTGAGAGGACAGAATATTCTGGAGTGCACTCTTAATGTAGCTGAAGGACAGAAAGGCAGCTCTTCTGACAAGCAGTAGGGCTCCAAGCAACAGACAGAGATTGGCTGGCATTTTGCTGCAGGTCACAATAAAGAGGGAACTACACATTTTCTGTTTAACCTGAGTAGGAAGAAGAGGCAGCAACATGGATAGAGCTTGGCTAGATTTTAGCTGAATATCTAAACTGTTCTCTCCAAAAAGCTAATCCAGTATTGGCAAGCCATGAATTTAATGACTTGGAACAAGATCCAAAGGGAGCCCACAGAGTGGTTTATGACACGTTTGCTAATGAAGGATTCTGTGTTTATTTATAGGGAGGAAATTGATCCAATACTAAGTAATATATGAGAAAAAATCAGTAAGAATTCATTGAGGTTGACTGAAACTAAGCAAAAAGTACTGCTAAAACTATTGGGATGATGAAAGTGCTGATAAAATTCATTCCAAATCAAAACATAGCTGTCAGTGTTTGCATCCTGTGTGGAGGTTTTACACCTGCAAATGAAGGAAAAGTCTGTGGCAAATGAGTGAGAAGCCACAAACACAGTGGGTGGCTGTCACAAGAAATTATGCTGCCAGAGTAAAAGAAAAATCACTCTTCAAAATGAGAGCAATACATGGGTAGCAAATAGACCAAAGATGCTGCCTTAATGAAGAAGAAAGTTAAGGAAAGAAAAGATCACATCAGAACTAATGTCATCTTGTCAGTAAGAGACCAGGTGTCACTGACAGAGATGATTCCTAGGATGAATGCCACTGCAAAGCCCAAGCAAAATTCCAGCACACCAGTCAAAATAATGCTTGTAAAAGTCCATAAGCAGTCACAGCTCTCAAACCTTGCAAAATTGTCAGAGATTTTTTTATAAAGGACAGAACTGCTAATCATCATGTCAAGTGTGTCCACAAGCACACTGCATACTCAAGCACATATGGATCTGACATTCAGGTTGTGGAAAACTGCCATTCCTGTACTATAATCCTAAGAACTTCAGTCTAGGATACAACATGACACAAATCTGCATCATGTTCCAGACACCTAAGAAAGGAACAAGTGCATCATCAGAGTAAAATATTTTCATCCTTTTCTTTCAGCTTAGGGTAACCCTAAAATATTGGTAGAAAGATGTGCTACTGTTGTTGTGTATTTAACTTAAAAAGATATTAGAGGTTTCAAGTTATCTTGCCAAGCTTTTACCTTATTTTTCAGAAGTCTTGGTAACACTCAGATCTGTTAACGATTGCATTTCAATGGGATGCTGGCAGGAATGCACCTTCATCAAATGGTGTAAATAATAAAAATTCAGATGGATGCATCCAAGAGATGACTTGTGTCTCTGTTACTGCAGGTAGGGCAGTGAGCAGTTATGCATGCAGCTCTTTCAGCTCTACAGTAATAACATAAGCACAGATTGAAAAAAAAGACGTGTGCAATTGTGTTTGGCTGAGAGGGCTTCCATCAGGGTGTGTAGGAGAAATGTGATTGTGCAATCTCATCATATGTTACCCATGATGCCTCTATTGGAAACCCATATGAAAAACACAATCCATAAATATTTTTATTCCTATTTGAATAATGTGGTTTGTCATTAAATACCAGGGCTCTAAAAGACATACTCTAAGCAATTTTATGTTTATATTAATTGAACTTACCTTATTGCTATTTTACATCTGTTAGGAATGGAGAAAAAGTAAAGGATCTAGAGGCAAATGTAATAAATATATTTTGATTCGTTTTAGCACAACATTGGTATTGCTGGTGACAGAGAATCATCAGTAAATAAAGTGACCTTGAAACTACCAATTGTGTAAGGCATTAACAAGAGGGAAGACGTGACAAAAATGACAGAGCATTTTCACTCCTCCTGCATTCCCCTGTGAAAGAGGAAGCACAGAAAACCATAGCATCTGTGCTAAGGAAACATCTATGAGCATTAATTAATTATAACACTAGTCCTCTGTGTGCTGGATGCAGTGTCACTGTCTCATAAACAGTTTACTCGTTCCACTACCATCAACTCAATTATTTGAGATGCCTCTTGGCAGGTGCAAATGACGTGCTCTTTCCAAAGCTCCTTTGTGATTAAATATTCTCAATGGCTTAATGTATATTCCTGTATGCCACAGACTGTTAAAAGCACAGTCACATGCCTAGCTCAAAAACCCCTCAACAACATCCAAGCTGATAATGTAGCAAGAGCCAGTCACAATGACAATAAAATTTGTGACTTATCAATTGAGATCAAATAAACCACTCAAAAGCATACCACAGACTGAGTGGTTTGGAGTCTATCCTTGCCCCATCCTCTGGCATGAAGAAGTGTGAGGAGTAAGAGAGTGGGAGCACTTGGAAAAGAGCAGAGCAGCGTGACTTGAAGCCTCCTCTCTAGCCAGTCTGGATGTGGGAGAGAGCCCACACTTGGCACAGACTGGCAGCCTCTGAGACAGCACCACCAGCTTGTACAGACTCCTGAATAACAGCAACCACTCAGATCAACAGGAGAACATCACACCATGGGGTCCTATTTTCTCTTGTGTGTCAGAAGGAAATCTCTACACTTCGAGGGTTTCCCATGGTTCAGGTAAGATCTTTAGCTCCTGAAGAGATTTCTCTGTGACTGTCCTGGTGCTGCCAAAAATAAGACTTAAAGCAAGGGGCTCAGCAGACACCTAAATCAAACCATGGCTGACCATATACATACCAATCCAAAACTACAGGTGTAGCAACTCCATCCTTGGGACCTCCATGTTTTTTATTTGCTAAAATAGAAATACTCCTCATACCTAGTGTAAAAACAAACAAAAAAAAAAAAGATGCCATCGTAAGTGTTGGCCCATTGGGTGTATGTTCTCAAGCACCAGGTTCAACAGCTGACTTCCACGATAGTGGGTGATGGTACTGGGAGATGGACCTACTTCCATGTGCTTCATACTCATTCCTCATTAAAATCCTTCCCTTCCCCATCCACTGCTAGAGACCAATCTGCTCCCATTGTACCATGAGAAAACTCTAAATGAGAAGTCTGGCTACAGATATTCAGGAAATTCCCTGCCAAAGGCTGCGCTACTTATCCACAGTGCACTGTATATGCTTTACAGATGTGGAATATAATTAATGGATAATATTACCTGTCTCCACTTTTAAAGCTATTGTTTCAAGATGATGTCACACACAGACAATACTCTCTGGCTAAATTAAACTCCCATGGAAATAGGGAGGGAAGAAATTTAGGGCTATGCTACACAAGCCCAAATCCCATTGCTTCATTTTGCAATAGAAATGATGTACAAGTAGGCTAGCTTGTCTTATTTGCAGTTATTTTGTACTCTGATTTTCCTATATTATGGAGCAGTCAGACCAAAACCATGTTGTTGTTAGAGCCATGTACAATCTGTTCTTTCTACTTTGAGAATGCTTTGTTTATAAAGATATTTGTTGGAGAGACAGAGGACAAATAGGAGAGGCCCTTTCCATATTGCTAAAACTAAATTCAGATATGATAGAGACACAGAAATGGTGCCACAGTCCTTCCAGTTTCATCGTGTCTCTGCTTTTGATCCTACCTCTGTGGAAAATAACAGCAAATACCCATTGATCCCAAGGTTAGAGAGCAGGGCTTGACTTCAAAACATCTGCTGAACAGTTCTCTGGTGAGTGCTGACATTTTTGAGTCTCAAACCCTTCATTAGGGTTTGCTGGCTTGTTTCATACTTAATAAACTTGCTGTGCAGTCATGATGTTCCTGCTGCTATGGGAGACAGCCCATGGATTATATACACCCCCATGAATTCCCATCAGGAGGTGTAGATATTCCATTATAATGCATGTATATTTACAACTACTTCCATCCTGTTTGACATTCACTAGACTTCTTTGTTTGTAATCCATCCAGATTTACATGCTCCTACATTGCTGAAATCTCAGTGTGCTCCTGCATCATCTCTGGCACCAGGCACACTTTCTTGGTCTTCTTCACAGATATCAGGATTTCTCAGAACACAGAGTTTTTGAAACTCCACCTGCCGTAACTTTATTTTGGGTTTATGATTTTGTTTTTCTGGGACCAGGTGATAATTGGAGCAAAGGGTCTTTCTGGGGTTAAGAAAAACAGCACCTCTTTGCCTTAGCAAATACAAGAAGGATACAGATCTTATAGAGCTATAAGCTCAAACTCGCGTCCACCATACTATTTCCTTACCATGCTGAAAGTTTCTTTACCATAAGATCAAAGCCTTGCCAAGCCTTGCCTTGCCTTCCATCTTTCAGCTCTCATTTATATGTTTTTTCCTGTTCTCTCCAAACTGCTAGTGAATTATTAGAACCTTTGCTAGACTTCCCACCGACTTGACTGGTTCAGACTTTTGTAACAGATTTAAGTAATTGTTTGGTTATTTAAGATACAACCACTTATTAGTCCAAGAGGATTTCCATTTAATGGAGAAACACAGATGTTCTGCAGTTTTCTCTTAATAGGTGAATGTTCCTGCTTCTTTAGTTTTCCTCTGGTGGGCAGATGGGCCAAATGTTCCGAGAGCTGCAATCTGACACAGATATGTATTCATAGTCCCTGATGAGAAACAGAAAAAACTTTGTATGGAGGCCTCAAATTGATACCATTGTTTGTTGCAAATGTCCCAGATGTTATGATTCAAATGTTTTCATGATGCAGGGGAAAACAGCACTTTCCCTGCAGTCAGAGGAGCTCAAGGCTTTCCAATTATGGTCACACACTCAGACTTATTAGCACAAAATTTAATTTGAGTTAATCAGACTGAGGTGGGTAGAGCGCGAAATTAACTTGACTTCCATTTTGCATCATACAGTAAACCAGCTTGGTGAAATCAGTGTAGAAATCTGATCTGAGAATGATGGATGAGCTGAAAAAAACCCAGAGAATAAACAGAGTTGTGCAATCATCACTGCACTGAAAGGGACACAATATTCAATTCACTTGTTCAGAGAAATGCTTTACTTCCCTGGCAAACCAAAGGGTGTGTGCCCTCAGCTGCACCCATGTTTTGCCTCTGAAGCCAAGAACAGACTTTGGACCTAAAATAATTTTCTTCAGCATCCCCTCTGTTCTGAGAGTTGTATGTGCTCTGTCAGTCAATCTTGTCAGAATTTTCCAAACCGTTATTTTTGCCAGGAAATGACAATTTAATGAAAATAGAAACACATCAGTTTCAATGAAATTTCCATTTGCAGTTCAAGACTCTTGTTCAAAATCCAGAGGGAAAGAGAAGCATTCACTGGGGGCAAGCCAGAAGCCACAAGTTGTCCAAATGGAAGGGATACGGGTTTCAAGTGCCTGCTCCTTGTGAGGAAGAGTAAGAATATACACCTGAAATTTTCCACAGCTCAGAAAAGTGCAGTGATGACTGGCTCTTCTGGAAGCATGTGTTCCCTTGAACCTATTCAAAAAGCTTCTGTTTCACTTTGATTAAGAACAAAGTCTTGACATTTTCCTTTGATTTTTTTTCTCTTTTTTTCAAACCAAAATTCCATTTTCCAGCAAAGGGTAGCATTAATTTTCCTTTTCCAACTCTCTGCTAAATCTGTGGCTAAAATAAGTGTTTGGGAGATGGAAGAGGGCCCATACACTGGAACCATAAGTGCCTCTATCTGAGCCTTATAAACAGCTGGAAAAATAAAACAATGCTTCTCAAGCATTGATCTCCAACTTTTTCAGTAAGTTTTTAGCAAGTTGACCCACCTCCTTCTATAAACTGTCTTGGTTTTGGAACAGAGATATTTCTGTCTTGGAGAAAACTGTAAATTTGAGAGGATATCAGCCCAGCAAGAAAGCTTCAGAAAATTTTAGAACATCAAAGGCGTAGGTTTGGAGGGGAGAATCTAGAGAGAAAGGCTTCCATTCCTTTCAACAAGAGCATAGACAACAAAAATATTAAAGTTCAATTCTGTGCAGAAGAACTGGGTGAGACAGGGACTGAAGCAATGTCAGATGGGCAAAGGAATCAGGAAAAGGGACATGATCTTACAGCCATGGTGACAGGTGCCCGGATGCCACCTAGCTTCTAACAACAGAGCAAAGCTCCTCCTGTTTATACCTGGTACTATCTACAGGAGGAGAAGATTCCCTGCACTAAATGGCCATATTTTTTTTTCAGGAAAAGACTAAATTTTATCACCAAATGGGAAACAGTGCTTACTGTCTTTAAAATGTGAAATATGCTGGAAAATAAAGACTTCAATTAAAGTTGTCTTTTCAATGCCTATTCCTTGTAGTAAAGTGACACCATTTCAAAACTCAGCTTTTCTCATATGCCTCTATTTGCTTTCTCATTTTTCATACAATAGCTTCTATTTAACCAATTTCAGCAACATATTTAACATTGTTGCAAAAGTAACTGCAATACAAGTTAAAAGCCTGGTAAAGTCAAGAGCCCGGTAAAGTAGGATAAAATTCTATGGTATACTTGGTGTATCCAAAAAAGTGAGGAATACAAGATCAATTAGCCTAAGAGTTGTTTTCCCATATTGACGTCAGAACTCCTGCCTTTGTTATTTAAACAAACCAGATAATGTTTGCACTGTAAAGTTCTGAAGTGGAAAACACCAAAGCAAGGTAGGAACAGGTTTTGCCAACTCTTCCTATTAACTGTGGAGGCTAAAAGTTGCTGACTCACTTTGTGACACTAATTGGCTAAACCTCCCTGAACTTGAATTGTGGTTTTAACTGTCTTAAAAATGTATCTGCATATTTAATGTATGATACATAGCCTGTATGTACGCAAACCACCATTGAACCACAGCACTCTTCATGTTTCTTTACTTGTCTTAAAGCATTAGGAAAGTATGCACGATGAGAGCAGCTTTGCTCCACTGATCTATCTGCACTCCCTCGCAGCAGAGACAATGCCAGGGGCTTTTTTCAGGCTGTGTACAGCAGAAACCAAGGCAGCATTTCCCAGGCCAGATGCAAAGTTACATGAAACAGAGTAGTAACAATCTAGCAATAACCAGCTCTGGAGCAAAGAACGGCCAGCATCCAAGTTACTCCTGGGAAAGAGCCCTTGCATTTTAAATCAAGAAGAAAGTGATGACCCATTTTTAAAGCATAAAGTCATTCCTGTAAGAAAACTAACTTTCTTCAGCAGTTCCCACTCAGACAAAACCAGTGTATGGGACTTCTGCAAAGGCACAATTCCACTTGAGTCTGTGAATCCCATCTGCAGGAACATTGCACATTGCCCTGGAACTGCAAATGCTGTTGGCCAGACAACACTAGGAGGGACACTTGCAGGGGGAGCAGGCAGTAAGGATGAATTCATGAGTGCCTTCTGATCAAGTGGTATCAGGGTACTCTTTTCTGACTTTTTGGATATGTCTGATAAAGCCCTAGTTTAAGGAGAGGAAGGCCGGTCATGGTGATCAGGACAGATGGAAGGATCTTCTGGATTCCTTCAGGTACAAATGCCCTAAATCAGACTCCACAGGGGTCAGCAGGAGGTCAGAGAAGGGGAAGAGATGGCAGAACAGGAGAGAACTTCTCCTCCAGGCAGGTGCACACCCTGCTGTGCTGCCCTGCTGTGCCTGGAGCGCAGGGATAACTCCTGGCCTTGCCTGCTGCCCTGCCTCGCTCTGACAGCCTGGGCTGCCTCTGAGCCAGGGTCTGCTGCCCTGGCCAGGCTGGGCAGAGCAGCCTCTCTGCCCGCAAAAGTTTTGGGAAGTGAATATGTATCTGTCTCCCTCCTGATAACACCATCCAGGCAAATAGGTATTTCTTCTTTGGAAGGAGGTATTCCACTGTACATTGAGAAAACTCTGATTTCCAAACACATTTTTTTTCTCTATTCTCCCATCTTGATGATTCAGCAGATAAGACACATTATTTTTCTTCAAAAAGCTGCTACAAAAACCCATGTTTATTTCAGTTAACCTTTTCACCCAAAGAGCCAGCTCACTTCAGTAATGCCTCCATACATCACAACCACTCAGAGTGCAGGCAGAGATTAATTCAATGTAATTTTGCGTATAAAACTTGCTCCAAAACTCATCTGTCTCCAGATATTTATTTACCTATACAGAATATCCAGGGTTTGAATTCTAGCACTGACTGATTTTTAGTAAAAATTCCCCAAACACTACAAATTATTTTAGTGTCTTCAACTTCCACTAGAAGTTGACAAGGAGTCAAGGCACATAGTACGCAATGAGTGCTGCCCGTAGTAATAAATAACAGTGGGAAAAATGGACAGAAAGTTCCTGTGCTTCAGCAGAAAATTGGGTGAGAACATTGTTCTAGTTCATCAAAGCAGTCAGGTTTTAGGAACATTTTACTGCCCATGTCTTTAGGATGCTGCTTGTCTTTTGCTTGTGTAGGATTTGTGATCTTGTTGACATGACAAATTGAGATTTATGACATTTGTGATTTTAGCTGTGTGACTATGCCTATAATGCTTGTTCAGTGCCAGGAAAACACTGGCTGGAGGATGACTGTGAGGTCAGGGGACAGAGCACCACAGGCAACAGCAGGGAGCTCCTGGCCCTGCTGATTTTGATGTCCCAACCCTGTTACTCCCTTGTTTTACGAATGTGGCTGAAGTCCACCTTTTTCACAGCTTGGGGATGACTTCTGCAATGATGTGACAACTAGCAAAAATAAACACAAGCTGAAGGTAGCTCTGGTACCTTTGGCTTTTCATTTCAGCTCTTTACTGTTTCTTATAAAACTCACTTGATAAAAAGTCAGAGAGGTGACTTGCATGTATCACGGAGTAAATGGACAGGTGACCCTAGTGTTGTTAAAAGTTCATGGAAGTCCATGTTTCCTTCCTAAGGCAAATAGGAGGGAAAGCAAAGAATAGGCTCTGACTCGGCTTATTGGCTTCCACATCTGAGCCAGCACTGAAGGATAAGAATTAGTTATTAATACAGGTCAGGTCAGCAATAAGTTAGCACTTTCTTTCAAGACCAGGGAAAACTGGAAAGAAATTGTGTCCATTATATCTTTGAGTCCCAGGGCTGCTTCAGAGATGGTGTAGCTCACACTTGGTGGTCAGACTCTGGATTTGTAATTAATTCTGTTTCCTACTGCACCTTGCTCAGACACAAAAAACATTAACCAGCAACTGGGCTGGCTTTTCAGACACACATGCAACAGGACATACACAGAATTCTTCCTGACATCATCTATGCCATGCTGGCAAATGCTATTTCTTCCCTTCTTTTTTCCCCTGCCAGCTCTGTGCAAGCAAAAAGAGTCCTTGGAAAACTTTGTGCACACATAGAGCAAGGATGTAACTTTATGCAGACATCCATCAGCAAGGATGTAACAAGCCTTGTGAGCACAGCCAAATGTGCATACACCTCTGAAACTAAACCACCCTGCCAATGAGTCAGGGAGAATTTTGTCACGATGTTCCTGAAGGGCAGAGAAACAGCTTGCTTGGGAGAGGAGGCAATTCTGCCAATCATCTGCCATGAGACGATGAGAAAAAGAAACCAGGCCACTCTCTCTCCTAAGGGAGAGCTGTTAATTGAGGTCTGTGGGTTCCAATCCTAAATCCACATAGGCAACTGAACAACTGCAACGCTGAAATGCATCTGATGTGTGCAGAAACCAACAACAGGATCTTCTGCTTATTAAAAATCTGCTTGATGACTAGAAGCAAAATGCAAGTCTGCACTAACAAAAATCCTGGTGTGTGATAACTGCAGGTCCCTCCTGGTGCAGCAGGATACAATGCCAGGCCAAAAGAGCCTCACCCAGAGGCAGCACTGCTGGGATTCACCACCTCATTGCTAAAGGGACCAGTCTGAAGCAGGTTTCTTCCTTCCCACCCCATGGAGGGAAAGCACACCTCCCCAAGATGTTTGAGGGTTTGCAGAAGGCAGTGGGAGCCCACCTAACAAGTTCCTGCTGAAGTGAACAAGCCCCTTTGGAAGTGATAACAGAAAAATACCTCAGGGAACCATGAGAAGTGGGAGGTGCACAATCTGTGGACACCCAGAGCTTACTCATTCATGTGACCTTAATAGCAGTTATTTGTTCAATACCAAAAAAGTTCTGGAATAAAATTGCAATTACTTGGTGAAACTCAGATTTGGTAGACTCAAGAGAAAAATTCTCTTTTCCATCAGTGAAGTCATATTAGCTAAGAATATATTCTGAAAAGGTTAAATAAGCTTGTGCCTGGGCTTTAAGGATCTTTGTGTACTGTACCTGCCAGTTTAAATGATGACTGCAAAGATCTGTCATAAAACTTTTTCCAGGAGAGGAAAAAGCTCTCTCCATGCCACTGTTTTTAATATACTGAGACTCTTGCTTGTAGTAAATTAGGTTATTTATCCCTTTTATTTATATGCACTGCTCTAACACAGTAACAATCCAAAGTGATAGATACATCTATACCAGTCATCAAACTCAATAACAAAGCAACAGCAACTGTGTGTAACTTTACCCTATTGCTATCAATTAATATAAATGGCAAATTCTTCAAGCTGCAAACATGTGAAAGTAAATTCTTTACCATTCTGGACTTCCAGCTATTACTACATCCTCTGATCTAAAATCCTTCCCCAGGCAGTTCCCACCTCATGGAGACCTGATGTTGATCTCACAGACCTTATCCCAATTCACCTCTGGCTACCAGAGAAGCTGTTCTTTATTACTCTGCTGAAATTGAAGGCAGAATCAGGCCAGTGATCAGAAATACACAGGATGCAGAGTTCTTCCATTTTGGAGTTCAGAGTCTAAGCCAAAATCAGAATGTCAAAGGCTGAAGCAAACCTTATTGGATTGCAGAATAACTCCTTCTGCCTTCTGCAGATAAATTTTACATTTAGATGCATAGGGGAGACTCCCACTGCAGTCAATAAAAATTATGCTCATCCAGTGTTATTTATCACCAACCCAACTGCCCATTCTGCAAGTGCTTGGCTAAAAAACCGGGAGGCTTCAGGCAACAAGCATTCCTGATACTGTGTTTAAACTGCCTCAGATTCTCACGTAGAATCTCTTAGCTTTATCAGCTTCCCTGAAATACTCACCTAATTTATGCTATTCATTTACATTCTATTCCAAATTGAAGTTCTATTTCACTGGCATATTAAAATGAGCATACTAAAGAATGGTGCATTTTAAAATAGTAACAGATGGATACGTCTGTAGAGTTGTACAGATTTAGATTTCTACTTTAATTATATAATTTTAAAAAATTGAGTAAGCAGTATCCACCTTTCACTTTGTTTCTTGAAACACGTGCTTATAGTTTATTCTGTGAGCCAGCATGCAATATAATTTCATTTTGTAGACAGATGCAGCAAGTCTAGGCACAAAAAATAAAATTACTGGGAAAATATCCATCCCTTAACTGCTAACTATCTTTATAAATTTAGATTTTTGAATTAATGCTATGCAGGGCTATACCTCAAGCAGCACTGTTGCCCAAAAAAACCAGTTTGCGGATATGTCTACATCACAGTGCCCCTGAATAGAATTTTTGCTGTCTTTATGTATGTAAGACAAGCTCTCCTATCACACTGGTAAACAAGGATCTTTATTTTTTTGAATTCGCTCTAAGTTTGAAATTTGTTTTCAAAATGTCCTACACTGGGGGAAAATAAGATCTTTTTATTCATTAATTGCTTTGCTATTAATGAAATTCCTCAAAATGGAATAAGTAAGTGCATGAACTTACCTAGAATTTAGAAACATTATTTTCTTTTGGCATTAAGTGTTATCATTTCAATCAATCATATTGTTTAACCTGTTAACCTATTCTTGATTGTGCTTTGCCTTTCACATCCTTGTGATGCCACCTCTTAATTTAGGAAATGGCACCTTTTTTCCTTTAGTTCTAATGGCTTTTACTTCGACACTTGTTTCGCAGCTTAGAAGGCGTGCCTTTTGCAGGCATGCTGCTCCGATCAGCTTACACCTTACAAATACGGGCACAAAGAAGCTTCAGTCTCAGATGCATTTACACAGATGCTTATCTTGGAGCACAGACTCGGTACAAAAAAAAGGTTATCTGTCATTATCCTAATTATTTGTAAGTGACGACTTAGACTATTTGCAAAGTAAACTACTATTAAATTTGAACCAAAAGTAAAATATGCTTTAAGGTATTTCTAGCTTTCAGTAAGCTGAGAAAGCACACCAATGACTGCACGGAAAACATTTCCCTTTTCCTGTGCCGCTGGACAGACACTTGAAGTCCCAGCGGAGCGATCAGTACCGCGGGACCGCGCATTTACCGCGCTCCGGCAGCATCTCCCTGATCGGTCCTTTCCTTTGTGATCGCAGATCCAACAGCCTGTTTCGCATTGGTTTTGTACCCGCTTTATTAGCGAGTTAATGTGTTTCTTCTCAGGAGACCTTTAAGCTTAAAATATTTCTTTAATTAACGGAGCCTAATCTTAAAGAGCCAAAGCTGGCTGCGGCGCTTCCGCACCGCGTGAGTGAGGGAATCCCACCGCCCCGGCTCACGGGGGATGCTGAGGAAAGGACCGTGCCTTCAACTTGCCGGACCGGTCACGGAGAGACCCGGTGTCCCCGGAACGCCCCGGGGCTCTCCGCGCTCGGCAGCGGGGCTCACAGACACAAGGCGAGAAAGCTGCCGGCCCCTGGCCCGCGCCCCTCCCGCCCTTCCCATCCGCTTTGAACTTCTCCAGCGCGGACCCCGAAGGTGCAGCGCGGCCCCAGCACGCCGCGCCACGCCGGGGGGAGGCGCAGCGCCAGCGCCCCATCCCCGAGCATCCCCCGTCCCCGCCGGCGCGGAGGGAGCTGCCCCGCTGCCGCCGGCCCCACGCACTGCCCACCGCGGCGAGGATGCCGGGCTGACCCCAGCCCCCGCCCGGAAAGCGCGGCAGTGCCCCCGCCGCCGGGGAGACCCCCTCCCGCCGCAGCTCCCGCCCCTCCCGCCGCTGCCCTTCCCGAACAATGAGCCGGGACGGCGCGGCACGGCCCCGGGGCACCCCCGGCCTGTCCGCCCGGGCCCGCCGCCCGCCGCCGTAGCGCCCGGCTCCGCCCGCGAGGTACCGGGGCCGGGGGCACCCCCATCCCGGGAGGGGCGGGCGGCGGCGCGGGGGGCGCTCGGCCGCGTGCGGGGGGCGGCTCCCGGGGGCGGGGCGGTGCCGAGCCGCGCCGTGCCGAGCCGAGCCGAGCCGTGCCGAGCCGAGCCGCCCGTGCCGCCGCGATCCGGCCGCGCCGCGGTGCCGCCCGGGCCGGGCGCTGCCCTGCGCTTTGTGCGTGCGGCGGGCAGCAGCACCAGCAGCAGCACCAGCGGCAGCGGCGGCAGCGGCAGCATGCGGGGGGAGCGGCTCCGCGTGGGACGCGGCGAGGCGGAGCGCCCGCGCCGCCCCGGCTGCTGCACCTCGGGGGGCAGGGCCCCCAGAGAGCCCTGAGCGCCCGGCGGTACGTGGGGGCACCCCGGGCCGAAAGCTGCTCCCTTTTATTGCTATTCTTTTGGGGGGTATTTCTTTTTTTTTGTTTCTGGGAGGTGGGTGGTGATGGTGAAGGGGAGGATTTCTACTGTGCAGCGTTTGCTGGAAGGAAAACCCTGTAGGTGAAGCCATATGGGTTCTCAGTGGCATGGCTTAGTGGCTTCTTGGCTTAACAGTTTTCGGGCGGGGAGTGTGCAGGGTGTGTTTTAGGAGGGCTCGACTGCTCAAGAGAGCTTGAATAGATACGTTTAGAGAAGCAGCGCTTTCCAGGAATTTAAATGAGACCCTTTTTTTGTGGTTGCTTTTGGAGGCTCTTCTGTTAGTTCTATATTTGCTTTTGCAGATTGCCCTTATCAATAGTTAGGCAGCTGTGGTAGCGTATAAAAATCGATCTTCTCAAAGGAAAAAAGAAAGTCTCGGCGAATTCACCTCTGCTAAGCGGTGTGGATCACTTCTGTGGTCTGGTTTTATAATTTATCGGGAATGTTATAGTCTCTAATGCTCAACTCCGATTTCTAGTTTATTTTGTTATGGCAATGTGTTTCTTTTGGTACTAGAAAAAAATGGTTGGGTTACTCATTCAAGTAATTTAGTTGGTAACTTGGAGGAACGTTTAGTTATCTCAGATGTGGAGGGAAATGCTAAGAGAAAGGCAGAAGGCAGTGGCAAACCTCAAGGTTTAGGTTTTTGCGCATTTTTAAATTTGATTTTCCTTTTTCAGTCTTGCAAACTTTCTGAACTTTAACCCTTTTGCAATGAAACTTTCCAGGAGTGGCGTCTGCATCCAGGTAATGTTAATACATGTATATGTATTTATATATCTTTTTCTTGTTTGGAAAACTTAGGTGAAAATGATTCAATGATGGTTTGCATAGTGTGGGGCTGTTGGGTATAGGGAAAGAATTACCACATTTTTTCCATTTAAAGATGGAGCTCTTGCAGGTTTTTTTGGTTTTTTTTGGTTTTTTTTTTTTTTAAGGGGGTTTTATCATTTGTGTAAGTCTGAAGTATGGTTTGGAGGTGTTATTCTTTCATGGGCAGTTTCTGATTAAAATACTCTTTGATGAAAATCCTGCCATGGATACCTACTAATTTTGTGTGTATCTTGCTAAGACCAACTGCAGCAGTATTTGGAAAATATGTGCTATATTTGCTGAACAAGAAGCTGTGATAACGGGTCTGGAGGTAAAGTCCCATCCATGTACTCAAACCCAAGGACTCAACACTGATTTCTGCAGCTGACAACTTTGTGGACACCTGTGCTGTAGGAGGCAGGCTCCTCTTGCCATTTGCTGTGGAAGTGCTGGATTTGAGATCTTGTAAGAGAAGACTTCAAACTATTTGTAGGCAGAAGTCTTCTCTGACTGAGTTTAGGATGTCTAAAACTCCTGGTGTGGTAGTCAGAGAACTCTTTTCTATTCTACACTTCATCTGGGCAGAGGACAGGATTTCCCAGTATTGTCCACACTCACTGCACATTCAGAGTTGGAGGATGTATACAAAGTGTTAGAGGTTTCTTTCAAGGTTACAGAGTTCCACATCTATGGTTTGTTATGTCTTTTCTTACAAGGATATGAAAAGAAAGGCCAAACAATAGGGAAAATGTTACAAAAACTTTTTTAAGGGGAGCTTAAAGAGAGGCTAGGGATGCATATGTAAATGTCACAGTGGAAAGACATCATGGACGAAGTTGTGTGTTCATCTGATCTCTTGTTCTTTGGAATCTGCAAAATGATTGTTACATGCCTTCTTAGGTTTAATGTAGACTTGTGCATAAGTAAAATCAGAAAGCATAATTTGTGCATAATTTAAAATCAGAAAGCAAAATTAAAAAATAAATGTCATAGTACTGATTTTTTTTATAATTTTTTTTTAATGCAGTTTAGTTAAATAACGTAGAACAGCATCCTGGTGGTAGCATCCTAACAATTGCATTGTGAATTGGTGCTGTGTGTGCTGCTTACTGCATAAACTATTGGGGCATGCTGACTTTTACGTGAGTTGTTGGAATGCTACTGGACCATCAGAAATAATATGCAAATCTCTCTGCAGTAATTTTCAGACTGTGATTTGGAAACTTCTCTGTACTTGCTAGGGAATTGGCTAGCAGTCTGCAGAGAAATACTTGGGCATATGGTATAGGCTAATTTTTCATATATTTAGCTACTAATGGCATTAAAATAAGCCAAAATACATTAAATACCTCTCTAATATTAATTATCTTGTTAAGAATTTGCTGAAAATACTATTAAAATCACAGATGTGTACAAGGGCAGTGTGATCAGTGTGGCAGCAAATCCAGGGAATAGGGTCAGTGGGAAATCTGCTGATCTGCAAAGGTTTTCTAAGATGCTGCTGTTGCTACAAAAAATGTTTCTCCTGTGGCATTGTAGCTTTGGAGCAAAGACATAGGGACTTGCTTCAAGGAATGGAAAATCTGACTTTACTGCTACTTTTGTGGTGAAGGGATCATTTTTGTTGAGTAAGGCTGTTGGCTTCCTCAGCCTAAAGGTTTACAACCCTTAAATAGCTCTTCCTGACACTAAGCAGCATCCCTTTGATGTGTTTCAAGTGTGTTAGGAAGGCTGGCTGGCAACGTTGCTACTGATGAATGAAAAAGAGAGAAATTTACAACATCAGATAGTTTCTTTAAATTATTTCCCTTGTTGTTAGTTATTACCAAGCATTAGACTGCCACACTTGAATATAATTAATGTAGTAAATGGCTTATTAGGCGCCATCTGAACTTTTGCCTTGTTTAATTATAGAAGCTTAGTGCAGTGGTCTGTGTACAATATTCACCCCAAATAATTGCTTTCAGACTTTTATCTGACTATGGTTATTTTTGGAGCAGCTGCATACATGGCTTTTCCCTGAACTTTGCACTTCTTAGGCTCTCTGCAGTCCTGATACTACATTTTCATTTGCGTAACTAAAAGCAGTTGTGTTTTGATTTTGCTGGTAGCAATTCAGAGTAATTTTTCTGCATGCCATTCATATGTTAATGTGTTTTAAGCTTCCTTAAAATTCTCTAATTCATATTTAGGTATCAGTAAATCCATGACACAAATGGGAAAGTTGTAATAATTTTTTTTATAATTTTTAAATTGTGACTGAAGTTAAAAGTATTTCTTCCAGTGACATTGTATGTATTGAAAATTATGTTAAAAGTGTGAAAGGAGTGGCATGGGATGAAATCAGCACCAAAAAGGATTTACAATAAAGGGTTCAGATTCAGCAAGCCCTTCTTCATGTGCTTAATTATATATATTAATTTCACAATAAATGCCATCTTCCTCTAGTAGAACTCATGGTGACATATTTAGAATGCAAGATCATGTGAAAAGCTGAGTACAGCTACCATATTATACCTGTAAAAACCCCTGAGATTGTCTCTTTCCAGAAGGATAAACTCTTGACGAGTTAAATATCAGGGAGTGGTTCCCAGTGTTCATGATGAGGGTCCTTGACCTTGGAACTCACAGGGGACAGATGTTTTGGCAGACCTTATTGGTCTGCAGACCTTCAAAGCCCTCTTTGACACCAGTCACTTTGGAGAGGCCAGTTCTTCTTTCAGTGCTGCTGAAGATGGCCAGCGGTTTGGAGGAGCCGAGGAGGTAGAACAGAGTTTCCTGAGAGGTGTGGCAGCCTGGATTGCTGTTACATTTCACTGGAGATGCAGCCGTACAGCTGGTTGTGTGTGTGTTAGCACGCTGTGCTTTCTGGGAGGTGTGCTTAAGAAATCTAAATGTAAATTAAAAGTAAATGTTATTCATTGCATAGCTCTGTGGTTGTCATCAGAGCAGGATTCACCACAGGTTTTGTGCAGTCTGCTATTTATTGTATTAAATTGCACCAATGCTGTCCCAGAGCAGGGTGTTACATAGCTGGGGTTGTGAAATGACCGTGAGTGCTCTGAGGTATGATCACAAAATCTTTGTAATAACCAAATGGTTGTTAACTTAGGAAAGTTTCTTCTTCACATGTGATGTGTATTTGTCTGGCTGGAAGATGTGTGGCCAACCAGATACAGAGGGCTTAGCCAGATGGAGAGATTTGTTCTGTCTCTTTCTGAATCCCTTATGTCATTGATGGAGCCAGAGCTCTGGAGGGTGTAAAATTTGATTAAGTCTCTTTATAGCATCCTCAGTTTAAAGTAACTTGCTGAGTTCTGTATGTAATTTTGGTAGCGGAGTTGTCTTTCTGTCCATCACTGGGAGGACTACTTTTGGTCTAGTCACTGTGATAGTGGGGTCTCAGCAAAGGCTCTGATCCTGTCTCTGTGAAATACCAAGTCACATCTGCCCATGATGTTCTGAGTAAATACCTTCTTTGTATAAAAATGTAGTGATGTACTCTACAATCATAGTCCAAAATGCCCTCAAACTTTGCATAATTGAGTAGTGAAGAATTTGCCATTCTCTTATGAGGCTGATGCCTAGATGAGAAAATGCTAGTTAAGAGTGATGTTTCAAAACAATCTGGAAAATGCAGATATTTTATAATTCACTGTACAAAGCAGGAGTGTGTGGCTCTGGACTGACAATGGAATATCGGGCCATTCATGCTTTCGCTGTGTCAGGGAAGGGAGGTGGGTAACAAATGAAAGCTGTTACCATCCGATGGCTGCTCAGTCACCTGTGAAATGTGGTTTCTAATAGGCAGGTTTCCACATCATAGGAACAGCAACCGCAATTAGATGAGCAGAGCCAGCCCCCTTTTCAGAAGCCTTGTTCATCATGCCTCATCTTAGCCTCAGACCGATCCTGCCAGTTAAGTGTTTCCAAACACAGCCCAGGGACCCGGGATTGCTCTGTCTGCTGGTGGAGGAAGAGTGTGTTTATTGTCGAAGCTGTTGGCCTTTCTCTCCTAGAAAGGCTTAAGCTGTGAAAGCAGAAAAAAGTAGAGCCTACAGCAGCATCCATGAGGTCCTGGCTCCACGTGAATAAGTTCCTTGCAAAATGTTCAAAGGCTTTACTGAGTTTAGGATTTCATCCTGTGGAAGCATTATAGAGGGCACCCTGTATCTCCCAGTGAAGCTAGCTAATCATGTCCAGACGTGGTAGTAGTTAGCTGACAAATTGGCTGAGAAGTCAGTGATTAATTTTAACAAATGAGTTTTCTTTGAATGCAAGCTCATGCATGACAATTATAACAGTATGCCTATGATAAAAATAGAGATTTTTATTCTTTAAGCTTCAAACCTAATTGTGTATGATTACTTTTTCCAGTGTCTTAAAACATCTGCCTTTTGTGGGGAGTATCACTGGGGGAAGGGGACAAACACACATAGAAAAGAAGTGTTCTTTCTTTCCCCAAATATCCTAAATACCAATGAAATGGTCAAAGCGATTGCAAAATTCCTTTTTAGTTTGAAGGAGTATTTAATATATGGTATCATACATTCTGTAAGGCTTCTGGTGTCTTCAGTGAACCACAGGTCTAATATCCACTCCCATAAAACTAGTGAAAGGTTTGGTATCACCTTTAGGTGAGCTCAGGGTCTAGACCCCAGTGAATCCTAGTTTGTGTTCTAGCTGCAGGCTCCTCTTAACAGGACACTCTGAACTTGGGTGGTAGGAAACAAAGCTGCTAGCAAACATACCTGAGTTGGGTCATATTTTGATGTATTGAGGGAGGTGCTTTTAAAATCAAGCATGCTCGGGCTAAATATATTGTGAGATGTTAGGGAAAAAGCATTAAGAATAAGAGGAGTGTGGGATTTTTTTGAATAAAGCAGTGTAAACTTATGTGGCTTTTTTTTCTCTCCCTAAAGAGTGTGGTGCTAGCGCAGGAATTGCATTATAGCTGCACAGACAAGAAGCCTTCTTTCTTAAGAACACAAATGCATCCTATAGGAAAATCAAGCTGGGACCTGTTTTTAGGCATTTAACTTGGATCCAGTCTTACAGATGGATGGAAGTTTGTGATCAAACCACCTTGACTCCACGCTCAGATCTTTATTAGCACAGCTGAAGGGCACAGAGTATCAAGGGTGGCTTTGCAGCAATGAATTTGTGTGATTAGCAGTGTGGTGTTGACATTTTCTTTGTGATAGGCCACCCAATTTTCAGAATCTCATCATTCACCCATAAACCACACATTCTGATATAAAGCGTAGTTAAAAGCTCTATTTAGTGGAAGGAGAAGTTTTAGTAAGTATAAAAATGATAGCTTTGACAAAATAGAGAAGAATGTGGCATTAACAAAGAGAACTCATTTTTCTTTTTCTTTCTTTTGTTTTTTTAAACATGCATAACTCTCAGGCACCCTTGGATTTAAAAGGCATTTAGAGAAAGACCTTTAGAAAAATGGAAATCTCTTTAAACATTGTTTCTTTCATTGTCTTGACAAACCTTGAAAAGTAGTTTCTGTGCCTGCACATTTCAGAAACAGTTCTTAGGGGTTTTATTATGTGCTGAAACATATGTTTATAAAAAAGACTATAACCTGGTGGAAAAAGTGTCTTATAATAATAAACCTGTCGATGGGCCATATGCTGCCATCAGTATGTTTGAAAAAAAATAAATTCTTCTACAAGTGTTAAGTAAGTTTACAGCCTGAGTGTTAAGTTAGGGTCAGACTGTGAGTCACCCTTTGTGGGCTGAGGGGGGGAGGGAAGTGCCTGCGGATCCTCCTCATGCTCTGTTCACTAGCTCACAGGGCGGCAGGCGGGCTGGGGCTGGGAAGCACCCTTCCCAAAGGCCAGTGGAGCCTGGAGCTTTGGGAGGGACTGCGAGAAGTTCTCCTCCTGTAGCCTTTCCTTGGTGCTCTGCAGGTTTGTGCCGGCCCAGCACAGGCCTGTGTATTTTGTGAAACTTGATCGAGCATTGTGTGGTCTCTGCTGAGAAGAGCGCACCTCTGAGTTAGATTATCTGCATTTTCAAGGTGAAAGAGGAGATATGTGAAGTTGGTACAAATAAAAGAGCTCTGATAAATCTCCAGCTGGATAAGAAATGTGAAAAAGCCTTCTTTTCTTACTGTCTATTAGGTGGATAATTCTTATTTTATGGGTGTTTTTGGTGATTATAGTACTGGTTTAGGTTTTTAATGTAGGGGTCGTGGTCATTGCAAAGTCTTTTGTTTTTGAAGAGCAAAAGTAAGATGCAGAAGGTCAAAGGAAATGTCATTCTTAAAAGGCGCTTTCTGTGTGGGATCAGTGTTTGGTAGATGTAGACACTTTTGAGCCTATTTTACTCTGGATTCGCTGGCGTAGCTCCTGTGAATGGGAGTCATGCATGTGTGCATCTCAAAAAGAATGGGTCTCTTTGTAACACTGTGTGCATGTAGAAACATACTTCACCGGGAAGTGTTTTAATAGCCTAATGTTTCCCAGCACCAGTCAGCTGTGCACTGCTTGTTTTCCTGGCAAGGTAGCAGGTGATAGTCATTGTCAAAGGAAATATCAAACACTGAGGAGAATTGTTGAAAGTAGTTGACCATGCTGAAAGCTGTGTCAAGTGGTACATGTGGTTGCCATAGTATCTGTTATCAGAATCAAGATTGTGAACAGAACAGTCCCCATCAGGAGTGAATTCCTTACCCACAGTCTCTCCAGGGTTCATCAAGCAAATTAGAAGTTTGTTCAGGGGAGCAAATTTGCTTCTTGAGGGCTGAAATGTTCCCCCTGGGTGTTCCTGTCCAGAAGTCTAATTCCCTATGTTGTGTCTATGTGTACAAGGCTCTTAGTCTAGAAGAGAGAGATCAAGAGAGTGGAGCAGAGAGGGGAAATCTGCTGCAGAAGAAGCACCCAGACTCCAGCACAGATTCTGCAGTCAGCATGGAAATGGGAAATAGATTGGATCAGTAATCCATGGAGGAAAGGGTTGGGAGCTATGTGGATGTTCACTGAGAAAATTTTTTGAGTTCATCAGAGAGTAACGCTGAGTATGGATTTAAGGAGTAGGAAAAGGACAACACTAAGTCAGGGGAGGAAACCATCTGTGTCTGGTGTTTGCTCACCTTTCCAAGAGAGGCACTTTGGTGCTGGCAAGGATGGGAAGCACCCCAGGACCGTTTCTCTCCACCTTGACAGAATGCCTCCCCATGGAATCTGTAAACTCCAGCCAAGTTCTTACACCCAGCTGGACCTGAGGGAAGGGTCCTGGGTTTCTGGGCTGCCTCCTGAGCACAGCTGATGAGGTGATGGAGGAGCCTGCAGCGGGCCAGGCTGGCTTGCCTGCGGCACGCACAAGCCAACATATTGTGTTAACAACTGCAGCACTCAGAGTTTGCACAAACCCACATTCAGTAATAAAATAGCCTGCAACTAGTCAAAGGCACCAGTAGTAGCCAAGCAAATTTGGAATGTGTAAGCCAACCATTTTTAAGTTATGGTGGGCCAAAAAAAATTAGGGAATGGTCCAAGAAATGGAGAACACCTCACTTTTCAGGAACTCTCATATCTTCAAGATGCCTTGGCTGATCTACCTCAAACTTTCCAGAGGAGCTTTTCTTGGCAGGAGACCACGACTGAAATTTCATGTGACTGGTTTTACTTTGTTGAAGTTATGAAGGTTAAAACCAGAGTTTGTTATAGAAAGCTAATCTCTCCATTAGAAATATTTGTGTATATTTAATATTCATTCCATTGTCATTGTTCACTGCTTGTTCAGACTGATTCTATTTTTGCTATTTATGGCATGGTTGTTTCTTTTGGGGGATTTTTTTTCAAGGGTAAATTCAGACCAGTGTAGGTTGGAGCCAAAGTGTGCATGGCTGGCTAAAGGCACATGTGGTAAGGCAGAAGCATTAGCCCTGTACCTGCTGGAGAAGGATTTGCACTTGGAGTCCTACTGCCACTGTACTGTCACTGAGAGCTTTTTGGAGTGTCTGGTTTGAGAGATCACTATTTAGTACAGCTTTTCCCTCTCTGCTTAGTCGAAGAGAGTATCTCTGTTGGCCTAGTTATACTCTGACCTCGAGGCAAAAAGTGTTTCTGATTGATGGCCGGCTTGGCATTTAGGGTTTCCCTAGTGGCAGCTCCTGCTGTGGAAAGCTGTGAGGGTGGCAGTGGCCTAAGATGGGGATCAGTATTCTCCATGTGTGCTTTTGAGCTGCTCCTCTTTGTGTCTAAAAATCTGTAGGCTGAAATGTCTAGCTTTCAAAATTGCAAGATTTCAGACAGGCATTAGAAAACAGAGAGAAAATGTTTGTGGGCCTGGAACTGCCTTTTAGTTTTCAACTTAGAGGCACCTTAGTAGTGACTTCTGTTCCAGGGTGAGACCTGGTTGTGCACCAGCCCTTTCCTCTGCTCTGACTGCTGTTTTCTGAATGATGAGAAGACCACAGCATGCTATTGCAGATACTTGTTATTGCTGGATGGAGCCAAATGAGCAAAGGTCTCTAAATATGCTGTATTTCAAGACATTGAATTAGTTTGATTGAGCCACTGTATGGACAGAGCAAGCACGGCTGGAACAGATGTCAGGCTGGAACGAGCCCTCACCCTGAGGCACAGGCTGAGACTGTTTGAAGTCACTGCTTGTCTGTATTTTTCTTTCTGGGGCTTAAGTTATAAAGCTCCAGGAGAGACTTTGCAGAAGTCAGGAGGTGCTGCTGCTGATGAGACAGGGTGCTGTACATGACTCTTGGCTCGGGCTGCCTTTTAGGCTGGATCACTCGGCACCTGCCCAGCTCTGCAGTCGATGGGGCCAGGAGTTTCTCTGTTGTCTGTGCAAGGCCAGGCTTTGTCCTGTTTGCCATCTGTGCTCATACTGGCTGGCAGCTGTAGCAGAGGGGCATTCCTGCTTCTTGCCTAATGCACCCCACACCAAAAATACAATTCCTACATTAGTTTACAATGGGTTAATTCCTGTAAAAGGGTATCTGCATAAAATAGTGATCAGTAGGTTTTCTATTTGCTCAGGCCTTTTATGATTAGGAGCACTAAAAAGACCAACAGAATCAGCTAAAAATCAATGTGCTTCTATATGGGCAGCCGCTGAGAAGGGTGCACGTAATGTGATCACAGCTACTTAAACCAGTGATACCACTATTGCCTGCAAAAGTTTCAAGCACGAGAGAAACCCTATGGAAAACTCCTGGACCACAGAATTAAAATAATTGTCTTGCAGTCTCTGAAATATATATTGCCCTTGCAAGGTCATCATGAGATAAATAGGGACACTAGCACTGGGTTGAGCACACTGTGTATGTGGAACTTTGCTTCTGTCCTGTGTGACATTAGGCTCTTTATTTTTGTGAAACAATAACTAGTTGCAGTTGAAAGTACCCTGAGAGTTCTTCAGGTGATGATAGCACCAAAACCAGAGCCATCAAAGGGGAAATGCAAAGAAAAATATGTGGATATGAGGATGCATCTTTTGGTTCCTAAGTTAGCTCAGATACATATCACTGCATGGCATTGGAGTGCCTGCATAGTGACTGTCTGCATGATTTCTTCACTAAGCAGGACCTCGAAGGAGGAGATCACCCCAAAGAATTTTTGTCTTCTTGGTGTTTCTAGAAATAGTGTATCTGCACTCTTCAGTCTGCAGGGCTGCAGAGCTTTGAGTTACTACTGGTGCTGCTCCATCCTGTGCTCCCAGATGAGAGTTTCCGAGGAATGTCATAAACCCGTTGCACAAGCTGAGAGAAGGAACAGAAAACTGCAAAGCCTGTAATGCTGCAATATTATAGTATTGTCTACTGCTGCAATAACCCTGCTGTGCTTGGAAGGTCTCAGGCATACCAGCACCATGGTTAATCAGTCAAGCAGCCAATAGTAATTCATAGCCTTGACTGCTGAGAAATTCAGCACGGCTAAGATAGACATCTGATCTAGCTCAAGAAAGTAAAGGCGTCTTCCCACAGCAGTTTTCTGTTTGGCTGAGTTGCTTTAACCCTCTTTCCGATTTTTCTTACTTATTTTCTAAATACTTTTCATGTTTCTTTCATTTAGAGTTCCTAAACAAAATGTTCTTTGAAATGTAATATCTTTTAGAGCAAAAGGTTCCCCTCATTTATTTTCTGCCAATCTGAAGTGAGTTACAAAAGAAGACAGTTGCAAGTCCCATGTATGCAAAGTACATATGGAAAATGTCAAGTGACTTGGAAACAGTCATGCTAAATTAAAGTGTCATCAAGAGAAAGAGAAATTGGGTCAAGACTTATAGCAGTGTGACTGGTTTGTAGGTCTTGGAGTTCAAAATAGAGGCACTACTTCTGAATTTTGGAAATCAAGGTGATTATAGTGATATGGTGATGCTGGAGAAGACACACTGCTGTAATCTGGTGCTTTCAGTCACTGGCTGAAATGCTGGAGAAATAGTAGCAGTAAATGAAGTACATAGAGTACATAAAGTGTTTATTATATTAACAATATTTTTCAAAGAAAGATAATGCTTTTAGAGAGCTAATATTGTAAAAGTCTATTTTTCCCCCTGATTCTCTGATGCCCAAGCCAAGTGAATTGATTTTAAACTGAAGTGTGCCTGTTTTGTACAAGTGTACTTGGCAGAAAAGTGATGCATTAGAATTCACATAAACTTGGATTCTTCAGCTCCTGGAAAAGAGACTGTATATGTTACCCACTGATGGAAACATGGGCTCCTCTACACTGTGCCCTTGGGCATGTTCTGTTTAAGTGTCTTGAAAATACGTGGTTATTCCTCATGTGCTTGTCCACGCTCAGTTTGTTTATGGAGACTGTGACATTTACAGTATCTGCAGTCTGGAATATTGCTTTTGCCATAGCTTTTAATGATTATCTCCTTTTACTAAATAAAACCCTAGGAGATCTAGGCAAGGCAGTTGCATAGAAGACTTGGCAAATACAAATTGTTAACTGCATGTGGTGATAAAGTTAGAAAACACTTTAAAGAAATCAAACTTGCCATTAGCCTGATCTGAACCATACAAATTCTTCTCCTTTAATTTCTCTTCCCTCATGGTATGAAAGTCTGCTCATTCTTTCATCAGAAATGATTCAGACCTGAGGGACACTTGTAATTTGGAAGTAATTAGTAAATAAGTCAGATAAATATTATCCATTGAGATTTGTGAAAGCACATTGGATAGAATTCTTAAAGAGCTGTATCAAATCTGAACAATTAAAGTTTAAAAAATTATCTCTAGTTAGTATGATAAGTCCATTTCATCATAAATTAATTTACTGTTAATAGTTTCTGCTGCTTTTGGAGCAATCTGAAAGGGTTTGGGAATCTGAAAAAGTAGCTAAAATAGAAGAAAATCTGTAATAGCACAGCATATTTAGATAAAATTTTGACAGTATCCAGATTGTGAGATCTTGCTTGTGTGCAAATGTCGTTAGTGGGGTTCTGGGTCCAGAGCTGAACCTCAGATTTGTGGGTGTGAGTACTCACTCCTCACTCCCTATCTAGCTTCAAACAATATTTCTCTTGGTTCTTGTTGGGCATAACATATTGTCTGCCTTCTTGTTTGAGAAAAGCTCAGTGGTACTCATTTTCTTATGCTGAATCAAAAATCCCAGGTTATGTGGCTGTTACTGTTCACAGCTTTGGGCTCTTTAAGTAAAAAACCAGAATTTTAGGTACAAGAAATGTTTGAATAAATGTGGTTTGTAAGTAGACTGGCCAACAGCTGCTCCTAAATTTGTCTTAAAATCTTTGTATGCCTCTACCTGAATATACCACTACTTCTACCCTTCTGAATTGTGAGGTGCTCTAGAATTCTCCTGTAGCTTTGCATCAATGCCCTGGTGGGGTACTGGGAGCACACAGAGTTCTGCCATTACCCCCTGGGAATGACCTGGTGACTCTCATGACCCTCCAGGGTGTATTGGATCTATTTTCAGGTTTCACATTTGAAGGGTTTATATAATAAGAATCACTACAGTTACTGGAAATACTATGAAATTATACAATGCATTAAAATGGATTAAAACATTACTGTTCCCATATAGATTTCCTTCTGCTTTATTGGAATGGTAAATTTGGTTTAATCAATTCACCAAACCAGGTTTGGTGACTGATAGGTTTACTACTGGTGGCAGGTGTCTGGCCTGATTGCCAGCACCTTGCTGTACTGCTACATGTCCAAATACTGATTTGTAAGAATTCTACTCTTTTCCTGGAACAGAGCAAGCACAACAGACTGTTTTTGCATAGATACTGAAAATTTTGAAAGAGTTTGGAGCAGATTGAACACAGCTGAACACCAGAACAAGAGTCTTGTCACTGCTTGACATCATTCATGATTGCTACTAATATATCTATTTGCATCTTTATATTCATGTTTAGTATGAGCTTCAATGTGTTTTTCTCCAACATTTAAAAGGACCTAACAATCCAGTGTGATGAAAGTAGGAAAATTTTGCTTTGCTTGCAGTCATCCTGTGTAGTATAGTCTATATCTGCTATAGTAGTTTTAACTGTTAGTAAAGCATCTCTACTAACATGCTGACTAGAAGCATAGATATAAATCAGAAAATAAAAGCAAAAATCCTGAAAATTTTAGAAATCTTAAGAATTAGTTTTTAGATCGGACTAATTTTTCCCCCATTTATTTACTGTCTGAATGGGACTGAAGGAAGACTAAACCCCATTAGCAGAATATGTTTGACAGGATTGGATGTTGCTGAGGAATCAATCTATGTTAAAACAAGGATTTCTTTTTCACAAGACTCTTCATGTTGGTAGAGAAAACCTTCTTCTGATTGATTTAGGGCAGTGAATTGGCTTTACTGTATTGCTTACCTCATGTCTTTAGCACTTAAGAGCTGCAGGCAAGGGTTGAGGTTGTATTATCCTAGGCAAGGGTCAAAATCACATAAATGTTTCATCTCCACCATTGCAAACCTTTTTCCTAATTCTCCCAGTGGCTGGTTTGAGTGTTGCCAGCAGGTTTCCTAAATGGCAAATGGTGCCATGGTGAGGGAAAACTCCTGTTTCCTGGGAAGGGCACGAGCCAGAAGAGAAGCAAGCGCTGTCTCAGAAGAGTTCCCTGGGAAGGGAAGCAGGTGGGTTTGCTAGGGCAGGGTGGGCACACAGGTCTGGTTCTGTGTGTCTGTTCCCATGGATGCTGAGTTGTCAGTGCGCAGCAGGAGAGGAGAGGAGGGAGAGTTTGAGATGTTTCTGACATCTTGATGAGAGGATGGCTGTGCTCTGTGCTGGGCAAGAGGATGCACTTCATCAGCACCTTCTCAGCAGATGCATCTACGTCATCTAAACAGAGTGTGCAAAAGGCTGGCAGGGCTTTGCATGTCTTGGATGCTTAAAGGCAGTGTTAGAAGGAGGGCTTTTTAATTGAAATTGGTGGTAACAGGCCTTCCTGTTTGCTGAAAATCAAGAAATGCATATCCAGTATTTGAAATACTAAGAAATATTTTAATGAAAATTTTGATTGTGCCACCTGTTGAACAATCAAAGGGACTGTATTGCATATATACTGGTTAGCTTCAGGTTTTAAAGTCAGTATTTAAATTGGGACTTTACTCTAGAGATAAAGGCACCAATAAAAACTCTACCAAGTATCTTGGAAAGTAAAGTATTTACTTTTTCACAGATTCATCTGTAGGAGCCTGTAGGTCTCAAAATAAAAGGTTTTAGGGTTTGCTGTCTCTTTTGATGGTGAAAATTACCATCAAATGGTAACTCCAGTTATATCCAGTGAGGGTGGTCTCAATCTTATCCCATCCTTCTAACTTTTATAACAAAAACAACTACTATAAATAATCTTGGGAACTAGCCAGCTCTGTATTGCTTCTCACTTACCTCTGTGTCTCATTGTTTTAATGGTGCCAGAGCTTTCAGAGAACCTCATCCTTTTTATGCTACCTTCCATCTTGTAAAAGTCAGTTGTATTTGTAGGGAATGGATGGCAAGTGCTGGGGGAAAAGACATCTTGTGTGCTGCACATGGGCATCAATGATTGACAAAGGGGATGAAGCACCCAGCCAGCAACCTTGGTTTGTCACAATTGCTCATGCTAGTTTCATGCTGGTAGTTGTTAGAGATCCTGTTTCTCTTTCAATCTGTAAAATTTCCAGGCAGATAGGATTCAGGTTCCAGTGGTTCATGTCAGGTTAGAAACAGCTGTATCCCCCACAGAAGAGATTTCTGTTGAGCTAGTCATAGTTTAAACTAATTTTGCCCACAGCCATGCATAAAACAGTGCCAGAATGGAGAGAGAAAGAAAGAGGTGGGGGGGGAAATACTAATACCACTTCATTTTGTTTTAGGAAGCCAACCAAAATATCCCAGCTAGTGTAGGTTGGCTTATTATCAGCATAATCATGTTAAGTATTAAAATATACAAAAAAGAAGGGAAAATTGTTTCAGTCCAGGAAATTTCATTTTTAGATTGTAATGTAACAAAGGGCTTAACTGACTTCATCCTTCAATTTGGCAAGCCTTCTTCCAGGGTGAAATTTTTTACTCAAGCTTTTAGACTAAGGCAAACAAGCACATAGAAAGAATGTTGTTTGTATGTATATATATGAATATACAGAAATGAGATGTAAACAATGATAATTTTCTAAATATTCTCCTACAATTATTTTGCTAACATAAACAAAATGGGAACTGGCGCTGAGATAGAGCTGAGAAACAGGGAACAATTTGTTTAACATTGTTCTATATTAGAGTTTTTAAACAAGGGCTGAATTGCTTGCTTTCTGGAACAAATGTAAAAAGACAAACTACAGTCCAATAAAGAAGTTAGTAATTAAAGGGAAAGTGAAACGGTGCCTACAGTGTTAGAAACATACAGTAAGAGCATACTTGGCAGATGAAAAATACACTGGTACACAGAGATGTGGATAATAGTATATCTCAGAAATGTTGCTTTAGAGTGAAAAATCAAAATTCTCCAATCACTTCTGCCTGGAAGAATGAGTGAATTTGGTCAAGTTTTTGTGATGAGATTGAAACAGGTCTTTTGTAACTGTACTCTCTGTTCATGTGTGTGTTATTATAAATGTTTCCTTCTTTAAGGAAGCAATTCAGATTGCCCTTTTTCAGGGCAATTACTGCTGTGTTAAGTTCAAGTAATATAGCATCTAAAAACATTTATGGAGCAAAGAAAAGAAGCCTTTTATTCTAACCTTGCCAAGAGCAGAAATAAAACGAGCTGTTGTGCTGGAAGTGTAGAACTGCATGAGGATTTGTAACGTCCTATTTCTCGTGGTTTAGTCTTGTGTGCAGCCTGAGATTTGTGTGATTTAATGAGACTGTGATTCGTTTATCCTGTCAAGCTTTAAATAAAAACCCTCAAAGCACTTCCTTCCTTTTTTGAATTATGTGTTTTTGCAAGTATGGTATCAAAAGCTGTCCCTTAAAAAGAGGGAAGGGAACCCAATACAGTTATGTATGTTGGCTGGATTTTTTTTCTTCTGTTTTATTAGACACTGAGTGGTATTATCCATTTCTCTGTGCCTCTCTGTCTTGTTTTGGTGCATTAAGAGGTTCCTGGCATTCTGTTCAGTTACACATGAAAGCAAAACATAAGCACAGGTTGCTCCTAAACTCTGCTTTTGCAGGGGGGGATTGGGATTAAAACCTTATTCTGTGGGTGGGAATAAGTCCCACAGAAAGCCAGGCTGTGCCAAAGATGGGCATAAACTCCTGCTCATGTTGTGTGTCCTCAGGCACCATCTGTTGGAGCATCCCTGCATGGGCTGTGAAGTAGCCTTCACAGGGGAAATATGTGCAACCTTCACACGGGAAATGTGTGCAACTCTTTTGGGTGCTGATCCATTGCAAAGCTCAGTCTGAAAGTGCCCTGGTGCAAGGGTTGTGCTCCACCTGCAAGGACCAGGCTCAGTGCTCCAGGGTCCCCTTTCGCAGTCACAGGGGTGGCAGGAAGCAGCACACTGACCTGGGAGTGGCCATCCAGAATAAGGGGAAAGACACAGCGTGGGCCCTGCCACTCACCCAGGCTTCCCATCTGCTGAAGGAACGTGGCAGCCTCTTCCCCATCTTGGGGGGAATAGGGTAGGATGCTCGAGTCCAGGGCCTTCCTGGGCTCTCATGCTGCTTCCCCAAAGGGAAGGATGTGATCATTCTGGTGGGAGGAAGTTTTCACTTCCAGTTCTCCTCCCTGAGGTGTCACTGCCTCTCTGGCAGGTGTTGTTTTGCTCCTCCACCAGCACTATGGGTGTAGTTTATTTTCAGTCTCTCTGCCTTCCTGGCCTCTCTGCTGCCCTGCAGCCAGGCTTCCTTCTTTCCTAGCTCAGTGCCACAGCCTCCCCCAGCCCCTGCTTCTTCCTCCCTGTGTTGGTGTACAACTCACTTCCTCCTCATTGGCTTCACTGCAGCAATAAAACTAAATACTTTAATAAAGCAGTTATGTGTGAGTGGAGGATGCGCAAGTAAGTGATGGCCATCAGTCTGGTCACCTTGTTTCCACACATGGCTTTTATCTCCTGCCAGCTTGATCTTTCAGTCTGCACAGCATTCAGCTTCCTAGGACCTTCATGGTGGTCAGGTGCCCTGGGAACAACTGCAGTTCCTCTGCAACCTGCAGTTTGTGAGAGGGAGGAGAGCTGTACAAAGGTGGCACAGAAAAACTTCATGCAGCTCTGTGGTTGGATCTGCAGAGGAGCTACTGGGGTGGAAGAGTGGAGCCTGCTGGGATGGTGTTTGTGCAAACCTAGATCCCTCCATGACTGTGCAGCGCCATACTGAATTTCACTTTGGAAAAGTGACTTGCATTGGTTTGGATATTTGCAGTGGTTTTATATTGGTGTAGGTACAAGTGGATTTTTTCCCCTGCCATCTGGATCAAGAGACAGTGCTGTGGCAGCTGAAATATGACCAAAACCCATCCAAAGCACCCAGCTGGTAGATCTGCAAGGGCAGTGAAAATACTTCATCTGCTTCTTTACTGTGTGTGAGGGCATGCCAGGGACTGTGGCCAAAGTGGTGGTTTCTGCACCTGGTTGCTGTGGTGGAACCAAGCTCTGTTGGCAATTGCAGCAACTTCAGCAGCCTTGAACCTTTTCACCTTGCTGTGAGCAGGACCAGGAAACAGCAAAGCTGTGGCAAGAGCAAAGGGCAAAAAAGGGTCAGAAGTAGATAAGGCTGAGTACAGGTAGTACAGGGCTCTCTGAGACACTCCTTGAGAGGCTCTGGGGGGTGATTTGAGTTATGTTGTTGTGAAACTGCTTGTCTGCACACAACCCTGTAACGCTTCTTCCCCTTTGTAGTTTTGATTAAAGAGCCTGGAAGTGATTTACACTAAAGTTGTACTGAATCCCACATGAAGTGGTATGTACTACATTTCTATAGAAACCCTCACCTAGAATAACAAGACTGTGGTCAGCTCATACCTCTCTGGAAAAGACAGAGGTCCAGTTGTCTCCCCTGACCTGAAATCTGTGAGGAAATCCTGGCTGGAGTGGTGAATCTCAGGGCATGTCAGAGTGAGAGCTGCTCTCATGGCTCCTGAGAAAAGCTGCTGCAGGTTGGGTAGGTGGAGGTTCACCTGCAAGGTGCAGTCAGTCACTGGGAAACCAGGTTCTCCCTGACAATTGTCGCTCTGTTAAACATTTCCACTGGTGGTGGGAAGGTCTGTCTGCCTGTGAAGGATCAGAGCTGGTGCAGCTTTTCTTTTCTATTTTTACTTCCCTCCTGTCAGCCCACACTCGGACAACCTGTATGTGGTCTGTGGGCTGTGGGAAAGTGATAGCTGGCTTCAATGCCAGGAAGCTTGAACTTGATGATGGAGCATGGAGACTAGATATCAGATGCATAGAAGATAACTTTGACCTTCCACTAAGCCCCAGAGACTGATGCATCTAAGCCTCCGTGCTCCTACAGAATAATCTAGGACGCGTTCCTTGGCAGAAACCCCACTGAGCATTTCTCCAGCTGCCGGGTTGCCAGCTTGAGTGAGTTTTACTGCAAGTTTCACTATATTTGGCAATTTTCTTACAGCCTAAGCTCCTGGAAATGGGTCATTAGTAAAAATAAATAAAAAAGTTGCTTCACTCCCACCCCCTTTAACTTGAAATCCTAGGTTTTATCCGAGGACTGAAGAACAGGCACACTGCCTGCCTGCATCCTCAGAAGTAAGAACCTGAGACTGGTCTTTCCAAATGCTCTGACTTGGGACACTCAGATTCAGTAGGTGGTTCAGGTTAGCAATACCATTATTTGAATACCTCTCAAGGAATTTTCTCTAGGTAAATAATTAAATATAGGTTTAAAAGGCAATATTGGAAAAAAAATCCTACTTCAGATTTCTTTGGGTGTTTTTTCTTTACTTCAGAAGACAGTGTCTTAGGTTGCCACAAAAAATACTGAATGCAGCTTGACTCCTCTGAAGGGAAGAGCCAGATTTATTGGGACTAACAAGGAAGTTGTCCAAAAGAGATTCATTAATTAGGAGACCTAATCAGAGCCAATAAGGCAAATGCACAGGCCATCCACACACTAATATACATCTTTTGGCAGCCACCACTCCCCACAGGCTTGTCTGTCTGTTGCTGCCTAGTGTATGGCTTCCACCATGGCAGAAATGATGTGATAACACTAAAACCAATTTGGCACTTTCTGCATGAGAGGACGAGTGTATTCCCCACCCTGGAAATGCAGCCTCCAGCTGTCTTGCCCTATGCCAGAGGTTTCTTAATACTCTGGAATTAGCTGACTAAGAGATGCAGCAAACTAACAGAGCATTTGCTATCTGTTCAGGCTGCCTAAGCTTTCCATCAAATAAACTTTGGTTTGATTCTCAGCCCTTTGGGAATGGTTGCCCACAGCTAACATTTGCTACCCCAAATAACCCTGTGGTGACCTTTGCTGCAAAGCTGCAGCCAAGAAAAACCCTGTTTAACATAACAGTGCACATCTTAGCCCATCAACTTGAACCATCCTGACCTCTGAGCTGCCAGGGTCTGTACAAATTAATTTTAACAATAGACAGTGTTGAAAGGAAGGAATGTTTCAAAGGAATTAAAAAAATCTCCCTTATCCATCTCTTCTCATTTAAGAAATAGTCAGGAGGCCTACTTTAGAAAAATGAAAAGTGCTCCTTGTTGCAAAACAATGGGCTTTATAAAGGGAGGGGGAACTCTTTGGTTTCTTGCATCTGAGCTTGGCAAGATGAAATTTCCCACAAGTGGGTGCTGCTTCTGGAAAATCAGCCTTTAATTTCCACTGGGGAATTGCCTTTATTTCCTGAGATGCCTCAAAGATACCATTGGGGTTTGCCTTTCTTTTACATAGCTGCTGCTAAGACTTCTGTTAAGCAAATAAGAAAGTCTTCCCTTTTTGCCCACTTCCCTGGTTTGTACCTTGCCTCATGTTTTCCAGGGCTTTTGTGTGAATGGCCAGACTGGGAAAGGAAAAAAGCCATTCTCCATATGGTAGTTGGAACTTAAATCAGTTAATGATTGAAGGAGCCATCGGAAGGGAGATACATAGGAAAATGAGGTCTTCAGCCTCTGGGGCAAAACAGGCTTATCACTTCTGCTGGAGAGGAAGCTGGGTTGGGTTAAGTCTCCAGTGTTTCCCCCAGGGGTAGACTTATTCCTCTGCTCCTCCTCTGCAGCAGCTTTGACTCCAGCAGCCTGTAAGTAAGGAGATTATTACAGCGGGGGGGGGGGTGAATTTGGAGACAATAAGAAATGCTAATGATAATTTTAAAACTTGTGCAGAATTGCTTTAACAGTTTAAAAGCTGTATGGTGAGCATAGGTAAAAAAGATGGAAGCTTATCCTGAAGCATCCAGTGGACTTCAGTAATTGCACCCATGAAACCACCTGTTTTTATTTATTTAGCCGGTGTAATTCAGCTAAACAAAAAAGTTGCAATTGTCATTTCTGGTTTCCTACACAAATGCTTTTCTCTTTGCAATTGAGATGTGCTGCTGAAGGCAGCACAGGGCAGGAATCCAGGGGCATCCCCTGATGGTGCTGAGGAAGATCCCCCTTGAGCAGCAGAGGGGTCTGCTGCCAGCAGGAGGATGGTGGGGAGCTTGTGGAAGGGCTCCCCTCTCCTCCCAAACATTTTCAAAGCCAGGGACTGTGAGGTGTGAGAAGCTGCAAGGGCTGAGGGGGAGAGGACTGGATGTTTAGTGTAGAGGGAGATAAGATAAACTGATATTTCTCTGAACTTCGTGCAGCTTTGGACACACAGGCTTCAAGATCCTGTGAAGTTGTAGAGGTCCTCTTGCAACTAATACAGTAATGACCTTGAATTTGCTTCCAGCTCAGCTGTACTGCTGGAGCACAAGGCATTTCTTGTGAGCAAAAAACATTAAAGCAGCACAGAGCTCCAGTTTTCAAGAGATTTGGGTATCATTTCTGAGGCCCCACTTGTAACAAGGAATTGCAGATAAGCTTCTGCAGTAGTTAATGTGTAAAGTTTTTGGATTTATTCTCACTGGTGCCTCATCTTTTGCTTGTGGTGTTAAATACAAATATATTGTTGGGTGCTGTTTTTTTGTTTCATGTGGGTATTTTTTTGCTGCACAAAGAAGCTAATCATATGCATGCTAATATGTGCATGCTGACCAAGATGAGTGTGCTTTCATGACATAAGTGTTGTGGAGGGCTTGGGGGGCAGATTTTTGTTTGCTTTAATTTAAAAATAATTAATAATGCATCTCAGTCCTTTTTCTTATTTTAGGCTGAATACTGAGTCTTGACTTATTATGTTGTGGCAATCTACTGTGCCAAACATTTGATCACAGACAATTAGAAATTTGTAGTCTCACACCTGATTTAGGACTAAACCTTTCTATTTCTTAGCAACTTCTGGTTATAGGATATAACAAAGCTGGTTGGGGAATGAGTAAATTGTAACATTTATAGATTAAATTGTGTCTGGACTTGCTACGTGACTCAGTGCAAAATATTAGTGACCTCTTCCTTTATGAGTTTGACTTCCTGCAAGCTTATCTGTTAAAAAGATCATGATAGATGCTTCCATTGCAGATCTTGTAAGAAATGTATATTCAGCAGGAGAAACATCTGACTGAGCAAAGACTAACTTACATAGTGGTTTGGAAGCCACATGTTGAAAAGTGCTGGGGAAACACATCAGGGAAAATGATAAAAAGAGATGAAAGCAGTTCAGATGGGTGAAGAATGCTGATTTTAAAATGCGAACCATCTGAACACTGATGAGTGGGCAGGTTGCAATAACTTCAGGGCAGACCTAACTGGCACAACAGCCATATACTGTAAGGCAACTCCCACAGGACATCACCTGCAGTGATTTAAAATTGGAAGGTGTGGGAGTGTCGAGGTACTGCAGAGAGCAATCTTGCAGCAGCAGAGTGCAAGTAGGAAATGGGTCAGTTGGAGTAATAGCTTTCTTCCGTGTGGTTTCTGTGAGCTGAGCCAAGCCAAACATATGTGGAGCACTGGGTTATCACAATCATGATTTTTTTTTCTGTGTATTAGAAATTGCAATGAAATTTGGTCATCCAAGCGTAACTTTATGAATCCTCCCTCTGGCTGGACACTGCCTTGAGCCCCAAAGTCAGTTGTCTTTGTCGAGATCGTTAAAATAGACGGTTTGGAAACGTTATAGTGCAGTCTCACATTCTCTGGAGGTCAGCAGAAACATCTCTCAGTTATCTCTGCTAATACCACCTGCGGTTTGTTCTCCCTCTACATTGTGGTAGGTGATTTACCCATTTGTGCTGAAACAACTGGATGTGTGACCACACTGAAGTGGATAAAGGGGCTGACCCAGTTAAAAAAAAAAAAACAAAAAACAAACAAACAAACAAAAAAAACAAACCAAAAACCCAAGAAAACCCTCTAACCTGTATTTCCCTCCTATATCAGTTCCACACATGGGGGTGTTGGCAGCAGCAGAGGCACAATGCAGGAATGAAGGACAGAAAGAGAACGTCTTACACTGCTGTTACTGCTGGCTTCTTTTTCATGTGAAAACACAGTCTTAGTTACAGCCTCAGTTTAAACTTTGCACTCAGCTTTGATGTACTTTAGCAGCTTGCAGAAAGGTGATAGCGTGTGGTAACTGTGGTTTTGGTCCCTCCTGATGGCCAGGGGGAGCAGGCAGTGTGTTATCACAGGCCTGTAAGCTGTTTGGATGTGATGTGATGAGATGGTGGCTCCTGAGGCGCAGGCTGGTAATGAAATCCAAGCTTGCCCCTGCTCCCACTCCCCTTTGCTGATCACAGCTGGCTGGTACAAGTGGCTCTTAAGTCCCACCATTAAGTTGTTATCGACACAAATGGGTTAGAAAGAAAACTCCAGAAAATAGGGCTTGGTTTATTTTTAATTTGGATCAGGTGAGTGGTCTGTCACTAATTAGTACACTGAGTTACACTGATGATGACTGTGGTGCAGGGAGGTGAATGGTAAGGCTTATGGTGGGGATTTGCTTCAGTCAGGCTTGTAACTGATAGTCACACCACTTGATTAAGCAAGTGAGGTCGTGTAAGGGCATAGTGTGCTCGATGGTCTAGCAACGTGGTATGTATTTTCCTTGGAACACAGCCCCCTCAGTCAAACTTTGTTTCATTTGGACCATGCATCCCTCCACTAATGCACAAGCTGTCCAAAACCCCCAGGTATTAATAGGGCACATATTTCCAGGACTAGGTCTGACATTCTCTACCCACTCCCTTTTTGTAAATCTCAATCTTATCCTAAAGGAATGTATTTAGATAGTTGTGCCACCCATTCTCCTTTTTGGGAAATATAAACCCCCTGGCACCTTGATGTGCACAACTCCTTCATGCCACTTCAGTGTGCGTGCAGCATCCGTAGCAGAGGTGCAGGAGTTGCTCTTACTCAGGTCTGATATCAGGCAAGAAATGATGCAGCCACTGGGGCTGTGCCAGCTCATACCTGCTGAGGAGGAGGCTCCCCTCTGACCTGTTTGTGTGATGCTCTACCCTTCACCCCCTGATGATATGCACAGAAAACCATAATTTCCAGGCTGTGGGCAGAGGAGGGCTGCAATGTAGAGCTTGTGCTCCCTGCCTGGTCCCTCTGGAGACAGGCTTGCTCACAGTTCCCCTGCGTGAGGACTTTGAGTGGTAAAGAGAAGACAGCTTCTGTGCATGCAGCCAGGCAGGGGCTTTGCTTTTGCTCTCCCAGTGCTACGCTGGGTATAGCAGAAGCAGGCAGGCACATGATCTCCCCGAAGGCAGGATCCAGAGTTACTGTAGAAACTGGCCACCAGCTTCTTTTGCAGCTAGCAGCTGTCACGGTGTGGTTACAGCCAAAGCGTGTCACTCCTACAGTGTCTGCAGGCTCTGGAGTGTGTTTCTGCTACTGAATCCTTTGTGCTACTGCTTGGAGTTTAATTCTGCAGCATCTATCAATATGTGTTAAGATATTTCGAAGTTGTATTTGTTTTTTGAATGATTTTTAATAGCATTTGATGTTCTCTACAGGTTTCATTTTCCTTCACCAATACTTCAAGGCACAGAGGAGGTGGTAAAGGCATTGCCATGAAACCTAACTTGAAGCAATGGAAACAACTCATGCTTTTTGGTATCTTTGCATGGGGCCTGCTTTTCTTGGTGATATTCATCTATTTTACAGATAGCAACACTGCTGAACCAGTTCCAAGTTCCTTTTCTTACATTGAAACCAAGAGACTTCTGCCCCTTCAGGGCAAGCAGAGAGTCATCATGGGAGCCATTCATGACCCATCATTCTCTGAAACCATTGATGGGAACGAGGTACTTCTTAATGAAGATCTCCTAGGTACTTTTAAATCTGGGACTGCAAATTCTAAGAAATGGACTGTATTGGAAGAGGACTTTAGAAATGAAGATGAGTTTTTTCCACCCCAGTTAGGAAGAAAATCAAAAAGTGCTTTCTATCAAGTGAATGATGATTATTTATTTGCTGCTGGTCAGCCTCAGTCACACAACCGCCTTCAAGAGGTAGAAAAATTCATTTCGGCTGATGTGAATAATCCAAAAGGAAATGTTTTACAGAGCAACTGGAGCCATCAGAGAAGAACGAGGAGAAGGAGCACAAAGCATAGGAGAGGCCAGATGCTTAATGAATCTGATGACTGGGATGGGTTGTATTCCACAATGTCGAAATCCTTTCTTTACAAGCTTTGGAAAGGGGATGTTTCTTCCAAGATGCTAAACCCTCGACTGCAGAAGGCGATGAAAGATTATTTGAGTACCAATAAGCATGGGGTGCGGTTCAAGGGGAAGCGAAACTCCAAGTTGACAGGAGACCAGCTATTCTGTGAGCTAAAAGAAAGAGTGAATGTGAAAACAATAGATGGCAAGGAGGCTCCCTTCTCCACTCTTGGATGGGAAAAGCACGTTCCCCAAATTCCACTGGTCAAATTATATGCACATGGCTTTGGGAGTTGTGCAGTAGTTATGTCTGCTGGTGCAATACTGAACTCCTCTCTGGGGGACGAAATAGGTGGGTGAAATGTATCTATTTGTGTGTGTGTGTATGTATATGCATGTTCATATTTAAATTTCAAAAGTTTCATGCTTCTCAAGCACAGATCTGTAAAGTCTGGTTGCTCTCTCTTACTACAGTTGCATGAATGTAAACTAATGGACTTCAGTGAGGCCGTTCCCTTTCAGAACAATATAACTGAAAGGAAAATCAGGCCTGAAGTCATAATCTAATTTAAAGAAAACAATGATGCTTTCTTATCATATTACATCTTGTAGTAGGGAGGCAGAACTGGTTACATCAGATCTGTGATATTCAACATTTGTGTGCAACATGCATTTATTTCTTCAGCAGATTAGAACTGTGTTCAGATTTTATTCTGCAAAGCTGTGTTACACTGGTCTTTATTTTGCAGTAGCTCACAACTGCTGTTGTGTGGCTGGCCGAGACATTTGTCTCCATGTCAAGAAGCAGTAGAGTGTCCTCTTCCTCTCTTGCTGGTTTAGAGTTCACAGATATAAGGAATTCAGACCCTTGAGTAGCTTCATGCACTGACATCAAGTCCCCTGGCCTCTTTTCCGAGACTGAATTTCAGTGAGTTCAAGTGTGTTCACCCATTGTTTTCCCATTGCCACACTGAGTCAGTGAGGTTACAGGTGTGCTGAGATGTCAGTGTCACTCAGACTCCCCCACCTCAAGGTGGGAGTTTTGTAGTAGCTATTCAGAAAAGGATGGTGGGACCATAAAACTAGTCCAGGTCACTTCTATTTTTTTTTTTTCTTTTTAAATATTGCTACTACCCGTGTTAATATCTCAGTAGTTCTTCATTTTAGTAGTACATGTGCAGTATGCTAAGAGTGTTGAAAGAAGGATGAAAGGTTTCAGAACTTGTTACTGAAACAAGAAGAGTTATCTCCTTCAGCACTCCATAAAAAACCTTTTGATGTTCACTCATTAATCCTCCCATCTTCCAGGACTTCACATCCCAATACTTGCCTCATCACTCTGTGTCATCTCTTTGACACCGATAGGTTTTCTTTAAATCTCTGGGATATGTTGGAGCTTCTAGGATTATCAAACTCTTGCAATGGGCTTCCAGCACAGCAAAGGTGCCCAGCTAGCCTGCAGCTAAAATCACACCAGGGTAACCCCTAATTCCATAGGAAGCCTTGCTGGTGTAGAAATCTTTGGGGTGAAAAAGCTTAGCAGTTCCTACCTTCTCCAGCATGTTATCTTTGACTGAAACAGAATCTTCTGTCAGTGCTCCCCAGTACAACCAGTTTACACCAGTATGGATTAGTGCTGTACTGTAGAATCCATAGCACATTGTGACATATTTACATAATCACGTATTACAGCATGTTTCAAGTCATATTTGCACACTCAGGTGCAGCCCAGACATGGACTTGGGTGCTTGACATGGTACCTGGGGCCTGCTTGCTCCTGAGTGCGCCCATTTGCTTAGGAAGCTTCTGGGCACCGAACCTTATGTCATTTTCTACAGAAGAACTTTGGATTTAAATGGGAAATTGTCATCTGATGCCAACTAAAGAGAGGAAGATTGGGTTTGAAAAAGCCCACATAGAATTTTTAGATCTCATACGTGTTGTGCAAGGAGATGTTGGGGCACCAGCAGTCACAGAAGGTTTTTTATAAAACTCTCTCAGGGCAGATACCAGTGACTGAGGAGAGGATTTGGCCCAGACTGTGGGGGGCCAAGTGACTGCTTACAGCAATGGTAGACAAGGGAGAGCAATTTTAAGGTAAAAGAGAAGAGGCTTAAATTAGATGTTAGGAAGAAATTCTTTACAGTGAGGGTGGTGAAGCCCTGGAACAGATTGTCCAGAGAAATTGTGGATGCCCTACCCCTGGAAATGTTCAAGGCCAGGTTGGATGGAGCTCTGAGCAGCCTGGTCTAGTGGAAGTGTCCCTGTCTATGGCAGGATGGTTGGAACTAGATGGTCTTAAAGGTCCCTCCCCACCCAAACCATTCTGTGATTCCATGGTTTATTCTCCCAAGAGAGGAAAAAAAATACCCATGAAAGAAGTAGTGAAGGACATTTCCCTTCACAGGCCTTTAGCTCCCTCTTCTGTGTTCCTATTAGAAACACAAGCAAAAATGTTAATTTGTGTTCTGCCTTTTGCCCTCCTCTCCCCCACCCCTCTGACTGTTTTTAAATGAAAGTAGGCATGGAAATACTGTACAAGTATAGCAAACACTCCCATTGTGATCATGATATTAACTGAGAGAGCCAATTATTTTGGCATCATAGGAAGTAACAGGGATCTGTGATCAAACCCCAAAGGTTTTTGATCTTTAAAATGCTTATCTACAAACACATACTAAGATTAAAATCAGTTTATTTAAAACCAGCTATTTTTGGCAAAGAAGAAGTTTTTCATCTGTCTATGAAGAATCAGCATGAGTGTTGTTGGAAATGCATCAAGCTGTCTCACAATTAAGCTGCAAATCATACAATTCCCATTTCATAATCCAGTTCTCAGTCAACAGATTGTCTAAAAGTTGTCAATCATGGGTCCAAATTTATGTTCTTACATTCATTACAACAAACTTGTGTTTTTCTTTTCCTTCTCCAAATATGTGAAGTACCTGCAGATTCTTCATTTCCTTTAGTTCCTGCACAATCAAGATGCTTGGTAGATGAAGTCTGGGTGTTGAGGCTAGGGCTGTCCCTGCATGGGACACAGAATAAATTTCCACTCATAAGGTTCTGAAGAGTTGGGTTTGGTGGGCATCTGGCAAAATCCCTCTTTTCAGACATGACATATTAATGCTAACATGTATGTCTGAGATCAGACTGCTGGCTGCATGCCACACCGTGTTTCCCTGTATGGAGTACAAGAAGTGCAGAGTAAAGGAGGGAAAAGATGAAAGATCCCAGTTTGATAGGAGCAAGCCAAGTCTCCATTGGCACATTGGTTATCTTTGGAGACTTTTGTCTCTTCCAGTTTTTGAGCTAGAGATAACACATTTTAAATGACTAGAGATGAGCAGCAATACAGACTACCTGTCGGTTGAGGCATTTCATATTCTCAGCTTCCATGGACAGAAGGGATAAAAACAGACCAAATACCACCTACCAGCAGGGGCCGTTGTTTCTAGACAGTGGATAATATGTCTTGCTCTCTTTCACACCTTTTGGGCTTTGAGATCCCCTTGAAAGAAGCACTGGGAGGGTGATTAGCTCTTATCCAATGGAGGCTTGCATGTGGTGTCTACCCTTGACCCATACTTGACCTAGAGCTGCTTTCTCTTCTCCATGACTCCAAGGTCAACTGCTTGTGCAGTAACTTTGACAGTTCAGCTCTGTTAGATCTTTGCTACCAAGGGATCCTGAGGTTTCTTTGTGTGAGCAGATGTGTGGGCTGGCTGCCATACAGAGGCTCTTTAAGATTTGTACTGAGCTTGAGAATATGTACACAGTATGATTAATAGATTTGGGGTAGTCTGAGATTTTCACGTATTATAAAATACTGTGAAACACAATCTTGTAGTGAAGGATTGTTGTTCATTCAAATGTGCAATTAGATATCCTTGCAGTTTACATGCTTTTCCATGGAGTAATTCTCTGTAAATTTTGTGATAGAAGTAGTGAGCAATTGTGTGTACTGGGTGTGCTAGTAGTCTTCCCACAGTAAGTCTATCCAATTAAGAGAAGTATTTTAGTATTGCATGCTAAATTAATAGATTAATCTGAATTTTTTTCCTAGTGGGCTTTTATGTTAATAACATATGGCAGATGCAAGAGGATTTTTGTTTGTGCATAGCAGAAAATTCATCATCCTTAGAATATCCAGATTAGGACAAATGTGTAAGCTTTTATTAGTTTAGATAACTGGTTTTATCTTACTGTTCAGCATGCTAAGAAAAAAGAATTACCCCCTCATTTGTGCTTCTAGATTCTCATGATGCTGTTTTAAGATTTAATTCTGCTCCAACACGTGGCTATGAAAAAGATGTTGGCAATAAAACAACCATGCGGATCATTAATTCTCAGGTAAGATCTTCCTTTTCAGAGTTCAAGTCAATGTCTCTTCTGCACAATAGGACAGGAAGTTAATAACCTCTGAAAAAGTGTTGGGTAATATGGGAAGCAGGTAGTGATTAAACAGTTGTGATGCAGAGAAGGTGAAAGTTTTCCCTTACAGGGATGTTTGCACTGCTGTCAGTGTAGAGTGGCTCGATAGCCTCGTTTCAGAGAACCAGTTTGTAAAGTTTCTCGTGTGAACTGATCTGTGGAGGCTCTGCAGGATGCCAGAGAGCTGTCAGCACAGAAGACCTTGACCTCCTGGAGAAGCCATTGCCTCCAGGATTTTCATGGAGCTCAGGCTGTGGTGATTCCAAAGCTATTTTCTCATATTTTCCAGTTCCCCAATTATTTCCTTGCTGGAAGGCAAAAGAAATGGGAACTGAGTTTGTGTAACACTAGGCAAGTCATCATGGTTTAAAATTTTGGAAAGAACTAGTAAAAAACTTTAGTGTGTGCAGGGTATTACACATCAGGTGAGTTTGTTCATCTGAATGGAAACAAGAGAAAATGGGATTTTCTGTGTATGGGTGTAAATAAATGATTGTGACGAGCTACAGTGACACCTTATGGTTGAGAGTAGTTTTTCAAGTTCAAAAATGCTGTTGCCTGAATTCCTGTCTTGGGCAAATCAAACCTCCTTGCTTTTTATGAAATGCAGATAAAAATCAACAAGAGAATTTCAGTGAAATTTTATGACACACTGAAATAAGTTTATTTAGTCAACTCCAGGAGTATGGTTGGCCGTGCAGTAGGCTCTGCACGTATTGATTCATGTTGAAGGACAGCAAAATTTTCAGTTACTGTAATTAATTTTTTTTAGTTCATTTTTTCTTTTGCTTTGAGTGGCTGCCCAAGCTAAGCCTGTTCTTGTTGGGTGTGGTTTTTATGTGAATAAGTTCATGTTATTTGCCATCAAAAAGAGGACTGTTTGCTGTCATTCACTTCACTTCTTTTGTAGGTATTTGTGAGGCTGCAGGACAGACTAGATCTTTGAAGTGATTTGGGTTAAATATGCCCCCTTTTGTTCACAAGAAGAAAGCAGAAATATCTTATTCTGCCTTAAGTGCTGTAATCAGTGTATCAGGGAACATGGATTTTCATGTATTTTATTTTACTTTTTTTTATTTTGTTGGGTTTTTTCCCTTTTCTTTCATGATTCTCTGTTTTACTGTTAGCCAAAATGTCCTGGCATTGACCATGCCTGAACTCCTGAACTGGGCAAGGATAAAGGTTTAGAAACTCTTTACAGTTTACTAGATTCAGTAGGCTTCCTGTAGAAGAGAGAAATGTTCTCAGGGAGTGATCTGAGCTTTTTAGCTCCCCAGAAAATTCAGAGAGATTGTGGTTATATTGCCTACTCCCCATGCAGGGCAGACTGGGGGCTTCTGGCTCCCAGAGCTGCTGCAGTACATTCCCACTGGGATGGCAGTGGAGGGTCCCATGGTCTTCTCTTCTGCACTGTGCAAGGCTTGCTCCCCATAAGACCTCTCAAGAAAACAGAGAGCAAAGTTCTGACCAGGTCAGCTCCCATGGCTTCCTCACAAGTGTTTGCATTCCCACCAGCTTTGTGCTTCTCCGAAGAGGTTAGAAGCCATCCACGGTGGTCTGTGCATCTGGTGAGAAGTTAGCCTTGCCCTCTCTGAGACTGAAATCTGCACAAGCCACTTGATGGAAGTTGCTTTCCCTACCTGTGCTGTTGCTGGGTTACCTGTACAGGTTTACTGACCCTCCTCTTCTCCTCACTGCTGGAAACTCCTGCATTCATTTAATTAAAAGGCTGCAGTGGCCCCTTCTTCCTTCATATTCTCCACTGTGAAAGCCCAAAGGATATGAAGGAAACCTGTGCACTGGCTGCAATAACAGTACTAATAGATGCTGTTATTGCAGCAAAAACTCATAGGTATGAATGCAGACTCACTGAAAGTGAAATTTGTGTGGACAGCACCTCCAGAGGACTCTTGTTTACTGAAAGGCAAGTAAGAGCTCCTTTGTGTGCTAAGTGTGGAACCAAGCTTTTAAAATCTTGGCCTTTTGGTCAATTTGCTCTGTATACTCAAAAAAGGTGTTTACATTCTGAGGTGAAAATTGTTCTGAGGAAAATTAAGTTGGGGATGCTTGCTGATAGCAGCATGACTAATTCTGTTCTTACTGTAGAAGGCTGATGGAAATCATTAAACTCAAAGTTTATGGTAGGAAGAATATTGCTATGGCAACAATATTATTTTTCTGAAGAAAAATATGCATAATTAAATATGGCTCATTGGATCCTAAAGGGAAATTAAAATTATTATGAATTTATTTGTCTGGAATGTTGATTATTTTAACAGCTGGAAGAAAATTCATGCTGTTTTGACCAATGCTGAACTGCCTGGCATTGGATGCACCAGGAATCAAAGAGATCTAGTTGGACCTGGAGGGTTCTGGAAGGGGTGAGCCAGCAGGAGTGAAGAGTAGACTTCCACTGTGGTGGGATGATCAGGCAAAGTACTGGGAGATGCAGGAAGGAGTTATATGAGAGCAGGTGATTAGAGCAAAATGACAATTCCTTCAAAAATAGCCCTGTAACATGCCTGTTGTTGGAATTGTTTCTTTAGGTATTCCAATTTGTACAGTCATGGTCTAATTTGCATTTTTTTCATTGATGATTTTCTGTTAAAATGAGAAAACCTTGAAAAAGGTGGCTGGAGATGGGTGACATTAGAGAAAGACATTACCCTTGGGGGCTGTAGCCCTTCAAAGAAAGCTGCTCCGTGTCCAAGAGGATCCCACAGGTGATCTGACATACTGTTTCATTTTCGAGTTCCAGAGTACACGGTAATGTTGATACACGATAACACAGCATCTCAAGTGGTACCATCACATCCCTCACAGATGGAGAGTAATTCAGCATGCTGCTACTTCAGACTGTCATGAGTGCTGTTTATGGCTAACCTTTTTTTGTATATTTTTTTAACAAAACAAGATGCTTAAAATCACCAGAACTGAAGCATAACAAACAGCAGCGTGGGTAAGACTGTTCACTTGAGAGAAGGATTTTGCCATTTTCCTGGATCCTGCTTGCTTTTAATGCAGTGGAATTCTTTGCATTTGTGTTTGCAGATTCTCACCAATCCCAACCATCACTTTGTCGACAGCTCCTTGTATAAAGATGTTATTTTAGTAGCCTGGGATCCTGCTCCCTACTCTGCAAATCTGAATGTGGTAAGATATCCACTTGGACCTTTTTTCCCAATTATTTGAAAGTACTGGAGAAAATTAATTTACTACTTTAGTCTCCTGATTCTCCCTTTTCACCATCAGCCCCAGGTTCTGTCTGTATCTGAGTGGAGAATGCTATGTCTATAGGACTTGGTCAAAATTGGTTAATTGGTCACAAACTTTTTAGTAGCCAGCATTTATACTGGAAGGGACTGTTCTGACATGCGAGGATAGATGAATAGTGGCATTTGTTTGATAACACATTCCTGTTTTCACATAACAGTGAGTTTTCTGTGTGTTTGCCAAGGAGGGAGCATTGCTAGATTTCTGGAGTAGGTTTTATCAGGAAAGGTGAAAAACTGCATCAATTTTTCCCCATCTTCCCCTCTGCCTTCCCAAACAAAATATAACATCCAAGTGAAAATCTCTCTGGGTGCCTTCCCCATTTCTCAGGCCTCCTCCCCACCAGCATTCCCTTTATGTCCACTGTCCCACTGCCATCTGTGCCCTGCCGTCCACCCCCTCACTGAGAGCAGCAGATGTCCATCTGCTTGTCACTGGGGGAGTCTCCACTTTGGCTGTTGCTGCAGCCCCAGCAGACAAGTTGATCTGATGGCTTTTGGCACAGGGAGCTCGGAGCTGAGCAGGCTGCAGAGTAGAAAGTAAACCTTCATCTGCTGCACTCCCTTAGCAACAGATGCCAGGGGCTGCCTGCTCCCACGCAGGCTCCATCAGCCTGCGTCACGGCTCTGCTGCCTCCGTCAGGGACGGGCACGCTTGCAGAGGAACACTCACCCCCAGGCCCAGATAGCATGCTAAAGCTCTTTGAACCTCTTCTTTAATGTGGATCTGTGGGGGAAAAATGGTCTTGGCTCATCCCACAGCAGTCAATTACTTATTGGGAGTTTCTGTATGAAGGGAAGAAACAGAATAGCCCAGAGTGAGTAATGTCTTTCTAGCAGAAGCATCCACCAGTGCAGGCTGCTTTGCTACCTTTGCTTCTGTTCTGTAGAACCCAAATGAAGGCAGTTTATGCTATTGTACATGTAGTGTTCAAAAATGTTTCTTACTATTAAAAACCATGTGACTTTTTTCCTCCAGTGGTATAAGAAACCAGACTATGATCTGTTCACTCCCTACGTACAGCATCGCAGGAAGAATCCAACCCAGCCGTTCTACATCCTCCATCCAAAGTTTATATGGCAGCTCTGGGACATAATTCAGGAGAACACTAAAGAGAAGATACAGCCCAACCCTCCTTCTTCAGGGTTTATTGGTAGGTGTACCAAAGATGGTCCCAGTAGACATGTTAGATTAAAAAATTAATTTCAAACGTATACATTGCGTGAGGATCAAGTCCATACATGTGTACTGTGTGCTTTATACAGAATCAATGACTAGCAAAAACACACAGTATGAGAACTAGAAAACAGCTGGGTGAATTTGATGTTCTGCTTTCTTGCCCTTTGCATCCATAGTATGTCTATCATATCCATAAAACATGCATATATCTATGAGAAATTCGTATTATTCCATATTAATGTATCTTTTGAGGACCTAGTCAGTTCTGAAGTTCCTCATTGGGATCATAGAGCAGAGAATCCTCAGATGGCAGATCATGTAGGCAGGATGAAATCAATGGCAGGCTGAGCTGTATTCTCGACATAGGCCAAGGGCTTCTAGTGCTCAGTCTGAGCACTTCTCTTCTTCACTGGAAGCAATAGAGTTCCACTGTATTTTTTTTTGGTCCTTCCTTAGTATTTCTGAGGGCACAATTTGGCACTCTGCCCACAGCAGGTTCTGTGTGTGGACAGGTCTAAGGGATGCAAGTAGGCAGAGTGGCAAGGCTGAGTCAGGGTCATCCTGGCTTATGCTTCTAGACTCACAGGGCAGTAGAGCTTCAAATACCATCTTCTGCTTTGGAAACTCCATCCTTTCCTCACTGACATTGTGAAATTGATCTGATAGGTATTTGCTGCGGTCAGAAAATGGTTTGGTTTTTTTTCTTTGTATTTGAATCTGAAAGCAAAGACACCTGAGATTGCATCTGATATGGGAAAGTCAGTTTTGAACATTTATCTTGGGTTCTGTATGCAGTAGTGGCATCCTAGGTCACCTTGGAGCACACCAAAGGCCTTAGAGAGGATTCAGAAGCTCCCAGAGGGAGAATACAAAGGTTTCTGGGAGATGCCCATCTTTGATCTTTGCCTTGAGTGGGTTGTGCATACTTGGAACATGAGTGGAAGGTAAAGGAGGCCTGGTGTGTTGTTGGCAGTTGGTTACTTCTTGAAGTGAGGTTTTTTTGGAACCTGCTTGTAAAAATTCACAGGGAGAAGACAGTTCATGCGAAATGATCTCACCAGCTGCGTTTTGCAAAAGTGTTTCTTGTAGCAATGAAGCTGTTGATAAAAATAGGTTAACAGCTGCTGATTGTAAGAATATTGAAGAGGATCATTGTGCTGTCAATCTGTAATTCCACTATACATAAAAAACACTTCAAAAGCTTTCTTTGAAGAAATGGAATTAATTTCACTATGAGACTAGAACAGCAATCTTCAATCCCAAATCTAAATGTTAGTGACAAAAAATATCCTTCAAGCAGAGAAAGCTTTGAAAATATAAACCATTAAACAAGCAAAATTTTAACAACAAAAGCTATGCAGATAAATATACTCTGTGTACAGAGGCAAATTTGCCTTCTTCTCTAGTGGGAATTTTATTTATATTGTTCTTTTCCAAGGAGCAGTGCTTTTTGGTAGGCTGTTACTAACTTTAAAGAAACAAGGTATTAAGATGAGCTTATTGGATGTCATTTCCACCCCATTTCATAACCAGCTACTGTTCTGATAGATGTATTTTACATATTTTATTAGGGAGAGTCTTCCTGTTTTGATGACCTTATTGAATTAATTGTATTGCACAAGTAACATAATCTAAGAAAGAGCAAATGCATATTGTCAGGGACATAAAGGGTAAGGTAAAGCATAAAAAATAGAATGCAGCTTGGCAGAAAGCTGAAAAGTCCTGTTGGTCTTCAGTTCAGGTATCTCTCAATCACTCATGCAGCAAATAATCCTGTTGGAACTGAGGCTGGCAGACACAAATAGTGTACTTGTATGAAAGGGGAATGCTGAATATTGAGCTTCTACCTGATCTTATAAAATCTATAAAATTATTTCCTATAGAATTAGTAGAAAGATTGAGTAAGTGATACAAGAGAAAACAATTTATTAAATTACCACACTACTAAATGCCACTGTACTTAAAACAGCTAAATTAAGGAAATAGACTGTTGTTAAATAGGGATATGAATTTTTACAGAGATATACATTCCTGAATCTGAGCAATTTCCAGCAAGGACTATGATGATTTTAATCATATAGAAAAGGTTACAAAAATGGTTCTGAGTCAAGTGAGGCACTTTTGTTCCAAGCTTTTTTGTTGTTGTTATCTTATTGTATTTCATATTTCTGGAGTCCCATCTTAACAGCTCCTCTCTGCAGCACAGTTCCTCATGGTTTCCATAGGGGCTCCTCCTGGGCTCTCGACCCAACCCCCTTTTATCCCAGAGCCCTTCATGAGCTACAGCTGCTACCCAACCAAGGATCCCACAGCTGTAGCTCATCCAGAGCAACAGGACCCACCTATCTAATACATAGGACTCTCACTACATATATATATTCACAAGGACTCCTTTATAACAATACATATATTCAGGCCCCTACACTTTTTAGCTTCCATTAGACCCAATTTACAAAACTGGACAAATGTACAAATTCAAACATGGAAACATCAGAATGTCTCTTCACAAGTGTCAAGAATGTTTCAGCATGGTCTTACACTGTTTCTTCAGTAATTACATTTTTCTCCTGACAATTGTATATATTCCTGCTGCTTGGCACTATTTATAAGAAACTGAATCTTGCCAAAGGGAGGATATTGGTGGAATGTGTCCTCAAGGTGTTCTTCTGCAGCAATGAGTCAGCATCCTTCCACAGTGACTTATGTCAGGGGACTCTTTTAACATGGTTAATAACTGTATTACAGTACTTAAGTCACAATATTATTAAATCTCTCAGAAAGGGAGCCAGTGGGGAAGAGGAAGTCTCTCACGTGCTTTGATTTTAGAGGAAAGAGAGAGAGAGAGAAGAGGTAGAACTTCTCCCCTGGTTTTTCACTGCCTGGGAGCTAGGGAAAAGAATGGGTTTCGCACTTGCTGGCCCCCCTGCCTCCCTCAAACCTTGCTAGGTCAGCTCTGCACAGGCTCAGTGTTGCTGAGGAGAGGCAGCAGCATTTGATAGCTGTGGATGGGTGAGGGAAGCACAGGGCATGTCCCAGCTGTGGAGGGGAAATGAGAGGATGGGAAGAGCAGGATTGGTTTGGGGAGGGATGGTTTGTGGGTAAATGTCCAACAGGGTAAACCAACCTTTTGATTTTAATCTGGGAGTCTCTTTTGGTTTGTTTCCTGAGACACCAGCATGGACTTTAGCTGGCTTATAACTTTGCCTTTTGTGACATGTCATAGCTTAACTAATGCCACTCCTCACAATAAACCATTTCTTTGTCTTCCTAGTCTAATCCTTATAAGAGCTTTGAGAAGCCATTTCTTCATATTTTTGCATTGCTTTTGCAGCTGCTGCCTTCACGCTTCTAAACAAATTTCTGCACAGTATTCTCATCATCTTGCATTAGCATTAGGCAATTGCCATGGTGGCTTTTCACAGTTAAAGTTGTTGGTTCACATTTGGCTGAAAATAAGTTTGCTAAATGAGTATTGATATGTTTACATCTCATCTTGGACTTGGATCTATGCCATTTTTCTCAGAAGATAGATAAGCTTCCAACCATCAAACCTCAGACTTGGATTCCACTGGCAAATCCTAAATTAACTCTCTTACTAGGGAAGGATTTGCCCTACCTTTTGGCAGAAGTAAGTCACCTCTCACTTCCTGTTAATAAGTCTTTCATTGTGAAATGTGAACTCAGTCTTCCTCCCTTCTTTCTGCACATATCAAAGCTCAGTTTTTAATTGAATCTGATAGTATATAAAGTGTCAGTCACTAATGTTGCCATTCTGCTGTAAGAACTGACTGTTCCTGTACTGTCTTTGGTAGCCAATGCAAACAGCCTATTCTGACCTTAAATTTTTGTCATCTGAAGACCAGGAGTAAAACTGCAGAGTTTCCCAAGGGCAGCATTCTGTGCTTATTGGATGGGATGGAACATTAGCATTTGGAAATTCTGAGAGCTTTTTAATAATGTTGAGATCATATAAAGGCTTTTCTTTGGACATTTTGCTCCTGTCCGCTGTTTACTTAGTGGATTTTCTATAAATTCCTACTTACCATAGTCCATCGGTACACTTTCCTGATTTACCTCTTCAGAGGTGACTTTAATTGAAATTCACATTTTTGTACTGTTAGAGAGCAGTGACTTTTATCTTTTTAAAAGCTAGCTGAAAGCTGTGACTGCAGTATTTTGGTTTGTTTTCAATCAAAACATGACCTGTGTAGATTCTTACATTTTAGGCTGTCACTGTAGGTGGTAGTTTTGATATGTGCTAGAAATTTTAGCATAACATACAGTCCACTGAACACAAAATAACTAAGCCCAGGTTACTTTATTGTTGGGAGAAGGGAAATGTTGCTTGAGGCTTTACAGTTGACATTCCAGCTTTAACAGTTATGCATCAGTAATAGTCAATAACATTATTTTAATCTTCATTTGCATGCATCAAGACAATAGTACAAGCAAGGCTATCATTGCACTGCAACATTAGCAGGTTGTTGTATGACTAAGAACTTAAATTTAAATCAGCTTTGGAGAGCATGTTGCATAGCAGTATACAGCTGACCTCCAGCTCTGCCTAGAAAAAATGCACTTTCATGAACTGAAAGAAACAAATGGACATATTAAGAGTTGCCTTTGTTGCTGTAATTCAGTTGCTTTAACAGCAGTTGGTGCAGGAGCAGAGTAATGCTCACTCTTGCCAGCTCAGTGTTGTTCAAGTATTAGCTCACAAATAAATAATACCTCCAATACATAAGCTTCAAATTATTCTTACTCTAACAAAAAGGATGCTGAAATTTGAGTGTCTCCTCCCACTTCTCAAAATGGAGACATAAAAGAGCAAACTGTCCTCTTAAATCACATTTAAAAATTTATTATTCTAGTGTGCTACCCAAAATTAAACAATACATTTAGAATTACATTATATTACTGGTCAGTATTTTCCAGTCTATGCTCATATTATAGAATGTATTATTGTGATTAATGTAGAGCTTTTTGCATTCACGAAGTTATAAACATGTAATTTTCAAGGTCTACTATGTAATGCTAGTATCTATACATCAAAGATGACAAGTATTGCACAAATTATTAAGCTTAGGCACAGGGCCATTTGGTGACAATTCTTTGATAAATAATTTGTTTTTCTTGTGGTTTATATTTTTCACATAGTTCATGAACTAACCAGAGGCGAGAGAACCCTCTTTAAGAAACAAAGTGTTTAAAAAAGCCAGAGCTATTTTTACTGCATGTACCAAAGAATAACTGAGGCACATTTGGCCCAGTTTCAAGGAGTTTCCCGTGGTATCTGCAATCCAGTCAAGACAGACTATAGTAGTAGACTATCACATAGAATATTGTAACTTCTAAATGCTTTATGCTTATTTGTAATGCTTTCAAATACACAAACTTACTAGTATATACAGCTAAATTATTTTCTGTAACTGAATTTACAATGTGTGTGAAATGATACATTATGGGAATGAATCAGATTATGTATATTTAAATGTTTTCAACAGCTCTTTCATGATGTTATAATGATTCTGTGTTCTTGATGTTTGAGTTACACTTGTAATTCTAGATGCTTTCATACAGCATCTTTTGATTAAGATATATTAAACTATATTTTATTTATTTGTAAACTAGAAAATATTCTTTTTTAAATTAGAGTGCTAACCACAATGCTTTATTGTACCATTCAATATTCATGTTGGAAAATCAAAATCTTTGGAATTATTCAAATTGCCAAGAACAAATAACAAAAAACATTTTCTCCTTATGATTAGAATCCATAGACCATGTTCATTTGTAAAAACCATCCATGCAAGGAATTTAATCTTCATATAATTCTGGTTTAAATGTCCTCAGTGCAGATTGTATAAGCTATGTTTATTTGTGCCATTTGGACTGAGTTTAAACTATACCCAACACTTTCTAACATCAAGGGCATCTTCCTAATAGGAAAAAATAAAATTACTACACTACACTTGATCTTAACCAAAATGCCAAGAAGAGAAAACACACTTTTCTAAGATTTTTGAAATACTGATGTATAATATTTCAAAATACGTGATACTCTTTTGGCAATCTACAATTGCCCTGTTATAGCAAAGTTGCATTTGACTGTTTCTCTGACAACCACATCATTTCTTTGGAATAATAAATTTTATAGTATTTCTAAAAGAGTATTCTATGCTCACAATTCTTTTTTTTTCTTTTTTTAAAATGTTCAGTTGGGTGTTCATGAACATTGCCATTCAATTATAAAGCATTCACAAAGCACACCTTTGAATGTTCTACCACAAAACAGGCAAAATTATTTTGCATTTTTCCATTTTTACAATTGTAATCCAAATGGGACTTAAAAAAATCAAGCAAGGGTATTAGAATTAGATTAGAGTGGCCTATGCAGAATTATCTTCAGTTGTGATTTTGAATGTCTGGTAGCACCAGTTACGTTTGTCAAAACTAAAATCAGGCTGGATAACCCTGACCTTTTCTTTAATGTGAAACATGGATTGGATATTTAAGATCTGAAAAGCTTTTTTATATTTAGATGCTACAGACAGCCTATAGACTTTCAGGTTTTGCATTTTCTGAAGTTGTGCATGTCTACTGGCCTTCCCTAAATACTTTGTAATTCTGTTTCTACTCCCATTCCCGTACCTTAGTATTTATGAGTAGTAGAAAAAAACCCCATATCTCCCATCAGCTTAATCCTTGCACCTAAATTTGCCATATCTGTATGGTCCATGTCTGGGTCAGTCAGAGAGCGGGATTTGTGCTTCCTGACTTCAGCTGGTTCCAGTGCAGGTCTGTACTTGTGTTAGTCACCCTCAGAATGATTAGAGAAAAAAATACCTCTTAAATATTGCTGTGAGCCCCAAATTGTCCTCAACCTGTGAAATTTTCATCCCATACTGGGAGTACAGCTATCCATGCTGCTGCTCAGGCTTCTCCTATAGCCAACAGAAAAAGAAAACCCCAGGAGCTTCTGGGGAATGGCTTGTATGATCCATTAGACATGCACTGCTTCCTAAAAGTGCCTGCTTTCTTGTGCTGACAGCAAGGGAGCCGGTGATACTGCACCAGGGGCACATTTGATCATGCCTATTTCTTCTCATTGTGCTTCTGGAAAAGAAGCACAGATTATATTATTTTTCATGTTGCTTCAAAAGCTACTTACACAGGAGACTAGAGGAGAAGGTTCTTGATAGCCAAGTACCAGACTCTTATTTTTGGTTTCAAGTCAATGGAGAGAAACACACGAAAAGGACAGTTCTCTATAAGTGAACTATTCAACACATCCTAAAGGAGATATCTAAAATAAGTCAGATGAGTTTGCCCTAGAAATACCTGTCTCCAGCATTGTCTGTAAAGAATACTTTAAACCAGCAAGGTCAGAGATGGGCATGAACAACTCAGTAAGATTAATTCTGTCCAGACTCTGTATTGTGTTGGGACAATGACTGTCTCATCCTGTTTATTAATAGCTCCTTAGGTCACATGTAAGACAGTCTGTGCTGTTTTATATATATAATGATTGTACATTGACCTGAAAATTGTTTTAAGGACTGTTAGCAAAGACAAATATTGAAGTGTATCATATGGAAATTCTTCACCTTACAGGCTATCAAACAATGAGGTTTTCATTCATACTTATAATCCTGGAGGAGTGTTGAGATATGGAACAAAGTCGATGCAGATTGAATTGGTTGTGTTGAATTGGGCAGTGATGTGAAAAGTACAGACAAAAGAAATAAGTGCAAAGACCTACTCAGAGGGTGGTACAGGGATAGGACATAAACAAGGCACACTTTGGCACTACAAGTGTGGGAGAAAATGCCGAGAAATTCAGCCACAAAAGAGAAACTTAGAAAGCAGTAATACAGACAGAAATGTGTAAAGATAACAATTGGGAAGCAACTTTGGACTTCTCAGAATACACAGGCAAGCAAAATGAGTTAATGGAGCCCAGATTAAGTCTGAAAGCAGTTAGGCACATTCCTCTTCTTTAGCTTTGAGACTGCAACCAAAACATTAAAGTTCAAACACAATGTAAAAAATATTTTGGGGGTCATGTAAGTGGCACAAAGCAATTGGTGATTTAAAAAATTTACATCCCTGAAGCTAAATGGAGGAGAGAAGGGAAGGTAGATGAAAATATAGACAGCTTGGCACACTTATATCTGCTGGATAAAGATGTCAGTAGCCCCCTGCACTGTTAAAACCAAGCAAAGAGAGGAGTTAAAGAGTGGTATGAAAACATATGGGATTGAATGTGAGACCTGTAGTCCAGGGAGCTTTGTTGGCAGTGCTGTTTTAGGGACGTAGGTAAAACAACCTAGACACATGGCATTACGAAAAATATAGAATAAAACCTGAATATATCTTAGTACATGGGCTGATGTAAATGTCCTAGTGGTCTAAATTGCTGCTATTCTTTTAAAGATGCTCAATTAACATTTTTTGTAAATTGAGTTTGCAGCAATGGCTCTACAACACTAGGGCTGTCCCCTGTGGAGGGGTTTCAAATACTCCAAGGCATGAGACAGAAATTAAACCATTTCTTGTCTATTTTAGAGAGGACTTTATTTGTACAAAAAAGATGGCTTCCTTTCCAAAAAGAACATTTTTTTTATTCTTCTCCATCCCTTTGTTTTCTTGTTTTGGTTTTTTTTGAAAGCAGTGCAGAACAGCAGGAGCAGATCATTTCAAGGGAGAATCTGGGGGCTCTGCCAGCTAAGTAGAGGGCCCTACCTCCTCAGGTTCATGTGTTATCCTGCATCTCACCCACAGACGGCTTGGATGGAAATCCTGGTTGTACCACACTGTTGGTCCCATGGGCTGGACGTCTGTAGTGTTAGAGGTGCTAAAGGAAGAACAGCCTGGCACTGACCATTGATTTTGCCCAGACTAGAGCTTGAGTATTTGATATGTTCCAACACAAAGCCTGTTGGAAGTGCCAGGTGTGCTCCTGATTCCACCAGGACAGATAAGCCTCTAGCACAGGGACAGTTCTGTGTGTGGTAATCTCTAGTAGTTGTTGTAGCTCATCTTTCAGACTTCAACACAAGAATATGCTATAACTTAGTGGATACCACTCAAAAATAGTCTGCCAAGTCAATGTCTTTCCTCCTGCCAAACATCATTGTCCAGCACAAGCAAAAATGTAAGCAGAAGTTATGGTTATTTATCAACAACCTAGACTGAAGTCCCAAGACAGAGTCTGAGTGGAACCAGGCAGGAAAAGTAAGGAGCTAAATTAGATAGTCCAGTGTGCCTTTTTGGTTGATTCTGGAGAACACTGAACCACTAGAAGGTAAAACTCTTCCACTTCTAAGTCCTCCATTAACTAATTTACAGGAAAGTCAATGATACTGCTTAAAATTTTGTCATTGTTGAATCATGTCTGGGGCTAAGTGATTAATTTTCTGTTTTTAAGAAGTCACAATTTTTGTTCTTGGCAGTTTTTCAATCCCACAAATGTCAACTTCCTTTATTACTTGTAGAGCTAGCTTGGTAATGTGGCAGTGAAATAATAAAACATACTTTGGTTAAGGCTTTTACTTTCCATCAGAGCCAGTTTTTCTAAGATGTTGGTGGTATAGCTTTTGAAGTTGTCTCTGGGCACAGGAGAGAAGTCATTTTACTGTCTGTTTCTGGATGTGGTTCATTATTGCACACGTTTCCACCATCTGCCTTCTGATCCAGCTGGATAACAGTTACCTTGGAATGGTAGGTGGGCTCTCCATCAGTGGAGGAAGGAGGTTGGCAGTGGAAAAGCTGGCGAAAGCATTTGTAAAACTAAAACAACAAAAAACCAAACAATTCTAGATATAGCTGCTTGGCAGGTCACGGTTCAGAGCATCTCTATAATATCTTCAATGCAAGGAAACTTGGTTTATTAGGATTGTACCTTTTTTTCACATAGGGATTAAATACTTTTTCACCATAAATATGTGTTTCTTGCTGCTTAAGACTAAAGTACACTCAAATTTGAGAACTTCAGAATCTATATGCTTAGTTTTACTAACACTGTAGATTCTGTAGAGTGTAAAGCTGTAAACAATTATAAAATATTTTCAGAACCTTTAATTTTTGTTAAAATATTTAATCACAGAAGTAATTGGTTTTCAGTTACTTCACACATCAGGCAGGGAAAAGTCATTTTGATAATCTAATGATACACAGCAGGGAGAACATAGGGTTCTTTTCATTAGGAAGCATTGAAATCCCTGCATTCCCAAACTGCAAAATGAACTTCAGAAAATGGCTTTGCTTAATTAAGAAACAAAAGTAATTTTTTATCTTCATTCATTTCACTTCTGAGATCTACCCAAAACACCTTTGATGATGCCAAAGCTGTTGTGTAGACAAAAGCCCCAAACAACAGTTACATTAATTCTCATCTGCAAGTGCCAAGTGAGCAGAGTTACACCCCTACCTCCCCTGAGAGCTGACAATCCTATTCCACAGATAGAGATACCAGTAATGCTACAAGTGCCTCAATACATTTTCTACACAAATTTATTTTCTAAGTGAAATCTTAAAAAAAAAAGAATGGCGTCCAAAACTTACTTCATGTCACTTTCCTTTTGCATGGCTTTATGAAACAGAAAAATCTTCCAGGAGCTGTGATTGATGTGAAAGTATTATAGTTTAGGCAATGTTGTTGGTCATTATCTGGTACTAGTCCATCTGAAAAAGTGCAGCTACAACAGCAATATTTCTCTTGTTTCAAGGCTATAAAGACTGCAATTGATGGTGCTGATGATAGTGTGCCATTGGCATGTGGCAGAAAAAAATGAGTTGGCATTTTGTGGATTTCTCCTTGCTGGAACAAGGAAGTGGTGAGGGGCTTTTCCTTATGGCAGCACTGCTTTAAGTAGGAATTCATCTCTGGTGCCTCTCCATGAGACTTGTCTGAAGCTGTGGGCTTCTGTGCCACCACTTCATGGCTGATGTTTCTTTGTATGCCCTTCTGCATGTGTTGCTGCTTAGAGAGAAGCAAGTGGATGGGAAAAGTGGAATTTGTTCAATTTCAGACTAAGAAAGACCAACATTGCAGTAAGGTGGAGATGTTTCAAGGATTCTTGTGAGGAACGTTTTGTGGGCAGTCCATAGAGTAAATGGTGGGAAGTGGGAAAGAGCAGTCTTCTCACTCAGGAGGCTGGTGGTGACATGCAAGTTCTTTACAGGCTTTTCTCTCTTTATGACTGTTATCCTACTCTGTTGACTCTACAGGGACCACAATCTTTATGTATCAGGGACAAGTGAAAGCTGCTCAAATAAAAGGAACAATTGCTTCACTTAATGATTTTACAGAATGCTTGAGGTGTGTGGCAGCAAAGAAAAGAAAGAAAGAAAAAATAGATTGGATGACTGCAGGGAAATTTCTGCAAGAGAAGTGGAAGCTGGTGTTCACTTTTGTTTTCACTTCTTGTGGCAGGTATCCTCATCATGATGTCCATGTGCAATGAAGTGCATGTGTACGAGTACATCCCTTCGGTGCGACAGACCGACCTGTGCCACTACCATGAACTCTACTACGATGCAGCTTGCACCTTAGGGGCCTACCATCCCCTGCTCTACGAGAAGCTCCTGGTGCAGAGGATGAACAAAGGTTTGCAGGATGATCTGTATCGGAAGGGGAAAGTCATTTTGCCAGGGTTCAAAGCTGTCAAGTGCCCCAAACGAAATAATTTCCCACACTTCTGGAAGTAATTATTACAGAAACAATGTGCAATAAGGTACTACTGCCGTACTATAAACAAGAAGAGAATACTTGAAAAAATATATCTTAGACCAATCTAGTCTTGAGTCTATAAATTGTAATTAAGTAGCAGGCGTGAGAAATTCTTCTTTTCTGAGCCTGAGTATTTATTACTGCTTTGCAAATAGTTACAGAATAAAAGCAAAAGCTTAGTTCATGAAGGTGCAAAGGACATATTTAGGCAGAAATATAATGTATCATTGTTGGTGTGACTGTCAGAATTTGTCGGTGGTCTCATGCCACATATGCTAGACTGTAAGTTTTTTTAAATGAATTTATTTAATTGTCAAACCTGGCAACCTGAAACAGCCTCCATTGTTCATGTATGTACAGAGCGGCCAGTTGAACAATGCAGCATTTCCTGTGACTCCATGGGATTTTCACACTGTCCCAGAATGAAGCAATTGCTACTCCAAGCTGTGCAGTCGTTCACTAGAGCAGACTTTAGTGCCCGTTCCTACACAGGCTCAGTTCCAGGCCTCCAGCTGAACAGGGGTTTAGGGTAGCCCTGAAGTGTGTGCAGTCAGAGATGGCTGCACACAGCTAAACCAGCTAAACTACCGATATGGTTTTGGATGCCAGTCTCCCATGCTCACACTGACTGAAGAGGGAAGAGAGAAACCATTTCTTTAGAGAAAAAAGAACATATTTGTAACCCAATTAGGAAGAAAAACTCTCCCTGAAAGGACTATCAGGAAGGTGTGAGATGGAAATGGCGCCTTCCCCCGGTCTGTAAAGATACAAAAGATCCAAAGAAAGCCAAGGGAGGCTGTGCAGCATTCACTGATTACACTGAAAAGCAAGCATAGAGGGGCTCACCACTTGTCAACAAAGATAGCATTCAGGAATGCAGACATTATTTTTACGTGTTTCATTGGTATCTGAATCAAAGTCACTTGTTCACAAGTTCTTGCTGTTCAGAAAGGCAAAGTTTTCTGACAAAAGAAGATGATATCAACATTTTTTACTTAATGCTTGAAAGACTATAACCCAGAAAAGCTGTAATGCCTGCAAAAAAACCTGACAACAGATTGCATATGGAGATGGTTTGATATTTTCATTCATAACACACAAGGACAATATTCTTTAAGGCAATTCTAAAAGTTAATGCTCTAGAGTGGTTTTCTCTCTTTTTTGGTTTGGTTTGGTTTTTTCCCACCTGACTGTACATTTTCTTTTAGAGTAAGTTCAGCAGGAATATGTGGACACAAAAGTACAGGTATATCCTACTCTTATCCATCCAGTAAAGAAAGCAGACGGCTGAAAGGGACATTGAAAAGAATAGCTGACTGGTTGTAGTAGAAAGTGTTTTTTGTGTTTTGATTTAAGCAAAAAGCCTTTTGCCAGAAAGGCAAAGAAAAGTAAATAATTTTAATGACTATTTCACCTTCAATTGTAATGTAAGGATAATCATAAAATCCTTTTTCTCTTGCTCAGCTCTTTGGGAAGCGGTATTGGAAGGATCTTTTGGAAGGATTATTTTCCTTCCTTGAAATGAGGAATAAATATCTTACATAGGACTTAGCCTTCTTTTTGGGCTTTATGATGATCTTAAGATTCTTCTTGTTGACAGAAATCATGTAGATGATCTAATAACTGTACTTCTGTGTTGTATGGAAAGTTATGTCCATAAGGCATTTTGGTACATATCAAAATTAATAAGTTTTACTCATACTGGGCTTGGACTCTGGATGTATTACACACCAATTTCTTTTTAATGTTATGTGTGGTGGCAAATTTCATTCTTGAAGTTAATAACATTCTTATTTAAATGCATGGAGGATAGATAGCCTACATGGAACTAATCTATTTTTCCATATACTTCATACCCTGTTTGCAAATCATAAGCAGTCTAAACAGTGCAATTAAATATGTGTCTCTCTGCTGTACCCTGGGTTAGCTATGACATAACTCTAAAGGAAGAGATTTTAGCTTTCTAAGACTAGTGAAGATGCTACTTTTCAATAAGCAGGAACTTCTAGAGTTCCAAAAAGAAAAAAAAATCCCTTTGACTGGCCTGCAACCACTAACTTTTAATTTCGATTTTCACAAAGAAGAAAAATGCTAATTGCATTGCTCAACCACCCACAGCAAGATTATGTAGTATTATTTATTCTCTCAATAATTTTTCAGAATAATCAACATAGCTGTTGCTTACACAGAACAAGGCAAATGATAACGTTTCATGTAACAAGTGCTAAGCATACCTACTCCATACGTCATTTATATACCAATGCAGAATCAGGTCTGTTATATAAGGAACTGTATGTTTTTTAATTTACTGGACTGCACACTCAAGCCCTTGCAGCCAAAACTTTTTCTTTGCCATATCCTTCTTTATATGGCAGTCAGCCCTCCTTCCATAAGTGCAAATGCAGTTGTCGTAGCACCATCACCTCAGAAGATGCTGCAGAGCTGTGCTGCAAACGTTTGCTCACAGAGGAGGAAGACCAACCTGTGATGCCAACCTTTAAAAAATGAGCCTGGAATGGCTTTCTAACACTGGTATCCACTGTGATGTTTTACTGGTCTGCCTGCTCAAACACATTGTGGCTGTTTAAAGAGCATTTTCTCTCCTACCTTGTCTTGTCCTCCTTCGGATTCTGGCACAAGTGCGAGTGTGTTTAATCTGCTAATTGAGGGCTCCCCTCCACTTGCTGCAAGGGGTGAAGGGGCAGAAATAAAGGGGAAACATAGAGGACCTGCAGAGCTGCTTCTCTCACCTCTTCTTACTCTCTGTGGCATTGGCATTCTGGCTTTTATAAGAGCCCTCAGAGTGTTTTTGAATTCATGGGCATTCCCCCCTCTCTTATGAGAGCTGAGAAATGTTTGCAAAGAACCACATTCAGTAAATTTAAAACAGTCAACGTGTAACAACACTGAACCACAGCTCTTCTAAAAATAATGGGTGAGAGTGCTGGGTTTAGATGCATGGTAAATGCAGCAATGTGAAAGGAGGTGTATTTTCTCACCAAGATCATGGGACTTTTGGGGGAAAAGATACAGGCTTGGCTTCATAGCTCTCCCATGTGGCTGTCCCACACTAACAGAGTGGGACAGCACCTAGACAAGAGAGGTTTGCACAAACCTGGTGCATCTCAAGGTGCATCATCAGCCAAGCAATTGCCTCTGCTATTGGGCCCCTGAGCTCCCTTTGCACTTGTAGGCTTTAAATTTATGGAATTTTACTGACAAGTAGGAACAAGTTGCCTTCAAACACTATTGAGCCTCATTTCTGTGCCCTGGTGCTGTGGACAACAGTTAAAGTTAACTGGAACAAACCAGAAACACAGCAGCCGTTTAAGGAAATGCACTGAGTTTATGCTGAATTTATTTATGCTCCTCTTTCCCCACTGTGAATTCTGTAACTTTTCTGACTTGCGGTGCTCTATTATTTTATGCATTCAGTTTTGAATGGTTAAATCAAGGTATTCTTTTGTTAAATTAGAAAAAATTATGAAATATTTTGCCTCATTTGGAGCCAAAATCTTTTTACTAGAAAATAATCATTATTTTGTTCAATTTCTCTACAGTTTTAAAGGTTACCTCAGCATAAACTCATAGCTCAGTCCGTCCTTGGATTAAACTACTACATCTTTTTTTTACCTTGTTGTGCAATTTTATGCTGTAGAAACTCTGGTAAATTCAGTGAAATTACCATGATGTACCTTTGGAGAGAGAGAAGGGTGATATAAACACTAATGTATTCTGTACAAATTTAATTTAAGCATTTCTTGTCTTTGGTAAAGACGTTTTCTTTGGTGAAGACATCCGAATTCTGAACTTGTTGCTGTAGATCTCTTGCCAAAGTCAGAAAAACCAAAAGAGCTGTTTTTTTTAAATGAAGACAAGTGTCTACACTCACTGGTTGCACAGACTGAGCACAGTCATTTAAGAGACTGATTGAATTGAACAGGAGTTCAAAACACATGTGGAGCAATCCCTAGTGGGGTTTTTTATTTCTTTTTTCTTCAGAAGTTTTTAAGGATGGAAAATGCCATTTGGACGGTGACACAGATGTACTATGAAAGGAGTATTAAATGCATTGGCTGCAACAATAAATGGTTACTATTTTTCCCTTCACGCTTTCTAAAGTTGATGCATATTTAAATGAAATCCTGCTTTGAAGTAGGCAATTCAGAAGCCTGCTGTTAAAATTATTTGAATCTTTCCCAGCATCTGTCCTCTCACACACAAGGAGGATACCTGATTTAAAAATGTTTGAAATTAAAGTAGCCCATGTCAGGGGTACGTGAATCACTTAATGAATTTTGACTGTCTTCTTTCTGGCTTAGCAATCAGATTCAGAATTTTGTCCTTGAAATAAGAGTTGTGTGTAAAAGCCTTACTTTTTCTCATACCATCTCATCACTCTTTAAAATATGTAGTCATTGAACTATTCAAATATAGACTGTGTACTTTTTTAATAGCTTTGAGAATTATTTTGTATGATGATTTTTTTAAATGAATGTGTACTCTAATAACAAACCTTAAGATTTTACAGGAGTCACATTTTTAAGCAGTGTTTGTATACATTTTAACACTTTTTATATTTTCTATTATGATTTTGTATATTTTTATGTATACACAGTGTACAGATTTTTTCCTGTAAATAAAACATTTGTTTTCATTTGTTTAGGAGTGCTGGTCTTTTCATATTGCCTTAAATGAATGACACTGAAATACAGGTGGAACAAAACAGGGAAGGTGCCTGTCAGTTCTGCCCACAATTTCAATGAGATCTGAAATGGAAATGGACAGCTAATCTGACAAAGAGGTATCACAGTAAACTACATAAAAAAGGCAAATATTGTAAAGCCAGTTTTATCCTAAAGTGAACATGTGCACCCGAGCAGATGTGCTAGGATTCCCTGGGACAATGTATTCACCATACTGCTCAGTCAATTTATGAGCAGTAAATTTCTGGTGATTGTCAAGCAAGGAGGTCATGGATTGTCAGGTATGGAGGTCGTGCTCTGATGACTTGGTGATGTACCTGAAATGCTGATACACTTCAGCTAAATGGCTGTGCTACACATTCAAGGAATCCAGTGTTGTCTTTAAGGGAGAACGGGCTTTTAAATAAATTATTAATTAAAATTAAAAACAACTTACCAAAGGGAAAATGTAACTTGCCCTTCAGTCTGTGATAAGTACTGTATAATTCAACCACAACAAGCCAGCTCACATCCATTAAATGTGGGGCATACTGCTGCTCTTTGGTAGTGCTTGAACTACACAGGGGCCTGAGTTGGGCCAGTGGAGGTGCTAATCAGTGTTTTCATCCCAGGGACTCATCTTGAGTCCTTGCCAACGAGACAGCTGGCTACACATTAGTGGAATGATAACAGTTGGATTGCCATCATGTACTCTCCTGGCAGACAGCAATCACACAGCTCATCCTGTGTATTGCACCAGCTCCTGACAGGCTGTGTTGAGGGGCTAGTTGCTGCCATGATACGCCAGTAACACCTCTCAGAAAGCTCACATCAGTGAGACACTCTAGAGTATAAACTGAATGCTGGGACCTATGCATGAAGCAACTAATTGATACCTTTTACATCCAGCAACTTTCCTTTTTTTATTTAAAAAACTAGCAAGAAAACATGATCACTGTGTTCACCATCTATTAAATGCTCAGTCACCTTCACTGTCTGTGACATCAGAGAGGACATTCTTGTCTCACTGCATTCAAACTGTACCTCAGCAGGAGGTGCAAATCCATTAACTATATTGTGTGGGGTACAGAGGACATCTTGCTTACACACTATTCTTCAGCAGGGACAGCTAGAGATTACCTTTCTGATAGTATCTCAGGGAGCCTTGGAGGCAACTCATTTTCAGGTTTATTCCCAAAGTTGCACTGCCCTTTTTTGAACAACATACCTTTATTGGAAGTATCTTTTGTTGTTTTAATCATAGAAGCAAGCTGTGTTTCGCTTCAGTAGTTCTTAGGGAAACTTCATACAGACATTTTGGTCTGTTTATTTGCATTATTAGCTTGCCTGTTCTGATCTGGCTGGAAGACATATCTCAGGGTTTTTAACTCAGCTTGCTGTCTTGACTGCAGCACAAACTTGTGGAAGTTATTCTCCCCCTCTCCTCTGCTCTGGTGAGACCCCAGCTAGAGTGCTGCATCCAGACCTGGTACCTCCAGCATAAGAAGGACATGGACTTGTTGGAGCAAATCCAGAGGAGGCCCACAAAGAGTTCAGAGGTCTTGAGCACCTCTTTTATGAGGAAAGGCTGAGACAGTTAGGGTTGTTCAGCCTGGAGAAGGCTCTGGGGAGACCTTATTGTGGCCTTTCAGTATTTGAAGTGAACTTATAAGAGAGATGGTACAGGCTTTTTAGTAGGGCCTGTAGCAGTAGGACAAGGAGTAATGGTTTTAATCAAAAATAATGTAGATTTTAACTAGATACAAGAAAGAAATTTTTTATGATAAGCACGGTGAAACACTGGAACAGGTTGTCCAGAGAGGTGGTAGGTGCCCCATCCCTGGAAATAGTCAAGGTCAGATTGGATGAAACTTTGAACAACCTGTCTGAGTTGAAGAAGGTCCTGATCATTGCAGGGGAGTAGGACTAGATGAGCTTTAAAAGTGACCTTCCAACCCAAACTGTTCTGTGATACTGTGATAAGAACAGCTAGTCAAGCAAGGGAGGACTCAGTCTTTTACTATAATCACATCCACCATCTTCTGCAGGTAACTGCACCTGCACATCCCCCATCTTATTGTGGGACTGCATCAATCAGTGTGAACAGAGCACTAGCACCTGTGGGGTTTTTTCCAGGACTTACGTTCTAGCTTTCCTGGTATCTTGGTCTTTCCAGGGTCACAAATTTGATTGCTTCATCAGAATAGCATGGATTTATCGCTGTACCCCAAAATTTACCAATGTCTACTCCATATAGGTATCCTTCCTTGTTTTTTTAGATTCTACTTTCTTACACAGTAAGTTACTCCAAAGACTGCACTTCAAGGAAATGGCAGTACTGTTATGGAAGTATAGTCTGACCCCAAGCCTTATGCCTTAATAACCAAGGCAAATAAGCCCTGTTATTGCCTTTTCCTAAAATACAGCTAAGTAAATGTGTATTTAGTTTGATAAAAATATTAACTGATTATATTAAGCTAACTGAGAAGAAATATAGTGTTGTTTTTTTTTTTTTTTAACTGGTGGCAGAATAGCCAGCAGAAGACTGGCAGCACAAGTAGGTTGTGACAGATCACAGGGGGAATCATTGCTGGTCTGATTGCTGGGTTCTTAGAGATTATTAAATAGAGGTCCAGTAAAAGGAAGGGAGAGAGACAAAGAATTATGAAAGACACCAAGAAAACAGAAAGAAACAGTTAGAAGATGTACCATAACAGATAGGCAGGACTGTGGCTTTTTCCTAATACTCACTTGGGTTTGGCATTTTGTTTTCTTACAGTTTTTTCTGCACTTCTGAAAGAAACCCAACTCATCTGTTGGTGCTTATATTGCTGCTGTCAGGTTTAGTGTGCTGGGATGTGATCTTAAAATGAAGAACTATAGCAGAGCTAACAACAGACTTCTGCTGGAGTTCAGCTTCTTTGTAAACAAATTAATCCTACAAATTTAACTGAGAAAAGACTAACAGGGTTACACTGCTACATTCTGAACAACCTCCTCCCTGTGCTTATAGTCATCTGTATGATAACTGAAATAAGACAACTAATTTCCTCTGGTGACCTGTTTCTGCACATAGACAAATACAAATCAAATTTCTACTTGGTTCCAAGATGCTGACAGGCAGGGGATAATTATTGTAGCAATAATTCCTTATAAGCTTGTGAGAGGACTCCAGAACCCTGAGGGTTACTGAAGGCAGGCAATAGGCATCACAGGTGCCTTGGTTTTATGGAAGCAGCCAGAGGGGAAAACTACTGCCAGTGCTGACTCCAGGCTGTGTCAGCTGCTGTTAATTACCTTGCTCCCAGTCAGTTGTCTGACTGCAACTGAGCTGTCTGATTAAAATATTTTACTGCCCCACCTTCTAAACAGTAGCTGTTTTCCACCCTCATTCCTGGAGCACTGATGGAGAGGTTGTACTGGCTGCGTCCTGCGCTGCTGCTACTGTGTGCAGCAGGTTTGTCTCCTGTGGAAGTGAGGCCCTCGGGGTGGAGGAGGTGGGAATGTTGGTAATGGAAGAGGTTTGGGCAAATCTGGATTGGTTTGGTTTGCATAAATCTAAAAGGCTTTGTTTTATCTTTTAAGATAAAAATTTTTATCTTTATCTTCTTATTTGGTGATAGCAGTTATAGGAAGCATAACGTGAATGCACCTCAAGTTAGAGTTCATGACTTGTGAGTTATCTGATGTTCTGCTAACTAGGAAGCATTCTCAGTCTAAAATATCTACACTTTGGATTAAGACAAGCAAAATGTAAATTTTTCATTTGCCAAATTAAAATTTTTGGGGAAATTAAGGCAAGAAACATGCAACATGTGTCTTGGGCAAGCTAGATGTGCCAGAGGTCTACCCCCAGGCCCAGCCCATGAGGCACATGAGCCAGGAGGTTTATACAAAGTGCTGTGTCCTGAGCATGAAGAAGAAAGTTGACCAGAAAAGAAAAGTGGGGAAGGTTTGGTTCTGGACCTCTTTCTGAGCCTGCTCTTTCAGGAGTCTTAGCTGATGCTTCCAACTGGATCAAGCACCATTACTTTTCTCCCCTAGCAATATTCCTCTTTGGAAGTGTTGGCTTGTTTTTCAGTTATTTCCAGTGCTTGCTTTTTTCTATATAAATGAAATTATAAGCTATCTGATGGGCCTAATTTAGATTTTACAAATGTATGGGGCTGAATGTAGCTGTCAGGACATTAGGCATTTTAATGAGCTACAACCCAAGTAGAGATAAGAAGAAAATGTGTAAGCTGTTACCAAAATAATATTAACAGAGTTGTTCCATGGTAGAAAAGCAAGGAAGGCAGAAACAACAGGGCATATCACATGTCTGAGAAATATTGCCTCATTTTCATGGTTATAACATGCTATTCACATAATTATCTTAAAATACTCCTTTTAGGTAAGTCCCCATGAAACATGTGCTCTCTTATAAAGCTAACAAAGTGAGAGATCAAAGCTAAAGGGATCATAAAGCAGGGATAGTTATTTTGTCAGAGGAAACAGAGAGAAACTTTCTTTGCCCATACTTCAGTGTAGTCAGCATGGCTGCTGAACTTCAAAGGGATTGATTATGCACATGAAAGCAAATATGAACAATACTCCTGTGTCTTCAATGCACACTGGTTTAAGACAGCACATGGTTGCTTTCAATGGGTTTATCACTGCAGGAAAACCAGACCAGTTGTCATATTTATCTCATAAATGCTCTTCCCTGGCCTTAAACAGAGTTACTAAACCCCATACAGTATACAATACAAGTAACATGTGAAGTTAATTCCTCCTACCTAAAAGAAACTTAAGAATTTCCTAAAGAAAGATGAAGAACTTCAGTGAATAGCAAAAAAAAAAAAAAAAAAAAAAAAAAAAAAAAAAAAAGGATCCTCCCTCTGTTTTCTATTCCCATTTCATAAGTTACATAAGTTAGACTGTTTAGGGTTTTGCAGTGTGATTGATGGATCCTGACTAACAGCTAACAGAGGCAGCAGCAAATTTACCAGTCCCTACAATAACATTCTACTTTGTAAGGAGAAATGAAGGGTCTATTACCACCATAATATGGGATGAGTGATTCCCAGATAATTTTAAAATAACTCTCATTTTGCTGAAAGTTCAAAGCATAACAATGAGAAGTATTTTGACGCTTGAAAAATCTATGTGTTTGTTTAGTTACAGTTAATATGCTGTTCTGCTGACCTAGTTTTTTCTTTTATTTTCAATTCTTCAGCTATAGACTCTAGATCAGCCCAAATGGATTAAAATGAAGACTATGGCTGACTGTGATGGGTTTATGCTGGTATATTCCTGCCCCAATCTTGCTATGAATATAGTACATTATGAAATATTTGTAAAAATGTGATCTTATTGTGTTGGGGGGGGGTGTGTTTGTGATTGGGTGGATTTATTTTTGGGGGGAGTAGGTTATGAACTGCCTGTCTCTGGCTATGTAACACATTTAGGGAAAGCAGATCTTCCAGATGTTCCTTACAGAGTTTCATTAAGGCTGAAGCCCAGAACACTGCACAAGGAAATCCAAAGTGCTCTTTCCATGAGGTTATTTTTGTAGTAAAATACCAATGGCTATCTTCCCTTGTGAATTTCTCAGGGTCTTTTTGCTTGAGTGTTGGTCACTCTTGCATTCTTTTAAATCACACACACCTAGAAACTTCAGCAGCTCTTGAACATTTTACCTACTGATTCTTCTTTCTTGGCACTAATTAATTCTACCTTTGGCTAAAACATAGGTTCTTACAAGCCTCCTCCTCCCCTTGATATACTGACTACCTGCCCTGTTGCTTCTGTTGCCCAAAATTACATTTCCATCAGTTTCTATGAATGAAATACAGGAAGTTCTTTGATATGGAAATGCTGGAAGAACCTTTTAATTGCCAGATAAGCATTCTACTGCTGGATGAGGGCACTTAACACTTTATCAAGAAATGAGAGGTGCAGTACAGTAAGCGGTGGGTATAAAGGACGAGGACTGAGTCTTCCCTGGGTTTTACTTTTATCTTGGCTTGCAGGCAATTAGGTATTGATTTTAATCGAGGCAGAATTAGAAATTACCTAGAGGGGGTTGATTTGTGACTGTGTTTTTGTAGCACTCATTTGGTTTTATGTGTGAGTAATGCAATAACAGAACCCTTTGGGCTGAGAAATCAGATTTTCTCTTCTGACAAAATTTTTAATTCTTCTCTAATTTCTTTCTCATATTGAACAAAACCAAAACAAATTATCAAAAAATTCCAGACAAAACTGCAGACTGTTAAAATATCCAGTTACAGGTAGATGTTTTGATGGATTTATAGTTCAACTTCATTCTGACTGTCCCCCTATAAATTAGATCACTGGGCTGGGCTCCATTTCACTGCATGACCTACCCCTCACTGAGCCACTGCTGAGCCACGTGAGGGATGCATTCTGGTAAGAGAGCTTGATCTGCTGGGTGAAAGATACTGTCCTTCTTCAAAAGAAGATACTTTTGACAAGATCCAAGGTGTAGAAGCTTAAGCATGGAGATCTGAGCTGAAATGTCCTTTTTTTTTCCCCACTGAAAATAAAATTGGCCAAATTAACAGCTTCTCTAATATTGAAGAAGCCACATTTCGTGCTGAAAAAATGCTTTACTATGAAATTGACTAACAAGTGACACACATGCCTGGTTTTTGTTTTCTAATTCACATAGAAATTCCTTGATTCCAAGCTGGTGCTTGCTGTGAGAGAGGTGAAGAGTTGTGAAGGTGAAAAGGAAGACAAGTGATATAAGTTTTTGGATGACCTTTTAATCCTGCTTGTAGTGAATTTCTATTGGCCTAAAGCCAGCAAACACAGAAGTCCTGTAAAGCCTTGGGTGAGTTGTAAGGTCTTGAGTAAGTGTTTTCCCTGCAGGGTTTGAACATTTCTTCTGAAGCAAGGTCATCCATAAAGCACTCAGCATGCAATGGTTGTTCCTTATGTAGCAGACCTCTTGTGTATATTTCAATGCACCCATTTCTGAAAATCTGATTCTAATTTAGATAAAGGGATTTAAGAGGCCACTGTAGAGCTGATGTTCTTGTTTTCAGTTCAGATTCTGAAGATGATAATAATAATCAAGAGAGTTAGATACTGCAAACAAGACAGAAACAAGATAACTCCTACTACATTGAGGTGTTCTTTCTCTATTAACACCCAGTGAATGCCTAAAAAGTTTCCCAAATTAAATACCCAGTTCCAAGCATGACTACCAACATTATAATTTGAATATTGGTTTTGAACATGAAATTATGAAAAGAACTAAACTAGTTTGCACTAGCAATGTAGGGGTAGAAAGTGATCTGTTTATGGTATCTCAGCATGAGGAAAAGACAACTACCAAAGAAGAAGGGCTTTTTGAGAAATGCAGATTTATAAACTAGATACAAATACATTTAGTTTGAGAGCAGTTATTATACTAAACATCAGGGGAACAAAGCTCTGTAATAGCTTCTACTTCAAAAGACAATGATCCTTCAAATTTATTTTCATTTGGACACAGTCAGATTTCTGAATTGCATTAAATTATGCCATTTATAATGAAAAGGAAGTTATTCTAATGAATTACAGGCCCAGTACAGTTTTATATTGTATTTTCCATACTGTGGCAATGATTATTTCTTTGAGTACAGCAGATTTTTTGCCCTGGAGGAAGAAGGACATCAGGATAAAATCATAAAATAAAGTTTTACAGATTTGAATTAGAATTGTCCAGCAAGTTCATGAGGGTATTAGCATTAATCTACCTTTTAATCCTCAAATTTCTCCTCCTGTAGGACTAGGATGATGATAATCATATGCTTCACAAGGATACCAAGATTAACTCAATTAAAAATATTTATTTAGCGGAGGTTACATAAATGCTGAAAAATATTCTCTGTCTAGGAAAACCCATTTTGTTTTTTCTCCATCCATCTGAAACAATTGTTGCTTCAATTCTTAGTAAGAGACGTGACTGCAAAGATATGCCTGGTACACACAGTAAAACTCTGAGAAGTAATCTCAATTGACACAATATGTAGAAAAAATGTCCTGCTCTGAATAAAATTTTAGTATTATGCCACTACCATATGACAAAAGATTACTCAGTTATTGAACAGGAGAGGCAAATTAGAGACTCTGTCACTGCCATGGTTGCGCTTACTTTTCCAATACTTTTTCATCTGTTGAATTTGATTGTTGTCATAAAGCAACTAAAATCTTTGTTTATCTAATATGCTGTATTGCACTGCATTACAGAATGTTGCATTCTGTTTTCTTCACCCAAACTGTGCTTATATTTAGCTTTGAAGTGGTAAGTAGTACCAAATGCTTAACTGCAGTCCTACTTATAAAACATAACATTAGACATGTTATAGAAAACCAGAAATATTAGTATTGAAATGGGGAATCCTGAGGCTAAATAAATGTGTGACCTTAATCAAACCAAGGTGTGGGCTAAAATTGATTCTGATTCCTGATCTGCCATTGCAGTTTACACCACTGCAACAGAACATCCTGTGACATCCATCCATTCAGTGTGGCTTGGCAATGCCATTTTGAAGCATAGCTCAAGTTTAGATTATCTGTGGATCACATATGCCTTTGTAGGACTTTAACTGCCCACACCAAACTTTGAAATCAGTTCAGAAAAAAAACTTAACTGCCAAGTGCTCTCACCCAACTTCTAGATCACGCTGAAGTAATGGAAAGTGAGAAACAGCACAATTGCTTGTGTTTCATCCTTTCCCTCCCCTGTATTTCTCTTAGGACTGGATGAGCTCTTGACCCTCTAGACTCCCCCTTGAGGACAGATGTACCTGTGAAGCCAGCAAAGAAACACCACTGTGGCTGAGCTTCCTATGATGTCCACTTGCAAGAGCAATGAGACTACCAAGGGACCTTGCTTACAAAAAAATCCTAACACGTCTCTTTTAGCTATGAACATACCACATTTCTTGCTCTACAGTAAGCTCTGAATACTGGAAGCTTCCATTTATCTATCAATCTATCCTTCAGGTTTAATGTTAAAGGTGGAACTCTTCTCCTTTCAGAAATGCCTGTCTTCTTTTGCAGAGTGGATATGGACCACAGAGGATCCCATCATTTGCTACAAACCCTGCTCACTGCATTTTCCCCTTGATTTCCGACCCATTTATTTTCCTTGTGTAATGTGGAGGTCTCTTCCCACTTCTGTGAAGCCTCATGTATCTCTCTTGCTATGAAAGGAGCTATACAGGAAGGAACATTAACATATTAGGTCCTGTTTAAAATAAGATTTAAAGAGATATTGCTCTCCTTCACTTTCTGTGCCTTCCAGAAGAAGTATCTTTTAACTGGTTTTCATTTCCATTAATGCATTCCCTAGCCATAAAGTGAAAATCATCACATAGTTAAAAACATGCGCCTATCCAGTGTTTCTCTTCATCATTCATCTGCATTAGTTTTCAACTTTATTCAGTATTTTGCTTGCCTAAGAGGTGGTCTGGCTTCCTGCTCCTAGTTTTGCCATGGGTCTAAAAGAAGAAAGTTCTAAACCCTTCTGTGATATTGAAGCCAGTCCAGGACAGGCAGAACATGTCAACATAGACAGGATGTATCAAAGGATATAGCCTGGCGCAGCATGAAGTCTGCTGGGGTTGCTTGGAGCCCTAGTCAAATGCCCAAGTTATTTACCTGAACTGATTTTTTTGTCATGAGCTGCAAGAGAAAATCCTAAAGTAATTTAAAACTTACTGTGTGAAATGCAATTATACCTTATGACAGCAGCAAAGGTGCCCTTGAGACCTTTTTTCTCTTTGCCCCTCTGCTTTAGAAAGTCATAACACTACATGTTGGCAGAGAAGTAAAGTCAAAACATTTCTGAGCTGTACTATGGTAGAGTATTCTGCAGGAAGAGATCATTTTGACTTGACCTATTTTCAACTGAAGAGCTTGGGTGTGCCATTCTATTCCAACTATTAATTACTCAAAGACAGCTTAGCTACCAGTGAAAGAGGGAATAAAAAAAACAGATCATGAGTGTTGAAATCTAAGTGAATTTTAATGAAAAATTATAACAAGATAATAAATTCTATGGTAACCCCACAAACCTCTGAAAGGTTTGAACCAAGCAAACAAGGACTCTTTTCAGGACTTAATAGAAGTGTCCCAATTTATGTATAAAATGAAATTTGGCACAACTGTGCCTGAATTGCACACTGTCTTTGTGGATCTGTAGTTCTGTGTTCACACACAGCTAAAATATCTTATCTTTCCAAATGTGAAAATGAGCAACTTATAAAATACGCTGTTCATTACACATGCATTCCCCCAGCCTTAAAAGTTAGCCATTACCTTTGTTGGAAATACTGAAAACTGCAAAATACCCCATGAAAAATGACTGAAAACACATCTGTTATAACAGCCAGTGGAGGAATGTTAAGGTTATTTAATTTTTTTTATCAGGATCATGTATATCTCCCTTTCCCAAAGCACATCTGCATTTCTCCCTGTTCAGTACTAAAAGTAAGATCAAGAAGGATTGAAAAGGAGTGCTAGAAAACTGCATATAGAGAGAACAAATGGATTATTATTATGGACAGAAAAACTATTTATTCATCTGGCAGCTGGGAAGTTCCATGAAGGCCCTGGAAGAGGGGGCTGGCCTGAGCAACAAGGCAGTCATTAGGTAAGAGGAGGTGGCACAGCTTCCTGGGGACTGTCAGAGTCACAACAGAGGTGCCTGGGAGGTGAATGATGGATCTTGAGCTCAGGTCCCATTGAGGAACACTCCCTAAGTACATCATTATCATTATTATTCAAATTTCTTCAGGGAAAAAAAATGTCTTAGTTTTATCATTATTTCTCCTTAATTTCTCCCTTGCCCATCATGCTCCATTTCATGATTAATTTGGAAAGGCCACAGACTTTCAAGTAAGTGTGTATATTCTTTTGAGCATCACTTCTCAAGATCCTTGGGGAAAATGAAAGGGTCACCTATTTTTTAAAATTGCAATGATTTTAATACAAGAAGACAGACACAAGAAATCAAATCACTAATCAGGAACATATATTCACATCTAATACATCCCTTTCCTCACACTGTCCCTCCTTATTTTGCTCAGAGGCACTTTCTGACACCAGAAATAGCACATTACTGATCACATGGTGTGAGTGGAACTTTTATCCAATTGTAATATGCAACAGAGTATTAGATATGCTAGCCTGAGTTTCAGCAGTCCAGGGAGATTTAGGTGCACTATCTGAGAAACAAAAAATGTGAAAGAAAGTAGAGTAAAGCTCATGAGCTGCAGGGAAGCGAGGATATTTTGCTTCAGCAAAGATTGTGACTTGTAATCTCATCTATGGTTTTCAAACAATTGATTCTCTAGATCTATAAGTGATACAGGTTTAAACTTGACTAAAATTTGGCTGTCAGTAGCAATGCAGCAAATTTCTATTTTCCCTGAGCTCCATCTTCAAATTTTGTGAAATAAGTGGAGATTCACTCAATCTCACTGTGATCTCATCCATGACCACACCTTCTTGAACACTTGTTATTCGTATCTTGACTATAAAATTTTTCAATAAAAAATGAATTTCTGGTATGTAAAAACAAGGTTTTTGAAGCTGCCACATTTCCAGCTAATAATCTCTGTTTCTTAGTGCAGTATGTCCCCATGCACAGTTATACCAGCCAGAAAGCACTTCCATGTTGGGGTTCCCATGCTGTTCTGTGGAGGACACAACAGCAGGATTCATCCAGTGATCACCTCCTCAGCAGCAAACCCATGGCTACAGAGAAACTCCGTATCTCCTGAGTGAATGCATAATACCTGCTTGCATGTAACATGGAAAGAGCAGGGTGTCGCAGAGATCTTTTTGTGAAAATCTTTTCTTTAGGATTTTCTTGCTGAAGCTGAGAAGTTTCAGCAACAAATATAAACAATTATTATCTGCTGCTGTGGAATGCAACAAGTCCACCTGTGATTGGCCCCTCTTGGATGTTTATAATTGATGGCCAATCAAGACGGAGCTATCTCGGACAAAGTCTGAGAGAGCTGCCTTTGTTATCATTCTTTTCTATTCTTAGCTTAGCTAGCCTTCTGAGGAAACCTTTCCTTTCTATTTCTTTATAGTATAGTTATAATGTAATATATATGTATCATAAAATAATAAATCAAGCCTTCTGAACATGGAGTCAACATTCTCGCCTGTCCTCTCCTCCTGAAAACCCCTGTGACCACAGTCACAGCGGAGTCTGTCACACCATCATGGTGAAAGGAAGGCAGTCAGAGCTGCCATTAAAAATCTGTTTGGGGTGGCTGCATGGGTGGAAGTTTGAACAATGGGAACTTAACAGGGATGTGTGATGGGAATAAAAGACACTGAGAGATGTAGGAGAAGATGAAACAAAATCTGCACAACTACATTAACTGTATAATTATAAAGAACTGATGCACTGAAAGTGCAGGCTGACCTTGCCCAGCTGCTTGGCTGTGTGCTGCCTTTTTGGGACCTGACCCTTGGGGAAGCTGCTCCAGGCACAAACAGTAATACTGCCAAGGGCCAAAAGAGCCTTCCATAAAGAAAAAACAGGGAAAATGGGATCTCCTCTACCTGTCTCCTCCAGCTTCACCCCAGTTTCATTTGGTCTCAGGCAGTTTAGTGCTTTAGTTTTGTCAGTGAATCTTGATGTCTTCCTGGCATGTTATGAGCCCAGAAACACTTCAGCTTAAACAGTACATCTCTCCCCTCCTGGGGCACAGCACAGGAAGAAGGACAGCAGCATTCCTCATGCCATCCCATCTGAGGCAGTTCCTGCAGCTGGAAAGAAATTCACTATTTTCCTCAGTGATTTACCGCCTCAGGTCAGTGCAGTAGGCAATGCCAAAGACAAAACTATTTTTCTAGATTTCCAGGATCATGAATGTGACTCAGGGACTGCTTGAGAGTTAATTTAAAGATGTGCTCAGTAGGATGAGTTTTAAAGCTGACTCAGAGGCTGATGGTTCCACAATACTCTGCAGAGATTTATGACAGCTGGAAGCTAACACCACAACTGCAGTCAACCAACAACATTTTCCAATCTTCGGGGCATTTCCTAGAGCAGAAAGACTTATATATAGAGGGTTAAAAATTATCCCATATGTTCTGTGTATTTTTAAGGGTTTAAGGGGCAGGAGTAAATACTGTACTGTGGTACCTCACATCTGCAAACAGAGAACTGTGAAAAATGCAGACCAGATAATTTCTGTGTTGGCAGGCACCAGCCTTCCGTGACAATTCTCAGCTAAGCATGAAGACCAGGAAAGATGAGTGCCAGGAAGATGAACAACTTCTTTTCCTGAGGTGTTAAATTTACAAGAAAGCATGAGAACAACTACAGAGGTGCCAAGAACACCAGTGATGCATTGTATGGGGGTGTTACTATTGTTCCTGTTCTGAAAGGAGGAACAGACAAAAGGATGGGTTTCACCTTCTTGAGCAAAGCACATTTCTCAGGGTCAGTTAAAAACAATTATTTTCACTGCTAATACACAGTAGCACAGCAGAGGAGAGCTGCAGGTTAAAGCTGCACATTAGCTGTCATTTTGGTTTGATTAGTAAAAAGTATCTATCCCAAATCTGACCAAGCACCTCCCTTTCAGGGGGGCTCATCACATCTCCATGTGTTATGACAGTGCCAAAATGTATCTGTTATCAATATTATATAACCTGCTCCAGTGATCATAGCACAATCAGATTATCTCTCAGTTAAGGACCTCAGTCAAAGTGCTCAGAGAATTACAAAGCAAGACAGATGCTGCTGTTGAGAAGTTTTCATAAGAATTGTAAAAGGTAAGGGGGAAAAGTTACTGCTTTTCTTCAGCATTAACACTTTTCAAATGGAATGTTCTATTTACTTCAATGTCAGCTCAAACTAGACATTGGAAATGAAGCTCGGGTCCTGGGGAAGGCAACAGAACTTTTTCCTTCTGATTTCAAGGAGGTTTCACAATTTGCTTGAGATTTCCCCCTCAAACTTCAAGAGTAGATTCTTTCATTGTTTAAGAAATTTAGGTTAGATGAAGCAGGACAAGAATGATCTCAGGCTGTGGCAAAACTTGAATATATTTGGCTGTTACATTTAACTCTTCCCTTGTCTCAGCTCCATGATAATATATTGGTGCTGTTGATAAATATTAAGGGTGGACTCCAGCATGCACTGAGCAAGAAAAGATGAAGGGTGTTTCTCTGCTTTGTAGTGGACACAATGAGGAAAGAATACAGAACAACCTCCAACACATAATCCAATTTAAAAAGTTTTCATAAACTATGCATATTTTTTTCAGATTTCCTACTGCAAAACAATTTAAAACTTCCAGATCTGCCATTATCGGACTTTAGAGTCAGAATTGTCAATGCAGAAACATTAGGAGGCTCACTTTTGAGTACTGACAATGGCATTTACAGGAATGAGAGACCTGAACTGGATGTAGGTACTTTAGAATATGCCTTGGTGCTCATGAGACAAAATTCATTATGCATTTTGGCATGTAGCTGAACTGTGAATTTAACAGTAAGGATGTAGATGTCCAAAAAATAGTAATTGCAATGATATTAAGTTTCAAGGGGATCTACCATGAAAATGGTATTTAAAAATGGTCTCCTTTATTTTGTTTTCAAGGTCATGAAATCCCTTTGTCTCCTTGTCCATTTTTCCCCCCACTCCTTAACCTCAACAAATGTTTGAGTATTCCTCTTGTAAAGCTTTTTGGCAACTAACTCTGAAGGATACACACTAATACCCAGTGTGCCCTCAGAAGAACAAGCAATTTCAGTAAGCAAACATTTTACCATTTTCCTGTTCTTCCTATCTAGCAATACGCTGTTTGCAAACAGTAGTATTGTTTGGACAAGCTTTCAGGGTCCTTAAAGATACATCTATAAGACAGGTAGTCACAACGGTCAAGAATATCTGATGGACCCTGAAGAAAATACACCTTAAAAATAATGTATGTCTTACCTGCTTATTCATAAGTATGTAGATAATGGGATTGCAAACAGTGCTGCTTTTTGCTAGGATGGAAGGTATGACACTTGTAACTGGAGTCACAGCACCTGGCTTGCCAAATGTTGCAAGTAATGCTATAACCCCATACGGAATCCAGCACACCAGGAAACAGATAACTGTAGTGATCACCATGAACAGGACGTGGTATTCTCTTTTGCGGGCAGCATTCTTGTGGATTCTCCCAACCTAAGGAGAGGTTTAAAAAGAGAGAAAATTTAACAAGCAGAGCTGTTGGATTGACTGCATGAGTAAGCTCGGACTATTGGTATTGGATCAGCAATAACAATCAACACTGTAGTTCCAGAAGCAAAACAAATGCAAACCCAAAACTATTTGAATGCAGTGGAAAGACTTTCACCATCTCCATCAGACACTAGGGGAAGTTCTGCAGAGACGACACTGCATGCCAGCACAAACTAGAGTCCCAGTGGAGGCTGGAGCAAATACAGAAAGGTGTCAAAGCATTTAGTCCTAAAGAGATGTTAAGTCATCTGCAGTTGCTTTTAAGGTACAGAATTTTGTATAAATGTACCATGTTTTCATTCAAATTATGCTGGTACACAGAACTTGCTTGAGATGAAGGAGCTTTACATAGCACATCTGAACCACCAGAAGTATTTTCTGTAAAGGGTGTGGAAATACCAGAGCAACACTGGGACTGTGCTTGGTATCTCTGTCCTTGGATCTTTTCAACCCTAGATAAAACCTCAGCTGGCCTGGCATAGTCAGCTGGCCATGGTCATACTTGGAGCGGGAGACCAGAGAAGCCTTGCTGAATCACTTGATCAAGTTTTAAATTGTAGGATTCATTCCTTCTAGACTATTTATTACAGGTACTTAACCATTTTGGTAAATGGGTTTCACTCCTGATAATGATCAGGAACAGATTTTTGTACTCATAAAAAAAGTGTGCTGAATGCTGATTCATTGTGGTTCATTGGTTTTTTGGGGGAAATGGAGCAGAATTGGCTAAACAAGAAAAGCAGATGTAAATGGGCAGTTTCAAAGTGATGGTACAAGAATCTATCTTGTAACCAGGAATTTGCTAGTAGTTACAGTGTGTGGGCAAATCTGCTGTGGAAGTATTTATAATCTGTGCTTCAAAATTTATTCTCCTTTAACCGATTCTGGGTTGAAGCATCATGCCCTTTAGGAGTCTAGAGATTTAAGATAAAGCTTTAACATTAAAATAACAGCCAACTTTTATTTTTAAGCCTTAGTGTGAATACATTTTTCTGTATTCCCTAAAAATCAAAACCAAATTCTGCAAGGAGATTAATTTTGGAGACTCTCTCTCCACTGACTCTAGAGGGAAACTCAGCTCACTGGTCTCCTGAAGTTATAGTTGATTCCTCAGCTTTACCCCAGCGTGTGTTTAGCAAACCCAGATATGCCAGCAGGACTTGAGGAACTATTCAAATGTTTAAACTATATTGATTGAGTCTTGTACTCAGCCAAATCTAATTTATGTCCACTTGAAGGTCTTTTTGCCTCTTGAGCGCAGCACTTGAGAGTAAATTGCACCCACGGGAATTAAGCCCATGTGAAACTACAAACACAAATAAGTAAAAAAGCTGCTCTGTGTAATGGAACACATCCAAACTTCACTTAATCTAGTAATAAAAATAAAAGTTTTAAATCAATAGGTTTAAACTGATTCAGGTAAATGAATAGAGCACAGTTAAAGGTGGAAGTCACCAACCATCCCAGTCAAATGTCATTTGCTGTTGCCTGACACATACCTTGTGCATGCCAAGAAAATAGAGCTTTCTCTTCCTCTTTGAAGTGTGGGTCTTTTTGCGTAATGTATGTGTTTATGTATCAGATTGTGAGTTAAACATATATATAGTGCTTGTATAAGGCAAAGTAATATAGTTACAGTTTCTTTTAGTTCATTATGACTCCAGGCTTCTAGAGGGCTTGGTTCTATCTGGATTTTCAGTGGAAATATTCCTGTAAATGAAACACACACTAACTTTGCCTGCCCAAAACAAATAAGTTTTTCCTGACTCTTTTTTAATGATTTTCCACAAAAAGGCAACAACAAAATGAAGTCTCTCCTTTCTGAGAAGACTTAGGACTACATTTTTTATAAGACTTCAAGGTCATGTTTATTTTATAATTACTTTAGCTTGAAAAAAGGATTAATAATAGATAATGGTTCAATCCTGTATCACTTATTTGAACTAAATTTTTAATGACTAATGGGACATGTCTCTGACTGATGAATCTAGGATCCCATGTGAGCTACAGCTATGCTACAAATTAAATATTAACCCAGGAATGCAAAGCCCCAGTTAGCCATGGCATCCACAGCTGAAGATCTTCAATAAACACAGAAGGATCAGGCAGCACATTTTTGCTCTGTGTTTAGATGCATATCTTGAAGAGTTTGTAAGAGTTTACTGTCTGCACAGACAAAACAGAGACCATAAATGAAGGAAGGAAAGATGTCTAAAAGTAAAGTGGTTATGGATGTGATTTTGGCATGTATCCTTCCACTTTCACATCTTTAGGTCATTTCCATAGGAAGGGAAGTTTTGAAATCTTGTACCCTATTTGTCCTCACACTTTTGGTTTTGTTGTCTTCGCAGTTTTGCAGCCTACCTTTAGAAGGTGTTACCTTTAAAATTTGTCTGTTTATAGGTACTGGAAGGCCTCCAGCAAGATGTAACTTGGGTTCATGTAACCTACAGAGAGATTACACTTCTGCAGGTGAAAAAGCAGTAGACATTTTAAAATGAAAATAATTCTATTTTTTATTTTAAAACTACTGGAAAATTTACGCAATTGCTACACTGTATTTTCAGTAGTCAAATGGAAATGCCTCCCTGGATATCCAGCTGATAGAAGAGCATCAGATAGTGATGACAAAAAAATAGATTTGAATAATATTCTAGAATAGCTGAGCTTGTGAATCTCTGTCTAAATGCGAACATACAGGGTATATATATGAATTTAAAATACTTAGAAGATCTAACCCACATTTTAAAGTGGCACAAGAAAGACTAGCCAAAAATTAGGATCTGATTGTATTTATGTAGGATTTGCTATAAATTCAGCTGTTTTCTCCAGAACAAAGATCATCTCCGGCCATATTTAGCAATATAAAGGTTGGGAAACCACTATATTTAAAGAAAAGAAGATTGGGGGATTGGTTGTAGAGGGGTTTTTAATGATGAAATTGTGTTTCTCCCCTGGTTTCATCCTGGGAAGTAACAGAAATGTTTTGGTTTTTCAGAACTCAGCTGGAGGCAGCGAGAGACCAGCTTGTTTAATCTCAGGCACTGAGCGTAACAGCGACACAATTAGCTCTGGTCTGGATTTGCCCTGCAGCCATGCTGCATCTCACATATACCCAACACTTTTTTCAAGTCAATCTGACACAAAAAATACCACTACTTAGATCACTAGGGCAGCATGCTGAGCACAAACATTAGATGTGACAGGCCACAGGGTGAGGGAGAAGCCAGGGTGGCATCAGTGAGGAGGCTGGCATGGTAGAAGTGTCCTCAGAAGGAGGACAAGTGACACATTGATTGGTTGACCTCAAAAGCTGCATCTGCAGCTGGCAAGATGTAGCAGATACATTACTCACCAAGTGATGGGCTGCATTGCTATTCCATGTTTTGGAAAAGATGAAATTGGGGAGATCTGAGAAGAGCATAGAAAATTTCAATAGCACTGGTGAAAGTCTGGAAAGGTCGTAAACCAAAGACAAAGGGACCTTACAATGTGGAGATGCAAAGAGCTTTTGCTGTAACTGTGGAGATTGTTAGGTTGGAGATTAAAGAAAAGGATTCAAAATATCTGTTATGACAGGTACTTTGCCAGGAGACAGAAAAGCCTTTAAACTGGATGCAGGCAAATGTGTGGGCCTGTCATCACAAGGACCCACAGAAAAGGTGTGACCTAGAGGAAGCTTGGCTTCCTCTTAGGAGAACAAGTCTGTCTTTTCCTTAAAGAGAAAAGAGAATGGATCTGTCCTTCCAGAAAACAAGTAAACCTTCCAAACACATAAACACTGTTGTACAGTGGTATGGGAGATGATAATAGGACTGTGGGTCATAGGAAATGATTTTAAGGTAACAGGTTCTGGTTACCCAATTTAGACATTGTGGCTGTCAGTCGAGACCTCATCACTGTCCAAGTCAGTGGGTTCAGTCAGCCTGTTCCTGGAGGGAGCAGCCATTTGGCAACCACAGCTGACTCCATGGGTTTTGGCAGGCCAAACACTGCAGCTTTCATGCCCAGACTAATGAAAACAGCAGCTACCTGCCTCTGGTTAGGGATTTTCTGCTTTAAATATTTTTTTCAACCATCAAACAGCTTCATATGGAGAAAAGCCCTGAGCAGCTCCTTACCCAAGGGGACAGCCTGCCCCTTCCTGTGCTCCAAAGCCAAAAGTTTAACCTACTGCAGCCCCTTGCTCAGCTCTCTCTGGATTTATCTGGGCATGACTTATGGGACCAAGGGCATACTGGTCACACTTACACCCACTCAGAAGAAGGTGCCAGGAAAGATCTGAATGTTTGTTCACAGAGACTGGGGGCAGCTGCAAGGCCAACAGTGCCAGAGGCACATATATAGTCAGTCCATCATACTCCCATCACCCATAGGCAAGCTGGAGTTTTTTACACATGTAAGGCAAGGGAGCTGGGCCAAAGTTAGCTGTTAAGAAGGGGAAGCTTCAGTGATGAAGATCTAACCTGACTGTTTTGAATTCCCTTGTATTTTCTTTGTCATATTTACCCTAGTCTCTCCTCCTTACTTAATGTAGCTATGTGCTTTTCCTCATAAAGTATTTCCTTCATATTTTAATTGCACCCATTTTCAGCTGGGAACATCTTGAAAGGTTGTGAAGAATATATGGCACCCCATCCATCTAACCACTAGATTGAGAGAATATGCACCATCCAGAGCCACTTCAAGCAGGGGACATGTACGTCATAACATCTTAGAAACCGGGGATCCTGTTTGAATGTTTTGTTCTTCAAGTCACTTTCTCTTTCTCCAGCTATTTATTAAGACAGAAAATAGTATCAGTTACTATACTCTGTGTACCTAAATAGTGGGTGCTGTAAACATCCTTTATGTAGCTCACTCTAAACAAGCAATATGGAAACAGGGCACAAAGTGCTTTTTTCATCACGGATGATACATTATTCCTGGATCTGTATTTGTGCATCTTGCACTCATATAACCATGTTTACTTCACTACTTCAGAAGTGCACCGTGAAGAAAAGGCTATTTATGAGCAGCAGTGTTTGTTGCCACCAGCATCTTTCAGTATCAGCTTTAAGTGCTTGTTTTGACATGATCAAGTATTCGACAGTACAACCAAAACCAGACAAAAGTAAAAGATTCATTACCATCTCAGGGAAGTCTGCCAATCTTTGAACATTTAGTCTGCTATGGCTTCTTGAAATGAGCAGTAGGAATCTAGACTTTTTATGCAAAGGCTGCAGTAGAGGAAAAAGCTGGAAAAAGATCATCTTCTTCCAACCAGTCAAGTAAGACAACAAAAAGAAAAGAAAATCAGATATGGCCTCCATTAACTAGTATGAACAAACCTCTACTAAACCTTGCAGTCAAACACAGCAGTGACTGAAATGTCAGTAGTGATGACCTTTCTTCTCTCCCATCTCTGTGGATTCTGTCCTCAGGCAAAACAAGGAAAAAAGGAGAAAAAAACCAACCACACCTCCAAAGCATGTAAATAGCTGTAGGAAACACACTCTCCAAGTAATCTATTTCTCAGTGTGAGCTACCCCAGATCCAGTACTGTACAGATTAATAACAAGGGGCATTAAATACTTTGTTGTTTAAAATAGGCAATCCTGGAAAAAGAGGGTTCACTGGCTTAAAAATAAATGCCTCCTTTGTTAGCAGTTAGGTGGCTCAGTTCAAAATAAGTGAACACTGAAGAGATGTATTGTCCTGTGGAAATGGAGAGTGAACAGAAACATCTGTTTTGGGTCATCTTAGAACTCAATGGGCCTTGACTCTGCAAAGCATTTACACTTATATATTCAGTGAGCAAACTGAGATTTAAACATGCACATGAGCATTTTGCTCAGCTGGGGCCACATAATGAGGTAATAGCAACAAATACAGAAGGCAGAAGCCATAAAACCACACAAGGGGCCATATAGCTAATTATTTTATGTCACTGTTAAGTGTAGGAATTTAAGTCCACAGGAAAGATATTTTATCAGCTGAAAACTGGTTTTATTGTAAATTTTTGTTATTGAAATGGGAATTAGCTGCCTTAATGCCTCAAGGTGAAGTGATGCTTTAAATACAAAATTTACAGCTTTGTACAGTGCCCTTAAAGCATAACTGCTATTGATGCTAAAATCATGCCAAGTTCTATGGCTGACTTAAGGAACACCATAATCCTCTTAGATGCAGGATTTTTTTTCTATTGCTAAAGGGCTTTTAGCAGCAATTTGACTATCACAGTGAACACATTCCCATATATTAAACAAGGAGCTCATGGTGTTGCTCTCATCATTGATAATTCATGTTTTATCCTGACCTTCTTTATTCATTGTGGATTTTCTAGCACCAGTGCGCATGAGAAGATTAAAGGTGTAAAGGCTTGCTATCATTTGGATTGCATTAACAGCTTGGTTTTAGAAAGAGAAGTGCATGAGATACTCTTAAAAGGATCATCAAAGTCCAACTCCAGCTCTTGCACAGGGCAGCTCCAATAATCACACCATATGACTGACAGCATTGTCCAAACACTAAGTTTTGGAAATTCAGCAAGTCCAAATGCCAGATGCTGCACACAGGTTGGAGAAATCCCAAAAATTAATGCAGACTGAGAAAAGTCCTTGTGACTGTCCCTGCAGAAAAGGAATTCAGGGTTCTCATTGATGCAAATCTGGATGTAAGCTGGCAATGTGCACTCTCAGCCCAGAAAGCCCAAATACATCGTGGGCTGCACCAAGAGAGGACTGGACAGCAGCTTGGGGGAGGTGATTTTCCTCCTCTACTGCCCTCAGGAGAGCCCACGTGGAGTGCTGCATCCAGCCCTGGAGTCCTTAACACAAGGAAGATGTGAAATCTGTCTTACAATATTCCTACACGTGTTGCTGCTCTGCAACACAACTTGCCATTATAAAGGTGGAAAGTGATGAGATGCTTTCAGAAAATCAAGGCAGTAATTTAGTTTAAAATTCCTCTTCTTGAAAAGCTTGCCAACAAATTATATTTTTAACCAATAATTTAATAACCAACTTCTGGTTTGGGTTAATGTTTTTGTTGTTGTTGTTGTTTTAAAAACATTTGTGATGGCTTTGACTGACTGAACAGCCCAGCTGACAATAAAGGAAAGGAAAAATGAAAGGGAAATTAAAGCTGACTTTGATGTATTTTGCATTGCAGAATTTCTGAAGCAGGAAGGGAAAATGTCAGACTTTAATTCCTTCTTGGTTTCTGTGTTCTTTGTTCCAGAGACAGCAAAATGTTAAATGTGTAAATGCAACATCGCTAATAAAGCTGAACTCTTCAACAACAGATGAACTGGCAGGTGTAAAATTTCTTTCCAGGTCTCTTTCTATGTTACTTTATGCTAAACAACAATGTTCTACCATCTACATATTAAATGGACTGCACACTTTCCTGCACCTAAAGAAAAAATGTTTTCAATCAATGACAAAAAAATAACACTTTGAAATATGCATATACATATATTTGTATTTATGCAAAAACGTATACACACCACACATTATGTATCTTACAAATATATATATACACACATTTTATACACACCGACCCACATATATATTTCCATAATTATGTGAAAACTTTTACACCAGAGTCATCCAAGTTTGGAGAAGAAAGTTAGGAAAAAGCAAGTTGTGATGAAAGTATTACTCACTGCCCTCTTTACCTCATGAATTAAATTAACCACAACCTTTTCTACTCTAACTATCAATACTTTGAATCTGGGGCATGAATTTAAAAAAAAAAAAGGTGTCAGGGTAATGTTTTCCCTGAAAATGGAGCTTGGCTATTCCCCTGGGTACATTTTTGCAGATATGTAAGCTCCCACTCACATTTAATGCTACTTTTCACCAGGCTAGCATATGTGGGTGAGAACTCGAGCTTTGCTTTCCTCTGGATTGGTAGCTGCACTCCTAATTGCAACCACAGTTACCCTTTCTCCTGGGAAGAGGGTGGACTTTCCACACTTTACTGACTTTCCCTCCCACTTTCCTGAAAATTTCTGCTGACATAAAGCAAGGAATCATTAAGGACGTGTGAGTATGCTTTTGACATATAGCTCTTTATATTTAAATAGGCCTAATAGATAGGCTTGGATCTGCTTGTAAAATCCTATAGACCCTACAAAGAATATAAATATAAAGTGTTCTCAAAGCTCTCATCTAATTGGCATCTTGAAAAATACAGGAATCATGCCAAAAATACCCTGAAAATGTTCTCCTCCAGATGCTTTCCCTCAAATTCTAATATACTTGCCATGGCACAGGTGAATTCAGAAAAAAACAAAACAGAACCAACCCAACTCTGAGAAGTCTGTAAGTCTTCAATTCTTCTCCTCTCAGGACCCTTAACACCCTCCTGGTTTTAAATCCCACTCTACAGCATATAATCCTTTTTTCAACACAGAATGACAAACTGGACATAGAAATTAATGTAAATGGCTAGCAGGCAAATTAAATTTAATCAGTGAGACTGAAGCTCAGGTGTACACAGTTTTTTTCCTTGGGAGAGGGGTACTCAGGACTGTGTTGCACCTGAAGAAGTCAGGTGTCTCTAGCTCTCACTCTGACAGGTGACAGGGTAAGCAAGGGAAGTTGGCTTAGTGAGTTGTGCCTAGACTGGTGTGCATAAAATTTTATTTATCTCCACACACAGAAAAGGAAGATAAATTCATTTTCTGTAGCTTGTGGATTACAGATAGTCCTTTATAAATTATGTAAAGTCAGCAGCTACTGGAAATAACCAGAGCATGAAGTATTTTGGCTGATTTTTACATCTATCTAGAATAAGTACAGTTAATAAAAACCAAACAAAAAAAATTCCTTTTTATTTTTTTTAAGTTTCATTCCTACCCCCACAAAAACAATTTTAAAAAAAATTCCATTGGAGCTGGGCTATTCATAACATTAGACCAAAATTTGACATTACAAGGTGAAGGCAGCATAAAAGAATCTAAGAAAAAGATCAGGAAATAGGTAAGGAACTACTAGACATCTTCCCTGCAGAGTCAGGAGCATCATTAGAAAATAGAGCACAAAACCAGATACATGAACGGGGCTTTTTTAGTAAAATGTCTCTGAATTATACTTTTACCAGCATACGTGATTGTTCAACTCCAGATCACAGCATTTTTTTTCCTTTGTGTATTTTCAGAAGTTGGACATAATATTTGAAAAGAAAACGAAGTGCATGTTCTCTAATGCAAGAGAAACACTGGAATATGCATCCCAAAGTACAATAAACATGCCATAAAGTATTCTCTAAGTGAAAACAAATGCCAAACGTGACAGAGTCAGCAAAGTTTTGCGTTATAGTTGTTGTTACATATTCACAAATCTGACATTCTGAAAGTTTATATTTCTTTGTCAGATGCACATTGAAATAAATAGCAGCTGGTGGAGACAAAGGACTGAATTTCTCCGCTTTCCTACCATTTCATTTTCATGTTGTCATAAACTACTCTAGTACCATCCATTTCCTGTTACTGTGATGAAGTGATTTTACTATCTTTGCAAATAAACATTAGGAATTCCATGAATTTTATGCATTTAAAATCTTACAGCCAGAGGGCTAGAAGGATTCTCAAGGGATTTGGTGGCATCCTTAATTCCCCTTTCCCCACATGCACTAAATGCAGGATAAATACTCCTCAATCAGCCTGAAATTTACTGTCTAATAGAAAGATATTTCATAACCTGAATAACCTTCTCCATGATTTCAACATTTTAGTAACATCTTTTCTAAACTTTAATTTCTAGATAATTTTTCTTTGTGTCTTTCCATTAGTGTCAGGGTATGCAAACACAAGTCACAACTGCTTCTCTTTAGTAGCAGTGTTTTTACATTTGAAAACTGTTCACATATCAAAATGTGCATATCCTGGTTTAGCAAAACCAAGCAGACAGAACAGAGCACAACCAAGGTCAGGTGTTCCACACCTCTGCTCACCTGTCCCACAATTCTGTTTGCAAAGGTATCATATTCCCAAAATCACACATTGTTTGGGACTCACTATTCAAATTAGATCCTTTAGACTTTACTGATTGATTCCCAGCCTGTATTTTTTCATCTTGCATGATTTCTCATTGTGCAAAACCCTGCACTTGCATTGACCAATCCTGACGTTTACTGAGTTTTAATTATAGACCAATCTCATTAATGAAGGTGCTGAAAGCACTTGACAGATCTCTATGAAATGGGCACCTTAAAGGGAGTTCTCCAGGACAGTATTTACCTAGTTGCTGAGGGCATGTCATGTGCAAAGAATTTGAGCTGTACCAGAACTCGCTTCCCTTTTGTCCTCTAGACCAGGTTACCTGTCAAAATGTGAGTACAGTTGATTCTGGCCAACTTTTGAGCAACTTATATTGGCAGCTCCAATTCAGAATATTTAACTACAAAGACATCAAAGCCTATTTAGAGTAGTGAGAAGAAGAAAACACTTTAAAAAACACCTTCTACCTCCTGTTTGGTGTTGCCAAACTGCAACTTAGTGGGGCATCCATAGAAAAGGAGGTAATTGGAAATGTCCAGGTAGTGGATTGTTACAAACCAAAATTCTTTGGCTGATGTTTCTGCAGTAAATTGCCAGACTGATGGATAAAAAACAAGGCTTTTCTCTTATGAATCCTACTAAGGATTAGTAGGCCACTACTAAGCCTGTTAATGCTGAGTAAGTGTTAAAATTGCCCATAGCACAGAGCATTCATCTCAGAAGTGGGGATCCACTGAGTATTTCCTGCTGACTTTGCAGCAGGCTACCAATGGTCCTCACTGAAATGAAGTTCACCAAGCTTGCTTAAAGGCAGGTCAGTGATTTTTATAGAGTCACCATCACCACTTGAGGAAGAAGTGGCAGCTTTATAGCACTAAAAGCCCAGCTGGCAGCTTACTGGCATTTCTAGGAGAAAACCAGGCATTTGTAAAAGTGATGAGCTGTGTTAACTTTACCAGACTTAGACAAATCCCTGTCATTTCTCTGTGCTCTGAAAGAGCACAATAAGATTATGCTGACACATGATTGTAAAGTATACTGATGCTGAATTGTACTGCTGATAGGGAAGAGAAATAGATTATACATTAAAAATAGGATGTGCAACTTTGCAAAACTTGGTCAGTTGGCAAGCTCCATTTCATTTTTATATGTACTGTAATCATGGATAAAGTAAAACACATCTTCCTGATGGGCATACTTACTTGGGAAGAAAACTGTGAAAAACATCAGTAGCCCATCAGGTTATATTGGCTTTGATACAACAAATTCTTTTCAATCCTGACAGGTCTGAGCCTGTAAAAGAGTATTATTATAGCAATGAAAAAATTTCAGTAAGAAAAAGTCCAAAATAACCTCTTAGAAGATGACTGGAATACAAGATATCTTTGGTTTGGAACTTTACTTCTAAATAAGATTAGTTTTCCCTGAAATTTGTTTCTTATTTGTTGAAGGGGAGCAGTATAGCAAACAGAGCTATATTGCTATTACTCTGCTGCTGTACAAAAGGTAGCATTTTTATAAATGATTTCTTCAGGTAGCACAGATTTCTGGGTTATAGGGGAACACAATGAATAACACAGTACTGATGACAACTGAAAACAATCAATACAGATTCCAAATTTTGTATCCAAGCAGAATAATTGCTATCACTCTGTAATGGTTCGTTTCAGCTACTTGCCATGCATTCTCACGTACTCCCAGGGGACAGACAAAGGTGCAGTACAAGAATGCTAAGAATTATGAATTATGGTAGCTATTCCTTAGTATGTTTTGATTTTTTTTTTTTTTTGGTGGTGATTAGAGTCCTGAAAGAGTAAAGTAGCAGTTGAACAGATAGCAAACTGGTCTTTTGCCAGTGAGACCACTGACTGTGTCCCAGAAGGTTTCAGTTCATACAGCTGCAGGTTTTTTTCAGGAGCAATCTAAGAGTAATCTAATACAGGGGTTCCATTAGAATGGTTCAGTCAGCAGACATGATCAGGTAGCTACACCTTAATGTGTGCTTTAATTTAGATGAAAACAATTGTTGTCAGCAAGCTTCTTGCTGAGACTAACAGGAATGGGGAGGAGAGAAAAGGACAGGAGAGGATGGAAGAGGAGGAAGAGGAGGGAAAATGGTGGAGAGGGGAGGGAAAGGAGGAGCAAAGGAAAGGAAAATGCTAAGTGAATGGAGAAGGAAGGAATTGGTGTGATACTGTCAATTCTTGCTCACTTATGGAGTTGTACTTGGAAATTCAGAGTTCATGTTCTTCTGAAATGCTACCTATATACACAGGGTTCTCTGTGGTACTCTATATGGGCCAGGATGCTTTCCAGCTTGGATCATTTATATTAATCATATGATATTAATCTTGGAATCTGGGATTTCACCTTGAGTGTCTGAACTGTAGTACCATACTTGAAAGATGATATCTGATTGTTGCTTGCTGAGGATATTTCCCTCACTTTTGATCTCTCCATGAACACTACTTCTGTAGCTCTGATAGCATTTTTTACCCTTTTTGCACTTTTTCCATTTTTCTTATATTCTTTTCAAATGGATGACCAGTATTCCTTGCAATATTCAAGTTTATACAATGGTATAACAACATTGGGCATGTTTCTTTCAATCCCTTTCCCAGCAATTTCTAAGTCTCGTAAAGGGGGCTGTAACTACTGAGGATGTTACACACTAAGGATGGACATTTGGCACATGGCAAGCAGTCATATCTGTGTTTCACTCTCTCAATCTGCAAACTAATACTACTTCCATTTGTATAATATATCCTTTATTTTGCAAAGTAGGGATTGACACTACAGCAATTTTTTTTACAGCCTAATTTTGTTTTGGATATGCTTTTTTTTTAAAAAAATTACAGCCATGAAAAATCAACAGAGATGTTTTTAATAATGCTCTAGAATTCCTTCTAATTCTAATTTCAATAGGGTCAATATATCTGGGACAATTAGTGCCCTGATATATATATTATTTTAGCAATGGTTCGAGTCCAACACTCTTCAAGTCAGTATTTATTAAATAAGGATATTGAAAGTTCAGCTCACTTGTGAGCAACACTTTCATTTCTGAGTTTTGGGACAGAAAAAATCTTCACAGTGCAATGAGTAAGTAGGGATAGATATAGTTAGAGCCAGTAAAAACCTGTCCAGTGTGAATTTAATGACCTCAGAGCTGGTGTAGTCATATAAAATTCCACTACTCTTCTGGAAAGGTTGAAACTAATCAAGCAATACCTGTACCTCCCTAAGGAAAGGTCAAAGTAAAAAGAAGAATGAGTTAACAAGATGATTCAGCAGGCTGGAATTGTATTACTTTTAACTTGACATTTAGACTGAATTAACATCCTGAACTTACTTGGCAAGCAATGGAGACCAAAGCAAATCCATTTAATTATATATTGAGAAAATCCAAAATGTTCCAGGCTGACATGGCTAAGCACCTACTGAGCCTTGACCATCCTGGAGCACAGAAGCATAAGCAGGACAGAAGAGCGTTTCGCTGCTGAATAGTGAAAGAAAATACACAAAAAGAAAATTCTCCCAGGAGTAGCATGCAATTAACAAAAGGCCAAGGCAGATTACCAACCAAAGTTACAAATTTTCTTCAGAAAAGATTAAAGATTGATGTAGAAAGGCCAGGTTAGAGCAACGTGAAAGTCAATTCTTTCAACTGGCATTTTAACTGAACTGAACATTTATCCTGAAGTTGCTCAGGGATCAGGTAAAGCTTTTAAGGATTTTTATTGAGTTCTTGCAAGCCATAACAATAGAGAAAGTACAAAAATTATTCAAGGTGAATTTGTTAAATGAACTTTCCCAGAGACAGGTGTTTTTAAATGCCCAGGTGCACGTTGAGGGCATCAGAGCAGAGTGCTGCTGACATTTAACCAGGGACAGCTGCAACCAGGAACCAGTGGCAATATTAATTCTATGTTCTGTGTAAGGCAGGAGCTTGTATGCAGTGTTTTACAGACATATAACCAAATTTTAAAGTATGTTAATGGGAATAAAAAGTGTGTATACTTCAGTGCGCTCTAGGTAAGGGAAGTTTCATTCTTTATTGGTTGTGTTTACAAGATTTTTGTTTGTCTGATTGTTTTTCATTTAGTCTCAGAATATGTATTAATGTCTTCCTTTTTAATTTCTGTACAGGTTGGTTTTATTAAAACTTTGTTTTTATTTAATCTTTAATAGGCCAGATATAAATAGCAAGATTTCAGGTAAATGGAAATCTATCCTGCCATGTTTGGGGCTGTTTCAAGTGAAATATTACCAGATAAAATTAATATTACAGCCTTCTGAAACTGCAATGTTGTGCTTCTTCTGCCATGTAAGTGACCAGAAACAAAACAAATATTGCTGAGATTCCCCTTAGAAAATACCTACCATGCTTTTTATTACCTTGGAAGCTTTTTAGTTGACATGTCTCCTATTTAAATTCCAGTTACCACTCCCAAGTACAGGAGATCTGGAATATACCCTAAGGCAACCCTAGCACCTACTCATCTTTGATTAATTTAGCTGCTTAGCAGATGTCAGTTGTACTACTAAAAGCCAGAGACCACTGTTTGTTGTTTTAAGATGCATATGGTGTAGACATTTTAAAAGAAGAACCATTGAAAAAATAAGGTGCTTAATTAACAGGGAAGTGAAATCTCAGGACCCTAAACACTATAAATTAAGAGTGAATACTCACATCCTTAATTTTATACATTGCAATAACAAGGGAAGAATTAATAAAGACCACAAAGGGGACACTGGTTACTAAAACTGTACGAAATAGAAAAGCAGGAGAGTCAACAGATCAAAAATAACTTGAGAAGTAGAGTAAAGCACATTATACATATTCCTCTGGAAGAAACACTGGCTAAATAAGATCTTATCTTTTTCTTTCCTATCCTTTACTTGTGCACAGGGGTATCGATTTACTGCACAAGGATTCCTGAGCTTTTAAATATGAAGATCTTTATAAAAGATCTTTACAATTCAGCAGCTGAAGAATTCATCCAACAACTGCATTACCAATGAAGTGAAATAAAAAGAACACATCTGCCTAATAAGAAGAAACGGTCTACATGATGTTACAGATGGGTATCAATTCTCCTGGGAAGGTTTGGACAACGCTCCTTCACTAAAGGAAGCTCCCCATAAAGCAAGTGTCAGAGGCAAACTGGAAAGTGCCTGAACTGTATCACTTTTCTTCCAGCAGGAGCAGAAATTTTGAAAAGTTATATGTTAGTACTTAATTTTAAAAAGCCTCAGAAGCCTCTGTACTACATATTTCACAAGGATGGGTTTCACCCTGCTGGAAGCTGCAGTGCCTTTTCCCAGACCTGCCCAGGAGCAGCCACCTGGCCCCCACAAACTGCACCAATTCTCTGCTGTGGCCAAGGCACTGGCCTTGGTCTGCAGACAGACCTTCAGAAGTGTTCCTCTAGGGGACAATGCCACATCGCTGCTACACGTGGGACAATTCATTTTCCTCCTAGTCTTCAGTCAGGGAGTTTGCCTGAGGCCACAAGTTAGTCTCTGAAGTGGAGTTAAACTACAGAAGGGTAAGTAAGTGTAGCTAAGTTCTTGCATGCTGAAATGTAAGTACAAAACTGCATGTTTTACAGTGCAAAACACCCTTTTGTATATTTAACCTTTCCAGTTTTATAAGGGGTGAGCAAAAAAAAAGAAAACAACAAAAATCCCCCACCAAACAAAAAAACCTCATGCTTTTTCTTATCAGGAAAAAGCTTTACTATATCATACCCTGAACTGAGTTGTTATGAGTGCGTGGTATTGAAATACACCATTTGCTGTAAACTGAAAGACTCATTAAACCACAAGCTATTTTTTTGTGGACATAATGCATCCAGAGATTAATGGATCAGGTCTTAAATTTCTATTAGCTTACTATTAAAGATTATGACAGACTTATTTTCTCCTTAGTTTATCTAAAGTATGAAAAGTGGCAAACATAATGAATTCCTATTTTCTGACCAGCCATTAATTTGATTTACAATGAATTTGTACAGTGCCTGATTTACACTTAAGTTTTACCACTGCTTCTCTGCAAAATGCAATTAAGTAATGATTTATACTCCTGCAAGCACAGGGGAAAGAAGATCATAATCTTTTCTCATGTCTGCTTCCCTTCCAGCATGATCAGGCCTCAAAGACGAATCTGATTACATGCTGTAACATTCGGTTGACACTTTTTAATCAGAAATGCTGAGAACAGCCCCGAGTGAGTGTCCCTGTCACTCGTGAGCTAGAGGTGTCTGTGCAAGCGCAGCTGCTGATGCCCTTAAAGACTTTGAAAGGTATTTTAGGTAGGATTGATTCACCATACCTTTCCTCTCCTAAAAGCTGAGATGGTGAACTTATAAGCCTTTCAGCTATACACAAAGAAAATAAAATGTGAGTTTTCTCCTTTATTTCTCAGGATTTGACATTTTTCTCCACTGTTACAGCAAACGCTGAGCTTTATTCCATTGAGACAGAATCCTTTAATAAAAACTGGTATAAATGTAGTGCACAAAACTGAAATATTTTTTGCAGTTGAAAGCAGAAAACCCCAAAAATCAATACTATATTTACAGTGTTTTCATGATAGCTACCTAATAATCACTCCAACTCCTGGGAAAACCTTAATAGTTAGAAAAAAGTACAAGACTAATTAACCACTTTAAAAATTAAGTATGCTAGTAAATCTTTTTCCTAGCTAATGAAAGCAACTTTTTATTCAAACAGGTTTCCCATGAAAATAAAACGAAAAAAATATCAGCTAAAAGGAATAATTAACACTTTCACCACTGAAATATTCTTGAACAAAAATGTTAGGCTATAACTGTCTGAAACCTGAATTACTGGCATCTGAAAATTGCTGTTTATAAAAGTATAAATGTCAGAAGTTAGTGTCAGAATGCTACAGATTTTTCTTCAAGTTATGTTTATGTTTGTACTTTATGTTATGACCTGGCATTAAATACCAATGACATAATGACATAATAATTCAACTATTTTAGCATTTTTTTGAAAATAATTGAAAACATGTACCATTAAAAATATAATAATTATTGATATGCCATATCCTCTTTTTAAGATGAAACTATTTCCTTGTTTTGTTATAATATAATTTGCTTCTTTTAATGCTACTCATCTTATGTACCAGCAGCTGAAAAAAATTTGCTGGTTTTGAGAATAATCTCCTTGATGTGATTTTCTTTCTCTACTCAGTACAGAGGGAACAAAAAAATAGGATAGATTCTTAAAATGCCTTGAATTCCCACAGGTAATTCCTCGAAACCATGTGCTTTCCTTCAGTACGACAGGAATAGTAGGATCAGCTTTGCAAAGCCTTGGAAAATCAGTGTATATTCACAGCATCTTCAAACCATCAAAGGACAAAAATGTATCGAAATCAGGAAGGAAGGAAGGAAGGAGGAGAATGCTGTACAGGTAAAGGAGAAAAGAAGCAATGGGACTCATGGGCTGTGAAGATGAGAATGCTTACAGAAACTATCAAAAAATTTTTAAACAGAAAGACTTGATATGCAAGGATTTCTTATGTATGTAATACCATCTGCAGATTGCAATCTGAGTCTAAATAAATTATTCAACAGAATTTAATAACTTACTAAGAAATAGTGAGACACAGCTTTTTTTTTTCCAAGTATTCCATGGCTTTTTTATTCCAGATATCAGTTCGCCCACAGAGTTCTAATAATTTTAATCATGTTTAGAAGCCAAGAAGACTTGAAAATAATCAGAACTTCAAAGAACTGATCACAGATACATACTATATGCAGTCTAATGTCTTTCAGTGCTCCTCTGCAACTGTGTTCACAGGGGTCCGAGGATGAGGGAAGAGACAAGGATTTGACTCCATGTTTCAGAAGACTTGATTTACATTTTATTATATATATTATATTAAAACTATACTAAAAGAATAGAAGAAAGGATTTCATCAGAAGGCTAGCTAAGAATAGAAAGAAAAGGAATCAATTACAAAGGCTGGTGTCTCGGACAGAGAGCCCAAGCCAGCTGACTGTGATTGGCCATTAATTAGAAACAACCACATGAGACCAATCACAGATGCACCTGTTGCATTCCACAGCAGCAGATAACTAATGTTTACATTTTGTTCCTGAGGCCTCTCAGCTTCTCAGGAGAAAAAACTCTAAGGAAAGGATTTTTCATAAAACATGTCTGACACTCCCCTACATTGAAACAACAAAAAGCAGTCAGTTCTTCTACTGGAGATATGATCTAGAAATTATGAAAAAAATATGTTACACAGCAATGCAAATTGCTCTCTTAAGGCCCATTCTGATGGCAAATACCATAGAATCAAACAATAAAAAAAAAAAAACAGTGTCTGTTATCACAAAATATTCCTGTTATCACAGAATCCAAAAAATGGCCTGTTGCCAGCTTTGAGTTCTGGCTGTAGAGTGGCTTGCACATGAGGAATTTGGCAAAAGTCAAACGACTGCCTGGTAAGCAGATGTTGAAAATTTACTGCTAGATGCTTGCTGAATCCTGTGCAGAAAATTTGGAAGCATTTATTTTTGTTATTTTTTTACAATAGGTTGTATTGCTTTATAGCAGTTGATAATCCAGCCAATGCCTTTCATTGTATTTTGTAAATTTATTACAATTCTCTCAACCTGAGACTTCTATTTTAATAATAGAAGTTATTAAAATAATGAAGTTCCATTTTATTCATGATGATATGACAGAAGACGTCAATTAATTTGCAAACTAAATCTCTTTTTCATTTGAATGAGATGTAATTGCTATATATTTACGGCAAGGTTTAAAAAAAAAGGCAAAACAATTTATCATTTTTCCTCTACACCACCAGAAACTAAGAGGCAAAGGGTATATGAAGATCCAAAGGAAAGAAATAAAATTTATGGGTATGTGGTAAAAAAAAAAACCAAAAAAAAAACCAAAAACAAAAACAAAAAAAAAAAACCAGATATGGCTTTCTAATGAGTCTATCTGTCTGTTTAGGCTTAGATGCGGCAAAGGTCAAAATCAAAGGTCAAATCACCTGAAATCAAGTCAAATCCCAAATGTACTTAATCACATTTGAAAGGGACCATCTACAGGAACTCTACAACCAGGTCTAGATCATCTTCACCTAAATTACTTTTCTTAGGACTTATTTTTTTTAATTAAACAAGTAGAAAAATTTTGAACTCTGCTTCTATGACTGGTTTTATTTAGGGTTCCAAGAAGTTAAGATTTAATGTTGCCTAATTGCTTTATCAGTTTTCTCAACATAAATTGTAACTTCAGTGCCATGAAATATGAACTTTCAGAAAATCAAGTTTCTCTATAGATAGGCATATGAAGCACATGAAGCAATGATGGAACAATAATTACGTTCCCATCCTGTTCTTTGTGTTAGGTGAAGATTTTTTTATCAGTTTAAATCACTAAGCGTTCAGCCCTAATGTGCTCTCTTCCTCCAAATGATCATTTCCAAAAGAGATGGAAAACTGGAAACATTCACAGGCATGGCCCTTCTACTTTGCTGTCCTTTCCTGACTACTTTAATGAATAACGATACAATAAATGCTTTTACAGATATTGTTTAACTGTTCCAAATAGTACAGATATAAAACAAGATTAAGGAATCAGAAATGATAAAAATTTATCTCTCTTCATTCCTTTTTCTCTTAAATTTCCTGTGGGCACAGGAGATTTCAAAACCACCACTGCTGTTTATACCAAATCTTAAAAAATAACCTAGAGTCAAAATCTCACCATACAGATTTAAAAATTAGTTTCCTTTATAACCAAGTGATAATTTCACTCTGGGCCATTACTTTTGGTATAAGAGATGGAAGCACTTTTCCTCTGTTAAATTTGGTACTTTGAAATCTGGAAGAAGAGTAAGAAAGAGGAATAGACAGCTCTCTACTGTGTAAGTCTGACTTTCCCAGTTCCCCAACAAGATGACAAGACTTATAAAAGTCAGGAGATGGGACAATAAAAGGTTATCTGGGTCTCCTATATTATCTGGAAGTCAGAAATCACATGGCACTTCTCAAAAGAAACAAAAAAATTGCTGTAAAGGGAAATAGTTGGGTAATTTCACTACCTGGACTCACATTTTGGTCACTAGTTAAAGCTAGATGTTTTTGAGGAATTAAGCAAGAACAGGTGCATCACAGGATGGAGGACCAGACATACTGGTAAGGCAAACTTCTGCCTCATATAGTCTGTAAGTTTTCCCTAAATATTTTTTCTGTTTTCTTTCTTCCTTTTTTTCAAAGACAAACACAAAGTAGAACAGGAATAGTGACAGGAAAAATAAACAAAACAAAAAACCATCACACTGTAGGACTATCAGGTCACGTTGTAAGTCCATCTACTCCAGAACTCCATAAAACATTGGCCCTTTGCCCACTTCAACACACAGTTTCTTGCAGAGTAAAAATTGCATGTTTAAGTCTTTGTGCTCTGCTTACAGTCCTTTTTCTTGTTTTCCATATCCTAGCTACATTTCACAAAAAGTTCCAAGATTTGTTCAAGCACGGCTTTCAATGAAAGAAGACTGACAATGAGATGAGAGTCTTTCATAAAACCAAACTGAAAACTTTTCTTGAAACATCCTTCTGGGACCCTTCTTGTCCTTGGGCAGGATTTTTGCGTGTAAGTAGGAGATAATGCAGGCTGAAGAGATCCCTTTTTAAAAGTTTTTCTTATTTTCATTAGGCTGGTTCACATGAGTTCTCTGGGTCCCTCAGTGGAGGATTTTAATCACATTGTGTCTTTTGTGCTACAGTGATCACAATGCTAATCTCTGTAATTCCACATTTGGGAGCACACTTTTCAAAGTGTAAACAACTGACAGTGACTTCAGAAAGAACATTTTTCCAGAGGGAATCAAAGAGTAGAGTCACAGAGAAGCATCATAAGCCAAAAACTGAAAAAAAAATTCCCATGATTGTACAAAGAAAAGTAAACCATCCTCAATTTCCTTCCCTTGTGCTGTAGAATGTGCATAAATAAAATACATGTGAATAAAATTTGTGAGGGAGAAAACTTTACCCCCGTGATCAGACTCAACCATCCAGATAAAGCCAGCCTGGGGAAAAAAAACCCATAACTTTAAAGAAAAATGTAATTCCTAAGGATCTTCAAGCATGATAAATGGCAAGAGCTCTGAGATAGTGGTGGAGTTGTGTTTTAATGCTGTTTAATAGCATTTGCTAATAACATAATTTATACAAGGATGTCATTGACTTTTAATTCCTTGAAAAGATGATCTTTCATAAAACCAGTATTAATGAAATCCTTTATACCATTATGTCAGCTTGCAGCTGACTTTATGGGATCTATTGATGCTTCAAGTGACAAAATGCTACAGCATCTGACTAAATTTAGGAAGAAAAAGAGAAAGGCAGACCTATAATCATTGCCCACACAAAGAAAAAATGGAGGCATCGTGCCAGTTCTTGCATTAGCTATCCTAAATATCTTAAGATATTTCTTCCACATCAATAAATTTACACTGCACTATTAAACAATGGCATAACTACTCCACTCTTGATTTCAGGATGCAATACAATTGTTGCTTCAATGCTCTAACATAAAAAAATTCTATAGATCTGGAAAAATTATGAAATGCAGTCTGAAAATGTAGCAAGGAGCTGAATTTGGGACAATGCATCTACTATGCTTGCCATGCTCCCATAATTCTTCAAATACATACCACAGAGGGTCACAGAAGGACTTTAATCTACAAGGCCAGAAAATTGCAAGATAATTCTTTTTTTTTGTCCACACCAGAAAGGCACAGCATTACAAAGAATGCAACTCTCTTGACCTTTTTTAAATTATCCTACCTACTCTTTGTACTTTTATATAAGAACTACTATGTTCACTTGCATATTGCTCATCTCTTCCTCTAGTTTGAAACATGACATACTTTAGCATTTCATGAACTATCCCATTTATTACAGAACAGTAAAAGGACCTCAGATCAAAAGGAAAGTACTGCACTTCAGTGAGTGTGCAATGGTATGGACTGGGCTCCCCAGTGACTGTGTCATGGCATGTTCATTAGAAATTTATATATATGTCACAAAAAAATTATGAAATGTAAGGTTTGAGGATTAAGGTGGTGAAAATAGTTCCTGGAACCTCACAGAAAGCTAAGGACTGGTAAGATTTTTGATTGAGAGTTTATTTGGTGATTATAACTTATCCAGAAAATCTTTTATAAGCACCAGGAAAGCATTAGATATGTTGTGTAAAAATTTAGGGTTTAGCTATTCAAGACTTCACAAATACTCAGGCAGCTGTTAGGACCCCTAGTCATAACAACTTTAAAGATATTATCTAATCCTCACTGAAGTGCCTTTACATTTAACAAGTGTTGGTTCCTTGCCTGTCCCTCCAACAGGTTATGCAAGATTGGGTTCAATTTTCTTTCACTTCCACCATTTACAAAATTTCTCAGGATCCTCTGACCTCAACACCCCACAGGCTCACGAATCACTCTGGAAGGCATGAGGAGAATGTAGGAGAGGGGATTGTGGAAAATGCTCTTCCTCCCCTCTTTTTTTTTCCCCTCTGGACAGCTCTTTAATCAATCAACCTCATCTGCCCAGTCTACCCAGTCTTCATGACCAAACAGAAAATGGTGCACATATCATTTCTATAATGCTTTGTTCCCTCAGTATGTTTGCCACAACTCCTTGAGACCAATCAGGCAGATCAGCGAGATGATGAATGCCTTTGATATAATTGAATATAAAATATAATTGAATTTTTTTAAAAAAAGTGATTGGAATAACAGAAGTCTACATTTAGCACTAGAGGCTAAAGTATGTGCTACAGAAGCTTCATCCATGCAGGTATTTGTATTCTGTGGAAGATGGCTGTTGTCAGCAAGGGCAGTGAGGGCTGAAGGAATGAGCAGCCAACATTTTAACAAACAAGTATCTTCTGCATGGTTTTAGTACCACACATTCCAAGATCCTGCTTTTTACTTTGAGGTGATGGCAAAAGAAACTGCTGTCCAGAGATCAGATACGGACTGATATTTCAATTGAACGGTTTACAATGACAGGAATTTTTTTCTATATTAATATTGCACAACTTTTAAGAAGAGTACTAATGTGTGATTCATAAAAGGGATTTTATTGGCCTGCTCATTACTCAAAGAGGAGAAGATTTCCCATTTGGGCTTAAAGTGTTCTCAAGGTTTTGACAAATTGTGTAAAATAATCAAACTTAATTCCTTATGACTAATCAAATCAAACTACATTCACTTTAATTCTGTAGGAGTGCCTCAATTCATGGGTTTACTGCTTTATTTCCCTTTTAACACCCTTAGTTAATTCATATGAACATTTTAGAGAATTGCTTTATAGAGAACGCCTATACATTAATTTCTCTCTCATTATTAATCATTAAACCTTTTCATTACTGTCCCAAGAGTATTCAAACTTCACAACACCACACCCTTTTCAGGGTCTTTTGCTTCATTTTGGAATATCTGCAGTGCACCTTAAACCACTGAGAGAAGTATCATTGTAGTAGTAAAAGTAGTAGTAGTAGTAGGTAGTAGTGGTAATGGTGGTTGTAGTTAGAAGGAAAATTTAAATGTGGCCTAGAATTACAAGGAGAAATGATCCTTGGGATAATTCAAAAAATCACAGTAGAATTACATTACTGTAGAGTTGAGATTCCAGAGATTAAGGTGTTGTGGTTGCTGCCTCTGGTCAAGCAGCAAGGGCAAGATGAGCCCAGGCATGTCCCACCCGGTAATATTGGGATCATATTCCAATATTAAGGAGCAGAAATTAAGTTTTATACTCCAAAACCAGGAAGTATTTGCATGGGTGTCTAATTCCTAAACAGGTAAACTTGTATTTTTACTTCATTACAAATGCAAGCTTCACTCTGATATGTTGTTTTTCCCGTTTACTGTTTTCCACAGTATTACCAATCACAAAATCAGTATCTGCATGATACTGATCAGTATCTGTTATCTGTTTCTGTATAATCTGTATAATCAGTATCTGTTATCTCTTTGACTGGAGCTTCAGGAGAATTAAGATTATTGAAGACCTCATGCTCCTTCCTTGAGGATTTCTGCCATCTTTTCAATTTCATTTTGGCTTGCTGATTTGCTCTCTACCACCAGAACTTCCAAGTTAGATAAAAACAGATAAACAGATAAAACAGAAATGCAGCACCTGCCTGAGAGCAGTCTGCGCTGCTTACCTGTTTGACCGCGCACAGGAGGCGCCCGTAGCAGTACATCATGACCAGCACGGGCACAGCCAAGCAGAAGATGAACAGACAGATGATGTAGGACGTGGCCTCGGCCGACTCTGAGGACCAGCGTACTGAACAGCTCGTGCCTGCACCTTCTACCCCATAACTGCTCCAACCAAGCAGAGGTGGCACGGTCCAGACCAAGGAATAAATCCAAGAACCACCAACAGCCAGCAGAGCCTTGCGGAAATCATCGCTGCGCTTGTGGCACAGGGTGAGAGTGCTGTAGCGCTCGTAGGACAGCACGGCCAGGGAGATCAGCGACACCACACCTGCAATGAACCCAGCAATAGAAATGCTCACTTCCATTATTTTACATGTATCCATTCCAAGTCCCAAGAAAGCAGATGGTTTTTTCGGTTATTATGCATTTGAAGCAACAGTGAAAACTATTTCCATTATTCTCTATATGTTAATCCTCACTGCTCCTGGTGGCTCTGTCCATCCTGTCAAATTTTGTTTAACTCAGATTTATCTTACATTGGAAGACTTTTATACTTGACAGATATTCATCTTCTAGTCAGGTTTTCAGCTTTATCTGCTTTAGTATTACTCAGGAGAAATCCATTTTCTATCTGAGCGAATAAAACGGTGAAAGATTCCCTTGATAAAAACTATTCAACTTTTTAAATCCATGAGCATTTTAAAATAGTGTATTGACTTTTACAGGGAAAAAAAATGCCATATATTTAAGACTGGGAGTCCGAAAGTGAAAGAAGCTTTTGCTTCTTTTGCTCTCCCCATCAGCTAGATGAACCTTCAGTTTTGACCACTGATATATGGAAAAAACAGACGACCACATCATGACTGAGATATGGCAAGCTGCAACATTATTTACATACATATTACACAATCAATTGTAAAAGTGATTTAGGTCAATATTAAGCCCTAGGTGTCATAAACCCATTATATCTTGCAGAGGAAGACTTTAAAATTCTGGTTGTAGGATATTTCCATTCTCTTTTTCAAGTTTTAGCAGCCAAGCCCCTCGTCAAAACTCTGTGGTTTTCCATGGTAGGTTCTTAGCCACAGCTCAATGGAGAGGGGTTTTTTCTTTCCTATGGTTTTCTTCTCCTTGCAGCTTCCTTGAAATTCTGTGTGACAAAACACTGGGTACCACTCCCAGGACTTATGACAGAAGGAACTTGTTTGAAGAGATTTAAAACCATATTTTAAAACCATATTTTCCAATATGCTTTCCAGGCCCCTTCCTTTTGCTCCTGTAAGAAGAAAAACCTGAATAGATCAATGTCAGTCCAGCTCTTTGTGAGTTTTTTCTTGATCTTTGCTATTAGCAGCAGCCAACTATACAGCAGCACTGAGATATATAGCCTGCCAAAATTCTCTGCTTTTGAGTGGTACCCACTTCCAGAAAATGGGTTAAAAGGAAAGGTGTTCTTCAGGGCAATCCATAGCTGTAATCCATTTTCCCCATTTAACTGTCAGCTTCTGCTATAGCTGTTTCCCAGGCATGGAATAGAGGTGAGTCAGAGACTTCCCTTGGGAATAGCACTACTCCATCCTTTACCTGGGAATGAAACCCACACACAGACCCACACAGGGCACAGTGGGATATTTTCCCCAGGCACAGCATTTTGCTCTACTTTTCCTTACAATTCAGTGACTCATTTCTGAGTTAACTGGATGCAGGCACAGCTATTTCTGTCATGCTGACAATTTGTAGTTACTTAATGCAGAGCTGGGTAGGCAACGGACCCATGGGAAATGCAAGCACTGCTTGTTGCAATAGGATGCTTTATTTCTCAGGGAGAAAGAAAGCAAAAGGGTGTGAGGAGAAGGCAACTTTTGAAGAAGAAATGTCTTTCTTGTTACAAGAGTCTACTAAATTATTTTCTGTACATTACTAGGAAGTCAGTCCTAAAGAGTAGATACATTTACAGCTGTAATAGCTCCACTAAATTCAGGTGACTCATAAACTTGCTTAAAAGCTAGGCTGCTTTAGAGACAGGGAGACTTTCTCACCATCCCTCACCTAATCTGATTTCCTACATAACACCACTCTTGAAAGCCCTTGGACTCAAAAGCAAAGAATCTACTACTGTCTTCATGCTCCCAGCCCACACTTAATTATCTTCACTTTCTTAGCATTGCTGCTTTCCATATTTTTATCTGCTTGACTAAAGAGCTCCTCTCTATCAAAAACATTTAGCTCATGTAGGCATCTAAGGCAAAAATCCAGATTTTATATTTGAAACCTAGGCCTCTGTCAGGTGTTACAGATCTATTTCTGTTCTTTAGATTAGACAATCATGGACTAACAGAAAACTGTCTCAGGAACAAGAAATCTCTCCCTTCCCAGCTGGGTGCTGTACAGCAAGGATCTATTGTTCTCACTGTACCTCTGATGGCAATTGAGACTGCATTTTCCCTACTTTGATGAGATAGCAAGTGAGCTGTACTTTTGTGGAGCATATCCTACATTCCTGCATGTGTGGGGCTGCCTAGAAAACCCAGACAGGATGTTCAGATTTCCCTAGCTTGGGGCCCTGCTTCCTGGATTTCTGCTTTCACCGCTGGGCTCTCAGGTCCAGCCTGGCTGCCAGCTCTGCCTGCTCATCCCTGTGGCTGTGCCACTGCCCAGCAGCTTCTTCTGGTGTGTATTGTCATGATTTATGGCATCATTTACACCACAAATGCAGGATTACTTGTTTTCCGATGCAGAAAAGTTTTGTCTTACACCAGCATAGAATTAATGTTCAGATATTAAATTAGGATCGTGGTGATGTCAGTCAAGAATAAATCAAATATTAGCTATCAGACAAACACACAAAAGTTGCCTTTAAATTATAGAAAATAATTTTCTTCTCTATACCTCTATATATCTTTCTCTAAGAAGAAAATTAATGACATTTGATTGCATATCTTGGCAGGACCCGATTCATCTTTGCTCACCTTATTATTGAGTCCCACTGACATGACACCAACTACACTTTTCTCTGGAGGACAAAAATTGTAATTTATGGAATCCCAGACTGCAAAAGCTCATGAAAAAATTCCATTATTTTCAAGTTCAGCACAGTAAGACTTCAAGGTTTGAACTTTTTAATAACACTACAATTAATACCACTACACACTGACTTCTATTACTTTCAAGACAAGGGAAAATGAGGAGTACGCTGAAGAGGTAGTTCATAAGAGATAAAAGAATTCAACATTCTTTATGTGGTTCAAACTTAGTAAGTCCAACTAACTTTTCAGAAAAATTAGAATTACTTTGAAAGAACCGGTGCTTTGAAAGACAAAAATATGAATTCAAATCCAAAATCCAAATAAAAAATTAACAAGTACAAGTAGCTTTTTCCAAAAGTGAGATACATTTGGTTCAACTGGCTGCGAGTAATTAAAGCACCTATTACCCAGATGAGGAAGAAACAGGAACAACAGAGGCCACTGTAACCCCCTCTGTTTACTTTGTGTGACATTGGGCAGTGAACACAAAGTCACAAGACATGCCCCAACAATGCAGCTCCATCCAGCCTTATTGATGGAGGGCATTTCACCTTAACACAGAAGCCAAGACCGATCAAAACAATACTACATCAAGAGTAACCTTGTTGCAATGTTGGGACAGAGCAGCTCCAGTGTCCCTGGTTGCTAAGAATATTTTCAGTTTTTTAATTAACAAAAAAACCCAACCAAACAGTTGGGTTTTTTTTTAAATCTCACTCTTTTATTAGTTCAATAACTGAATCCTAGAAATACACCACTATCCTTTCATCAATTATAACAGATACTCGTGTGTTGGACTGAAACAACATTATTTCATAAAAAAAGGCAAAACCAGGTTTTGTGTTCAAAACTTAATTTAACAATGGCTGGAAATAAAATATGAGGATCAGGTGTACATGACCTGTCAGTTTGCAGTGAACGAGCTGCCAGCAAAAAACCTGATGATTGCCTTGTCCTTTGCATGCTTTTCTTGAGCACCCAGTGTCATCCTCTCCATAATTTTTCCAGGTACTGACTTTAGACTAACAGGCTTATAGTTTCCTCAGCCCTTCCTCATGACCTTCTTGTAATCTGTTTTGGCTAAAGTGGAATAAAGCCTCCCAGTTTTCATTATGCCTCCTAGCTTTGCATACAGAGTTTTCTTAGTGCCAGGTGCACTTAACAGTTGTGACCTTTGTTAGAAATCCTGCAGCTATCTGGTAGTCTATTTCATGCACTATCTGTTGCGGTTGGAGGAAGTAGCGAGAATCTCAGCTTAAAAACAAAACGCAATCAAATACTTTAGGATTGTCTCTAAAGAAAATACTTGAGTGCAATCTCCACAGCACTAACAACCAAAAAACAAATTAAAAAAATTAATGCAAGCTATAAAAAGAAGAAAATAATTGTAATTTTTTTATGCCAATGTTTTATTTATTGAGTAGTAACATTTATGACTGTGTAGACTGTGTATATTAATTTCAAAGGAATAATTTTTTCTAGAATTGCAACAAAATTAGGTTCACAAATTGCAAATCTAAATGAAATTTGCTTCCAACAAACATTTAGAGCCTCAAGCTGATACCTAGACAAATAACTCCGCAGGAGTCAATCATACTGAGAAATGGAATTTGCTGCCCCAACATTTCATGTACACATAGGAACAAAAATGAGATTCTCACTGAACAGTACTGAAAAATGTCAAAAATTCCTATATGCAGATTGCATTACAGGAATAGATAATTATTCAAAAGTTAACCATGGAAATAAGTGACTTTGATACTAGCTGGGTGTGGAGCATAAACGTTTCTACATGGCAATTAGGTGCAGTGAGCAGAGTGCATGGAATTAAATTTCAAGTCATAAACCAGGACAGACATCTATTTATAGGGCTATCATCTGAGACATTATCTATTATTTACTTTTATTTAAGGATCTGTACATTTCTCCCTGGCAGCACAGCAGAGAGTATGCTGTAAAAGGCACAGCAAATCATTACACTTTGTTCCCATGGGTTCTAGCTAAAAGTGTTACATTTTCTTATTCATTTTTGATGGTTTATGCTGCTCACTGATGTAGTAACTGGAAAGGAGATGCAGCTCACCCATGGTCTGGAGGCTATGAAAAACTGAGAATCCCAGAAATTCAGCCTACACTGGATCAACGTTTTGACTTCTAATTTAGACATATATGCCTCCTCAAATGGCCTCTAGGTCATTAGACTACATCATGGTTTGAGTCCTGGGACTTCCTGGAGCAGTCCTGATTACATGTGGAAAGGGATACCCTGCACTGTGGCCCAGTTATCAACACTGGCTGCCAGGACAAGGTCAGGGTGGTGGCCATTCCCATGCCCAGCACCACCTGGTTTCCCCAGATGAAGAAAAGCTGTTGGGCACTTTCTGCAGTCAGCACTCCTGTTCCCAAACCTGAGACACTGAAAACCATGATGGACAAATCCCCCAAAAGCTGGATAATCTGTGCTGTGATGCCTGGTTTTTTCCCAGATCGCTGTGCTCCACTGGTTCAGTTCCATGCGACACGGGCGCTTTGAACTGTTCCGCCCTGCTCTGCCCGGGTCCACTCTGCTCCTTTTGGCTCAGCTTGGCTGGAACCAGGCTGCCCTCCACCCCTCTGTTTCCTGCAGTTGCTTCCTGCCCCGCTGCTGCTTTTCAGCCCAGTGTCTTGGAGACAAGGCTGTTACTTTTTCAGAACCATGTCTCCAAGCATTGTCTTGGAGGAACTGGGAAGGGGACAGGCAGTGGCAACAGAGGACAGGGTCCACACAGCTGATCCCAGCAATCCCCCCAGTGAAGAGTGAGACAAAATGACACACTTCCAGGGGGGCATTCACCTTTTCTTTCCCCCAAAACCATACCTGCAGTGATGATGCAAGTGTTATGGAATAGCAACCTGGACACATCCAAACAGGGCGGAGCTGCACCCCCTCTCCACAGCCAGGACACCTGGGAAGGACAACATGCAGCTGGAAGTGCAAGAGGTACGTGAACCAGCAGCTGGCAGCAGCTGGGACCCACCAAAAGTTGTGCCTTTCCTTTTGAAGTCAGGCCACCATGGACAGTGAACTCGGAGACACAGCAAGCAAGGAAGAGCACTGTGCTGGAATGACATTGGTAGAGGTGGAAGAGGAATGCTCTGGTCTCCACTTACAAATGCTGTGCTAGTAAATACTTAACAGGAGAAACAGGTAGGTCTCTCAGAAATGTTATGCATCACAACATAGCTATGTTCCCTTTTTTCTAGTCCCTCACTTTTCAGCTGCTAAATCTGCTGTTCCATTAGCTGGAGAATATGCTAAAAAGCTCTGTGGCACAATAAGATGGAGGAAGTAAGATGGAGATACACCCCAAGTTGAGAATATTGGGGAATCCTGTGCTGAAGTATTTTTCTGCTGTTTTTTCTGGATGATACTTTTCATTGTGCTTGCCCATGGACAGAAGAATAGCACTAAGAAACATCTCTCTTCAAATGAAGCCTCTTAATACCTCAAATCTCACGTTCTGAGCTTAATTAGAAGTTGTTCTACTGAATGGTGTTACATAAATATGTTATTGAGTTATACAAAGCTCATTTGATCAGTGACTCAGTACTGTTTTCAAGGGAAATAACTTTTCTGAATATAAATGAAAGCCTTTCTGATAGTTCTCTACAGAAATAAAATACTCCACACGTGAAAATGAAACATAAAAAATTTAAGCAACTTAAAAGTCATGACATTTCCAACATATTTGTACTTCTGTATCTCCTTAGAAGTCTTTCTGAAAACATATCTCAGTATCATCTGCCAGGGACTATGCATGAAATACAATTTGTAGGTCTAGTATTCACAAGAGAGGTTTAGAAGCAGCGAGATGTAAAAAGAAAAGAAACAGTGTTTTTCTAATCGTTGCTTATTCTTCAGTTGCAATTCTGTTGCTCTGGGCCAAAGTATCTTACCTAACAATTGCCACAGCATCAGAGACTTTGTAGGAGCAATCCATTCCATCATCACCTTTGTTTCCATTTTCTATATACCACTCAACGTTAATACTTATAAGTAAAACTCTTGGGCTCTGCTTCCATTAAAATCAATACATTTCTTCCACAAAACCACAGTGGTACTTACTCCAGTAGCTGCTCCCATCAGAGATGTCTTTGCAAGCAAGGAGGTAAGAATATTATAATGATAAAAGCAGAAAGTTTCAAAAGTTGACTGATTGACTTGGTTTTCTCATAGCATATTTTCCTGGGGTGACTTCAAGATGCTGAATTGTATCCCCATTCATCTGTTTAGCCCAGTAAAAAGTTCTCCATCTTTAAAACTAGATCTGAGAGCAAAGGGAATGAGAAGGAAAAGCAGTGGAATTTTTTTCGCAGCTGTATTCAAAACACAGAGATAAACAGTGCTCTCGGAGTTCTCTGCTCTGCAGATGGACAGGGAGTTTGCCCCTGCTGTTTTTCCTGGTTTTTCTCTCATTAGCTTAGGCCAGAAGGTTTTTTTGGAACTGTTCAGCCATTGTTCATCCAGGGAACACCAGGATTATCATCTGGGCCCCCCTCCAAGCTGCACTGGGCCTGGGTCACTGGAGAGACCCGAGCCCAGAGAGACTGAGAGAAAGGCAAGGACACCCCCACAACAAGGACTCTGAACTGCAGAAGGACTCTCTTTGAATTTGCCATCTCTTCAGGACAACGAGAGGTTCCACTATTTAATATTACTCACTTTCTCATGTTTGTGAATACTTTGCTTGTTGAATCAACAGGTTTTTTCCACTTTTCTTGAAGGAGATTTATGTCTCCTGAACCAGTGTGGGAAGGATTTGCTTGAATTTGCTTTCTAGAGGGACCCCTTTGGAGTTTTCCTCCCAAATTTGCCCTAAACCATGACACATATGCACTTTAGTAAAATATTAAAAACTTGTAAATCACAGCACCACAGAGGAAAAAAGAACAAAACCTTTTAATTGTTTGAATAAAAATTAAAATTCCATTTTGCCTTCTAACTCTGAGTCTCACGGTAGACATTTCATTGTTAGGGAAAAATATATATAGTCTCTAGTGAGGTTCTGCAGGTTACACTTCTTTTCCCATTATAGTGGAATTGCCAAAAAGTGGCAGCGAGAATGTTGATTGGTCTGGGAAATCTGGGATAGGCAGCCTGGAATGAAACAAATGCAGTTAAATTGATAGAACACAGTTAAGTTAGATAGCAACTTTCATTGACAGTATGGCTAGTGGGAAGGTACCATAAAATGAGCAAATCTGAGAAACACATGAGAGATTGTAAATATGGGATTTCACAAAATATTATTATCAAAGGTTCTAGTTTTTGTTGAGGGGGTTTGGTGCTTGGGTTTTGGGGTTTTTTTTTTTTTTTTTTTGTGATGAAAAACACAAATGAATATTCATAAGGGATTCAAACAGGTCTGGAGAGTGGCAGACATAAATGGATACTGCTCCTTCTTCACTAAACCTCCAGAACTTTGTCCACTTTTTCCTTTTCTGTACCAAACAGAGTTAAGATGAATGGACTCAAAGAGAGGTCTGGGCTTGGAGGACAACCACCCAGTAGTAGTCTGACTTGCCTGAAGTTCAGTGAATAAAGAAATCACAGCAGAACTTTTATGATATAGCAAAACCACAATGTGAATATAACTGATAAGTTCAGGGCTAATATAAAGGATATGAACTTCAGAGGAGTGGATGGATGCCTCAAAAACCGACAGAGGCAGCTGAGAATGGGGTGTGCTTCAAAACACCATTGTCTTTATTTGGATATGCCCATTAAATATTTGTATGATAAACATAGAATAAATGGTCAAAAAATTAAATATTCTTTAATAGACTCTTATTCTAGTTGCTGCCACACACTAGTCATCAGAGCACAATTTCCTTTTGATTTTCAATGCATTAAAAGAATTTCTGTTTATTTGAAATTGAGAAAATATGTCCCACAATAATTTGTTGAAGGTTAGCAGTTACAAGCATTTTCCAAATACAGGCTACCTCAGATATCAACTATTCAATTTGAATATAAATAAATCCACCAATTACCCTTTATCTAATGCCTGCAATTATCTGTTCTCTTTTGCTAAGATGACTTGGAATCATGAGTCCATTAGAACAGACAATCATTCCCTTCTCCAAAGAAATATCTTCCTGCTTAACTCTAATGGGAGTCACAGTTTAAGATTGCACTTGAAAGAAATTACTGAAAAATCTCTGTTGGATCCAACCCTGCTGGGAGAAATATGACAATGAGTATTACTGGTCCTATTCAATAAATCTTTCTTGTTCTTTTCTCAATGGCCATTTCTCTGTTTCATCCTTTGTACAACATACCCTTTCCTTTGTGTTTGGTGGTGTCTTCAATACAGACAGCACGTATTACTTTTAATAGGAAAAAAAATATCTTGGGTTTTTCCTCTTTCTTTCCCCCTCCTTTTCTGAATTTTTAAAGGTGTTTATTTTGTGCTTTAAAGGTTTTCTTCATTTCTAAATGTATCTGGTGACTTAATGTGCATCACTGAGTACTAATATATTTTTCTGCAATGTTATTAATATGCCTATCCATCCAAACAACAAATTCCCGGCGGCATAAACAGTGCAAAGAATTCCCTTTTGCATCTCAATGATACCAGCATAGTACAGAAACATCCCTGAACGTTCACTTCTGTCTCACTTTCCATATGTTGGGCAGGACCCCTCTGCATTCTGGAAAGCAGGCTGGCCCTGGCAAATTCAGCTTCCTGACTCGGCTGCCTCTATACCAGTGTATTTATTCTGCTGCCTTAAGGAATGGGAATAAGAAATGTCAGCACTAGATGGAGCTCCTGTACAGCAACATCTCGGGAAAAATCTTTGGGGCTTGCGTGCACGAGAAAAGCAGGAATGGATGTGCAGCCCTGATGCAGCAGCAGGACGCTCTCAGGGCAGTCAGGTTCACTGCTGCACCCCCATGCCCACACCATCCTGGAGGGACCCCATCTCCTGCCAGGACTGCTCCTTTTGAAACCTGGGGGCATCCCCAGGACCTTCCTTCATGCCGAGGATGTGCACAGCAGTAATACATCACATGCAGTCTCAGGGGGTTTCTGTATGTGGGACATGGCACCGAATCAGCTAAGAGGTGAAATGACAGGGTTAGCATCTGCTAGCCAGTGAGCCAAGTGTCCACCAGAGCACACAACCAACGTCTTTCCAATGAGCTCCTCCTTTTGCACTAACCCAACTGCTTATTTTTAATAATAAAGGTATATTTATAAAGATTTTCTATAATCTAGGGGATTTCTTTGGCAGTCACCATTCCTAGGGGTGGAGCACACCACAAATACTAACTCTTCTGAGTCAGGTTTTTCAAAACGTCTGGCGGTGAAACTGGTTTTTATTCTAATTAGATATTAACTGGTTAATAAATAGTCATATCTGATACTTTGAATGCAGTCTCAAAATATGATGACCAGGCTTTGAGCTGGCATTTTCTTGTGCAGCTTTACATCCCCACAATCTCACATGGTGTGGAGGTGAGCTGAAACACCAGAGAAGGCTGCTCCTGCCTCTATCCAAGATCACTGTGATGGCTGAAGGATGTGCAAAGAGGAAAAGCAGTATTCCCCACTCCTTAACCCCTCAAAAGGACCTCAAGGAGGAGATCTTTTCCTACATCCATTAAAAAATTAAATATAACCAATGCAGACAAAAATCCTTTGCAGTTCATTTTCACCCAACCAATAAGTCTAATCTTCAGCACTGGATAGATGGGTGGAAATTGCACTAGAAAGTGTAGCAGTGGAGGTGTGACGTACTGGGACAAGTGTGGCTGTCATGGAGGGAAGCCATACCGTACTTAATACATACATACTTAATTCATCAGAGGTCCTTGACAGCGCCGTGCAGACAGGGCTGATGCCTTCTTGGATAAAACCTACCTGGATTTTCAAACAACTTTGACTAGCCCAAAGGCTTTTAAGGATAGTAAGCTGCCATTCAATAACAGAAGTCTTCATGTGAATGAATAATTAAACAGAGGTAGGAAATAAAAAACAGGAGAAAAAAATTAGTTTTCTTAGTGACAACTGTGGACAGCGAAGTTCCCCATGGATCTGTCCTAGGCCCTGGGCTATTCATCACATTAATAAATGATCTGGAAAAGATGGAGAAAAGTGACAAGTTTTCTGATCATACTACACAGAATAACTCAAAATCAACAAAAACTGACTGTGAAGTACTGCAGCACAGCCACGTGAAACAGAGCAATCGAGCAGATGAGATGCAGTACTGATGTGAACTGCCACATGTGGAAGAAAACAGACCTGGTTTTAAATACACAGCAATTGTTTCTGACTTACTGTTCTGCAAAGAGAGTTATGATAGAGAACTTTACACAAACCACTTCCACTAAGCAGTAATGCTCAGCAACTTTTAGAAAAGCAAACATCAGGACTTATTAGAACAGGAAAAAGAGAGAAAAGAAAGAAAAGGTGAGCAGGGAAAGATTATTTAGTGTTTCCTAAAATAAGTAGGTTTTCAAATTAAATCATCATGTTGCAGACTCAGAATAAACAAACTAGAGAAGATACTTCTCTTTGCATAGTGCATAGTTAGTGCGCAGTTAATAAGTAGAATTTCTTTATATGTTATATTGTGCATACCAAAATTTTGCAGGTTTCCTGAGAGCAAGGGAATGGGAGATAAACACAGGAAGACCTATTAGATTCAAAAGTACTGCTTCAGGAAAGATAGGTGTCCCTACACCACAAATCACAGGCTGTGGTACTACATATTGGAAAAATATCATTGGATGCTGAAAATTATCCCAGCTTTAAGTTTAGTATTCTAGAAGAATAGCTAGGCAAAATACCTTGAATGGCATATACTTGATATCTATACAAAAAACACTTTGCAAGGCATAACTTATTGAAATGATAAGAAAAAACAATTACAGCACAGTAAAAGGCTAATACCTATTGTATCTGATATCAGTATTTCTTTTCCAAAGGTCTGAGTGCGCACAACCCTAGAAAAGATATTAACTTGTAAAATTCTTACTCATTCTCAAATTCCTTGTTGAACAGCACTTGGTGCACTGACCTGTAGAGAGAAACTGCTCCATGAAGCAAACCAGATGGTGATATGCTACTACCTACTGCTCTTATCTCAGTGTATATTAAGCTAAGGCTTTATCTTGCCTCATAACCTGCTTCCTACCCATTAGAAAAAGTCTATTTAAATTCTGACTGACATATTTATCTGGCAGCCTTTCATCCTACTCCTGTGATGTGGTCTTTGCCTCTCTCAAGGATACTAAATAGAAATACATTTTCAATTTTGAGACATAGTAAAGCAATCCTCAGAAAAATCATGCAGCCTCTGCTGGACCTTGGCCCTCTTGCACTGACACATATTTTTTCTCTGAAAATTGAACAATTTAAAAACAGTGCAAAATTTTAAAGTTTGGATAAATTAGGGCAAACTGCTGTGATTTGTTATAAATTTGTTACATGGAGAAGAGTTACTTGGTGCACCATAGTCAGTGTACAGAACATATTGAAAACATATACACAAATGCCACGTACATACTCCACGCTTTCACTGAGAGGCAGGATCTGTAACTTGTCCTCACTGCCATATTAACTCCTACCCTAGAGCTGTTTCTAATTAACTCCTGCTGGGCTCACGCTGAGGCAGACAGGGATGGGGATGGCCACCAGCTTCCCATGCAGTGCCTGCTCTGCTGCCAGCAGTGCAGGGGAGAGCAGCGCCCACCCCGCTCTGCCTTGGGCTGCCTGCTGGGCACTGCCCAAACAGCTCGCCTAATTTCATTAGGGTGATTAAACACTCACTCTCAAGAGGTCCCCTGGTAACCCCACAAACTGCCTGAACACAGAACACAACCCCCAAACTGTAAATCTGGCAAACAATAATGCTTCAGTGTGCACATGCACATAAGGATTAAGTCTAACCGTTGTGTGTCCTAAAATTCTCATAAGGGCAAGTTCAACGGGATTATCTATGGTTTTGTAAAATTCATACCATTTCTCAGCTGAAAGCAAATCTTGCCAGATGTTAATGTGCTATTCCAGTACTCAGAGGTCTGTACTAGACTCAGACAACTCTTAGATATTGAGCAATAAAATGCCATATATTGGAATTGACTAATGGTTTTGAATTTTAGAAATCACCAAAGTCCTAATCTAAGCAAAGTTTTACATGGCTTTTGATTTGTAAAGATGATTGATCTATTCCTTATGAAATTTTTTACAATCAAGTCTTCTTTTTGTTACCTTGCGTTCTGATAGCCACTTGGTCCTGAACAAATTTCTACTGTTATAAATCTCTATTAAAATAATTAAACATAAAGAAGTCTCCTTCTTTTGATTCATCTGAAGCCTGTTGACTTTGATTCCTTTGACTTTGATTCTTGCCATAGTTATCTACTATTTCTGCTCTTAACTGCATTAGTGAAACCAATAGAAACAAATAATAGGAGTAGGGGAAAGAAACAATAGAAGACATAATTGAAAAACAACACTAGAAGATTAGAATGTCTGCCTCCAATAAAACACTGAGAAATAGATGTAGAGATTGCCAGCTTAGCCCAGTGAGTCTCTATCTTCCTGCTTTGTGGCTGCTATACTTTCTTAAGGAACAGCTGAAGTTTGTATCTGACCACAGGACAAGATTGTACTTCATCACATTGGAATCTTTGAAATAGGCTTAAGAAACTGCAAATAGGAGAAGTAACATAATTTTACAACATGCTGGGAAGACTTGTTGGTGGAAATAGCCCAGAGCAATTGAGCCTGATGCTGATAGCTGGCACAAGAAACCTTCAGGTGAAGCAGGTGAAGTCAGGTGTAATGGTAGAAAAGATGGTACCCAGGTGACCTTGATAGAAGCATTACCATCCAGAGCATGGAGGGATGACTGGGGAGTCAGCAGCCCCAGGAACCTGAGGTTTCATCCTTGCATGGGGTGATCCCCTGACTGCATCCCTTGATCCTCGCTGGGCCAGCACAGCATGGAGGGGAGAGAGGGGCAAACAGGTCCCACACTGCTCAGGAGGGAAAGCACAGGGACATCTCATAGAAATGGGATGGGGACATGTCATGGGGGTGAAATGCCTACTCAGAGTGGTACTCTGCATTTGCTGTCTGCAGATTCCAAATGTTCCTCCCGCCTGTATCAATTATGGGAAAATCTATAGCAGACAGAGGTAATTTTGAGTTAGTTTTAAAAAAACCCAAACAACCCATAACAAAACCAAATCCACAAATCTCCCAGTATTGGGAGGCATTTGGATTATTTAAGAAGTGAATCATGTTAGCTGAGAAATCCACAGAAGCAATTAAGTGGTCTGTGACTCAGTAGAGACCGAGTTTATTGACATTACTGAATCTTTAATTTCAGAAGCAGTTTCTCAGCTAGTGTGGATATGTAGAAAATCACAAATGTAAACAGAATACTTTCAGATTTCAAATAAACTTATTTTTCTTTTTTAGTGTCAGCACACTAATTTAACACAATTATTTTCTCACTTAATGCACTTTTAAAATTAGAAACATAGCAGCAACACTAACATAAAAAAGCCCCAAGCAATAGGAAAAAGAATACAAACCCTAATAATTACTTTTAAGTATGAAGTATTTGCCACAGATGAGGGGAAAAAAAGAACTTTATGGTTATCACCTATTATTATGTCATTATTTGGAACTGTGCCAATGGTTCTGCAGCCTTTTTATCACTGAAAGACTGTAAATTTTATTTGCTTACTGGACTGGAAGATTCTCCTTAAATGCTTCCTGAAATGAAAAAGATACAGAAAATTAATGTCTTGAGTTAGGAAATGGTCACTAGGTGTATAACTTGGATGTGAACAGCCAAAGATAATACCCTTTCTCTGGCATACTTCAGGGGCTACAAAAGAAGCCTAAAAGTTTTCCAAAAAATAACTAATTCTGTTCAGATGTGTCATCATGTGGATGGTCTTAAAGTTCCTAGAGATTATTCAACACTATTAAACACTAGAGATTATTCAACACTATTAAACACTATTAAACACAATTAAACACTAGAGATTATTAAACACTATTAAACACAGAGTTAAAAAATATGATTTAATAGCCCTTCACAAGCAAAGTCCATTGCTCTCTAACGTGGTTTTGACTGAATATTGCTTATTTACTGGCCTGTATTTTATTTCATTATACCCACCGAGGGACCAAAAAGCTACATTTTAATGACGTATTTTTTCACATGTGTGTGACCTGACTACCAACAGAGCTGGCTTCTGCCTTTTCCTAAATTAAAAGAAAACCAACATCAGACATTGCCTTGTCTGGGTTAATGCCATGACCCAGGATTAGGGAAAAGGGCCTGGAAATATCAACAATTAAACTCGAACTCTGGCAGAAATGCTGTTTCACCATCTCCAGCAGTGCTTATAGCCATGACCTTTTAGACTCAATTCACCATCAGGATAATTCTGCAAGAAATCCAACATAATCTTTGCCTTTAAACTCTTGTTTGAGGTGTCCATGTGAACTGATGCTGTTTGTATTTTTCTTTGCATAAAGTCTTCAGCATTCTGCAACCTGTGGCCATAACATAGAACCAAAAGTATGCAACTGTGCTGCAGGATGGCTGCCCAACTGGAAAGGATCAAACACTGGCAGAAATCTGTAGTCACTTGCACAGAAACAGACCTTGGGCACAAGCAGAACACTTTTTTGCACTGACAGCTGACATCTGTACACAAAAAATGCCAAAGGGGTGATCAGTTTCCTTACAGAATTCTTCTGTTCTTGTGTCCTTCTTTTCAGGGACACACACACACACAAACTGTTGTCTAGCCTTCACTGTTATTATTTCTGCATGTTTTTTGCTGTTTTCTTTTGTACGGGCATTAGGAAAACGGACTCTAATTCTTGATCACACAACAGAACATGTCAGAAAACATTAAGGATAGCAGCTGAGGGAAAAAATGTTTCCATCTACACGTGGCTGCTGGTGCAAACTGAGGGTACCTGAGGATGTTTTCAGAGCATTCTCCAGCTCCTGTTTGAGCCATTGCTTGAATTTCTGCAGTGGTGAAAGATGAGAGAGGGGAAGAGGAGGGAAGTCTGGGGGTTTTTAACCACAGGATCTTAATGCTGTTAGCATCAACAATTACAGTCTGCAACACCTAGTAAGTGAGTATATTGAATGACACTGTCCTGCTTTCCAGCTAAGGTAGAGTTAATTTCTTCTCAGTAGCTCTCACAGTACTATGTTTTCTATTCAGAATGAGAATGGTGTTGATAACACACCGATATTTTGGGGGTTTTTGCTAAATCATGTTTATCCTAGGTTTTTTTTCCTTGTCTCATGGTGTGCCAGTGAGGAGGTGCACAAATGAAACTGTGAGGGAGCATAGCTGGAACAGGTGACCAAACCAAAGGGATATTTCAGACCACAGAACAACATGCCCAATATATTAAGCTGAGAGGATTTATCCAGAAAGGCAGCTGGTAAGGGTCTGACATTGATCAGCAGGTGGTGAGAAACTGCACTGTGCACCAATTTTTTCCCCTCTTATATTGTCATAGCTGTTATTGTTTACCATTATTATTATTTATCTTCAATTATTAAACTGTTCTTATGTCAACAAAATTTTTTGGTTTGATTCTCCTCCCCATTTCCCAGGGAGAAGAGAGGAGAGCTTGAGCAAGGGGCTGCACAGTGCTTCACCTCCAGCCCAGCACACATCTTGGGTGATACTCTGCTGTAACCAAGGCAAAATCTTCTCTTATCTCAAGAAGGTGTTAAAGTGCCTTCCAGAGTGAAGTCTCTGATTTCAGGAATAACACTCAAAGTAGGACATTAGGTCTTCCCTTTTCACTTTCTTTTTCAAGGCATGATTCCTTCTTTATCATGTTGTCCAAAAGTTTTGCCCAAGTTGTCTCCCTGCTTTAAGAATATAAATTGAATGCAGAACTCCAGTACTCACGCTCTACAAATTACCTGCAGAAAGGGCTGACAGCATTTTCCCTACATTATGAATTTGAGATTGTAAAATTGGTAAGAGGACTAGGACAACTCTTCATGGAAACACATCAAACATCTTAACAACGCTCATTCTAGCACAATTATTCTAGGCAATTTCAACTCTGTACAGTGTTTAATGCATATAGGAAACAGAAATTCCTGAAAACATCCTGGAAGAGGATACTGAAGTGGGGAGGGAACTATAAGCAAAAGTAGGAAAATTAGAAAAAGAAAAAAGAAGTAATAAACACCCCATTTTTGAGGATCATCTCATGACTTCAGAGAGGTACAGAGCAGGTATCCACCCCTGAGCTTGGGTTCCTTTCATAGTCCATGGAGATAATGGGTGCATGGAGGACACATATCTCCCTGAAGAGAACATCTCAAATGTATTGAACAGTGTGCATGCTGGCAGTACAGATCTGGTTTTCTATTGCTTATAAAAAAGCCTTGGGGATTGGAAAATGTCTGGTTTTAGTCAGACGATTCCCATCTGTCTCTAAGCGGTTAAGCATTTCATTTTTTCCAAGTAAGTATGGCCCTGAGAAGTGTATTTAATAATATACACTTTCCTCATTGATTAGTTATTTAAATAAAAAGTATAGCAGGCTAACTTTGGTTTCTCTAAAGAGGAGATGCCGAAAGAGGAATTCAGATTACATATCTTCCTAATAACTACTTTTGTATTTTTGTTTACTATAAAAATCTAATACATATCAAGTGCTGGAAATTACATAGAAAAATTCAGGATAAATTGTCAACTGTTACACTGTATTAAAATAACTAAATCCCTCTAGGTCATGACAGCATTTCTCCTTATTTTTTTTTTTTTTAGCTAAAGAGACCGTAAACACTTTACACTTTTGACTCATTCCCATGAGTCAGGCACTGGTTTTCTCCTCTCTCTGTTTGAACCCGCAGATTATTTCTGATACTGACCAACTACTGAGGAAAGCTTGCATGGGTCACAATGACTGCAGGCATAACAGTCTGTGCACTTCAAACAGAGAATGTTTTAAGGATCTGTTGCAGAACTGTTTTCCTAAGCAATACTGATTAGCTGTGTTTGCTACCAGCTTTATGTATAGAAGTATCACCTTTAATGCCATCCCAAGCCCACCGGGAAAGGAGCAATCAATGATGAGTGGGCAGGTAAGGAGCTGCTAAGAGTGGTTTTTCACTGGGAGATGAGTACTTGCTGCATCAAAGTTCAAAAACCATCAGATGAGCTCTTGCAGGATCAAGCCAAGTGAGATGGTGTCTTTTATGTGGAAAAAACCATATCTTTTCACAGAAGAGTTGTTTATTACATCTGAGATCTCAGCTGCATCCCATAAACAGAGAGTTTCCAGTATGTCAGAAGTTTATGCTCTAAATGAAACTACCTTAGTTTAATGCAGTGAGTCTAAGACACAGCATATAAAACCAAGGTAAAATACTAAGAAGAAAAATTATTTGTTTATGATCACGAGGCAGCTGAACTTTAAAGCAAAACCATGAGCAGGCCCATTTCTCATTCATTGTGCTCTCTGTCAGTTTACAAGGGAATAAATCAATAATAGCTTTAATATGACTGAAAAGATTATCTACCCACTGAGTTGAGTACAGGGTTTCTAAAAAGGCTGAAGTCCTCATTTAGGTATGACCTTGAATTCTCAATGGACATTAGGACACATCTACATGCCTTAGTTCAAACAGGACTGCAGCTCTCTGCTGCACCCAGGACTGACAGGACGCTGTGTGGGAAGACACAGACACCAAGTCACACAGCTTTTGCATGACACAGGCATCTCTGGCTCCTCTAGAATGGTCATGTTCTTTTACACAACACTAATCAGAATTCATTTTTTACAATGAAATATTGGAAACAACTTCTTGGCCAAGCTGCCACGTATTTTAAGCACCATTAAGGTTAAGAAAGAGAAAAATAACCAGCTGAAAACAACAGCTGAGTTCAACAGGCACAAAAATTTCCCTGCTAGTAATGTGCCTTGGAACTTTTCCAGCATTAGAATCTAGTGTTGGATTTCTGTAGCCAGAGACAGCTTTGTCTTTCTCATGTGTATCAATCTACTTAATATTTAATCCTAATATGACATGGCATAGAGTAGTGGTTCTAAAAATGAACTCCAGGAGTTCAAATTGTCAAATTCTGCCTGTCCTACATGTTTGGGAAGTTTACATTAGTCCAAGTATCTTGAGAAAAGAAAATTTTTTTTTGAAAGTTTGCATCTGTCCAGAGACTTGAAATGTTTAATAAGGCACTGTGCAGATATTACATGTGAGATGGTCAAAACTGCAAGACAAACCTAATCTTAGGATGGCATGTCACTTCCTGTGTATGTGGTCTCTATGGGAGTGCCTTAAAAATATACATTTTTCCTAAATTAAAATCTAATGCTTAGTAATTTCATGATATATTTAACCATCCTTTTTTTCACCTTGCCTGCAAAGTTTACTGAGAGTTCAGCTGTGAAAATAGATCCTGTCCCTGTGTCACTTTCCGTGTTTGCTTAAATGTATAACCACGAGCCTGTCGAACCATGATGAAGTGGTGTGTAATGGCAGCAAATTTTAAAAATCCATCCATTTCCCCAAGTCAGTGACATGTGCAATTTCCACTGCAGTGACCTACTTAAAAGAGCTGCAATCAAGGACGAGCACCAGGGCAAAATCATTTACTCTGGGAACAGACCATGCTGTTTCTCCTCTAGCTCCATTCCTGGTGCTTCCCCATATCAAGACCCAATAGCTTATACTTCCAAAGCAGATCTCACAGTATTTAATTTTATCCTTAATATCCCCATTACATGCTTATTGATCAGCATCTGCACTTCCCATTGGCTTCCAAACCTTGTGCTTTCCACATATGGTTTGAAACCACAAAGCAGGTATAGGGATAGCAGCAAGTAATTAAACCAAAAAACTACACTTTGTCCATCATTTTCCTCCCCTGGTGGTCATTCTTGGGTCATGTTTTTTCAGTGCCTGGGATAGGAAATGGATTGCCTGGTAAACAGCTTACTCAATTTCCCACTAGGTGATATCAACGTACATGGCACTGTCAATACCGCTGGGAGAGGAATCAGAAGTGTTCTCCAGATCACCTCCCAGGCATGTGATTTTTTAAAAAGTGATCTCTCACCTGGTGTTCACATTTGAAACAAATCCCAGCTTTCTACTTTCACTCCCTCAGGTTTCATCCAAGCCACAGACCTGAAGGATAACACCTTCACTCTCCATGTGATTTAAAACACAAAGGAGGCTTTCACCTTATCATAAAACAAGTGGGAGGGGTGGGAAATGACCTTAAAATTACAGTCCTGCTAGAAGATTTGCAAGAATGAAGTGCATTTATAAATATTTTAACAATTTGAATCTGGCTTATGTGTGTCTTAGAGATCATGAAATAATCACCAAGTCATGAAGATTAGTTGCCTGCTTAAAGTTTCTTCATGATTTAGAAAAATACTGCAGTTAGAAAAAGAAACAAAAAAAAAAAACAACAGCGCATATCTTCATTATCTTCATTTAGTACAAGAAAGTGCAATTCTAGCGGGGCCACTGAGCTTAGAGCATCACAGAACCATCAAGCTTGTAAGGGATCTTCAAGATTATCTAGTCCAACCAGCAACCCAGCACCACCATCATTACCCCAAAACCATATCCCTAAACACTTAACATCATTAACACTTAACATCATTAACAGTATGTTCCTACACTGTTATTTGTCCTAGAAGGATCATCTACCCCATTACAAAAATAACCCCAAACAGATAAGAATGTTGAAGCATTTCCTCTTACCAGCCTTGATGCTGAACTTCCGTTCATCTTAATTACCTTTCCTATTACACATCTCTTTTCTGAATCTTAGTGCCCTTTCTCTTATCTTTGGTGGGCCAAAATCAGACATGAGGTTCCATCAAGGATGGAAAGCTAATTTTTTAGCTAATAAATGTATGAGATTTTTTTAGGAACAGCTAAAGAATGAATAATTATATTTATCAGAAAATAAAATTTGTTTGTAAGGACACATAAATATTAGGCAATCTTCTACTGGTATTTGCTTTTACTCATGCTATATCCTAATCAATATTGTTTATTTATAACTCTGCAAGCAAACTTTTTCATTATGCCCTTTATACACTCTAATGAAAGAACACATATGAGTGTTGCAAGACTTTCACATGAACTATGCACAGTTTAATAACTTCCTGCATTTAGGTAGTTATTAAATATCAGCTTCCCAGGATACCCCATTGACAGTACCAACATCACTCAGAGGAGCTGAGGTCACTTTTGTCATTCTGGGTTTTGCTGTTTTGTTTGCTTGTGTGTTCCTTGATGATCTAATCAATTTTAAGAATCACAGCAGAAACTATCACATGAAAACAGGTATCACAATAGCACAGAAATCTGCACTCCTGCCATGCATCCAATTCATGTAGATCTGACTTTGAAGAATTGTTCCACAAACAGAACACCCTGGCAGAAACTAACCCATTTGCAGGTTTAATTCCACGGTCAGTGAAATGGTAACTCACATGTATTCAGACAGAAGCCAGCAGGCTCAAAAGGGCACCTTTGACATACCTTTTTTTCTAAGCCCTTGAACACCTACCTCTTTTTAGCCCTCTCTTCAAATATTATTCCTCCCTCCCATTAGTAAATAATAAGAAGAAAGCTCAAAGTATGGAGAAAAGAAACAGTCCTGGCTTCTTTCTGTCTGAGAAAACTACTTACAGAAATACTGGAATATATAAAACACACAAAAATGGAAATGAAACCTGGAAGGAGACATGTCATTCTGCTCAGCACAGACCAAACTGAAAACAACCTACCAAAACAAGGTACTCTTGACCATAAAGTCTATTTTTGGATGGCCAAAGTACTCATATGTTACAAGCATTCTTAACTCCTGAGACTTCACTTTGTGCAAAGCAGCAGTTTCCCAGAGGAAGCTGCCAGGATGAGTCAATGGTCATGAGTGGAGCACACATATGAGGAAAGGACAGGTACCAGAGACACACCATTGGAAGTAGCAAAGAGTTTATAATTCAGGTTGAGAACATGTGTTTGCATTCAGCACCTGATTTCACATCAATAGCTGTTGGGAGCACTTCTTGGGTCAAGGGGCCTACACAAGACATGCTGCCATCCAGGGTTGGAGAAGAGCCAGGAATGCCTTTGTCCTGTCCTTGTGGCCTGGAGGCACCAAAGCAAGGATGAAGAGCAAGAGGGAGCTGTGCCAAGTCCCCTGGTCTGGGTTAGATAAGGATCACACCTAGACATGCACCCACAGGCCAGTTCATGCTTTAGTGGATCTTTTTATGAATGTAGGAATAAATGAAGAAAGGGTCATTGCTTGGTGATGCCACAGGCCTCATCCTTGGAGGGATGAAGGCTGCCCTCTGACTGTTCATTGTCCTTTATCTTCTTTTAATTAAAAAAATCCAGTTACAACACTTGCATCTAGCAGTGCAAAAGATAGTGGCAAAAATATTTTGTCTGGACAGGAGAAAAACACTGAATACTTTTCCCATCACTTCTGGCAAATCTATTCCTGCAACTTAATTTTCTACTAAAGCTGCAAGCCAAATATTTTGCTTTGCAAAACAGAAATCATCTGATAAGAACTCACTATCTGGGACATGAGTAATTCATATTATAGATTGAGAGATAATTAAACATGGTAAATATAGTACTTTCAGGAGACTTTGCTCATAACAGAAACCACACTGAGGGACCTGCAGTTCAGCAATGGCACAGATTTTCTTGAAAAAGAGGGAAGTATTATATATGTTCATACACTTAAACTCTCTCCAGTGGCTTGCTTTTTTTTAGATTCCATTTTTAGCTCTTAAGAAATAAGTAATTTTGAAGAATGAAATATGTTAGGAAATATTTATTAGACCTAAGCTACTCTTTCATAAAGTCTTTTTCTAAAATGTTTTAAATTGTGCAGATCACTTGTGCTTGACCATAACAAGGCAACAAGACGATCCTTCTGTTCACCACAGAAGAGCATTTAGCTCCCTAATCATGTTGCTTAGTGCATCAGTGCTAAAAAGAATAGCAAAGAATCATCATTGAACTCTTACCAAAGCAGGAATTGACAAAGCCATACCACCTACAAGCATGGTCCCCTCCGATCCATTTGCCACGGATGTTGGATGCAAAACTGAGGGTAGTGCCCGAGATGCACACTAACATGTCACTGACACTGATGTTCAGGAGAAGCATGTTGACTGGGTTACGCAGGGTTTTAAACTTGCAGAAGAGGATGAGGACAATCAAGTTATTCAAGAAACCAAAAAACAAGATTAATCCAAGAAAAACAGCCACTACTGTGTGCCCACTTCGTGAGAGTCCAGCCCTTGGCTCAAGAGGATGTGCAGGTGCACCAAAGCTCAGGTTATACATCCAAGTGTGGTTCATTTCGGACTCTGTCATGGATCAGTGAGGGCAGAGATGCTGGGTGCCCTTTGCTGAAGCAGTTTCCCAGAAGTCATTCCATCACAGATTAAATCCTCTCAGGAGCCTTGTCATCTTCGCTCAGATGAGGCATCTCTTAGATGGTTATGCAGGTGTGAAACACTGTATTACAGCACAGGACTATTTTCCTGCACTGTGTCTTTCCAGGGCTCTGCTCTGCAGTAACTTCACAGCAAGAGAACCAAGTGAAAAATCACCTCAAATTCATCTTTCTTGCCTAAACCTAGGATAATAGTAGGTGATCTTATTTAATGTTCAAAATGGAAGATATCTTAAAAAGATGCTTCAGCATGGTCTCCTCCTTCAGAGCAAAGGACAGCCCTATCAAAGGCAGCTACCCTCCTTTCCTCTGACAATGGGTGTCCTTCTGAAAACACAGAAAAAACAAATAGTTAAAACCAAACAACTTTTTCCACACAAAAACCAAAAAATAAGTGCATCATTTATTAACAGCTCCTCCTGTTTTGAACTGTAACAAATATCTCTCATTTTCAGTTTTTACTCTGATTTTTAACAGAAACTTCAGTTTGTTTACATTTCCTTGGATGTTTTAAGCAATTTTTCCCTAGCTCACACTTTAGCATGGAGAAGGTTGTTTGCACCTTCCTAGCAAAGTTCCTCATGTGAGAAAATGCATGCTGAAACTTATCTTTTGCATCAGCTTCCCAGAGGAAGAACTCTATCTTCCTTCACATTAAGTCAATCTACACCAAATGAAGTTTCATTCTTGGCTTGACCTTAATTAAAATGATGACACATTTAGGAGGAGAAGGTATTTCTTTACCCAGAAAGAAAAATATCAAATGCAGTCCCTCAAGCTCTCATGTGCACGCAAAGGTTTGCAGATCTGTGATAACAATATTTCTCCTCCCACATTTACCAGTAAACAGATGTCTTCCTTTATTATTTACAAAACAGCCAGACACACATCTCTCCTATCACAGGCATAAATTTTATCCACATGGAGTGAACACATTGCTTGTGTGCTTTGTGAAACAATAGTGTTTAGTGTGGATTCACAATTACATTACCTACCTTCTCTGTGGTTGCACGCAGATCCTGCACAGAATTTTCCATAAAAATGGAGATATGTGTATATGTGTATATGTGTATATATATATATATATATATATATATATATATATATATATATATATATGAATTTCCACTCCTCAGTGCAAAATGCATGATACCCATAGCTTGCTGGACTAAAAAAATTTGAAAGCTTCTCTTTCATGTGTCATGATTGCACACATGTTAAAATGGAGCATCTCCTATATTACTCCTAACTGTTGTTTCCTGGAAATTGTGTTGTAGAAAAATATGTATTTAGCAACTGGAAAATTGCGAGTTCAGTTTACTGAAGATTCAGAGGTTGCTTGCTTTTTTCTTTTATATCTTGGTGTCATGATAAGAATTTAGAATAAGTATTTTGTCTTTTTATTTCTCTACTTTCACAAATTCACTGTGCTAAATGTTACAGTGATTTTAAAGTCTAACATATACAAATTGTCTTAAGGATTTTTTCTTGTGAGTAAATTATGTACACTTCACAGATCTTCTACTGTTTGGTCATTGAGAATCTGAAACACTGATGCTTTCTGATTTTTGCCTCCCCTACTTTAGGAGGTACTTGATAATTTATGTTGGAAAGGGTCCCAGGTAGCATATCTAAGAGAAAGAACTTTTTAAGTCCTCTTCCTTCAATTTTGAAAAAAAAAAATTGCCTACCCAATTCTGGTTGCAGGTAATAGAAGGAAACTAACTGGGCCTAACCATCAATATACCTAAAATTGTATATAGCGTTTAAAAGAATAGAGTAAAAATTTAGTGGAACAAAAACCAAATCTTAAAAATACTCTTCTGAGCATTTCTCACATGCAAACAGGCTGAGATAGTTGGGACTGTTCAGCCTGGAGAAAGCTCTGGAGAGACCTTGTTGCAGCCTTTCGGTACTTAAAGAGGACTTTAGAAAAATGGGGAGAAACTTCTTGGCAGATCCTGTAGCAAAGGGGTAAGGGTTTAAAACTGGTTAATTCAGGGTCAATAATGAACAAGTTTTTTTGACAAGGTGAGGTGAAACACTGGAACAGGTTGCGCAGAGAAATGCTAGATGCTCATCCCTGGAAGTGTTGAAGGTGAGGTTGGACAGGGCTCTGAACAACCTGATTGACTTGAAGATGTCCTTGCTTATTGTAGGAGGGTTATACTAGATGACCTTTAAATGTCTGTTCCAACACAAATTACCCCATGATTAAAAATTCAGCTCAAAATATAAATAATAAATAGGTCTATTATACAGTCATCCTGCATTCTTAAAAACATATCAAGAGTTCATATTTTTAGTGCTTACAAAAGGACATTTACTCTAGGATGGGACTCAGCTGATTACAATTTAGCAGTGTGACACCAGGTGTGCAGGTCCAGCCCAGTGTCCAGGTCATTTCCCCACTGGCCACCACTCACACAGCTTCAGCTGGCCAAGTTCTGCCCTGGTGTGTTGGGAAATTATATTCTAATGCACAGGCAAGATGAGCAGGTCCTGAAAGTTCAGTGTAAGACACATTTAAAAACAATATTACTTCATATCAAAAGATGACAAACATGATGCACAAAGATGAGCTTCAAAAAGTTTTGGGTCAATTAAAGAGACAAAGGTCTGCAGAGGAAGACATCTGAAGATCTGGGCTATGTATGAGTAAGTCTCTTTTTAGTAGCTCATGTATAAAGTGCTACGTTTTTTACACTTATGGATGAGGTAAAAACTAAATTCAGATTTCAAAAAAGCTTCTAATCTCCCATAACTAATCCCTTGAAGAATGGGTCCAAGTTTACTTAATGTTAGCATTTAACTGAAAAATACACATTATTGTTGAAAAACACTTGTAGATGAGCTTTGTGCTCAAAGCTTTTGTGTTCATTTGATTTTCTTTTTTTTTTTTCTCCTCCAGAGAGATAGCTTGGTTTAATAGAGGTTACTCTGGAACTCCATAAACTCTGTCTTACAGGTGACACTCTGCATTCCCTAGGGCTCCATGACCTAGGACAGCCTGAACCCTCCCAGTTCTTAGCAGGAAGCTAGGAGCTTGCAGAATTGCCAATTCTGCTTCTCAAAAAATGTTTAAAAATCCCAAAACAATAAAACCTACAATACCATCCAAGGCAAGCAAATGAGCATCCAGTTTGTCTCCTTGAATTTGTCAGAGTTGACAGGGAATGGAAAACATACCCAAAGTGATACAAAACATATGGCCAGGTGAAATGGGCCAAAAGTTTGTTTAATGTCACCACTGATTAAATCCTGCATCTGTTGACTGGCTCTGACAGTAAAAGTCTAAAGATACAGCAAAACAGACACCCATCACTGCTTGTATTTTCTCTGAAGTAGTCTGTTGGAAAAAAATAAGGTTTCAGAAGATGTTAGATCAGCTTCTGGGAGCACAGGCTTTAATACTGAGAATGAGAGGCTTCTTTTCACACTTGACACCATGCATTAGTTTGAGCAGTGAAGCTGGTTTGTTTCCTTTCTCACTTTTCTACCAAATAACTTATTGAACACATTAGCTTCATGGGTTTCCAGCTGGGAGATTCTTTACCATCTTCTCTTGCAACATTGTGCAACATGCCAAAGATCGTGCTTAATTCACTTTAAATATTTAAAATCTGAAGAAAATGCATAAAATAAATAAAATCAAACTTCATACTACTAAAAAAACCTTATCCTTTTCCATCATATCTACATTGTACTCTTGGGGTATAAAAGAGCTATAAAAAGCCCTCTTATGTTTACATATCCATACAATCTAAATCAACTCATTGCTCACTTCATACAAAAATCAATTTTAAAACAGTTGTTTTCCTTCATTTAAGAACTTGTATTTCTAATGAAAAGTTAAATTAAAAACAAACAAACAAAAAGCATCCAAACATAATATTCAAGGACAATCCCTCTACATAATATTTCAAAGTCAATCCCAGATGAAATTTTATGAAGAATCGCTTTTTTGACCTGCTAACAGAATTTTGACAGCAATAGTGTATTTTTAAGTTGACATGCATTTAACCTTGTGTTCCAGATGAGAAACTGAATTGTTTTTAACAGAAAACATCAAAAACCAGAGGTATCATCTGAAACAATTGTTTTAAAACACAGCTGAAAGATGGGGATCTTCATGGGACTTCACAACACTGAAGTCAGAATTCCCATCTGTTCTGGATTATTTTTCCATGCTCCAAGCCATGCTGCAAGATTTCAAGAGATCCAGAGAGATGTTTAGAGCTAAGCTAGAAGACTGAGAGGAGGTTCTATGGTTCAGAAGTTTGGGTATCTCCCAGCTCCCAAAACCTCCCGTCTGTGCAAGAATCTCTTGTATGCAGATCAGCAGATTTACTTTCAGCAGTTCACGTTCACGACAGAGACAGACATGGAAATGAGAACAAAGTACAGAACACATGTAGTGATGAAGCTCACACGTTTGAATGCCGTACTATTTGCTCAAGGGGAAAATCTAAGTGTGGCAAACCCATGCTTTTGAAAAAAAAAAAAAAGCTACTATCATTTAGAATATTCAAAGTTAAGGCACCCCTCTTACGTACGAAGAGGAAGTTTAGAAATGCCTGCGGTACGAGTAGATCAGACAGAGCCATTCCCGATCTGGGCTGAAGCCATCAGAGCCCGAGCCGGGACGGCGGCGGCAGCGAGGACTGAAAGCACCTCCCGAATGCCCGGGCTCACCCCCGGCTTCTAAACACCGCACCGAGCAAAAGCCTCTCCAGCCGACCTCCGCGTCCTTCACAAACTTTTTACACTTCTTTGGGAGGGGACTGGAGGGTGGCACAGTACGCTGGGAGAAGAACCCACCTGTATCTTTCATCCACAGCAACTCAGAGGCAAAACGCGCACCCAAGCGTGCGGCAAACGCGTCCCGAGCGGCGGCACCGGGAGCCCCGGTACCGGGCTGCCCTCCCGCGCGGAGCGGAGCCGCGGGGCGCTCACGCTGCGCGGGGTGGAGGCGGCGGGCTCGCCCTGCCCGCACACATCCTTCTCCTTCTCCCCTCCCGGTGGGCTGCGAGGACATCCAGCTCCGAGAGGGCGGGGGAGAGTGAGCAGATGGCTTTGCTAAGTTAAAGAATAGGAGCGAAGAGCATCTCGTCCCGTTCCCTCCCCCGGCTCCCGGCGCTGCCCCCCAAGCTCCGCCCGCGCCGGGGCGGTGCCGCAGCCCGAGCGCCCAGCACGGGGGGCACCCAGCGCCCCGCCATCCGCACCCAGCGCCCCGGGATCCGCACCCAGCGCCCCGCCATCCGCACCCAGTGCCCTACGATCCGCACCCAGCGCCCCGCCATCCGCACCCAGCGCCCCGCCATCCGCACCCAGCGCCCTACGATCCGCACCCAGTGCCCTACGATCCGCACCCAGCGCCCCGCCATCCGCACCCAGTGCCCTACGATCCGCACCCAGCGCCCGGCACAGCGGGCACCCAGCGCCCCGTCATCCGCACCCAGCGCCCCGGGATCCGCACCCAGCGCCCGGCACAGCGGGCACCAACGCCCTGCGGTCCGCACCCAGCCCGGCTGCCCCTCCTGCGCCGGGGCTGCTCCCCCAGGGCATCCCTGGTGGTGCCGCACGGCTGCGCAGCGAGCTTGGGCTGGGCGCTCTTTTCACGCTTACTGCTGGGAAACACTTTTTTTGGTGGTGTTAAGCAAGCAGGTATAAACACCTGCTCGGCAGCGGTCAGGAATGCAGTTTAAACACGTGTCAGAATGTGGCGGGTTTGACGTGACAAAACTAAACCCAGACATATCTTAAGTGTAACTTTTCACTCATCTGCTTTGTCTGTGTTTTCCAGAAATCTTTACATTTTAAGCATTTACAGAGTGAGCAAGCACTGTGGTTGCTGTGTGCTGAAACCAATGTTTTCAGAACTATGTCTGTTTATCACAGAAATAGCATGTGGCTTGAAAAGCTGTGTAGTATTGTGTCTCCCTGTCACTACTACTGCCTACTACTATACTGCTCTTTGGGACATACTGCTCTGGTCTTTCTACAGAGAGAAAAAAATGTGCCCATGGGGAATGAATTGCTGGATAAAACTGCTCAGAGAAAAATATTCTTGAGTATGCTTTGCTTTGTTGAATGTCTCTTAGCTCTAGTTCTTGTTTAATTTCTAATGAGCCTTCTAAATTTGTAGATCACAGTTAAAGCCTGTAAAGTGAACATCGTAGTCATATCAGTCCATCTAGATTTAACCTCTTGTCTGATCACACTTGCAGCTTTTTCACCATCTCTGCCTTCAAGACAGACCAGCCAATGCACCTATTGTTATAGAAAAACAATCCAGCAAAAACAATGATGCTGTGAAGTTTACTCATATAATCTTTCCCCAGTGAAGTCTAAGCAGACCTCATAAGTTGTACTAATAACAATATTTTGTTCCACAATTCAGCCTAAGTAAAACTATTTCATAAAATAAAATAAGAATTTTATGAAGGAATAAATCAGGAAAATACTTAATACCATAATTTTCAGAAAACACACTGTATCACAATTTTGCTGATTAGAATTCTACTGTAAACTAAGAATTGCTTCTCCCAGAAAAAAAAAAAAAAAAAAGAAAAAAAAAAGTCCAAAATATTGTGCAAATGTCACATTCAGAGATTCAGAGAGAGAGCAGGAGTGGTACCTCCTTTAGAGATGCCACCTTAAAATTAAAATTAAGAGTGTTCATTTTTTAAAATATCACTTGTAAAATGTCTACCTTTGACATTCTCCATTATGGTATCTAGTTACAAAAACAACCACAGTCACTAGTTGCATGTACTTATAATAATTTTTCAACAGCATGAAAATATGTGGTGTTAAAGTGAACTTCATTACCAGATGCAAAGTCAGGCAAAACTGCTTACTAAGAATACTATTAAAATTATTTTGGAATTCACTTACCTGCTATGAACTTGGACAAGTTTAAAAAGTGGATTGTAGCAGCAAAAAAAAAAACCTTGTCAATACAAAAAAATTGTCAGGCAGTTTACACTCATTGAATCTCGTTTAGTGCCACAGATTCAGAGCAGTTTGGCAGCATTACTAATCACCAGGGTGTGTCAGTGAAGAGTTGCCATGCTCTGGATGGTGTCCCTTTGGGTTGTAATTCTGATGGTGTCCCTTTGGGTTGTAATTCTGACATCCTGGTGGGGCTTCAGAAATTAGGCATGAGAATTTGATTTTAATTCCTGCTTTGGTTAAATTAAAAAAAAAATTAGCAAATTCCAGCATCTTCCATGAATTTCCTGCTTACCTCCTGCTTTCAAACAAATCTTGTGACTTTTAGTGAAGCCTCAAATATGCAGAAAAAGGGACTGCAAATTAATCAAGTGGGGAGCAGAACTGAGAACACATGCTGTTGTGTTCACCTACATCTGTACAACATGTGGGAAATTGAGATTATGTCCTGAAAGCATGTAATAGTTCTTGAACTTGATTTCTTATGTTTCTGTGGGAGCTGCTTTTAGTATCCTCATTTATAATCTCTCTAACTTTGCTCTTTTTGAAAGATCCAGTTAGTCCAGCTTAGCACTAGGGGTAACCTCTGTTCTGGAATTCTAAAAAGAAAAAAAATTTCCTGACTTTTTCCTTACTTTTACAAAAAATCATCATTACTTTTACATCAGCCATCATGGTTCCATTGGCTCCATATATGCTGCAGGGCAGTTCCTGGGCTCAGTGACATGCTGTGCATACCCAACATACTGAAGAGTGGGGTGCATTCCATGGTTTTGCCAAGTAGCTGCCATGATAACATTGGAATAATTTTGTTTTGCATGACAGTAACAAAATAAGAAGAAAACATAGGGAAAGCAAGGGAAACTACTTTTCTGCCTGTCCACAGCTGTGAGCACTAATAATTCTCAAAATAATTACAGTAATGTGATGGCATTTGAAAATGAAGCAAAACCAAAGTATCCTCAGATTTATCACAGTATCCCACAGCCTGTGCCTAGGAAATCAACTCATTGATTGCTTTTAAAAAATGGCAGCAGATGACAAATGCATTGGCCTGGATTACATATTTAGATGTTTTGGATGGCACAGATTCCACAGTTTGTGAATTTGGAGAGAGAACACTAAATGTGAGTCCAAGATAGAAATTGCTCATAATCTCCTTATTCTGCAGAAATCATATGAAGGAAGACTGAAAGCAGCCACTAAAATTTAGGATTATATATAAAAATACAATCATTCCTGTTTTAGAATTAAGATAAGAACATGTTACATCATAAAAAAACACTATTAAAAGATTTTGAAATGCCTTCAGAACAGTGTGGAAGAAGATAATTTTAATTCCATATAAAATAAGGAAGAATTTGTGAGTCAAAGCCAAGTTTCTTCACCTTAAAACAATTTTTAGGTTTGGTTACCCACACAGAGATATCTAATGTGTTTGAGGCATCCTTGAAAATCCCATCCAACTCTTTTCTAAGAGACAATAAGCTAGAGGAGTGTAGGTCTCCAAAATGCAGTCTAATAGAAGATATTATTTGTAATAGAGGCTAGAAGCTGTACATAAGGTTTATCTAGTTTTCCGAGTATTTTATCTGGCCTAATAAAAGATGCTAGAAATTTTGTGTAGAAACTTTGCCTTGCATGCCTTTTGTCTATCACAGCAAGAGCAATGTGACCATTCAGTGAATCAGCTCTTTCAGTTGATGTCTTATTTCTGGGAGATGATTTTCCCCAGGCTTCTGTGAGGATCTGAAATGCCTACATGAGCTTCTTTCTCATTTTTGGACCTCCTCTGAGTTTTTAATTATTATCAGCTTGTATTTAATTTACCTAAAGATTCCAAAGAGGCATCTAATTTGTGAGACAGAGAAGTATTTTGCAGAGGCTGGATCTAGACAACAGGTCCATGCTTCTCCCTCACTTCACAGTGTGTGAACAACAGTTGCAGTCATGTACCCTCCTCTTTCTCTAACCAATTTTATTGCTCTCACTTTCAGTGTGGCTGAGAGCTACCCCAAAGTCCAGGTACCACACAGCATATCTAGGCAGGACTAGAATGTTTACCTTTATGGCAGCTTTCTTTCTGAGGGTCATTGTAAATGTAAACCATCCTTCTTGTAGCTTTGCTTTGCCAACTTTTGCCACTCATCTGGTCAACAGCCAGATGAGTGTGAGTTGGCAAAGTTCCCAGCCAAGAAATCCAGCGACATCCTGGTTGGGACCAGCAATAGAGTGGCCAGCAGGACAGGGCAGGGATTGTCCCCCTGTACTCAGCACTGGTGAGGCCACACCTGGAGTTCTGTGTTGAGTTTTGGCATCCTCACTAAACAAAGGACATTGAGGTGCTGGAGCCTGTCCAGAGGAGGGCAGTGGGGCTGGGGAAGGGTCTGGAGCACAGGTCCTGTCATGAGTGGCTGAGGGAACTGGGAGTGTTTGGCCTGGAGAAACAGAGGCTCAGGGGCGACCTTATCACTCTCTACAACCACCTGAAAGGAGGCTGGAGCCAGGTGGGGGTTGGCCTCTTCTCTCAGGCAGCCAACAACAGGACAAGAGAAAATGGTCTCAAGTTGAGCCAGGGGAGGTTTAAATTGGATGTTAGAAAAAAATTCCTTCACTGAATAGGTGAAAGGCATTGGAATAGTCTGCTCAGGGAACTGATGGAATTACCTTCCCTGAAGCATTTAAAAGGTGTGTGGATGTAGCACCTGGGAATATAGTTTAGTGGTGGATGTGGCAGTGCTGGGTTGGCAGTTGGATGTGATTATCTTAGAGGTCCTTTCCAACCTTAACAATTCTACAAATAGATGCTTAGTAGAAATTATTTTGAAGTTGCCAAAAAAGATTCTGTGCTTTTCTATTCACAATTCATGCCTAGAGTCTTCTGCCATCAGCACAGGAAAGCTCTCAGAAATCCAGACATAGTTAGAAGTTGCTCTAGAAGGCAATTGATTCCAGGTAACAGATGTATGCCTCACTTCCTTAGTGTCATGGGGGATGGATAAAAAACATAATTCTTAGCTGTAGCAAAGGGGAAACTGAGGCAGCAAAGGGAACTTGTTCAGAAAGACCTATGAAGGATCTATAGAGGAAGCTCAGTTTGCTATTAGGGCTTTACCCAACGTACCTTACATTTATGCAAGATGGAAGCAAGCTTACATTATTGTTCCCTCTGGAGATCATGTGTTTCTCTGAACAGCTGTCATCCAGAAAGAACAGGGATAACCAGAGCCAGACCAGGGATGGGAGAGCTTCACAGCCCAGTGGATAGCACAAGTTTCATCCTCCAAACCACTGCTGGCATCTCTCGTGCTTTCCCATGGAAGCCAAGAGAGGGCAGAGCATACATTGCTGACATTGGTCCTCAGAATACAGATATTCAGTGCAGATGCTGATTGAAAATAAAAACGCAGAGGAAAAAAGCTCAAAGGACTACAGAATGACAGGTCTGGCATTCCATGTTTGCACTCCTCATATTTGGATTCGTCTGGGAGAGCCCTTCCCTAGCAGAAGATTCCCAGAGGTCTCCATCCTGCCTCATTGCCTGCACATACCCTAGAAAAACATTACAGGCATTTCTCTCTCCTTCTTCCCTCTGTCAGCACCCCCATTTCCAGCACTCACACTGGAAAACAGGAGGGCCACAGCCTTGCCCAGCAGCACCTTCTGTTTCCTTCATTGCCTGGCCACAGTAAAGGTGGCTCAGAGACAAGAAGGATTTCAGAATGTTATTTTGCAGTATGCCAAATAATAAAGACTAAATATCATCAAGATTCTCTCTGATAAAATGGACTTTTGAAGGCCTGGTTATTTAAGCCAGGTTTCAGTTTGCATTGCCCAGCTGGGCCAGCACACCGTCAGGTGTGTGTCTGAGTAAGCATGTGAGTGGCAGAAACAGAGGGGAGTATTTGTGGTGCTTGCCATTGCATATTTAACTCTTGCAAACACATCTGTTCACTGTGTGCCCAGGAATTATTGCCAAACAGTATACAGCCTTCTTAACAGCCTCTACTGCATCTGCTTCTTTATGGTGATACTATAACCCAACAGTTGTTTTCATCAACCATGTCTACTTCCCAAATTCTTTTGTCAGGCCCTCTAGCACCTTGAGGAATTTTGCTTCCATCTCATCAAAGCCCAAGGGGCTCCAGAAGCCTAAGACACCAATCAAGAGCTCTTCCCCCCTGAACCATTTTCTGATCTGATTTTCCTTTGAGGAAGGGTTTTCTCCTGGCCAATAGAAAGGGAACAAAATTTGTGAGTTTCCTGATTCTTATTCAGAAGCCACTGCTTTAGATGAGGAAGGCAAAGCACTACTTTTCTCTAGCTTTGTTCTGTCTGGCCATCCTACCCTCCACCAGTGGTTGAGACAATTGGGTACCAGTCAGTTTATCATTAATTTGTTAGACAGCTGAGGCAGTTTGCTTTCTAGCATTATCTCCAGCTCAGCTGAAATCTGTTATCTCCCTACTTATGACACAAGCCAGCAGGAATATTAATGGAAAATACTGAGCAATTTGTCCGTTCAAGCTAGCAATGCACACAAATGTCAGATCTGCCACAGGGAGAAGGTAGGGCTCTGAGCTGTTTGGTATTTCTGAACATGCTCTTGCCATAGTGCTACATCTTCATTTTCTTTGCAATTGCTTAGCTGTTCCTTTGAATCAAAGATGAATTTTTTTACAGTAGATACGTTTCATACTGGATGTGAGACTTGCTTCCTTTAACTGGCAGACTGTTTTCAGCAAAAGGAAGGAGGCAGGTGTAGAGTCCACCAAGATCAGATGCACAGAAGAATAGACTAAGGTGCAGAAAAGGATGAGAGGTCATCACAGAGGAGGATGAAATTGCATGTATTGAAAGACTGGCAAGAGTCTTCAATTTGTTTCACAGTATGGAGGTTATCAGGTAGCTGGAAAGTAATGTTTGTATTAGAGTGGGAAACTCAGTTGTACCCTGTGAATACTTCCTCTTCTTCCTGGGCATTCTTGGTAACAGTTTTTTGTAAGAGACACTGATTTGGGCACCAACCATCTGGGCCATGCTGGTTCTGTACAACTCTGAAATATATGATGCTATGTTTCACTGCTGAAGGCACCTGTGCTGTGCTCTTAAAGCCAGTTCCGTTATTTCTCAACACTGATAAGGTATATTTTAGAGCAGACAGCTGCCCTGTTCAATTTCAGTAGGTTTTCTCACATGTGTAGGACACTGGCTTTGTCTAAACTACAGACCCACAGACACCTTCCATGCTGTCAGGTCCAAGGGTATAAACCTTGCTTAATATCCACACAGGATCTCAGCTCACAATTCCTGCCTCCTCCTGTACCTTGGTTTGGAAGGAGAACTAAGCATAAAAATCAGCTTCTTGTCCTGGATTATCCCCTCCATATCCCTGGGCTGGACATCCAGGAGCCGCAAGCAAGCAGTGAGTGGCTGAGATATGGACATGGCATGTCAACACCATGACTGAGTAGCAATAGAGATGGTGGGATAAAGGGCACAAATGTTTCATGATCTGTCCCTTAGAATTTATCAGCAGCGGTTATTGCTTGTGCTCTGGAAATGCTAATGGTTGCATTCTTGATGATCAGTGCTGTGGTCTTTTATCATTATTTCCTTAGTAAAAGGAGATACTTAGTGTAGGGCCTTTTTCTTCCTTCTGTTTTATTACGTAAATCTCTAGTGTCCAGCTTAATTTTGTTCTGTGACAATCAAAATTTTCATTTATAAAAGCTTTTAATTATTTAAAGACGCTTCAAGCATTAAACCAGTTAAAATTTACATGAAAAGCTCAGAAAAAGAGCTTCAAAATTACTCGTTTTGTATAAGATGCTTTTTTAAAAAAAAAAGCTAAGTAAAAAGAAAGTCAAATTCTGTAAATCTTGGAAGCCTCAGAAGTTAAATGAATTTGAAGTAACTATAGGTTTTAAAATGGAACAATGCGCAACAAGCCCAACAGTGAATATACACATTTGATTTATACACACATAAAAAGACACATTTTATGTCATTCTGAGAATTTCATTAATATTTAAAAATCTGGCTAGGGACACAAAATTACCAGCTAGTAAATTTTTCTATATAAGTCGGGAGCAGAATCAATTTTTCTAAAGGGCTCTCCCATTCTTTTCTCTTTCTTAGCAATTGGTCCTGAAGGGGTAGTTTTTCCATCAACTCATTCTGCTTTCTGGAGGATGAAAATTATTTCCATCTGTTTTCAAGCAAAGCACAGTCGGTCAAAGCATAGTAACAAGATTTCCAATGGAACACAAACTGAACTCCTTATGAGCTGGTATCTCAGAGAATTTAAAAAGAATATTTTCAGCTCCATAATTGTCATTATTCTGATCACTTCCAGTTCATGTACTCCAGTCTATCCTTATGGAGAAAATAAAGGAACTTCTTATGGAAATCTTCCTCCCTTGCTTACAATTCCCTGCAGCAAAATACTTCTATGCTAGAAAAATGTGTCCTAGCTGGACCAAGATTTCATTTTTGTCAAAATTATAAGTGGAATTTGAAAATGCATATCTCATATGTCTTTTGGTTGCTTTACCAACGCCTTTTTTTTCTCCCAAACTTTCTTTTCCTTACTCTTTCTGTGTTATCCTTCTTCAGGTAAAATCTCAAATCTTTTAAGCCTGTCATGATGGAGTGGGACTAAATCTTGACTTTCAATTTTCAGGATAAAAATTCAGTTTAGCTTAATAAAATATTTTTTTTTTCTCTGAAAGTTTAGTGATAAAAAAAGTTGGTGGAAATGGAGGACAAAGATGGTTTCAGTCTCTGAATATTTCTCTTAGAAAAAAATATATCAGATGATGTCCTACAAAATCATCAATTCCATGACATTTTCTACCACTCAGGAAAAACAATGATTGTCTTATTTCTGAATCACTTGCGTGTGAAGCTGTAGTAGGTGATAGCTTTGCAGCTGGTCTGTGAAGACATGATGAGCAGTGAAACGAATGGTCTCCTTATTTTTATTAAATTAAAAGTCAGTTTTAATTGGTCAATGCTAAGCATGCATTTTGCTCTATGAGAAATTGAGAGAGCTGCTATTTCTCTGATTCCAAAATTAGAAATATACAGTCTCCCACAATTTCATTAAATACCTATAAAACTAGCACTAGATTTCATTCTTCATGAAAAATATATCTATGCATCAAGTTCATCTTTTGACACAAATTATCTATCAGCATTTGCCCACACAGTTTACATCTATCTCTCAGATGTAGTCAAGGCATAATTTGTGCTTAATTTACAGAAAAAAAAATAATAACCATGTTACAGGCATTTCAGAGTGTTACACATTCAGAAGCAGGCATAATTTGTAAAATAAGTTTTAAGCAGGCATCATTTGTAAAATGTTTATTTGCTTTCTATTTCCCTTTAGATCTAATTGTAGAACAAGATTTTGAAGCAGATGTAATACACGCTGCCAACGGGAGCAGCCATGTTACGTAAGACAAAGGTTTCTTACGAAATTCAGTAGATTTTTTAGCAAGATGACAGCTGCTTTTTCTTGGCATTAGCAATCCCAAATCCCTAGGAGAATGCTTAGAAGGCTTTATGACAATCCTGGCCAAAAGCATAATTGAATGAGATCCACATTCTGCAAAAACCAATTTGCTGAATAGTTGTCATGTTCCATGGTTAGCATTGCCGCTTTCTGAAAACGAGAACAGACATCTCTGTCAAACGTCTGCCAAGCCTGTGTCGTAACTTTAACAATAACCAGCAATCCACAGCAGAAATGGCTGGTTGAGGAAACCAGCCACCTGATCACCTGTGTGGCAAGCACCATGTGAAATGCCCAGTGTTTCCCTCCTTGTCTCCTCAGTGACCCAGTGGAAGGCCAGGATGCACATCCCGTGCACTGGGATCTGCTACAAAGTGTGATGGCAGGTTTGCTCTGATGTTTCAGGATGTGTCCTCAGACAAAAATTCCACTCCTAATCCAGAGTAATGACCCAGATTGCAAATATTAATGGGTAATCCAGCACCTGGACTGGGACTCTGAATTTTCTGAAATTCAGCTCTGCTTATATTGCTTTCTTGACTTCCGCCAGTGATGGAATTCAGCTCCTGTCACCTGATGGACTGTTGGGACTTGAGAGAGCAGGACCGTGCCAGCGGCAAGTATTACTGCTGTGCCAACCACCACAGCTTCTGCCATTCATTTTGATTCCATGACTTGAGTGCAGCAGAGCATAAAATGTCGGTGTCTTTGGACTTTGAGCATCAAAGAGAATGGATTTCTTTGGAGTTTGGTTTAGACTCGTTCTAATAAAAGAGGAGTTTATCTCATCTTTGTGGTTATCCTAGAAACTGAGCTGTGCTAGGGGAGGAAGTGGCATTGGGCTCTGGGGCTGGAAGGAAGAACGTCTTCTCTCAGCCAGGTTTCTGCCAGGAGCATGGAAGCACAGCACAGTATCTATTCCCTCCTGGCACAGGGTGTTCTTTGGATATAGCTACTGATATGTTTGAGAGGGAACATCTCTTGCTGACTTATAGATTCAGTGATAGGGAAGGTAGACTTTAGCCTTTATGACCAAGATTAGGCTATGTTTGGTAAAAATATGAACAAGAACAATATATATCCGTGGAATAATACCTGTATAAATCTGGGCTGTGTATATTTAAAAGCAATACATTTTATAGATGAGTGTTATTCCGAGTCTGTCTCAAAATATATCAATTTACCTTACAGGATCCCTAAATGCTTTTAGGTGGCTCATCAGTGATAATTTGCCAAATCTTGATGCATTCAACCCAACCACTAGCAAACTAAATTCTACAAGATCCTCAAATGCAGGTGTATGCATGTGGAATAATCCTTAACCTAATGAGCAATGATCCTTGCAAAGCATAGGCTTTAGTTTTTCTGACAGAGTGAGTCCCTTGACAGTATTAGAATGTAAAAGGAGGGTTGAGAAATATTTATGTGCTGGGGAGGTGTTAATTGCTGCTGAGTTTACAACTGACAATTACATTTTAACAAAGTGTGGACAATTCAATTTTTTTCTATTCACTCCTTTGCAAAAGGATAAAAAATGTTCAAATAGTAGTGCTTAAATATCCCCTGGATTTATGGATTATTGAGTTCTGAAAAGATATTTTTGCTGCAGCATGCTGCAGATCTCTGAGAGAGAGAAGTAACAGTGTGCAGTAGAAAAGCCTTAACTTAACATGAAAGAAATAGATGTTGGATTCCAGAATGTAAGGAGAGGAAACACAGCATTGCATTTCTCCTTATATTCTAGGGTTTTCTGCCATTAGATTAATTATCCCATTAATCCATCCCCCCTGCCCTCATTTTTTTTTTTTTTTTTTTTTTTTTTTAATGGGGTTTGTCTTTTGGATTGTTTCTTCAGTTTTTTTCACTATCTGGAAAAAGGCACATTTTTTGTTCAGCACCTATGAAGTTACAGACCATGACAGTGACCATGAACAATACCCTTGGGAGCAACTACTGCAGAAACAGCAATGGTTTCTCGTCTTTCTGAAGGTAAAATCTTGTAGAAATTTTCCTACCTGTTCCTGTCGAGTGCAGCCAAAAGATGGCAGCATTTTACTCAGCATCGGGGTGTAGCCTTGGGATTAATCACGGGCTGCGACTCAACACCCTTTCTGAGAAGAAGCAATAAAATACTTCTAATGGAGAATACAGAATTTCATTTTAATCCTTGCTGAATATTAACCATTCCAAAATGTGCTTATACTGTAAGTAAGAATAATTGCTATTGTAAGTAAGAATAATTGCTATCATATTTTTTTCAGTAGTTTAACTTTAAAATGTTGAACTATTATTTGAAGATATTAGAATCAGATTTATTTTCTGCATACTTTTGTGTCTCCCATCAACTCACGGCTGTAGTCAGTCCTGAAATTCAATTTGATAATTTTGGACATGTGAAAGGAGAGAGTGGAAAATTTTGATAACTCCATGGGAGTTTTCTCTGCAGTGAAACTTATATAGATTTTTGTTTGTTTAATAATCACTTGCAGCAAACTTTCCATTCCCATGAGATGCAGATCAGCATTATTTCAGTCACAATAATGTAGAAAGTAAGGCCAATTGTTGGAACCCTGGATGGTGAGAATTTTAAACTTTCTGTGCTTAAAGGCACACAAGAGAACACTGCAATTGACCTGAGGCTGTGGAGAAGGCTTCCAAAATTGATTGATAGTACTGGGATTACGGGTGTGTAGTTGGTTAGAAGTGTGTAATATCACAGGGTGGAAAACTTAAAGTTTGGGGTTTTAGAATATAGAAATAAATATAAAGCAAGATGGAGGTTTTAGGGTGAAGGCAGGTTGTTCTTCTTTACCTTCTTCTTCCTTCTTCTTCATGGGTTTGGGTGATGTTTTGTAATTGGGCAGAAAAGTCTGCATTGAGGGCTTCGAGGGATCAGTTATTGGGTTAAAAGGAAAAATAATCTAGGTGTCAGTTCTTAATTGGATAATTTAGTCTTAAAAGACCTTATAATGAGATAGTTAGCCATTTTGGGCCTTGCTAATGAAAGGCTGCAGAGCTCATGGTTGTGTGCCTGTTTCACTGATAAGAAATAATAAGCACCTGAGTCTGAACATGAACTACCATCTCAAGCGCCTTCAATCCCAACCTTGAGAATCCACAGCCAGTAGAGTTATCCAGCTGCTTAACTGGTGCTCTCTTGGCACCCTTTACTTGGATATCTGCATAAATTTTTCCAAATGCCACAAAGCATTCCTGCAGGTGTGAAACACATTTGAAACCCCAGCCTGAAGTGACTCATGGTGTTTTAGAACTTTCTGTGCACACTTGCCTTTGATTCTGGACCACATTATAAAGGGAGCTCAAACCCTTGCAACTAGCTTTCCAAACAGGTATCTTAGCTGACACTATAAAACAGATCAGGTTGTTTATATCTTAATTAGTAAAAATAATTATAAAGTCTTTTCTTTTTCCGCAAGGTTTTTTCTACCCCCAAGTTTATCAACACTAATGGTTTTGCTAAAGTCCTTGCAGTTACTTTCCAGATGGCATCTTGTAACCTCATGTATAAGTAAACCAGCTAATCAATGCCTCGAATAATACATGTACTTCATTAGTGTGCTTAGATTTAAGGGTATTAGTGTGCAGTAGACTGTCTAGCTTTGTCTTAAAGCCTTTCAGAGTTACTTGGCTAATTCAGATGAAGAAAACATTCTTCTCCGGTCTGCTGTCTCTTTGCCTTGAGACTCCAAAAGCCTCCTGGATACAGATTGACATTTTGAGGCCTATCAGAGTAATTAAGAGGGCTGAAATATCAATTTGTAAATGCAGCCCCGGTGTTGTGTGCTGAATATTTCATCTGTGATGCTGGTAGATGTCTGTGCTTGTTGATATTGGATCAATACACCAGTGCACATGCCTGCACTTGCAGCAATGGCACTCAGATGAAAACTATTCAAGCAGTCTGGAACTCATAGATTATCCATTACCATCACTACAGAGTCCCGGCAGGGACTGTGGGCAACAGGCTGTCACCAGCACAATGCAGCAAATCTTTTTGTTTGCTAGTTTTCATCATCTTTTAACACTAGGGAAAAAATGCTTTCAGCTTAAAACAATGGCAGGTTGTTTTGCACTGGAGAAAAAAATTATTGCATGGGAATGTAAAGATCTTCAGCTAATCCAAACAGAATGTGAGAGACCTGCCAAAATTACTTCTACTAACAAGCAATGGGTTTCAAACTTTTCAAGAATTCATTTTTTAAGATGCTACAAAAATAGGCCACTCTATTGAGAAGGTTCTTCATACTTGATTGGTGGCAGAACTTTATTAAATATGATCACTGTGTGAAAGAGGCTCCTCAACCCCTATTATCTGTAAAACTTGTTCAAGTTTACATGGTCATTACATCTAGGCTATAGAGGAACTGACAATAATCAAGGCAGAGGGGACCAATGGTGAGAACAATCATTGTCCTCAGGAGTAGAAGAAATTAAGGGGTCCTGTAAGTCCTCATCCCTTACCTGTGACCTAGCCAAGATGATATAATCATCTGCTTTTTACTCCTTGAGGGCTCTGACTGCAACCCCATTTTTCTTTGAGACAAAGGAGAATAATATCACTCATGCACAGAGCTTTGGCCCTGTGAGGTTAAGCAGTCAAACCCTGGGTGCCAAGGGGATCCTGGGGAAAACAAGCAAGGTTATGAATTCCAAAAGGATTAATAGATCAAATTCAAGCAAAGAGATATTAGACAGTTTTCTATGCCATCCAATGCTTTTAATTTGGTTATTTTTAACTGTCAAAGTAAATCTGACAGTAGCTGTGACTGTTAGTGACACTGAAATGACAGTCTCGGTGGAAATAGTGTTGGCACATGGAATGGGTCAATCCACTTGAACATAATTCTCAACACAGAAAATATTGTCTAGAGGTTTATTTATGGGCAGTGAGCATAAAGAGTCTGTCCATTTGGCCAGAGCCTCCAGTGGGAATGCAAGTGAAGCTGAATATTACGGTCCTCAGATCTCCAGCCACAAACAGAGGCTTTCTTTACAGAAAGAAAGTGAACCTCTGGACCCCTCTCTTTCTGCAAAGCAAAAGAAACACATTATTCTTTCCGCAGACTGGAGAACTGTTCTTCTTCAGTTTGATTTTTCTTCTGTTTGTAACCTAACTCCGCCCTTTCCTGAATGTGAATCACATGAGTTGATTGAGAACACATACACACTTGATGTATTACAGCGTCCTGAGTGGGTCGCTGCTGGTGAGAGAGAGACAGACGAGAATCTTATTTCTTGATCAGAAGGCTGGATTTATTGATATATAATATATAATACATTATGACTATGCTAAATAGAATAAAGAGAGAAATTGCAGAGGCTGCTGGCTAAGCTAAGAATAGAAAGAAAAAAATCTATATCAAAGTTGTGTCCAGGGACTCGGTCCCCAGCTTGTTTCTGTGATTGGCCTTTAATCATAAACATGTGCTTGTTTATAACATGAGACCAATCAGGTGCATCCTATTGCATTCCACAGCAGCTGATAACAATTGTTTACATTCTCTTCTGAGGCCTCTGCCTTCCAGAAGACGCAGAAATCTGAAAGAAAGGATTTCTGTGAAAAAATGTCCGCGACACTTGATGTAATTTGACCCAAGGTTTCTACACACATAATTATTGGAAGTCTTCCCCTGGGATCCATTGGCATGGCCACAACTTGAGAAGGTAAAAAATTGAAAATAAAATTATTCTGAAACATTTTTCTATGTCACAGACTTGTGCTCCTATGTGTATATATATATCTACTGAGGTTTATAATTTTGATTTGGCATAAAGTCCTAAAAAATGCCACTTATGAAAAAATCCTTGGTATGTTTAGTTGCAATTCCAAGTGTGACACCAAAGCAACTGGACAGAAAAATGAAGGAGCTAACTTCTTCTTTCCAAGATTTCATGTCACTCAGGTGTTGATTTAAGAATCTGATTTTCTTCCATCTGGAAAAATAAAGTAGGTTGATGCACTTTTTCTCATTCCCAAAGTTTTATAGTGTATGTTTCAATGGGTTATTTTGTGATGAGCACTTCAATTTTACAAATTTCTCAAAACTACGGGAGAAAACTCACAGCTTTGAACATTCATGAAAGTCAGTAGATTTAATCCGAGATTTTCAATGCTTACATAGTCTGTTCCTCATTTGCAGCCTATTGCACCTAGAGTGTATTCCCCATTGGAACAGAAAGCAATACACCTTATATTTGTGTGAAATATGAGTGCAGGGTGCCATAGGAATTACAAAATTTCACTGTTGGTTCTTACTTCTCCATTACTTCACCTCTAATTTTACTAGACTAGCAAAGAAAGAGGTGTTACAATTCCACTTCAAAGTTCTACTGACTTCATTAGCAGCCTGAATATCCATCAAGGACAAGATTTCCAAAATTTCCATTTATCATGATGAATAATAGCTGCTTTCTCTCAGTCTTCTCAAGAGGACGGTCAGAAGAACATCTGCAGTATCTAATAAAAAGTGAAAGAGTATTCCTCCAGTTAAGCTGAGAAATAAAATCTTGTAAAACCCTACTATAGATTGCTAAATTCCATCTGATTAGTAAGAGATTACATTTTCTTTTGCTGTCTCTCTGCATTTAGCTTTCCTTATAGTATTTGCATTAGCATTAGCTAAAATGGGCACTTAACCAAATTACATGGTTTCAGTCATACATTTCTATTAAGATGAACTTTCTATTGGTTAGTCAGACGTACTCTTGATGATTTTGTGTGACTCCAGCTGCTAATTAGAAGTGGTGGTGGCCAGCAGAGCAGGGTGAGATCATGTCTCCTGTAACAATCAATATTCTCCTCCAGAAGCACTTTGTCCCTCCAAGCCTCTGCTGGAGTCATTGTTACCACTTCCATTGAACTGGATGGGACAATTGAGTATGCTTTAAGAAAACAAAGTTTACATCCAAAGAAAGGCCTGACAGGACTTAGGCTGCAACAGCCAAATGCATGAATCCGAGGCCTTCACTCCATATCCACCAAAACCAGAAGGTTTCCAAACTTTTGTTTGATGGGAAGTTTCTCAAGCCCTCTCGGGCTCTGTTTCTGCATGCACGCAGAGCAGCGCCTGTCAAGCAGTGAGTGGCTCACACTGGCCAGTGTCTCAGAAGATTGCAGTCCCTGCACAGAGTGCAGAGATACTGAGCTGCTCATGGCACCAGCAGCCCTGTCACAGCCTGGTTAGCGCCACTGGGCTAGCCAGCCCTCACCACTCCTCCCTGCAATGGACACATTCACATGGAAGTCCCTCAGTACAAGATAGTTGCTCTCACCTGAACAAATTCAGCTGGAGGGGCCTTCATCCAAGCTGGACCTGTCCTTGGATTCCTGGATTCATCCTTGAGGCTTTTTTTCCATTTACATTGAAGAGACCACCATTTAAAACAAGAGCAGAAACTCAAACCACTCCTCCATGAAATGTGCACTCTTCAAGCACCTTCTCTTCACATGTCCTGCTCGTTGTATTCCCCCTGCACCGAGGCAGAGTTCAAGTGAGAAGGTGGAGGTGCAAGGTGTGGTAATTGTTGCCACTTTCCTTGGCAGTAGAGGGCTCAACTTCAGTGCTAAACTGGAGCTTTTTACACCTTCCCTGTGATTCCTTTTTCTGATAAATAAATACCATCGAATGAGGTCAGGCCAGAAGCAGGTGAAAAATCTTCCTAGATCTGTATTTCCCCTTTTTCTTGCATGAGCTGTATCTGCTGAGTCTGCCAGAGGCACACACTGGCCTGCTTGCATGTCATTTCATGCCCTGCTGGCAATGTCACCTCTTCGGCAGCATCCTGCCACCATGAAAAAGCAGGTAATGCCAGCTGCTCTCCTGGACGCTTGGTGCTCGCTCCAAGGCACAGCACAGAAACATGTGCTGCTGCTCACAAACCTCCACACCTCTGGCATCACATGGGCATTAAGAATATGGATAACTCATGGAATATGGGAAAAACAGAAAAGGAATACCAACACTTTCTCTTTTCTGAATTTGAAAAAAAACTTTTGACGTTCCTCAGTTCCTACAAATGGCAGCAACGAATGCAGGAGGTCTGTGTTTGTGTTCCATTTCACATCAGGGGTGTGCTTTTGGTGGAATTATCCCAACTGTCACTACTCAGTGTGCTTCAGTTTACATTTTAGAGGAATCTCTCTTGCAGATGACTAGCATATCTAGAATGCCTAGACCTCAATACACCTCAAAATGCAAATTATATGTGCGTAAATGAGATACCCAAATCCAGCTGGTTCATTCTACAGGAATCTTTTCATTGCCCTCACTGACACAAAGCCAAAGCTGGCTGCTCCCAGCCCTGACTGGGCACCTCAAGTGCCTTCAGCCACACCAGTGCTCAACCTTTCCCACCATGCAGCTCTGTCCCTTTCTGTGGGAGAAAAAGGTAAGGACTTCACACCTGGATTCTGCTGGAGCTAACCCTGCATAAGAAACATTTATAGCCTTTAAAAATAAAATAAAAATAAATGTCACAAATGCCTTCATGCTGAACTATTGGAAATTTCTCAAATCAAGAAAATGCTCTGTATGAAAACAATCTCTGTAGGAACCAGTCATCTGGTGCACACTGCTCTTTAGCAGACCAAGTTTTGCCCATAAAATAAGTTTGGGGATTTTTCATGATGAAACAGAGAAGGCAAACTTCAGGAACCCTGTTTGGTCTTTACATTTCCAGTTTATCTTAATCTAAACAACAAATCTCACAGCTACTTGTTGAAATAATATATGCTAAAATTATATTTTTTCCTGAAAACCAGTAAAACAATGCATATTTGAAAATCTGATAGACTGTAGACATTTTTTTCTCTTCTTTGTTGGAGCCAAAGTAATGTGTTGTTTCAGACTTTTTTAGCCAGTGCAATACAATACTATTGTTAATTTCTTCTGTCTAAAACAAGCCACCCTTAATTGAGTCATAAAATTTTCCCACTAAACTGTGGGAAACCATTTAGAACATAAGATGGTAAATAATGCTGTAGAGACAAAGAAAATCAATTACCAGTGCCAGAACCATCTGAAAATATCATTCTAGTATGACTCAACAACCTAATAGATTCCATTTCTGCTTTCCTTAGAAAACCTATTATTTGAGCTTCTCTCATAATGTGGTATAACTCAATCTTCAAATTGTTTGTTTTGACCCTTTCAAAAGGCTGAATAGACTTTAGGACTAGGCATCTGTGCATTTGGTCATATGCCGGCTTTCCTCTTTTGCATAAATATTTCATCTTCCTATAATATCTACTCCACAGAAGCAGTTTAACAGAGGAATTGTATCCTTCCTCAGCCTTTTCTTACTAGACTACATAAACTGCGGATATCTATCCCTTCAGTGGAGTTTATTCTGAACTGTGGAACCTAGGAGCAGAATGGGTGCATTCATGGGTTGCTGTGCCTGAACTTATATGTCTCTCAGCTGGCACTATCACCCTTGTTAGATTAATTTCTGCTGTGCTCGTTCGACATAACACCTTCCCAAGAGTTTTGAAGTTTTCATCATAAGCAACTTGCAGTGTTGACACGAGAGCTTTGATGTCTCACTTCCATTCACCTTCCTGGCACCACCTGGGGGTGGAATATGGATGCAGACATGGATGGGAATCAGAATGGAATGACATAAAACTGAAGTGAGACCAGAGGAGCATGCAGAGCTTTTGAAGTTCTGTGAACTCTCATCTCCTGTGAGAAACGTGTGAACACACATATTCTGTTCAAAAGGGCTGAACAGATGGCTTTTTTAACATTTATCTCTGTCAATATGAACTTAATTCTTCAAACGTGCAATAAAAATGTGTCTGCACTGTAAAACACAGAAAAATTTACCGGGATCATGTAAATAAGAGCAGTGATAACAGATGCATAAATAAACAGGATATCATGGCATTCAATTTTCATTTGGCAGCTATCTCACAAGCTGTTCCTGTGGGAAAGTTATCACACATAAAAAGTATTTACTAACCCATGTAAATAAATTTGTCTGGTTCCTAATTGCCTTGTTACTGATCTAAGTTGGAAAGCTGCCATCTCAGAGAGCAGGCTCGGGCTCTCAGCACTATTACAAAGTTGCTGGCTTTGCACTGAGGTGTGTTGTAGCTCCTGAAGTCAGAGTCCATCCATACACAGCTGAACAGAAGGGGTTTGATGCCTGAAATTCACACAATCAGATCCCCTTCTGATTGTCAGATGTTTTCACCAAAAAACCCCCAGTTTTCTGTACCATGTATTGAATGGGGGTGAATTCTCTCAGATTAATACATACACATGAAATTGAGTGTATTTTTTTCAGTTAGCTGTCTCTGTTTAGAGTATTAGGTAACTTTCTTCAAGACAATTCATGCAAATTGGTGTTGCAAATGTGACACCAAAAGATTCAGCTGCAGTAAACATGCCAACAGTATCAAATAGTCATATCAACAATGTGAGAACAGTGTAGAAAAGTGAGAAAAGGCAATAAATACAGAAAAACTGTCATGACTTCTTTGTGCTTGTACCATTGTACTCTTGTGGCCAGAGTTTTCAGTTTTTGTATTTTTTCCAACAGTAAGCATTGTAGGAGAGAGTCTGTAGGCATGACCTTATGTGAAGTGAGAAACTGAAATATTCAGGCTTTTGTTTCCTTGGGAAATGAGGGAAAGGAACAGAGAAACATCTGTGTTTCCTTGGTAAGAAGGCATAAGGGATGCATAAAACTGCAGCTTATGGGCTCTAATGGGATCAAATACACTTGAGCATATAGGAAATGGTGGCTGGACAAGAGATTGCTTGAAATTTATTTGAGAGAATTATGAGAGCCTGGAGCCAGGAAAGAGAGAGAAGTTTGTAGTCCATCTCTTGTTATCTAACAATATCTGCATATTGATCTGGCTTTGAAAAACAAAGCCAGGACCTCAGCTGAGAAAGATTGCAGAGTTTGACACAAACATGCATCAGCCATTATTCAGGATCTTACATTAAGGACACAACCCAGTTCAGAGAGAGCTGTGTGAGGCTGGAGCTTTGGGTAGCCTTATTATAGAAATAAATTCGGGAAGCCACTTGGAGCTCTGTCTCATGAGATTGCCTTTGCAGAGCCTTGTACAAATGTGCAGGAATCCAGAAAATGTGAAGTGGTGGAAAAAGAGAAAAGAGACACTTTCAGGAAATAATAATTCATTACAAAATCAAGAATAATTTAAAAATATTTTACCAATTTTAATAATTTCTTGCCTTCTTTCCTTTTCACTAAAATTTTTCACTATTTTGCTCTTGTTTTCTCTCCAGTTCTCTCTTCACAGAATGGGCTTATTGGAAAGATTCATTAAGGCATTAAAAGCTAATGGATACTTGTATTTTTTCATTTGTTAGAGCAAAGTCAGTATATGAAATCTTATGAAAGACAAGATCAGTAATTGCTGTCACCTGTTACAAAGAACTTCCTGCAAGGTTTTCCTTTCTAAATTAAGAGGAGTGCATAGAAGAAAGAGTGCAAGTCAAAAAATATAGAGACAATTCCAGTAATGCAAAGTAGAAAATAAAAGCTTATCAAACATTCTTAAATTCACAAGATACTCTTTGTCAAGCATCAAAATGTCATCGTTTGTAATTCATCTGGATGCTTACGCCCTAAGGGATCTATGTTCAGCAGAAATAAAGAAAACCAGATGCTAACTCAAATATAAACACTGTCATGAAGAGCACACGTTCTAAAAGATAATTCTATCCTTTACTTCTCCTTTGGGTGGTGTAGCTGGGACCACAGAGGGCTCAGATTGAACATAAGTATATTGGCTATTTATGCTTGTCCTGCAGTGTCCCCTTCTCTGGCTACATTGCTTGCAGCACTTAAAAACCATCCCTTTGAGTTGGGACTTTAGGGTGCGCATGATAATCTATATGAGAGCACCCAGATACGGTGACACACCTCATCTGAGGAAAACTTTTATGGGGAAGTCTAAGAAAATGTCATACAGGTAATCCTGCCAAGCTCAGAAAAGCATCCTGAGAAACTGGTTGGTGCAAAGACACGGGCCCAGCTGGCTGAGGAGAACTGCATCATGGCACTGGAGCTGGCTGAAGTTTAGTTGCTGCCCAATTACGCTTTGTAATTTGCAGTGTTGTGAGTCAGACACACAGAGGATAGATGCTGCATCCAAAGCTGTGGCAGCTGTTAGAAACAAAGCCTGGGATGAATTTCTTTAGGTCTGTCACCCACTATGATAAATTCAGGCAGCTGAACCTGCGCACTTTTCCTTGCAAATGACAGCTGACATTTCCTAACACTATTACATGGAGAAATCGTGACAGATGGACAATCTTGTCAGGAGCAGCATTTGCTCATTTGCTTTCTGTGCTACTGTGCTGAAATTCAAGATAACTTGAAAAAAATAGCTGTATTAAAAATGTGCAAGCTGCAAATCTGAACACTTGAGAAGTTTCTAGTGTCCTTATGGCCCCTTCCACATATGAACCACTATAAATCTTTAATTACATGCTCACACACTGTTTTGCACTGAACCTTGTGTTGGGCAGTAGCTGGATGTTCAGTGTTTCTCTTTCTGTCATTCAGAGGGACCTAGTTTAACACATTTCACCCAAACTGAACACAGAAAATTGTACTTGATGAACCTGTGATGTTCCCACCATTGTCACTGAGAGTGACAGAGAATGACATAAGTCTTAACCTTGTTTCAAGGATCCTTTTCTTTATTTAAGTATTTCTTATTTAAAATGGGGAAATGAGCAGGCAGAGAGTGGTCAAAGTTGACAAGTGTCCATCCAACTGCAGGAGTCCAACTTGAGATTGATCTTGTCTTGTAATATTTTATTATCAAGCACAGTCCACCCTTTCACCCCTCTCTGGTGAAAGGTATTGATGGTACCGTTCATGTGTCCTATCTTCTCTGCTGAGGTTCCCAGGACACTTCAATTATTCCTTGTGGGACTGGCCTAATGTATCTTGTACCAATTAATGTCAGTAGCTTGTCAATAGCAGTTGGAAGTTTTCACTTCTGTAATTCATTTAAGAGCCTTCCCAACAGTGTTTTGCACAAGGTCTGCATCACCTCCCTCCTCAGAAGCTGCTGTCTTAATGGCATCTTCTATGAAGGGCTAAGAAATAAATGTGGACTGACTTTTCATGATTGTCACCCTTCAGAATGGCAGCATGGAAATGCTAACATGGTTTACTTCATTGCCACTGCCTGTGCCAGATCTGCTACAGACATGTGTAATCCCACAATGTCAGAGTCTTGTTTTGACAGTACAAAATGTTTTCAAAGGGTGCTTTGCCACACACTCACAATTAGTCTTAAATAAAATTTAGAACTTCTGGTTTGGAAATTCTTACAATGAAAATTAAATATAATCTGAAAGTTAGCCAACATTTTAAACTTAAATGGCTAAAGATTTTCTCTTACTCCCATCCGGTAGGACACTCTCATGAAAGAAAACATAGTGAGCATTGTGAAACACATCTTCTTCTGAAGGTGGAATTCTTCATTTTACATTCCTACAGAGCATGCTGCCTGAACTACCAACACTTTCTGTGCTGCAGAACTGAGCCTGCCCAGAAGCCAGCCTTCTGAGCACAGCTTCTCAAAGCATCTATGGTTTCAGTTTTACTCAAACTCAAGCAGCGGGAGGTGGAGTTCACTTATTCAAACACAGTATTATATTTCAACTTTCCTGCTAGAAGCCTGAAGCATTCCACAAGGAAACTTTAGCCCTACTATAATCTTTTCAACTCAGCATTTTCTACCAATTCATTTCACAGGAAATTACTCTCCCATTATTATTATTTATTAGCTTTCATTTGTGTGTTTCTCTCATGTTTTTTTCTTGTAAGAAAATCTAGTATGGTATCCTTTCTCAATCACCCAAGAAACTCCAGTATCTTCTGAGTATACCTGTTTTTCCCATTCCTTTCTTTCCCTGTTTTTGCCTACTAAACCCTTTGAGCCTTTGAATGAATTAAATTCCATATGTGAAGGTTTTGTTCTCCTCTTGTGATTTCTGGTATAAAGAGTACTGTATACCTTAATTTAAAAGAACTCGTACTCTTTGTTTCCAGGTGTTTTTTTGATTATTCAACTGCTGCTTGAGGAGGAAAGCCAGACAAGAAATTAGGGGCAGCTTGACAGTGGTTGAACATGAGGCACTGTGCGCCAAGGGGGCCCCAAAAGCCATCCTGGCCTGTACCAGCAATAGTGTGGCCAGCAGGGCCAGGACAGGGGCACTGACGCCCTGTACTGGTGAGACCTCACCTCAAATCCTGTGCTCGGTTCTGGACCCCTCATGACAAGAAAGACACTGAGGTGCTGGAGTGTGTTCAGAGAAGGGCAGTGGAGCAGGTGAGGAGTCTGGAGCACAAGTCTTATGTGGAGTGGCTGAGAGATCCATGGGGTTTTCTGCATGTTTTAAAGAGATGTTGACCTCTAGGTCCTCAAAACTTCTTTGGAGTTGTAGAGTATGAGAGTTGATAATTTTGTTGAGCTCATCCTAAATTCATTCCCATGTACTTGAAAACACTGGTGCAATCTTTAATTCATATTTCTCTTTCATCCTCTGTGACTGGCACAAATTTCAGACCTCGGTTTGCAAAGTGCTGCAAACTGGGAATCTTGCTGTGGTTTTTATCAAATTAGCATCCTGCTTTGAATTATTAAATTCATACTCCACACTTCAGTGTCTCATTCAGAGAAATTTTCACAGTATTTAATTTGGCAAGTATTTGGAGATTTACTGCTCTTCAAAGAGAAAGCCCTAACTTTCATAAATAATTGTGAAAACCCTTACCTTTTCCTGTCCAGAAGGCAGCACTCTGGAGCTGTCTTTGCAGGTATTTTTGCAACTTATAATAATGGACTGCATGGATACAATCCCATAGCAGCGTTCCCTAGAACATCAACTTAGAATGACTGTGCTTAAATTGAGTAAGTTCAATATTTAAAAAGCTTAAGGACTCTAGGAGGGCCAGTGGCATCCCATTGTCCATTTTTCCCTGATTGTATTCACAGAATGGGACTTCTTGCCATGTGAACAATGATCACTTTACTTTCTTCTTTACTGTCTTAGCATCATGGAATAGTGTTAGCAGTTGTGCACCTTTTTTTTCCCCCTTTGAGTGCAAACAAGAGATTTAGATGAATTACTGGAGTCTGTGGGGCATGACTTCAGCCTAGTGTGCTAGAAGAAAAATCAAGAAACAGCTAGAAAGCGGCCATTTTATTTTTCATCGTGTAGTATTTATTGGGGGAAAAACATTTTAGAATTATGTCAGTAAACATAAAGGAAAAAGGCAGAAACATTACCAAGAAATCTTCAATATTAGAAAGAAAATTGTTTATCCATTTGCTAGGGAAATAAAGCCTCAATATGACTTGTCAGGATCACTGTCCATGAAGGCAGAAGGCGTATCATGGAGAAATGGAACGGAGCTGCAAAAGGTATATTGACAAGCTGGACAGGAAGGTGAGAACTGGGGTATCATACCAGTCCCAGTGAGAGAAGTGGGCATCTACAGGGAGCAGGAAAAGCTGGGGCTGCAAAAGAGGGAGCAGAGGTGAGGAATAACAGTGGAGAGGGGCTGAAGAGAAGACATCAGGAAGAACTGGGACTGGCTGAGACAACAGTGTAGACAAGGAAACAAAAGAAGCTGAGATACCTTCTGAAGGTGTTGGTGAAAGGAAGAAAGAATAAAAGAGGAAAATGTGTATGTGAGACAGAGGGGGCAGGCAGAAAGGGCCTGAGAAGTGATAGGGCACAAAAAGAACTGGCTACCAGAGCACACAAGAGCTGGAAGGAGTAGAGGAGAGGAGCTAGAGGAAATAAGACTGGACCTGGCAGGATAAGAAGAGCAGTATGGCCAGGGGAAGAGAAGGGCATGGTGGAAAGGAATCAGCAGAGGAATTCCTGGATAACAGCACACCATCAGGTAAAATCTAGAGTTGGGCTGTGACTAGAGCATGTCCTGTCTCCTGTCTGCTGAGTGCATATGGATTGCCTTCCATGAAAGCCAAGATGTGATAGACAAATCAGGGCAAAGCCACATCCAACAGGAGGCTACATCTTAGCTGGGTGAACTCCTGGATCCAGGCAATTGGAAGTATTCCAACATCCACGAGTTAAATGCAGCCTCTCCATGTTCAAATGGCCAAAGTCCCTGTTGTCAATCTGAAGGCTCAAAACTGTGCTGCTGCCACAGGTGAGTAGAAAAACTTAACAGAAAGAGGTAAAATATACTGATTGTTTTCTGAGAACATGATCGTTATGGCAGGCAAATATCTTAATGCAACCTTACAACAAAATGAATGTTTCTCATGGAAACTCATTTTGAGTCCCTTGTATTTGGAACAAAATCTTAACAATTCAGTATGGTAAATGTTCATATCATAATTATGGAAAGTGTTTAGTGCATTCATAGTGATGAGGTTTCACAGTGCTCAGTTCAGCCTCATCTAAAGGGCTGACATTTTTTAATGCAATTTTAATTTAGTTTGTTTTTAAACACAGAATTAAGCTCCACGTCAGTACATCATCTCAGAAGAACAAAGGCATGAGTTCAACCACCCAAACTGTGTTGTTACACTGTTGATCTCTGCTGTCTGGCTACCTTTGTTTAAAACTGAAAGTGGAACGTGATTTTAAAGGATCAGTAGGTTCAGTGAATAAATTGAAACTCAGTGTGATAAGAAGCTCTAAAAGGAACACATTATTCCAGCTACTCTTGAGTGCTCCTATGATGTTAACAGCAACAGCACTCTTGAGTGCTCCTCAGAGGAATTCATAATCATAGAGCACACAAAACCACCCAGGTGAACCTATTTTAGTTACCTCCTAGCTTCTCAGGAGGGCAATTTCTTAACATTTGAAAGATTTTGATTGAGACAAGTGGTCAGTGCCTATTGTCTCAATTTAGACATTAAGTGGTAACTTAGGTGCTGAATGAGGCATAAGCAGGCTATAGCCACAGCTCCTGATAGTATCCGAAGTTCATCCTGGTGTGACAAAGGCACACAAGACAAGAAATGAACTCAGCAACAACAATACCTGCAAGCAAATGACAGGTTTGAACTCTGGCACACATGGTTCCCCAAGGCAAAACCTGAGCCTGAATCACTTTTCAGATATGGACTCATCACTTGGTTAAAAACTGCAAATTCAGTGGATAAGCTGAAGCACCATCTCATAAGCAGCCACTGTTCCCTCTTTCTGCCCATCCTTTTCTCAGCAGCAGATCAATCAGTCTAGGCTAACTGAGGCAGAAATTATTATTTTTTACAGAATCCAGCTGGACAGGCTGTACAGCCACTTGCTGATAGCGAATTTAGTTACAAAATTAAGCTAAGACAGTTTCTGTCATGCCCTGCCTGTGCTAGCATAGAAAAATCTTATACTGCTTTTTTTCCAACTGCTATTGACAATCATTGCACATAAATGTGCCCATAACCTTCCAATTCTTTCTTCTGAAGTCTGACTGCCACAGGGACTCCAACCCAACACTTCTTCCTTTTAGTAGAACATGTTTTTTCTTGTATAAATAATCTGAGGGATGAACACATTCTTCTATGCCTTGTGCTCCTCTGGAAATTAAAATTGATATAAAGTACTGTAAATGTATTTCTGTACACTCCTGTATGATCTCCTCAAATATGGCCACCATTATTTTCTAGTTCTCTTGTACTGAGACTATTAAGAATAACCGTAAGATAATTTGAATTGAATATTCAAGACGTCCTCTTAAAAGTGGGGAGTTTTTTCTCCAGAATGTCTGTTATCTTTGTTTTGTAAAGCCTTCTGGGCAAAAGAAGGCACCAATAGCAATTTTAATCTAGATCAGAATTCCCTCTAATGAGCCAACATACAAACCCACCAGTAAAAGTCAGAATTTCTGGATTTCTGCCTGATTCTTTTCCAGTACTACTCATGCAGAAAAAAATGAAAGACCTTGAACATTTTAAATAGTAGTAAGGGGCCTTGAAATGGGCCTTGTATGTAGGAGAAGAACAATTTACTCACTGATTAACCAGAAATGTGTAGTGGTTACCAAGTATAAACTTGTATCTGTCAGGTACTTAAATGGACTCGTTTCTGTTCTTGACATACTTCTACTTGTTCCACTGCTTTCATACATTGTAAGAATTCTCAGTGAAGATTATGCTTTCTTACAGGGATAAGCAGGTGTATAAAAATGAGTATAAACTTGTTCTGGGAAAAAAATTATTTTAAACAAGTACATGGTGAGCTTTCTCATGGAAACAAAGAATCTTGTAAAAATATACTCCCCAAATATCATCACACTTTGTGTGACAATTGGAAAGTATTTAAATTCAGAAGAATAGTGATTCAATCGCAATTTAAAAAGCAATACAGCTTTTTATGAGAGAAGTGGGGGGAAATATTACTTTCTGGCTGAAGAAGGAACAGATATGAATTAAAATCTGCATTTGAGAGTAACAGGCTATTAAAGTATACTGTATGCAGATACAAGCCAAAGACAAGGCCTACAGGTTAGAAATTGGAGTTCTTTCAAGCCCTTGTTTTGCTGACACTGTAAACAGACTAATCAATATGTCAGGAAGCAGCAGTAAAGCCATGGGATGTCAAAAAAAAAAAAAAAAAGAAGAGTGACTTTTGTTCCCTAGGAGGACAACCTCAGACATCTGAAGATGTTTACCAGTTTCTGTGGTGTCTGAGGATTATACCCAAGAGGGAGAATTAGCAGTTACTATTTGAGAACAGACTCTGGGGACATGAAATATCAAAATATGTAAAATTGAAAAGATTACCCTTGCATTTATTAACTTTTTAAGCACTGTCAGGCACAGAAGCAGGTTAGTGGTGTAATATTGGGTTGGCATCCCCAGAGAGAGGGCCTTGGATCCCACCACCAGGCAGATGAAAATCATCATGATGAGACCAAAAAGGCCTAGAAAAGTTATAAATAACCTCATTTTTTATCCTATAAAAGAGACTGGTGACTCAGGTTGTTCTGCTAGATGATTTATGATCTGCTCTAGCTAGAATACAGAAAGATTCTTTATGTGTATGCAATAGATTCTTAAGGCAGGAGCTGAGCTCCTTTTCCCATATCTTTTCCCGTTGTTAGACAGGACATAGGCTGTGCATTTTATTTCTGCTGGATTAATACCACGATGTGGATTACATCAGACTTCTCTTTAACAGCCATTTGGTGTCAGAGCATGAATTCATTTTAAATATACAGGAACTGATGCAGACAAGACAGGTTTCTTCTCTGCTTGAAAAATAAAGTGAAGTTCATGAGAGGAACTGAACCAAGGTAATGTCATTATTACAGGAGAATTAATGAGACATGCGGGACAAACCACAGACATAAAGACAAAGGACTTACACATTGGATAAAGAATTGTCAGTCACAGATGTAACCTGGCTAGCACTTGAAGAAAATAATGAAAAGCCGAGTGCATTTTGCTTTAAAAACCAGATCCAATATTAATATATTTTCAACCCCTGTCACACACTTTCTAGGCTTTATTTTGTCATGGGCAGAGACAGTGTGATATAACCGGACAATGTGCACAATGCCTGAAAACACAGCATGTCAATGGCAAGGCATCCCATTGAAGAGTAGAGACAAATATCTGCAAGGGGTTGTTTGTGTGACAGTGTTTGCTTGATTTAGGAATGTGCTGTAAGGGATATACTCGTTATAGTTCTGCCTTAAAAGATGCAGGATTAATTGGAGAAAAAGGAGAGGTTGAAGACCTATAGTACCTAGAGATTGCATCAGGAGGCCTGTCCCTAAAATGTTGTCAAACAACATGAACTACAGATGGGGGGATTATGTGAGAAATGCACAACTGGAAACCAAAGTTGCCACTTTGGCCACCTTTGCAGTGCTAAATTTTAGAGTTTTTAGTGCTTCTGTGGGCTGCCTGAAATGTCATTGGGTGAATAGTTTCCATTTCTTGAAAGACTGTTTTATGCTTGGGTCAGCTCTTGGTAGAACATCAGTACAGCAGAATGATAAATCTTTCTTAAAAATGCACTGATTCTCTCAGTCAGGAAATGCAGCAGCCTGAAGCAAATAGTTTAAAGCACAGCAGTACTGGAAATCGAGGCACTAACTGAGCCTCCAAACTCCTGTTGGAAACCTGGCATTTTGATGCTGTAATCACAGAAATAGCAAAAGCTTGATTAGGTCTAAGCACCAGGATATGGGGTGGTACTTGCAAAAGAAAAAAATTCTGGCACACTCTCATTGCCAGATCTCCATAATGCTCACCTTAAAATACTAATCCTGGAGTTGCAGAGTTCATAAGAAATATTCTCTAGCTGTGTACAGAGGTGAATATATGCCAGAGCCATGACTCTGCTGTGACACAGGGAAATGGATTTGACTATGGATTAACATCAACAGAAAGTTGATTCTCAGAGGGGTGCACAGTATAATGAATCTGCTGGCTCTGGGCTCCTTAGAGCACCCATCCCATCGAGCTCCTGGTTACACACACCCAGTCTTCACTTAACAATCATCACAATCAAAATAACACAATGCAGCCTTATATATTTTCTAAAGGTTTTCTAACTGAGATTCCTTTCCTCCAAAGACAGATTTTCCCTCTTCCTCTGTACTGAGCTGTTCAGGTATGGTTTGGCTCACAGGGGCAGAGCACAGCCCAGAGGCAGGTCTTGTCAAAGTTTGGTTTACAGGAAGTGGGACAAAAGGTACCTGCTCAGCAATGTCTGGGGGCAGAATGGTCCACTGTCCTGCTGTGATAGCTGCCTGCTTGTATGACTTTAGCTATATGCACACAATGCTCTGAGGTATAGAAAATTTAATCTGTTGTTACTGCTCATGTGCTCTTATGGCACATTTGGAGGCAACTCTGCTTAAAACTGCTTAGATAAAGCCAGATGCATTTGATGAATATTACAGGGGGAAAAATCCTTTTTAACCATTTCAAAATAAGGCTATGTTTTTTTACTGCCCATGCTTGGTTACCTCTAACATTTCTTATAATGTAATGGAATTAGAAAAATAAAAGTTTATGCCTTCTAATTTCAACTCTCATTGAACGGATCACTTTGAACGGATCGCTTTGAACGGATTTAAAGCTAAAAGCATATCCAGGAGAATCTTGTCAGGGAAGGGCACTGGGATGAAGAGAAAACAGATGTGCTGTGGTTATACATAATCCCATCTTTCCTAATGATATACAGTTGTATCAGAAAACTACTCAGAGGTCATAAATGCTTATTTAATCAGTATGCAATACTGAAAGCATGGATACATTATAATGAGCCACTAGGGAGTGCTGAAGGAAAACTCAATATCTAAGAATATAATAGAGTTTTCCCTATCACAACAGTACCATATTTTGCCCTTTAGTTTTAGGTTGTTTAGTTGATTGTTTGGGTTTTTTTTTTCCTTTTCCCAGAGCCTGGATTAATTAGCTAGACACTAATTACCTGAGCCATTTCCTGCACAGCTGTAAATGGGTAATGTATTACTCCCTCAGAGCAGCACTGCTGTAACACGTCTGTCATCTACAATGACTGCAATTGCAAGAAAACATTGCAGATATTATTGTTATTACTCCCAAGATTATAATCAACGGTCGGTCTCATTTTCTACATTTGAAAGCCTATCAGGTAGAGGACATCTGTACAGAAAGGAGATTTATTTACATAGGTACTAATTGTTTTGATGCAAATATCAGTAGCAGACCAACAGTGTGGAATTGTCTTCTGCTTCATTTATCTCAGAGGTCATTTATCAGCCATACATCTTCAAATGCATATCTTTCCACTGCCTGGCTTTCAGTCTTAAAACTAATTGTGTGTTTTAACTGGTTACTCAGATGCAACAAGCAATATTTCAAGATTTTATTGCCTCTCCTTATCTTTTAAGCTTTGCAGAGCACTGGTAGCTTTTCAGGACAAAGAGAAAGCAATTTTTGTCGAGTTGAGCACAATGAGTAAAACTGAGTACATTGGTTCCTAGACTGAATATCCACTGCCACCAGCTGAGGGAGAGTTTCTGTCCCCTCGCGTACTGACAGCCAAGGCTCATGCCAACCCCAGCTCACCCTCTGAATCCACACAGAGTGTCTTCCATGCTGTTCATCCTTATGAGGCATGTATGCTGCCCTGAAAGCTAAACTCCATCTCTCTGACCCCCCCAGGCTTCTCTATGGTAGGCGTTTGTAGAGACCAGAAGCACACTCAGCAAAAAATTCCACTTTTCTTTAAAGGTTCTAGAGCATTCCTCCAGTTATCAAGTGGGGAAACCAAAAGCAGTGCAGGGCCATCAACTCTTGACATGCAATTTTTCCTGATGGAAGAGAAGCTTAGAAATATTTAGAGGTATTTTCATTCACAAAATGTTCTCTAATTTTCTAGATTTTATCTCAATTATTCATATCAATTTTCACTACCCAAGCATAAAAACACGTTTTGAGTTATTAGCAGAGTGTGAGAAGAAGTCTTTTTAATTCAAAGAAGATTGACCTGTTTTAAACTGAAATAACATTTAATTCCATAAATTAACTTTCTCAAATGAATATATTTATTGACATGATATTATTTAAGTTCTGGTGGGAAGTACTGTGTTTTTCCTTGCAACAAAAATAAGAGTTTTCCAGTGGCATTCAGCAAGACCACAACTTTACAACTGGTACCAAACAGACTACAAGAAAATGGACCAGGAATACATGCCGTGCAGTACAAAGGGCCAAATCATGACACAATGAAGCTCACATATGTTACAAAAACAGGAGAAAAAATCAAAGAGGAAGACACAATTTTATGGGGAAGAAATGAGAGACATGGCAAGGATACTTAAAAAAAAAAATCGTGGCCAAAGTGAAAGCCATCAAAAGGCATGGGATGCCATCAAGTGCAAGGACATGCACCAAAGCTTGCCAAAATTGATCCCCGCTGAAGGCTGAAACAGAAAAGAAGGACTTATGAACTCTGAAATGGAGATGCCATCAAAGGAAATTAAATTGAAAGAGAAAAAACAAGGGAAATTTAGTTACTACAAGAAAATGGACTGGGATTACATCAGGTGCAGTGGAAAGGACCAAAAGAGGCCAAAACTAACCTCACAGATGTTGCAAAAGCAGGGAAAAAAATCAAGGAGGAAGACACAGCTTGGAGGGAAAGATACGAGAGAGATGCCATGGATACAGAAGGAAAAATTAAAAAGTACAAAGAACAGCATGGCAGAGAATTTAGATGGTTTAATTATAGCCTCCAAATTAAGGAAAATACATTGCAATGGCTCTATTCCATTGACAGTCATGGACATACACTTTTTAAATTCTTGAATCTATATCATAAGCCTAGGAGAACCCATGAAGTAATAAAGTTTAATGTTTAAAGTATCTTTTACTATTTTTTCATGAAATATCCTGCCTTGTGGGAGATTAACAATAGATAACAAGCATTTGTCAGCAGATTGTCACTGGCCTCCAAATACACAATAAGGCTTTGATTTGGCTTAGTGCATGGAGTTTAAGTGTTTTTATGTATGATGTTCCTGGAAGAGATGTGTGTGGGCAAAAAACTGTGCCCTCACATATTTCACACAAAACACATTTCTCTGTGTTTCACTGCACTGAGAGTGTTCCATGTTTGTTACAGTTGCTAAGGATGCTCCAGCTCCTTCATCTGTGGAAACTTTTTTCCAGGCAGTGTCTGCTGGCACTCAGGACTAAGTCTTCTCCTTAGATGGATTAAAACACTTTGGCAGAGCTGCTTGAGTATTGCCTAGCCTTCCCATCTAGTCTTTCTCTCCACCTCCTATGAAGCCTAGGAAAAACTCTCATGGTGTTGGCTGTGCTGTGGAAGTCAACATTTGGGCTCACATAAAAGGAGCACAAAAAGCAAAAAGAAAGCACAAGTACAAGACAACCTATGAATGTGAAGCATAAAAACCTGCAGCATATAGCTTGTGCCTCCCTGTGATAAAAGGTGGAGTAGCTACCACAGTGCAGCAGTTTCTTATACATGGGTGGGAACCATGAGCTTCTCTAACTCAGATCCTGCCATCCCTGAAATCTGCTTCACCTTATTTGCACATTTTTCCAGCCACTCCTGCTGTCAGGTATTATCCTTTCCAGTCTGGTTCTCCACCAACTTGTCCTGCAACCTCTGGCTTGGGGTGCCTGTGCCCCCAAATTGTAACTTCCCACTCATGTTCATGGAAACAGGTGGGAAGCTGGGGTTCCTGAGAGAGAGTTCAGTCCTGGATGTGCAGATGCCCACAAATCCACAACATATGCGTCACTTGAATACAGGTATTGGTTGAAGGGGAAGAATAAATCAAGTTTAAACCTAACCCACGGCTATACAAGTGATGTCTGTGACACACAAGGGGATTTCTTTGGTTGGTTTTTATAGCTTCTATGGTTGTTTCATGCCATAGCTGCCAATCTAAAAGAGCACTGGTTTCCTCTATGTCCCATGTCAGCTCCTAAGGCATCTTAGATGACTCCAGGCTCCTACACATGGCCAACAAACTAATACCCTGGCACATAGAGTCAATGGAGAAGACATCAGATGAGTAAAACTGAGGTGCCTACTTCAGAACTGAGTTGTGCTCCAGGCTACACTGGCTGGATTGGCCAGACCTGTCCATATGGAGAGACCCAAACCAATGAGCTTGGAGCTCTCCTGCACAGAGGTTGTTACAGAAAAATGTGTTCATCTCAAACCAATCTCACCAGAGGGATCTCTCCAAACCTGTGCTACTGGCAGTTAGGGATGCTTTGAGCTGGGGCATCACAGTCCCAGAGCTGAGCAAGTCACATGCATCCTGTGGTGCGCTGTGCCCCCCTGGCTGTCCCAGCAGTGGCACTAGGCAGAGATGTGATGCTGTCCTTTGGAAGTCAAGCTAGTACAGAAGTTATGTCATTTAGCTATTTTCAGCTTTTATCACAGCTTTAGGCTCCTTACATATGGAACTATGCAGTTGTGAGGACTTCGCTTGACTTTGCTAGTTCTGTTGATACTAGAAATGCAATCAGCTCTGCAAACAGCTGGGATCAGCATGAGATGTGAATTTCTAGGCTCTGGAAGTAAATTTTTAGCCTGTCCATTCTTGTAGAACTTTCCATTTCATCTGCTGTATGTGACACAAGTGTTAACTAGGAAATGAAGTGGTGGAACATGAATGCTCTTCTATAAAATACAGAGCAACAGGATGGTTTAAAATATAATCATAGTGGCACTTGGTGAAATAAACCATTAAATTGTAGATTAGCTTTCAAGTGCCTCAGGATAACAAGTTGCCACCATCAACACCAGGCATTATAGCATTTTATAAAAATATAAAAAGACAATTTTTATAAATGGTGAATAATTTTATTAATTATTAGAAAACCAGAGTGACACAGTTTCCTATTCTACACAGTATTTCCATGCAATCAGGACCACAAAGGTCCTCCACAAAACAAATGAGACACATGAACAACTTTGGTGATGGTTTCTTTTGACCTATCAGTACAAGTGCTGTCACGCATATTTCAATTGCAAATCACTAGTCTGTAAAGTAAAGGAAAAAAATCTATTACATGTGACAATGGAACAGTGCTGTACACTTAACAGCCAAAGGATTTATTTCCTCTCTATCTAAGAGCACTCCAAAAACCACTATCTATAATCCTCCTGCTTTGGGGACCTACTTTTGGTGGGATAATCCCACAATGCATTTGTCCAGCCATGTGATGTCAATACTCTAAGGCTTAATTTAAGTAAGACTTTTTTATCCAGATCCTATGCAATGTGTGAACCAAAAGATTTTGGGTAAATATACGTATATATAAAAAATACACTTCAGTCATGCATGAAGCATATTGAGTTTGGGACTGCTGACCTTAGGAGAATGCTTTGTATGCTAGACAAGGAAAGCATTGGTATCTCCATAAGAAAAGTATTTTGACCTTAGTATCCAAATGCAATATTACTGTATTTCACTTTTCATAAAATTATCAAACCCTTTAGACTTGGTTTTCCATGGGAACATCAATATCAGTATTTTAAGGCCAACAGGGATTACAGGATGCAAGCATGCATGTGGGGAATTTACTGAGAAACAAAACAAGCCCCCGTTGTAGATAACATTTGCATTCAATGCCTCATTCTGGGTCATCTCAAGGCATTAAAAAGCTCTGGGCTCACCTCTTGTGTAGGCACCTGTGCAAACAACAATCTCCTGGAGATCTGCTGCAGTCCCTAAGGATGAGGGATCCTTCCCACATGCACCATCAGTCCTGCCCTGGGCACACAGGCAGCTGTTTCTGTCTATCAGGTATTGTCAGTGGCCCACAAAGGGAGAGCAAAGCTCTGCAGCAGTGAGATTAGTGAGCTGGATGCAATGGGACAGCAGACATCAGGTAAGATCAATAATAAGTACAGTGTCCCATGCAGGAAGCAAGGAGGCATGAGACAGCAATCCAACCCACAGAATTTGGTGGGAGGATTGCCTTGAGCTGACATGCTGTTTTCTCTGGGTGCCTGACTACCCATTGATTTTCATTCTGATTCTCGGTCTGTGTGTACATAGCACCAAACAGTGAGGTGCTTGTCTTCACTGGAGTACCTGGGTGCTATGGAAACACAGCTCAGTCTAAACCCAAAAATCTGCAAATTTCGAGCTATTGATAGAAGAGCTGTGGTCCTCATTTGCAATAGTATTCAAACAGTACAAAACATATCTTACTGAAAAAGTATTATCTTGTCTAACCATAGAATCCTTTAGCTCAGTGAATGTTCAGGTTTTGCTATAGGAATAGCCACTCTTATACAGTCCCTACTCTTAATTGCTTTGATCCTTTCATTTGCTCTGAAGTAAAGAGCCAACTTCCAAAAGCAAAACCAAACATCCTCAGGGCTTTCCCAGGTTAATGTACTTGTCCAAGACATTCCCAGTCTTAACTAGTTGAAGTAGTCACTGTCAAGAAATTTACATCAAAGAACTCAGTTTGGGTTTTGTCTCTTTCTGATTCAAGCATACAGTGATAGTTTATTGTGGTTTGTTGGTAGATGCATTCTTAGAAATATTTTCCATATGTGAAAAAAAATTTGGAAAATAAACATGATTATACATTTTATAAGACAACACCATAACCATTTCAACATAAGTAAGCTATACTTTACCTACCAAAGAGAAAACATAAACAGTAGTAACACAGTCCAACAGAAACAATGTTCTTTTGTTCAAGCTATTACCATTACCTGAGTTATAATAGCTCTTTTAAGGAGACACACAACAGTGTCAGAGGTACTCACTGCACTGGCCCAGAGCTAATAATATTGTGGAGGGCAGGGGCATGAAATATCTGAAATTTCCTTTCAAAAAAGATTCTTTTGCAGAAGAATTTACCATTTTGTGTTTACTCTCCTCCACTGAGCAAAGTTCACTCGACACAGTCTGGGGAAGCTGCTGGGTTTTCTTTTTTTCAAGTAACATTCAAGTAACATGTGCACAGGCTCAGAGGCTGATGGCACAGAGTGATGGTTAGAAAGGGGAAATTGCTGAATCTATTAGATATGGTTCACATTGACATTGTTGCAAGAACTATACTAATGATTTTCAGAGGAGGCAGGAGGATGGCTTTTATCCCAGGGAATATAAGACAACGTAATTTCATTGGTATTGCTTCTCAACTGCTGATAGAAAATTAAACAACTTCATCTTGCGCAGTTTGCACTACGAAACTCTAAGTGGAAACTAGGGCAGCTCTAAAACAAGGCCTGTGAAGGTCAGCAGATGTGCCAGACATTGCCCTTTTCATCCTCATGCATTAGAGAGTTGGATGTCTTTTGATCTGGTAATTTAACACACCGAGATTGGGCGGGGTTTATGGTTACAGGAAAAGACATAAACCCACAGAGAATGAAATAATTTATTTGGAAGGAGGCTGAGTTTCAGCATCCTGCCAACACTTCTGTATCTGGACAGTTTTACAGTTAAGGGAAGGCTTTTGTCACAGTTGTCTTTAACCATCTGACTTATTTGCTCAGCTCCATTCAGTAATCCACCTACCCTCATAGTAATTGGAAAGACAACATTCCCAGGTTCAGCTGCCGGTCTTAGGATGGAGTGAATTACTCTATAAAGTAGACTTATTTTAGATCACTGTCTTATAAGAACAGCCTGTTTTTCGGGTGAGTGGCATGAATCCCACCTAGAATGTCAACATCTAAGTTGGTTCTAGCCAACAAGAAATCTTCTGTGGATTTTAGTGAGGACTGCTCCACCATCCAAATATCTGAAAAACTTCTCTCTGTATCTGGTTTAAAAATACTGATGTAGAGTACTCTTACAAATTTTAACGTTGATACTAAAGCCACCACTTGGCAGGAAGTGTCTCTAATAGCAAGTAGAAAAACTGGAAACAAGATGAATGAGATATGAAGTGAAAATATCCTTCTTTAGGGTCAAGTCTGTGTCTTGTGCTAAAATGAAAGCCTGCTCCCTGAAGTGGTGAAATTTTGCTCCTGAAGGGGCTATTTATTCACAGAAAAAGATAAAATCTCCACTGAGTCTTTTTTTCCTTCACTAAACATCCTTGGAGTTCTGTCCCCACTGTGGGCATCCTCTGCAGTCCTTGGGGTGAGTTTTGGCACTCCTGTAAATCATTCCAACACCCAGAGAAGGCAGCTGTGCTCTCTGCAAGTACAGCACCGAGATATCTCCAAGAAGAAGAGACAAGCAATATAAAGAGACAACCTTATGATTGCATGTGGTTTTTCCTTTTTCTCACTGCAAAGAAACAAAATAGCACTTGGCCAACTCAGCTGGGGACTGCATTCACCTCCCCAGTGAGGCAAAGTGTAAATTTTCCAGGGTATAAATCCATTTTGATTTAGGTGAAATGTACATTTTTGAGTTGAGTCTGTGGTTAGAAACCATAGCTATTTAGCCTAACTGCAGAACCTAGGCTCAATGAAGTTGCTTCAGTAAAGGACAGAGATAAGAGAGAAGATACAGAGGATGATAGAGGGAGACAGACTGCTGTGAGAACAGGTCAACCTGATCTAGGAATTCTTTCTTATAAAGAAGAACTAGCGGCAAATGTAATGCAAAATTCCTAAAAATGAATATGTATGGACCTATTGTGAAACTGTATGCATATGTATCTGAGAGGGGGATAAAAAGGGACCTGAAGTTCCCAGAGGTACGCGTGCCTTTTAAGGAGAGAAATCTCCGCATGCGTCCGGCGCTGTAATAATAAACATACCGGCTTTACAACTTTCACAAAGTTGTGGAGTTTTTGGCTATCTCCGCAAAACACCAGCACATCTTCATCCACCTTCTGAGCTCCTGCAGGGCGCCAGTTGTCTGAGGATGCAAGAGAACACAGCAACTGTGACACACACCAGGGACAGGCAGGATGTGTAAGCTGCCCTTCAGCAAGCAGCTCCCATTCCTACCTTGTCCCTCTTTCCCATGCCTCAGCCTCCCACCATGAGCGATGTTCACACCTGGAATAAACCTCTCCTTGGCTTCCAGATTATCTTTCCAGCCTGGTAACCTGGCAGAGGTCATGAAGGAACAACTCTGCTGCCTGTAGCCAGTGCATTATCCCATATCTGAGCTTGAACCTGAGCCAGGACAAACAGGGCAGGTTCTCTGCCCTGGCTATAGGGCAATAGGAAAGTAGCAGGACTTCCTTGATGAACTGATGCTCTCAGAGTAGAATAGTTCCTTACAAAAGTAACCTGAGTGTTTTTTCCCTCTGCTTTCTCGTATTTCTGTCTACTTCCCATCCTTCCTCTCTCTCCTTAATTTGACTAGAATTTTAATTTATCCAACTGTGCTTTTAAGTTCTAAAAATACATTTATAATATGTGTACCATTTAAAACTATGGCTTGAATTATTTATGTACACGTTATTTTAAAAAGTATAATGTGACTTGGTTTTTTTCCCTCGCAAGTACAAATACAAATAATTAGGCCTTCAATTTTCTTTTCATAATACAAATGATTGGGTGAATTATCTAAGCTACAAGGATGTTATAAGATATCCCTGTAAAACTTTCAGTCCCCAGTTTTATAAGAGATGTCATGAGCTTTTCAAATGGATCAGATCTACACACTTGAAAAATATAAATCTTGAATATCCTTGGCTTTTGAAATCCATTTGGAGGTTATATCTTTAACAGCTCTTAATTTGAGGGTAGATAAGTAAGCTGACAGATAAACACTCTAGGGGCCTGCAGGATACATTTTAATTAGTCATGAACTGTCATGCTTCCACACAGAAATTATTTTATATTTGAAAAGACATTTGAAGACTCTAGGAACTAAAATAACTTCAGTCTGCACACTGATTTCTGTTCTTATGCCTGCCTTCAGCTCTACATTATCCCTGATAATAGAGAGACTTTTAGTGTCTTGGACATAAACACAGTAAGAACAATGGCAATTCAGCAGCTGTTCCTGAAGTAAGGAGGAAATTCTAAGCAAGAAGTGAGAATAATATTGCTGTTACACACACACACAAAAATAATACAAAATTATAGAAGAGAAAGGCAAAATTCCTCTGTCAACTTCAGAAAATCATGAAAAAAGTACATATTTTTTTCAAGAATGACTGCATTTTTGGTCATAATGTGTTACATAATGAAATATATAGTAGATGTCTGATGATCAAGAAACGAACAGTGAAGCTTTTTTTTTGAATGAGCTGCATATTATGCTGAAGTGTGCAATAGAGGATCTAAATGTCATCTGGCGTTTTTGACCAATTAATTTTTTTTTAATTAAGTAAAAATTGTTTGGGAGATTATTGTGGTTTCAGATACAGAATCTATATATTTAGGAATCTTATTAACTCTCTTCAATAAGATTTTTTATCCTCTCCTGCACACACTTCTGTATGACATGTAATACTACATATAAATTTATATCTTATAGTAAAATGTGCAGTTTTACTAGCTTTTTTATTTATTAGCTTCTGGCAGTAGAAAAGGAAAAAGGAACATGGTGAGGGACTAGAGTCAAATTCACATTTTCATTAATATTGAAAAATAATCATTACATATCAGCTGGGTCAATTTTATTATATGCTTCATCTGTATTGTATCTTGTCTAACAAATTTATTGATTGCACTGTGTAACACTTGTCAGCAGATACAAACAACATTTTCAATTGATAATGAATAATTTTCAAATTTTTGGAAAACTAAATTTTTCCAAGCTGTGTCTCAGAAATCCACTTTACTGTGGCCAGAAGTCCTGTACTTCTCTTCAGGAACAATATGACCAAAATTCAGAAGGAGCTCTCTATAACTCAGTTAGAAGGAAAATAACTTGGATCTCATTTTATTAGAATGAGTTTCTCCAGAGGAACATGTTTTAGCCTAAGATGTATTATAGCAAAGTCAAAACTAAGTATTCCATGTACCTGATTTAATTTATTTTTATAATTATGTTCTGCTTATGTTTTCCTTTGTTTTATAAATAGTATTTCCCATTTAGCTTGGCTAATAAACAGATCACTGTTTAAGTTTATAAAGTACTGCTTTTACTCTGTGTGAAGATGAAATATGACAAAATAATTTGTGTAGATCCAAAAAAGATGTCTACTGGATTAGAGATATAGAGAGGAGTCTGCATAATTTTATGGAAAGATCATAATAAGAAATGTTAGATAAAAAATAATATTCTAGCCAAAAAAGGGGAAGCCAAAAAGTTCCTTTTGTTTTTTGAATATTTTAACGACTTTTTACTAGCTCTGCAAAGTATACAAATACAAATCTGCTTTCCAAATATCAACCCTGCAAACTCAGGACAGTTTATATATTATAAAGTCAAGTTGTGGTATTTGTTGGCTTCTATACTGTTAGGAATAAAATAATTTTGTAAAAGTTAGTATTTTGCATTCTTGCACAGATCAGCATCTCTAAAATTCCAATGTGATTTTTTATTCTGTGATGGCACTAACTTGGTAATAGTGAAAGGAATAAAATACCATTATTGATGCTGCATTTTAAGCTCCTTACAAAGCACTCAGAATTTCTACTTACCCTTTCCCACGTAGTTTTTAAAAACTCTTTTTGTTATTTTAGGTATATTATACCATCTATCATCATTGGTATAAACAAAATTCCACTGTAGTGAAAACAGTAAACCCTGTGGAGGTACAGATAAATATATTTATATATTCTGACCCATGTTTTGCTCCCCCTTACTATTTTAATATTGCAGAAATGTACAGAGAGTTGGGACTTCTAATCTCTATGTCTGGGGAGTGATTTTAACTATTAAAGAGTTACAATATCTGTGTTTGTGCCTGGAAATTCCTATGACTAAGAAAATAACTTTTATGAAATGGATAATGTATGAGGAGGCTAGTGGGCTGTTGTTTCAGAAAAAGCAGTATAAAATTGTACTCACTTGCTTGAAAATTCCTAATTTTTATTATTTCTCTCAGAGATTGCAAAAAAAAAGACATTAAAAAATCTTTCACCAGTACACATAGCCTTTTGTGCAATTAGAATAGGGTTAGATTACTGTAGGTTTAGCTATGATCAAAGCTGAATTTTTGCCTGGCAAAAACCAAGCTAGTTGATATGATTGTTTAGCACTGAACCACCACTCTGACTTTTGTGATTATGCTCCTTCTGTCACTGAACCACCTCTATTCTTTTATTGCTGAATGCCCTCTACTGAGATATTTAACTTAAAGCAATTAACTTTAAACATGTTCTTAAAAACCCTACCTTCCAATTCGTGCCTTAAACATTTATGTAAGTCATATGCTTTGAATGGGTTTTCCAGAGCTAGTTCCCAGGGGTATAAAATATGCAAGAAAGATATTCTGTATTCAGAAACCCCTTTTCCATCTCTTAAACCAAAATTACATAGGCTTTTATGTTGGCACCCACCCAAGCTTCCCAGATGCTGCTATATTATTCATAATTAGAACTGCATACCCCTTTTCAGTGATTTCATTATAGTACTGTAATTTACGCACACAGAAACAAAAAACATGAAGATAAATTAATTCCTAAATAACAACTCATTTATCAATACACATTTGTAAATGGATTTTGCATCCACATTTACAATTGTGATCTGAAAGATACCAGGAAAGCTGCAGGTTTCTTGATTTTCTTTTTTTTCCTATCAGAAAAATGTAATAACAATAAATTCCTCTCAGCAGCACGAAGGTTACATGTGTGCCACACAGTTGCCTGATTATTGATCACAATGTTTATCAATACTATATAATGCTCAACATTATGGCTGAATATGTTTGCTAGCTATTTCTCCTCTCTAAAGACTAATTAAGAGATTACCAGTGCATAAGACTATAGGCCTAATATATTAAAGCATTATAAGTATAATGCTTATATAAATTATAAGTTTATAATGGAAGGAAGAAGAAGAGGGGCAAGGGGAAGAGAGTCAGCCATGACCATTGCTCACAAAGATATAATAATACAGGTTTTTTTGCAATTTGAACTTGGTGAGTACAGAAAACTTGTTGATCCTCTAAACAGTGAAAACCTGTTAATTAGCCAGAACATGTGCTAATAACAAAGAAAAACATAGAAGTGCTGCAGTGTACTTCTATGGCACTTTTAAAGGCAAACATTTTAAAGATTTTGTTGTTTTTACATTCAGAAAACTGCATTATTCTAGTCTATTGTATTATTCTTTAAGAACAAATTCAGTTTTGTTCTTAAAAATGTCAAAAAAAACAAGGCTGGGGACTAAACCTCTGAAGAATGTGACGACCAAGAAACTCACTCTTTAAACAGATTTAAGATAATAATGTAGCAATGTAGGATACAAGGGAAATTTCTAGGCCACGGGTGAGCTAACAGCTGGCCAGAAATTGGGGAATAGAAAAGCATTTGTCTCCTGCCTGTCTGCTTCTGCCACCAAGTTGTGAACAGCCTGAAATAAGGACATAGGGCTCTCATGTACCCAAATATTCAATGGGTCACACAAATGCGAATCACTGTAACCATAATTTGTTCCATAATTTGTAACCATCATCCCTTTGTTTGCACAAAACATTTTGGGAACAGAGGAGGGAGAGGCATTCACATTCATGCCCTATATATAGGCCACCCTCACAAAAAACATTGCTTTTCAAAGCATTGCTACTGCTGAACTGTAAGTTTTCCACTCCTACCTCTCTGTTCTCCTTGCTCTCTCATCTGAAGTGCCTGATTTTTAGAGTGAAGAATAATCTCTGATTCATACAGAAGCTGGAGCAGGAACTTTTTAGATGGATTTACCCAGATGAATTTATCACTTTTTTTTCCTGTCACTGAAAACAGGTCTAGCTGACCTACTGCTGTGGAAAGCCTCCTCAGGGCCCCTCTTTCTTCTCTCTTTTTAACTTAGCTCAACAAATATCTTCCAGATAATTCTGTATTCCTAAGAGAATTCTTTATCTCTCCTTTATGTGTGTGTGTATGTTTGGGTTTTATATATTTGTTTGGTTGTTATTGTTTGAGGTTTTTTCCTTGGTTTCTTCCACACTTATATTATTTTACCAACAGAATTCTCATGAAGTCAGTGATCTTCTCTCAATATAGTTTCAATATCCCACATCTGATTTCCCTTTGGCACCCTCTTGCTGCCTCTAGTATTTGGAGACTATTTATTATGTCTTCCTTTTTAAAATTTATAATACTCTGAGAAGAATGGAAAGCCTTATGGCCATCACCATGTGGTGATGGATGAAAAAGGCATAAACACACTTCCAGATTTTTGTATCTTACATTTTCTTATTCACCTGATTCACCAATCATTGCATCACTTTAATAAGATACAGTTAATTAGAATATGATCATTTGAATATGGCTATTTACCTTTTGTTTTTCTGATCTAAAAATCACTATAAAATGGGCTTTATTATTTATCTGTAGTTAGCATACCATTGTACATACCATATCAGAGATATTTTACATAGATAAAACTATAGATAAATTGTTTGCTATGAACTGCAGACATCAAAGATTATGCTTTGTTTTATTTGAAAACTGCTTTGATAAGCACTTTTCTTGGCTTTGGGTTCCACCACAAACAATAAATTAACAATGAACTCTTGGTTTTCTCTCCAGCTACTTAGCTTAATGTATTTTCTTCTCTTCATACACCATTAAGACATACTAAACTTATCAAAATAATTGCTTTGTTTTTTACATATTTGCCATTTGGAAAGCTGAATTTCTGAGTGATAAAGAAATGTTTTTCAAAAGAAAATCAGATTGAAAAAGTGGAAACAAAGGAAAAAGGAAAACAAGATGGTAAAAAGAGAACTTCTACAGAATCACTTGCATTCCAGGCCATGAGACAACTACACATGGATACTTTTATCAAAAGACTTCCAAGTGTCTGAGCTTATGACATCCCATGATTTTTACCGAACTATACCAAGACTGAGTTTCCTCTCTGATGACTTTAACCACTTTAAAATTACATATGTGAACTGAGCTACCTTCCTAGGCTCACTAAGAACAGATAACTACTTCTGAGCAATGGTCATCTCACACTTAGGTGTCTGAACTGAAAAGGTTGAGTCACCCTCTTGATATTCTGCCAACACTGCATGAAACCCTAAAAGGTTCAAAGAGTTGAAAGAATATGATATGCTTCAATGACTAATAACAAAGTTTTGTCTCACACAGAACATTAAGGAATGGCTTTCTTCTGTCCAAGAAAAAAAGAATTACACAAATAATGGACTCACTTACAAATGGAAAATATTGTTCCCAGGAAACCACATTTGTTTTATGTCACTACCAAGTGGAAAAAATGCAAAATTCTTTTCCATTATTAAATTAACCAGGGTGGATAAAGATCCCCACCAACCTACTATTGCTGTTTACTTCTACTGTAAGAAACCACTCCCTCAGTCTCTGTGCAGAGAAAAAGCTGCCTATGAGAGGGCAGAATGAGTAGGAATCAGGATGGTGGCACTCATGACAGAGGCACCACACAATTAAACCATGACCTGAAATCTTCCTTAGAGCTGCACTGCCTGGTGTATGATAAACTGTGAGACAAACTCTAACACTAGTCTCAAAGCTGGGGAGCAAAAGCTTAATTAAGTTGACTAACCCAATTAATCCTTTTAATTCTCAGTACAAGAGACTTCGTGACACAAGCTGCAAGGCTGGACACTGCTTGTGTATGATTTTATGCTCTCCAGCAAAATGTCAAGTGTCTTAGATATTACCATAAATTGAATCTGGTGCCAGTAATGTCACATGTATAAGAATATATAAATATATTCTCTGTCCTAAGACACTGGTGCTTAATTTTGTTTATGCAGATAAAACTCTGTAGTGATACCATTTTTGATACTTACGGAGATTTTTCAGCTTTAGGGGTTTTTATTCCTCTGCTGCTAATCTGTGATTTATCATTCATCTAATTTTCCAGTAGTGACATATGACTTGTTCCCACCTGCTGGCTTTTTCTTCATCAGATGCACCTAATGTTTCCTTTCTGCCAGAGCATATATATCTGTAAAAGCTCCTATTTCAGACCTGGGTGGGTGATTCAATTTTCATTTCTTTGCTTTTTTCCTGAAACATAAACTTTTTCAAAATTAAGAGAGATCTTTCTCGGTAATTATCAACTGTTCATTTCAACACAATGATAACTGATGCTATTAGCTTTCTTTAATACATGTTGTTAATACCTATATAAACAAGCACAAAAATTCATACTTCAGCCGCTGTAATGTCCTGATTTTTCCTGGTGGCTTGTAAAATATGGAGTGCAATTAGCAGCACTAAAAGGTGTACCTTCTATCCTGAAATCCAATATCTCTGCCATGTTTTCATAGTCCTGTTTTTCTGAACAAAATTAAAATAATTATAAAAATCTGTATTTGATATGCAAATAATGTCTTGCATTTCACTGAATTACTGTCATGGTGACATAGAAATTATAATTCTACTCTGATGTATACTGTAAAATTAGTCAAGATGCTTGATTATGGCCCTACATAATGAAGAGCTGATTAGTACATATTTCCATTACATTCTTCATGCTATACCCTTGGACATGCACATTGCTTTCTGTAGGCAATACAGGCTCAATCCTTTTCCCATTGGCAGTCAATAAATCTTCCCAAGAGATGCTGTTGCTGTGGAAGGCTTGCAGGGTGTTTGTCTGCCAGATGTTTAGATGGCTGGATTCTATATCTGACTATTTTTACCACAGCCAGAGAAAAAATAATTGATTTTTGAACTTTGTAATAAGCACTGTCAGTCTGGGTCAGCATTTTTGACAGCTGAGAAGCTCTGTTCAGCACAAGGTGTTGAGATGATTATTCTGCTCCAAATAGGAAAAAGAAAGTAAAGGGCAAAGGAAAAAAAAAAAAAAACCAAAAACGACGGAGGTTGGAGACCTCATCTTGCAAAATGTGACATGAGCAACAAAGACAGTACTGTGCCTAGTAAGATTAACATCATTGTGCCAAAATACAATTCCCCAGGCAACTTCACCCACATTTAAAAAGATTTTGCCCAGAAGCACTATCTTCTTAGCATCTTTGGGATAGTGATGTTTACAGACACATAAAGCATTCCCTCAAGTGGTGGTTAAACACTAACAATCCGTTAAGAACATGCACTGACAAAACCTTTGCAGATCATTACCATCACCCCATTGGCCTCTAAAAGACCTTTGAAGCATACTCACAGATCACCATCTCCAAAGAAATATTACAAAGGAAGAAAACAGGAAAACTCACTCAAAATTTCCAGGGCACAGGAGGTTTTTTAGCCTCTTCTCTCACATCTCTTCAGTGAGACTCTGGTTGATAGGAGCAAAACCACAAAAGGCTTCCAGGGGGCTCTGTGGTCTCAGAGACACAGGGACACCAGCTACCTGAGGATGTCTGTCCATACCAAACTTCCTATCAGCTTCTCTAGAGGCCTTATTGGAAGGTCGAAAGGGTGCAGAGGAGTGGGGGCAGATCTTTCTGGTGTAATGCAGTGGATGCAGGGGGCCAAGAGGCAGCTTAAGAACCACATTCTGAAGACCTCGTTTATGAACTAAGGTGTGGTACTAGAATGTGTAAGAATATAAACTCATGGTGCTGCACAGTGGTGAACAGGGTCACATTACCACTTTGAGCTCACCTGCAGAAGCACTGACACAATAACTTTCAGAGAACTTAAAGAACCCAGCCACTCTAATTCCAATTTACTATTTTTTGCAAAAGTACTTTTAGGGGCCCTGCCTTACGAGCAGTGGTGAAGAGATGACATAATCTTTTTTCTCTTTGTGTTGCTCAGCATCTCTGAGGTGTTGCCACATGGAGGCCTTCTGCAAGAGGGACAGTTTTATCCCCACTTGAATCTGAGTAAAGGCACAACTTGTCACCCAGCATCCTTTGCATCTACATTCCTTCTGAGGGGCTACACTTGGGGTGTTTTTCTTCTTTCAATCTCTTCAGGACAGACCCTCCCACTGGACACTTTCCATCAGGTAGAAGAGGATTCACAGCACTAATGGGAGCCTTCCTTGGAGGGGTTTTGCCCTCTTTCTAGGCTATGCCCTATATACTCTTTCTGGGTGAACAGACAATTTTTTCAACAAGGGTATCCTGCAGCTTATGACTGAATTAGGACACATCTCACATATTAACATCATGATTTGTAGTATAATTTTGTGCCATGAAAAGGCCATCATATATCATTTAAAAAAGAGAATCATTTGCAGTTTAATATGTTTTAATTATTTCTTCTTGAAATTACTTGGTCATTCAGCATCTCACACTATGTGGCCTATTTGACAGAAGGAAACAAATAACATCAGCAAGATCTTTGGAAGCCAGATAATGAGCTCTCCTGGTATCAGTTCTTCAGTTACATTCATCTTACCATTTCTGATCTAATGTTTTAAGCTCTCCAGTTGGTCTCAGTATTTGTAATAGATAATACACAGAACTTCAGAGTCTTAAAATGAGAGCTGCTGAGTGCACCTCTATTTTTGTCTTAATAGCTCTCAGGCTTTTTGCATGGGAATAATTGAAGGTTATGAAAACTTTCACAAAAATGAACAAACTAATTTTAACACCTGATTTAAAAACTCTTGTTCTAATATGGTAATGTTTTACTGATGTGGAATGCATTTGAAGCAGAGCTGTATGGAGATAAAGTAAGGTAGATTTTAGCCTTAACTTCATAGTAAGCCCATTCTCCCAGTTGCAGACAGGTTGTTGCATGTCTGCTTAGTATTGTTATTATAGAAATATTTGCACTCTCTTCTGTTATTTCCTTTAAGGTCTGCAGAGTCATCCTCTCATTTCTTGTCTTTTTTTTTTTCCAAAACTGCCTACAAGACTCTGACCCTTTGACAATTCTGATATTTCTTCTGGCACTTTTTGAAGTTAATCACTTCAGCTCATTACGAAAACAAAAATAAGATCAAGGGCAATCAAGTAATCCAAATGACAGCTTAAAGTATCTTCACAGTTATAGACTAAAATATTTTTTCTCCTTTCCCTTTTCCATTGTAAGATATTTTCATGCTGTTCATTTGAAACTAAATCTGAGTAAGTTCTCATGCAGCTGTGGTCTGGAAATCGGCTTCAGAAAACCAGCAACCTGTAGAAATGAGGTGCCAGAGCAATGGCCATTCTTTCTGCCACCAAGCCACCTGTAGCTCAAATCTACACGTGAGTCCAGATTCCCTGACTGCAGCTGGAGAATGAGCCATGGGGAATGGAGCTCTCCTGGCATGGCAGGGTAATGCCCCTTGCAGCAAATGTCACCTTTCTCTGCAGTATTGCTATGGCCACAGCCTGAACCATTTCTTCTGAAAATTTAACCCCAAGCTTCAGCACAGTTTTCAAATGTCTTGTTCTCATATATTTCATAATGCAATACATAAAGGGAGGTGAGAGCAGCACTTTGTGTCCTCTGGAGTCTGCAATGCTGGTCAGCCTGCAGGTAGCATCCAGAGGTACCAACGTCTTTGTAAGAGAGACAGCTATGAATCCCTGCAACAGCTAAGAGTGGCAGGAAAAATATTTTAGCCACCGTTTCCAATCAGGATTCCAGTTATCTTGGAAAAAACCCATCCCTCTAGTATTTGTGTGCAAAGTGTCTTGTGCAAGGGAACCTTGGTCCCTCAGAATAATCCCTGATTTTCTGCAGTTGAAATACCCATACTGTGTACAAATAGGCTAAAGGTTTCACACTATAGCCTCCTAATGTATTTTTTCAAATGCTATAACAGCCTTTTATTCTTTAACTGCTCTTTACTTTGTTAACTTTTTTTCCTTGAAGTAAAGTTTGCCAAGGAGCCAATTCTAACATGTATGTCAGATATGAAAGCATTAATGTCTTATTTAAAATCCTGACTATAAATTTGCTTTTCCTAGTGGGGTTCCAACAGACAACTAGTTCTTTTTTTCCTTTCCTAGTGGAAGTTTTGTATTCATTTGTAGCAGAAATTTGTGAGTCAAGCTCAGCAGCGGGAAAGCAGTAGCAGCCTGAAAACACAGCAAAGTGCATCATGAGCGTATGTACCTGAATTACCACTACACTTCACAGCAATAATATCACTATTTTAAAAAATCTGAGCTTCCAAAAAAAACAAACAGAACAACCCTGCTACAGATAAGACAGGCTCTTTCCCAGAAAATATTATATTTTAATATAATATCCCAGCAAATATGTAATACGATGCTATCTTTTCAGCATCTCTGAGAGGCATTTCCATGTGTCTCTTAGCCAGAAGTGATATTCAGTGTATCAGCAACTGGGGCACAGTGGTGATGAGAAGCTGCGGTAGCCGTGTGACCCCTGCTGGCAGGAAATAATTGAGAGTAAAACGTGAGAGGAAATGAGACTCTGATTGTAATGGATGACACGCTGTGACTGAATCAGTAACCTACATAAAGATTTGCAGTACCAATAGAAGAAATAAATAAAAGGTCCAGTCGTTGTGAAACGGAAGACAAATGGGTAAAAATTCTTCATCTAAAATGTCAGTTTAACATTTTACCTCTGCTAGTCCACCAAGTCTAACCCACTAGACTTGTCCTGATGCATTGTGCCTCATTTTCACCCCCAAGAGCCAAACCCATCTGTGATGCAGGATGTGCTGACAAACCGCCCCTCCTGGAACTAAGGCAGCGCTCAGAGCTTCCCTTCTGTCCCAGGGACTGCAGTTAACCCAGGCCAGCATCCAGGCTGCTGCAGGAATGTCTGACACATTATCTTCTCTGGCTATTTAAGTGCCAATCATGGACATGGCTACTGGACTTTTCTAATGATTTTGGCCTCTACCACTGGCCACAACAAATCCAAGTCTCAGTGGCACAGAGTTGAGTGTAGTCCAGAACTGACACCTACTTCCCAGATGGATCACACTGAATTCAATAGCATACTATGGCATATTTCATGCTGCACTTTTTCTTGAACCCAAGTAAAACTTAGGAGATACAGAAAGGAAAATGCTCCAGACTCCGTGATCTTGTTAGTATATAACAAATACCTTAATTTGGTATTATTCCCCTTTCCATGTTGATAAGCTGTCATGCATTTTATTGGTAATTAGCATTACCATGAGACTGACTCATGACTCATCAGTCCAGTGCTCCAGACTCTCTCTCTTGTCTGGGTACAGCCACTGAATTACACTCCCAAACTGAGGGCCTTTCCCATGGAGTGGTCAGTTGAGCTCTCTGCTATAACTCACAAAGTTATTTTCTTCTCTGAAATACCTACAAGGTAATGAGGTTCAAAAAAAAAAAAAAAAAAACCAAAAAGAAAGAAAGAAAGAAAGATGGAGGCAGCTGAAATAGAAAAGAACAAATATGAAGAGTATTTACATGGGAGGAACAACCCCAGGCAGCATTACATGATGGGGCCACCCAGAGATGAAAAGCAGATATGCAGAAAAGGACCTGGATGTTCTGGTGGCCACTAAGTTCAAGCCAGACACGTACCCTTGCCATCAAAAGCCATTTGCCACAAACCCTACAAAAGCTGGCTTTTGTAAATCATCAAAACTCACCAAAATTGGTAAATTTTGGTAAATTGGTAATTGACTGGTAAATCATCAAAACTGAAAGCTCATAGTGTATAGGAAATATTTACAATTCTGGTATTGCTCATGCAGCTAATTAAAATTACTGCATATTTGCCAGACTAAATGTGTATAAGCAGTCCCACACCCCACCCCTTCCCTCAAGTCTGCCATTTTACAGAGGGTCAGCTTTTCCCAGTTTTTGATTCACTGATCATTCCAAAACTCCATTTCACATTTCAGCTCCATGTTACAGAGGCCAATATACAAACAGTTTTACACATCTTGCAATCCCAATGCACAAGGTTTCCTCAGCAGGTACATGTTCCCACCTCCCATAGACAGAGGAGACATGGAATAAATAAGATGTATTTCCTCAAGAAGGTGTCCAAATAAGAAGATGAAATCAGCTGTGTGGGAGTTAACAAGCAAGACTGCACAGGAGAGGACAGAAGAAATTACTGATTTTCCATGCAGGTAGGACATGCCACAGGGCTTTCGCTTCCAGTGGGGATAGAAACAAACCTGTTTAACTCATTAGCCAAGGGCTGAACTTGGGTAAAGAGTAATTAACATGGGTGAGCTTTATGGTCTAGCAATTTTACAAAAAGTTTTCTTAAGTTTAGGGAAATTCAATATGACAAAGGACTGAAGTGCCTCCTGCTAAAAATTTGTGACTTAAAGCACTACAAGGCAAACACATACTGCAAGTAAGACTGGTGAAAGGTCTTATTAAAGACATCACTCCTCAGGTGAGTCCCAAGAGCTGAAGTACAAATTTGGATGCAGTAATGGCATTCAAAATAGAGCTAACCCTTCACTCAGTGAGCTGGAAAAGTAGTTTTCATTTATTTCTCATGTGTGTTCCTGCTTCTGCATCTGCACTCTAGAGATATAGACACTGAATATGTGCTTTCTATAAGAAAACTCTTCAGGAAAATGGCAGTGAAGAATGACTTGGTGTTTTTATAATTGGTGCTAATATATGCATGGAAATTGCTGGTCTTAAGCTAAGCAGGGTTTGGAAACATTACAACATTTCTATTTGGTTGTGTATGTAACAAGCTGTTGAATGCTATTCTGACAGTATTTGCAAGGTAAATATTTCTTTGTCTTAAACACAAAGGCAAATATTCTGCAGATTTGTGGGCTTGCAGATTATGATTTTTAATTAATATCCTCAGTGTAATTTTTGACACTAAATTTGTTAAGTATAGTAGTCTACAAAAATAAGCAAGCAGTTCATTTTTGGACAAAACCAGTATGAAACTTGAATTTAGCTAGCACTCACTGGACATATGTGGCTTGACCACACATATCAGTAGAGTAGATCCATTTTATAGAGCAAGCTTATAAAGGAAAAATTAATGCCCTTATTAAAAAAAAAAAAACTTATGAAAATATGACTGTTCTCAATATAAATTACTTCAGAGGAACTAAAAACCCACGGTAGGTGTATTGGTGGGCAGAAACAAACTAACAGCTGAGGTCACCCAGACAGAAGCCTTCCCACCAGAAAGAATGTTTGAGTTCACACACATTATCTTATGTCAGGGTCACAACCAGCAGACAAACCAGACACTGATGACCACAAAAGCATCGTGACAGGAATCAGCCAGACATGGTTTCTTTTGTCTCTTTTCACACTTTGCACATTGTGCTTTTACAAATCCTCTCTACCCTTTTGGCTGTTTTCGCTGGTTTTAGCACTTCTCCTATCACAACACTTCATGTTGCCATTCCCAATCAATTCCACTCGTCTGTGCTGGATTTTCTCTTTCTGACCTTTTCTTTTCAGAATGAATGAAGATAAACACAAACAGGCATATGACTGCAGCAGAATGTCCCCACGTACAACTAATCAGCAATAGCTGCAGTACATTCAATTCACACTTGAAAACAAAGGTAATTTAGATTGATTTTCAAGGGAAGCTGTGCTTGGAAAACAATAAACTTCAATTTTCAAAGGTATAATAAGAGAGAATAAGAACTCATTACCACAGCTCCTATACTATCCTTCCTCCCCCAAGAAATAAAAATTAAACAGTGCATGAAACAACCATCAGAGGGTGCATATACATCATGAGTTTGCCTTGATCCCTATTTTAGTGTTAGTCCCTGGTACATTAGCTGCTCATACACTTAAAATGTGTTCATTTCAACTCTTGGACCCGAAGTTCCAATTGCTCCCCTGAGGATTCAGCCCCAGCCTAAAGGATGTGGGTCAGATCTCATTAATTAGTCTGAAGGAGCTCATAAAAGTTGTATGAATGCACTTGTAGCATTCTTTTCCTTAAAGAGGAGGACTGACCCTTAATTTATAGACTGATATGAGTGTGAAGGATATTTCCATCTCTGTTGATAGATACTTCGAGATAAGAATGGACTTGGAAGGTGTAAAGAATTTTCTCACTTCCTACTACATAGCCCATGGAAAACAAATCAGAGAAGAATTATTTAAGCTATAAATAGGGTAGTTAGTTACGAATAAGTTATATTCAGATTTGTCTGTGCAATGGTCCAGATACCTCCCAGTCATATGTTTCCAACTATAAGCATCAAAAACTGCTATATTGAAACTGAGCAGAAGCTTTAAACTATGACAAGAAGCAATCTGTCAGGAGAAAACCAAGACCTAATGCAAAAGTTACAATCATATGATTTTGTGGCTGTGGTAGTTGTCATGATTACTGAAATAGCCATGATGGTATTTCTATAGCTATTAAAGAAAGAAACACAAACACTTAATGTAGAATGTCCAGAAATAAGGCAAAAGTTCTGCTCTTAGATAAACAGGGACAGCAATTGCCTCTTGGAGAAACTCACTGGCATGTATGAGGCTATATTTCACAATCCTGTTTCCCATGGTTCAGAATTTTACTTAAGTCAACAGGGAGGTGAAGCACCAAGTTTCATCTTCAAAATTTGGCTGTACTTCGTTTATGGGTGCCAAAAGAAAGAAAAAGCAATATTGCTATTTTAGAGGGAGAAATGAAATTTTCCACTCCCCTCTTAATTAAAAAATAAAAAATTGAGAGTTAGTCATGGTTTTTTAAAGCCATCTATTGTCAGACTGAAACCAAGACAGAATGCCACAAACTGGGAAGTAGCAATTTGATAATCCGTTTGATGTTTCATTCCTAATGCCAGTGGAAGTTCCACACTTTCACTCTGAATTATGTTCACTGAACACAGTTCAACACATCATTTTGGACAACAACCGAAGATAGATCTGCTCTGAAACGTTCTGATGAAAAGAAGTAATCATGTGGCTTTAGCCTATGCTAATACTTTAACACTTTCTCTTGTTTTGCACATCCATAGATTCATATGGTTTAGCACATTGGTGTGCTACGCATCCATACACACAGCAACATTTAGAGTATAGCCCACTCACAGCAAATGCCTCTTTTATGAAAAATATTAAGTATAGAACCTTATAAAAATGGGTTAGGGGAAAGATAATTACCAAATCACAGAATTGTTAAGGTTGGAAGGCAATGCCAGAGACCTTCTAGTTCAATCCTGCACTCAAAGCAGGGTCAACTAAAGCAACACTGAACACTGACCAGGACAGGTCTGGATCTCTCCAAGGATGGAGGCTCCAGAACCTCTCAGAACAGCAGAGCACCACTGTTTGATAACTTCCACTGGAAAAAATATAAATCTTGTATTTCATTTTAATTTCCAGTATTTAGTTTTTATGCACTGCCTCTTGTCCTGCTACTGGCCATCACTTAGCACAATCTGGTTTTGACTTTTATTTTCTCCCGCAAATATTCATACATTTGAATAAGACTTCCTGAGCTTTTTCTTCTTCAGGCTGAACAATCCGAACTCTCAGCCTCTCCTCATACAAGAGATGCTCTGTTGCTGGGCTTGCAAGGGTTCCTCAGGGGTGAAGAGATAGATGAGAATCTTGACTCCATGATCAGAAGGCTGGATTTATTAATTTATGATATATAATACATTATGACTATGCTAATAGGAATAGAAAGAAAAGTTCAGAAGCTGCTAAGCTAAGAATAGAAAAGGAATGCCTAAACAAAGGAGCTCTTTCTGACTCTGTCCCAGAGAAAGCTTGGTCTGTGATTGGCCCTTAATTGTAAACAAGCAACACGGGCCAATCACAGGTGCACCTGTTGCATTCCACAGCAGCAGATAAGCATTGTTTACATTCCCCTTCTGGGGCCTCAGCTTCCCAGAAGGGGGAAAAATCCTAAAGAAAGGATTTTTATGAAAAGATGTCTGTGACGATGCTCTAGTACCTTAATCATCTTAGTGGCCCTAGTTGGACACACTCTAGTCCACGTCTTTCTTTTACTAGGGAGCCTAGAACTGAACCTGGAATTCCAAATATGTTTCACCAGAGCCAGTTAGAGATGAAGAATCACCTCCCGAAATCTGCTGACAGTACCCTTTCCCATACAGCCCAGGACGCTGGAACTATTGCGCAACTTTCTAATATTTACAGCATTAGCATCCTACAGCATCTCTTCATAAAACTGGTATCTTCACATAAACTTGATTTTTTACATGGAAAACCCCAACTATTTACATACATGATGCTTACATAAAAGAATATGTGACTCCAGAATGTACAGCTTACAGAAAATCCAGTCTGTTTAATAATAAAAAATACTTTGTCTTGGAGCAACTGGGAAAAGACACAAGCTCTTTAGACAACAGTTGCTCATAAAACAAAAACATGAAAGTCAAAGCTATTTATAGTGCCTGAGATTGTACAACTTCAGGAAAAAAGAAATCATTAAGAAAACACTTCTCAGTTTCCCCAGTCTGTTTCTGAAGTTGTTTGATCTAAATAAGCAAATAAATTTAATTACTTGGAATAAAATAAAAAAAATGTACACATGATCAGAAATATCATTCTTTCACCAAGGTGCAGATAGGATGCAACATGTACAATTTAAAGGAGAATAATCACTTCCTGTGCTATATGAAAAAGAATTCTCTGTGCTTTCTTGAGTATTTCTACTGCAATTGCCAATGGATTAATATCCTAAAGTGTAGCAGGGGCCGTAAAATCTCTGTCCATAGTAGTTTCAAGACCTGACAAGGCAGTCCTAACAAATCTGGTCTTATCAGATAGCTAAGTCTTCTTTGAGAAAGTTGCTGGACTAACAACCCTCCAAGTCTTCTTGCAACCTGAGTAATTCCATTATTTGATGGTCCAGATAATTAGATTCATTCTTTGATATATATAGTGTTTGGAGACCTGAAAGGCCATGTGGTCCCAGATGGAAAATAAGTTCTTTGCAAATTTGTTGTGCATTTCTTACTTTATTTGTACTGTGCTGCATATGACGCAGGAGGAAATATTATAATTTGAAAGTGGAAATCCACTCAGAAAATTCATTTATGGTACTTAAACTGTAAGTAATTTCTTCCTTCCCTCAAGGCTGTCAACAAAAGAATAAACTCTAAGACTATCCAAGGAGATTGGAGATTTGCAATCTGACAAAATAGGGGATGGGAAAATGTGTCAGAGACTTATCCTGTTTAAGCCTATCCCAAGATCTGAATGCCTTTTATGTGTTACAGAATTAATCCCACTTCTCCTGATTTTCTCCAGACTTTGGTACTCAAAGAACTAGGTTCATCTTTCCCTACACCCCCAAGCAAGATATGGAATAGCTCCAGAATGAGAGGTACCTCTTTATGTTAAAACACATGTATTTCCTTGAATATGCTTGTTTTTCAGATAATTTCACAAAAATGGAATGTAGAATTTCACATTACATAAAAGATTTTATGAAGTAAACATGACTGAAAAGCATTTGTCAATTGATCAGAAGAAAAAGCTATTCTCTGTGGAGGAGGAGTTTTACAGGATAAGAAAAGCTTTTACAACATAATCCAAAGCCAAACAACATCCATTTCACTCCAAGTCTGTCTTCCCGAGTGTTTTGCAGAGTTTTACAAACCTAAAAATAAGTTTAGTTTAGTACAGAGTAACCTTGGTATAAAAACTCCAGAACCTGAGTTTAGAATCAAAATATCACCACTGTTTTAATCACCTTCTAAACAAAATCTGTCAAAAGTGCAACTTGCAAAGAACTTTCCTCTGGAATTTTTCACTAAGAAAAAAATCCCTGCTTTCTAATTTAAATAATTTAGTTAAAGAATAAAAAAAATTCAAGAATTCTAGCCAACGGAAAATTATATACTTCATACAGTGTGGGAACTAGGAGACAAGATGGAGGAATTAGGGTGTGTCCTGTCCTTCTTCTTCTTCTTCTTGTCATCCATCTTCGATGGTGATGGTGGCACTTTGAGATTGGTTCTTACTGAATGTGCACTTGTCAATAAGAGTGAAAGGTATTGGGAGGAAACGGTAAATATCTTACATGTAGTTTTTGGTATAAAAATAAGCGGCCGCCCCGAGGGCGGTCAGCGTGCTCATGGCTGGCTTGCTGTGCGGACCTCTGTCTGGCCGGGAGAAAATATTGTAGATAAGAATTAATAAACAACACTGAAGAACTGAAAAACCTGAAGACTCCTTTCGTCTTTTCGAGCATGGGCTGCCTCAAGGCCATTCAGAGCCTTACCAGGCCATTTCAACAGCCGAGACGGGACAATACAGCTTTTTCTGTGAAGGTCTATTGACCTGGTATCCCTACAGCATCATAGTGTTTTAAGATTTGCTAGGCAGTTCATCTCCAAAATACGCAAAATAGTGAATCTCACCAATGTAGTGTAAGGAGTGAATTGAGACACAGCAGGACTAATTCAAAATTATAAAACTCAGTTTGATAACTACTAAAATTTCAAACAAATGGGTAAAGTTGAAGGGCTTTTTCCCCTTTGCTGTGGCTTCACACACACACTTAGTGCTGAGCATCTCTGTAACCTCCAGCTTCACAACTCTCTTCTTTCTCCACTCCCACTCTGTCTCCCTGCAGACAAGACCCAAATTGTTGTACCCTGTGGGACCCCCAGTGTTTGGTGACTGTGTGTGAGTGTTGGTGCCACAGGCAGTGTCTGTACATGCATGCTAAAGCCAGGGCAGGCTGAGAAGGATGTCTGTCCTGAGAAGGCACCCCAAGAGGACTTTACAGAATGTATTTACAGAACAAAACCTTCCTCCCTAATCTGTGTTTGCACAAAGAGCTGGGCAGGGAGGATTCTCCATACCTCTCTTTCAATGAGCACAGCCCTTCTTCCAAATAAGATTACAAGGCACAGCCACCACCCTTGCATCCTGCCCCAGGCACCACAATGCCACCTTGGCAGTCCCTGTACATGCCAACCCATGTGCTTGCCAGTCTGTACGTGCCTGGGTGTATCATTAAAGGCCTTTTCTGCATGGAAGCTGGAGGACATGGCTCAGGACAACACCCATGGCTCTCCTGGGCTAGCAACCAGGAAGGTAAACAGCTCCACATACTTAACAAACGGGAGCAGAGGTCCCACAGGGGAAGTGCAAAGAAACTGTTTTTCAAAATGGTTTGCAAAGTCTTTTTCTACTTATTTATTTATATCCTGAATGGCACAGGCTGAAGATTGAAAGACAGAAGTGTCATTAGGGAGCGACTAGAGACAAATAAATATTCTGCATTAGAAAGCAAACAAGCCAAAACAAGGTGCTTTTTGCTCTGTGAATATTCCCTCTAGGTCTCATTAACTGTCAGAAATTAGGCAAAGTTCTAAACATTTTCCACTGTGGCTCTTGCTGCTGGGAACATTCATACTGATGCCACCATTTCAGAAGTGATTCAGAGCAACTTGAAGGCAGAAGTCAGACAAACTTTCTACTGACACTATCACTGTCTGTCATTTTACATTAAAATTTTGTTCCCTGTGCTGCAGCAGTGCTCAGTTTGTGTGACCTTCCTGGTACTGAAGTGTCAGGAAAAAAAGCTCAGACATAGCTTTTATGTTTGTTTTTGTGAGTTTTCATTGTGACCTTGCCTGCCCTGGGAAGAAATGGACCAAAAGTTGCCCTTTATTGTTACTGCTCTTTAAACTCTGTCTTTGCTAACAGCTTTGGGAACCCCTAGGTAGACAGTGTTTTTAGGACTGTGCCATGCTCCTTTTCAGTGCAGCTCTTCTGGCACTGGGATAAGAGGGGAGCTATGCCAGAACACCTCTTCTACTTCCCATTCTGTGCTTCTGAGCACAGATACTCAAAAGCACATCAGCAGCTAATGCAGCCCCAATAGACACCTGGCTCTCCCAGGAGGTGCCCAAAGCTCTTTTTAAAATCCAAAAGAACTATAGGGGGGAAATACACATGGGTTAAGTTGAACACAACTATGACTGCAGGAATCTGTCCTCTGAATTCATTCCCCCTGCGCTTACAAAATGAATACATGCGATAAAATTAAGGGTCTACCAGCACAGCTAGGAAACAGCTCAAAAACTGTGTTCTTTATGGCTGATATTCAGATTTTCTGCTTCTTACTGTACCTAGAATTACTACTGCATATGAAAGCTAATCAAAAATAATTTTCATTAGTTAAAACTGAATAGCAGGATGAGGAACAAGAATCTAGGGCAGAGTCACTGCAGACAAGATGAAACCAATTAAGTTAGTTGATGATTTGCCATTTCTCCTGTTGCAAAAAGTATGGATATTAATGATCTACACATTTTTAAAAGAAAACGTATACACTGAATATCATGACTTCGGAGGTAGTCCAATTAATATACCATTTCTGCTAGATCATCTATTCTCAGCAGTAGAAAAATTTATTGTCTCTGATAAATATATTGAAGTCTAAAAGAATTTTTACCACACTGCTCAAAGATTCTAACAAACAGGGAAAAAGCTAAATCTAGAAAGGTCTGCTCTACTCTTGAGTGGGCATCATGGTCTCACCAATCCTCAAGAGAGCAATGTTCCGCTGTTAGCTTAGCTTCTTTTAGGAGCTACTGTTGCACATCTTGTCAAGATCAGTAATACTTCTGGGAAAGAACAATTTAATAAAATTTGGGTAAGCAGCTTTTACCTTGAGAGAGGGTATCCAAGTAGAGCTGCAATGAGGAGTTTAGAGCAAATGCCAAATGAAACTCACAACTTCGCCCACGATCTCCATTAGCTGCCAAGGCATTGATCTTGGGTTTGTCTGTTTGCAGCAAGGAAGAACAGAGCAGTGAGAATTATCTGCTCTAAAAGAAGTCTGCATTCTAATTTTCTTTTTAGAATCTGAGCCAGAGCTTTATAAAGCCCCATTCCTACATGCCTTTATAAATAGTAGAGCTTCAGAAGTCCTGTAAATTTTATTCTACAACAGCTTGGAGTGATTTCTTTCAGAATGAAGCATAATTAGATGTGTCAGATGTTCTATCAGCATTTTCTTCAGCACAACGTAAACAGATATAAAAAAAATCCTTGGGCTAGCAGCTTAAAGCACAATGAATTACTGAAAATTAAAACAAAGTTTAACTTGGTCGCTCTTTTGCATCAGCTACTAAGTAGAAGATGACCTTTAGGTGAAGCAAGAAATCCCATGTTGTGGCTGAAAGAAACCCATACAGGTTTACCTACATATAAGTTATGCAAAATAGAATTTAATTCATTCTTATCAACCAGTCTTAGATATACCACACAGATGGAATTTAAGATACTGTTACCTATGTGGGAAGCACATGTTGATCACCTCATCCATTATGGCAACACACTGCTCCTTTATTCTCACTACACATAGATTCATGAGAAAGCTTGTTCATATATTCTTTCTAATCAATTGGGTAATAATGAGACAATATATAACTTAAAATATAACTGAGAACATATAGATTAAAATAGCAAAGATGCAAGGCTTTGAGGTTTTCTTGGGGGTGGTGCTGGAAATAGTTATAATGAAATCTAGAGACAGGAAAATGGAAATGCATGTTATATAGCTTCCCCTCAGTGACAGGGTGTTGGAAGAAAAAGTCAATCCTGCTATATGCAATGTATTATTTATACACTGTCAGACTAGTATGTAGTTTTAGCAGTGAAAAACTAACCTGGGTAGAAATAGAAATCAGTAGTATACAGGCACATGAATATGAAGGTGGCCATAAACAATTCTAATTTAAAAGTGTTACAGCAAAATTGTACTTTTTTAAACATATCTGCAGGGCTGCAACCTACATTATCAAGCAGTGCAGAACAGGAGGCCCTGAAGAATGTGTGACAGCAGTTGTGCCTGACTCCCGTCACCCAGGGGGTGTTCTCTGTCACACATTAAACCAGAATACAGTGAAATGTGTAACCATAAGGCATGAGCTCTTGTTTCCATCTCAAAATGCCCAGCACAGTACATTGGGCTGGAATGGTCCTGCACAATTTCCTACACTTTTCCCTTCTTTCTTTAGGGTTCACTTATCACACATCTCACTGTGTCATCTATTTTGCACACACCAGTAGGAAGCACAGTGTATCATATGCTGCCTCCAGAGAAAGAAGACAGTAGAAACAATGACTTTGGCAGGATCAAATTTTCATTATTTGGAAAACCAACATCAAAGCAAGTTGGCAGAAGTGAAAGCAGATATAGCAGAAGGAATGACCCAGTATATAAGACTGGTCTCTCATTCAGTAGCTAGCCACAGAGTCTTCTCAATGCATCATCCCCATCTTTGTTCTTGGTGGGAGTTGGAAAAAAGGAAGGAAGCTGCTCTTTAAACACCTGTGCAGCTGGATGTATCATCACTAGTAAAGTCTAGTGCTCAACACATAATATTTATTTATTGACCTCAGATGGAATGACTTTACTAGAAGTCCAGCATGACACAGAGACATAAGACCTGAGGCTGCTAAACACTAAATAGTGGTGAGCCTTGTTTTGAGCTTCTCTCTGCATTAAGTGGAGAGAGGGAGAGACGAAAAGAGATGTTTTCAGAAGACAGCATGCATGGTTTTGAATGGGAAGATAGGAGGAATCACTAGAGGCATCTAGATCTCCCTAAACTCTGTACAGTGCTTGTAAGCAGAAAGATATTCTAAAGTCCTAGGTTAAATTAAACTATACTTAATAATTCTAACACTAACTCTTGTTAATTTCTGCAAGATCCCTTTCAAATTGTCTGTAGCTAAGCAACAAATGGCCAAAGATCTCTTTATCTTCTTGTAGATTGAATGGAAAATCATCCTTCAGGAAAACCTCTAGGAAAACCTGAACAGGATAAAGAAATGGGCTGGCTGGAATCTCATGGAGTTCTACAGAACCAAATACAAGTTCTTGATGTGGGGCAGAACAATCCTCTGCACTATTGCAGGCTGGGGCTGGCTGGCTGGGGAGCAGCTCTGCACAGAAGCTGACAAGGGGATTAGACTTGATGACCTCCAGAGGTCCATTATAAACCAAAATATTTGGTGATTCTGTCTTTCTATGAAAAATCCTGTGCACAGGAATACTAGAGGAGCAAAGGCAAAACTTCCAGGTGCTATGCAAGGCAAATGAGAGAAACACAATTCTGTCAGGTCTGAAAAGTATTGGAGAGGGAATAGAAAAATGTGAATGCCCTACATACCAGAGAAACACAGATTTGGAGTAAAACATTGGAGACAAAAATGAAAAAAAATTTTGACAAAATATTGTGTGTTTTCTTAAGTTAAAAGCAATTTTTCTTCAGCTACTGTTAAGCTACTGTTTTTTCATATTTAAAAACTGAAATTAAATAAATTGAAAATATATTGCTTTCATGGAAAACAATGAGTAGAAATACTTCAAAAATTAACATATAAAATGGAAAAAAATTAAACTTTTGACTGAAAAGAGAAACAGAAACCTAAGATATGAGAAATAAACCCAAAAATAAACTTAGTCATAATTTTAAAAAATCAGTTCTTAAAAATTGGTCAAAGGGCCCCCTTTGGGATACATGTCTTCTTTTAAAGAAAACCTGTTTACAAAGGGCCTGGAATTAATGAAATTATGTTGTTTTGTACAACAGAACAACTGAGTTCTGCAGCTTTCATCTAGCCATACTTTTGGCAATGCAAACCTGTAAAATGTAGTTTAATGACCTATAGCTGTCATTTCTCTCAAAGACAACTTTTCAGTAAACAAAAAGCAGACATACTAATATTTATAAAGAGGCAGCAGCATGAATATGACAGCCTTTTATCATACTGCTGTGACAAAATCTATTCTGTCATCTTGCTTTAAAAAAATTTGTTGCAAGACAGCATTCCATTTCCTTTTAGATGAATGATAAAATGGTTTTGTTTAACATCTTTTTGTACTCTAACAAGAAGCAGGTCATGATTCACCTGCACACTGTTGAACCAGGACAAATACCTAATTATATGTAGTCAATATTTAAAAATACAATATCTAATACAATAAAACAGATGTGACTCCTGCAGTATCTGCTCTTTACCACTAAATGGTGGTTAGAGTGACCTGCAGCTGTTACAGAAGCTAAATGCCTAATGTATACATGATTCCAGAATATTCAGCAATATTCCACAATGTTCATCCCTTAGGAACACTTGAAAGCTCCTGCCTCTCTTTTCAAAAGTTCAGTCTTTTGCAGAAAATCAAACTAAGAACAGGGTTTGAGACAGCTACCACAAAAGTGGCCTGGTACTTAGTGACCCTTTAATAATTACACAGCATATTATCCAGAGATGCTAGAAGTGGAGAAGAAGCAATAAAATAATTTCAAACAAAAATGATTCAAATGAAAACAGTAAAAAGCTAAAACACTGAAAGAGTTTACAAAAGCAATAATAAAAAGAACCCAAATTATCTATTGCTAGCACTCTCCATTCTGCCATCATTATAAACCACTCTAGCTTATAAACATTTTTTATATTTTGCAATCATGACAGGCTTGTGAAATGGGAAGTGAAGTTTAAAAGCCCAGAAAAGATGCCTGCCCAGAAATGTAACTTTGTGGTTTGGATCAATACTGTTTCCATTCAATCTCTGAATTTTAACTAAGGTGGTGTGTTTTTAGGAAGCTCTGATGTATTAAATTCTCTTGGTTGGAAGTGTTTTGTTAGGGGGATTACATTATAAGTTTTCCATTTGGTTCTGCAGAACCAAGCTTCTGCATCTTTCAGAAATCTTGCTTATGTAAATATCTCTATTTTATGATTTGAGTAGTAGTATTAAAACTTTTCATAGTTTTCCTCTCTAAAATGCCTGGGTACAACCTGAAGATTTTGGTTAGCAAAATGGAAAAACCGAAAACATTCAATGTTTTAGCCATTCTGAAGAATATAAGTTGCAACAGGTAAAATTGGCTGAAACAGCAAGAAAACCACAATCTAATTCAGACATCATTAACTTCCCAAGGCCCACAATATCCCTATGTGTTTTGGCTGCAATGACAGGATTTTCTCTTGTGAGGCTGCTGCTATTTTTTAAAAATCTTTTTGACTGGGTCACCAGAATGTTGTTATGGTTACTAACATCTTGCTTTTGAAGAGCCTCATCATGAAAAGCAGCTTTTTCTATCATATGTGGAAGGACCATGCAAACATGGGGAAAATTATTAGATTGCAGTGGATTATATCTGTAAGTGCAATACTCCAGCACCTAAGAACAATGACAACAAGGGGAAAAAAGTGAAATTAATCTGATATAGAATAGGTGCTATTGTATTTCCAGACTTACTGGGGGCACTTGAAGAACCATAAATGAACAGACACAATGTTTTTCCCTAACTGTAAAATAAACCTAGAAACCCATCAAGAAATTTATCCAGTGTCCTAGTAAGCCAATGAAAAGGAAAAAAAACTACCTCTGAAAATGTTTGATTCACTTGTAATAAGACTGTCATACTTTTCAGAAAAACTTTATTTCTACTTTTGTGATATTTATCAGGATGAGCTATATGCTGAGCTATCAGTGGGATACTGATCAGTGGGATAAAAGTCAGCTCCACTGACTTGACCCAAACCATTTGTGCTCAAAGACTTGAACCACTTTCTTTTTTGATATTTATGGAACTATCAAACGTTGGGGCTCCTACTGTAGCAAGCTTTCCTGTAACTAGTATGTATGCCAGCTAAGGAACATGACATAGCAGCCTGTGCTACCTTAATTATGCAAAATGCAGAGCTGGGTGCTGTGAGTTGAAAGTAAGAATCCTGATTACATAGAGCTCCATAAGGGTTGATGGTGCTATATCTTGCAAAACAAGCTGCTTTTTATAAATCTTGCTTCTCACAAAGAGTGCTGTTAGACCATGAGAGCTTAACTGCTCTCATTATTTGCACTAGACAGTTCATTACTTTGTGTTAATATCCTAACAGCCATTCAAGGCAGAAATGACACAGGTGCTTTGCTCTCTATTATTATAATATTACTATTTCAGATGGCAAAATCAATCATTCATGTGTATTCTGGGTGATTGCAATGTATTGACCTAGGCAGCAATTTTGAAAATGCATTCAAGAGCTATGTTGAAAATAGATTTTGATGATATGTTGCTGAGTACTTTTCCCAGTTTTGAGAATGCTGTGCAAATTCCTTTATTCTTTTTATTATAAAACATATTCAAGGCAACCTTAAATACTCAAGCAACTTTTAAGTTTCGCCCTACAGATATCAAACTGATTCATTTGAAAAAGTCAATTAGAAATTTTCATTAGGAGAAAACCAAAACTTTAGCCAGAATTCACTCTGGCACTTCTTGCACAACACATTTTCATAAGATATATATTAATATATAAGAACTTCAGTGCAGTGTGAATTACTACATGAGGGAGATTTTGGTGGCTTATGCTGAAGGGTGAACAGTACCTTGGGAATACAATCATGGAATCATAGATTGACTCATAGAATCACAGAACAGTTTGGGTTGGAAAGGACTTCACTGATCACCTGGCTCCAGCCCTCCTGCCCATCTTTACGGCCCTTCTCTGGCTTTTCTCCAACAGGCCCACATCCTTCTCATATTGGAGGTCCTAGATCTGGAAGCAGCAGTCCAGGTGTGATCTCATAGAAAGTAGAGAGGTAGAATTCTCTCCCTCGACCTGCTGGCCTGCTGCTTTTGAAACAGCCCAGGATGAGTTTGCCTTTCTGGGCTGTGAGCCCACAATAGCTGGTACAGGGCTTCCAGTCCCCATCCTCACTGTCACCCTCTGGCTTAAGAGCATGTGCTGCTTTTCACCCACTCTGCATTTTTATACATAATATGCAAATTCTGGTCCAAGTCTGACACAAAACTTCTATCTTCTGTCCAGCCATCAGATTTGCAATCTCTCCATTGGCAAAAAGGACAGGATAGGAAAAGGTCTGTACCATGGCAATCCTTGGGATTCCCTGAAAGAAGGGTTTTGACTTGTGCTTGTGAATGAAATAATAAAGCTTTCTTTCCATTGCTCATAAAACAATTTTAGTCAGGATACCAGCATGAACAGTGAATTTGTGAGAATTAAGGAGTGCAAAAGTCTCATCTAATAAAATACAACCACATCCAGCAGAATACCAGAGCACTAATACTGGAGATGCTTAGTGAAGTGAAAGAATAAATCTCATAACCACAATCACAAACATTCTGATTCTGGTCTTGTAGAGAATGATCTCTCTTCTACTCTTCTCACTTTGGATCCTCATCTAGCAGTAAATACTAAGCAAAGTCTTCAAAACATGATATTATACAGAAATAATGCAAAAACTACAGCTCCAGTGAAACACGGGGAGTCAAAAAATACTCAACTATGTGAAATTAATCAAATTGAGGACAAATTAAAATTAATTATTTCAGAACACTGATGCATTCATGCATTTCCTTCCTGACTGCTACTGAGAAATGTTAAACTACAAACTTTGTTTTCACATTCACTCTTTATTTTTTCTCATAGATAAAGGTTTTCCCAGGGACAGGAAAATACTGCAAATACATCTTTGAAGAGATGCATTTTAAATTTTATATTGTAAGCATATATAACACCAGAACAGACTGCTGTGAGGTGGCTTGCCTTACTGCATTAGAGGGTTAGAATTTTGCAACCAAGGCCATGGGGGCAGAGGTCAGTTCCTTGTAGGCTCCCTGTGGGCACTGGGTTTGGTACCAAGGGATCAAGTCTCAGCAAGAACAGGAGCAAATAAAAAACAAAAGCACAATTAAATATACAATGAGATAATCTGCAAGATCTTTAAGCAGGTAAACTCTCACCTGAAGGTCCCTTCAGAGATCAGTGCAATGATAGACTTGCACTGCTGTACATGAACAAAGATCAATGTTTCTGCAGTGGTTTTTCTTCCACTACTGCTGCCCTGGGTAATAGCTTGTAATCAACTGCTTAAACCAGGAAAGGGACAGTTTGTACTGTGGTCATACAAGGAAATAAAGCTTGTGGAGTCATGTTGTGTATTTAGTGCTTCCATTAAGGGGTGGTTTTACTCACCATTAAACACCAGAAGTTCTTCTATTAGGGGTGAGGAAGCAGGGCACAGATGAAGAGACACAGGAAGTTGGACTACCTCAGTTCTGTTGTGCAGAGAATTCCTTGCTTTTCATGTGGTCATTGACAGATGGTCTTAGCAGACACAGTTTTCATCCTCAAAGAGATGACTGTGACACCTATGCCTTTGAAGAACTGATCAGAAATACTATCACAGAAAAATACCTTTTCCTGTGTCCCTTCAGAAACCAAGTGATGAAGGCTGCCTTTAGACCATGTCCCTTGCTTTCTTCACCTCCAAACCATCCTGAAGCTGCTATGTTATCCAGAAATCACAAGCTAAAGTGAAGGAAGAGCCATCACAGCACAAGTCAAAGCAAGACTGTCTAGTCTCCTTAACTGATTTCTGACATCTCAGGGAAACAGTTGTGTGCAATTTGGGAAATGAGTGGCTATGTTTCTGTCAGGCCGTGTTACCAAAATCTTTCTAGAATGGTTGATTTCCAGTGAAAGCTTGAACCTCTGGTAAGAAAATTATTCCAACTTCATGTCATATTTGTTTACTTATATTTTTACACAGTTTGTTTATTCAATCAGTCACTAGTTTTATGCAGATCACACTTTGTAGAAGACTCACTTTTAATCCTCTCTTATCCTTTATCATGGCCTAGACCCTCTGCAATTTCCTCGAAATACAATCTGCCAACTGCACTACATGCCACCTCACAAACAATACTTCTCTTTCCTTGTGCAGTAGAAGTGTTCTTAGCACAGTCCTTCTAAGTAACACTTTTTTAAAATGCTCATCACTGATACACCTCGACCCTCTATTCACTGCACCTTAGTTGCTGCTCATCACTGGCAGAAAAATCACACTCCAGAAGCAAATAGATATTTCACTGTGAGGCAGCAGGGAGAGATTTATTTTTCACCAGCTTGTATGACAGTTCTCACTGTCTAACACACCACTTGTGACCATCTGAGAGGCACCTGTATTCTTGCTTTTGCAATTCCTCCCCTTTAAAAAAATCTCTGCCTCCCTTGGAAATAGAGTTTTTTATGAAATAAACTCATTCCAGGCTCCCTAGAAACACAGCTGAGCAGCCTTCCCAGCCATGCCAGGAACACTTGTACCTCCCAGTTGCATAGCAGGTCTTGCAAACCCCAGCGAATCTCCACTCAAAAGCATGGGAATTACTTATTTCCCCTTTCATGTTTCATTCCCAGGCAGCAATTCCTTATCTGCAACTATCAAATCTGTACAGAAGGCACAAAGTCAAATGGGACAGCATCAATATAGGAAACTTCATACACTACCTAAAAATAAAATAATGACATTCTCATCTTTATGATAGCTGACTTGGTCCCCTGCCCATTAAAATGAAATTACATCACCCCTCCACCTTGTTTTCCCTCTCACTTGTCTGCCCTTTTGACTCAGGTACCATTACCTTTGGTGAGAGAAAGCACTCAAAGCCACTCCACCTCCTCTCCCCTTTCTTCTCCCCCATCCCACTGTGACAGAAAGGCCATCCAAACAGGGCCTGAGAGAGAGGGGGAATTGAATTGATAGGACTTCTCCATTAATTTGCTCATTCTCCTAGCTCTGTTAAATGAAATCTGTGTGCTGAGACTTGCTACCAAACACATATCCCAAAATTATTTTTGCTACAGTTAATTTACAGCTACCAGATAAAGCATTAATTTGTAGTTTACAGGGAATAGAGGGGGAAGTGGTATTTTTGTGGGTTTTACACTTTTAAAAATGCATACAATATGTAAATGAACTGCATTGTTCAATTTAGTCATTGAATTAAATTTTTCTCATTAAAAATAAATAAAAAGGAGAATTGATAAGATTACAACACAGGAAACAATTAAGAGTGGTAACAATTCAGAGTAATAGCTAAGCCTTCTGCATATCTTGAAAATACTGAAAATAGAGAGAGCACTCCATTGCTTTCACTTAAAACTAGCTCAAGCTCAGCAATCACTTGCACTACAAGAAGAGTGGCAGTAATATTTAATTTTAAATTTTCTTTTGAACAAAAAATAGATTAAGACTTAGATTTAGACTAGTTCAAGGAGCAAAGGTACAAAAATAGCAAAAGCCAGAGGTGACATGATGAAAATAAAACACAAAAGGTGTCAAAATTCTGCTTTCATAACATAATAGAAAAATGCTGTGCTAGCCAACTAATTACCATCTAATTTTTTCCTGAAATGTTTTCCCACTCAGATAGCCCATTTGTTCTTTTTAAGCTGCTACTTCAAACACATGAAATTATTTGATTGCATTTGTAGCATATATAGTAATGCAATCGGCATTAAAGAAAAAATCATGCTCAGAACAAAAGCTTTAATTAGATCTAAATATAGAATTGTAGTGCCACTAGTTGTTTCAAAAGCCTTTTGAATTATCAAAGGTTAATTGTCAAGATAACACTGGCATGATTAAATGGAATAAATGTCACATTGATTTGGCTCAGCATTAATGCACTAAGTAAATCCTAAATTGCTGCACTCCCTCTAAATCAGACTACTGAAAATGGGTTCTTAAAAATACCTGAAATTATCTGCTTCCATGCCAGGGATTATTGTTCTAGATAATTGAAACGTTATATATCTGAACAAGCTGTCAATATATGAAGGTATTGCACTGATTTAGTAAAGCAACTACTAGACTAGGAAATCCTGTGGGATTTCAGCACTTTCTGAGCTGTTTTGCTTTTTTTTTAATTTAAAAAAATAGGAAAACAAAGAGGCATGTAAGAGATGAAAGTGAAATTAGATTAAAATATTTCATAGGAAGTGAAGAATCAGAAGCAACATTCAACTTTAGCAAGTACTTGGCTATGAAGTGGGTCAACAGGGAAGCACTCAGTGTTTGTCTTTTATAGCTGTACAAGATGGCACAGAATTTTCACCTTCATCCACCCCTCTGGAAGCAGACTGAAGTTGTCCAAAGGATCATTGTTGATTTAGACCTTTAGGTCTCTTTAGGATTGGGATGCACCTGATCCACAGTAGGAGCACCAAACAAATTCTTGATTAATACTTATCAAAAGAACATTGAGTTTGTACATATCCAATTGGCCTACAAGTCACAGCAGCCAACATGCAGCTAGAGATAATTACAGGAATTCACTATGTGGCTTTAGTTGTATATCAAAGAAAACTGTAATGCAGATGCAGCTACAGATGCCCATAACCTGCTTCAGCAAATGGCAAGTAATGTCTCCTATGACCAGCTTATCTCTACATCAGGAGAATTAGTATGGAGCCATTAGAAAAATATAGACTGAAACATAGCTTTTGGACACACACATTAGCTCTTTTTCATATTTGGTAGGCATGTAAAATACTCATGAAAATTTGAAGCTTTAGGGGAGAGAACAAGATTGTGGAAATGAATCCCACTATTTCAATTAAAAATCACAACAGAACTAATACAACTTCATTATTTCCTACTTATTTTTGGACAGACATGAAATCATATATAAATCTCACTGGATACAAGCTCAACTAATCAGAACATTTCTTAAAAGCAGAATAGAGAGACTCTGAGAAACTGCACACTTCTTCAGGCATTGCTCCCCGTGTTGAAAAGCTTTAGCAGTTACTCATTGTGCCTGTCCGCAATTTCGCCTGTCACATTAAAAAATAAATAAATCATTTTTCTGCCATACAAGAACTTTTTCTGGACTACACTTGTCTCCACAATGTGCCCTCAGCAGCTTGGAAATTAAATCCAAACTGTGATCCACTCTTTCTGTTACTAATTCTACAAAGGGGTATCATCGTATTGCAGGGGTTCCATACTGTCGTCTCCTTATTGCAAAGGTGCCATACCTTCTCGGTGTTTCTCATGGACAGCTCCTCAGAGCAGTGAGTCTTTCTTCTTCACAAAGTAGCCAACTGACTCCAGCTCCCTCTCAACCACCCACCCCACTCTTTAATAGCGCTCTTCTTCTCATTGGTTACAGCTGTGGCCTGTTCCTAATCTTTGATAATCAGCTCAGCTGCAACTCCTTAGGGGTAAGATTACTTTCTACACTGTCTTTATTTTCTTATATTCTATCCCCCTACACTAAAGTATGTTCTTGTTTAACTTCTCCTGGGACACTTCTGGTGATATGCAGTGCATTATTAAGATAACAAATTAATAAAATAAAAACTCTCAAATTCTAAGTAGAACTTTCAGAATTTCAGTTTCTTTGGTGGAGACAGCCTGTCAAAGTCCACATTTGTGGGGTTCTTGTTCTTTTGCTATGAGTCTGGGAATCAGAGCATATCATTGCCCTTTAGTATTCAATATATGGCTTTTCGGCCTTCATATGTTATATAGCAAATGTTGTTAGCTTGCTGTTATATTTCTAAAGTCCCATACCTTCTCAGTGATATTTCTTGGGGGCAGTTCTTCACAGCACAGACTTCTGGTGGTTGCTGCTTCTTAGTCAAGACTCCCTCCAGGCTCTCCTTGATTAGCCAAGCCCAGCCCCTTTTATCCCAGTTATCTTCACTATCTACAGCTGCAGCCCAATGAAGGACATCGCAGCTGCAGCCCATCAAAACCAGCCAGTGCTTATCAGGGCCAGGCCTATATACAGATATTCAATATGCAAGACAGATATTTTACTAGAACTCCTACTATAAGCAAATCCATTAATTTTGGTCTTACTGGATTTAAATACATGCATACCTGAATTTATAATTTCTGCTTCAATTTGAGTAATTAATCATGCCTAGCTAAAGTTTAAAATAAGTATTTAAACTTTCTTCATCATTATCTGCAAAGGCTCAGAATAAAATAGCTTTGTAAGCAGTGGAGTGAACACTGCCTGGGAAAATGAACAGAATGGAAAAGATGCATCAAGAAGTGGAATTAATTGTTTTCTGTTCCCTTTCTGATTCAACATGGCCCAATATGCTGAGCAACTGATGACAAACTGAATAATGTCAAGGGGGAAAGGTGGAAAATAAAAAATAGTGACTAAGCAGCAAGTCTATGCTTCAATATATAACTTTTTTCTTATCACCTACCATGTGAAAAATTAGGTGTTATGATTTTTCAATCTTATTCTTGGTCAATATGCTCTCCAACTATTTATTTACAAATCCAAGACAACCTGCTTTTTAAACTAATAGGCTACACAAAGAGTCAGCATTGCTTACCATCACACTCATATAAAGAGCATAGAAGCAGGGAAGACAATATTCTAAGAAGTATTAAAAATCAGTGCTCTATTCATCATACATTCTTTCTTCTGACTAAAAGAACTATGTAAATTTTGAACAAAACCAATTTTTAAAATTTTCAATTCAAAGTTTCAAAATCATGAACATCAGAGTCACACTTTTCTCCCTGAAAAAAGTCCTCCTGAAAAATAAAAAATAATTTCTTTTTTGGGAAGATAAATATTTCAGTAATCAAAAGGAACTTACTTAAGAACTCCTATAATAAAGCCTCATGAAAATTCATTGTCTCAAGTGTCTTTGTTTTCCTTAGGTCAAAATCCCAAGCATGATTCAATTTCCCAATATGGATTTTATATGAGTACTCTTGGTGCAACCTCAGATGGCTTATCTAGAAGGAAAACCAGAAAACATAGCTGTGGCTTTATTTGAATCAAGGAACTTCATCTACACAGAAAAGCATGCTATGAGAAACCTAACAACAGTTCCTGTGAGTACCTCTGAAACAGATTTATTTTAATTTCTGAATTTTTGTCTAATTCTTCCATAAGTAAAAAAGCCTAAAAATGTTGGCATGAAATGACAGAAAACAAAGTTAAATGTTCTCAAGGATTCATTGAGTTCACAGTGTCAAATAGACGCATGTGACTTTCAGAGAAGTTAATCTACCATGGTTTCAGCTTTTAGTGGTGCAGTTTCATAATGGAGTTTATAAGACACAAAACAGCAAATGAGCAATGTGTATGTTCTGCAGCACAAGAACCATTTTCCTTGACAAATATCCTTCTTTGTTGTTGTGAAGGCAATATCTTAAGTTCTGGTAAATTACAGAGCCTGCTACAAGACATGCTGACACATCTACATTTTGTGCCAGTAATGGCTGGAAAGGAGAAGATATCTGCTGAGGGAAATGCCTTATGGTGGAGAAGAGATGATGGGCAATCTGTGAAAGGATGGGACTACTGAATGTTTTAATGTTACCTTCTCCATCATTTTTGACTGATCTTGTTCACTTCACTGATGTTATAGTTTGAAAAGTTTTGAGAAATACAGAGCTGCAACCTGTGAATGAGATTTAAGCTTCCCTGTGATTGTAAACTTTGTTAAAAAGTAACCTTTCTTCACTTTTTCAATAAATAGCTAACACTTCTTGTAAAGGATTTGTAATATCAAAATAATTGCTGTGTGACAATCAATTCTGAAAACTACAAGACCTACTCAAGTCCCACACAACAACGAGTTGTCCTCCAGTCTGGAATAACTAGAGCAAGTCAGTAAATAAAAAATAATTGCCAAACTGCAATATGTACAACAGCTGTCTATGTCCTAGATGTCTGTGAGAGAGGGCTCAGGGGAGAGCAGAGGGCAGAGAAGAGTCATGGTGCACTAAGTATTTTTGCCATGGTCCTGGTGATCTCTGTGTTTAAGTTGCTGGGCATCTCAGCAACTTCTTTAGCAAGTGAATATTCCTAATTTGCCCATAAAACAGAGTATGGAAAGAAGACTCAGTTTTCAATTCTTTCTTTGCAGCAAAACTCAAATATGTTTAAAAGAGATCAATTCCTTGTCTCTGAAATTATTGCCACTAGAGACTTTTAAGGCTTTTTCTTTCCAAAACTGTAATACTACAAGATGCTGTGAGTTCCGTTCTGTTGCCCGAGTGAAACTGATTTTCTGCTGATGAAATCACTGCCATCCCTGAAGTTTCTGAATCAACCCTTCCTCCCCAAAAAGCTATCTTTATGAAAAGCAGCTGGTTTAAGGGAAACATTGTCTTTCCTGATGTAATTTGGTGAAGAAATAAAAAGTGTTTTGAAGAATCAAGCTTACTGGGATTTATATTTTTCCCCTTCCATTGAAGGAATGGAACTACTGCAGCAATTCCATATAGAGCTCAGAGTCCCCATTAGGTGCTCAGCAAATAATTCCCAGAAATGTAAGGTAAGGCAGATGTGTTGGTGAAACCCAAAGGTTCCTTCCAACTCACTTTGCCACACTACTCTGACAGCAGTCCAGCATCCTCCATAGCAGAGCAGACCTAAGATTTTCATAGCCTTTAGCAGACTGTTCTTCCCTGTTTCATTGTCATCAGGACTGTCAGTGCTGCCATTAACATCACTTCAGAAATAGCTGCTATTCTGAAATTCTCATCTGCTCCTATGTCAGAACTCTAGAAGGCTTCAGAAACTCTCAGCAGAGTTTCATTATCAAACCAGCAGCATCACAGTCACAGCAGGAACCAACATGCTCAATTAGTCTTAATGTACTGTATTTCTGTTCCTAATTTAATAGCCTTGCAACCTTTTCTGCAGCATCTGTTAGCTGCAGCAAGGTCATCAACTCTTTCATTAGTGCTGAATGAGAGAAAGAACTGGCAACATGCAGAGTTTCCTCAGAAAACCCAGTTTTCCTGAGTGTCACTTTTGGTTATTAGTACAAATAGCACTTTCCTACAGAATCACTCTGCCCTTTGGTGGAGCAGGAACTGGGTTAGAAACTGACAATTCTTCAAACTACACTAATTACAAAGATGGGAAATTCAGGGAAGGAAGAGCTACAGCCAAAAAGTTTTTTAAAGGGTGGGGAGTTTAATAATATAAACCTTACCTTTTCAGCAGCAGGGGGAAAAAAAAGTCAGAGAAATGTGTAAAAGTGTGAAAGGTACTGACAGTAGTCACTTCTAACTAGCACTGTTAGAATTCAGTTCTCCATAAGGAATTCATGAAAGAAGTGCAAAAATAAACTAGTCAGTTCAATTAAAGCATCTAAAGCAGTAGTATAGAGTATAGTAGATAGAGAGGATAATCCAGAAGAAAATAGGTATCTTCTCTGGACTAAGTAGACATTGGTCATCTAAACTGTAATAAGTTACCATTTATTAATCTAACCGTTCAATATGTAGACATAAAAACATAGATAGAATACAAATAATGGAAACTAGAAGTTCAAAATTCTGATGCACCCAGAGGTTCTAAAGAAAATGGAGAGCAATGGCAGGGTTGTGACATAACATATCAAGGAAATCAGGCTCACCAGGTAAAGAAAATGAGATCATTATTTAGACTGTTTGAAACACCTCAGTTGAGAATTTTGTTGGGGTTTTATTAGAAACAGTTTACATGAATTTAATTAAAATATTCAAAAGAAGTACTATCTGTGTAAATCACTCAACAATTCTGCACTTTTAACTAAATTCTGAATAAATCTTTTAGCAAATGTATAAGGGTCAAGATTTCTGTTCCTGATATTTCTAACATTAGAAATAAGGCCAGAAAAAAAGTCTCTGTAGAGTGCTGCTCATTCTCAAAACATGAGGCTTTTATTCTTCTTCTTCTTCTGTATTTATTCTTTTAAAAAGAACTGATAAACTTCTTTGCAGGTCCCCTATAGTGAAATAGCAGATATGTTCTCACTTGTTGATCAAAAATCAGATAAATTTGGACCAAGATCAGAGCACTAAATTATATTTCATCTCTGTAAAGCTGCATAGGATGGAATATGGCATGCCAAGACTCAGTGCTACATGCCAATTTTGCAGATTAACCTTTCCAAAGCAACTAATATATCAAATTGTTCCAGCCATTTGATAAAAATGTTTTACTTTGTCTAGGTCAAGATAGAGCCATGGGGTTTTAAAAATTAGTTTGTTCCCTTAATCTTAAACACATTTCATTACTATGACACTGAATAAGCATGAGTAAAGGAAATATAAACAGTTTTCATCAGGAATCATTCTTATCAGCTACTCCTTGTCAAAGGTTAATACCCTGCAAAGCACCTACACAAATATGGGCTTGTGTTTGCAAATACATTCAATGAATATGCAGAGAAACTAAATGTTGGTACCACTGGTCCTCCTATTCCAACCCCTGTATTACCAGGCTAGTGCTGCTTTGCTGTATTTCTTCTGTGCTGTGCATTTCTCGTTTTATTTCTGTTACATCTCAGAGACACCAACAGAGAATACAGATTGCCAGGAGCTGACAGCAATCTTCTGGTAAGCTGTGGTATGGTACCAGTAAAACACACCAAGAGGGAAAATATACTTACAGCAACATTTTTATGATTAGCATCCAAAAAAAGAGGCAAGGAGGTAGGGAAATCAGCTCACTGCGCTACAAAGCACGTGCTGGTTGGCAGACTGAATTCCTTAATGACATTCTTATTAATTTCTTTCTGCCAAATCCTGTTTGTTTTTGCTGTCAGAACTGTCTGCATTTATAATGAATAACTGCTTAGAAGCTACTTACATAAAGCACTGTTTTCATGTCACTGCCATAGATGGCATCTCTAGGCAGATCAGAGAGCACATTGTGAATGAGTTCACTGAACAGTAATTTTTAACACATTTGTGCTGGGACAGGGTTTCTATAGACACAGTCACACTGGTTTGGACTACAGCACCCTGAGGATGAAGACCTCCAGATGTAACATACTCTTAATCTGAGTGATCTGATACCATATTTTCACTATGTTTGCAGCTGGGTTAGCTCTACAGTGAAGGCAGGCTATCAGAGTAGTTTGAGAGTAGTGAGGTGCAGTGGCTGTGGAAACCCTCCAGACAAATGTAAATACACAGTATGCCAATACCCCAGTGTAATACAGTCCCAGAGGCAGAAGCCTCTTGGCAGATGGGGAAGGGTTGCAACACATAAATGAGCTTGCAGGGTAGTCTTGTAAAATCTTCCCAAAATTACAGTTTACACAACAAATAAAGCAGAGGAAGATGTCTCTTTCCACACACTGCAGTTCTTACCTTTATGCTTTTATCTCCAATGTTTAATTTCCCCTGGTCAACACCAGCTCTGTATGCAGAACATGTAAAGAATGCATAATTTAGAGTGAATGTCTCACAATAAAATTTCCATTATGGAGCTGGTTTGCTTGCAGTACTTTTTACTGTGATGATGTGACCAGTGTGAATCCTGGATATTACCTGAAAGTTTCTACAGCAAAACTTGTTCTTTGTGAATAATTTTATGTATAAATGTAATTCAGTAACTGTTGATGGATCACTAATATGTCTCTTCCAAATAAAGTGTGACACAGATTGAACCCTGGGCAATGAAACTGTTTTTGAAAACATCTAGACTTTTAAAAGTAAGCCATACATAGCATGCACTAGAGTCCTTCTCAGCTTTAAGAACGTATTACTAGAAACAAGTTTTTAACATGGAACAAAACATGTGGTGGTACTAAGAATTTAAAAGAGAGAAAACCATAGGAGAAGCCTAAAACCTTCAAAAGGCAAGAAGGTCAATCCTAAAATGCAGTAGTCAAGGTCAATGGTGCAAATAGGTGAAAAACAGCCTTTCAGGCTGATGTAATCCCACAAGTATTTACTTATCATCAGATATGTAATCCACACCTACCACCATCACATTGGCTCCATTGTGATTTTACCACTTGCATGTTAGGTAGTTGTTTTCATGTAGTGTAAAGTGTGACTGCGAACTGCTCAGAGACAAAAAGAAAAACGTATATGTACCTCTAAGCATTGTTGCATAGAATTATAGGACAAACTTTCTCACTATGCCTGGATTTGACTTTACTGGTAAGGAGCACAGAATCACTGTTTGGGTAACTCGAATACCAGATAAAATCACATCAAAAGAAAAAAATTGGAGTCTAATGCATATGTAAAATTTTGCCTTTTTTAAGTACAGTGGCAAGAGGGTGTATGATTTTTTTTTTTTTGCCATATTAGAAAATTCTAGGTGCCATGTATTTCGTGCAGTTCAGAATACACCCTCAGCCTTTCATAGTAGGTCAAACAGTAACATTCCTACCCTGCTGAGAGTATATCTCAGTGGGTGGATGATGGGGGAAGACAGAACATTCTTGTGGCAGAATTGCAAAGGGAAGAATTGTCAAGGGAAGAATTGTAAAGGTCTTAGCATGACTATTCCTTATCCTGCACAAGAGCCCTCTTCACCTTTCAAATGCCTTTTCTTTCTTCAGGCAGGCATTGCACAGTATGATACTCAGGCTACTGCTAAAATCCATGCCTGCTGCCATGAATCTCCCTGTCAGGAAGCAGCAAGGTCCAACTGTGCCATAAGGAAAAGGCAGTGGGAAACCAAGGATGATGAAGCAGCTGGCAGACAGAGGGGCCATGACAGCAAGGGTCAAGTCCCACAGTATGTGACTGAGGTAACCAGAGAAGGTGTGGTGACAGCACTCAGCTGGGCTGAGAGTTCAGATCACGAGACAAGATCACGGGGACAAAGCAAAATGACCAAGTCACAGAGTCAAGCCAACATGTCAAAGCAGAGTCTGGATCAACAGTGTCCACAGCTGGGGATGGGCATGACTGTGGCACAACTGCAAGGTAAATCAGGTGGGCAGAGCTGAGAAACTCGGGGGCAAGAAACTCAGCTTAAAAGCAAATCTGAAGGAAAGGAATGGGGATCCATAGGGCATCTTCAATCTCATTTTCACAAGAGATCTTAATGAGCCAGCCTGAACACAGATAGCTACACTCTTGACACCAAGCCCAGGCAGGTAAACTACCAGGAGGGGAGGGGAATGTGCTGATACCCTCTGGACTTCCAACATAAGCACTCAGTGTGGGTTCTCCTTCTAAGTGATGATGATCTCTTGAAAGAAATAAGAACACAGCTCAAGTGGAATTATGTATTTTTAGAAAGACTGTAATATACTTTTAGAGTAAATCTTACTGTTTTCTCTATGGTCAAAAAAGACATGGCTGTAAGAAAACTTGTCAACCACACTATCTGAGGATACTGATTCTAAGAAAAATGGAAAAATTAACTGCCATCTGGTTGTGTTTAAAAATGGATAGAGACTGTTGCATTTTTGGTGACATGCATCCTATTTCTCAGTGACAGATGGAAAAAGAATATATACTCACACAATTTAACTCAGACAAGTCTTTATTCTTAGTATTGAATTCAGACTCCTTGTCAATGAAAAACATTGAATCAGAATGTGAGATTATAATTAGATGACTAGTTAGCTGAGTACAGCTGAACTACCAAATTAATTTAGATGGAAAAATCAGCGAGAGACTCAGATAAGAGCCTTGTTATGAAGTTCTTTATAAAATCCCCATTAATCGATAAAGTAGGCATTCCTCCAAGCTTACAGAGACCACCTTTGTTATTGAAATCATGTAATACTGATTTTGCTAGCTCTTGTGTAACCACACCAACCTGCAAGCCCATGATATTATAGGTTGCTCCAGTTTTCCTCTTTTTCACTATAAATAAGGGGGAAGATCTAGTGCCATCATGATAACTGGTGCAAGAAAGGGCCAGTCAGAATGATGTCCCAAAGAGAACTAGTTCTTGTGGGAACCTGAGCTAGAGCTGATAATGGACTTCATCACCTCAAACTTGAATCCCACAATTGACTAATGCTTAGACATCTGACCCAAAATTGAAACTATAACCCTGTGCCTTGAATTATCTGCATAAAGTATGAGGAGAATTGGCTAGCTCAGAGTAGAGTCCATCCAAACAATGAATTATAAATTGACTCATGTGGTCCTGGTGTCAAGTAAGTTGTGTTCCCAGTAGGTTCAGAACCTGTAAGGAGTTCGCCTAAATTATGTTAACCATTTTGCTATTGTGCCTGTGGGTGGGTGAAGATTCCATTCATATTTTTCAACTTAGTAGGTGCCATAAACTTCTGCAACACAGTTACAGATGAAGTGGGGTCTCAAAAACTTTTGTACTTTGCAATTGTGCTACAATTAGACAATTGTAACACATGCTTACCTGTGAATTGCAGATACAGCCTTTAAGAAACAAAAGAACTATCATTCTGCAAATGCATACAGAAGAGTAGGGGTTTCTGGAATTCATGTTGGTAGCAAATTTAGTGTCTCAATATTTATTTTAGAAAAGGTCTGCATGGAAGCGATGCAGTTTTTCTTAGAACAGCCAGACAAGATTTTGCTTCAGCCTTCACGTATCCTTTGTTACCAATCTCCTAATCCACAGTTTAGTTTGGGACTTACACTGCATCCAAAGAAGAGCAACAAAGCTGACAAAGAATCTAAAACACAAGTCCTGTGATAAAGATCTAAGGGAACTGCAGTCTCTGTCCTTGAGTAAAAAGCAAAACAAGATGAAAAGGTTGTCAAGCATTGGAACAGTCTGCCCAGAGACGTGGTGGAACCACCATCCCTGGCAGTGTTAAAAAAAAAAAAGAAGTGAATGCAGCGCTTAGGGGCGTGGTTTAGTGGTAGGCTTGGCAGTTTTACCTTTATGATTGGACTTGATATGTTAAGGGTTTTTCCAACCTAAATCATTCTATGAAATGGTCATTAAATAGGTGCTTTAACTCTGTGTCTACAACAAATCATCTAATTATTCACCTTTTTGAAATATGCTTTCCTTTCTTCCTTACTTTTAGCTCATACCTCAAGGAAATTATCTGGTTTCATGTATGAAGAACTTTACAGACTTTTCAATGACCCTCGGTACAGCCTCCATTAAATTCACAGGGGGCTGTGACTTTAACAGTTCTTCTACTGAAGGACTGTTAAAAAGTATATTCTGGAAGAAGGGCAACATATTAACATATATTGAAAATTGAAGCCTCTGAGTAGCAGCCTCTTAGCTGTTGTCTTCCCTCTCCTTGAGTTAGCTTGTTCCTAGAGGATTAGAGAGAGACAGGGATATATAAATAAAATATTACTCTCTTTTGCAAACTAATCAGTGAGTAGGTAAATCATAAATAGACATTTCTTAATTTTATCAGGTTGAAGTAGAATTATATAAACTATAAGATTGCTTCTGCTGATGGAAGAGATTTTAAATAACATTTCTCCAGGCTTTATTTGGAAACTGGATGGTCAGATGATAATTACCCTATTTGCATTTTTAAATTACTGCCAGCAGAGCCTTAGCTACAGCAATCTAGCAGAGACCAACACTTCATTGGGCTCAAGAGGCAATTAAGCTACTGAAATCTAAAAAAAAGGGAAGCATGAACAGTTTTTCAGTGGCTTGCATTAACAGTTCTAAAGGCTTTACTTACCTTCTTAAGATTGTCTGATCTGTAAATGGGGATGATCATTTGCATTATGGTAATGAAAATACCATACACATCAAAAGGATGAAAAAATCCTCTAACTGCCTCATTTTTAGTGATTGATTTCCAATAATAAACCTGAGCAGGTTCAAGGCAAAGGATCTCACTGGGTAAGTTGCAGATATGAGCTGCAGACTGAGTGCTTGCTCTGGCTTTACTGCCAGGATGCAAAAATTCTACATGGCTTACTTCACTACACAGGTGGAGTAAGCTTACATACAAATTCTACATAGCTTACTTCACTATTTTCAGGGTTATGACTATCCAAACTATTCAAGTATATAAAAAAAGAAAAATATTTGAGGAAGGTAGTATCTGTGTGTTTGGGTATTAACAAATTAACAAATTAAACAATTAACAAATTAAAAGCTGAAGAGTAAAAAACTAAAAATCATCTCAAGCAGAAGCAATACCCAGGAACAGGCTCAGTGCTGAAAGAAATGTTTTACAAACAAAGACAATGAAAGTAAAAAATCTGAAGTACAGAAAGCTATTGCACTAAAACTCTTCCTAGTTTCCTCTCTCTCTCCGCATTTTTCCTATTTGACTAATGAATATTAATGACCTGAGTTTCCAGGCCAAGTGAACCAACAACCAGATGCTGTTGCCATATCAATGTACAAACCCAAGTTGGAAAGCCCCACTCAAGACCACAGAGCATGCTTTTGCAGCCCCATGTGAGTAGATCTCAGTGGTCTGCTCACATCTACAGACAACATGGAATGTACTAGGCCACAATGCCTATGTGACACACCCAGTCAACATCCCACACCTTTCCTGGACCCTTCTTCATGCACTCATTTGCACATGTGTACTGGTTTGGGCTAGCACAGGGTTAATTTTCTTCCTAGCACTTCATATGGTGGATTTGTGGCCAAAAGAGTGTTGGTAATTCAGGGGTATTTTTGCTATTGTTGACATGGCTTGCACAGTGTCAAGGCTTTTTCTGTTTCTCATCCCATCAGTGAGAGGGATGGAGTGCACAAGGAACTGGGAGAGGACACAGCTGGAACAGCTGACTCCAGCTGACCAAAGGGATATCCCAGACCGTATGAAGTTTTGTTCAGATATAAAAGATGAGGAGAAAAGGGGGAAGAAGGAATATTTGGAGTTATGGCATTCATCTTTGCTAGTAACCCTTAGAGTGATGGAGCCTGGCTTTCCTGGAGATGGCTGAACATCTGCCTGACCATGAGAAGTGTTGAATTAATTCCTTATTTTGCTTTGCTTAGGTGCAGCTCTTGCTTTACTTATTAGAGTGTTTTTATCTCAATCTACAAGTTTTCCCATTTTAACCTTTCTGATTCTACCCCCTCCCCACAGCAGGGGGGGTGGATGATGGGAGAGCAGTGATCAAGCAGCTGCATGGGGTTGAGCTACCTCCGGTGGTGAATCAAAAACACCACACCAGACCTGCACCCCTCTTCATAAAGAGTCTTCATTTTTACTTACTTTGTCCAATATCTTAGCTTAGCTTTATGTAGGGAAGATGAAAATTTTTGTCAGGTGTTTATGTCTCTGGACTATTGTCATTCCATACTGTTTGACTGTGGTGTCCCCAGGACCAGCACTTGGCAATTCTGCAGGTGGAGCTGTGAGCATTTGAACCCAAAGGACTCACCAAGACTGGCAGTGGGACATACCAGACAACAGATGAAAGCTGGGGAGCACAAAGATCTTTGTGCTGTTCTAACAGCTGTTGTACTCTAATGATGTTTTGATGCATGGTCTGAGACAAGAACAGTGAGCAACAACAGGAATTTGGTACTAGGTACTTCAGCTCCCAGTGAGGACAGTGGTCCTACAGACAGCATCTCACCTAACTGCAGGGTACAATATAGACAGCAACTACAGCTAAAAAGAGAGGTTTCTTTGCCCTTGGTGATAAACTGGAACTATTTCCCAAAGTGTGTGACTATGTTGAAGGGCATCAGAGGTACTTAACAGCTGGGAATTCGATAAATTTTTGGTTCAGGCCCATAAATGTATGAGCAAAGCCTTTACTAAAGCTAGACAAATGTGAAAGGTAGCACCTCAAACAGTATTCCAGACTTTGCAGTCTCACAAGATTAATTTAGGTGCTGTAAACCATGTCTACCTGGCTATAAACATTTAAATAAATTATAAAGGTAGTCAGGAATATAATGTTGGAATTTCTGGAGAACAGCACACAAATTTCTATACAAAGCTTCTTGATATGATACTTCAGTATGATCATTTTGTTAAAAAAAGAAAATGGAAAACAAGGCCTTCAAATGCCTTTTCTTTTGCACTGTCTGTTGATGTGTGAAAACCATACAGAAGACAAGTGCATGGCCTGACAGATGGAATACAAAACTGGTTTTACTTGCACTTGCTCTCCAGTTGGCTGGATTTAGCAAATGGAGGCTGCATGAGATGAATGAGTAATTGGAGTCTCTACAGCCAAGTTCACTTTGGGTGAGAGTGATGGGCTGAGTCAAGGCACACAAGTGCCATTCATGTGGATGTCACCCTTCATTCTATTCTACTCACACAAACAAACACTTCTTTTTTGTAAAGCCATGGAGTACTGGGTATGAGGAGAGAGAAAAGGATCAGAAATCTACTTTAGATTGTTATCATCTAGCATTGTTCTCAAAACTATTGAGAGAAACATGGGTAGTTAAAATTTTTATTTCAAGATATTTTGGCACAGTTTCAACAGACTACTTCCTTTTCCTTTCCCTCTTTCCATAGTACTTTCCATCTTCTGTAGGTTTCTCTTCTTCTGAGGGCTTATTCCTTTCTTCCAGGAAGCTGTCACTATGGTGCTTGCTCTCAAGTTTTGCTACAAGGATTAGTAGCTCCAGGAAGACAAAAGTTCATCAACTCTGGTCTCCAAAGTATTTGTGTTTTGTGGTTGTACTGTTTCATATCTAACAAATTGTGAGATCTGATTGGAACTCTCATGGTCTAAGCGTTCATACGTGTCTTTCTCCTGCACAGAATTTTTGCTCCTAAACAAGACAAGAATAACATATATACTTCCCATCTGCCTATCACAAATAAATATATGGGGAAATTAACATCTTTAAGAGCTATGCTATTTCAGATTAAACAAGTTGATGATTAAAAAATTACTGAGGGACCAGAGAGACAGGAGAGCAGGGAGGGAGACATAGAGAGACATAGGAAGCTATACATACATTTATAAAGGCATGTACCAAGGCTAAAAAATTCACAGCCATCACCATCACAGACTTTAGGGCAAAATCTACATTAACAGCTCATCTTACCAACATTGCCTGATTCTTTTCAGGGTACCAGTTTAAGTTATTTTGGCAAGAGAGTAATTTTCCAATAATCTATGCAGGCATATTTGTACCATTTGGAAGTGCACCTATCCAGTACTACCCAGTACAACTGGGAATACACAAAATGCTTTTGTATATATAAGTTCCTGAGCCACCTATTTGCTGGAATTACCAAAGACTTGATTCAACATAATGATTTTCCATTCAATTTGCACTAGGGTTTGAGATACTGTTCGTACTTAGTCAGCTATGATGTGTGCATAGAAGAAAGGTTTCCAAACCTTTTTGATCTACAGCCTCCCCCAGACTTCAGATGTAAATCTGACAATAGATTTTTTTTTTTTTTGCAGAACCTTTTGTAGAATGCTTCAACATAATTCACACACTGAAAGTTTAGGACCTAGGAATATTTCCCAAATGTAGTTCAGGTGTATGATCCAGCTTTGCCTCATTGTAATCCTTCCTCAATTCATGATTCACCTCACAGTATGGTTTCCATAGCTAAAAGCAGAAGGCTAAATAAACCAGTAAGGTCATATGCTCAATCCAAGCCTGGCCTTCTCAAATCAGTTTAAGTGTCCACTGTGGAGCCCATGATAAATGTAAACTTGTTTATCTAAAAAACCTTCCCACGGAAGCCTTGGCACAACATGGAAAGATAAATTTCTGATAATTATTTTTGATCTAATAATGCAAATGCTGTATACACCAGATTTTGTGGTCTTTTGCTCGTTTTTAGTAAGCACTGCAGTAATAAATCTTCAGTGCCAATGAGAGGCACAAGATGTGCACATAAGAATTGTCCTTTTTTCTATGAATAAGTTTCATACTCAAAAGTTCACATTGCTTGTAGATTAGTTGCAAATCTATGGAATATTGCTTTCACCAGCAGTGAATTTATTCTCTGTATAACAAGAAAATTCAAAGGTTCTTTAGCTAGGTTTGGTTGGTTGTTGGGCTGCAAAACAATTTCCAAATCCATTTAACTGGTATTCACCAGGAGAATTTACTGTTTATGTAAGACCATAATTTAACTTTGGAAGGCAGCAGTGAAAATTTATTTGGTTAAATCTCATTAGCTACTGGAAAACCTATCTGGAAATTCCTAATCTTCCTCACTTTAAAACAGAAATTTGATACTGTAAATAACCTTGACTATAGGCTATAATTCTAAAGCCTGTAATTGCAAACAAGAGTAAGTTTACACACAAGGCTGGTTATTACTGTCCTTCCTCACAGGAATATTTCTACTGAGATAACTAAAGCTAGTTTATACCAAGGTAGGCACTTGTCTGGTTTTGTATCTATTCAGCTGTATCCTGGAAAAGAACAAAAGCACACATCTAAATAAAATATGTGGATCTGTGCTTTTGTTTGCTTTGTAAACATCAAATCACAAAATGTTTTAGGTTGGCAGACACTTGTGGAGGTGATTTAGTCCAATCCTCTTGCTCAAGCAGGGCTACCCAAAGCCAGTTGCCCAGTTCCTGTTCAGATGGCTTTTGAGTATCTCCAGGAATGGATATTTCACAGCATCCTTAGTAACCTGTGCCAGTGCTCAGTCACTCTCACAGTACAAACATGTTTATTGATTTCATAGGGAACCAAAGTGTTTCACTTTGTGCCCACTGTCTCTGGTTTTGTCACTGGGCACCACTGAAAAGTGCCGGGCTCCATCCTCCTCGGACTCTCCCTTCAGTTATTTGTACACATGGATGAGATCCCTCCTGAGCCTTCTCTTCTCTAGGCTGAGAAGTCCCAGCTCTTTGAGCTTTTCTTAATATGAGAGATGCTCCAGACCATTAATCACCTTAGGAGCCATTTACTGTGCTCTCTCCAGTATATCCATGTACATTTTGTACTGGGAAGCCCAGAACTGGACCCAACACTCCAGGTGTGGCCTCACCAGTGCTGAGTAGAGGGTAAAGCTCACTTCCCTTCATCTGCTCCCAGGATACCTTTTAATGCAGCCCAAGATACCATTATCCTTCTTCCTATCTGGACATATGGCTAGTTCATGTTCAATTTGGTGTCTACCAGAACCTCCAGCTGTTGTCCCCCAGCCTGTACTGCTGCCTGGGGCTCTTCCTCCCAATGTGAAGCGCTTTGTGCTTTTCCTTGTTGAATTTTGAGAGGTTCCTCTAAGCCCATTTCTCCAGCCTGGCAAGGTTTGTCTAGATGTCAGCACAGCCCTCTGGCATATCAGCCTCTTCTCCCAGTTTGGTGTCACCTGCAAATATGCTCAGGGTACACTTCGCCCCATCACTCACTCAGATGATACATGATACATGATGCTCTTCTCTTTGCAGCTGTCCTAGATCCCTCTTCATAAGGTCATGGGCTGTCATAGCTAAGGACTTCATAAACTTAATAATGCTTCTGTGCTACATTTACAGAAATGTTTGCGTGTACATGTCCTCTCTGTCATCCATCTAACTTCTCTGACACTACAGCTAGAAAAATTCACAAAAGAGTAATAACATAAACCAGCAGTTTTGGAATGTTTGCACTCCAAATGCAATTCAACTGCACTGTGATACAGACACTTCTCAATAATGTCTTTCTATAAATTCAACTGTATAAGTTCTTGAACACCTTTAATGACCGTATTTGCTTTCTACTTCACTGACAGCCCAAAAGAAATTGAACAGCAGTAAGACTTTCCTTGCCTCAGAGGAGAGAACACCAATATCTAGACTGCAGAGTAGATATATTCTCCAGCATGTTGCAGTCCTGCTCCTTCAGTTACTTAGCATCAGCTCCTTATTCCCAATTAAGATGACAATCCTCACATTGCTGTAACATAGAAGCACTTCCACTAAAGTGGCTTGAAAGTCATCTGCCTGAGCTTTGAAAGAGGAAAGGAGAGGCAGACTTTTTATGAAGCACATGACTAACACAGGTAAAGTCCCATCCAGCTAGTACTACTGCAAGTAAAAGGGCTTCCTCTTACTAGTGCTATAGTGGCCAGCACAGACTTCCAGCATAAAACCCAAGCGGCTTTTCTTAACAAGGAGCAGTCCTCAGCCACTATGCCACATGCAAAGTACATGCATATACATCCCTAGCCCACCCAGGGTATATTTATTTTTGTTCACTTTCTGGGCCAGTGATATAAAAGTAAACAGAGGCATGCAGATTTGACTGCTGTATATCATCAGAGGAAGGCATGGGCCTCTTCAGTACTAATTCCATCTTGCTCTGGATTAAATACAGCCCAAAATGGATGCATTCGAAGGCATTACTTCCAAAGTGCTCTAGGGTAGAGCAATACCAATTAAAAAGATCCAAAGGGCTTGGGAAATTATGAAATGTAAAACAGCAGTGAATGAGTAACTTGCTGACCCAGCCTAATAAACTAGCTTCTTTGATGTATGATAAAAGAACTTTGAGGAACAGTGGTTTTATCTGCTCACAAGTTTTTATTATCACTAATTTAGCACTATATCTGCTATTTCATTCTGACCCAATTACCAAGGGATCTCGCATGTGGCCTTCTGCACTTTCAGAAGAGATAAAGCACCTTAAAATCTTTTTCCAACTTTGAAAATGTACATGGCTGCTTTCAGTTAACTCAGGGGGAAAATGCATCATGAAGAACAAGTACTTTATGTACTTGCTACATTACTAGCTTAAGTAATGCTACAAATCAATTTAGGAATGTTGTTTAATTTTTTTTTTTCAATTGAGTCAGTATATCAATTTAAAGCCTGAAGCCTGAAGCAACTTTTTTGAGTGTTGTCTCTCGGGTTTCTATACACTTGGTGTAAAAAAAAGAGCCTTAAATTTTTCAAAATGAAATACTGGGGATACTCCCACATGAACAAAACTGCTTAACAAAATAGATAGACCTCACTGTAGTCTGAAATACAATTATTGCCTCAGATGTTATAAGTTTATTCTTTGGAAATAACTGTCTAAATCATTAAATGATTCACATAATTTCTGCAAATCCACATATAAGTAGGCATTTTCATATTATGTTTTGACACTTTTTTGCTTGCATTCACTGGATGATCTGTCTCTTAATTTGTATGTTTTCAATGGCTGGGATTGTCTCAATTCTGCTCAGAACTGTTATGATCCAATTGTTTTTGAAATGGTTTGTTACCCTCCAGATAATAAATAATAACTGTCTGAAGCACTTAGCAGTTTTCTTTTCCTTCAGAGATGTTAATAGAAAAGAATAAACTCTCTTCCCAGAACTGCATGTTCTCTTTTTATTAGCCTTTGTAAAAACCACAAACCCTCAAAATTCTAACTTTTCCTGAAGAGAAACACTGCAAGTTTTAACTCATTTTTGTCTGAGTTCCCTTTCCTGCTATGAGCTGTTGTTAAAAGTAGAACAAACCAAGACAAATAATCACATTCCAATCTTTATTTTTTTTCTTTTAAATCGTTTTACAATATGTTCATGCATGAATGCCATTAGTTCTTCAAGATTGTCTTGGGCTTTATACATCTGGGTCAGTGTACCTGTGCAATACAACAGTGCAACTCCACAGAATCATCTGTTTTTAGAGGAGGATAACAATACCAGAACAATTCCTCCCAGGTAAGCATCACTAGGATGCAGCTGAATGGTGAGGAAGCATACAAGTAGCTGGGCAACTCTGTGTTACTTCCTCGGCTACACTGAGCTTTCTAACTTAAGAGACCAAAGTTATAAAAGATGAAAGTAGAGTGCTGGTAATGGCTTGATTTTATGCTTGCATTTTCTTCAGTACTTTATAACTCTTTTTGTTATCTTGTACATAGCAATTCTCTCTGCTCAGGTCTCAGCGCCCAGGGTCCACTTATGTCTCCCACATCATACTGTGAAACATCATCTCTTGCAGAAACATGAGTGGGACAGAAAGCAAACATTTTCCAGGTATTTCCACATGGCATAAGAGTCTCTTGCATGCAGCATCATGTGAAAATTCTACAAATTGTAGCAGTTGGTTTTGTGGGTTTTTTTTCCCCAATTCTGGAACAACAGCTGGGCACTTGCATAGTTTTGATCTGGTGTCAAGGAAAAGTACATTGCAAGGGTGCTGTGAATTCTTAACTCATACTGGTTGTTCAGGTAGATATACCTGCACACACATTTTTAATCATTATCAAAAGTTATTTAAAAATCCCATCATTCAAAATCCCCCATTATGTTACAGGCTATGTTACAGGCCATGATTTAGTGAACAAAAAAAAAATCAAAATGCTCTCATAAAGCACTTTGAGAACTAAAGTTGAAAACTGCAATGTGGGAGACAGGGTGTACTGCCTGCAAACCATCTCAGTGAAGACTGCCATTAGCTGATGTCATGTGATCAGCCTGACCAAAATAACAACCCAAAGGCAGATGGATGCATACTGCCTGATTTATAGCACATTAAGACTCAGCACTCAAAACTATCATCCCTGTCTTGGCACATTTAGCAGCCACTACATACCAGAACCTCTGCTACTGGTGCCAGTCCTCGGCACAAGGTTGTGAATGTGACCAGCTGTATCCTGAAATAAGTTGGCTGTTGGCCTGCTGTTGGCCATCGTGGGTCTGGAAAATTTATAGTCCTTACAAGGTACATGTGGACAGTTACAGCTGAGATGGGACAGACTTACAGTCACCCCCCCCCTGCAGTTAAGTTAGACACATTCTGTCTCATTTGCAGAGTGACACAGACACAGCTGGCCCTAATGTCACGCATGACAAACAGCTGGCCCTGCAGAGAGCATGGCCAGCCTGCCTCCTGCAGAGTTCAAGTCTCCTCCACCATGAAATTCCATAATGCATCCTGCTCCTTTGCTCTCCTTTTCCCATCCTCACAGATTGCAGCCTGTCTGAACATGCTTCTGCAGCGCAACTGGCACGAAGACTGAGCGAGGTGCCAAGCAAGGTGCTTTACAGAGGCAGCATGATTTGAGTCACACACTGAGCAGCCCAGCTTAGGGCAGGGCAACTGTTAAAAGCACCTGGGGCACCCCTAAAGGCTTGTGGATTTTGTACTGTGCATATGAATATGTCCTGTAATATTCTCTAGCTTTCATGTAGCACTGTTCAGCTGTAGATTTTTGATGGCCAAATTTACTGCTGGTATAAAATTCTGCTACTTTTTGAGAGATTACTACACAAGATGAATTTGGAGCTAGGTCATGTTTTAAATGATGATCTGTTATTGCCCTTACTCCATGTAGCCGGAAGCAGCGGAATGAACTCACAAGTTAGAAATAGCAAAGACAAATCAAAGGAAACAAAAATCAAGAGGAAAGGAGTGGCCTTATAATCAGAGCCCAGGGTTAGGAAATCTCAATTCTTAAGGCTTCCTGAAAAAGTCCCTTTTCTTCCATGGGTCTCACAGAGGGGGATATTCTTAATCACTCTGCACAGCACCTCACTGCACTTACCCTTCTGACTCTCCCACATTTGTTTCACTGACTTTACTCCTTGTAATAAGGAGTTAACGCTTGTTAACTGTGTGAGCCTCTGTTTGACTGAGGTCATAGTTTCTTGCTGTAAACAAGCTGCATTTCTATACTGAAAAGAAGAATTTATTTCAAGAACATTTGCTCTTGCAGTCCTCTCCCGTGGGAGGCAAGTGTGAGAAAGAATATCCCGTACAAAGTGTGTGGAGGCCACACTACTCAAGGGGAAGGTCAGGTTGTGGAGAGAGATTTCTCTTCAGATTAAGTGTAGTTGCTGGCAGGAGAACATGTTTTGACACATGAAGAAGGCACCTACCCCTCCAGGCAAATACCAATCTGCAGTTTGCAACAGGCCACTAGGACTTGAGATAGAAGCTGCAATAAAAATGTAATTGATTTTAAACCAACTGCAATCTTGTTATCCTGAACAGGGGTAAAGTCATAAACTACAAGCTGGCAGAGATGTGGGGGAGAAGGGGGAAATCCTCACATTTTTCATTTACAGAATCACGGAAAGGGCAAGATTGGAAGGCACCAGAGCAGTTCATCTGATCCAGCCTCCGTGTTCAAACAGCATCATCCTACTGCACCTTGAGGGGGGACGTCATCACAGTCTACAGCTTCTCACATGGTGGAGGGGCACGCACTGATGCCCCTTCTCTGGCAGCCAGCAACAGGACCTGAGGGAATGGCCTGAAGTTATGGCAGGGGAGGTTCAGGCTGGGTATCTGGCTTTTTCACCCAGAGGGTGGTCAGGCATTGGGACAAGGCTCCCCAGGGAAGTGGTTACAGCACCTAGCCTGGCAGAAGCATCTGGATAATGCTCTCATGCACATGATTTAATTATTGGGGGTGTCCTTTGCAGGGTCAAGAATTGGACTTCATTATCTTTGCGGGTCCTTTCCAACTTAAGACTATTCTGTGATTCTGAAAAATTGCATCCAGGTGGTTGTCCTTACAATGCAGATACGGAAAGCACATTGAGGACGACGCAAACACCGCTTTCAAAGCACCAGGTACCGAAGGTGCCAGCGCCACACGTGCTGTGTATGTGTGTCCACGCCTGCCTGCTCATTCCAGCAGGTCACTTTCCAAGGACCTCCACAGTGGCAGGCGACAAGTGACCAAGCCCGTCCGGCACTGAAGGGCCCTGAAAGACCGGGCGCACTCCATTTCCCGGGCACCCCGCAGGGAACCCGCGGCCGCGAAACCGAACCGCGTGTCATGAGGGAAGCGCGGGCCACGCGCATGCGCCGCCACCGCTCCGGCCGCGTCCGTGGCCCGGGAGGGAAGGGGCGGGCGGGGGAGCGGGCGCGCGCTGCCGCCGCCGCGCCTGCGCGGGCGGTTCCGGGGCGGGCGGAGCGGGGCCGAGCGGAGCCGTGGGTGGCCGCGGCCGTGCCCGGCGCTCTGCGTGCCGCTGCCGCGGGGCATGGTGAGCAAGGGGCCGCTGCTGCGCCTGCTGACCGCCATCAACCGCAGGAGGATGAAGCTGCTCATGGGGCTCGCCTTCGTCGCCTACGTCGCCTGTGAGTGAGCGGGGGTGGGGGCGGGTCTGGCACGGCCATTCATTGCCCGCTGGCACGGCGCCCCCCGTGCCCTCCGCCCGCCGTGCGGGAGAGGAGGAAGAGGAGGAGGAAGGGGACGAGGAAGATGTGGCGGCGGCACCTCCCGCGCCCCGTTGCGCTGCCCGGTTGCGGGCGCGCCGCAGCGCGGCTGCTCCGGCCCGGCGGGGCAGGGGCTCCCCGCGGGAGGCTCCGGGCGCGGGGCTCGGGGCTCCTGCCCTGCCGGAACTTTCCTGCCTGTGGCCCTGCCGGTCTCCCCCGGCAGCCGGCGCTCCTCTGCCCCGTCCCGAGGGCTTGCGGGCACCGGTGCGGGCGGGACGCGGCTCCGCGAGTGTTTCCGCAGCCGCTCCTGCCCTCAGACCGCGCTTTGTCCGCCCCGATCGCCACCTGGTAGCGGTGAGCAGCCCTCAGGGAAGTTTTTCCAGGGTAGGCCTCGTGTCTGGTTTTTGTAAAATCCTCCCAAGTCCTTTGGGGGCTAAATAAATGTTTGTTTATTAACTCAGCGCGTAGCTGGAGTCTTGAGAGCCGGGGAAGAGGCACAGAGGTACTTTAGAAAATCTTAGAATAGCCAGTGTCGGGGATGTTTATGACTTCACTTACCAGCAGTGAGTCAGATAGATTTAAAATGGATTTAAAACGCTGTCCTGTCAGCTCTCTTCCCGCTCTCTTGTTTCTTCTCTTGCAATTTTAATTTATTTTGTTTTAGCCGGTTTTGTTTTCAGACTCGGGTAGATTCTATGCGGACAGCGCGATATCTTGTCAGTTCAGGTAGGGAGCAAGCCATTCTCTTGAAGGCACGCAGGTATAGGTGAGCTAGCTTTGGGGCTGAGTGTGATCACATTTCAGATCCTTCCTTCGGGTTTGGGAAGGTGGAGAGGTAGAGCACAAGTAATTTTGTTAGAGGAGTGGTGTTTCCTACCACAGAAACACAGCAATTCCCTTCATTGCCATATGTTATGGTCTTTACTGGACCTCACTATTTAGGTACCTCTGTTACCACTGAAGTTGTGTTTCAGCTCTGACTTTCAGGACAGTTTGTCCAAATGACTTCAAGTCCCTTGCATCCTGACAGCTTAATGTCAGTTCTTATTTTGAAGGGCTTACACGTTTTGCTAAGAGTGATAGTTTTCAAAACGAAAGTTAATAGGCTGCTGTGAAAACTGGATTTGAGTGGCAGATGACGTGGTCATTAGGACCTAGCTATTGATTATATTCTCTGGACAGTAATTGGTGTTTAGTTTCTAACTTGTAAGTAAAAGCCCTAAGGAGAAGCCTTCTGACTGCTTGGTTTTTTGGGATTCAGAAAAAAAGTGCAGGAGGAGAGGGACTGCAGGTCAGTGTGGCAAAAAAGTGGCTTGAAAAGGCAATAAGTTGGTGTCTGATGGGAACATGTTTTTTGCAAATCTAATATGCTGTGCTTTCCCATCTTTTGACTAGAGATCAAAAGTTGTGGAATCCTTAGGTGTCAGCTGCACAGTATGGTATGGTAGCAGATGCCACAGCTCTATCAGATTCTAGAGAATATTTTTTGTTTGCTTTTCTCAGGAGTAATTATTTATGATCCCATTCACCTACCCTAAAAGGGTACTCCTCACAATGTTACTGAATCATCACTACGCTCTGCTTGCAGTCAGATAATGCCTGACTGAAATAGCAGAGAATCTGAGAAAACTGAGCAGCTGGTGTAGGTGTATGTGCTGGCACTTCTTACATTCCTTCTTTCTGAAGTACTCTCCAAATGACTAAGTGTTTTTAGGCTGTGTGCCTCCTTTCCATGAATTTCCATTCAGTATTAGGGCATGGGCATTCAGACTTACAGACTTGCAGCATTCCATTTTACAGGGAATGGAATAGTTGGCAAGGATATTATTTTTTTCTGAACTAGAGGGTAAGACTTTTTAAATAGTGCCATTTTGTCAGCCTGTGTGTGAAAGCCTGAGCAAATGTTTTGGGAATATAATTTAGAAAAATGTTGTATTTCATAGAAATCGTTTGCCTTTGAATGCAAATTGGTTACAAAGGTGCCTGAAGAACTCTCTGTGCGAGTTTGCAAACTAGAGAAATAACTTTTTGCATGCAGTTGAAAGGCTGTGAGCTATTTCACTCTCAGGAGTCATTGAGTGGCTCTCTTGGTAGTCTCACACAGTGGTGGATGGCTGGGCTGTTTCAGTATCTCTGCTCCCCATCTATACAATGATTGAAATGTCTTTGTTGTGCCCCAGATGAAGGAACTGGTCTGGACTGAGGTCACCCCTTTGTGTTACAGCAGTTTGACGATGTGGGTATTCAGCAGCTGTTTGGGCCCAGCTGGAGGAGGTGGTGCACAGTGGTGGAATGGGAAAGAAGCCGGCAGTGCTGCTGGCAGGGTTGCCATCACATGCTTTGCAGGTCTGCAGTTAGCAGCCTGTCTCTGAAGGAGTCCTGTTTACTTTGGTTGAGGTAGCATCATGACATGATATACACTGTTAAGAGTCATGTTATAAAACCCCTAGAACTCCTTTATGGATTTCACTTGGTTCCCTAGTAGTGCTTAGAGCCAGAAAGATCCTTACTTTGGATTTGAATTAAGGTAGTATTTGATGCCTCATTTCTGTAAGTCTAATTTATTTTAGTTTTAAAAAATCATTCGCTTGAAACATTGTGCTATTCATGGTTTGTATGTATAAAAATAGAATCCAAAAGGAACATTTCTATGTAGAAGGCAATTAAAAGCTGTTGTGACTTAAGCAACTGTGTCCTGGAAAAAGGAAGGGAATAAAGTTTAAAATTTACCTTTACCTTTTCTGTAGGCCCTGGGTGAAAGGGGTGATGATGTTCCCCACTGCCCAGGTGATGAATTTGGAGATGGTGCAGCTAGCAAGCTGTCTGAATCACTCTGTAGTATGTCAGACTGCTAGTCAATTTTTTATTGATACTCTTCATAATTAACTTAGTTGACTCACCTTCAGCGCTGTCTTCTTCTGTGAACATTGCATGAGTATACTCTGCTACATATAGTGGGAAGCCTTGCCCTGAGGTTGAGTTTGCATTGCCCTTTTTTAAAGGGAAAAAAACTTCTGCTCCAACTTGCCTCTCATTTAACCCCCAGCAGAATAGTGCAGGAGTGCTAATGCTAACCAGAGTGGGGTGGAGGGGAGTGTGGAGGTGGACTCAACAAATTCTTTCAGTCATGAGCTCTACTTACATCATCTTGAAGCTGTTGTGAAACCACAGCTTCAGAACATGAGGTGATTATAGAAGTGAAGTGGGTTTAATTGATTTTTGTTTCTCTGTAATGAGAAATGTAGACAGATCATAAAAGAGCAGTGAATTAAATCAATAATGTTAAAAAACTTCAGTGTCCCCACAATATGAATAACTTATATGCAGGCTTGCAGGCTGAGAGTGTTATGTTTTTAAAAACCCCATTTGTGTGTTGGGATGTCAATACATAGACACCTTCAACTCACTCCCTTGGAAGTTTTAAGAGTATATTCAGCTTTATATGGACATGCAACTATGCCTCAGTGGTACTGTCTTTGCAGAATCAGAACCTATTTAAGTTGTTGGAAATACACTTAGAATCTTGTAGTCAGGATTTAAAGACCAGAGCTCATCAATCTGCATGGTTTGGTCTAATCTTGATGCTACTGTAAATAATCGGCTGATGTATGACAGGGCAGTTCTTAATGCATGTTCTTAATGAAAAAGTTAAGAGCTCTATTTTGGTAAAGTAGAACAGTTCTCTTTACTCATTTGTAGATCAAATGGTTCTCAGGAAGTATATCAGTTGCCTTGTTCCTTTTCCAAGGGGAAAATGGAATAGTAGGGTGCTGTCATGAGACCCAAGCTTAAGACCTCATTTCCTTTGTAAGATAAGATATAGCAGAGCTATTAGAACAACTTAAAAATGAAATGTCAAAATAATGTGAGGGAAGTACATCCTGTAGTATAGTGGTCTGACTTTTCACAGCATTGTTAGTTTCCATGGTTGTTATCCTTTGTTTTATAGGATTAGCCATTTATTTTTGTCAGATTTTCATCACTAGGAAGAATGCAATGTTCTCTTCTCAAAATATCGAGGTGTGAGTGAGCTTTTCAGTTTAAATCTCACCAGCCCCTTGCATGCTGCTTGTCTTGCATATGTTCAAATGTTACTTAATGTTTTGTTTTGATAAACTTTTACTTCCACTTTTCATAGTAGAAGAGCAGTTATCAAGTTGGTCCTGCCCTGTTGCTTCAGGCTGTCTCAATGTTATTCAGCATCAGAAATCTTCCTTCCCCAGCCATTTTTAACTAGATGTCAGGACTGATTGGCCATGGAAGGGTTCAAAATGGTTGTGCAGGACATCAGGCTTACTGGCTGGGTTCACATTCACCAAGTTGCCTTTCGTTTGTGGGTTTATGCAGATAAGCTCACTGTTGTAAGAGCTTCCACTTCCCTGCTCATCAGGCTTGCAACTAGCTGTACTCCTGTAGCTTATGAAAATTTGTTCATGCTTCAGTTGTTTGTCAGGAATAGATGGACTCTGAGTATGCCTTGCTAGCCATGATGTTTTAAAACAATTTTTTACATCCTGGAAAAATTGATCTCTCTCTTATCCTCTCTTATTCCTCTCTTATCTCCTTTTAATATTTGTCTTTAATCTTTTTCCCTGCACTTAGTATTTGTCTCTTCTGCTCCACGTGCAGGAGACAGCCCTGTCATCATTCCACTCAAGGATGAACACTCCTAGAGCTTCCACCTTCTTTACCCTCTTTTTTTGCAAAGGGGAATATTTCTCTGACATTTATATTGCTTGTCTCTTATTTTCTAAGGTTAGTTGACCAAGCAGAGTTTGGATGAAACTGGTAGTTTTCAGCATCTCATTTATGGACTGGAGAGAAGGAGAGGTGGGGGTTATGGCATCAATTTACCTCAAGGGGTTTGTGAAGTTAGCTGGGAAAAGTGAATTTGTTTGTTACAGTGCTGACCATTGGGACATTCTGTGAGTCTACTGAAATCAATCTTAGCTATCACCAGATGGGCCAGTGGAGGAGCAGTGGTAAGAATGATATGCTGAAGGTACAAGGCAGGAAGGAGTAAGAACAGAGAACTGGAAAAAAGACTTAATAGAAAATTTCAAGAGAATTTTCCATCTGGAAAACTAAGAACAAAATTCAGCTATAAAGTGATGATGCTAATTGATATGGAAGAAAAAGTACCCTTGGCTACCTTCCCATGCAGTATGAATCTCCATTAACTCTTGTAAAGAAGAAAAATTTGCATAATGTTATATCTCACAGCTGTGTGAGAGTATGGGCTTGCCAAGGTTTAAGCATTTGTTCTTAAGAGAGTGGAGAAATTTCCTGGTGATTGTGTTGCCTTTGTTTTGCTAGTTGATGACTAGCTGAAGGGTTGACATAGAGCTGCAGTAATGCTGTCCAAGATACAGAGAGAGCATCTTTCCCTTAGCAAGCCCTGTGTGGTTGTGTCTGTGATACTTCTCATGTGGGAAAAGTTCTTATCTGCTGTCTTTGATTTGGGGCAGGAAATCTTGTACTGTTGAGCAAGGCATCAGTTCAGGAGATGCAACAAGAACTATTTGCCATACAGAGATCTGTGTAGACTTACCAGAGGGGTATTTTTTAAAAATCTTTTTAAATATTCAAGTTGTTGTACTTTCCCCAAAGGCATAATCATAAACTTCACTCAGGAAAGTGACATTTCTCAATACAAAGTTATGATTAGTAATCGTATGTTGTTGTCTCCACTAATATTGCAAAATACTCTCATCAGTAAAATAATTTTCTAAAGCAAATTGACATACTGCTGGAATTACACATGGGCTACAGCTGAGACGTTTTTTTTATTCTTATGGAATCAAGACTATAAAAGGTGATTTGAAATATATTGGCCAAATCATAAAATGGTTTGCATTGGATGAGACTTTTAAAGATCATCTAATCCAGCCCCCCACTTCCCAGGGGGAATGTTCTACATCTTTTAGTAGAACAGGTTGCTTAGAGCCCTGTCCAACCTCATGTTGTTTACAGGTGTGGGCCATCCACAACTTTTCTGGGCAACCTGTTCAGGCTTGGCACTTCCATAGTAAAGAATTGCTTCCTTGCATCTTACTTAAACCTACTGTCTTTCAGGCTAACACCATTGCCTCTTAGGGGTCCTCTCACTACAGGCCTTGCTAGAAAGTTTTTCTTCATTGTTCTTGTAAGCCCCCTTTAAGTAAAGCCACAGTAAGGTCTCTTCAGAGCCTTTTCTTCTCCAGGCTTTTCTAGCCAGCTCTCTCAGACAGTCCTGGTAAGAGAGGTGTTCTATTCCTCTGACCATGTTTTGTGACCCTCCTCTGGACCCTCTCTGACAAGTCAATGTGTTTCTTGTCCTGGGAGCCCTAGAGCTGTATGCCAGTGGTGTCTCATGAGAGTGGAGTAGAGAGGAAGGATCACCTCAGTTGACAGGGTGACCACACTTCTTTTGGTGCTGCCCAGTGTTTTTGATTTGTTTTCTGAGCTGAAAGTGCACATTGCCATTCCATGTCCAAATTTTCTACTAGTACCCCCAGGACCTGCTTGACAGTCCTCTTGTAACCCAGTCTGTACTGGTACTGGTGATTGCTCCAACCCAGGTGCAGGACCTTGCACTCTATGAGGTTCATGTTTGCCCATTACTTAAGCTTGTCCTTGTCCCTCTGGATGGCATCCTTTCCCTCAATACACTTAACAGCTTCATCTGCAGACTTGCTGAGGATGCACTCAGTGCTGTGTCTGTGTCCTTAATGGAGATACTGAGCAGTACTGGTCCCAGGGCACCCCTCTGATGGACACCAGTTGTTACTGATCTCCTCTGGGCACTGAGCCCTGGGTGCAGCCACCCAGCTGCCATCTCTTGAGTAGTCCATCAAAGTCATATTTCTCCAGTTTAGCCACAAGATATTGTGTGGGAAATAATAGTTTCCTAAAGAAAATTGTTGTATTTATGTTATTAAATATGTACAATGATTAAATTAAAACTTTAATGCAATTGTATTAAAAAGTATTTTATTATTTCCCTTTACATGTGCTCCCTTTTTGTCAGGTTTGTGTCTGGAAACTAAAACCTTATTTCTTCTAGGAGACTGAAGTTGCTGAGTGACTGTTGAGAGTCAGATTTAAGCAAAAAAAAAACCAAAAAGAAACCTAAACCCTTTTTTGAATGCTGTTGCATCTCTCTGAAATGGAAAGTTTGAAGCAATTCACTTTGGATGTTCAGAGCATACGAGTTTGCTCTAAAAATTCTGATTATGACTATATCAATTCATATTATTCCTGCATGCTGTTTCTGTTGATAGTGAAATCTATTTGTAACAAACATCATCTTGTAATCTCTATATTTTGTGGAGCAGAAGTTGAAAGGTGGCTGATACAGGGAAAAATCTCTGTGCTTTCAGCTAAATCTATTTAGACAAAAGTTTGTATAGAAGTTTCTTTAACAGTCCTGAAAATGCAAACAACAAAGCAATTGGGAAAGAATATGGTTTTAAAAGAGATTGCATCTGTTTTGGTACTCTATGGACATCATGGTTTTGATTTTTAAAATATCTGTTTTAAAATGTATGTGATGCTGAAACTAGTGATGTCACTAATAATTTCAGATTGAGTGTATATTACTGTTGAGGGCCTGTAGTAGTTTGTGACTTGATTTTAATGTCATTTAAAGAGACCCAGAAAGGAGGGATAAAGATACAGGGTTCTTTCAGGATTGTGTTTTTTTCCACCTTTGGGTTGTGACAGAGTTGTTTTCTGGTTCCTCAGCCTGTTATGGATGAGTTAATGATGGCATACAAGGTTCTCTTGGTGTAGTAACCTGTATTTGATAGAAACCTGTACAAAAAGTATTATTGCAAAGATGACAAATTTAAAGAATATTCAGATGAAAACATACATCCAATTCCTGTGTTTGGAGGACCTGGAAAGGGAACGCTTGCTATGAAATGCAGCTGGTTAGAGTTAGAAAGTCTGACTGTGATATTGAAGTGTCCACTTAATAGTAGATGCTCAGCAAAACCCTAGCCAAATACTTGGGGTTTCTGTTGTATTTTTCAAGTGTGATTTAACAGATTTTATATCTTGTGTTGTTGTGATTTGGGGTTTTTTTGTTGTTGTTGTTGTTTTGGTTTGTTGTTGTTATTTGGGTGATTTTTTTTGTTGTTTTTTTTTTGTTGTTTTTTTTCTTAATGTAGGCATGGTTGGTTTGTATCCAAAGGATAGCTCCTGGACTATTCCTTTGCTATCAGTATCCCTGTCATTCCAGTCCTCTGCATTCAGCATCATTTCAGAATGCGGCTTCTCTAGAAAAACTAAACAAACTTTTAAATTTTCAGGATTGTAAATATATTCAGTAGGAACAAAACCAACACCAAATTCTTTACTCATATATGGCTAATTGCCTTTAAGGGAGGTTTGAGAAGTCTTGAAAACCTACAACAATTTTACTGTAAGACTGTGCCTGCCGGGTACTTACAGCTTAATCTCAGTGGCTGGGGAAAGCAACAAAAAAGTGTTTGAGTTTTCTACAAACCTTGAGTGATTAATGTTTAGTCAGATAAATGGAAATACCTCTTTAATAAAAATACCGTGATTGCAGCATTAAGAAACCTTTTATTTCTTTTATTTCTTTTTCTTTTTTTAAAACAGGCTATTTTAGAGAGTTCTTCATCATTTTACTCAAGAGATGATCCTTGAGTCCTTCCCTGGAAGCCTTCACTTTAAAGTATAATGTCTGTGGGAATGATTAATGATTAATGTACTTTACTCTTCATAGTACTTGCAATTAATCCTTGCAAAAATGCTGCAATAAAAATTATTTATTTTTTTGTGAAAAGGATGCAACGGGGAAAAAGACACCTCAAATAGGTGCAGTCCTATTTTTACTCTTCCTACAGCCCATTAAACCAGGCTCCAACAATTCAGATATTCTGCTCACTTCCCTAATGCCAATTTACCATGACCTTAATCAGTCATTGGGTGAGGTTTACAATCCGTCTTTGAAAGTAGAACCCCTGTCTCCTTCTGTTGTAGGTGAATGTCTGAATTGTTAGGATACAAGTCATGCTTCTTCCAGTGAATGATGAATTCTTCTCTTGCACAGAGTTTCAGTAGATGGCAGGAAGACTATATTTATGAATGCCTTCTAGTTGGATAAGTTGGAAGTTCTTCACAGAGTATGTTCTGTGTGGCTGTGGGGGGTGAGGATGTTAAATCTCTACAGTCTGAGAATTGGCACAGGACTATTATCCTGGATTAATACCTTTTGGCTTAAAAGATTTGGCTTTAGACTTGAATTTTTAAAACTGGCTTTTACAGTGAAGCTCTGGGTTGTGTTAGTGTTTGCTCAAATTTGGTCCATTAGGAGTCTCATGCTTTTGAAAGCTGGGTTTGTGTAGTGCCTAATTTGTGACCTTGCTGATGTGGAAGATTTTTTTAACCATCTGTGTTTGCAGCTTTTGGGGCCTGAACTTGATGGGCCTGTCAAGTGGTTTTGTGATGCCTGTAAGGATTTTCATCTTGAATTTAGGCTTATAATTTTCATCATTCTGCTTGTGGATTTGGACCTACTTACCTCTGTGTTTCCATGATTCTTGCCTGAGTGTCAAACCAGCATTGACTTGACCTTTAGGGCAAGGAAATCCTCTGTGAGCCAGGCGTGATTCTGGTTCTGCTGCTGGGTAAGCACGTTATATAAACAGCTCTGTATTTGGAAGAAAAACAGCCAAACCTTATTTCCACTCTTGTACAAAAATGTTAGCTCTGATCCCTTCAACCTTGGTGTAAGCTCCATGAGAGCACCAGTAGCCAAAGAGGTCCTTTTGAGAATTGCACATTCAGAATCCTTTATGAAGGCAGTGAGTATGTTGAAGTGAGTTTTTCCAACATCTCTGTACACATGAGAGACTTCAGGGTTCTTCATATCTCTCTGTATGATAGTTCCTGAGTGATAAATTTTGCAAATTTTTTTGCAATTTTTTTTTTTAGCAGTACCCAATACAATTTGTAAAAGTTTAATGCAAGGTCATGTTCTCCTACAGAACTGAGATATCAAAAGCAGTGTTTCTGCAAGGATGTGAATGCCTTTCTGCGCTTCCCTTCCCTGCTGTGCACACTGAGCACACACAAGTCACATGTTTTCTTTAGGAAGCCAGTTCCTTGTGTGCAATGTGGCTTCACTGTCTTTGCAACAAAACTGGGAGGGTGGTATTTGTTGCAACTGGCAACTCCTTTTTTTTTTTCCTTCAGTCAATTCCTACTTCACCAGCTAAGCCAGATGCTTCCTGCCACTGCATAACCACTTACATTGTTTTCTGTAGCCCAGAAAAATTATTCTGTGTAAGTGTAGCTCAGTCCTGTTTAACTGAAGAATTCTGTACCTGTTACTGCCAGATTGTCATCACTCATTGAAAGAAAAGTAGTTTTTTCATTAGTGTTGTCATACATAATTCTAAAATCCTAGCCAGAGGGTGAATAACTTGAATTTACTGTGCTGGACACTGTATTTCGTTTTCACCACATTCAATTTACTTTATCTAGTTAACACAAAATCCAGGTTATTTAAAAATTCTGTTGGATTTTATGGGTCATTTGTTGTAATATAATAAAGCTTCCCTATCTTTACCCCAGAAGATGACAGGTGGTTTTATGGTATCACCACAGATAACAGAGCCCTCCTACAGTTTATTTCTTATTCTGTCATGAATTCCTTTGAGTTACTCGTGAGTTACTCAGCAGCACTCAGCACTTACAAACAGTTCAGTAGCTTTCCCATCCCCTGAAGGCTAGAACAACTGCATTACTGAATCCTTATTTGTGTCCTCCCCACTCCTCCTTCCTGGGAACGTCTCATTTCTCCTGCCTAGAAGGTGCCTGTGACTGTAGCAGTATTTTTTGTTTTGTTTCTGTAACACCTTATCCATGAGCTCATTGAGTAATAGTGATGGAAATGTATGTGCAAAGCCTAAAGGTAGGCAAAATATTTTACAGCTTACAAAATCTGGGGACACTTTAGAAATTTTCTGTATGTATGGTAATGCTGTGTATAGGCTACTCCCTAAGACCCAATGTAATTTGGTCCTTAGCTTGAGCCTTGTCCCTTAAAGAGCAACTCCAGAATGATTTTCTGGAGATGTTTGGAGTATATTTCTTGTGTTGCTTGTTTTGCAAAATCCCTTACATAACTGTTCCACGTTAAACTTGTTTATCTTGATGATGCAAAGTTGTCGAGTGTTCCTTGTCAGTGTAGCCTGGTTTATGGCTTCTAATTTTTTTCACTTTAACCTGCATTCTGTTTCCTAGTTGAAAGTTAAAAGTAAAGTCAGTGTTCTCATAGTCTTCCTATAATCTCCTAAGCCCTGACCAGTTATATCTTTTGGTCTTTGATTTTTATATGGTGATTTATCTTTCTATAAAACTTTTTCCATACAAACAGTAATAAATGAGTTTTGTTTGCTTACTGAGGCATTGTAAGTTATATTGCTTAGGTGTCTTATGTGTTTACATCACATTATATATGTATTTAGACACAATTATATGTGCATACAAGCATTTGCTACCTTTAATGCAGGACTCCTGAGGCACCTCCTTGGAGTGGTTCAGCTCTAGTCTGTAGTGGCCAGTCTTTTGTCACTCTGCAGTTTCCAATTTGTGTGGTTCAGGTCCACAGGGCTGGTTTCTTGCTCTTGTCATTTTTTCCAGTATCCTTAATAAACAAGTTGAGTGTTCTGATTCATCCAATCTGTGTGCAGTCCCAAATTACAGGTTAAATAATTCCTGTGTATTTTTTTACAGTCACATGTAATCTCATCATAATTCCACCCATACTCTGAAACTGTGTTCTAGACACTTACGTATGGGAGGTGTATATGTAACTTTGTTTGTGATTGACATAATATTGTCTTAAATTCCTTCTGATGATAATAGGAAAAAATTACTTCAGGTACTGCTATATGACATTGTAATGTTTTCTCTCTTCTTATTTTCCAGCTGTATGGGGAAACTTTGTCAATATGAGGTAAAGTATAAAATTTTTGTATTGACTATCCTTACCTTTAATAAAATTAACTTACTTTCCTATCAATATATATAAAGCAGAGAGAAAAACAGCAGCTCACGCTGTTGTTTGGGTGGTTGCTAAGAAGCTGATACCATTTTTTTTTTAAATACAAAATTATTGTATATTTGCTATAGATCTCATCTGGAATTTTACTGGCACTTCATCTGCTTTTGTTTGCACAAATTCATCTTCTGATTTTGGCCAGTTGGTTGGCATACCTGTTTGTATAGGCTTGGATTCTGCTTTTCCTTAGCACAGATGTGACTGTATCTCAGTGATAATGTCGGCTTAAATATTGAAGAGCAGCACATTCTCCACTGCTTCCCATTATTAAATTTCTATACCTAGAATCAGAAATGTTCTTTGGAGAGTTTTTCCACCTCCACAGTTAATTGGTAGAAAATCTGATTATTTAACTGCTGAAAAGGAGAAAATCCTGCATTGTCCTCTAGAATTTTTTTCCTTTAGAAACAGAAAGACAATATGTATGCAGAACATGCAGATTTCCACATTTCTGCTTGCATGTGAATTTGTCCTGCAGGAAAATTCACTGGGAAGACACAGCTGCAAAAGAAATAGAAGAGAATATGGCGACAGCTTATTCCCTACAGCAAAGTCATTGTGTATAGAGGACAGAATATTTTACCATGTTGTTTTGCTAGTAAAGGATTTTGGTTTTCTGTTGCCACTTCTAGCAGCACGTAGTAAGGAAAGATTGAGACAAAATAAGAATAATAGTAATGAATTTTCTCTAGGCTCTAATGCACTCATGACAGCTTACCCTGGGATCTGTTCCTATCACAGGTGGTCCACTCTGCTCCTCTCAGAGTTTCCCACCCTTGATGCAAAGAGTGCTCAGCTGTCAGGCAAACAGCTGCTGGGCTGCTGTGGGTTGCAGATGGAGATATCAGTTAGATTACCGTGTTATCATGACCAGTGAACTATGGCAGCTTAGCAGCTGTTACATGAGCAGCTGATCATTTCTTAACAAAGGACAAGAACCTCAGAGAGGGGTTTGAGGAGGACAGGTCGGTGTGGGATCCTGATATTCTGGTTTATTTCCTGATAAGCTGTTCTTAAAAATTCTGCCGCTGGCTGCCTCTGAATTCTTATTTGAGATGTCCTTTTTAGAGCTGTTGAGGGTGAAAATTATTTCTGAGGGACTGATGTTGGTCCTCAGCCAGTAGGATTGTCTTCATTAGGAGGAAATGCCCATGAAAAATTAGGTTGCAGAGTGAGTTGCAGGATTTTACTGTGAGTAAAAAACAGTAGGAACTATTTTTGAGGGGAACTTTTTAAATTCTGAGGGGATTTCCATATTTTCCTTCCTCACTTACAAGAGAGGAAAGACTATGTTCCACAGTTGTTTGCATAGTTTTTTGTAATTTTCTGTTACTTGGGTAAACATTTTCAAAATCCTCCAGGATAGCTTAATACCACTTCCTCATAGTACAACCATTCAACATTAGCTTCAGGGTTTTTATTGCCACTAGTGCAATAAATGACAACTTGGTTTGAACAGATGGTTCAGGGAATGTGTGTCTTACTGTTGGAATTTACTGTATTCTTTAGAGGTACAAATGAATCTGGTCAGTAAGGTCTTTGGCTCAGTAATAGGCAGTTAACTTTCTTAAAAAGTGAGAGTTTTACAGAGGGTTATGAAGGGAATCATTGCTTTAACTTCTAGCAGTGTGGTGTATATATATATATATATATCTGCTTAACAAAGGATCTTCTGTTTCTCTAGGTGTAATGAGTTCAGGTCCCAAGTAAAGGAGCTCTGTTTTTCACTTGAAAGAACTGCATTTTATGTTGGATACCCATGATTCCTCTAGTATGCCAAAACTTTAACTACTGTGAGATAAATAATTCCCCTTTCAGAAGGTTTAATTGAAAAAAACCCAAAAACATAGTAACACAAATGTTAGGAAAATTGCATAACCTTGATACAAGAGGTAGAATTTAAAAATACATATTCTACACTTGTAAAAATTTACTCAAAAGTGAGACACTTTACCCAATTAGATGCTAAATAAGACCACACAGATTTGTGCAAGACACTGATCTTTTTAGACAGTATTCTATTTTCATGAGTTACCACAACATACTTCATCCTTGGCCTCATGTCAATGAGTAACATTTGTGTGAGAAGTCAGTATTGCCCATCAGGCTGTTACTGAAGATGTGTTTTAGTGCAGTTGGGGGTTTTTCCCATGTGTTTGGAAAAGTTCAAAGTCAAAGTGGGATACATTTGCCAAAGGGAAAAAGTGTAAGCATACAGTAAACAGAGACCCTCAAAGAGACATTTTGGGTCTTTGCACAGTAAATTTGCACCAGTAATTAGACACTTTTCTAAAATACAGGTAATTTTCTATGTAAAATGAGTGTCATTTTTATTTGTACTGGTTTTTCCTGTGGGCTTGGTTCACTTTCTGCCGAACTGATGGATTTCAATGGAAATTAGACCATCCTCTTTAATTTGTTCTAATTATGTTTTTGAAAAATACTAACTTGAGGTGCTTTGAGAATGCTGCTTTAATATGATGCAGGTGCAGTGGAGCAATTATTGCTTAGGTGTGGATTAATTTTTTTCTTTTCTTGCCCACAGGTCTCTTCAAGAAAATGGGGATCAGAAGGTGGAAAGTAGAATAGAGGAGGTTAGTTTGCTAATAGTTGTAATCTGTTTGGAGTACTCCATTTTACTCATTTCATATTGAAGTGGTATATTTAATTGTATCTCCTTACTCTTGATTCTGCTAAAACCAAAGCATTGGATTTTTGTCTGTACATAAGTTTTTGAACTATTCTTTGCTCTAGTGGAGTTTCTAACATTGATCTCTGACTCCACTTTATTTTCATTAAAACCTTTCTTGATAGTGATGGATCTGCTGATACATTTGCTGCAGAGACTATGGTAGAATCCTCCCAAGAACTGTTTTATTTGTAACTTTAAGGATGTACACAAATTCGTTTCTCTGACTGCCTTACAAAATGTGAAGTATTTACAAGGTGCATTACAAATTTGAAGGTGCCTAAAATTGCTTTGCTTTGTTCTTAACTAATGAATAAATATAGCAATGTTGGTGGCTGGGAAGGGTGTGCAGTGCCAAGGCTTTAAGCACAAGTCCTGACAATTTCTGGAGTAGATATGGGGACTGAACTTACTGGTGGTTCAGGACTGCTGTGCAATACCTCTGAATTTCCATTTCAGCCTCAGTTTATTGTGAAATATTGAGAATGTGTGCAATGGATGTTTCTCCAAATGTTTCAGCCTTCCAGTGTAATAACAATAAAACAAAGTATTAAATGGATAGAGAAGTCCTTGAGCTCGATACCCCCTTACCCTTGTTGTGGGTATGTGTTCCTGTACTTGTGTAGCCTGGTCTGCCTAGTGTCTTGTATTCCAGCAGGTTTGTATAGCAGTTGTTCCTCTGAACACAGTGAGCAGCCTACTGAGATTGCTTAAAATCAGTGGAGAGCCTGTTTTCTTAGTTTGCCTTTTGCATTTCTCTTTCTCTTTTTTTTTGGTTGGTTTGTTTGAATTTTAAAAAAAGAGATTCTGATAAGTGTTGCAGCAAGCATTGTGAAAATTCCAGTTGTTTAAGAATGATGAAATATTTAAAATTCAATGTGTAGATCAGAGTTACTGTAAGGTGTGAGAAGTTGGACGTTTCTGGATCTTATTTTTAAAGTTGCACTTCTATAATGTCTTACACCATCAGAATAACTGTTTCAAGAATTATTTGCTATTCCACAGAGCTAAATATTTAATGAATATAAATGATAATACCATATTATTTCCTCTTAACATGAATATGCAGTTTTATTCGGTTTATGAAGTTACTGAATTGTCTAGCTCTAACCAGAAGTATTTGTATAAAACAAATTAATGGTGGTTGCTGATGTGCTGCCACTTAGTACCAGTTAGAACCTCTGACAGCTTTCAACTTATGTATAGCCCAAGAAAGTAAATTTTGTGACAAGGCTTTAGTAAACTTAAAAACAAGAGTTCAGAGACTCCTGTTGAAATTCAGCAGGACTGTTAGAAATTTGGGTCCTGTGATAAAGATATTGAAACTGATGCCAGCCTAAATGATTCTCTTTTCTAAAGCCATGAAAATGCAAACAGAAGTCTTGGTAGGTGAACTATATTTTCTAACAAATTTCAAGATTCTATTAAGCCTAAATATAACTTCAAATCATGATGTAGAACATACTTAGGTATTTAAATGTGATATATCTTTGAATTTGCATAGCATGTTCTGAGAGAATTACAGACATTTCACTGGAGCTAATGCCCCTCTGACTGTGTCCTCTGTGTGCTTGTCTGTTGTCCATTTAAATAGTTGATGTTTCAATTACTGTCCCATTGTTCTGTTGCTGGATATAGATTACCTTTGACAACCTCAGACAAGTCACTTATGACTTCACTTTGTCAAATAGGAATCATAACATTGGATGTCCTTGTCAAGACTATGGTACTCATAGCCTTGAGATGTTTTGTTTTCAATGGTAAGTTAAGGGATTTCATTTCACACTTTTCTAGGTGATTTGATTTTTGGTGGAAAAGGTTCAAGGGTTTTTTATGTAAAGGAGGCTTTGAAATGTAAGTTTCTTGGAGTGTCTTCAGTAAAGAGCTCCATAGGAGACTGCTTGCCATGATTTCTGCTCTAAGGCAACTTCCTATGTGTGTCTTTTGTGATGTGAATCCTATTTTATTCTTCAAAGATTAAATGTTTTTCCTTTAATTTAGGTTGTTGCACCTCTAAGGGAGAAAATCAAAGATCTGGAAAAAAGGTATGTCATCTGCTGAATTTGGGAAGCAGCTCAAAGGCACTTTTTTTTTTCTGTAGCAGTCAGTTCTGCAGTTATAGGCTTGAAATAAATTGTTGGAATACCTTGAGAACCTTTGATTTGTTGTCATTTATAAGTGAGGGCAGGGCATTGAATGCTGAGGCATTAAAGGTTAAGCTATTCTGGCTGATTGATCCTACCAGATCAAGCTGGGCATGCTGGACTCTGTAAAGTTCAAATCCAGTGGAGGTATTTGCTATTTGGAGTCCAGGTGATGAATGGGTTACTGTGGTTTATGTCTGCTAGGACATACTGGTTTCATCTTCAAGAGACTTAAAGTGTGTTTTACCACACTTTTCCCATACTTGTGGTGGTTACCCTGCTTCAGCTACTGTGCAGTGACTTGCTTGTGCATTAAGATGTGTGTGTGTGTGCTTTGGATGAGCCTGACTGACCTGCTTCTCTCAGGATCTGTAAGGGAATGTGTTAGCCCTCACACTCTGCCTGCTCACTCTTGGGTCACATCAGTTCTCTGATCTGGGTGTCCTCATGGACAGATGATTTCATCACAGAATGAGGTCTGGTATGGCAGTGGGAACTGTCAGCTCTGACAAGGACATGCTGCTTTTGCCAGTGGTGTAGGGTTTTGCAGGTGACGCTGTTGGTGTCCCAGGCAAAGCAGAGTGCTGCATTCCAAAGGGTTAAGACTGGACTGTCCAAGCAGTATCAGTAAGCCCTCGTGGGGTATTGCCTACTGGTGGCTGTGCCCTCTTCCTCTGGAGAGGGGGCAGAATACCATTGCTGCTGGCCAGAGGTATGCTTGACACCTGCAGTACTTTGGTGTTCAGAGTTTTGTCTTGCCAGTGAGCAGCTGCCCTTCCTCCACCCACCTCTCCTGGGCTGTAAGGAAAAAAAAAAAAATTCAGTTATGTTTTTTACAATTGATTTGAAAGATTCAGTGACCTGCCACATCCAATTTATTTCAGTGAGAATACTGAGCTGGTTGCTCATCTCTTAATATGCACATGAACTTCATAGGTTGAACTAGGTGTGTATTGGCAATGTGAAACAAATTGTCAAACAATTGGCAAATGTGAAACAAAGTGTCACCACCTTGCTATTTACAATATTAAATTGATTTATTTAATCTTTGTTGATAGTTCAGTAAGCTTCAGCTTCAGTGGTGGGTAATCCAGGTATTTTCTTCTGCCATCCACAGAAGACCTCTGTGGGAGGGTATCCTGATTGGCTCTTGTTTATTAAATAATTGTTGTATTTTTTCAAATGAGCAATGAGTTTTTGAGTAGAACCATTAAGTTAAAACTTCTCCTATAAGCCAGATAAATACTATAAATACTATTTTCATGTGTATTGATAAGTCTTGTTTCAGAACTCTAGGAAAAAGGAGAAGGAATCAAGATATTTTTTAGCTCTGTATGAGCCAATCTGGAGATTATACTTTGACAAAAAGGGTGCTCTTATTATTGTGTTTTTATTATTTTTCAAATAATGTAGCCCTTTACCTCTGGTGGTTTAGCTGAGTGTGGGTTGTTGCAATTAATATTTTTTAAATTTTATATCTGTGTGAAATGGCAGTAAATGACTTCTCACTGTCACATGCCTGAAAGCTGATCCTGCTTGCAAAGCTTATTCTAGTGTCAATGTTTTCTTACTTCATAAGCAGATAAAACTTGAAAGCAAGCCATCTTCATGCTTTTGAGAAGCAGGAAAGACAAGAATTCCTTAATGCTAGTCTCATGACCAGAGATTATTTAACTGAAGCTAGACCTGTAAAGTTTTTATAAAGAATTTGTGCAGCAAAAGCATTGCCATGTCATTATCAAAGCAAGCATCAAGTCAAGATAATCTCTGTTTTGTTGCCAAAAGGTTTTTGGCTGCCAGACTCTCTCCCACTGCCTCTAAACTGCTACTGGTGTAATAGAAGGAGCAGAAATGGTTGTGAGGTCCTTTGGCAGCAATATGACCCCAGGCTGGATTACTACAACCTTAAAATAGTGGTCTTCAGAATGGAGGAGAGAGACTTGCCTTGCATCTAGTTATTTGGCACTTAAACTTATTTTGAACTCAAAAATCTCTTGTTATGAGTGAATTTTCCTCTCTATCTCAGAAAGGATATGGATTCCACATCTGCATTGTCTTTCATTTCTTCAGCATAAATCAAAGAAATGGTTAGTGACCTGTACAGAGATGTAAGGCAAGCGTAGGAAGCTTCTTTTTCAGTCTCCCTGTGTGGCTAACATTGGAAGGTTCCATTGCCATATTTCCCCTATCTGAGAAACTGAAAGCAGCTTTCATGCTGTGATGAAAATTGGATAAAGTATTGAAGCATCTGTGCTCTGGTGCTGAAGAATTCCTGTTGAGCCAGTACTGCAGGTTAGAAGCAGAGGAGGAGGGGGTGCTTCAGGATCACAGTTGTAGGGTCAGTTCAGTGAGTAGCTTTTGGTGAGGATAAGAAAATGTAACTTTTGGCATTTTTGGCTCTTGTATGCTACACCAGGCTCTCTCACCTGTGGACTTACTGGAGGAGAAGAGTAACAACAGCATGTGCAGTGTCATGCTGATGTTTAGTTGAGGGAAACCTGAGCTATTGAATTGCTAAGACTATGAAGCTAATTACTGAAATAAATAAAATTTACACCTTCTTTCAGAGGACTTTGTTGCAGAATGCATGCCAGGGAGAGAGAGAAGTTCTTCTAAGGTTTGAAGCATCAAGAGCTTGAGAGAGCACTTAAGATTCATATGTTGCCTCATTTTATTTTATGGTGGTTTTGGTTTGATTAAGTTCTTGTAAAGAAGATGCAAAAATTAAATTACTAGCTTGAAAATCATCAAATAAATGGCAGTCTAGCATGTCTAAGAAAACTAAGATTGGTTTTTATACTGAATAAAGTCTCTTGTGGAAATTGTTAAAATATCTTAAAATGTGTTTTTTCAACATTCTGATTGTAAACTTTATATTGATTTTTGTAAAACTTTAAGGCAAATTAAAACTTTATATTGTAAGTTTCACATTGAAACTTCAAGAAGTGTTTGAAGTCAATGTGGTAAGTCAACAAAATGTGTTCGAGAGCTTTTAAGAGGGTGGTTTGCCTTTTAAAACTTTAAAAAGAAGGCATCCAGTCACTGCTCATGTTTTATTGTTTTATTCTCTTCTGATGTCATGCCTGACACTTGTTCAGCTCTAAAAAGATAAAAGTCAGGTGTTTCATTATACAAAATCAGGGGTAAATTTTAAAAGCACTGTATGCAGATGAATTTTGATATTTTAGCATGCAAAGTCATTGTCTTGTGTTGACCCAGATTCTTTTTTAGAATAAAGGACTAAATATACTCTTAGCAGAACTTTAAGAGTGGAAGATTTTCATTGTAGTTTCTTACACTGCAAAGAGAGGTATGTGAAAGAAACCAGGCTGAAACTTACTTTGTTTTTCTTCTTTGTTTTGAAATGTTCCACAGTTTCACCCAGAAATACCCACCAGTGAAATTTTTATCAGAAAAGGATCGTAAAAGAATCCTGGTAAGTTTGTGTTTACTCAGAGGCTGTTTTGTGGAAATACCAAAAAATTCTGTTTTGTAGGATTAAAGATATGAGAAGGGAGGAAGGGAATTACCTTGGCTGTCATATGTGTTGCACAGGTTTTTTAGGGCACTGCTTCTCTTACTTGTGTTGATGTTCTCAAACTCAGCATATGAACAATACACGTGGACTCTGCTTTGGAAGTGTGACTTGCCAACTAAACTGCTTTTCCCTGTAACTTCTCAGAATCACATTGTAAAAGAGTCTTTGTGCTCCCAGATGGCTTAAACTTTCAGAGACTGGGAAACTTCTAATGCACATCTTAACAGGAACCTTGTGTGTCCAAATTGGGCAAAATCTAGTCATAAGGGTAGAAGAGAAGTTGCCCTGCAGGGAATGTTCATCTCTCTCTATCTTCTCTGTTGTTTCTGTTATTTTGAAGCATCATAAGCAGTTGAGAGTTGAAGAGGATGGCAGGTTAACTCAGGAAAAGGAGTTGTCCAGGGCATTCTTAAACTTAGTGAATTGTGCTGGAAACCAGCTTTCCAGCTTTGTCTGCAAAAATTTTGATGTTATCTGTGACCTAGATTTTTCCTTGTTTCTCTGTGTCTTTGTTGGGGTGGGGGGGATTGTCCTCATGTTTTGAAAGTAGAGAAAGTATAGCTATTTGAGATGTGGAAAACAGAGTATGAACTTCTGCTTCTGTAGTAATGAAAGTAAAGTCCACAACAAAACCCTGCTAACGTGCCTAACTTTACTGGTGCTTTTGTTTGCTTTGACTTCAAAATCCTGAAGAAAAAAACTGAAAATATGCAGAGAAAAATATTTTTCTGTGTATTTAGGCAATAATCTTCATTGCTACTGAAAACTTTCACAAAGTGTTACCAAATTAGTTTAGTTCTGCAGTGGTGTTCCGTTATTTTTATAACAGTCTGATGGAGACCTGTAAACTCCCAGTGCCCCTGTTGACTACAGAAAATAAACTGAGGAAAATAGAGGTTTAATTTTGAAAATTCCTAAATTGTGTACTTTGTGTGTTTGCAAGGGTCTTAATGTCATGTTTTCTGTGGAAGTGAGAATGTACTTCCATCAAAAGTGTCAGTGAAAGCTGTTAACAGGCTGTGGAGCTCTTAATGTTCACTTCCAGACTTTGCCACTGAAAAATACTGGATATTTTGTTGAAATTTGTTGCTTCAACAGAGATGGCAAATAGTTAGAATAGGAGAGTTTTCAGGGGACCTGGAGGTGAATAGCTTTTTGGTTCCCAGTGTATTTTGTAGAGTTTAAGTGACTACAGAGAAAACTGGCCAAAAGGAGTGGCAGGTTGTTCTGACTAGTTTTGTGCCAGCTCGGATGGGCATTCATAGGCCTCCTGCCCATGGGGCCAGTTACCTTCTGCTACAGTGTTGCTGTCACACTTCTAGAGGAAATAATCCCATGGTTTTTTGAGTAGCTGAAGTTCCCATAAAAATGTTGCATGGGACTTCAAAATTCTCAAGAACTAACCAGCCCAGTGAATTCTGCTAGATCACGTATTTTGCTTTGTATTTTGTTAATACTACATCTTCTTTCTAGAATGCATTCTTAATTGAACTTTTTTTTAATTCTGACTGCAGTCTCCAGCTCCAGCCTGGAGATCCTCACAGCACTGTCCTGACAGGACAACAGCTCTAGCAGTTAGTTTTTATTAAACAGCATCTCTCTGGAGATGATTTCTGGTTGTGGTGGTATCTCAGCTGAGACCAGATACCCTGCCACTTTCATTGAAAAGAGGTCTTCACCTTGTTGTGCATGATTTATCTATTTCCTGAGTTCTCTGAAGTGACTAGGCTGCAGGCTTTCATATGCAAGAGAAACAGTTCTGTTATGTGGAAGACAGTGTTGCCATTGGTTCAATCTATTGGGTGTTTTTTTTCTGAATTGAATATAGTAAAGTGATAAAAGCAGAGAACAAAAATATTAACATAATTTCCTTATGGGGCATAAGATGTTTTGAATCTGATTTCAGACAGCAGAAACATGTAATAAATAGACAAACCTGTAAGTGCCTGTGGTGAAGATAATTATCTCTAATATTTGTGCCTTTTAGTAGGTACTGAAGTTACCAAGCATACTAAGTAATGAAATATTTTCATTAATGTTGTCTTAATAAAGAATTCCTTTTTAAGACCCAAGCTGGTGCTCCAGTTCTGATGTGGATATGATTCTTGTACAATTTCTGATTATGTGGATTAATATGTCATTGTGATTTGCAGGAAGTAATATTTAGAAGTGATGCTTGTATCAGTAATTACAGGAAGGTTGTACAAAGAACTTCAGTGATAAATCATCTTTTCTTTTTTTTAATGTTGCATCAAGTAATGATAAAAAACATAATTTACATAGTTTTTTTTACTTTTCCAGGGGAAATTCAACTCCTTTTTCAATCATTTCTCAAGTTCTTTGTCTAATACCCATGGAAGTGATATGTTAATAAAGCAAACTTAGTTTCATCATAAAACCTACTTGTAGGTTTAAGGTAATTGGAAACTTCTTTCCAGACAGAATTGGTTTGTGCTTTTTTTAACCTTTTTTTGTGCTTTTTTCCTTCTTACTGTGTGTGTGCAGTTTTTTTCTGTGCTTTTAATGTTTTTTGCCTTTTTTGGTTGGCCTTGTGTTTGTTTTTTTTTTAAAGAGGGATATTGGGAAGAAGGCACTTCCTTTTACTGCACCAAAGACATATCTTGCAAGCATTGAGTTTATCTTCTCTAGTATCTTGGCAATAGACGTAGCAGCAGGAGATTTCCTTGGGCCTCAGTTGAAGGAGTAGGTTCAAGTCTTCTACAGAAAAATTTATCCTGGTCACCACAGAAAAGCCAAAACCCTTGGAACATTCAGCAGGGCTGCATCTTGTTTGCAAGTCAGGATATTTGCAACTCATGGCATTAGGTTTGCCATGCATGGGTTTGGATTTTTTCCTCTGGTAAGTGGTGACACATGGCAAAGGGCTGTTCTCCCTCAGTTACTGGTCTTCTGTCCTCATTCTCAGCATTCTGCAAGAAACCTGCTCTTCCCTCCTCTCTCTTGCAGCATAAGATGAGCCTTGAGATTCTTTCTTTAATTCCAGAGGGAATTTCTGCTAAATCCTGTTTCTTCTTCAGGTTTGTCAGGGAACTGAATAAGATGTTGAATCTGCCACAAGAAAGCCCTGACAAACTCAGAAGAATGCTAAATAAACCAACTAAATGATTCTTTCATTAACTGCCATTTACAATTGGTTTGACACACTGCTGCCCCTGAGTTTTTAATAAGAAAAGGAAGGATGAGAATACAAGAAGTGGACATGCAAGTTTTTGCAAAAGAAAACATGTAATTTCTGTATGGTTTTTCCACTTTTCAATCTTTGGAGGTTTTTCTAGTTTAAAAAAAAATCTGCTAATCTTGCTTTTTTAAAGCAGTGGATGGCAGGGTTGTGGACAGGGTAAATGTTTAGTCTTTGACTAACCCAAAGGAAAAGACCTTCAGGCATCTCATCCTTTTCCACACAGCACTTTGTCATTTCAGTACACTATCCATTCATTAGATTCCTGCTTGATTCCATTTTGTCCTTTCATTGTTTAGTTAGTTGTCTCTACAGCTGCAGAATGGACATCAATAGCTGAATCACTTTGAAAATGTGAATTTGACCATGCAGATATCTTTTGTAGCTGATACCACACAGGTCTTTTACAATTCTGCTTTTCGAGTTTTGTGATCTGTCATGTCTTGATTCTTGAAAACAGTTTATGAAATGCAGAGAAAATAATTGCTTCTGTAGGTGGGTCTGGGTGTGTCACACGACTTGCAGTTCTACTTATTGTGCTGACTGATTCAGTACTAAATAAGTGATTTTTTTTTTTGCTTGTTTACTGTTGAAGTCTGTGGTGTAAAAAGGGAAAAATTAATTAGCTTGTTTCTTCAATGAAACAGGAGTCCAGAGTTTTAAATATTTTATTTCTGCTTGTTTCTTTGCAGCGGAACATCAGAGTTTCAAGACAGGCAAATGCTGCATGTCAGAGATAATGATGTAGAATAGAGTTTTTTCAGTTGTAAGGGACATGCAGAGATCATCTAATCCAACTGACTGACCTCCTCAGACCAGGATGATGTGAGCTGTGGATGTGTTACGACACAGAAAGAATTATTATTATTTTGGTTTTAGGAGATATTTCAAATGAAAGTTCTTCAGAGAATTCCCTTCCTCCTTTCTGGGTGAAAAATTACAGTACTTACTTAGAACACCCAGCATGTCTTCCATGTAAACCAGCCAGAAGCTGGACTTGACGTGTCTGATAAATCTGATGTGAAAATAACCTGGCATTCTGTCATACCTTTTTTTTTCCTCTGAGAAATGGGATTTGCAGAAATTTCTTCTAATACCTTTCTGCATATTTTTAGACTTGGCTGTCACAAAAAAGAGCACAATCCAATTTGAAGTAAATAAAGGAAAATAATCTGAAAAAGAGTTTTTGTTGATATGAATAGATAGCTAACCTTCTAGCCTGACAGTGATGAAACATGTCAAGTATATCTCTCAAAATTTTAAAATCTGTAAATCTTGGAAAAAATACATGGAAATGGAGTTGTTTCCCCTGGAGTAAGCAAAGATCTGAAACCTACTGTTCTGTCTTCATGTTTGTAGACTTTGTCTAGTGTTTCTGTAAAAAGAAAAAGAAATTTATACCAACTGTCCTAACGCAGATAACTGGAGGAGCAGGGTTTGTGGGTTCTCATCTTACTGACAAACTAATGATGGATGGCCATGAGGTTACAGTTGTGGACAACTTCTTTACGGGCAGGAAAAGAAATGTGGAGCACTGGATTGGTCATGAGAACTTCGAACTGATAAATCATGATGTCGTTGAGCCCCTGTACATTGAAGGTAGGTAGTCTCTGCTTTGGTATGTGCATTTTTTTGTGCCTTTCCCTTCTAAGTGTGTGCATCTGTGTAGAAATGAAACTTGTGTTGAGTTCTGGGTTGATCTATGTGGTTTCTGTATGCTTTGTTTATTATTAGCCTGTTTTCCGTGACCAGTACGGAGTAAGGTTCAGAGCACTTTTGTCTGAAATCAGTTCTTCTTTTCTGAGTGGACAGGAGGAAAGAGACCTTAAAAACATCCTGATATGTCTGATTTTGTGAGAAGACAAGATGGCAGGGGTCAGTCTGTCTGTCCCATCCATTGTCCCACTTTCCTATGTGCCTGCACAGGTTTACACACACAGAATGTGTGGTCCAGATATTTCATGAACTGAAGTGTATTTGAGGGCTGCAGCTACACTAGACATGCATCCTGCAACTGTGTATGGTCAGTTCAGATGAAATTAACTTTCCTTATTTGTCTTCAGTGTCTTCTGTAGAAAACATTGCTCCCTCTTTAGGTACAGGCATTCTACAACCTGAAGAGTTGGAAAACAGCAGCACTGAATTTTCCTAATTTTCAACAGAAAAAAAGAAATAAAAATACACCAATTTTAAAGAAAGAAGCAAACAAACAAAAGTGTGTCCTGCTTCAAAGTAGTAGTTCAACTATTAAATAGTCAGATTTTAAGGCACCATTAGCATGGCTATATTGGAGAGAGACATGCATTTATAGACTTCTATGGGAGTATCTAACCATATAATGAGTCAGTGAAAGCATTGCTCAAATTACACTGCAGATCTGGTGGGTGTGCTCCATCCTTTTAAAACTCTGTAGCAATGTACTTGTTCATTTTAAGAAAAAAAAAACAACTGAGTGGTTTTGGTTTTTTTAATTCCTGACGGATTCTAGTGGATGGAATTTCACAGGAAACATCTCTAGTAATTTCATCTCTTGTGTTATTGCTTCTGATGAATTCCTGGCAACACTACTGAAACAGTCCTGCAAAAACACATGCTCCTGCTCTGTTCTGACAATGCACTGCTTCAGTTACTGCCTGTTATTTAGAAGTTATTTCAAACTTCTTCCACTGACAGGATAATGGAACAAGGATCTTATTAACTGACTCCAGGTGCTGGTAGCTCATACCTCAGCCAGATCAATTTGTCAGCTTTTCTAATCTTTTCCATTCTTTTCCTGCTTTCTGACTGATTACATTTGAGACTTTCTCAGAGAATTATCATCATTGCTATATTGTTGCCCAGCTAACTAGGCACTAATGAAAGGGAATTCCTTCAGCTACCTTTCCTATGTCTTTGTAATTAAGACACCAATTCCCTATTTAGTCCTGACAGCTAATTATTATATTTTATTCAGTGGGTAGTTTATTGAATGCCTTTTCATCTTCCAGCAGTGTAAATTGAGGCTGGCATGGCTAAGTGTTAAAATAAAATTAACTTTCATACTCTAAGAACACGGTAAAATTTCATTTCATTGTAGAGTTTCTAGTCCAATGAGGCAATGGCGAGACAGTTTTTTAACAGATCAGCAAGTTGGCATATAGGTGAAATACTTCTTTTCTTACTCCCAGTTTCTCCTTTTTACTTGTAAATAGAAGTTGGAATGACTGTGCAGTCATGATAAAAAGTAGGTTTGTGTCTAAAGAATTTCTCTGCATTGGCAGTCCTGTTTAAACCAGGTTACATAAGGTTGTTTGACAGCTCAGTTCCAGAGAGGATAATCAGTGCTTTATTTCTGAGAGAGACCTCATTTTTGGTCTAGAAAGAGCAGTGCTTTCTCTTTGGATGTGGAAAAGTGAATTTAGTCTCAAGATGGGGAGCTTTCAGCTTCACAGTGGTGCCTACGCACAATCTGCCTTGGCTGCGTCATTATCTTTGAACCATGACACCAAGTGGGACTCAGCATTCTTGGATCTTCATCTAGGTTGGCCAGAGACAATAATAAATCACATAAACACACATTTTATTTTTTAGCCTTGTGACAGCTGTAGTTATCTCTAGTGGTGAATGTCTTTCTCCTCTACTAGGATTTTATTTGCTTTAGCATTTGGAAATGTCAATAGGAGATGCTCAAGTTTTCACTTTTGTTTTTTTCAAGCAGAAGAAAAAGGGTTTTGAGTTCTTTAGTGGAATGAAAGTAGTTCAGGAATCTTGAAAGATAAAAAATAGTAAAAAAAAAAGTTGGAAATAGCTATATTAACCCATTTTTCCTATTATAGTTCAGTTCTGTGTTTTTAAAGATATTTTCATTTCAGCCTGATCCCTCACATACAGCTTAAATACACTATTAAATAGGCACTTTTTTGGTACAGGAAGACAGAGGGTTTTTTTTCTGAAGGCTAGTCTGGAAAGAAAATCTCTTAACACTCTTTTTTATAGTATCAGAGAAAAAAAATAGAAATACACCTTTACTTATATTCTGCCTCATTTTCTGCATTCATGAACGTTACAAGTGCCCCAAGACAGTCACTTGAGAGCACTGTAGCTCATGTTCCTACAAACCATATTGTAAGGACTCACAGATGTTAATTGGAAAACAAATGAGAATTAATGCTTTATCTGGTGTTGCTGTGATGTACCCCAATTTAGGGTAATAGATAAACTGCATTAGAAAATGCCAAAGGAAATTCTGTATTAAATAAATGTATGTTATTAGTAATGTACTTGGTTTCCATAGTGACATAAGCATTAGTGCTGTTTTGTTTATACTCACCTTTCACTTCAAGCCACCCAAGTCTCTATTTCTATTGTGAAATATTGTTATACTTAAATGTATGTGTTTTAAAAAAGAAAAAAAAAAAAAACAAAGCCACAACAAAACAAACAAAAAAGAACCCCCCCTAAAAACAGCCAAAAATACGCAGCCCATATACCTGAAAAAAATCCCCAAAACTACACACATGAAAAACCAAGCCACTTTCAAGGTGCTGTCATAAGAAGGCACATGATCATTTCACAAACTGGACCCTTAAGAAGGAAAAAATGCCTCTCAGTTCTCAGTCTTGATGTCTGGCTTTCAACTGCCCTTAGGCACACTCAGCTGTTGAATAAATCTGAAAAAAACATCAGACGCTTATACTTAGACCATATCCTTCTCCCACTGGTGTTTCTTCTTCCTGCTTCCTCAGCAAGTTTTGGAAGCCTTAAAACAATCTTCTGGAAAGTGATAGGTGCACACTTCCTTTAAACCCAGCTATCTGCTCTATCTGAAAAATGTCCTCAGCTGAACTGCTGCACGGTTCACAGGAACACACTTTAGCCTTGTATTTCTTTTTGGTTGCTTGGTAGTGTTGTTTCGGTTTGCTTTTACTACACCTTTCACAAATTGGAAATAAAAATAGGCCTGAAAATGCCACAGATTTACAGTCAACAGTGGAAACAGTTGAGTCAGTTGAACTGATTTCACTCCCCTAATCAAAGGTGCACAGTATGTTTTGAAAAATGCTGTATGATACTTCTAAAATTGCAGTCTGTGGCAGCTGAAATTGCTGCCCAAACTCTTTTTGGGCAGAGCAGTGAGGAGTTGGTCCATTCTGATGCTCAAAACCTTTTATTTAAAATAAGTACGTGTGCATTACTTTAGTAATATAAAATGAAATGAGAGAGAAGTGCAGTGTAAGTGGTAGGTAATGATCAACTGTTTCATGGCTTATGTTCTGAGATTAACTGATCTTCAGTTAAATAAAGGTGTTCAGTTTTGCTGTTGGTTTGTTGTTCTGTTTAAATTCCTCATGCCAGCAGTCCAGTTTCTGGAAAAACATTTCTTAAGTGTTGGCTCTAATTTCTGTGACTGTTGTGAACACAAAGGTAGTTTGGGCTCTTTTGACTCTCACTGAAAATGTTTAAAAAATTTTGCATGTTGAGAGAGAGTGTGTTAGCACATGATACACATAGTGGCAAGGATATTGTCTTTCAGAGTTTGCAGGAGGTGTTGTAGTTGCTAGTTACATGTGCATAGGTAGGTAAAGTAACAGTATTTATAGAATTTTAATAAATCATTTGCTTGACTTGGACTAAAAAAAAACTTTTATTTTTAAGGACTTTGCTGGCTTATAGGCCTGAGAGTTGATTTTTAAGGCTAAGACCAACAGTCTCACAAAATTGGTCAAAAGAGTAGTCTATAGCCTTCAAAAGAATAGTCTATAGCTTTCAAAAGAATAGTCTATAGCCTTCTTGGGAGTAACAACCTTCCACATGTCAGGACGGTAGCATTTTACTAAACAGTGTTCTACAGTATCCCGGAATTGTTCAGTCTTCAGGTCCTCTCACAGGTAATTGAAAACACATACAAATACAAACACAAAGGATATCTTTAATACATGGCACTTTTTTTGTTTTTTCTTTGGCTTCCATACTTCCCAGATTTTTCCCTTCCTAATCTTTGTTCTCTGTGCTTAACATGTTCCGCTTGCTGGTTTTAAATTGTTTGGTCAGGAAAGTCTATAGCAAGGCAGAGGGTAACAAATGCTACTTTATTTTGTTTGTTCAGAGCCAAGTGCAGTGGTGCCTTGATCTTGGTCTGGTGTGAGGCTCTCCAAAACTGCTCCAGTATGAGCAATATGATAAATCTTTATAAAGTTATTCCAGTTTGCCTGACATTACAAACAGCATGTTTAGCATCAGGTAAATGAACTAGTATTTGTCCTTTTTAGTTCTGGGCAATAGAAATGTCTCACTTCACTGTGTCAGCTTCTCTGGTCTGACCTCCAGTAATGAAATCAGCGTAGCTGTTGTTTTTTTTTTTTACAAGAAAAGTCCATACATTCAAGCTGTAGAAACCTATTTGTATGCTTCTGATCAAAGCTTTTCTGCTCAGTGCTTCCTGACTAGCAGATGCAGTGATGGATGCAGGTGCTTAGTGGAGTTAGTGACCCGTTTAGTCCTTTCTGGACCGTGACACATGTGGAAGGCAGAAATTGAAGATGTAGGTCATTTCCTGTCGTAGGGAAGGCAGTAGATTTCTCCCTTATCATTCACTTAGGAAGCATGGAGAACATATGAAGTATTAGGGCTAGAAAATCAAGATGATATGAAGGAAAGTAGTTAATGACAGTATTTTGGAGTTTTATGGAATATTTTGTCCTAGTCACCCTAGGACAAGTGGTTTTACTGATCATTCTTGTTTAGCATTAAGGAAAACACAGTATTGAATGTTTCTGTCCAAATCTAGATATTGCAGATTCCATGTATGCTAAATTTTAGGGGTTTTTTTTAGCTTTTCACATAGAGAAGGGCATAATTGGCAAACATTAGTTGCTGTTTATCTTGCAATATGTTGCTTAAACCTTATGTTGAGCACAGACTTCTATATTTGCCACAGTGTACCTTGTGTACCTGACTTGAATGTTTATGCCAGCTTCTGTGTCTGTGCTATTTTGAAATGAATTTGATTTTTTAGCCTTTTTTTCCAAAGAAATTGTAACATAACAAATTTGTTTAATTTGTCTTTATCAGTTGTCTACGATCCTGTGCTTGCTAAACTTCTTGCTGCTGCATTCATAGTTAGCAAAGTTCTAGTCTCCCATGTGAGCTACACATAAAAGTTACAGAATTTTATTGATATCATTTGTTATTCTGTTGTGGTCCTTAACATAACACTTTGCACAACTGTTCACATGGTTATTTTCAAATAACTGCTCCATGACTTTATTGCAAAGCCAGCTCAAGGCTTTGTTTTAAGTGTTGTAAATCTTCTTTACCTCATGTAGCAAGAAAGAGTTGTGGAGGTCAATTACTAGATATATTTCTTTCTGTCCTTCTGTAGATACTGTCCCAGGCACAAAACAGTTAATCCTTTGAAAAGCTGTTAGTTTGGAGAGCTTTCCTCAGCTCTGGCTGGAACAGAGTTAAGTTTCCTGCCATCTTAAATAACTGTTAACTTTGTGCTACAATGCACAAGGTTGTCAGCCAAGCTGGGTGGATGGCTTTGTCCAGCCAGTCTGCTGAAATTCTGAGAGAGAAAAAGAAAAAGGAGATATTTTTCAGATCTGTCAGTTAATAGAGGGAGGGTGGAATGAGAAGCAATTATTCTTATTTCAACATTGTCAGATTGATGGATCAAATATGGAAAGTTTGTGGTAGAAACTTTTCACCTTACTGAAATGTCCAGCATTCTCCAAATGTTTGGGAAAAATGGTGATATTTTCATTGGTCTGAGACTTGATATACTAAAGAGTCCTTCCCAGGCAAGAGGCAGAGGTCTCCTGTAGCTGCCTGGTTGCCTGTCCTGATCCAGAAGATGGCCATCTGACACTTGACAAATTCCCCATCTTCCATCTCTCTGCTAATTCTGCTCTTGCTGAGCCTATAGGGATCAATTTTTGCCTTTATGCATGGGGGGAAAGTACATTGAAGCAAATAAGAAGGGCAAGACTATACATCTGGCAAGGAAAACCTGTTTTTTTCCCCCCAGCTCCTTCTTTGTTTCATTTAAAACAATTGCTAGCTGGGAAACAAAGGAAGAATGAAGGACTAAAGTAAGGAGAGTGCTTTCTTGCTTGCTGTCTTGCTTTCCATCTTTATTTTGCACTGTTCTTCACACTTAGTTTATTGTTTAAAAATAAGTAAGTAAACTTGAATAATATAAGGAGTTTTTGAGGTTTTGTATTTTACATGCATTTCTTTATAGCTAAGTTATATGACCACTTGGATGATCACAAGCCTAGCTGTATCCTTGTGAAGCAAAAGGAATGGTAATTTTTGATCTTCTGTATCTGAATTACCACATGCCATTAAAGGAACCATTCCTATATGAGTTGCTGTGTGTCAAAAATTAGCAGTATTGGAAAAAAAAAAACAACAAAGAAACCACAAAACAAAGTGAAAGGAGGGGAGGAAGATTTCATTTCTGCTTTGACAGGTTAGGATTGGGCAGTAAATTACTAACAGACCAAAATGTTTTTGAAGTTTTTTTCTCTTTCCAAAATCCCACCAGAGCTTGTCAATACTAATTTAGAAAGGGTTATGAAGAAATAGGTAGAAAAAAACAGCATAAAACTCAGGTCAGACTTCAGCTTTGAGTTGGCTGTAGGTGACCTCAGCAATTACTTTGTTAATTTTCCTGCACCACTGTGTTTGTGTTGTGCTTGCTGCTTGCAAGCATCAGTCAGCATCTTTACAGAGCATTCCTTATCCCAGCTTCCAGTCTACCCCTTCTCTTTGGTTTTATGACAGTAGCATGCTGTGGGAAGAGGATGCTTTAAAGCAAAACTTGGGACAGTTATGTATTTTATTCATGTTCAAAATTCATCTGTAGAAAGTGTGTTGAAGTTCAGTAATCCAGTTAAAATTTACCCCATGCTACATTTTTCCATCATTTCCCCAGCACAAAAATTGATTCCAGCTTTATTCACTGCTTAAGTTTACAGTGTCACAGTGACCAAAGTAAGGAGTAGTTATTCCATGTCTCACTTCATCATGCAGAACAATTAACAAGCTTTGTGTTGCAGAAGAAACTCCTGCAAGTTTCATTTGGATTAGCAATGCAGGCAGGGCTTGGAATTGAGCCTGAGCTGGGAGCTTTGTTCTGCCAGCTCTCACTGCATCAGGTCATCTTTGGATGCTGTTTGTATTGCTATTACAGGTGCCTTTTGTGACAAACTCTTGATGCTGCACCAGAGTTGATAGGGGTTGCATGTACTGTTTCCTGATCATTCAACAACAAATAGCAGAGAACCTGCTTCATGAAATTTTACTTCTCTGCACCTTTTTATGTGAGAATAAATATTCAACATTACACATCTGCCAAAACCGTCTCTCTTTACCTTTCTGGGCTGTTTTGACATCTTCTAGGCAGCAATTCATCCCTGCTCTGTAGAGATAAACAGCTGTAGACCAAAGAGAGAATGGCAACATAAAAGCAAATATATTTTGTGGCATCTGCATGAGCATACTGTCAAATATCATTACTCTGTCAAGACAGTAAAACTTGCAGTAACAGTCATTAAGTTTGCCTTAGGAGCTCATCTTATGTTTATGTTGATAGTTAATTGTTCTCTGGGGTGAGGTATGGCTTGAAATAATTTCTCCTTATTTTGGTCACTTGACATTGTGAGTTTAATCAGTGAATAAAATTATTTTGGTGATTTCTTGTGTTGCAGTGATAATGAAGGGCTGCAGTATGTGGTGAACTTTGAAAAGCTTCCCCCAGATGAACCAGTGTGTGTGCTTATCCAAGCTGTGTTACATAAAAATCAGGAGCTGAGCTTGCCCAGTAGACAATAGACACAACAGTTAATCTAGAAAAACTTGATTTATATACAAGCACACTTCATTAGGGATTCAGAAAGAAAGTAGGTTGAATATTTTACCATGCTAATATTGCTGGTATTTTTAAAGTGTTATTACCAGAACATGTGCTTATCTTAAAAAGCATGTTATTTTTTACTGTGAAGGAGATACTTGTTCTTTGAAGGCTTACCTACTTTTCATTTTTTCATTGCTTAATAGGCTGTTGAAGAATAAGGGGTGACTTTCACATGGATAATTCAAGCCACTTATTTGTGCTCTTGCCCTACTAGTCTGCTTTTTCTAAACTATATTAGAGGTCTGAAAGCGAAGGTTTGCATATTTGCTTTGTCAGATGACGTTTGAGAATGGGAAGGAAGTCTTCAACAGGAGGCACATTCCTCTAATATTTCAGTGTTCTCAGCTAGTTAAAAGCAGGTGATAACTTCATAGTTGATATTTTATTTTTTCATATTGTGATATGATAAGGGGAGATGGCTTTAAACTGTGAGAAGGTCTAGATTAGAGGTAGGAAACAGAAGCACTCCTGTGAGGGTGGTGAGGCACCAGAACAGGTTGTCCAGAGAAGCTGTGGATGCCTGATGAACACTTGAAAGTGTTCAAGTCCAGGCTGGATGGGGCTTTGATCAGCCTTGTCTAGTGGAATGTGTGGTGGGATTGAGGTGCTCTTTAAGGTCTCTTCCAATTCAAACCATTTCTGATTTTTTTATTTTTTCCCTACTAGATGTAACTCATATACAGCTTGTGCTGTTTAACTAAGTATGGTTGTATTTAAATAGAGAAAAAGGAAAACTTTTTTGGTTTTGTTTATGGGTTTGGGTTTTTTTGGGTCTTTTTTTTTTTTTTTTTTATAGTCAAGGGTGCTTCTAACCTGTTTTAAGTAGGAAAAGTAATTTATTAGAGGAAAAAGTTCATAATGTCACAGATACTGTGAAAGTTAAAGCCCCCAACAGAAGGCTATGAGAAATCAACATGTGGTCAAAGTACAGATTATTTTTTAATGCTGTGATTTTCTATTGCTTTTTAATGATAAGGCACCTAAGGAAATTGAAAGAAAACATTTTTTTGACCAGTAGTGTTCTGTTCTAGGGGAGGACAGCCTTATGCTGTGCAGTATTTTCTTCTGTCAGAACAGCAACTAGCCTTGACTTTTCCAGCTTCTTTCTGGTTTCAATGTCAAGTCTTCTTAAAAAAAACCAAACCCTCACTTTTCTTTTAAAACACAAAGGAGTCATTTTCCCTTTCTTTTATCAGGCCATTCTAATTATTACTTCACTTTTGATTGCTTTTCTTGAATGACCTTGGTGTAGGGGATTTGTCCTTCCTTAAATATCTCATTTGAGCTTATGTTTAATTTTTACTTTTGCAGTTGCTTATCCAAGAGTGGTTTTTTTTTTAAGATAGTTCTGGCTTGCTGTGATTCAAGTTACATAGAAGACAGAAAGACGTTAATATATTTACAAGAGTCATGTTATGAAAGGCTTGCAGGTTGAGCTTTTGAATATCAGATACTGCCTATGACACTGAATCCAGTTTTCATTGCTTTGTTTTTATTGTAATTTAACAAATTTTTTGCCAACAGTCTTTTGTTTCTAATACCTCCAACCTTCAATCACCTCAGACAATGAATTTCAATTAGTTCTTTGGTTAATTGTATTTCACAACAGGAAGTGGAGGAGTGTGTCAAAATCTCTTTACTGTGTTTTGATTTGTGTGTTTGTTTTTTAATTAAAGCTAAAATACTGTATTATCCAAAGCATTGCATATATGTGACAAAAGTAACAGGGAAAAAAAGACAAAAGTTGCATGCTTGTATCTTGAAATGTATATTTAATATATAAATAATGCAAAGCTGATTAATGTTTCATTGACAGATGATCTAGAAATAAAAATACAGTATTTATTTTTCCCAGAAGGTTTCTCCTCATATTGAAGAAATGTTTCTATCATTTTTGCTTCACAGTGTATTTTAGAAAAATACTCTGAAACTTGTAGCCACTTAAAAACTTGAGGATAACAGAATGTTACGAATACTTTTGCAGCTTCTAAAAATTTTGGAAGTTCTCAGCTAAATTTTTTATAAGTGGAAAAGTGTGAACACCAACACAGACATTTATATCCATGTCAACAGTGTTGATATATTACATTATGCCTCTAGGTTTTGTTTTACTAAAAATTAAGTTTTTCTTAGAGTCACAACGGGTTTGTGTACATATAATCTGTAAGTAGTGATACAGGAAGTGCTGGATTCCAGTGCTAGGAATTGCACAAAGCAATACTTATTTCTTGACTTCAGTGTTTTCTCATTTAATATCTTACGTGGGAAAATAATGATGCTATCCCCTCCATTTTTCTGTAGTGGACCAGATCTACCATCTAGCATCTCCTGCTTCTCCTCCTAATTACATGTATAATCCTATAAAAACATTGAAGACCAACACTATTGGGACATTAAACATGCTGGGTAAGTGGAGGTTTTTTTATTACTTGGTTAGACATCATATAATCCTGACAGAGTTGCTGTGGAGATGGGAGGATGAAGCAAATGAGTTGTACATTTTAAAAAGTTGTTTCTTTACGCAAAATAAGGTTGGGGTTAATTTTACCCTCTTTGAAGACTTTTGGTTTCCTTTAAATATATCTGCAAATGAACACTAATAACATGGCTGTCAAAGGACAAGAACTTTGTGCCTGTAAGCTGGCTATGGAGTGTGCAGTAATGTCAGAAGTAATAGGAACAATTAAGAACATGGGATTTTTATAGCACAGGTGTGTTCATGATTGCTAGCAAATTCTGAAAGAGTGTTTAATGTCAAGCATCATGCTGGATAATTACAAGGCCATGTTTTCAGCTTTGTCTGCTAGTTTTGATGCTAGGAATGGGTCAGTGAAAAGAAGGCCTCAAGACTTCACTACTTTTTCCTCCCATCTTTCTGCCATTTGGTATGATGCAGGCTGATCTGAGTGTCAGTGATCCTAAGAATTGTTGAGTCAGAAAAACTCCTGGGCATTAGCATAGCTGAGTTTCTTATTTGAGTGATACTCTAGAGAGTAGAGTTCAGAGAATCAAGTGATTCAGAAGCTATTGAGGTACCAGAATGACAGAGGTGAGAAATTTGTCTGATTTGCCATGCCAACTTGAAGAACAGAAAGCCATTGAAATGGAATGGAGAATAATCTCAAGTTATGGGTAGGATGATCCAAGCAGTTTAAAAGGGCCTAATAAAGGAGAAATTATTGATTTTTGTCCTATAACATGTTATTCTGTGTAAGTTTCTTTACATGGCTTGTCTTTAATCTATGTAAGGAAGGATTTGGTAATCATAATATACTATGTTGTTTCAAGATCCTGATTTCCTAAGTGGAATGCTTCCCTGGGCTTTATTTAGATTGTAATAGATTAAGTTCTTGGATCTTGATTCAGTGCAACTGCTAGTCTCAGAAGCAAACACGTCCCATGTAGGTGCTCCTCTGCTATTTCTTAATTTTTCTAGTTTTGAAGTGGGAGCTATGGATGTGATTTACAACTAAATTTGCCTACAGAAAGAGATCAAATTGTCTTTAAAAACACGTAAAACAGAATCACACTAAAGCAGCTAGCATGAGTGAAGGATTCTTGCAGTTGCTCTAATTATGTTCTTTCTCCATTGTCCAAAATCTAGGTTTAGCTAAACGTGTTGGAGCACGGCTGCTGCTGGCCTCTACATCAGAGGTTTATGGAGGTAAGAAGAATAAAACAGTATTTAGAGCTCTTCAGATATGACTGTGTAAAAGGATATTTACATCTTTTGTCAGATAGCAGAATGATAGATATTCATCACTGTCTTAGCTTGCTTTTTTAGGAGATGTTCTTACAGTTTAAAATGTGAGAAGGGCATTTACAGTGCTTGCTTTATGTCTAGTTTTTTTGTATCTAGTCAAGAGTGGTGGCAGGAGACTTGCAGTGTTGACTGTATCTTTCCCGTGTCCTGGTTTATATCTCTTTTTCCAAAGGGCTTGTGGGGGAAGTTGAGTGTTGTACTCTATAGTCCAGATGCCATAATGAAAACCTGAGAAGAAAGATTTCAATATTAAATATACATATCTTTTCCCCATCACATAGGAATTGTGTTGTTAAGATTTAGCAATTCCCCTGATGTCTAAGAGACAAAGGATGTAACCTCCAAGCTAAGAAAATACTGGTTGTGCATGCAGGTTCTTCAGGTGTCTCTTAAAATGTGATATTTGGCAATGCTCTCCATCTTCCTCTTGCTGTTAAAAGTGAAGGAGTGAAAGAATGATGGATAGAATGGTGACTGGATGCAGCAAGAATCTTTAGTACTTCCTAGAGTCTGTACCAGACCCTGTGCCTGCTAGAGAACCTTCCTTCTGCTCTGAACTATTGTGTAATTGATAACAGCAGTGTTGAAAGATTAGTGCAGATACACAGGCACAGTACCCTCCTCAGTGGGAGTAGATTTGAGTCTCAGCTCAAAAGAACAAACAAGTAAACAAAAATGGTCAAAGGTACAAGATACAAAGCTTTGTGAGCAAGAAGTGAGGAAGGACAAAGAACACAGCTCCAGGTGTACAGTTTTGGTGGAGCAGCTTCAGAAGATGGAAAGTAAATGTCCAAGCAAGGGATCACTAAGATGGTTGGCCAGCCAAAGTGGCCTGAGCATATGCAGCATTCCTATTGCCTCCCAAGCCTTAGATTATCTATGCTCATGCTCTACAGAGAAAAATGATAGCCTCAAGGACTCTTCTGCAACTGAACTATCTCCCTTCTGGAGTATCTCCTTTCCCACAGCATCTTTTCAGGCCTTTTTAGGATTGTTGTGAGTTTTTATAATCATGTAAAACTTCTGTGCATTTACCATTGTTGTGTGGCTGCCATATGGCACAAATTCATTCATAATCGTGTCTGAACAGCATAAAATCTGGAAGGTTTAATCAGAACTGACTGTCAAGGTTGTTTCAAAAAATTAGCTCTCAGCACTAGGAAGTTCTATAGTAATGCAAACTTCAAACCCAGTAGAAATTATACCATTCTAAAGACAACAGAGAGGGAGATTTAACCAATAGTTTGTAATTTTTCAAGCGTATAAAGCACACACTAGTAAGGTTCCTAGGTGATTGTTGTTTGATTGTTTGTTTTTTATAAACAAGAACTTCTGTGCTGGATCAAACCAAAGGATTGTCTAACCTGATTATGCCCAGTCATAGCTAGTAAAAATGCTTAGGGTAAAATAGAAGAAATGTAAGTATTTTGTGGTGCATCACTCTTACCTCAGTAAGGAACGCAGTACATCTCTATTTTCTCTATTTTTCTTTCCTTGTTTCCTATTTTATGAAATTTGAGTACGTTTTACTTTCCTACATAACCTATAATGCCTCTTACATAACTGCTGCCTACATAACCTGTAATATTTCCTCTGAAGCACATTAGGTAAAAGTTGTGTTTATGCCCGTGAGCCTTTAACCCTCTGCTCACACACTCTTTTAGGGAAAGCAGTTGCTGGCTGTTGTTTGCTTGTACTCAGTTATTTTACTAGTCTTTCATCTGCCACTGCTGTTTTCAGTTTCCAGTGATTGCACTTTAAAGAAATTGTGTTAAAACGTAAGATTTTCTAAAGTGCAGTATTCAGAGAGAAGGTGTGCTGGCTTGTATAACACAAATGCTCTCCTGAAAGTTTCATCACACATATAGTCATCTTTTGATATACCATAATCTAAGGTGTTTTTTTTTTTTCCCCGCAGATCCTGAAGTTCACCCTCAAAATGAGGATTACTGGGGGCATGTGAATCCAATAGGTCCAAGAGCCTGCTATGATGAAGGGAAGCGGGTTGCAGAGACCATGTGCTATGCATACATGAAGCAGGTATTAAACTTGTACCAGATACAGTGTTTTTTCTGTAATTACTGAAGGCTCAATGTATGGCAAGACTGGAATATGTGTATTTAGGGGGAGGAGGGCAAAAGAGAACGTCTTAAGTAGGAGCACTTACTGTGTTTTTGCAAAATCTGTTTTCTTTAATGGGAAGGTTTTATTGCTCCCATCTGTTGTGTGTTTTCAGATGAGCAGTCTTCTTGTGGAAAATGTGCTTTAGTGTTCTTAATAGGTATAATATGTCTTTCAGTATAGTAAATAGTTTTTAGACAGATTAAACAGAGGTGACCTTAGTGTGCTTAAAAGTCAATGGGATTGAATAAAGTCATTACTGATAAATGTGTAATGTTGAAGGAGAATAATCAAAATCAGAATATACAGATAAGAATGGGAAAGATCTTTAATGAGTACTTACATAGAAGCAATGTATTTTAAGCACTTTTGAAATGTCTTAAAATGATGTAGGTATAAATTACAGACCTTAATGAATATCTAGCCGAGTAATGCCTGTTTTCAGACAAAGACAGTAACATGAGGATAAAAATGCAATTTAAAATATGTTTAAGAAATTATACAGACCAGTTTTCTTGTGTTTCCTAACCAGCAAGTAGAAACTCATCATTAACTAATGTAGCATTGACTGTTTACCTATAAGTAAATCTTGCTTAATTGAGGTTCACCTAAGCTCTAGGAGACTATTCAATTAGCAAATATGGCGCACTATAGAAAATGGTATCAGTATTTCTTGCTATTTGCATCCTTAATATTAAAACATATAAATCATAGTATATTGTATAGAATTTTAAACCTTTAAATTATAAAATTCTAAGTACTTTATAAACCTTGAAAACAGAATCAAGCTGAAGTGGTAAGACTTTAAGAGATGGTATTTTCGTATAGAGTAGTAATTTTGTCTTATCTCTTCTACCAGACAGAGAAGGCAGAGGTTCTGTCTGCTTTGTTCTCTTTTAAATCATTTAAGGTCCAACATGCCAATACTGCTCTCGTTCAGGATGACATCTCCAGTATTTCACTGTAGCATAATATTCCTTGTCAGTCTGAAACCCATTTGCAGTTGAAGATTACAGTTTTTATGAGAAATTCTTGTGCTCTAGGGTGTTGCATTTTTTGCAGTGTTTGTTGTGGTGTGCTGTAATGTCCCATTTTAGACTTCCAGGTCACTTCCCCAGGTGTGCCTATACCTCTCTCCCTTCCCCCTTTCCCCCATGCTGAGTGAGTCCTGTCAATCAGGCTTATCATTCCAGCAAGGCGTGGTGTGGTTGGTCAAGTTCAAAGGATGCCCCTCAGGCCCAGGGGTCATTGGCCTTTCTGGGTGTCATCTTCCCCTGAGACCGTGCCCCTCTCACCTGGTTGGTGGCTCACCTGTGCCTCCCCTCCCCCTGTCCCTGAGCTTAAAAGGTGAATCAGACCATGCGGCCGGGATTCTGTTGGAGCAGTTGCTCACGTTCAGACCTCTGTAACCATGGAATAAACCTCTGGATATAACCCTCCAGCAGAATCCATCCTTTTCTCTTCACCATCGCCTGAAGCCATTCCTCCTGAGGTAAACGGGGTTCCTAACAAGCCTGGACTTGTTCAGTGCCCAGCTGCAATCTCCAGCAAGCCAAGGTATCTCTGGGGTGATACACCGCAGTTGCTGCCTTTGGCCCAGCAGCAAGTGTCAGACTGGCCCAGGCACTATCTAACTGGTAATATTGGGAGTTATATTCCAATAAGTGTTCTTTTAGAAGGCATGAGTAGGTAATTTTTAAAATCATGGGCTATATCTTAAAACCACAGAGTGAGTCGTGATAGCATCTCAGAGATTTTATGCAGGATTTACAATGAATAGGAAAGGTTTTTAAGGTGGAACTGCAGTGCACATGTACATTAAGTAAAAACTCATTATGCAAATGACCTGTCTGTCCTAGAGGCAGCTCTGTGACATATTTCTTGTACTTTGTTATGGGCTAGTGAAGTCTGCCCAAGCTTGTCCTAAGTTCAGCTATATTCTGAAACACTGTTGAGCTGGTGTGGGGAAAAGAGAGGGGGTGAGCAGTGTTTAGGTGATATCCTGTTACTAGTGGAACAAACCTTACCTTTTGAAAAGGTCTGATTTCCTCTATGTAGATAAGCATTGTGCTTTTAGAATGATTTTCAGCAAGAGTGAATTAGCCCCAAACAGTAGGATTTGCAGTATTTCAAGCTAAAATATTTCCAGAATCTCTCCGTTTCAATAAAAATAAGAAACAGGCAAAGTTATTCTGCATTTTTTGGTCATTTCTTAAAAAGATTTCCGTCATCATGCACATTGCTAGATACCTTAAATACATAATAGTGTTTCCAAAAAATGTGAAGTAAAACTAACCTTCTGCATTATACTTCAGACAGCCTGTTTGAATCAGAATGGTTTTTGAATCTAGTCGAAGTTGACTGTTTGCTGTTGTCAGAGTTTCTCAGTAGCTTGTCCTGTCCTGACCAAGGCATTTTTAGTGTGTTTTTTCTGCTGGTTTTGTTCACTTATTTTGACCTTGTGAATTAAGCATTTCTTGATGTTATCACCTGAAAAAATGGTGAGAGGGGAGTTTCAGCACATTATGGCAGTGTGAATTTTGTGCTTCTTTCAGGACTTGCCATTCAATTATCTGTGCAACCTTAAAAAATTGTATTTGACATTCTGGAGCTACCTGGGAATCTTAGTATTAATGTTTGTGCCAATACTCTGGATTAATTTAAATACTGTCTAGAATCTGATACTACCTTCATAGCAGAGATTTGCATCATCTGTTTAGGTGTGTTGTAAGTAAAAATACTCAACAATTAAAATGCTGTGCATATTAAGGGTGTTTTGTGAACTGGATTTCTTTCTTCTCTTATACTACTGACCTGTAAGGAAGTTCTCCAGAGCTGAAGAAACACTCAGGTCACTAGGGAATGTTAGAGGAGAATTTTTATTCTCCTTCCACTTTCTTCATCCATTTTTTCATGCCAGCTATGTGACTCTGAAAGCTTTGGTGGTAAGAAATGGGCTTGATTGTGATACAACTATCACATTAAATGATAATTTTGGAATTGCCTTAGAATAGCTGAAATGTTGAACTGTAAGCATAACATTTCAACTGTAAAATTGTAGGCTGTGTTCAGGGACCTGCATTATGCCCAAAGTATAGAGTCAGATGATTGAGGCTATCCTTCCTAGCTTGTTTAGGAGCTTTTGTGTTCATGTAGTTCAGATCTCTGCATCACTGTTTCTGCAAAATAGTTCTAAAAATCTATTAGTAGAGTGTTAATGGCATTTTTTTGTACAATTGACAGTACATATGAATAAAATTCCTTGGACCCAGCCTCACTATAGAGTATTGTAGCTTAAACACATTGTAGATGGATCCAGTGTACACAGTGCTAGTAGTTCTGCTGTGATTTTAATTCAGAGGTTTGGGAACAATTTTGAGAGTTAATGATCTGTGAAATACATGGGAAAGAATATGAATCAGTAAGAAAGAGACTATTAGAGAAAGGAATGCTGACAACAATGTAAGTAATTTTGGCTGAGACAATGGTAAAGATTTTTGTCAGGTCACAGTGATACCCCTGCTACTGTCTGGACTTCTCCAGCAGATTTGTTTTATTCCAGTTGTCTGCTGGAGAGCAGACATTTGTAGCTTTTCCTTTCCTGATCTTTTATGCAGGGAGGTCTGGCTCATGCTTGCTGTTTAGATAGATCCACAGACTTTACAAAGAAGGAAGCACTGGTAATTAACAGGAGAAGCTTACCTCATATCCTTGTGAATTATGGCCACAACATGTCATATTCAAATTGTTTTGATTAAAAGAAACTTGGTATTTGAATTGTATTGATCTATTTTCTAAGACAGTCAGCACAAGAAAAGGCCTGTTCTTAAAAAGCTTATTAAATTAATATATGTCTTTTTAAGTTACGGAGTTATTATAGCATCCTTGATACCCTTGATAGTTTGTGGACCTAGGATCTCTAAAACTAAATCACCAGCAAAGACTCATGCTGAAAACCATGGACAGCTTTGTTTTGCAAGGAAGACTGCATAAATTAATACTACATTTTAACTGACAGCTACAGATCAGCCTTGAGTACTTATTATACAGAGATACAGAGGTATCTCTGTAAGCAATAACAACCTTTTCTGCTTCTTTACTGTTTCTTTTCATCTGTACAGCACAGTCTCTGTGAAGAAATTCATACTGATAAATAATAGAGTGAGCTGAAGTGTTCTGCTAGTCCACAATCCTGCATTTTATGATCTTGCTCTCAGGCTCTTTTTTGGATTGCTCAAGGAATTTTCTTTCTGATCAATCTGCTGTGGGAAGACCTTGTCTTAAACTGTGAGGGCAGGAGGCAGTTGATCACCTTTTATCTCAGCATTAGGGATAAATCTCAAGCTCTCTTACATTTAGCAGTATAAATATGCGCCAAAGGGATTTTTTCTTTCTCTAGGATGTAATAAAATACTGTACATGACTTACTGGTGCAAATCTGGGAAAGTAATTGACTTTGATAGTGGGAATATGGGAGAGGTAGTCAGTCATTACTACATGTTATTGATAATATTCAGAGTAACAGGACATAGCTAAGCTAGAGTTCATACAAAAAGGAGTAGAGTTACTCAGCATATAAAAAGGATCACTTCAAATGAGATGTTCATGAAACAGCAAAAGCAGCATTATGACAATTTTTAAATTACTGTCTCCAAAACCTCTTTGTCTGTGGAAGAGTTTCTTTTGAGGAGACAGATTCCAGTTTTAAAGGGGCAAATGAAAAATTAGCTGCATAGAAAATAGATTTTTCAAAGCACTAGGCTGCAGGGAAAAGCTTTGCTAAATGATACTATAAATAAAAGGTTATTCATTTTAAAAGACAACATTACAGTGGCGTGAGGTGAATAAATAGAAAGGAGAAGAAATAATGGGTTCATTGTTGCTATGAGTAAGTGCCTACAGAGAATGTGTTGTTTTTCTTTTCTAGATCCCTTGCTAGTTTCCAACCAATACTGGAAAACAAGGCTGCTGCTGTAGCTTGTGCAGTGCAAGAGAAGCTTTTTGGTCAGCATTGTTGAATGAGTTATTTTTATCTTGAATACTAGCTTCCAAGTGCCTTATTTTCTGTACTTGTTGTTAATGGCAGTATCTGGAAAGCCCATGTGAAATACAACCTCTTCCTGAAGGAGTCAGTGGCCTTCTTAAGATAAAGTGCCAGGCAAAACAAAGGAAGGAGCAGCTCTATAAGAGCATGTATTTCCAAAGCTGTGAAGGCTTTGGGAATGGTTCTGTAATGTGCTGCTGGGAGTATACATTTGAAATGTTACATTGCTGTACTTTTTTAGCTAGCAAGAAATAAAGAGTATGGTCCCAGCTGATGCGTTTTGCATAGAAAGAGACTTCTGCTCTTTCTAGAGTCTCTTTCAGCAGGAAGGACCCAGTGGATGTTGCGAGGTTATTTTTTTGCCTCTGTTGTGGATACAAGCTTGTTGGACAAAGACTGTGTATCTTTTCCTGTGGCACAATAGTTACCCCCCTTGTTACTGTTAGTTTACCATTTAGTTGCGGTTGCAAACAAGGTTTGATGATGAGGAATGAAATCTTGCCTGCCGTTAAATGGAATTGAATGTTGTTTGACTTCCTCCACACTGGGAGATGTTGGGCTTTACCTGTACTACTTGGTGTTTCTGATTTCCCAACACCAAGTAGTAGTTGATGTACGGAATGTCCCTTTTGCCTATCTCTTGCCTGTAAAAAGCTACTTCTTCTGCTTTCACAAAACATCTTTGAGGATTTGTTTAAGAGTCACTTGGAGACCTAAGAGAGAAGGTCACATTTTCCTCTAAGTGTCTCTTGTAGGTGAAGCTACATTTATTTCCAAGAAAAATGTGTTTCCAGATCTCTTCTGAGTGAAGTGTGTGTGAGCTGCAGCTTTCAGCCATGAATGTACTGACAATACACTTCTTCCACATACACCCTCTTCCAAGACAAGAGCAAGCGTTGGTCTAAGCCTTAGTAAAATACATGGAAAATACAAGATGGTCTGTGTATCCTCTGAAGGAATGGTTATGGAAGGAATGTTTGCAACTCCAGAACACTGTGGTTGTGACTTCAGTTGAATCAGAGCACACAGTTTGCTTCAGACAAATTTTTTCAAGTAACTGATACGAGGATGTCTTTTTCTAGGAGGTGGGAGGACTAGGTAATTCGAGGAGGATACATAGGCCTGTACTGAGGTTGATACCTTCTTCCCTACCTTGTGACTGTCACTTTCAGATGGTAGCATCTATCTGCTTACAGCATACCATATTGCTCTGAGCTCAGCACTATGCTGTTTTAGCTCACAAGGGCCAAACATCCTGCTTGTAGGCTTTATCGTAAACTGCAGCTTGTCCAAATGAACATGTCAGTCAAAATAACTCAAGAGAGATTGCTTCAGTCTGCAGTCTCTAACTGTTAAAATGCTTTCTGTAGAAAAAACTTCTGGAAACGATAAAAATGTTTCTTGGACAAAATTACACCATTGAAGACTTTGATTGTAATGCATGTATTTACATGGCCTAATAAGAAGGGCACTAGAAAACATTAGGGCTGTAGTTACAAAACAACTTTATGGCCTTTGTAAAAGATACTTCTCTGACATGCTCAGCTTTTCTAAAATATTGACTTCTGTAATCTGTGGAAATGTGGCCTTGGTAATATATGTGCTGATTGTGAGACTTCACTTTTATGTGCAAAGAAAGTAGCTAAGTCCCAGGTGAAATAACTTGTTATTGGAAAATCTTAAAAGTTCTTAATGGAAGAAAATGCACGTGCTAAAATCATGAGCTGTTCTAGCACTGATTTAGATTTGCATTACAAATACTGAGAACTAGTATAAATTACCTTGGTGTATGCACTGCATTTTTCAGGAGGGCTGAGGAGAGATTTGAAGTGATGCATTATTAGAAAATAATGCATGTTAAAGCTGAAGGAGAGATTCTTAAAAAGCTTTTTGTCAGGGTAGAGTTTACACTTTTAGGGAGAGAGATGCTTTTATTAACGAAGTAACAATTCTTTTTTCTTTGGCTACAGGAAGGAGTTGAAGTGAGGGTTGCCAGAATATTCAATACCTTTGGTCCTCGAATGCATATGAATGATGGAAGAGTTGTCAGTAATTTTATCCTACAAGCTCTGCAGGGAGAACCACTAACAGTAAGTGATGACCTCCTGGTGATATGAAGAACAATTCACCTTTATATCTTGTCCTGATGTGTTGCAACTGATGGTAGATTTTAGACAATACTGATGTTCCCTTCCTCCAAATGTAGTTTTCCAGTATACTGAACTTAAATGTAAGAAAGTACATGTCTGAAGATGTGCTCTGTCAATGGGGTTGATCTTTCCCAGAAAGAAACAAGGCTACCAGTTGAAATTTGCACAAACATCTCAGCATTCTTTATATTGGGGATATAAACAAAATCCAATAATTCCCATGCTGACTTAACTTCAGCAAGAATATTATTGTAATAGGGGTTAAAATAGAGTGTTCTACCCAACATCACTGTTTTGTAGGAAATAACTGTTTGATGTTGAAAATTACTGAATCTGAGAAAAGAAGTAAGGGGAGAGTTCTTTAGCTGACCAGGTCAAATAAAATTAATTATCAGCAATAAGCAATGACTGAGACCTAAAAAAAAAATCACTTTTACATGTCACAGAATTTGGCTGACAGGAATACCAAGTGTGTTGATCTCTTTAGAAATGCTATGTATTTGGTCTCTCAGTTCAGAGTACTTGTTTAAATGGGGAAAATAATCTCTTGAGGGAACAGTGTCACCGAGTTGTAAAAATTGTGGCCTATGCAAACATTACGATTGCTGTTTTGTTATTGTAAAGGAAGATTTGTTAAGAGAAACTGAAAGATAGAATCTCTATTGTATTTTCCAGCCATTGCCTGTATGTGGAAAAGATAACCACATGGGTGACCTTGCAAAAATCATGAACAAATACTTAGTTGTGTAAAACTTACCCCACGTGCTATAAGTTAAGCTAAATGTAGGAAGCTATACATAAATACATAAATCTGCTTCCTGTTTGTTTGGGAGTCCATCAGGCTGATGTTTAGCTCCTGGTGTGTTCCTATCTGAATCAGTTTTTGGATAAACTCTTAGACCCCTGATCCTACCCAATGTGTGGTTTTGGGCTCTGAATCAGCCTTGGAGAGCACAAGGCTTACCAAGTAACAGATGGCCTGTGTACCATTATACTGCCCTTTCTGTCCTCAAGGAAAACAAGCATGCTTTCTGTTTCTGTCCTTCCAAAAGCCTTTCTGTTGCAACAGGTTGCTGGCAAAATGTGTGTGTCCCCAGTTAAACTGAAATGTTTTCTCCTCTTAAATGTGCCTACCTATAGCTTTCAGAATGTAAGTATTTATGTTCTAGAGACTTCAGTACTGCACTTGGTTAAACTGTGAAAAAAATAATGGTATCAAATACCGTTCTGTACATTTCAAGTATACATCAATGTCTGTTTGAACTTCAGCAATGTGCTCCAAAATACCAGCCTGTAACCTGAGGAGACTTCTTTTTTTCCCCTCTAAGGTTTTGATACAAATCTGTACAGGTGACTTTGTGAGTTGTAGCATGTAGAAGTTACTTTGCTTCCCATTTCCCTAGATAGTAATATTTAGAGCCACATGATTTTTGGTTTTTTTGTGTCCTGATTGCTTTAAACACAGCACTTTTTCTCAACAATTTTTTAGCAACCACTAACATTTAGTGGTGTCTTTGAAGCTGGCTGTTGTTAATGTGCAAATCAAAACTGCTCATCATAAGCACATCTTAGTAGTCTGAAGTTTGCTTTAAATGTTTGGCACTCTTTTCTGGCTGTGAGTGGAGGCTGCACCTTCTTCCAGTGTTCCAGAAGAGGACAAAGCATCACTCTGTCCTACACCCCTGAGAAGGTTTTCTTCATGCAGAGGTCTGGTTAACAAAATGCCTTGGGATATGTTTATTGGAGACAGATCCAAGAGGAAGACAACCTTTAGTGAACTGATACTTTGCCAAAGGCTCTGCAAGCACATTTTTTACCATTCCTGTAACATTGAGCTTGTGTCTCAAGTGTTTCTTCTTGAGGCGGTTTTCTAGAATGGTTAGGAGAAGATAATTGGGCTAAAGAGGGCTTCTGTATTTATTAACTTCCCTATTTTTCATGTGGTTTTAGGTCTATGGACCTGGAACTCAGACAAGAGCTTTCCAGTATGTCAGGTAAGCCTTGTTTGTTCTTGCTGATAATTTACTTCATGGTTCACATAGCATGGTCAGCTTTGTATGCACGTGCATTTGCTTTACTTTTTAAAATCACTTTTTAATACAAGCACTCAAAAAAACATGCACCCATTGAAATCTGATTTCAGCATTCCTCAGCTGCCCAATCTGCTTTACTGGAGCTCTTAGGATCCAGCTTTACTTTCAGAAGGGAGACATGAAAGTTTTTGAAAATATCAAGGAGAAAAACATTAATTGGTTTAGAATTTTACTTGAGATACTAACATGCTCTTCCCTTCCAGAGACAGCAAGTAGCAGACAAGTTTTTAGTGCTGAACAGTTTGTCACTCCTTGCATTTTAATGCAATGCTGCCACCTCGTGTCCTTGGGACTGCTGTGGTTGCTGTGCAGACTGTGCACAAAAAAAAAAGCTAAAAAAAACCCATGCTGGACTTCTGGGTCGTTTTAAGCATTCTTGGCTTGGAAATATTCTTTCCCTTTGCTGAAGGAAGTATCAGTGGTATCAGATTTTAAAGAAACCCCATCAGGTCAAAGTACCCATTCCTTTCTTGATTATAAGTCATAATGAAAAGGATATGGATTTCTATGTCTAGGGCCAAGGTGCTACATCTGTGGCTAATAATCCAAAATAGCTTTGGGTTATATTGCTGGGAGAAAGTAACACCAAAATACTGGTTTTTAACCAACTTGGTTTAAGAAATTTTGAAAATAAGAAGACAAATCAAACAGCAGGCTGGAAAGCAGGTGGTAGTGTTATGTGCCTCTGCATTACAGCTTGCTTTATTCTGTTTGAAATTCATTGGAAATCAGCCTCCAGATATGTTTGGATATTGGAAAGAAAAGGAAATATTAATCATTTTTTAATACAAACACTTGAGAAAGCGTGCACCCATTGAAATCTGATTTCAGCATTCCTCAGCTGCCTGATCTGCTTTACTGGAGCTCTTAGGAGTCAGCTCTCTTTTTAAATCAAGAATATTATTTATAGAGAAGTGGAAATTGCCCCAATCTGTTATTCTCTGTTTTACAGTGATCTTGTGAACGGGTTGGTGGCATTGATGAACAGCAATGTCAGCAGTCCTGTCAACTTGGTGAGTATGAGTGCTCCCCTCTCCTGAGTTACAGTGCACTGGTCAACACCACCTCTGTTTTCCTCTTTGTTACTGATAGTGATCTTTATAAAAAATAAATGGAACAATAAAAGGTCTTTCCATTATGAAGAACATATTCTCCCATTCTCTTTATAAATAAGAAGACTGAGCCCCTGATATTGAGATCTTACATCTCCAAGAACAGGATAAAGTTGTTGGAGTTTTTAATTTGTTTTAGGAAGATGTACGTAATCAGAACATTAAGGGGAAAAATATGTGGGGCACATATGCAAAGTGCAGCAAGAAAATGACTGAAGACTGATTTTAGTAGGAAAAAAGCACTGAAGGAATGCTTAGCTCTAGATAATTAGAAATAGTTTCATACTACCCTGGATTCAAGGAAGATGTGATAGTATTTTATGGTATAGTTCTCTAATACTGTTTAAAGTGCTTGGAACTTAACTTATCAAGTAAGATTTTTGTTCTGTCCTGTTTGTTGTCACCTTATTCTTAGTAGTGGATTTAAGAATAGAAAAGGATGCATATCCCAGGTAATTTCTTGTGTATGCTTTTGCCAAGATACTCAACTCTGCAGGGCAGTTCACTAGATTTTCCTTTTCTCCTGTGGCCATGAGTTAATTTCTGTGTTTCTATACAAGTGCTGATATGTTTAAACTCTATCACATACTTTGTCTTCAGAAAACTCAGTATTTAAATCTATATGTATCTTAAGTGCTCAACTTTTGGTCAAACAAGATGTGGTAAAGAAGTGTTTTGAAACAAGGAAATCTGGGGATGGAGGGAATTGAGTCTGATGAGGGGAAGCTAATGCTAGCAGAAAGTGTTCAGCATTTGATTGTAAAATATTGATCAGGAAATTATGTGCAAGTTGGTTAAAAAAAAGAAAAGGAATATTGTAAAGGAAAGTAAATAGCACTTATATATTGATATGTAAGCTGTAGTAGATTCAGAAGCAATTGTTGGCAGCTAAATGAGCCTGTGTTCCTAACTTTGGATGAACCAAGAACTTGGCATACTTCTTCATGATACCTCAGCTGGGCACAGTCCTTGAATCCAGATTTCCAAATGATGTGGCTGTGGGCTGCTCAGTGACATAGGCCTTTTCTGTGATTGCCAGCCCTTTACAGACTGACATTTTTTTGGGGAGCAGGGGGGGAGGCAGGGAACAACACCTCCTTACATACACTGAATTACCAACAGGAATATAATGGAGGACAAATTTTCCAATGAGTAAGGAACGTGTTAAAGTTGGTTTTTTTTTTTTCAACAAAGTAGAATCAAGCTTGAAGTTTAGCTTTCTCTGCCCCTGTTGGAACCATGTCTAGCACATTGTAAGGTGTTTAATTGTTATTGAAATGAGTGTTTCTTGTGTTTGTAGGGAAATCCAGAAGAGCACACTATCCTAGAGTTTGCCCAGTTAATTAAAAAGCTTGTTGGTGAGTGCAATTATTAATTCTTTGTAAAGTTTCTGAAGTACTTATTGTCATTAGATAATTATTACGTGATTAGTGTGTGTAATATGTGGATAATTTAATTAGTCTTTGGATTTCTTAATAATTTTATCAAAGGCATTTAATCATATCATTAAATATTAATAAGATAATGCAAATCATCTCAATTGTCTGTAAACTATTGCATGACGAGTAGAATGAATACATTTTCTGTCTATCCATGCAATCTGTACCCATTAATTTTTATAATGTTTAGACAATTTTTTAGGTTTGTTTTAGCACAAGGACAATACAAAAATGAAATGTAAAATATGTGAATGAAAATGTCCTTCATGTATCTTAGCTGCAAGAGAGATACTTCAGGAAGGTGGTTCTTCACAGTTGTGCAGACTGTGGTCCTTCAACTATGGTTAAAAACCTCATGCTGGGGCAACAGCCTTTCTCTGTTCTTTTCACTGTTTCTGACAGTGATTCTTGAAAGGGTTGACAGCACCTGGGAAGAAAACACTGTGGCTTCCTCCTCATTCTAGCTCTGACACCTGTAGCAAATCAGAGCTCTCAAGAATGGAAGGAAATAGTTGTGCTTGGTCTTCTAGTGTGGCTCCCTAATGAGATGAAACATCCTGCTGCCATTAGCCAATGTACAGGCTTTTAGTCTGTACATTCCAGAAGTGCTTCTGACAGATCTGAGAAAGATGAGTTCAGACATATAATGCAGAAGCTGATGCATGTGTTGTTTCTAATAAAAGACTGTTCCCTCTGGAAAACTTTTGTGAATTCACAGATCAGGGAAGGAAATGGAAAAATCACAGCACCAAACCCATCAGACACATGAATTAATTGTCACCTCTGTTTGTCTGTTCACAAACAACCTGATGTGTTCCAGTCCACTTGGGGAGGTGCTTTAGTTCTAAAATGGCATGTAAACTAATTGCTAGATTTGGGTAGAAGAATTGGCCTCTTTCTGTGTGTTGTTCTGAGGAAAGGCAAGTGCCTGGTTATTTAAATCAGACTGGAGATTATGGCCAAAAATAAACTGATGCCCTTTTATTATGCCAAAATGCCAACAATCGTGGAATGATTGAAGTTGGAAAGGACCTCTGGAGGTCACTTGGTCCAACCCCTCAGGTCAGGCAGGGCAACCTACAACCAGCAGTGGCCCAGGACCATGTGCAGATGGCTTTTAAGTATCTCCAAGGGTAGAGACTCCACATCCTCCTGTGTTTCAGTTTGTGCCCACTGTCTCTGATCCTGTCACTGGGCACCACTGGAAGGAGCCTGGCTTTCTCTTCTTAATCCTCTCCATCTGGTATTTATACACAAGGGTTAAATTCCCTATAGCCTTTTCTTCTCCAGATTGAAGGGCCCCAGGTCTTTCAGCCTCTCCTCATATTCCAGTCCTTTCATCATCACTGTGGCCCCTTTGTGCACTCACTCTGTGTGTCTCTGTCTCTCTTGTACTGGGGAGCCTAGAACTGGACCCAGTTCTCCATATGGATCTCATCAGTGTTGATGAGTGGGAAAGCTGATCTCCCTTGTCCTGCTGGCAGCACTTCTGCACCCCAAAGATATAATTTTCCTTCTCTGTGGCACGCACACATGGGTTCCTATTCAGCTTGGAGCCCATCAGGACCCTCAATCTTTTCCTGCCAAGTTGTATTCCAGCTGGTTGGCCCCCAGCCTGTGCTTCCCAAATTCAGGACTTGGAACTCATTGAATTTTATGAGGTTCCTGTGAGCCCTTTCTCCAGCTGCCTTTCTCAAGCTCTGGATGGCAGCACAGTGCTCTGGTGTATCAGCAATTCAGTATTGATCCAACATTGACCCTTGGGATATAGCCTGAGTTACCAGTCTCTAAATAATCACCATCCTCTGGGCCTGGCCATGCAGTTTTCAGTCCTTCTAACTGGTCATCCAGCTCATCCACTCAGTGAGGATGTTATGGGATCAAAAGCATCACTGAAGTCAAAGCAGGTGATATCCACTGCTCTGTCCTTTGCTACTGAAACAGTAATTTCCTCACAGAAGGGTAATAGACTGGTCTGTGAGTATAACTTGATTTTTGTGAATCCATACTGAAATCTTTGTGAAATGCTTTGTGAGCCCACTTTGCTGTGGGACAGGTGGATCACCCAGCTGTTGCATGCAGTGCACCTGTGTCTGTGCAAAGCATTTCAGTGATTGAATTATGAAGCAGAGAGCTGCAGAAAGACCTGCTGCTCCAGTTGGTAGAAAAGATGTAAATGCAAAGCATAGTGAATTGCAGATGATAAATCACAGTGTCTTGTTTAATAGGCAGTGGGAGTGAAATCCAGTTTCTCTCAGAAGCACAGGATGATCCTCAGAAACGAAAACCTGACATCAGAAAAGCCAAGTTACTGCTTGGCTGGGAACCCGTGGTACGTACAGATGAATTACTGTTGCTGTGTGGTAAAACACCAGGAGGCAGAGGGGGCTGAGGAGGGGACACATGATAACAGTAGATTTCCCTTACTGGAACATCTGCCTAATGCCATCTCCAGAACAGTTTTAACATTTTAACTTTTTCACTTGCATATTATGAGATTACCTTTCTGTAAGCCCAATGAATCATTTGCAGCATATGGTACATAATTAATTACATTGCCAAGCCCATAGCTAATGGGTTTGCTGGTGTTGCTGCAATCCTCATTCCTGTTGCTGGCAATAGGAGTTGGTTTGCTTGGAGAGGTAAGATCTGCCTAATTCCCAGAAAAAGTGTTACTTTCATAGCCAGCTCCCCATTCTAACTAGCACAATGGTTTGTACCCTTCTTTAAATCTGCAGACAAAAATCATTCCAGGAAACATGTGAACCTACCTAGTAAAATTAAGCCTAGTAATAGAAAAAGATCCAGATCCTTCTGAAAGGATTCACTGATATTGATAGACTATGTCTGACAGCACAAGGGTGATAGCAAACTGTTGCAAACACAGAATTTCTGGCTTTCTGTGTTTGGCACAGGCAGTAGGAAAACTTGCTCTGAAGTAGCAGTGCAGAGTTGGTACAGCAAGGCAAGCAGTTTCTGTGCTGCTGTTTTTATCTTCCTGTACTGATGATGGTGTCAGCAAGCATGTCAGAGCATATGGCTCCTGAGAAGACAACTCCTCTGTTGTTCCTGTCTCCATATTCTATGCCTGTATTTAAGCACTACAATTTGTAGGATTACAATTATTTGTATAGGGTTGAAGAATATCAAATGAGATACTGGATGCCAGCTTTATACCATGCTGTGAAAGATGATCTTTAATCCTTACAAACAGAAGGGGCTTAAATGCTGGGTGTTTGTCTCTCTCAATGCATTAGGAACTGAAAGTAGAATTATGCATGTCTATTTTGATACTAAACAGACCCATCGTAACCATTTGTGAGATTTGAATTTGTTGAGTTTTCTACTTATGTCAGAAAATACTTGTGCTGTTTAAAAGCTGAGCTGCATCAGCAGTGAGGAGATGTAACCAGCATGTGGTGCTGTTAATACTTAGATTGGCTAAGAGTGAGATTCCCTGGCTGCCTTGTGATAGCTGTTTTATAAAAGATACTGTTGTGAAATGAGCTGATGTGAACCTAGAGTGATACGATTCTCTCCTCACTTTTGGGAACAGGTCCCATTGGAAGAAGGTTTGAATAAAGCAATTCATTACTTCCGTAAAGAACTTGAGTATCAGGCAAACAATCAGTATATACCCAAACCAAAACCTGCAAGGATGAAAAAAGGAAGAACAAGACATAACTGAAGACTATTAGTTGGACAGGAAATTCCCTGCTTGACATTTGATGGATGTAATTTTTTTTTTTTTTTTTTTTTGAGAGAGAGAGACTTTAAAACAGGTATCATGAAGAACGAACTGGAATTTCATTCTGAAGCTTGCTTTAAAGAAGTGGATGTGCCTAAAAATAACATAAATATTCCCTTTCCCTGCAAATCTTGCCTTGCACTTTTTAAATCTGTCTTTTTATGTAAAATAGAGTAGAAGCATCTTTTAGTATCTTCAAGTTTTATATCTTGATGTGAGATCATTTTGTTGTGACTGTCCTTGACAGTTTTATTTACTGGTTTCTTTGTGAAGCTGATGATAAACACAAATGGGATGAAAAACGCCAATTTATTTATAAAATGGGTACTATAAAATATGAGATGTTCTACTATGCATAAGAAAAAAATTAGTGGTATTGTCAGGTGAGAGACACTGACATCTGCATATAGAAGAGTTTAAAAGAATTCTGTATGAGAGCTTTATGTATTCTTTAAAGGAGAGATTTTTTCAAAAGTTTAGTTTTAGTTGTACATTTGAATTTGAGATATTTTCATTGATTATCATGGATAAGGATATTTTGAATCACTACTGTGTTGTGCGTACTCTGGGAATAAAGTTAATGTATTATTGGTTACAGTGGTTGAATATGCTATTTTAATAAAATACTGAAACTTCTGTTTGCTCGTTTCATGGTTTCACTGTGGGAATTTCTCTGGATTTGCACATCTGTGGATTTATTGTGTATTAAATATGAAGTAACAGTCTGTAAATAATCCACTCAAAGTTAATAACTTTGGTCTTGCATTGCTTGTCTCCTAACAGATGTATAGTAAGGGCTGCAGGATGTCTGTTGAATTAGATCAGACAAAACCATCCTGATTTATTCCAATTCAGGTAGTTGATAGTGATGCAGGAATATAATATTTCTTTAAACATGGAGCCTAACTTCAGCCTTCCTAAGGAAATACTGAGGAAGTCTTTCTATTTTAAGCAGTTACCAAAGTGCCAGTAAATGCTTTCAACTTTGGTAACTATGCCCTGTTATCTTAGGAAAAACAAAACAAAAAAACAACAACAACAACAAAACCACTTCAATTCCCCTTATTTTTAATATTTCTTCTAGTTTTTAAAAGGTATTTAAAAGGTATTTTGGCTTAGTACCACTCAAAATTGAAAATCCTAAACCTCATCAAGCAAAGTGGCTTGACTTTATCTCATTAGAGCTTGATGTTTTCATTAGCTTTTGAGTATCTCTAGGTGATGGTGAATTGGGAGTTAGCAGTAGCAGAGATGTTATGCCCAGCCCTGGGAAGACTCCAGAGCAGTGTGGCATTTAGGCCCCTTTGTCTGACTGTCTGCCAGAGCCTCACAGTGCTTGCATGGCTTGGAGTCCCTTCCAGTCTGTTCCCAGGGACTCCAGCAGGGTGGGATTGCTGCATTCATTGCTGTGCCCTGCCTGGAGTGGGGCTGCAGGGATCCTTTTAAGACTAATGGGTTTTTCCTTGCTCACAAGTGCACGTTTTCTCCCATTGGAAATCTGCCATACAGCTGAGATGGGGAGCCATGGTGCATTTTCCTGTCTGGATTCAGAGGTGGAATTTAGATATTATACATTACCTCCATCTTTTCACAGCCAAGCAGCTTGAGATCTGCTTTTTTTGTATGAAGCCTTTTTCTAGGTCCTTGATCTGGGTTTTTATTCCACATTAAATTGCCTGAAAAGTGCACCATGGTGTGCTGCTCCAAATGTGCCTGTAACCTGTCATTACAGAAACACTCACAAAGCACAGCCTCTCCCTGTACTCGAAGCCACAGCTGGACACGTGTGAAAGTAGTGCCCACTTCTTCAATAGTTCTTTGGAGAGAACTGTAATCAGCTCCCAGCACGGAGGTTTTAACCCTTAGAACTCTTAAGATGGAGATTATATCTGGAGGATGCTGCTCTTTCTCCTTAGGTTTCACTCCTTTTGCAAATTGTGCCATTGAATGCCAAAGTGTGTGAAGAGGTGGGACAGGGGTACACCCCATGTCCCACATTCAGCTCAGCCATGGAGAGTAAATGGGAGCTCTGGCTACCAGCTGTTACTTCGAGGGCTGCTTTTTGTTTAATCCAGTGACTTCAGTACTAAGTATGTGAATTTATACAGGCACAAGCAAGCTACTACAGACTAGCACAAAATGTGTATGTTCAAAAAAAAAAAAAAATCCCCTGGGAAGTCTAAACCTTTAGATTCAAGAGAGAAGGATTTAAAAGCTCCTTAGGTTACATCTCAGCCTGACTTCCTTCATAAAAGGAGCAGATTGGAGAGGCCAAGTGGCTGGTACCAGTACAACCCATCTGTGGGTGTGTGTGATGCCTCCCACTGGGCCCGAATGACAAGACTGCAGATTTGCTACTTTCCTCTTACTGTTCCTGATTTTTGTTTCAGAGGTTCCTGATTCAGCTCCCATATTCTTTTTTAAAAGTGTCTTCCAGCAGCAGGAGCTAAGGTAGCTGTTGCCCTTAGGTTTTGAAACCAGTGACGTGGGGCTGGTTCAAAAAGCATGAATCATGTTAAGAGTCTGTTGATGCTTGAGACTGAAAGTCTGGGGTACTTTGAAGTTGTCTGGTCTGAACTGAGTCTTCAAAAAGGCAGATGGAGGTTTGTATGTTGATGTTCTGCTCCTGTCTGGGGTTAGACATAGCAGCAGGAGAAAGGCATCAAGTGTGTTGGGAGCCACAGGTAAGAAAGAGCTGCTGCCTCTCTGGAAGAGCCACTTTTAAAGGAGGGTACTAGAATACAGCACTGAAAGCTTGGAAATACAGAATTTGGGAGTAAATGAAGCAGAGACATGCTCTCAGGACTTTTTTTTTCCTTTAGAAAATTTGAGAATTAAAATTTTCTGCTGTCATCTGGTCAGGCAAACAAGGTAAAACTAACATGATCAAACTTGAGGTGCCTATTTACTCACAATTTACTGTACAAATGGGGAGCTCAGCTGGTGCTGGGTGCAAGTCCTCACTCTCAGTAGGAAATACACAATGCAGCAGAGGGAACTGGCTAGCTTGGTGCTGCTGGATGGGACCAGCTTTCCAGAAGGAAGGGTGTGCAAGGCACCTGCTGCTGTGCATCCTTCGATCCTCACAAGTAGGACCACTCCTGTTGCTGGAGGTTACAACAGCATGAGATCCACAGTTGGATTTTATTCTTTATTTCAAGCATGATGTACTTTTCGTATGTAGGCTGCTGAGGAGCATTGTCAGGCACATTGCTAGTCTACAGACAAGCTACAGAGGGGCTTGCAGACCTAATTTATTTTAAGTAGTTTCATGAATATGTAATCTAGAGAAGCCTCATGCCTAACTTTTTGCTATATGGGGAAATAATGATCTGGTAGTTTCTGTGTCTAAGGTCTTTGCAGCTTCCCTTAACCTATATAGACTGGTGGATTTAGTAGCCAGTGAGTTCACTGCCATCCACGTATTTATGTCTTAATCTGCTTCTTTCAATAAATTTTTAGAAACATAATGTATTGGGGAAAAGCCTTCACTTTTTCCCAGGGTTTGAATTGAGTTTCAGAGTTGAAAGAGGCGTAATTGCCTTGGAGAGGAGGCTACAGAGGGCAGAACAAGGCTTCGATTAGTTTGATGGATTGAGCCAGTCCCCAGCCTTGCTGTATTGAGTTTAATGCTGCTTGAGGCCAGGGGGTCTCTGAGAGTTGTTAGGGGCTGGTCCACAGGAAGAAGATGCTTTGTGAACAGCAAGGGAACTGTGCACTCAACACTGCTGGCCCTAACAACCCTACATCCCTTCCCTGAAGTTGCTGGGAATGGAGCTGCCACAAATCCATAGTTCCTCTGTTTGTGAGCATTTCCCTGTGCAGGGATTTCAGGTGTCAGAAGGGAATACCTTATTGCAGCTCTTGACTCTGTAGAGGTACCATGAAGAGCAGCAATAGTTCTGAAGCAAAACAGGGCTCTTTCTATGTGGCAGGAGGCTCCTGAATGCAATTCTGTGTCAACAGGGAGGCTTTGCTAAAATAACAATTCATATTTCTTGTAAAAAAAAACCCAGATTCTGGCTTTCTGTTCCTTGTCTCAGTCCTTCTCTTGCTTATTTCATAATAGCAGATCTGACAAGTCTTTATCCATCTTGGTTTGTTGCCATATACAGCCTGGGACAGGCACCAGCTTGTTTATTCTTGCAGTGTTTTCCCTGGATGCTGGTGTGCTCTTCAGCAAGGAGCAGGATCCTCTGAATACTCTGGTCCCTGCCATGCTGAAACAGCTGGAAGGTCCAAAGCACAAAGTCACAGGGAACAGTGGCTGTCAAAGCCATGCACAGCAATCTGGGCTCTGTCCACCCCACTGCAGAGAAAGCTGTTCTAAGCAAGGAAGGCTACATCTTCCACCTGGGAAACAGTCCTGGGATGGAAGTGCTCAATCCCCCATCCCCAACATGTTTGTGTCACAAGTAGGAGCTTAAAGGGAATGATGACCTGTCCTCCTCCAAAAAAAAAAAAAAAATTACAGCCATAATACTTCTATTCTTTGGCAGAATGGAAAGAGGCAGCACTGCCCTGTGAGTCTGATGGACCTGCCTGGCTGACATGGACAAACTCGGGGATGTTGCAGCATCAGGCTTTGAAACATGAAGCACTGGAGCGTGGCCAAGCTGTTCCTGCTCTGAAAAGAGCCACAATGAACACTTGCTGCTCTTCTGTCTTGTTGGAGAGGTTACATTATGTCAGTGCTGGGGTGGCTGCGGGTGATAGTGATGTCAAGTGCTCTGTGCTGTCTCCACAGTGGCATGGAAATGCTGAGAGGAGGTGCACAGTTCTGTCTATGTTTTGGGACAGAAATAGTCAAAGGAAATGAAACTTTGAAGCACTCCATGCATGTCTGATGAAATTTTTTTTTCCCCAGTAATCTTCCTCCTTTTGCCCAAGCCTGATTGCTTATCCTTGCTTGTATCTATCATTGCAACTGCTGCACTGCAAGGAGGGTGCCCTCACCTCACAGAGCTATTGCCTTGTGGTGAGTGACCCCAACCAGCAGCAAAGAGCCTTCACAGCCACTCCCTCCTCCTGCCCCAGTGGGAGAGAATGAGACAATCAGATGGGTGCTCTGGAGGGCTGAGGTAAGAGCAGTTTAAGGAATGAAGTAAAGAAGAAGAAAACCCAAGTGATGCAAAGGCCACTCAGCATCTCTCCCAAGCAAGCCTGGTGCTCACCAGTCTCAGAGAAATGGCTTCCATAGAAGACAAAGCCCCCACCCTCTTCTTCTTTCCAGCTTTTAGTGTTGAGCAATTGCATCATTTGGAATTGTCTAGTTTGGGTCAGCTCTCACCCAAGTACCCTCCCAGTCTCTTCCCCACTCCTAGCCTGCCTGCTGGGGGTCAGTGTGGAAAACAGGCTGTGCAGGCACTGTACACCCGAAGCAAAAACATTTGTGTTCTGCCTACGCTGGTTTAGTCACAAATCTAAACCATGTTATCATGTGTGCTGTTATGTAGGAAGTTAACTCTGTCCCACTCCTTAACCCTGCAACACAATATAATGCAAAAGATTTTTTTTTCCTCTTAGAAAATTCAGAAGACAGAGACCATAGATTTGGTTGTGAGCCTGCAAGGCACAGAAAGCTGCTAGACTGAGTCAGCCTTCAGGAATGGACAGAGCTTACAAAGGCCTAGGGAGGGATGGTCTTTATTTACAGCACTTTTTTTATTCTTCCTTATTCAGCTGGTCTGAATTCCCAAATGTAAATTCTGGGAAATGATGGAAATTACCAGCATGGTTCAAATGTTGCCAAGTTCAGTGCACTTTTTGGATAATACACAAAATGAAAGTATTCTTCTAGGAATAGGTGTTTTCCAACTGTGCAAAAAAGTCTGTGCTTGACTCAGAATGTGATTATTCCCTATTTGGAACAAAGGCTCTTCTACCAAGGAAACACACCAGTTTAAACCAGTTATACTGGCAAGGATTCTGGAAACACACCAGTTTAAACCAGTTAAACTGACTTAAGGATTCTGCTGAGATTAGGCCTAGGGAAGGCTGAGGGTTTGGAGCATGTTAGGCCAGTGTGGATCTGTGTGTGCAGAGAAGTGACCAACATGTTCACTTTGGCTCCCTCAGCAAAGAGCTGTCTCCTGGGAAGTGTTCCTGCAGGGAGTTGTGCGGTGCTGGGCTGCATCTCCTAGACACCAGCCCATCACACAACAAGGGCTTTCAGCAAAAGACTAGGGAATACACTCAGAGTTAAGAAAATAGTGAAGCGTAAAGAATGGTGTTTCCATCATCCATGCTTTGGAAATTTCTTGTAAGCTTTAGATGAGAGACAGCTAAAGCATCCATGCTGTCTTCTCTGACTGCTACAGTTGGCAGAACACATTTAATCTCTCTTTATCCTGATTCTTCAGTTCCAGAGGTCAGAGAAGCCAGCCTTCATCACCTGCCCCTTCCCAGTCCTCTACACTTGTCAAGTGCCAGCAGTGCTCTCCTGTGCTCAGCTCCTTCTGAAGCCCTGACAGCTGAAATCTCCCTCCCAGGCTGATGTTGCTGTGATACAAAAATTGATTGTGTTTTGGGATTCTTAACATACATGATGCCACCGACAATCCCTCTTTAATCCACTGTGTTTCACTAACAGATGCCTGGTCTCTGATATGTTTTGTTGCTCAGCCTAATGTGCGTGTTTCAATCTGAATTGGGGTAGAGGGAATTTTGCAGTTGGAAATTATGATATCAGGGGACTGTGTTGGATGCTGTCTGACACTAATTTAATTTTAAATAGCTTACTTTGTTGTTTTATTCCCTATTTTGAGCTAGGCTGAAAGCTTGACACTATGTGGAATGGACACAAAGGGGAACATTCAGCAAAGATAACCTCTGGGTTACCGTGCCTGGGAGGGGCTGGGGCCGCTCAGGTTGGATGCTCTGTGCCTCAGCAATTACTGCTGAAGTCAAGTTCCAGCCTTGAGCCCGTTCCCTGGAGGATCCTTTCACAGGCTTTGTAGGTAGGCAGGCTCATCTGCACTGAATTCAGCTTTTGTGAATATCTGTGTCCTTGACCCAACAGGAGCTGCAGCAGTGCCATGTCAGGCTTGGAGGGCTGCACGCTGTGGGTATGGAAACGGCAGAGGAGGCAATAAAGCAGCACTTCAATTGACAGGAAACATTTTTTTCTCTTTTCTCCCAAGAATAATTGGATTTATTTGTTAATAGAAAAGTGAATGGGAAGGCACATCTTAAATGTACTGGCTAATATTATGTATTCTATATGCCAGAGTAGATGATATAATGTAATTTTGCAATTGATTGTGGGACAGCAAGAGAAAAAGCCCTTTAAAAAGGAATCTGTAATAATACAGTTGGAATTAAACTTGCTGTTATGAAGTCTACTAAATAATGGCAACCTGATTATCAAAAAAGCTTTATTTCTATAACACTTTTTATATATAGTGTACTACTAAGTAATGATAGTTTAAAAAAAGTCATGTTGCTTTCATCAAAGTCTGGCAGTTCCTTTACTCTTTCTGTTTGACTTGAATAGAAGAAAAAGCAGGGTCATCCTGACTGAGGGAGGGCTCAGCCTCGCCCAGTGCAGCCCTGCAGGCTGCAGTAGGGTTAATGGCATCAGTAATCGTCGTAGTTGACGCCTGCCCCGTGCCTGAAGGCGTGTGGGTTCCGTGGGCCAATGGGAGCATCTTCATCGTAGTGGTGCTGGTAGTGCCCACCGTAGTACTCATTACGAGCACGCCCCAGGTTTGTCCAGTAGGAGAGGTCATCTTCGAATTTCTGCCAGAAAAGCCAGGAAAAAAAAAAAAAAAAAAGAGAGCATTTGTGCATTTGCTTTCCAGTCTGAAAGTACAGTGATGAGATGAAACTGAAGCGGTGCAAGAGCCTCTTTCAGAAATTCGGATCCTTTGCACATTTGTCATAAATGAAATCTTTAGATCTAAGGGGTTTTGTGACTTGTACCTATGGGATCCTGTGTGCAGGAGTTGTCCTGCCCTGGACCCAGCCCCACACCCCCTGCCCACTGCAGAGTGCCTAAACTGAGACCGCCTTCATCTGAAATGTGCACTAAGCACCTTTAATTTTTCAATTACCTTGTCAATGGTGGGCTGTAGAATTATGTCAATATTTTACAGTTAAAAATCTAAAGGTTTTGTTCTCCCTTGCCATGTGCCTTACTTGCAATATCCCTGATTGGGGTGCAACAGCCTTTTGCTTTCTGTCTGATCTCTCTCTCCCACCTTGCCCAGGTAAAAACAGAGGTACAACACAGCCCTCCAGCTATGGAAATGCAATAGGCACTTCAGTTCTGCTCACAACAGCAGAGGAAAAATAGTGTGCAAGGATATCAAATACTTGCCAAGTCAAAGCCTTTCCATCTGAATGACTCTTTGGAAATATTTTTGGCTGAGATTTGGGGAAAAAAAAGTTTTGCAAATATACAATGGATAAGTATGGACCAAGTCCTTTGCTGGAACAAACAGTTATTTCATTGTTAAGACTGTGTCTTAATACTCAAGAAAACCTACTAAGTGGATTCATTGTGTCCCACAACAGGCCTCATATGTTTTTGAAATGCATACAGGAACTCAGAGGAGAATTCACTTTATCTGCATGGTTTGTCCTTGTTCCTTTTCATATTTTCCCCCAGTCTTCAGCTTCCAGTGTATAAAACCACTTTTCCTATTTTTCCTATTTCTATTAGTGAAGGGGGATGTAACCATGCTGTTGAGAAGTGACTTTTATCCACGTAATATCCAGGAGAATTTACAAAAACGTACCCTTCATTATTTCAGCTCAAGCAAAGGATTATTTTTCTAATTGTTGCAGCTTTGAAAATGAGTGCATTCATCTTCCAAGCAATCCACATAGCATGAAGCTTTAAAATGAACTCCAGCTTCCCCGTGCCAATGCAATCTCATTAAACATATTCATACAGCTGACAGAAGCCAAGAATTCAACATCTATAACTATTTTTACCTCTTATTAAAAGCAGAAATTATTCTACATGTGGGACTGCAAGCAAACACACTTTTTTTGCCCTATTCCAGCATCTATTTAGTAGAGCTTTGTGCAGAGTTTGATTCCACTCCAGTGTTTTTATGAATAAAGTGTATTTTTAAAATGTGTCCTTCCCATTTGAAGGGAGGTTGACTGGATATTATCCAAATGTTTTCCTTTCACTTATAGAGTGGAGGCACAGCTGCCAGTGGTCATGATGGTCAGGAGCTGCCCACGCTGTGGAGGCACAAGTGTGCATTGGGTGCATAATGTCAGTGCCATTCACTGAGGAGTGCCAGTCACAGCCAGCTTGGTGTGGATTTCCCAGCATGTTTAAAAGCTGATCAGGTTGAGGCTGACAGGAAATTACTTTCCTGAAATACGATTGATTACTTTGAGTCTGGACACCTATTCCACAAAGCAAACTTTGTTCATATGTCCAGTTGCAATTTATTAAGTTTAAGTTTGATAGCAGGCAGGAACTCCATACAAGACCTTAATGTAATATTTTTCTACTAATAAAATAATGCAAGGATCTCTAACACAGACCAGAGGTTATTTTTCTGTCTGACTTTAAAAGAAGAGTTCCGGGCAGGGACATCTTCTACTAGACCAGGTTGCTCAATGCCCCATCAAACCTGGCTTTCAACACTTAGAGGAATGGGGCATCAACCACTTCTCTAACAACTTGCTCCAGTGCCTCACCACCCTCACAGTAAAGAATTTATTCCCAATATCTAATCTAAATATCTTCTTTTTTTCCATTTAAACCCAATCCCCCTTGTTCTATGCCTGCCTATTCTCCCTCTTTTTGCAAAAGCCCTCTCCATTTCTGTCACCGACCTGCTCATCGAAGCCCAGGTAGAGGAACTGCTGGTACCACTGCTGCACGTCGGGCTGGCTCCTGTCCCACAGCTGCCGCCGCTGCCGCCTCAGGCTGCTCAGGAACTCCTTGGCTGCTGCTTCTTTCACTGACACCTCCGGCTTCTCAGCAGCAGCAGGGGCTGAAATTGATCCCCCCACAAAAGGCATGCCAGGAAATTTTTGGTCAGCCTGGAGTGTACTGCTTGCAGCAAGTAAGAAAATGATTCTCACATCATGCCATTACCTTTGTGCTTGCCAGTGCAATGCCTGTAGCAGAGTAGCAGTAATAAACCCAGGAATCACCAGTGTAATAGGATTTCTCTGCTACCCTCATTCTCCTGGATTCTTGTAAAGCATTTCTGAGCTCAAGTACAGCAGCTAACTGAGGAATTTAAGTAAAACCACCCAAATTCAATGAGCATATACACTATGTGTTTGTGCTTTCAGGAGAGAGCAGGAGACTGGCCCTAAGTGCTACAGTTGCAGAAATTGGGTTGAAGAAAGGTGAAGTTAAAATTACTAAGTGAGCTGGAGAAACACTGCTAACATATTAGAGTGAAGGGAGAAACACTTAAAAAGATAGATTTTTGAAACTGATGTGTAAAAAAGTAGCATTTAGATGAGTGCTACTAAATGCCGTGTATGCCTGAAAATAAAAGCCCATCAGGTTTTCATGGCACCCTACATGAGGGATGCATGGAAATGCCCTCAACCTGCCAGACCCAGATGTGCCATCTGGCTTGCTCCATGCCTCAGAGCAGCGTGCTGTGACTGCTGGAGGAATTGACGCAGCTCCCAAAGACATGGATGAGAGGACTAAGCAGGATGAGAAGAAATGGCCTCAAGTTGTACCACAGAAGGTTTAGATTGGATGTTTGGAAAAAGTCCTTCACTCAAAGAGTGGTCAAGCTTTGGAACAAACTGCCTAGGGAAGTGGTGGGAATTGCCATCCCTGGAAGTGTTCAAAGGACACATGGTTTTTTGGGGACATGGTTTAGTGGTGAGTGTGACTCTGCTGGGTAAATGGTTGGACTTTAACTTAGAGATCTCTCTTAATCTAAGAGTGCTATGATTCTGTGACTGGACAACCCCTGACCACACACAGAAATGATAAAACATGGTATTGATCTGGCTGTGAAATAATAAGTGTGCAGGAGTAGGAGAAGCCTTGCCTTCAGATGGTTTATTTCAATGAGGGAGAAATCAGGAGGAGCATGGGTATGCATGGGATTTTTGGAGATGTGAGGGAAGAGACTGGGATAGACAAGGAAGTGAAGTGGAGATGTGAAGAAAACCACTGAAGCAGGAGCTGGGCAGACTCACAGAGGTAGGCAAAGGACTACAGAAAAAAGGAGATTCTGAATATAAAAGATAGAAGAGTTGTTGCAGTTAGTGGGAAACAGGCTGTCCTGCAGTGATGAGCTGGAAACGGATAACTCACCATGAGCTTGTTATTGCTGGGAGGGACAGCTAAGCAATGTCCCACGAATGAGCCCTCACACAAGGGACACTGCCAGCCAGGGAAGCAGCACTGTGTGCTTGGCCTGCCTGCCTTAGAAACCAACCAGAAAAGGGAGCAAGGCTGGAATTAAAGAGGCTGCATATTCCCTCTATCATCAGTTTTGCAGCTCTTCCTGATCTAAGCCATGTTGTCTGCATGCCCAAGAGCCCTCCCCAGGAGACCTGAACAAGTAAGTGGCCACTGCTGTGGTGCAGGAGGGTCACTCCTCTCTTCACACAAGCCCTGCAGAATGGTAACACAAGGAACCTACACACAAGGAAAACAGAGGTGGGTGGGATATATATTTAGTTCTGGCAAGAGGTGTGGAGTGATGCCAGAAAAAAACCCCAGAACAAAATTAGAAAGCCTGGCAGAAGTGGAAGTCCCCTCTGTGGGGGTATAAATTCTTTGCTTCAGCCATAGGGCAGGCTGAGGAGAGGTGGCCAAAACTTCTGGGATGTTTCATCTGCTGTGGTGCAGTTTGTTCCCAGCTGGCATCGTCTCCACCACCTTCCCTCAACCAGAGAGCCATTCCATGCTTCTGACTGCTGGGCCTCTGGCCATCATCTCTCCCGTAAGAGAGCAGTCTTCCAAAAAGGAAGCACACATGGGGCCAAGAAGAAAAAAGAGCAAGTCAAGGCATCACAGGCAAGCCAGGTTTGCACATACTCTTCCCTGTGCCTGAGCCAGCAGTATTTCCATGCATTCCTTGGAAAAGTTTGTGACTGCCCCAAATAGATAAATGCCACGTCTGCCATGCATACGCTGGAACAGGTCGGTGCTTTGCTCTGTGCAGAGCAAAGGCAGCGTTCCTGAGGCTGGGAAGCCTGGGTTTCAGAGGGAGCTGTGGTAAGCAGAGCCTCCAGCCCAGCATCCCAACCTGGCACACCGGCAGGGCTCTGCCTGAGCACGAGGTTCTGGTGTGGCCCACAGTGAGTGTGGCCCTGTGCTTGCACCTCCTGCTCCAGCTGCTCTCCTGGAGCTGGAGCTACAGGAACAGCTCTTCGACAGCTTCAACTCACAGCACTGACTCTGAGGAGAAACAAGGGAAAGCACTTTGCTGTCTCTTTACTTACCTTCTCGTTTCTGAAGCATCAGTTTAAGCTTATTTCCCCTTGAAACATCTAGACAAATAAAAATAAAACACATTTACTGAGAAGGCAATAACAACAACAACAACAGAAGTTTATTTCTCAAAAACTGCCAGAAGTATTTTTGTCATAGCTCCAGTTCAAGAGGCAAAGCAGAAACTTTCTCTCTTTGCTCCCCTTTCCACACTTGGATGCAATGCAGGGAAGCTTCTGACACTCCAGCATCTTCTCCCCAGCTCTCTTGGCAAGGGAAACCCTATAATGGCCTTCTTCACCAAGTAAACGATTATCTTTTTCATCAGAAAACTGCAGCTGGTGCTAGTACCAGCACCCAGAGCAGCACGATAATTCTGGAAGCCCCTAGTCACTGGGTGAGGGCTGTGCTAACAATCAGAGTGCTCCAAAACTGTGCCTGGCATCCTGTCCCAAAGCACATCGAAGCAGTCATCCTGCTGATCCCCACACCGGAGCGCAACGGGAGACCTGCAAGCGCTCGGCTGTTCTGCAGTCAGTCGCCGGCAAAGAAGCGCCTTTTTTAAAAGACGCCCAGCTCGCACCAGGCTCGGAGCGTGGCAAGGCGCTCAGCCCCGCGGGATGCCAGGGGAAGGAGGGCTGTTCCCGCTGCCCCGGCTGTGCCCCGAGCCCCGCACGCCGCGCTCACTCACCGGGCGCCGCGCACAGCAGCGGCAGCAGCAGCAGCAGCAGCAGCAGGGGGGCCCCGGGCAGGGCCCCGCGGGGACACGGCGGCGGCATCGCGGCGGGGAGAGCGCAGCAGAGGCGAGGAGAGCAGTGCCACCTGTGCGGGAGGAGACGGAGAGCGTGGAGGCGGAGGGCGGGCGGAGGAGCGGAGGGAAGGGAAGGGCAGGGACGGGCGGGGAGGGGCGGGAGCGGCCGGGCCGGGGCAGCGGCACCCGGGGATGCTGCGGGGCTCGGAGCGGGGCAGCACCGGGCACCACCCACTGCTGGGGCACCACCCACTGCTGGGGCACCCATCCACTGCTGGGACACCCACTGCTGGGGCACCACCCACTGCTGGGGCACCCATCCACTGCTGGGGCACCACCCACTGCTGGGGCACCCATCCACTGCTGGGGCACCACCCACTGCTGGGGCACCACCCACTGCTGGGACACCCACTGCTGGGGCACCCACTGCTGGGACACCCACTGCTGGGGCACCACCCACTGCTGGGGCACCCACTGCTGGGGCACCCACTGCTGGGGAACCACCCACTGCTGGGGCACCACCCACTGCTGGGGCACCCACTGCTGGGGCACCCACTGCTGGGACACCCACTGCTGGGGCACCACCCACTGCTGGGGCACCCATCCACTGCTGGGGCACCACCCACTGCTGGGGCACCCACCCACTGCTGGGGCACCACCCACTGCTGGGGCACCCACTGCTGGGGCACCCACTGCTCGGGCACCACCCACTGCTGGGACACCCATCCACTGCTGGGGCACCACCCACTGCTGGGACACCCACTGCTCGGGCACCACCCACTGCTGGGGCACCCATCCACTGCTGGGGCACCCATCCACTGCTGGGGCACCACCCACTGCTGGGACACCCACTGCTCGGGCACCACCCACTGCTCGGGCACCACCCACTGCTGGGGCACCACCCACTGCTGGGGCACCACCCACTGCTGGGGCACCCACCCACTGCTGGGACACCCACTGCTGGGGCACCCACTGCTGGGACACCCACTGCTGGGGAACCACCCACTGCTGGGACACCCATTCACTGCTGGGACACCCACTGCTGGGACACCCATCCACTGCCGGGACACCCACTGCTCGGGCACCCATCCACTGCTGGGGCACCACCCACTGCTGGGACACCCACTGCTGGGGCACCCACTGCCGGGACACCCACTGCTCAGGCACCACCCACTGCTGGGACACCCATCCACTGCTGGGACACCCACTGCTCGGGCACCACCCACTGCTCGGGCACCACCCACTGCTGGGACACCCATCCACTGCTGGGGCACCACCCACTGCTGGGGCACCCACCCACTGCTGGGGCACCCATCCACTGCTGGGGCACCACCCACTGCTGGGGCACCCACTGCTGGGACACCCACTGCTGGGGCACCCACTGCTGGGGCACCCACTGCTGGGGCACCCACTGCTGGGACACCCACTGCTGGGGCACCACCCACTGCTGGGGCACCCACTGCCGGGACACCCATCCACTGCTGGGGCACCCATCCACTGCTGGGGCACCACCCACTGCTGGGGCACCCATTCACTGCTGGGGCACCACCCACTGCTCGGGCACCTCCCAGAAGCACTTTTTTATTGGAGCTACACACAATCCATCCGGTGAGGCTGTAAAGACCTTTCAGCGGTTTATGCAGGCTTTTCTGACAGGGAGTTAAAAAAAAAAACAAAATGGCTGTAGCATGTCATTTCACATTGCTCTGGATATAAACCCAGTTTGTCAGATCCTTGTAACAGTGCATGGAAATGGAGAGATTGTCCTGATGGAAAAACTAAGCAGAATCAACTATAGGTGACTTAGTTCAGTGTTTTCTCTCTCTTCTTTCTTCTCACCGCCCAAACCCACAGAAAATCACAATGCATTTTAGCTGATTAGCTTTGAAAAATAATTTGGATTTTTTTTTCTACATATGGACAGTTTTAGTTTATTGTAAGAACTCGGGGACCAAAAGCCAAACTCACAAACTTAGGGCCCTTGCTCAGCAGTTCCATGACTGTAATGGTGCCTAAACTTACTCTTGCCTTTTCCTAATTTGGACTTCAACCTTCCCTTGGTGAATTAATCTTCTATCAGTTGCTTCCCCTGCAGATGCCAGAAACACCCCAGATGAATTCCTAATGAATTCCTCACCCATCTTAAGACACAAACCTCTCTCTTCCCTCACAGCAAAGACCCACAGCACTCAGGAGACCATAATGAGCATCTCACCTCCTGCTGAAGCTGTGCCAGCAGAGAGCAAGGGAGGGCCAGGCCCCCTCTGTAAACTACTTGTGGGAAATCTGGCAGGTGCTGGGGCCTTGGCTCTGTGATAGAGGGATCAGTTCCAGATCAGTTGCAGATGAATACATACGCACACACACAGAGTGCATACTCTATATATTGCATATAAATATGTACATTGAATATGTGCGTGTACATATACACATAGCCACGAGTGCATGGTGGGGGAGCTGTGCAGTGGCAACTCCCTGTGACGAGATGTGGAACACAGGCAGGCACAGCAGATCTTGGGAGTGGGACCAGACCCCATGGCTGCCTTCACCACTCACTGTAAAATGCAGAAGAATCACCAGAGTGGGGTGCTCCCTCAGCAGTGTCCCAGACCCAGCCTGAATGCTGTTCAGGAAATTGCTCCTGTTTCCCCCTCACACATCTTTCCTCTTCTGAAAAAGATCACTCGAATCTGCACTCAAAGATTTTCCCTTGCTGCCCTTCATCCCCCAGCACCTGTGAGCTAAAGCTCAGGCATCTCTGCTCATCCTTTTTGTAAGGACTTGTTCCAAGATCATGAAGTGATAGGACAAGGGATAAGGGCTTCAAACTGAGTAACCTGGTCTCTGGGAAGGTGTCCCTGCTCATGGTGGGGAGGGGTTGGAATGAGATCATCTTTAATGCCGCTCCCAACCCAAACCATTCTGTGATTCTATTACCCCATTCAAGTGGCAGTGTCAAACAACAGCTCCACACCAAGTGCCCCTTGCCCTTTGCAGGAGCCACATCTTCCTACAGAGACAGAGAGTGGGAGGGACCAGCACCCTCCCGATCCCTGTGATGGAAGCACTTCCACAGGAGGCTGGGGTCCCAGCTCAGCTCCCATGCAAAGGTAAACCAGAGCTGGTTTTTCTTTTCTGTCACTGTTTTCGAGTGGTTTTTCCCTGTAGCCCCATGCTTCACGTGTCAGCAGACAGCACCATGTGCTGGAGCAAAGGCCCCTTCTCCTGAATCAATGCACTCTTTCATCAGGTTAACTCTGACAGCCCGTTTGCTAAAACCACCAGAGCTTTGGGAAAGCAATTTGCAGAACATAGCTAGAAGGGACAGAAGTGAAGAGCACGTATGCAAGGCTACATGGAAAAGCTGTGATGTAGTTAATTTATAAAACCGGGGCAATAATCCATGAATATTCATGGTTTACTGCTATACTGGTAATGGCAAAGGGTGTTTTGTTCAGCTGGTTGGTTTGCAGCAAGCCTTGTGTGGGAGCTGGGGCTCTGCAGGACTTCAGGTGCTCTGTGCCTCTCAGGCAAGGAAATACAAAGCACAGAACCTCTTCTGGCTACTAGATAGACCATGATGACTCAAGAAACTGCTGGAATAAAATGCAATCTTGTGAAACCCAGAGAAAGGATTGACTCAAGCCCAAGGTTATTGTAGAAATTCATTGCTCTAGTGATGGAAGAAGTGATTGACAGATGACTATAACCCTCAGGTTTAAAGTGTGTGCAGTGTCTTCAAGAAGAGGTCACTTTCTCAGTTCAGGGGACAGAAGTTTTTGACATAAAGTAAAAAAAGCATCACAGCACTTCTTTTCAAAGGCAGGATGAAAGGTGACTGATGTTTCCCCAGTAGCAATCTCTATTTCTTTTCAGGCTGTTATAAGGACTTAAGGCAGTGTTGCCCAAGTATTGTAATAAGACACTTTTCTGCTGAGCTTGAAGCTATTGCATTAGTGTTCCAAGTATTTACCCCTGAGTGAATATCCAAGTTTACTGACATGTCTGCAGTACCCTTTTCTGTTATTTACCATGGAAAGCCACAGTTGTTGTGTGTACAGCTGAAATTCTGCAGTGTTTCCCTGGGATCTCTCCATCAGCAGTGACATTGCTCTCTTTAAAACCTCCCTTTCTTCAGAATCACCAGGATCACCAGTCCTTGTTCTTCTTGTAGGTGACTTTAACCTGCCAGACATCTGCTGGGAACTTAGTACAGCAGAAAAGAGGCAGTCCAGGAGGTTCTTAGAATGTGTGGATGACAACTTTTGACAACTTTTGTCACAGCTGGTGAGGGAGCCCACCAAAGGAGGGACTATGTAAGATCTGTTGTTTGCAAATAGAGATGGGCTGGTGGGGGATGTGGTGGTTGGAGTACTTGATATTTGGTGAAATCAGGAAAAACATCAATAAGACTCTTACACTGAACTCCTCGAGAGCAGACTTTGAGCTATTTAGGAGGCTTGTTCAGAGAGTTCCTTGGGAAGCAGCCCTTAAAAACAAAGGAGTCCAGGAAAGGTGAGTGTGCTTTGAAACAGAGATCTTGAGGGCACAGGAACAGACTGTCCCTGTGTGCTGAAAGATGAATTGAGAAGGCAAACATCCAGCCTGGATGGGCAATGAAGTTTTGAGGGAACTTAGAAATAAAAAGGGGATGTATCATCTTTGGAAGGAGGGTCAGATGTCTCAGGAAATATTTAAGGGGGTTGCTAGGGCATGTAGGAAAAAATTAGAGAGTCCAAAGCTCAGTTGGAACTTCATTTGGCAACTTTTGTCAAGGATAATAATGTTTTTACAAATATATTAATAGCAAAAGGAAAGATAAGACCAACATTTGTTCTTTACTGGATGGGAGGGAACTTAGTAACTGCCAGTGAGGAGAAGGTGGAAGTGCTTAATGGCTTCTTTGCCTCAGTCTTTAGTGGGAAGATGGCTTGTCCTCAGGACAGCTGTCCTCCTGGGCTGGCAGATGGTGTCAGGGAGCAGAATGGTCCCCCTTCTATAACGGGGAGACAGTCAGAGAACTGCTGAGCTGCTTGGATGTACATAAATCCATGGGATCAGATGGGATCCATCCAAGGGTGATGAGGGAGCTGGCAGATGAGCTTGTGAAGCCACTCTCCATCATTTACCAGCAGTCTTGGCTCACTGGTGAGGCTCCAGATAACTGGACGCTGGCCAATGTGACACCAATTCACAAAAAGGGTGGGAAAGAGGATCCTAGAAGTTATAGGCCAGTTAGCCTGACCTCAGTACCAGGTAAGGCTATGGAACAGTTTATACTGAGTGTCCTCACACAGCACTTACAGGATGGTCAGGGTATCAGACCCAGCCCGCATGGGTTTAGGAGGGGTAGGTTGTATTTGACCAACCTGATCTCCTTTTATGACCAAGCGACCTGCCTGCTGGATGCAGGAAAGGCTGTGGATGTGTCTGTTTGGACTTCAGCAAGGCCTTTGACACTGTCTCCCACAGCACACTCCTGGAGAAGCTGCAGCCTGTGGCTTGGACAGGAGCACTCTGTGCTGGGTTCAGAACTGGCTGCATGGCCGGGCCCAGAGGGTGATGGTGAATGGTGCTGCATCCAGCTGGATTGGGACCAGTGGTGCCCCTCAGGGGTCTGTGCTGAGGCCAGTTCTGTTCAATATCTTCATTGATGACATGGATGAGGGGATTGAGTCCTTCATTAGTAAATTTGCAGACGACACTAAGCTGGGATCATGTGTTGATCTGTTGGAAGGTAGGAGGGCTCTGCAGAGAAACCTGGAATGGTTGGATGGATGGGCAGAGCCCAATAAGAAGAAGTTTAAATAGTCCAAGTGCTGAGTCCTGCATTTTGGCCACAATAACCCCCTGCAGCGTTATAGGCTGGGGATGCTGTGGCTGGACAGTGCCCAGGCAGAAAGGGACCTGGGGGCACTGGTTGGCAGGTGAGTGAACATGAGCCAGCAGTGAGCCCTGGTGGCCAAGAAGGCCAAGGGCTCCTGGCCTGGATCAGGAACAGTGTGGCCAGCAGGAGCAGGGACGTCACCCTTCCCCTCTACTGGGCACTGGTCAGGCCACACCTTGAGTGCTGTGTCCAGCTCTGGCCCCTCAGTTTGGGAAGGACATTGAGACACTTGAGCACATCCCGAGGAGGCAACAGGGCTGGAGAGGGGCTGGGAACACAAACCCTGTGAGGAACCACTGAGGGAGCTGGGAGAAAAGGAGGCTCAGGGGTGACCTTGTCATTCTCTACAACTGAAAGGTGGCTGCAGTCAGGTAGGAGTTGGTCTCTTTCTCCAGGCAGCAGATGACAGAATGAGAGGACACAGCCTTAAGCTGCACCAAGGGAAATATAGGTTGGATATTAGGAAAAAGTGTTTTGTGGAAAGAGTGATAAAGTACTGGAGTTGTATGCCCAGGAAGGTGGTGGAGTCACCAAAACACATTTCTGGATGTGTTTAAGAAAAAATTGGATGTGGCACCCGGTGCCATGGTTTAGTCGAGGTGTTGGGGCATGGGTTGGACTTGATGATCTTGAAGGTCTCTTCCAACTTAATGATTCTGTCTATGGAGGGGTTTCAGGATTGTTTTAGGGCTTGATTTGCCTCTATTGGCACACCAGTGCTGGAAGCTCTCTGCTGGCGTGGTTGGGCAGCATTCTCAAGGGCATTAGGTAAGAAAGTCTGCACCAATTATGTCATTTGGTTAAATGTCTTTCATCACCACTGGTGACAGTAGTAGACCCTTGATGTCGAAATTTCATTGAAAGATGTTAATTAATGCTGTCAGCAAGGCTGTTCCCCAGGCGGCCCTGGAATGAGGAGCAGTGAGCAGGGCCCCTTTCAGCGTGGTGTAAACTCCATCAAGCCCCTGAGCATAACAAAGACCATGGATTGGAAGGAAGCCTGCAGCTGGATAGCAGGATAGAACTGGTGGGTTCATTACTTTCCCAGCATGGGGTTAGACTGACGACTATGGTCTTGCAAGCCTGAGGCAAAAAATTGGGAGCAATCCAGTGGAAACCACTCTGAACCTGACTTCAAGAATATACAGGCAGGAGCAAGGCAAGGAGCTCACTGAAGAAATTCTGGTAGCTTTTTTGGTGGGAGAGCGTAATCTCTGACTCAAAGCATCCTGAATTTTAAAGTGTTTTGCTATTTTTACTATAGTTAATATCTACATTTTGCCTAAAATTTTGTACAAAGAGATCTCTGAATAAGAGAGATGCCTCTGATTTTGCCTCTCATCACAGTAGCTGTTGAGAGAACTGTGGTTTGTTCATTAAAATGTAAGAGATAGTATCAGTAATGGCTATTCAAGGATATTCAGTAATTCCAAGCACAACAAAAAACACACTGAAAAGATCGATCTTGGTTTCTTTCCCTCTTTCTTTATTAGGATTCATGATTTTAAGTGCTTCAGCACAGTAATGTTCTTAAATACAGTGTAGATTAAATGCTTATATAATCACAGGACTCCCAAAGTTGGAGTTCCAAGAAAACCCCCCCACCAAATATAATGAAACTTATGATAAAATAATGAGGCTCAATGTCATCATAACTTGACAGGCAAATAGACAAGTTGGAAATTGGCCAGGGAGTGCAGGAGATGACACTTTATCTTTTACAAGTAAGCATGTGTAGATTTTAACAATCCACTAAAATGACCCATTTGATCAAGAACATGGCGGCACTGAACAGTGTTCCTAACACCCAGAAAATCATTACTTTCTGCTAATAAGGTTTCCATAAATCTCCCAGCCATATTGTCCAGGTTGCTTGCCTTAGGGTAGAGGCACTTGGCATTCCAAATGATTTTCTGCAGCCTGTTCCAAGAAAACTGCAGGAGCTGTGTTTTGCTTCCAAACAGAAGGAGGAATATTTAAATCATCAGTCAGTTCTTTCCAAAATATTTTGAGTTTCATACTATTTCTTCCACTGCCCCAGAGATGTCCTGACAGTGAGAGGATCAGCCCCAAGATCCAGAGCAAACATCTTTTCTTTGGGAAAAATTTATTTGTTGTCAGCTGTGAGTCTCATTGTCCTTGGCACATGGCTTGGGACACCTTTCAGCCATTGCATCTCAACTGGTTGCACTATTTATTTGGTCCATTTTAGTAATAAATATTAGAGCTCACATTTTCCATAGAAAATAGCTTAAAATAAAGTTGTTGGGATTTTCTTTCTCCTGCTTGGCTACTGCTGATATTTTTCTCAGCTTCTGTCGGAGCCTGCCAGGTAAGAAATGGTGTCTGTTGGTCTGTCCATCCTCCTCCCTTCACTGACAGTACTTTGCTGCCCTCACTGCAGAATTTACCTTACTGATCTGCTGATAAGTACAGTGAGAAGCAGATTAGTTCAGCAACGTTATCAGATCATGGCTGCTTCCTTTCCACAGAGGGATAAAAACATTCTCTAAGAAATCCTTCTCCTTTTTCTCTCTCACTGCCTCCAGCATACTTTTAGGATAAACCTGGAAGCATATAGAAAATCTGTATGTCAGATTTAACAGGAAGGGAGGTAGAGAGGGACTGTAGTACATTAATACCTGTTTTTCTGACATGGCCTGATTTCATTCAAATCATTCTTTCCTTTACTGCTATCATTTGGGGTACTTAGTTTTTATGCTTCTAATTTCTGAGCAATATTTTACTTGTGTTCATTGCCTTATTTTATTATTCACATCCAGAACGTACACGCACTCTCATAAAAAAAACCTGAACAAACAAACAAAAAAAATAAAAACCCAGATCCACCCAACAAACAAGCTGCACCTACTCAAAGATTAGAAAATGCAAAATCTCAAAAATCTGAAATCTTAGCGATGACAGCAGTTATAATGTGGGCATGTTCTAGAGTGGATTTCAGCCTGTGCAGGGAAGTTCACCAGCAGAACAGGCTTGCCTTCGGAGGAGCAAAGAGCCTGAGACAGACAGGTGGATCTGTAGTAGGTCTGTGCAAGGTTTCCCGCCCTGCGCCTCAGCCCCACAGCGCCAGGAGCTGCAGCAGTGCTGGGCAGCCTGGGCAGCAGGGCCAGCCCTGTGCTCCTCCTCTGCTCCTCACCAGCACAGCCAGGAGCCTTGGAGACCTGCAGAGACACAGCCCCTGCCTGCTGAGTGCGTGCTGTAAAAATACATGGGTTTCGTTTGAAACGGGAGAAAGTGTGTGCAATTTCATGGGGAAGGAAAAGGGGGGCGTCCCAGAGAGCCTGAAGAGTTTGAAGCCCACGTTTCAAAGCAGAGGAGCGGGAACATTGCCTGGAGTGTGCCAGGCATTTTCAGCATTAACAAACAATCTGCTTTCCCCTGCCTGTCTTCCCAGGCAGGTGGGATCACACGGGCTGCAGTTTCCAGCAGCACTGCCAGCCTGCCCGAGGCAGGCCCACGGGATGCAAAACGTCTGCCCACACAGCCAAAATACAGAGCACAGCAGCAGAGGGCAGGTGACTGCTCTCTCCTTGGGTCAAAAATGAGCCCTTGGGAGCATTAGGAACATACAGTGCATGGCAGCTTGGAGCATGATTCTCAGGTTATTAGAGCAGAAACCTCACTTGTCATCCTGGCTTTATCAAACATGACCTTACACCTCTCTTGATCTGTCTGTGGCCGCTCTTGCTGGCTCTGCTTTATATCTGTGCTTCCCAGATCCACCAGTGCCCTGCCTGTGAACAAGCCCACGCTTCTGCCCATCTGATGTCGGATTACCTCTCTGATTTGCAGCTCAGTTTGTTTCCAGGAGGATGCACTCTCTGTACTGTCTCTGTGCTGCTGCTGAGTAAGAGATCATGGCATCTTTAATCTTCCCCTGTGAAGCCCCGCTGCATCCAGCTGTCCCTGGATGCCAGTGACTTCAAAGGGTGGGTGGCTGTGAGCTATGGAAATTTAAGGGAAGGCTTTTTGTCCATTGTGACCATTTAGGCACCCACCCTGCAGGTATTCATGCACACATGCATTTTTAATCACAAGAGCCCTAAGGAATGCCATTTATCTCAGAAAGATTAAATCCCATTCTATGCCTGGATCTCACAAAACTGTTGTACTGAAATGTGGCTCAGCTGGAAATGTGGGCATTTCATCCCCATGTCTGCTCTCCTGGGCCTGTGGTGAGTGACAGAAAGGAAGGCTGCTGGTCTGTGATCCCAAATCACAGCACGGGGCCTGACCCAGCTCACATCAGCTCTCCTTGTGCTGGTAGGACTGCACAGCTCCTGAACCCATGCTGGCTCTTATCAGCTGAGCAGAAGAGCCTGCCTGCACTTGTCAGTGCAGAGAGGCCTCCGGGGTCCCAGCTCACTCCTCGAGGCACTGGCATAATTGCTCCTTTGCCCTGGCACTCCTGCCACAGAGGATGGCACAGAGGAGATAACATGCTGCCATCTACCTCCAGCATGTTTTTTCCCTTCCATCAAAAATATCCTGGCAGGCAAGACAGCCATGGGTTTGGTCAGATCATTCAGGTTTTGGGCCAGACCAGACATCAGCTTTAATCTGAAAGTTAATCAGCTTCAGAGAGAGGAATTCTGAGGATGTAATTCTTCAAGTAGGAATAAGCAATTCAATCACTTGCATTTACCAAAACCAACACAAAATTATTTTGCCTCCTCCTCTCTCAAGATCTGCTATTACAAATCTTTGTATCTGACTCCTTTTTTATTTTAAAGAGAACCACGGTGATTTTTGCTTTGAAGAACCTTGCCCTGGTTTAACACATTTTCACATTCTGCATGGCAGATCTGAAGTACTGCTCCTGAATGAAGGATAGTGACTGCCTTTTTATTAGGTAATGTTCCCTAATGGCTACAATCCAAAGATTCTTTTAGCTGGTAATTATTTATTAAAATGATCTGCAAGTGTAGTACATATTCCTGAATGGTATTTGGAATTAGGGGGGACCTGAGCTGGGTAATGCCCTGATGCCCTGATGACACCAATCTCTTTCTCTCACATGTGATTCCAGGTTAGGGTTTAGCCATACAGCAGCGAGTAAACACCCAGACAAACCTTTGAGGATTTATTTTATCTTACAGAAATGACACTGGCACAGTAATGACTCTATGATATATTGGGGGAGGCCACACAGTGGTATTGGACTGTTTATTTTTACAAACTTATGACTAGAAAAGAAACATCTTCTTAAAGATGATCACTTAAACCTGTAATTGTTATGTTGATTAATGTAGATGTAGGGACAACAATGTAACTGATGTTGGTAGTCAAATAGAATCATTTAGGCTGGAAAAGACTTCCAAGGTCAGCAGGTCCAACCACTGACCAATCACCACATGGTTAACTGAACAATGGCAGTGCCATGCAGTGCCACATCCAGCTGTTTCTTGGACACTCCCAGGGATGGTGACTCCACCATCTCCACAGGGAGCCCATTCCAGTGATTTACCCTTTCTATGAAGAAGTTCTTTCTCAATTTCTGTTGTTGGTAATCACGTTTTAGCCAGTCATTGTAAGATCAATGTATCATAGAAACATTTAGTAGGGAAAGACCTTTAAGACCATGGAGTCCCACAACAAACCTTCCACTGCTGAGTCCATCACTAAACCATGTCTCTAAGCACCAAATCTATGCATCTTTTAAAAACCTCCAGGGACCATGACTCCAATTCTTTCCTGGACAGCAGGGAGGAGATAGGAGCAGATAGGAAGCTTTCTGCTGTTTGTTTTTGGGTTTTTTTTCAACTAAGAGAAAATGACAAATCAGTTATACTTTGAAGACCACCACACCCATCATGGGAGCGCAATTTTTAGAGACTGGGCCTGACCAGATGCTGGGCAAAATTTAGGCACTTGGATAAGAAAAGTTGTGTTTCTGCTAATTTAAATACAGTACTTGTCCTTGGGTTTAGTAAAGCCAATCCTTTACCCTTGATAATTTCATTGAAATTTTTGTAATGGGTTTGAGTTGGCCATGCCATGAAAAATTATTTTACGCTTAAAAAAAAAAGCACCTAATACAACAAAATCATTGAATCATTACAAATTCACTATATATGTCCACAGAAAAGCTTTTCCATAATACTAATCTTACTTGACTTAATAATTTTATTTTGTACTTAATGCATACTGAGAAGAGGAAGGAGAGAAACGCACAAAAGAGACAAGAAATGCATAGCAGAAAGAAGAGAGGAATACAGAGTGGAGAGAGGACTTTTTATCTGATAAGAAGGAACACATGTTGTAAGGTATGCATTTTAGTGAAGAAGCCAAAACCCTAAAGTCTCCATTGCTGTCACCATTCCTATAGAATGCTCATCAAACCTACAGTCTCAATATATGAAACAATCAATCAGGTTCCCTAGCCATGGAGAGATCCCACTGCACAAGGCACAGATTGATTTCCCAGGCAACTCCAGGCAAGTCTAAAAAAAGAAACATTAAAACAAAGGCTGACAAATACCTTCATTTTGATTTCATTCTGAACAAATTCCAACTCTTATTATTTCATCCAAGCTTTCTCCTATTTGACTCCAATCTCCACTTAAATATGATATATTTTCATTTTAAAATAAGCTCTCATAACAGAGGACTAAACCCTTATATGTAAATAAACAATACAAACCAGGAATATTAATCAAAGATCTGAGCACATTTTCTGCATAGCAAATATGTTGGAAAATGTATCTTCCCATTCCCTTCCCCTACTGTAAAGGCAACTTCAGGAACAAATTATCCCAAATGATCCGAGTTTATGACAAGGACAACTACACTTATGAAACACATGTAATTTGCTTACTGATATTTGAATTCTGTGCATGGACAATGCACGTGCAGGTAGTGAAGCAGCTTCCCTTCTGAAGGACTTTTAACTTAATTGGATGTGTAATGGGCTCAGAGTCCAAGGGGAAACATCAGATGGATGTTAACAATACCAGAACAAGTTCTAAAGAATTCTCTTGGACTATGGGGATCTTTCTTAATCAAGGAGAGGGTTTTTCTCCTTTTCAAAAGACAGTATCTGTCACAGGTACTCTTCTTGATCCTGAAATATTACTTTATACAGGGATGTCAGAGGACCTGAATTTTGCATGTGGTCAGCCCAGAGTGATGTCATCTAGCCTTAAAATCAATGCATCTCTCTTGGATGTGAAAGGAAGGAGAAGACAGGTGGTAGTGTAGAGTTTTTACATTCACAAGTCACCTGTAAAATGGATTTCTCCAAATTTATACAAAAATGCCGGCTGAAGCCATCTTTCCTCCAACCTAAGCAATATTGTTTCCCCATCAATTGCTCAGCAGTGGCTTCAGGCAATACCTGAAAAAGGTTGGTGGCTGATGACAGCACTACAAGGAGCAGAGAGGCTGCAAGTAAGAGGCAGAGGAGGTAAAGGGCACTGGTGTAACATTAGAAAAGCCAACAGGCAAGAGTGATTTTACAAGGCCTTGACAAATTCCATTTACTCCCCAAAGTTAACAACTTGTGCTTGCGCCTCCTGCCTAGAATGAAAACTCATTCTCCAGCTGAGGATGAAATCTGTGTGTGTCAGAACTCAGTACATCCCTCTAAGTGTCCAGAGTTGCTGGGGCCCCTGCCAGGGGGCTCGGAGACCCTGGCACGCAGCCCAGAACACCTGGGGATTTGATTATGACCCGTGGAGCAAATTACCAGCTTTGTATGAGGACCTGAAAGTCACAGAAATTTAAATAATGTAACAGTAAAATTATCACTGGGTGAAAAGGTAGATTTTGGGATTTTTAGAATGGGGGTTTTGGGGACGAGATGGAGGAACTTGGGTGTGTCCAGTCCTTCTTCTTCTTCTTCTTCTTCTCTACCTCCATCTTCTGCTGTGATGCTGGCACTTTGGGACTGGTTTAGAATAGAAGTTCACTGTCTAACATAGGTGATAGGTATTGGAAAATAATTGTAAATATGTTATATGTAGTTTGTAGTATAAAAAGACACCACTGTCCTGAGGGCAGTCAGAGTGCTGCTGGCTGCCCTGCTGAGTGGACCTTGGCTGGGCAGGGAGAAAAATTTTATAGAGAAGGTATAATAAACAACTTTAAGAATGAAAACTGAAGAACTCTGGCTTGTTCTTCGGATGCACGGGCCAAAACAGAGACTTTTCACATATCTCAGGGCTGCAATTAACAACTAAACTCCTGAGATGTGTGGTGAGTGGTAAGAATAATTTCTGCAAGCACAGCCTTCACAAAGCAGAGGAACACAGATGTGCATCTTCCCATAGCTACACTGAGTCCCAGCCATCAGATTTAATGGCTGCCACAGGGAAGGACTGACGTCAGGGCTTATCCTTCCTATAACTGAAAATTCACATTTTATGCATGCTCTGTTAACTGTTCAATTCCAAAGGTTTCAGCATCTTTTCTCAGTAACCACACTTGGCAATCAATATTTTCAGAGGCCTCTGACACAGCCTTAAAGGCATCCCATCTGTCTGTCATGGGAAGGCTTCTCATCTCTATACATCCACATTAGTATTCACAGGGAATAAAGCCATATTAAAAAATACATTGAGTATGAGGCCTCTAAAAATGCCATGGTGGATTTATTACTGAGTGTCAGTGTGTTGGAACACCCAAATGAACATTCACGTGAGAGGCCCCAGAAAACACAGACCCCACACACTGTCTTACAGACAATGATTCTTTATATCATTAAGTCTTCCCTATGGTAAATCAAGCCAAACACAGCATGCAAACATTTCTGTGATTCAGCCTGTGCTAAATAAATGCTTTTTCCTATTACTTTTTAATAACAGATGTTTCTCTTTGAATTTTTATGCTCTAGCACAGATCATTCTATAGTCACCTTAAACTCTACAGGTATGCATGAATGTATGTGAATAAACTGCAAATGGTAATATATGCAGAACCTCTGCATGCCAATTTTTAAAAAAATATTATCTGTACATCACTGCTCTCTGCACTTTTTAAGGGATGGTGATCTTCCACCCTACCAAAACTTCCCTAAACAAGACAGATTCTTTAAGAAGTCCAAAGTAAGAGTTATTCATGGGAATGATCTTCTATATTAGGCACTTGTTTGAGGCCAAGAATATAGCTTGGCTGAAACCAAGACCTTAGGAGGCCTTAGCATAAGTTCAGTTCAAAGAGTTTAGGAGCAGCCCCTGCCTGATTTAGCCAGATGCCTCCAAACATCACACACAGAACAGGCTGCCTTGCTCCAGGTCCTCTTGCCCAGCCTGCAGCACAGCATTTTCCTGCAGGATTGTGGTGAGCTGTCACTTCTGACCATTTTAATCAGTCCAGCTGTAGGGATGCTGTGGCTGGGCTGGGATGTGTGTGCCCTTGGAGCACTGCAGCTGCATCACTGAGTTTTTAATGTCTTCTGCAAACCTGGCTCCAGTCTTCAGGCTGTCTGGACTATGAATAAAGTCCAGCCTGAGGAGGTGGGGCAAACATATTAACTGATGATCAGATTTGAAGAGTAAAAGTACACTCTATCTGCTGCCTTCAGCTTGCTTCCAGGGATCACAGTGAAACTGAATCACTCAATTGTCAAGCCTGCTTTTGTTGCAAGTACTCTCCCTTTATTCCCCAAACATGGCATTCTTAATTGTACCTATAAATTACTTCTTCAGTCCTCTAGTGTAGCAGCATGAAAAGCAAGTTTTAACATGGAATGTGACAAATCTACAGAAGTACACAAACCATAAGACATCTGTGTTACAAACTGCACATTTCATCAAAGTGATTTTTTTAGTTGTTTTCTCATTGGTTAGCTGCAACAAAGAAAGTAATAACAAACAAACATTAGATTTCCCAGAGACTCTGCTAATATCCCCTCTATATCCACTCACTTCTAATACTTTCAGTCATTTCCTCCTCTGCAGAGCACACATTCACACCCTGGTGTGCACACACAGGCGTGCACAGGCAGACAAAGAGCATCCTTGTAGCAAGGAAAATGCCCTGCATGAGCCTACAGATCACTGAAGGCTAGAACATTTCTTTATGACACCCCACAGCTGTTGTCAGGGAAGGAGTAAGACGCCACAATAATTTTTTCTAAAGAACACTGACACGTTTTCGACATTCCTCCCCTTCTTCCAGCAGACAAATATTTTATCAGTTTACCTTTAATGCAATATGCTTCCTCTCTCCTTCTGCCCAGAAGAAACGACCTTTCCTGCCCCAGCACAGGTTTCTCTTTATTTCAGCGTGCCTTGCCTCCTGCAAGCAGGGCAAGAAGCGAGCCGGGCTGGGAGCGCGGCACTGGTGGGGATGCCGGGCGTGAGAGGCGCGTTTATTGCGCCTCGCCCAAATCCAGCCCCTCGGCCGCAGGCGCCTACCCTGGACCAAGTGTGGGGAATCACATTTCTCCTTGATCAGGCTGGCTGCCTGCAGCAAGATGATTGCAAGCAGATGTGCCCGTGTTCTCATGTGAAAGGAATTTCAGCTTTTGTGTCAGCTGTACTGCACGATGAGCGCCCAGCTCCAGGGAGCGTTTTAGGGAACTTTAATTCCTTGCAGGTGCTGGGAACCAGCATGTGTTGGTACAGCAGAGCTGAGACACAGGAGGGACAGCACACCTGGGGTCAGCAGGAGGGCCAGAGGTCAAAGGCATGACCAGCAGGCTCCCCTTACTGCAGGGAACGAGGCTGGGGTTCATAAAGGCCCATTTTCCTGGTCAATTTGAGCACCCATATTGTGCTCAAAACTTCACAAGGCTGTGGCAGCAAAACTATGTTTTACCACAAGTGCAGTGGTTTCAACTTCTTGTTATGATGATCAAGGAGGAATTAACAAGATGGACACCAATAATATCTAATTATTTTATCTGAATATGTAGGTAATGAGGAACAGACAATGAGTGTGGCATCTGTATATTAAAAATCTCTTTTATTTAGTGAGATATTCCAGTAATGTTCCAAATGGCCAAAGGAAATTGCAATCGATTTAAAGAAACACTTGATGCAGTTACAGCTGTATTTTGGAGGCACATTATGTATTTTTAGTGCCAGAATGGCTAAGATACATATCCAGACATTCAATGGAAATGGATGTACCCTTTGGATCATACTTCAGGACGTCTGGCCACATCAGGGTGAATATTCCTGCTCATGGGACATACCTGGAGGTACACTGACAAAGCAGCTGTAAGCAGTCCACAAGGGCCCAGACTCTGCACATGGGGCTCCCCTCCAGGCAGCCAGGCACATGTCCACCTTCATGTAGGAGCCCTGGGAGGAGAGGCTTTACTTACTGCCACCGCTTGGAAAAAACATGATCATGCAGGCTTCAAAAGCACCACCGCTGGGGCTTGCTCTTTACTCAGCCAAACCCAGTCCACTTGGCACAGATTTTTAAACCTAAAGGAGCAGCACCTGGAAGCCACCGAAAGCCTTTTCTTTGCTTTGCTGACTCTACAGAAAACATCAGTGCTTACTTGAGGAGTTGTCTTCTTAAAAAAACAAAATTCAGCTTCAGGTCTGATCTGGGAAGCTCCAATGTAGTGGATGCTTTTTTAACAGCAAAGGTGGGTTAAGCACACTCTGCCTTGATTTTCCCCACATTGCTGTGTCTGCCCACACAGCTCTTCACAGAGTCGTGCAGTGGTCCAGATCAGGGAAACAGCTCTGACGGCAAATACCCCAAGGGAAAAGAAAGAAACAGCCTTCCCATCATTTGGCCTGATCTCCTGATTCACCCTCCTACTGATTGAATGAGACACAGCACAGGGGACAGGAAAACACCATGCAATGTTGAGAGCCAAGTCAGATGAGACTGAGACACACTGGGATGTCTCACCACCAAGAAGAGCCTCTCTTCTCCCTTCACCTCTTCCAGGAGCTACTCTCATCACCTATGCCACCTTGACTCCAACATCACACCTTCACCCACACAGTTTAACTCATTAAATCACCAGAAGAATAATCTGGCAGAAGAATAACCCAGCAAAAACAAACCCATCAGTAATGGAAGGTTCACCCCTGCTTTAACTGCACAGTTAGATGCTTTGTGATAAGGGCTGTACCAACACACAGGGAGGTGTGCTTGCTGTAGGTATTCCTTAAGAAGCTCTCATAACATTTCAGCCTGTTGGCCTGGAAAATGAAGAAGTCTCTGCAGAGATACCTGCCCAAAAGCCACCCAGATGACAAGCCACTCCAGCTTTTTGTCCTGTAAGGGCCCTAAAATCCCTGTCCCTCCATCTGGCCTAAAGGTTGTGTGTTTTGTGAGTCATTTCCCTGCCAATCAGTGTAATCTGGAAGAAAAAACTTGGGACAATTTTGGGCTGGGAGGTGGAGAGACAAATCTGTCACAAGTATTATTTTTACAGCAACAGGAAGAAAGAGGCACTCCAGTGGCTTGATTGCTTTTTATCACCTTGCTGACTCCAGCTTTTGCAACAAGAAGAGAGTGCATGTCCTTGCTTGTGCCCAGGCATTCATCTTCATTCAGGTTTCTGTCTGCACACACCTTGGTGGCTATTTAGAGGCTGAAGCACGTGCCAAGGAGTTGCCTCCATGGATGTTTGGCAGTATGCAAGGGACACATGCCTGCATTGCCCCGTGGAGGGGGTTTCGTGTGACTCCCTCTACTGCATGCATGCAGCTCATAGCACCCTGACCCTCACTGCCCAGCTGCCACAGGGCAGGGGATGCTGAGGCCACCCAGCTCTCTGCCCCAGCCCCTCATGGAAGTGTAGCTGATGTTACACTTGTGGCTGACTGAAGGCCACTCATGGGGGAGCTTTGCTGCTCCTTCTTTCTGGCTGCCATGATTCGTGACCACCCATGACTGTCCATGACTGTCCTCCAGCCAGAAGAGCCCGATGATGCCCCAGTGTGCCACTGCCAGGGGTGAAGGGAGATTGCAGCTACACCAGAAAGGCTCATGAGCAAGAACAATCCTGCCAAGTGGCTTAATCCAGGCTCCTTCTGCAGGCTGCATTTCCCAGCCTGAACATTCAGCACATGGGTGATGCAACAAATCACCTGTCAGACAAAAGTCTAATTCCCTGTCTGTCTGGTGAAACACTCTGGGACAAACCTTCCATAATACAGAAACTGGAATTTCAGCTAAGCAAGAACTGCATAAAAGGATTTCTGATATTCACAGCCACCTTTCTTATAGAGCCTGTGACTCTAAGACTGCATTTTTTGCAATCAAAACTTTGCTGCATAAACCCAGTGTCCAGAAGAACAGCTCTGAAGCAATACCCCAAATCAGAAGTACAAATTTCTATATCTTTAGAATTAGTTGCTCAGATAATGTTTTTCAAATACCAAAAAATAAGGATTAGGAAAACAGTCATGAGACAAATCAAGTAAGACTGGGTGAGAGTTTTGCCTCAGTACATAGCCTTGTGTTATTAAACCAGTAACTGGAGCAGAAAGCTCCTTCTAGACAGATGCAAAAGGCAAAAATAAAAAGGGGTGTTGACGAGTCATTAGTCTGAATTACTGGAAAGTGGGCAGCAAACTGACAGATAGCTTCCAGCAAATTTCTGTGTAAAGGTTTAGTAGAACTTTCCCACCAAAAGATTTGAGACTTTCAGGACTTTCACTCCTAATCACTAAGAAAGGCTTAGACATTACCCCAAGTAAGCTTCAATATTTAGAAATCTGATAACACACATGTGATGGGGAAATGTCAGCAGGAGGTGGCTACTTTTAGCACTGTGGGAGATGGACAGAAGGGAATTCTGTTCATTAAGATATTTTATTTCAGATTGCTTGATCCATATTATTAAAACAGCATGTCAGCCTAAATCAGAAAGAAAGACAGTGTCCTTTTTTACGTTAGTGATCTTGCTTTGTGTTGTCTGTAATTGCTGTCAACAGATCCTGCAGCTACTGAGCTACAGAGTAACTAAATCATCTGTCCTGGGGAAATTCTTCCTGTTCTCCTGCCAACTCTGCCTCTTTTTGGCCAGCCCCTACCTCCTCACATTCCAGCCATGGCTCTGTTTGTACTCCTCTGTTTTTCACAGTGCCAGTGGCTCAGAGTGGGACATACTTGCACCTCTCTCCCTTATGCTAATGGCCCTTGCTATGAATGGCCCCTCTGTGAGGGCACTCGTGAGCTCTCAGAGCTCAGCAGCATTTTGTTGGGGGCACTGACACTGAGGTACCCTCCTGCCAGCTTTATTCCATAAATAACTACAGCATCATTTTTTGGAGAGGGGTGGTGAGAGTGGTGAGAAACCACAGCATCGCTTCCACCATCCCTGTCCCAGTTAAATGAGTGAATTCCATCAAAATCCTCCTCCCCTTCAGACTTCAACGCTTGTCTAAAGCAGATGGCCCCCATAAATAATACATCCTAGGAAACCCTATCAATCACCTCTGGGATGTGCTTGAGCTCCTGTCTCTCATCATATCATCACTAGATTAGCTCTGGGAATTCTTTTAATTTAATCCTTTTAACAGGTCATGTGTGCAAGAAGCAGTGACTGGGAAATTAGATGCATCTAATTTCTAATTGTATTGTTGGTAGCCTGAAGTCAGCAGGTCCCCAATCGGTCCTTTTGGGGATTTTTTGGGCACTGCACTCAGCTGCTGACCTCTCCCTACCCAAGCCTGAGGCAACGAGACCCAGGACTGGTGTGGGTGAACGTGGGGAGGCCAGGAGAAAGGGGCCAGGGGCCAGAGTATCTGAGCAGCACCATCACATGTGGCCAGAGTGTTCTCAGCAGGAAAACTTTGAGCAGGGAGGTACTTACTACCTCCACTGGGAATGGAAAATGTTGTATTTATTTTAGGATGTAAGACGGAAATCCGTAAATTCCATTGTCTTTGTCTTTAGTCCCCTACACTTATTCAAATTACTGGATTTTAGCAGGGGCTCAGAGACATCCCGCAGGATTTATTCTCACATTCATGCAAACCTCATTTCAGGTAAGTGGGAAGAAATTCTGGGTACAGTGATGAGGTGGGTCCTCTGTACAGTGACTGCCATGGTGACACCACCCTTGGGGCTTCCTGCCCTCCCTGCCCTGCTGCAGCCCCAGCTCCACACACACTGGGAAAATGTCCCTGCTTGGTTTGTGCTCCCTTCATTGCAGTGCACACAAGTGTGACAGTGGTCACAAGGGTTGCAGGGTGAAGAGAGAGGCGAGAATGCTGACCTCATGTTTAGAAAGCTTGATTTATTATTTTATGATATATATATTACATTATGACTATACTAAAAAGAATAGAAAGAAAAGTTTTCAGAAAGCTAGCTAAACTAAGAATAGAAAAGAACGAATAACAAAGATGAGTTCCAGCAGAGAGCGAGACCCAGCTCTGCTGTGAGTAGTCAGTAAATCTAAACATCCACAAGAAACTAATCACAGATCTACCTGTTGCAATCCACAGCATCAGATAACCATTGTTTACATTTGTTGCTGAAGCCACAGCTTCTCAGAAAAGAGGAAAATCCCAAGAAAGGACTTTTCACAAAAGATGTCTGTGACACACAAGGATGGGTGTGCAGGGTGAAGCTGAGGGAGATATGGGGTCTGTTCACATGGGGAACACAGGCAAGAACAGAACAGCTTTCCATGCCTCCGTGCCTGTGGAGCCACAGCCTGCTCCATGTGGTCATAGGGGCTGCAGCAGGCAAGCTCAAAGTTCCATTTCCAAAGGTTTGGAAACCACTCTGCTTTTTTAAAAAAATTGGTACCGGAAAAGAAAAGCTGGGCTTTGAGTCCTTATCTGGAAATGCCTGCAGGATGCAAATATTTGAAAGTAACATTGCTAAACCAGAATGGCTTTTAAATCATAACAAATCATATCTTGCATTTCTGCAATGCCTTTCATCCTATGTTCTCTTCACAAACATAAACACATGAAGTTCAACAACACATCTGGCAAAGCGTTGTGCTGTGTGGGAGCTTTCACATCCCAGTTTGGCAGATGAGCAGACATGTGGGGTCAGTGGTGGCTGCCCGCCCCACATCAGACAGGATATCTGCAGCAGTGGTTGGAACACGGCCAAGATCTCAGCTCAAGTTGGGAGAAGTCTTTCCCTGGTATCCCTGGGGATTTATTTGTCAAGAGACTTGGTCACAAATCCAGAAAATAAAATCTTGAAGACTGCAGGGAACAAAAAAACCTCAACTTTTCCAGCTATCTTTTTTGAGCTTTTCTGTGTCCATCCAATGCTTTGGCAATGAGGAGATGTCACCAATTTAGGTTTCTGTCTTCTGCATGCCCAGTTGGTATTCTGCTGGAAACCAATTATCAAGAGACACATTTGCTGTGTGGCGAATCAGAATTTGTTATTATCACCACCCCATTAATTTCCACACACATCTGCTAGAGTACTTGTTTCTGCCTGTGTCTCACATTTATCTTCATCTAATCCACTTTTTACTGCCCTTGTCTTAGTGCCAACAACTATCATAAGGCACTGTAAACACTTGTTAGTTAACCATTTGTGAGCTTCAAACTCCACATTACACTAGTTGTTGGACTTTAGTGAGGTTAAGATTTTCCATATCGTTATTATTTTGCTACATCATGGAATAAGTCACAAGTAAGCACCCTGAGATGGCCCCAGCCCCCCAGGGGCAGGAGGGGAGAGGAAGTTTGGGATTTTCAAAGAGGTCCAGGAAGTGAGGAGCCCATTTCCTCCTGGATATCTGTGGGGCTGAGATGAGCTCAGTCTGTGCCAGCTTCTAGCAAGCTAAACCTAAATCCTTTGATAAGCAAATAAGTCAAGAAGTTTTGTGCATCCTAAGCCTTCTTCAGGTCCAACACCAGCCTAAATGTGCCCTGGCAGGTCCCACCCCACTGGTTGCTGCCACCCCTCTGATGCAGCAGGAAGGTGGAGTAGTGCCAGCTGGTAGGAAATGTCAGGCTCAGCATCCTTTCATCTCCTGTCTGTCAGCCACTGTCCAAATAGGACATATCTCCAGTGAAGGGGGAATGCTTCTGAAAAGACAACATATCCTGCTCTCAGAAATGCTGGCTTCATATCTGCACCTACTTCCTACAGGACACCTCATGTTAAAATGACTTCTGCTAAATCAAAAGTAATTTTTCCCATACTACTTGACAGCCTCTTCCTCTGTCAAATGCAATTATTTCCCATTAATTAAAGGGCTGCATCCAGGCTCAGTGGGAGGTTGGAGAAGTCCAGCTCTCAATGGAAAACTCTTCATTTCTGCTCAGCATTCAGGCACCCAAAGCTCAGCAAACCCAAGCTGACTCCCTCCATGGCACTGCATCCCACTGGCACTCTCCTCTTTGGAGACAGGAGCAAAGCTGGGCTCCCTCAGCTGAGGAGGCAGTGGTGGTGTCAGACAGGAGCGGGCAGCAGGAGTCAGCACACCCATGGTGGCCTCTCAGCATGGTGGACACCAGCAGATGTTACTCAAAGGTTTCTTCTGGCCCAATTCTGTATCTCTCAGTGGGCTAAATAAAATGCAAAATATGTGTTGATATCATCTCCGAGCACTTATCAATTGCCTTGGTGTGCTGTGATCCATCCTGTTTGGATTTACTGCACCCTGTTGGAGGTAAATTAGCTCTTTCTGCCTTTTTATGAAATACATATACAGTAGGCAAACATTGGCAGGATAAAAATACCCCCCCAGAACCTCCCAGGCAACTGCACAAAGCCTGGGTGCAGGGAGTTTCATTGCACTGATGGCCTTATCTAGACCTGCTGGCACTGCCTGCACCTGTAGCGTTCCCCAGCCTGTCTGTGGAGCAAGGAGGCACCAGAGAGAGGAATCGCTGCATTTTCATCCACACAGCCACCTGCAGCAGAGCAAATAACAAGTATGTGCCTGTACCAGATCTAATCTGCCCCAATATCCCCTCTGCACCTGACCCCTGTGCCTATGTCCCTCCTGCCTGCTCGCCACTTTGTGACTCTGAATGGATCATGTGCAGGTGATGCAAAGAGAGCAGCCTGTTGTAAAGGGCATGTGTTATCACAAATTGGCAGAGGCACCCACCTTCTTTCCCTTTCAGGCTCTGCAACATCCCATTAACTTCAGCAGTAGGAGATTAGCTCTTGTGTTAAGGTTGAATTCACCCAACCTAAATTTCTACCCACTGGATCTTGTTGTCCCCTTGCCTGTAACTTTATACCACCCCACCATCCCTTATCAGATAGATGTTTGTATCTGCCTGAGCATAAGGCTGCTGGGATTTCTCCTAGGTGAGAATGACAGCCTTTCTGCCCCAAGTCACACCTGGGGAAGGGAAGGCTTGGTCTCCAGGCTGAGGGTCACCTGCACTGTTTTCCTGTGCCTCTCCCAGTATTTCCTTGTTCTTTGTGCAGCATGGACCCCATACCTGGGCATCTCTCTCCAGAGTGGTCTTCTGCATGCTGCACAGACAAATAGCAACGAGACTGCTTCTGTTTGGTGCTCCTCTTCTTGTGCAGCATTGCCCTGGGAAGCTGTGCTGAGGAGGCTATTCATAATCACTCCTTGGCCTGCCTGGGACAGATTCTCCTGTCTTACACGTACTCTTTATATTTTCCAAGCTGCAATGTGCCTCTATTCTAAAAATATTTAAACATGTTTTAGATGGTGACTATTAACCAGACATTGTTCTTTCTCACTAACCTGTCATTATCACTGTAGCTTCATCCCCTGACTTTCCCACAATCCATTTTATTTTATAGCACAAGCTGATTGTAGCACTTAATGATTTAAATACCAGATGAAATTTTGCTAGTCACAACTCTTTAATGTTTTTCTTTTTGCACAGGTCTTCTTCACTATAATTAAATATGGATCTATTTCTCCTGAAATCTGTTTTTGGTGGTGGCTTGAACTATAATGATGGCTGCCAGAATTCTGCTCCAGACTCTTGTAGTGTAGAAGACAAGAATACTGTTGATCTCCATGCCAAAAATAAATCCCAGGAGCTTATTTAGAAGCAATTTAGCTTCTAAAGTTAAAGTTTAATTACTAAAGTATCTGAACATTTACCAGGTTAATTAGACTGGATCAGCAAAATCTCATTCAGATGTAGTGGTTTCCCCATTTCCATTTAGATACGGATCTCTTTCAGCTTTATGCTGTGAACCTTCATATCCAAGTCAGCAAAAATGCCTGCAGCCTTTTTTCTCTTCTCACTTGCTTCTTTTTTTTCCCTTCTTTCTAATTTTTGTCATTACATAATGGTGCCCTGCTTCACTTCAAATGCATTGTTCTGTCTGAAACCCACAGGAGCTGACGAAAGTCCTTCCACTGCTCTCAGAGGGCCCTACCTGAGGCTCATAATTTATGCATTACCTCGGCTGCAAGCATCTGAGATATGTAAAGAATATAATCTCTTTCTATCATGTCTTCTTTTTGTTCCTTCTATTTTTTTCAAACACTCCATACAAGCTGTTAATGAAGCAAATGACATAGAAACATAATCTGTATTCCTGCAGGTTTTGTGGCTGTGCTTGCTGCTTATTCCTTATCACCTGAAGAGATAAAGCAGTGTTGGTGATACCATAATTGAGTTAGTGGAAGTGATTTATCAAGTTGCCAGCAGAGAATGAAAACTTTGGGGGGTGTGGGGGGAAACAAGCAGCAGGAGAATATGGACTTTTCAGAAACAAGAACCTTGCTTTTTATGCAAATGGTTATGTTAATGAAAATCGAGGGGGGTGAGCCCATAATCACAAGAATTTTGCTTACAGAGCGGATGATGGCTTATCTACGGAAAAAGCTTTCAAAGCTAGCCCTGAAATGTCATGTGGGTTTCATTATCTCTCTGATAAAGCCTAGTGTGGAGGATCTGTTCTTCACTCCTTGCTGCTAGCTGATTAGGAATAAGTCTATAGTTCTTCATTATGCAGAGAAAATGTGGAAGAATCCTATACTTGAATGCAGGAACAACATACTTCTAGTGTTTCTTTCATGGAAGAAAATATTTCTTAAGAACCAAACCAAAATCCTAGTCTTCCAAAGAAAAGCCACAACAGAGTCTGAGGCAAGCTTTTGGTTAGTTCATTTTCCTCTTCTTCTATAAATTATTATCTAATATTTGCATTGTAGGTCCACTCAAAAGCCCCAAACTTGGGGTTCCATTGAGCTAAGCTCCAGATAAGCTTCAAGACATCAAACTTTGTAAGTGAATGTGCACTAACAGCAGCTGCAGCCTGTGAAAGGGCAGAGCCCAGCAGCCTCAGCCCTGGGAGCTGCCCCTCTGCCAGGGCCTGGAAAAAGCCAAGTGTCCCACAGGGGCTGCTGTGGGGCTGTGACCTCCAGCCCATCCTGGGGTGATGCCAACGGGCAGAGGGAGCAGCTGCCCACATGTCCTGGGCCTGGCGCTGGGTGAAACTGCACCTCAGCAGTTAATCAGTGAGCCAATGAGTTTAAAATTAAGCTGCTGTTCAAATGTTGCTGAATGGCTCGGGAGAAAGTGCTGACGCCTGGCAAGAGCGCTGCAGTTTGCGAGCCCACACAGCTTCTGGGCACTGGTGTCTGTGGGAGCTGCTCACCTTTGGAGATCACCACCTTGCTCACCAAGCCCAAAATAAATTCATTACCGCAAGAGGTTGAATTTTATTTGGCTGGGGAGTCATTGCTTTGGAGAAATTGTCCCTTTTATTTAATTAATTGTTGTGTTTTCCTCTCTACAGGTACAGGAACTGTGAAACAGCCCTATCAGTTATTCCTAATTTTGATAAATTAATTGTCTCCCTGTAGAGTGATTGATTACAGGAGATGCTGAGAAATGCATTTGCACATTTCAGAGTGCCTCAAATTAATTAATTATTCCGCTTGAGTTACAAGTTAGTGAGCAGGATGAAGAAAATGCCTTTGGAATAACTGTTTGCATCTCCCTTGTTTTTTAAATAGGCAGCTAACAATTTACTGCTCCTTCCTTTTCACTTTCCGTTTAAACTAAAGAGTTTATTAAACTTGAAGATTAACAAATTTTTTTAAATTTGTTAAAACAAAGTTTGCCAGGGAAGAGAACTCAGTCATCCCTTCCAGTTTGATGCCAGGGCCAGCATGAGATGCCCAGAGCCTGGAGAAGGATCACAGGTCATCAGGAGAGCACCTGAAGGGCAGCACAAAGGAATTCCTGCCCCCCAGCCAGTAACTCATCTCTATCAGGGGCCCAGCTTAAATACCTCTGTTCAAACACACAGCAGGGGAGTAAATGAGACAAGTTATGGTTGTGTGCACTCCTGCAGAGCTACAGCCTCATCAGCATCATGGAGATGTGGCTCCCGTGGCTGGGGTGTTGGAAGGGAAGGACACAGCTCTTCAGGAGGGACAGGCAGGGGACACCAAGGAGGTGGGGATGCTCTCTGTGCCAGTGACCAGCTGGGACCAAGGGAGGGGGTTCTGCCACACTGCTCCACTCTGTAAGGCCCCATCTGGAGCGCTGCATCCCCTTCTGGGGCCATAGGAGGTGTGTGGGCCTGTTGATATGAGTGCAAAGAAGGGCCACAAAGATGATCACAGGGCTGGAACATCTCTCCTGTGTAGACAGGGTGAGATTGGGTTGTTCAGCCTTGGGAAAAGAAACCTCCAGGGAGACTTTATAACAGCCTTCCAGCTCCTAAAAGGAAAGGTGGAGAGGGACTTCTTACAAGGGCATGTAGTGGCAGGACAAGGGATAATGGCTTCACACTGAAAGAGGGCAGGTTTAGGTTAGATACTAGGAAGAAATTATTTATTGTGGGGGTGGTGAGGCACTGGGGCAGGTTGCCCAGAGAAACTGCAGATGCCCCATTCCTGGAAGTGTTTAAAACAAAAAAGGTTGGATGGGGCTCTGAGCAACCTGGGCTAGAGGAAAGAGTCCCTGCCCAAGGTGGGGAGGGGGGGGAATAAGAATGAGGTAATTTTTAATGCCCCTTCCAACCTGAACCATTCTATGATTTTATGATTTTTCATATGAAAGAGAATGCAATCAGCTTTTCTATTAAATAAAAAAGATGAGGCTCCCATTTTTAAAACACATTCACTGGCATCTCTTTATCTCTGCAGCACAATAGATGTTTTCTAAACCTTCTATTTCCAATTATATTGTGTGGTTTTAGTTCCTGCTTTTTCTATCAATATATCTCTAATATATCTGTAAAACTGCTGTGGCATCATTTTGACTCATCTTTTCTTCTCTTCTTTGTAGACAGAGGCAGCTTCCTTCCTTGTAAGTCATTCCAGAAGCTGTGCACGGCTCATTACCATGGGACCAGCATGGATCTTCCCATCTCTCCTAGACCTTCCATGGGGCTACCTTGAGAAGACTGCAGCACAGTCCCCTGTGCTTTCCCTTTCAGAAAAGCCTCTTTCAGAAAGAGGCACTGAGGGTGCAGTGCAGGAGGTACCTCTAGTCTGTCATAGCTGATGTTGCATTTAGACCCTTGAATCCACGATGAAGCACTGAAGAGCAGCTTTGGTAACTCTCCCTCAGTCCCTTCATGTGCCCTGATTGTTTGCTCCCAGTTCCCATGCCAGGGCAATGCCTCCTGGCCAGAACAGAAATGCAGCCTTGCAGATTTGTTAAACATCTGTGGGGTGAGGATGCCTCTACCTGCACAGTGTCTGAGAGACTGCATGATCCTGCCTGATGAAAGATGATGAAAGAGACATCAAAGGAGCATGGAGGGGGTGATAGGAAGAACTGTGATGAGGTCTCCAAAACCCCAGCAGAGAAGCAGGGAATGAAGAAATAGTCTCACAGCCAATTCAGCCAAATTCTGCAGAAAACTCACAGAGAAAATAAGGAAGGGACTGTATCTTCAGGATTGTGGTGGCTGCCAAAACTCCTTCCTGTTGATTCTTGAATTTCTGTTTCATGATTAAAGTGTTAGAGGCCTCAGGCAGGTTTAAGACTGTGATATGCAAAGAGACTCCATTGCTGTGTGGGGACTGAGAAAGTCTTTCTCTAAAAATCAAATTCAGAAGAAGAGTTTGGGATGCAAAAGTCAAAAGGTTTTAAATATTTTACATGTGTGGACTTCAGGTTCCCTTCAGCTCTTTCCTCTGGGTCACTTGTGACTTTCAGAACCGATTACAAGAGTCCTGCTCCCAACACAGGCCTGAATGCAAAGTAAAGCATAGTCAGGGCAATAATCCAAATTCTCCTACAAGCTCAGCCTGAACTGCTAGTATCAGTAATACAACTGGAAGAGGCCTTTGAGTGACTAAATCCAGTCTTTGGCAGTCACAGGCAACCATACAAAGGAAGGACCCACACCCTTTCCTTGCTTTGGCACAAAACACTTCATTAATCCATGAGAAAATCAAGATCTTTGGTGCAGAAATAAGGTATGCAACAGCCACCCCAAAGGACCACAGAAAGGCAGCAATAAGGATCCTAAAGGCCTAAGGCAATGCCAGACTAAGAAGCATGTCAGCAGAATAAGCCCAGATGGTATCTTTAGAGGCAACTCATCAGTTCTTGATTTGATTCTTGTTTCTAACCCGGCGATCATATCAGCTCTGAGTTTGAGGAGCAGAGACAGGACTCAGCACTCACGAGGTTGCTTGGTCCTACATGGAGAAGCTTTGCCTTTTGTCCACCTTCTCCCCTCCTGCTGTAGCCAGTCTCTGACCTCCAGAAGGAGGAGAGACACCAAGAACCACTTCTTGTCCAAGCCTTCCCTATTCCCCCTGCTCAGATAAACTGAGCATCACGGGACAACAGGATGGGCCCTGGTCAGGAGCATGGAATTAACTAGTCCTTATCCCACCCTGGTAGAAGTCCCAGTCAATTGAGCATTTTGCCAGGAAATCTGTGGCTGAGGATCTAGCTGCATTTCTGGGATAAACCCTGATTTAGAAGTTAAAATATTTAGCCAGTATTGAACATATCATCTTGAAAAAGGAAAACTCTGGGTAACCATACATGTTAGCAAGGGACATGGCAAGTAGGTAGGTAGGTAGGTAGGTAGGTAGGTAGGTAGGTAGGTAGGTTGTTTATTGTCTACAAAATTATATTTTCAGGCAAACTGATTTAAATCAGGGTTTGGGAAAACAAAACATGAAAATGAGGACACCTTTAAAAGTTGCCCAGATACGCTGTTATTTCCCTGCATTATGTCATGTTCTTCTATTTTTGTGTTGCTACTACAGCAACAATTTGATGTCAAAAACAGAAAATAACATTTTAAGGAGAGATATGAATCAGGAGCAGATGACCTCTTTAAAGTTAATAATAATAATCCTCTTTTCCTGCAAAAACCTTCGGTGACAAAAAGCTAGAAGAAAAGTAGAAAAATGAAGTAATATACAAGTCCTAGAACTGTCACTAAAAAGTGGGGTTTGTTTTAAAGCATTCAAACAAGAAGTAAGTGGGTCTTTTAGCCTGTAGCTATTGCTGCACTAAAAAAATGTCAAAAGAAAATAAAAAAGATTCTTCTTTCTACTCTGGAATTCTTACCAGAATATGGTCTTGAGCACCACATCAGTGCAGTTCCCACAGAAGACAAGGTCAGAGTTTGACCCTTCACTTTATTTTTAAACACACTTTTTTGCATTTGAACATGTAAGTAGTAGTAGTTCAAGGGAAAAATAAAAAGGTCCAGATACTTGATGAAATATCAGCAAGGAATAAGTTGATTCTGCTCCCAGTTGATGCATTTATTGTCCCTATTGCCATGGCAGGACACCACAGTACACTGGACAAGCACACCCAAGTGGATACATTATTTTGATGAGGGTGAAATAAATGTATCAGAAAAAGCAGAATAAAAATTAAAATTTAAAAAAAAAGGAGTATCAGATCATAAATTAGGGCAAATTTATGATCTGCCTTGAGTCAAGAGAATACAGGGAGAATTGAAGGATGTTACGAGCTGTTCTGAAGGTGGGCGAAAGAAGACTTTTCATTGAAGTGCCTTGAAAGAAAAGAAGACTTTGGAAAGAAAAACTTCTTAAACATCAAAAGATAAAGGACACCAATCAGGCTTAGTGAGCTAGTCTTTGAAATGCAGTACCAACTTCTAAGTCAGCAAAACGTGCAGATTTAAGTAAAACAGCACAATGCTCTCCCATACTTACGGAGTTATTTTGACAAACGAGGCTGCATGTCTCTATTAACAAAATTCCTTTTTCTACAGCCTGCATATCCAAAAATAAACCAGTAAAGCAGAAAATCCTCATGTTGAGAGAAACTGAGAGGACTGCCAGAGCTGCCTATTTAAAATCTCTCCCAGAGATGGATTCATCCATTGGTTACACATGTGGTGCATATCTAATCACTGCAGTTCACAACCCAGCTGCAGGGTGTAATCCAGGCCCTTTCACAGTCCAGACTGGGTGCATCAGGTTGGACATGGAAGCACCTTCCCCCCATTGCTGTCAGTCCACTTTTGGGAGGATATTTTAGCACTAAGATGCTCAGTGAGAGGAGCCAGGGGAGGGAAGTTGCAGTGCTGGTTTTCTTGCACAGCTCATGAGTTAAAGCACCCAAACAGGGGACACACTTAAAACCACACCCATCCAGGCACACACATCATCTGTGTACTGCCTTCCATGAGATAAAAGGTTTCATTTCCAGCTTGCAAGAGATGATGGCAAACAACCTGGAGAACAACAGGGCTATTGAAGTGATTTTGAGGTTTGTTTGAAGGTGCTGGAATACAGCAGCAGAAAGAAAACCACAGTGGAGTCTGTAAGAGGAGCTGGACACATATATTGTAAAAATGGTATGTTATCACATAAGCACGGTTTCTGAGGAACTTCCCCACCACAGCAGGGACGTTTGTCCATAGCCCTGTGCTGCAGATGAGGTGAGAGTGGCACTTCTTTGAGCCACACCATGGGACAGGACAAGCATGGCCACCTTCCCCTTCTGGCAAAACTTCTTAAGGAAAAATTTCCACAAATCCAAGGGAGCAAGACAGGGAGTCTCATTCTTTATTAAAAAAGAAAATGAGAAAAAAATTTGGTTCTTGTCCCACTAAGGAAACCTGAATAAAGAAGGGACAGAAGGAAGATATTTACCTATTAAAAATAAATTATTCAGACATTAATTTTTGAGACTGGCACCATATGGCTGGAGAACATCTAAAAGAAAAAAAATTCAATCCTCCTGAGACTGAATCTCCATTTGATAGGAGCTTGAGCAAGGGTGTGCTCCCTGGGGGCCTTTTGACACTTCTTGTTAAAGCAGATGCCTGGCTGCTCACCTGTGGTACCAGCACATGGCTTTTCCTTTCATCAGTGACTTGTGTAACTTTGGAGGTGTTGGGTTTGTAGCTCTTCCAGGACTATAAAAAGCATCACTTGTTGGTTCTCTCCCTGTACACTGCTCTTTCAAGCAAAGACTAGACAGCATGCAAACCACATGCTAAATAATATTTAAATACATGTCATCTCAAGCACCCCTGTGGTTAGGAGGCAGGTCTGTGCCAGGGTGGCACCCCTGAAGTGCTTTGGGAGGAAAGAGGGAAGGAAAGACTGCAGGCACGGTGCTGCTGGCACTGCTGGGACGTGGAGAAAGGGCCAGGGGTGCAGCCCCACATCTGCACTGCCCAGACCTACAGCTTCTGCCAGCCCTGAGCCCGAGTCTCCTGTCTGGGAGACCTCTTACATCACTTCAGACTCCAGTCCAGGACTGAAACAAACATGCTGGACAGGCTGGGAGGAGGTGGGGGAGCAGAATCAGGCCAGGCTAATAGTGGGTTTGAGACTGAAATTCCCAGTATGACTACATACATGCTGAATGAGAATACAGCAAAACTCAGGCAGGCTAGGCAGGCCTCATCCCAGGATTCAGGATCAGACATGGGAGAGCCCTGACCTTCTTTCTCACATGCCCCTGGGGCACCAGACTGTGCAGAGGGCCCATTTTACTCCATCCTTTTACTTGCATCTTGCATGTGAATGGCTGCAGCAAGATGCATCAAAGGGGTTGAGGAACAAAAATTTAGTCTTGTGGGGGATTTCAGCTCAGAAACCCTACTGATGTTTTAGCAGCTCTAAAATAAGGTGAGGATTGAAGAGGGCAGGTGCCTGGGAGACAAGGGATGTGACCTGTTGAGGAGAGCTGCCACTGCTTCCTTGTGAGTAATGGGTTAACAGTGTGTGATAGACAGGTCATGTATGTATTCTAATTATGATGTATGTATTCTAATTATGTGCCATTTACTGTTTGAATCCTGAAATGTCACAGTCTTGCTCAGGCAAAGCCACTGCATAACCATGAAGGGAAAAACATCTTTGGGAGAAGGCTGTAGGACTTGTCTGGGACCAGTAAGGGAGAAGAGGCTCCTGTGTGTCAATAATGGATGGAGGACAGGGCTGTGTGAGCACCTCAGCAGCGGCAACCCAGCTGGGGCAGGTCTGGCAGGTGATGGAGAGACCAGATACTGTGCAGCAGCTGCTTCAGCCCCTAGAGGGGATGTGCACATCCCATGCCATGCTCTTTGGCCTTCTGGCTGTCACACCTAGGGAGGCTCATGGAGCTCAAAGCAAGTTAATGACTTTTCAGAAATGAAAGCTCAAGTGAAGGGGGGAAGTGTGAAGCTCACTGCCCACAGGAGGTGATTATGCCCCAATTCCTTAAAAAGCAAAGATAGATGAGAGGTCTTAACCTAGGTCAAGCTACCCTAATATGATCTGTGAGGGATGTCAATCAATCAGCAATTAGCACACACACACACACAGGAGGAAGAGGAGGAGGAGGAGGAGGAGGAGGAGGAGGAGGAGGAGGAGGAGGAGGAGGAGGAAGGGGAGACCATTCCTGTGGACTCATATCTAGCCCTGTTTTCTGCTCTCCCTCCCTGTATGCAGGACTTGCAGCCATGCCAGATCTCATGCCACTGCCCCAAATCCCAGAGAAGCTGTGCTCCCCCATGCAGGCCACTCTCACCAGCCTTTGTTTCACAGATTTTTGCACAATGTTTACATCCTCTGGCTGCTTTCCCCGCCCCCATCCTGCTGCTGCTTTTTAAGGCAGTTTCTGAAAGGAAGGTCCATCCCTGAGGATGGCCAGCACATTCCCAGGAGCCCCAGGGAGCTGATGTGACTGCAGGGCTGGCAAGCTGTCCTGTCCTGGGAGTACAAGGACACACAGCAGTTGTGGGGCCTGGATACTCTTCCTTTGTTTAATATTCTTCTGTATCATATACAAAGCTGTATATACAGCACAACAGCTGTCACAAGGGTGGACATGTCCTGTCATGCAATGCTTGACTCTCTCCTGCTGCCCCACAGCCTGATCTTGCAGCTATTTCCAGCAGTGGGACAACAGTGCCTTTTGTTTGGATTCGCTTTGAGCAGCTGGGCCCCTGAAATATGAATGCTTACATTTTCCCCCTTTCCTTCTCCTTCTCCCATTCTCAGCAGGCTCAGCTGGAGCTCTGGCATAATAGATTGAGCCTCTGGCTGTCGAGCATTTGAGAGTTTCTTGTGTGACCACCCTCTGTACCAAAGCACCTTTGCTTTGTCATCACTGAGCTGCTGGCAGGACTGGACTCTGACAATGATTGCAGGCATGAAGTAATATCTGCCTTGCATCACTGTTCTCTTCTGCATGTGGTGATCAGGTAGCTGTCACCATTTCTCTTTGTCCCTGTGGCAGGTGACAGAGGTGTCTGTGTCCCCAGCACTGTCAGGGCCTGCCAGTGTCTATATCTGCTGCTGGGAGTCCTTCAGGTGACACTTTCCATTTTCTTCTGCTTCTGTCAGCAAAAATGATGTTGCTTTTGTTATTCCTTCCCCTCCCTCAGTTCTGCCTTCCTGCCAAGGTGTTGCCACACAGTACTCCCCCTGCTGCCCCAAATGTTAGTACAGATCCAGCTGCCAGCACCCCCCACCATGCAGAACCTTTTGCACTTATCTGGGTTATTAAGAGCTATTAGTCAAGAACCTGAATGCACTGGGCTATGCAGAAAGATAATTTTCTTTTTGCTTTTTCTCTTCTGCAGCAAGCCTTCCCTCACAGCAGTCGGATGCCAAACTCCTACCCATGCACTTAATTTTTGGTATGGATGCCTAGAAACAGAGAAGCTAGATTGGAAACCCTTCTTCACTGCTGCATCTGGCAGACATTATCAGTCAGGGGTCTGCAAGCTTTGATTCAGGTCTGCTGGCATCAAAGGAGACTGGGAGTGTTTGCTTTCAATCCCAAGGTTGAACAAAATAATCTTTTCTAAAGCTCAGGCCTCTGCCTGCCCCTCATCAGGGGTCACTTTGTGCAGGGAGAACAGGGCAGAGGAAAAATGGTGTGCAGAGCAAAAGTCTCTGCTTTGTTCTCTGTGTTAGGGCTGGCGTCAGCAGACCTCTGAAAGAGGGAGGTAACCATGCTACCACTTGTTCAAATATTTTGAATAATAAAGGTGTTAGTTTAATAAATGTTCTGGAGGAGGAAGAATTGTCCAGCAATAACAGTTCAGCATTTTCTCTTTTGAGCCTGGAGAAGCTGCAATCAATGGTTAGTGATCTGAGAGGGAGGGCAAAGGCAGGATGGGGATCAAGATTTAATTTTTGTAAGAGAGCTCTTTTGGCTTTGCTTTCAGACATGGTAATCACCACAGCAAGCTCTTCCCTGACTGATCACTCCTTAAATACAGAGTGGCAATGTACAAAGCTGGAAAAATATTCAAATGCAAGCTCAGGCTCTGCTTTTGCACAGTCATTTACCTTCCTGATTAGGCAAATTCTGCATCTGCTAATACAAATAATTTTCAGCAATTTTGATATTCTTTCCTTTTTATCATTTCCCTACTCTATAATTTTTTGTTGTGCAAAAGGAATTATTCACCCTGATTTCTGAGGACCAGCTGTGTTCTCTCCCAGGCAGAGCTGAACAGGCAGCAACCCTGCATTTCTGGCTGTGTTGGACAGTAAGAAGAGTTTGGAAGGGACAGCAGACATGGATTTGCTTCTTTGGTGTCCTTCTGTCTCACACATGGAGAGCAGGGCCAACAAATCTCCTCTCTCCTGTCCTCTCAGAGGTACAAGCAAATAATCAGAAAAATGGTCAGAACTCAATGTGATTCTTGAAGCTGTCAAGAGTAAATTATTATTATTATTATTATTATTATTACTATTATTATTATTATTATTATTATTACTACTACTACTACTACTACTACTACTACTACTACTACTACTACTACTACTACTACTACCACCAAGATTATTACTGCAATTGCCTTGTATTTGCTCTTTTTTTCTCTAGCCAAGTGACGACTGAAACCAAGGGAAGCAGTTTCAACAGGAAAGTGTGAGAGATGAGCCCAAGGAGCCTGAGGGAAAGAGGAGGAAGCTAATCCCTTTCTGCCACATCCTGGACTAATCCTGGCACTTTCTAAGGAAAGGGGGTGCTCTTCTTCCTCCTGATGTACTTTTTGAGAAAGACTTAGCAAACACATTTCATCCAATGCATCCCCCTCAGGCACTGGAAAAGACCCTGGGCTGGGGAGCTGAGTGTGCAACAAGGCACTGCCCTGACACCAGACACAGCCCCCACTCAGAGTAACCATGGGAAGCAATAATCACTCCTGGAAAAATAAAATCCACCTCCATGCAGCTAGTCATTTTAGAGGCCCACAGGTTTCCTTGGGCTCTCTAAATGTCACCCCAAATGCTGTGACCAGAGAGGACCGTAATTTAAAAGCACATTTTCAGTTTGTTGCACGAGTGGTGGTTATGCATGTCCTTCATGCCTCCTGCTGGAAATGCACTTCCTGATTTCTATAATGAGAATGAACTTGTTTGTTGTGAATATATAATCTGAGAAATTCAGTGTCTTTTCAAATCTAAATAAGTGTTCTTCCGCTTAATTTGATCCCATGAGCAGGTTGTGATCTTCTGTAAGCTTTTGTGAGCATAATTAACCAAAAAACATCAACAAACATTGGCAAATTGTTATTTCTGCCGCTTCCTCTCTTTTGAATAACCACTGACTCGGGCCTGAAAACATCATGGCAAGACAAGATAAAGACCTCACCCAGCCTGCACATTCACACCACCTCAACACACAGTAAAAAAAAGAAAAAAAAAGGTTTTTTTAAGGTCTTTTTATTTTCCCCCTAGTTGCTGCTCTGATCTGGTGTCATAGCCCCATGCCCAGGGGACAGGGGACCTCTGTCCTGCAGCAGCACTGCAGAATTCCCTGCTCCATCAGATCACAGTCTGCTTGTTAATTCAGTTAAATCACATGAAAAAGTGTTCTGGCTGAGGTGAAAGGGTCAGGAATAAATAATATATCTTGCTTCACAGTGTTATTTCTACTAAATTGCAACACATTTCAGGACACAATGATTTGATGAATAAGTCTTTCATCACTGACCTAGCCAGCACATGAAATGGCCAGATTTGAGCCAGGGCTGAAGATTCATGAGTTTACCAATGGCTTTACCCTTGTACTGGCCCCACCATTCATTCCTCCCCTAGGCACCTTCCCCACTGCTGTCCCTACAGCTGGAGAGCCCTTTGGCAATTGCAGCCTCATCAAACTCTGAGCCCCTGCTCCTGCTAGCTGTCACCCTGCACAGCAACAGCCCCACGGGAGGTACAGAATCACAGAATCACAGAATCACACAATCATGAGGTTGCAACAGACCTCTCAGATCATTGAGTCCAACCTATGCCCTAACACCTCAACTAGACTATAGCACCAAGTGCCACGTTGTCTTTTTTAAAACACGTGCAGAGATGGTGATTCTACCACCACCCTGGGAAGAGCATTCCAGTACTTTATTATTGTTCTTTTGGTGAAAAACTTTTTCCTAATATCCAACCTATCCATTCCTGGATGTAGCTTGAGATTGTATCCTCTGGTTCTGTAAGTGCTGCCAGGCGAGGAGTTGTCCATGAGAAATCACTGAGAAGGTATGGGAAATTTTGGAATAAAATGACAACACCACCTATCTCCAGCCTCCCTTCAGGAGGTTGCAGTGACAGCACAGTGTCAGTGTGCTGTGCCAGGACAGCCCTTGCGCCCCTGGCTCACCCAGCCTTTCACCTCTTCTGCCTGCAGATCCATGTATCCCTCTGCACTTTCGTGTCAAGGAGCTGGGAAGATGAACATGCAGCAAAACAAATCTTTCTTTTTTATTTAAATTTTGTTACAGGGGTTTGGTCTGGGTTTTTTACTGATTTGCTCTGCCTTTGGGCAGGGAGTTGTGACTGAATGGCGGTGTCATTACAATGATCAAATTTTTGTGCATGTGATGGCTCTGTCAGCTTGGAGTTTTTCACCTCCACAGAGCCTTCTCTATTAAATGTGTGGGAATGGGGTCCCATCAGTCTAACTGAACCCAGGCCACAGGGATGTCCTGATTGAATTGTTACAGGTGGAGTTACAGCACTACCTACTGAACATGTAGGTAAGCCTTGTGTATCACATGAACATGAAGCAGGGCTCTTTCTGCTGAATGAGGATGCTCAGTGTAGTAAATTACTTTCCAGCACAAAATAACTCATGAGTTATGTTTGGGCAGTTACCGTTCATCAGCACTCAATCTGGTATTTGCCTACAGAAATCTTTACTACAGCAATTTTCTTTCTTATCAGTGGCTCTTTCCATTTTTCTTTCTAACTTTTAGAGTCATCCTCCCTTTCTGCCCTCAAACCCTCTGAAAAAGCAATCACACATGCTGCACATTTACCCTGATTTCCACTGCACCAGTCTAAATTCAGTCCTACAGCTCTGAGTTGTGGTACTGTCACAGTTTCAGATGCAGTTGGGCTGATCTCAAGGAGGAGATTTTATTCTTTTGCTAAAAATCTGAGAAGCTACAGGAGATAACTCACCCAGAGCTGTCTGAAACAATAATTACCAGGGAGAACACTTCAGGGTGAGGACCTGTTAACATTCACTCTTCCATTTTCCAGACACACTGACTCATTCCTTTTCCTGATGGAAAATATTTCTGGGGGGCGAATGCCCCATCCTTCCCAGCATTAAAGCACAACAGGGATGATGCAGAGGTCCCTGAGAATATTGGAATACATAGCAGAAGTTACAGAAATAATCTTTGCTAATATGGGCAGGTTTTTTTATTTTATTAATGAGTGACTTTCCAAATGGGCACACAGATTTGAAGGGGGTGGAAGGAGAGGAAAATGTCTGCAGGATTTAGATGACAGGGATCCATGGCTCACTCCAGCAGATGGGTGGGAGACTACATGAAAATAAACACGTGGTCTTTCCCAGGGTGCTGTTGACAGGAACAGCAAGAGCCGGATGCAAGAGAACAGGGAGCTGGTTTGATCCTTCTGTTCTTCCAGCTGCATGCCAGGGGAGAGTTCAGCAGGGGGACAAACAGTGCAGGGCCTGTACCAGAGCAGGCAGGAATGTGGCTGGTGTCTGAAGCTCCTGTCCCCACCACTTCATCACACAGTCCACACAGGTTAGTGGACAAATGTGCTCATCTCACAAGGATGTCACCTGGTCTTCAATCCTCCCTGTAATTAACCACAGACACAACAGGGCTACCTCGCAAAAGCGTTTGGGTTTGGTTTGTTTTCTCCATTAGAGAGGAAGAACCCTAAATGGAGCTCAGAAACACACTAGTAATACATGTCTGTTACTAATCTTTAATTGTGCTGAGCCTGGCTGTGGCATTAAGAGGCAAAAGGAGCACAGGGCTTAAACTGTAAAAACAAGTCACTGTAGCTGGAAGGAAGGCTAGAGACTGTCAGCACTCCAACACTGGAGTTATGTGATTATTTCTTGAAGAGCCCACTTTAGGGACAAGGATAAAACTCAGGTTACAGTAATATTGTTTAGGAATGGAACAAAGCCTAAAGCCCTAGTTAGCATTGGAGTGCCAAAGCGATGTATAGAGTGAAAAAATTTACCCCCAGACAACCTTTGTCCCTGGGCTCTAGGTAAGCTGAGTTGAGAGTCTGGGGCAGGGTTGGGTTTGGGATAGAAACAGGGAGAAATTTGGGACAGGAGCTCTGCTGGCATGGGGCTGCCAAAGGGATTCCAAACTGAGGCGGAGGATAGAAAAATGTTTCTTCTCTACACTTTCTCATTTTGATGATGGTCCAGGGCTCATTTCACATTTAATACTAGGATTAAGGTTTGGGTTTCCCGAAAGATTGCTCCTCTAACATCTTTGTTGGGACCACAGCAGGTTATCCATAATTATAGCTAACTCAAGGTCAGGCTTCTGCTTTAGGAGGGAGATGCCCTGAGGATTCAGTGGATGCTGCATTTCCCACAGGCTGCCAGGAGAAGCAGCAGTCTCCTAGAATGTCATTCCTTTGACAATTGCTTGATTTGGGCTTCAGTTCCTTCAGCAAAGGATTACCCCATGCACAGCCTTAGAGTTGAGTTCAGTGTTGGGAAAGGGAAAAAGCCTACAGCAACAGTTAGCATGGCAATGGTGAGGGACTTGTGCAGGGAAGTGAAGGTCACAGCATTAAATATTTCTCCTCTGATTGCTTTTTCATCTGGACCATTGCTCTGTGTGCTTGGCTGAGGATCAGCTCTCCTCAGGGTTTAGGGCTATGGATGGAAGAGGGACAAAGCCTAGCACTCTAAATAGCAAAACTCTACAAAGGGTTTGGAAAAGGCTGGAATGAACAGTAAAAATTTTAACTCCCTGCTACACTTTCCATGTCAGGCACAGCTGAGTGTTCTTGCCTGTGAAGCAGCCCACACCTGAGCTTGGGGTACAGTTTGAGCACTTAGAGGTGCTACAGCTGCAGCTGGCAAGGGGTTGTTAATGCACTGCCAAAGGCAAAGGAGAGGCTGCAAAGAGCTTTTTCCCCTCACAAGTTTATCTTGGGCAAGGCTTAGTCTTGTTGGCAAATGCTCAGTTCACACAGAAGGTTTAGGGCTAGGGTTAGCTCAGGGCAATGTCAAAGCCTAGAACTGCATGTGATGTGGAGCTGCCAAGGAGCTCCCTCAGAGGGAGGGACTGGATACATTAGGATTTTGTCTCTGAAAATTTCATCATTGGTGTGGCTTGTGATAATCCAGCCAAGGCCAATGTTTAGGGTTAAGAGAGGGAAAACCCTTGAACTCCAGTTGTGTTGTGGCTGACAAGGGAGAATGTAAAAATATTTCTCCCATGATAGCTTTTTGATTACTGCTACAGCTTGTGGTCCTTGGAAAAAAAGGTTTCATCTGTGCCTAGGGTTAGAGTTTGGGTTGAGAAAGGAACAAGGTTTAGAAGTCTCATTTGCCTAGGAAGCCTGGGGTTGCCAACAGAAAGAACAAGCTGCATAAAGACTTCTCTGGGAACCTCTTCATCCAGGCCCATGGCTTAGAGTCCTTGGTTAAGCCTCACTCAAGTCCATTTGTCAAAAGATGTTAATAAATTTTTTTCTAAGTAAGTGGGAATTTGGTCATGCTCATTAGTTTTACTTTCCTCCTCAGAGTTAACATTAAATCTTATTTTTATGTACCTAGAAGTCCTTTCAAATAAAACTCCCAAATCTCACAAACTTGGCTGTACAAAATATGATTGTTCACAGTGCTCAAAAGGAGGAAAATATTATTGATATGAACACCAAAAATAACTCCATGAGACTGACTCTGCACAGTTGTGCAAGCCAGGGGATATGATCCACAGACAAATTCATAATTTTCTTGAAGGGGATAGAGGTCTACCAGAACTTGCTCATAGATAGCTTCATACTTGCAAGCCTGTTGACATTTCCATTTAAGTAGCACCAAGTAATTCCCTGCTGGGATATGGCCAATTCAAAGCTATTGACAAAACAATTGAGCTCTTTGGGGGGCAGTCATACGTGCAAGAGCTCAGGAAAATGGGTCACAGTACACATGCTTGGGCAGGCTAAGAAAATTTCCAGCCTTCAATTCTTCTCTTTTTCTCAACAGAATCAGTGGGACAGTTCACCATGCCCAAAACCTGAGCAATACCAACCAAATGTACTCTTCACCCAGGGAGTGGAGGGAAATAAAGCAATGCTTTACAACCTCGTCTGCTAAGAAGGTGATGAGGAGGGGCAAGCTCACTCTGAGGCACTGCAACTTGAGTCCAGTGAGAAATCTAAAAAACACTTGAAGCTAAAAAATTCTTCTTGGCAAAAATTAAGAGAAAATGGGGTATAATAGGGTGAAATTGTGAGGCAAGTGTCTGTGGGAAGGAGAAGACTGAGAGCTCCTGTTAATGGGGAAGGGTAATTATCAGTGTGGGCGAGATACAGGAGGTCCCTCAGAGCTCCTTCTCACATCTGCAGTAGAAAAGGGGACAAGGAGCAAGACTTGACTTATGGTCAATGGGTCAGGAGTGTGAGTGGCCCAGTGGGATGAAAAGGACATTCCTGTACTGACACTCATGCCTGGCACTTATCTGAGGCAGGATGAAGGCAGAAATAGACTTAACAATTCATAGGTTTGATGGTATCAAAACCACCAACTAATAGCTGTGCCTAGGGAACACTAAAAAATGTGATCCATAGGAAACCCTGCAGAAAAATGTTCACCCTCCTCTAGTGTATCACAGATGGCAATCTCCAGGAACATCACCACCTGTGCTGGCCACTGACAATTGGCACAACAAGGATCACTGGTGGTGCAGGAGCTGCAGGTGGCCTTGCATGACAGGCCAACCTGTGCCCAGACAAGTGTGTTCAGGGAGCAGTGAGACCCAGGCACAGCCTGCTGTGCTGCCCAGAAAAACTGCTCTCATGGCCAAAGCCAGAGTGCTGCAGGTAAGTCCCAGCAGCTGCACCCATCTTTGAAGGTCAGCGGGTGAAATGTAGGGACTTGCACCTTCACTTGGCATTTCCTGGTTTGTCACCCTGACCTTGGTGCTCTTGGAAGATGACTGTACTCAGCACTAACAAAGACTGGGCCTGGCAGGGGCAGGTGGCCCCAGAAGTTGTCCTGTTTTTTCATTGAAAATGCAGTTCAGCACACAGTGAGACGTGCCAGGAGGTCCCATCCTGTGCCTGCACCTGCACACAGTTAAACGGCTTGTTGGACCAGGGCCACAAGGAAAACTTTGCTGAGATGGAAGAAGAGAAGGGCAAAAAATACAGGATTAACACAATGCACTTGGCTCTATTTCAAGAGCCTGTTTTGGTGCCACAAGGATCCCAGCCCTTCCCAAAGCACAGAGGGCACAACTTGTCTCGGGTCATGCTACAACCTCAGCCATGTTATGGGCCTGGAAGTGCCGGACCAGCCATCAGTTTTTAGAAGCATGGATGCAAAACTAACATGAACTGAAAGAAAGATGTTTGTGCCCTCACACAAAAACATGACATTCAAGTCCTATTCAGAAGTAACCCTGCAAAAATCAAGCAAAATTAATAGCTCATATCAAAGTTGGCCTCACTTCAGGAAAATTTCTGTTGCCTTGGTAAACACAGCTGAGTCTCCATTTTCCTCCTTCCTATTGGCAATGTACTTTACTTGCTAAATAAAGATATCTAAACAATCTCTCTTTGTACAATAATTTTCATGCTTTCCCCATCGGTCTGTTTCAGTCACTTGCCCCTGCTCTGTGCAGTGTAGTGCAAGGCAGTATTCAGAGTATGCATTAAAAAATGTTTGGGGTTTTGGTCAAGATACTAACAGAAAAAACCCAAATTTTCTGGATGTAAATGTAAGGTGAGAGAAAGTCCTTCTTCTCTTTTTCTGAGACAATGTCCTACTACTGTCTCCCTTACAAAAACCTTATTTTTTCTGCACAGAACTAATGGTATAAATTTACTCCTGTACACAGTCTAGTATTCAGAATCTATCAAAAGTACTTCCACTAATAAAATATTTCATTTTTCTGTTTTATATCCTAAGATCTTTATTGCTGAATACTGATTAGTTATTTCTGCAACATAAATACTTACCTTATGATTAAATGGCTTTCATTTTTGCCTTCCCTTGGAACTTGCTGTAACTAATTTCCATTCATTCTCCTCCCCCAGAGGAGCATTATCTGGGCAGAAATATCTGCTCAAGGAGAACTGGAAACTGATAGCTTTCTCTGTACAGTCATTTCAGCCTTTATGGCAATGAGCATAAATCCCTGTTCATCAGTCTAACACTGATTTTAATGGGTCTTTGGGTTGAGAACAATCCCAGAAGCAGTTTCTGGAAAATGCCCTACCTAGGTGGTTCTCTGGAGCTACTCGCCAGCTTCTCCAGCAGATGGTACATAATGGAGCAGCAAACCTCACCCTGCACCTCTGCTGCAAAGAGCAGCATTGCTGCATCCACCCTTGACTTTTTCCATCCCAAAAATCCTAGAAAAGCAAGAGTATCATTACCTTTGAATGGAAATAGGCTAGGCCCTACTCCTCATGCACTCCAGCTTTAGTATAACAATTTCCCATGTGTCAATCAACCCCAGCTTTTTTCCTAACAATCATCCTGAGATGAGGAAGAGCCCTGTGAAACAAATTGTTATGCTGCTGGTGTAGCCTGCTCCCTATTAAAATGAAATGGGGGATGATGATGAGAGGGCACACACATTACTAGGTCGAGGGGAAGAAAACTGTGTGCTTGCCAGTGGTGTCATCTGAACAGCAGCACGGGCTCTGTAACTGATACATGGCATTTTAAACACTCATGAGCCCTTCTCCTGTGCTGCAGGGCAAAAGCAACTCCCCTGAGACTAGGAAGAAGGATTTACTTGCCTCCCTATGCCTTGGCTTATGAGTGCATGGCATTAATTTGGTTTTAAATTACTCTGAATACAGTGCACAGTTACTGCTTCATCTATTCAAATAAATTATTTGGTTTAAAAAAAAAAGCTGTTGTTGTTTCTATCCAAGAGCGAGCACTTCTTGCTTCACCAGCTGGACAGGCAAAGCTTTGTTCCATAACCCCTACAAGCTTTTCCAGTGGTCAGCACAGAGGGACAGACTGTGCCTGGTAGAGAGAGGATGGGTGTGGAGAGCATGCTGCTGGTGTGGCTAACCATGGTCTGCATTAGGGGCAGAGCAACTGTGCCCGTCTGTTGGAGCTGCCAGATTTCCTTAAAGGACATGGTTTTCCCTCTGCCTGCTCCTCAGTCTAGACCAAACTTTGGCCCTTTGTGAGCGTGGCCTGTTGTCAGCCATACCCAGGAGCTGCAGGGCTTGTAATTCAGCTCCATGCCTTGGTCAGGATGAGAGAGGTGAAAGAGAAGAGCTGTGTACAAAGGAACACTGATTTTTCAAATAGCATTTGGTATTGCAGCACTGCTCAGTCAGAAGAGACTGAAACACTTCCCTTTAGGCTTCTGGCAAAGGATTCTCCCCCATGTTTTGGTACTCACTGGTGCAGGCAAGGGCAGCTCACCCTGGTGCTGCTGTCCTTGTGTGAACACAGCCCAGCCCAGAGAGAGATGGGCATCCAGGCCTGCAACAGGGATATGTGCAGAGCTCATGCAAACTCTTTTTTCCACAGTCTGGGGCAGGGACAAGTACCTTGTTGAGACCCTCCACAGAGACAGACATGGTCTCTCTCCAGCCCTGTGTGCATGTGACTTGATTCATATGCTAGACACATGCCACTGTCCCCATGCTTCAACAGAGAAGATGGTAAGCATCAGGAGAGAGGAAGATGAAAGGTCTGCCTGATTTTTGCATGTTGTTCAGCTTCAAAAGAGCATCAGAAAGACCTTTGTTTAGTCCATGACAAGGTAGAAAGAGCCTAGAAATAAGAACAAATTATTGGCTCCATCTGCACTCATATTGCCGGAAATTATTTTGAATCACAAATGTAGTAAGGGCACCTTGTGCTTTTACAGAAGCAGCACCACCCACAGAGTGATTCAAAACCAAAAGGTCTGGTTTAGCCTCCAAGTTGGACTCATTGCTTAAATAACATTGTTACGATCCAAGTTCTCCCCCATCTGCTTTTTTTTTCTTTTAAATGTAATTAAAAAGAAAATAGAGAAAAAACGACCAGGCTCAAGATTAGACAACAGGACATTTTCTCAGCAAACACATTGCTGAAGCCCAGCAGCTACAGGAAGTACAAAACCTGCTACCAAGAGGAGTAAAGAGGCAGGGTTTATAAGCAGTAAGTAGTGACACGGATGGAAGAGCTGCAATACCACCAGTCAGTTTACTTCAGTCAGCTGCATAACTTCTGCATCATGAAAGTTCATGCTTGTGCTGAAAACAAAATTGCTGCCTTTCGCTGCTGGCACAGAGGTTTCTTCAGAGCAAATCAGAGGTGCTAAAGCACACCTAAACTAGCAGTTTAATTGTGTTACTGTACAGGATCTGCTTTATGAACAGACAGCATCTACATCTGGAACTGCCAAACCAACCGCTTTAATTTACTCAGAACTGAAAACACAAGATTTCATAAAGGACAAAACAAAAAGGGGGTGTAAGAATACCACATGGCAATGCCTCCCATTACAAACAAGTATCTGCAAAATTACAATAAGAAGGCCTCAATCACAATGCTGATTTTATACAAAAGTAAAATTACTAGAAATGAAATAGAACAACCTCTTCTCTGATCTTTTTCTGTCTCTTCTAGTTGCATTAGACATGCAAACTACATAATTTGCTTTTTCAGATGAACACATGCAAGACAATGAAGTGATCTTGTCTGTAGCAGGTTCTGGGTGCCTACTTAACATGTTTTACTAAAATTTCTGTCAGCCTTTCAGCTGAGCCTGAAGACAAAGCAGGGTATCAAGCCCAGGTTCACTGACTTTGCCAGGTGCTCTGTGACACAGAACCTTGATGTTCACTGTTCCCCCCTCCTCTCAGCCAGAGCAGGGATGACACCAAGCACCAAGAAATGCCTGCTCAGGTGGGAAGCCCTGGCAGAGGGGGGTGGCTGTTGGCAGAGGCAATTCCTCCAGTTCTTGCTGTGCCTCCAGTACAGAAGCTTGGGGCATGTAGAGCAAGATGTGCTTTAGTGGCACTGGGAGAAGGGGCTGTTTGACTACAGAACTGGTTAAAAGTTCAACAACTTCACAGCAGGATGAGACACAGAGAGACTGAAGCTGATTTCACAGCCTGGAGAGGAGCTGGAGCCATGCAAGAAAGGGACAAAGATCTTGGTATTCCAAAAACATCTCAGGCCCAAGAGTAAAGAAAGAAAAGACAACTATCAGAAGGAAGTTGATACAAGCCCATCAGCAATTTCTGCCATAGTTATAATTGTTTTGAGTGCTCACCAAGTAATAGAAAAGAACTGGTTTTAGAAGCCTTTCCCAGGTAGCTGGTTACTACAATGAACAACCCTGCATTTGTGAGGTCAGCCCCCAGCTGTGCATGGAGCAGCCCCACTCATAGGTACAAGAAAGCCCCACACTTCCAGCAAATACCCTCTCAGAGGGGACAATGCTCTGCCTTGCCTTCCCTTCCTAAAGCTGTTCCAAGGCTCTCCAGAGTCAGCACATACCAGCCTGTTAAGAGACACCAAACTGACTATACTTGTTCATAAAATGTGTTTACAAAACTACTTAATTCCTGTTATTTGCCCTTAACACGATGGACTGGTTTTCTTGACACGACTGCAGCTCCACTCAGCACTCAGCCAATGCCCCAAGAGCAATGCTGAGACATTCCTGCAGCTCAGCCACACGTGGGCAAGCTGGGTCTCACCTCCAGGCGGGCTGATAGCAGAGACAAACACATGCAGTGCTCTTAGCTGTCTGTGTAGCATCCTTGGCACTTGCCAGCTCCCAAAACTGTTAACGTTTATCTGCTCACCCATCACTTGCTCCAGCTTTCTTACTGCTGACCAGTGGGATGATCCAGTTCTAAAAGGCTCCACTGCTGCACTGTACATCTTAAATTATACATACAGCACTGTGCCATAGGAGAGAAGCGATCAAAGTGATTTATTTCTGGGTGAGCAGAAAGCATCCCCTTTGTCTCAAAACAGTAATTACTGTAGGCCATATTCCAATGCTAGCCTTAGCCATGGCAGGAGTTACTACAACAGAGATTTTTTGTGAAGTAAGGTATTTCTCAGCAGGTATCAGGATGCTGGTTTTCAGCCCTAAAGTCTCTACATTAAATACCACACCTTTAATTATTTCTATTTACCTTTAATCAAAGGATGTGAAACTAGAGTGCCTCCCTTTCTCTTTGCTGATAGCTGCTCCCACAGATATTCAGAAAAGCAATTAATTACTGCAAATTTTAGAACAGAAATAGCTATCCAGGTATCTGTGAAGATGCTAAAAATGTCAGAAGTGAGATAAATGCCAATGTTATTAAAAAGAGATGTCTACTTAATGCAGCATTTCCCTAAATGTTTGCCAGAAAACAGCAAATAAGGGATTTAAATCCTGATGCAGTACAATAACATACTGAGGGTAAACTCCACCTCTGCACTGAAAGGCAGACCAAGATGAAAATCTCATTCCAAGCCCTGATAGCATCTGTGCTAGCCCTCTGCACAAAAGTGGATTTTATCCAAAGTACAGTGACTTTGTAAACAACCCACTTCCTTTCTACCAATACTGAGTCTAGTTTTCTAATATTTCCTTCCACATCCACAATGGTGCCTTATCAAACCCCACAGCCTGGCAGGGTGCTGGGATTTATATTCCCTTTTCCATCCACCAGGGCCTCTTGGTTGCTGCTCTGCCAGACCAAAGCCTCAGGCCCTTCAACACCTGCTGTCTTGAGTTTAAATAGAAGACCCTGTACCAGGCAAATAATGCATGAGTGTTTCTTACATTCTCACAGTTTATCACATAATGTGGGTGGCTCTTACAGTGAGCTTAGTTATTCCCTCAGTTGTGTCTGGTCTGCATGCCCCTCTACAAACAGTAGCAGCAATCATTTAACGTTTTTAGCAAGATACTGGCACAAGTATTCAATAGTAAAAAGCCAGCAAATGACCCCTGAGGAACCCTCTGATATACAACAAGAGCTCAGAGATGATTCTCTCCATCCACCTCCACCTGGAGAATCATCAGGATCAAAACCACTTTCTGTTGGACACTGCTTATTTTCTCTCTGGATCAAGATGTGAAGAAGGCCCACTCAGGCAACTACCCCAACTTTTATCGGGCAAGATTGTACTCTTGGTAAGGCAAAATACATCAGGCTGATTTGATAAGGTCCATTTTCCTTAGGCTCAGGTAGAGATTTGCTAACAAAGTGCTGTTCCCTACATTTGTTAATAAAGGGCTCCAATTTCAGTAGTTCCATTGTTTTGCTTTGGATCAATGTCAAGCTGATAGACCAGCACTCAATTTTCACAGCCTGTTATCTGTACACTTTTTTCTACTCACTGACTAAAACTCAACATACAGAGATCAACTGAGCTCCTATCTCCAGGTCTTTAAAATTTCAGGGATTCAAATTTGTTGGATTTAAGAATTCTAAAACATTCAGAGTCAGCAGTTGTCCACAGTAACCTTCTCTAGCTTCTATCTCAATGCAAAATAGTTCAATTTCATTATCTGTGATAAAGACACATCTTCTATTTGTTAGGTCATGCAAAACTGTATATTAACACTGTCTTGAGAACTAATCTTAATAGAAACAATCAAAACTGAGCCAGCTTCTTGGCCGGACAGTCGAGCTTCCATTTGAAAAGCTCCTGAAAGATAGTTGCTACTCTGCACAAGCTTATCCTCTCAGCTCAGTGACAATAAGCTCTTTTCTAGAACATCTTTAAGCATTTCTAGCCAAGCTATAACAATTTCTTTGATGCTTGTGTGATGGACTAGAAGAGAGTACAGAGGGCTTCATGCCAAAGAGTTAAACCTCTTCGAAACCAGAATAAAATACAAGCTTTGTTTTAATTTGGTTTATGAGCAAGATATTGGATCACTTCCTAATTTGACTGGCATTATTTATTTCCCCCAAAAAGCTGTGCTGGAAGCAATCACTGTAACACCAGGGTAACACTCAGCTTCATACACATGCAAGAGCAGTGACAGAAAACAGCAAACGTCCTCACATGCACTGGCAGCTCCGAAACCTGCGGGGGCTGTACTGCCTGACAGGGAGAGAGCTGGGACCTTGACACTGTTCAGACTAATAAGCACATGCTTGACTGAGATTTGAACAGTGGTTGTAATTGCCATCTGCATTATTTGCCTCTGCTGTGTAAAAACACTGGCAGGCCCACATTTTTTGACTTTTCAAAGAGGAAATTCAAGATGTCAAGACGTGCCTTCACAGACTGCGGGTTCTTACGTTGTCCATTTCTTTTCACACACTACCTCCCCTCCTTTGGATCACTTCTGACAATGTAATGACACAGCTTGAGTTCTGTGGCATTTCACAGCAAGCTCTAAAAACTTATCTTCCTCATAGAGGGCAGAAGGAGGTATCTGCAGACCATAAAAGATCACATTTGCATAGCTTAGATATTATCAGCTAACATGGAAATATAATATTCTTCCTTGTATCCCAGTAATATCTAACCCATCCTAATTTCCTGTTCTGAACATCAGAACATCTGTGGCAGCAAATACACCCCTCAACAAGTCGGAGATGCTGCACAGAGAGCTCCTGCACTCCATCCATGGGAGTTCCCATGAAATGGCTCCCATTAGATACCTGTCAGCAATCCTTCCCTTTCCATTGCTTCAGCCCACTCCCACTGCTTGATGCACAAGAAAAACAATGCTCTATAACCAGACTTGAGTGAACAGCACAGCTCTTTAGGAGTTTGCATTGTCAAAGATACAGCTCTTTGTGTCTCTTGGAGAAAAAACACTCCCTCCCCAATTACATTTTAAAAAACCATTGTAGATTTTACTGGCACTGCTGCCAATGACAGAAACCACATTGTCAGTATGAAAGATGAAACCGCAACGTAACTAAGAATGAATGCCCACTTTTGTGCAAAAATGCAATCCTAGAAAGCTACAAAAACATGCAGAAACAACAGCTCTTTCATTTGGCCCTGATACTGCCCTCGTGTACAACCCAGAATAAGACAACCCCCTATCATCAGAGATGATCTCATCCAAGAGCAGCTCCTAGCAAGTTTTCTTGCATGGGAGGCTTTAACTGCCAGCCCTGATGCAGCCTGACTGGGAGCGGTGTTTGCTCAGCACATTCTGGTGGTTTCAGAGACAAAGCCAGCATTCCCAAGGCTGGAGATAATCAAGCAGATGAAGTCATGCACTCTGAATGCTCCAGAAAGAGAAATGGATGGGGGGTGTGGAGGGTGGGTGTTGGAGGCAGGAATGGGGGACCACATTTAACATTACCACGCAGAAAAGTAGACAGGAAAAATGTTCCTCATGTAATGATTCACTACATTAATGACATGGTGACATTACCAATAGGATAGAATTTGAAAGAGTGAAGCATCTAATCCCAGAAGGAGTCAGACTGACAGGCAGCACATCTAAATGCAGGCACTACAATGCAGCACCTACGTGTTCTCCCCAAGGACAGATCTTTGGTGGCTGCAGACAGAGCCTAAAGCCAATGAGGTCCTCTCAGGGGCCTCAATTAAGCACCACCTTGTTATCATCCTCATCTCTTTTGAGGAAGGTACTGCTAATGCCAGTCTAGAGCACGTAGAAGTAAAAGGTGAAGCACATGCCTACAACAAACCCTTTCATTCAGAGCCTGCTCAGGGAGTAGGCCAGGGCAGAGAGGAGCACAGAGCAGTTCTCAGTAGTGATACTTCAAAGGCAGCCTCAGGTTGGGAAACAGGCTAGAATTAGATACTGATAACCACCAACATCTCGGAAAGCAACCGGTGTTTCAAGAGCCTTTGAGTTCAGCTACAACTGCTTAAGGGAAATAAGATTTCCAGCCCTTTCTAGAAACCCTGTACTAGCTGCTTAAAAACTGAAATCATTGTATTGACCTACCCCTGAATTCCTGTGACTTTTTTATATTCATCTCTGCCTGCAAGGCTTCCAGGGACGGATCTGGCTTCACACTGCAGCATATTTCTGGGGCTTACACTGCAATTATTATAATGGACATATTTCTCTTCAGATTCGGGGAGAGTGTGGTGAAAATCCTTCCCTTTCTCATGTGTTTTCAATCATGTTTTCCTCCTTCTTACACACACGCATCTCTTTCCAATTCAAAAATATATCATTTCCCTGCAGATAGCACAGCTGGATGGGTACAGCTCATTACTTTCTAAGAAGCTTCTTTTCTTCCAAATTCCCTATTTTTACTTGAACCCTAACTTTATGCTTTCTTCTGCCTGGGAAGGGATTATGGGCTTGGTCTCTGCTGCTGGATGGAAGTGTACTATATTCCAGTTATCTGCTGCATATTAGATACAGCCACCTCTGGATAAACTGGAAATCTCCCAAGGGAGCATTTCTGAAGGAAAGCCCATGCCAGGTGCCAGGCCAGAATTTCTCCCCTTGCGAGACAGGCAGCTGCAGTCAGGCTCAATTCTCCTATTGCCACTGAAATGGCAGCATGAAACTTCAGCAGAGAAAACATTTACACTTCAGCATTCCAGCCACAGATAAAACACAGCTAGCATCTCTGTTGTCAAACATCCTGCTGTCTCTTGCCACACTGATTTCACCCCGTGCTGGGTCTAGTGGCACAATCCCAGCACTAATGAAGTTAATGGGAGTTTCACCAGTGGATTCAAGAGGGCTGAAATTTCACACTGACTCTTCAGTCATAAAATTCCCTCTACTCACCTCTGAGCTTAACAACTGTGCCCGTTACACCCAGCATGGAGGATCTGGGGTTGATCCAATATCCTTTTAAGTTAATGGAAAGGCTCCCACTAACTTTAATGAGGACAGAGACAGATGAGTTAGTGGATGAGAGCATTTTATTTGAGAAAGGGAAGATGATGTTTCACAGCCACTTACATTGTCTTTTTAACCCCTCATGTACTATTTCTGTGCTTCTCTAATCCCCTGTGTTGATGTCACTTGTTGCCAAAAATGATTTTGCAACAGTGAGGGAACATAAGCATACAGGTTTTTACTCTTCTCTCCTCCTACCACTTAATGTGAGCAGTAACAATGAGAAAGTTGGACTATCAACAGAAGCATTCAGGAGAGAAAAATACAGATGTAAAAATGCACTAGAAAAAAATTGTCTGTGTAATCATGCTTGAGAATATGCCACAGCCTCAGTTATGCCTGCAGCTCACAGCAACCTCTCTGTATTAAGGCAATGTCTTTTGTTGGGAGCACACATCAGTAACCAAAAAGCTGTGACAGCAGAGTTGTGCTTAAGAGAAAAGCATTACTTTTCTATCAGAACCAATCAATAGACCTGATTTAATGCTCTTCCCTTTCTGTGTGAATATCAGTGGAAGCTCATTCCTCATCCTGATCTTTATTGCTCATCCCCACCCCATGCTTGCTGCATGAAAAACTCACACTCGTGTTTCTCTTGTTCTTCCTGTGATCAGTTGTTCTTCAAATCATGATCAGTTTTTCTTCAAATACCATTCCACAGGGCACCTTTTTAAAAAGGGCTAACTTAATACTTATTCTTAGTACCACCCATTTGTTTTAAAGGCCAGTCCTAGAACTGTGAAGCAGTTTCTTTAGTTCTGGATGAAGCAAGATGGGAGAAAACAGTTGCACTGATAATCCATGCAAAAGTAGGTCTGATTCAAGTCTCAGAGACTGTTGGAGGACTGTGAATGTCAGCGATGGCACACATCCCATGTGAATATCTTACAAACCTTCATTGTGGTTCCCCCTAACCAGTGGCATGAAATTGGGCTTTTACAAGTATTTCACAACTTTATTTTCACTGCTCTCTTTAAATCTTACCCTCAGTATTATGGCATGATTGATAACTGAGCAGAAAGTCTCAAGGCCACGTGAATGGTGGAAATGATAATCACAGTTACCTGAAGCATCAGCCTGTGGGTTTTAATGCTGTGGCACTGAAGGGAAACACATTTCAGCCCCAGAGCTCCCACTCCAAGGCCCCATGTCTCCATTTTCTAATTTTTTGGATCCCAAGAATATTCTCAGAGCAATGTATTCAAAATGGAAATGAATAATCACCAGCTTAACAACAGTCATTAATCCCCTGTAAGCACGCTTCTGCATGAATCTATTAATTCTCATTTCCAAGTTTTCAGAATTAAAGTGTTTGATACAGCACATGCTACTTATTCCCTTTAATTAAACAACCCCCCACTGCTAAAATGGGTGAAACGTTTCATCAATCAAGAGCATGCACAGCCCTCATGAAGAAAGTTTCTAGGCTTGCCTGACACACAATAAAATATGCTGACAATTCTGCATCAGCTGAAGTTTCTTAGCTCACCTTAAATCCCACTTGTGGCAGAAGCAGCAGGGGAATTAATTCCCTGCCTTCTTTACAACATGTACCTTAAGAGAGAATTGCACAGTTCAGATTTATATTGAATGTGTGTACCCTCTGTACCCTTCTTCACAGCCTGAAGGGTGGCTGTGATCAACAGCAAGAAGAAATGATGAATAACATCACTGAGCACCTGAATGACAGCAAATCAGTGACCTACAGGAAACTGTTTTGCATCACCAAAGCAATTCCACATGAACAAATATCTATTCATGTGATGAATCCATGTAATTTGCCACTTGGTAACAGGCAATAAATTTGAGCAGCAAAGGGATACACTACCTAAGCAGTGCTGAAAAAGGAAGAGACTAGCTGTGTTTATACTCCTCAGTGCTGCAAAGCACGTGGAAGAACAGGAGCTCTAACAAGCCAATGGCAGAAAATGCACAGTACCATTTAATTTTTCTAATTCCTTATTTAATTACATTTTGGGGGGCATATAGAAAGCATATATAGAGTGTACAGAAGTAATCTTATGACCTTCACACATTCAAGACCAGCTGAAGTTTGTAGAGGCTTTTTAAATGGTGTTTCATAAGTAGGGCCCAAGGTTGAGTTTCATCTTTGCATGTGATTGAGAAATCTCACAAACTGAGCACACGGATACAAGAGGAGGGCACAACAGTGAATGCACTGGGGTTGTAGGGGATCATTTGACATGGGTGCCTCACATCCAAGCAGGACTGTGACCCTGCCTGCTCAGAGGAGCTTAGGACTAGAGGAAAGCAAAAAGGAGAGTTTGGCATGGAGCACGACACTCGCCCAAAGGAGCCCAGGCATTTGAGGAAGTCATGTTTTTGAGCCCAGAACTGAAAAATGGTGATTCCTTTGAGACTTTAAAGTTTTTAGGTCACTTTGAACAAGCTTCCTATAAGTGTGTGCAATGCAAGTCATTCCTGAAAATCCCAGAGGCCTAACACCATCTGCTTGATGGAATCAGATTACAAAGAAAACTTGGGTCATTCAAAAAACATCAACTAATAACAAAGTCATCTCTGGCAGTCCCAGTGGACTGCAGTGTAGGAGGATGTGAATCACTGAAGACATGGGAAAATGGCAGCAAGAGAAAGAAAAAAAGACCAGTTTGCAGCAGATAAACAGGTGAAACCTCACTAAATTCTTGTCTATTAAAATCTTTGTCAAACTAAAGCAGTTGTCAGGATCTGATTCCTGCCTGGAAACTCTCTGCTCTTTTAAGTATCCAGCCCCCAACACTAAATATCTTCTAATGATTACTGCAATATGAAGCTTATAAAGCTAGCCAGTTCCAAGCAGTAGGGAAGAAAGGAACATCACTAAGCAGCAAGCTTAATGCTTCTTCTTACAGAGAAGCTGAAAGAGAACTCAAGAGGAATAAACTGTCAAACTTCAGCTACAGTTGTGTTGTATTGCTATACCACCAGAAAGATAAAATGATCATGGATCAAAATCAAGGAGATAAAGGAATTGAAAGCAATCATTCCTAATCTCTTTCATACACTGAAAAAAATTTTCACTACCATGGTGCAACAAGTGACAATCTCAAAGGCAAGTCCTGAAACTGGGAATATATGTGACACTGTCTTCTCTGTAATTCCAAAAGACTCAAGAAAAATATATTTCTACATAAATACAGGCCGGGCATGACCTGGTAACATGCACATTGCAGCTCAGAAAGTTAATGGTTCTGGGTTGCATCAAAAGCAGTGCAGCAGCAGGGCAAGGGAGGGGGATTCTGCCCCCCTCCTCTGCTCTACTCTGTGAGACCCTACCTGGAGAGCTGCATCCAGCACAGGGAAGATGGGGACCTACTGGAGCTCAGAGGAGGGCTGCAAACACAACCAGAGGGCTGGAACACCTCACCTAGGAAAACAGGCTGAGAGAATCTGGGTTGTTCAGCCTGGAGAAGAGAAGGCTCTGGGGAGACATTATAGCTCCTTCCAGAGCCTAAAGGGAGCTGACAAGAGAGCTGCAGAGGGACCTCTCACAAGGGATGTAGTGACAGGACATCTTTAAACTGAAAGATGTAGATTTAGATTAGATATTAGGAAGAAATTATTTACTTGTGAGGGTGGTGGGGCACTGCAACAGATTCCCCCAGAGAAGCTGTAGATCCCTGCAAGTGTCTAAGACAGACTGGACGGGGTTTTGAGCAAACTGGTCTAAAGGAAGGCGTCCCTGCCCACGGCAGGGGGTTGGAACTAGATGATCTTTAAGGTCCCTTCCAACCAAAACCATTATGTGATTCTTTGAGACATTCAGAATTTATTTTTAATATTGGCTTATTATAGATGAAGAAAACTTGCAAAATCTCTATGGAATAGGAATGTAAGGTCCAAGTGCATAGGCACAGTAACATCACAGTGTTCCTTAAAGACCTGGAACAATATTTAAAGGTGAAATAAACTGAGAAAACAAATAACATTCTTGTTTTCTCCAGCTTGAGGTTTTTAAGTCCCAAAGTATAATATTCTTTAAATTCTTACTATTAAGGTTTTATCCAATAAAAATATCTAACACTTAAAACACATTCCCCTAGGTAGGATCAAATAACATTAGACAAGGGAGCTCTGAAGTTGGAGGGCTGAATTTTAATAACTAGAAAATCTGAAAAAAGCCACAGTAATTCTACAGCAGAAAACTTAGGAAGCCAGATTCAGATAAAGAACAGTGCAATAGTTCATACTGAAGTAAGCATGGAATCCCCTTTCATATAACATTCTCTTTGCAGATTTGGCATTATCTTCACTCTTTATATGAGAGATTGGTAAAGTAAATATGCCTCGCCTAAGATAGTTTAGAAAACACAGATATATAATTTAGTCAGCTGCTCTGGAATACAAGTTAACATTTCTGATCCCCTATATAATCTAAAATTAGGCCTCTTAAAATCATAAGTGTAAGGGCCTTAATACCTTCTGATATCAAACAGAAGTCAGGAAGAAATGAATTGTATTAGAGTTTGAGCCAAAGCCAAGTGCAGTCATTTTGATCTTTCCATTGAATTTCAGCCAGCCTTGGTATAAGCCCTTAGAGAACATGTAAAGTAAATGCTGATGCTCTTTGTGGTTATTGCATAATGTTGAGAGGTTCTTTGCAAATAATTTCCTTTTTCTGCATCTCAAGTTCGTGGCCACTGTCCATTAAAAACAAAAGCATTCTCAAACTAACAATCAGGGTGCCAGATAATGTATATGTGTGCTTCTCAGTGTAGGCAGCATCACTGAGGAGCAGGGATTTTTGTCTGTGCTCACATAACAATAGACAAATCTTGCTGAAACACGCCTGTATGCCATGCTTGCTTAACAAATATATATATCTATATATATATATATATATAGATATATATATTCAAAACATGTGGCGAGTGTAAATTGTAATCATTTAAGAGAGGACAGTACCAAGACTGGCCAGTTTCTTGAGTTTTGGGGGAAGAAATTCACAGGGAGGGAAGGGAAGTACTGTCAAACCTCTCTATCAGCTGGAAAGGATAAGGATTACAGGAAGGGTGAATGACATTCAGAGAAAAATAACATGTTCATTAATTTTTCCTCTTTTTTTCAGTACCTGTCTTTCATCTTAGATGAGCATAAAAAATCTATAGCTCTCTAGATCACAATTTACCGTGACTTAATTTCAATTAAGACTGTTCTTCCTAATGCCTGCTGACAGAGATAAAACCTTCTGGAAAAATCTCCCTGCTTTCTTTTTCAGGCCAGTAAAAGACAGCTTTCATGACTGGGAAGCACAGCAGCTGAAAGCCCAGGGGAGGACTAGTTCAGAGCACCCTGCTAAGAGTTCATAACTCACTTGCTCCTATCCTGACCAGGAAGAGATGGGTCCCAGTCAAACGTACAAGGCCTCACAAGGACTGATGAGGAACCAGCAAAGAGACCAGGTCAGCCAGTATCACTAACAAGAAAGGTGTATTTTAGCTCAGATTCACATGCTCTCACTTTAAAAATAAGAATCACAGTCAGTGTTTTTAAGGCCCTGCATCCCCCTCATGCATGTGTACTGGTAAGTCTGCTGTTATAACTGCATAAATAGGAAGGCCACAACAGACATTAAGACCTCTTCACTGAAAAAGAGATGATTCAGAATTGACACACACCATATTTTACATCTCCTCAACAAGTTTTATGCTTCAGCAGCTCCCAATCCAACTCATATCCATGCTTTTGTCAAATGACTTAGTATTGACCGATAGAGCTTAATACTGCTCTTCCACCAGGGATGTAGAGTCTAGGACTATGTGGATTACACTCATGCTCAAGGGTAATCAAACCTTTCTCTGGTGACTAGTCTGATATGGAAAGGCTTGCACTGATTTTGAATGGAGAACTGAGTCAGTTCTCAAACAAATAAAATCTGAAGCAGTCTTTTAAATGGAGGGAAAGTAAACATGCACACACACACATCTATCTGGGACAAAGGGGATTTCTTAGATGTCTTCATTTCCGGCTGCAGAGGCCGACTGCTTATTCAAGCCCACTGCTATTTATATCCCACCTCTGTGTCTTGAGAGAAAAAGCACAAACTTCTTTAGAGTGAAACTGAAGTTTTTCTGGCCTGGGCCTGCTGAGCCCAGTCCCTTAGCAAATGCCTTGTGCAATCATTTTGAACTCCACTCCAGCTCACTGGTGCAAACACATACATTACTCCATTCGTGTGGGTGAGCACACTCCCAATGGTGCTGTCACCAGTCCTTTCATGCTGCTTCATTTCCATGGCTCCTTGGTGTATGCTCTTTGTCTGCTCTCCATCATCACTGTACAGCGCATAACAATTACTTTGGCTCCTCTTTTCAGTTTGAGCTGTTCCTTCCTTTTGTATGTGGGCTGGAGGCTATTTTTCATTTTCAATTAAAGGGCTTTGTTTATGATATCAGGTTTTGAATGAAGATTTTATAGCACACACCATAATTGTAACAGTCCCAATAAACAGCACAAACTGGCATTTACAGCTATAACATAGTATTATAGTTACATGCCAGTGTAAAAACTCCACTATATCAGCCTAAATATGGATTGATGCATTCAAGCAAATCACATCTCAAAAGCTGCTACTGCTGAATTGCAACTCTCTTGGAGGAATCCTTGCTATTCTTTCTGTTCAGTGCTGGAAAATACCAGCCGGTACGTCAAGAAGAAACTTCAGTAAGGAAGAAAGAAGGGATGGGCCAACACTCCCAAATACCAACATAAGAATTTCACTGCCCCTGTTTTGATGAGCATGCTGTATGGCATTTGTGGTAAATATGCTGGAATACTAGCCATGTATTTTCCCACTCCCCATTTCAGAATTGCAGATGTTTAGCCTGTCTGAGCACCTTCCACAGTGAGAACACATACACTGAAGCTCCAAAGTCAAGCTGCTGATTCAAGTGGGCATTGCACCATCCAATAACCACCTCTGTGAGCAAGAACAGGTTTGCTCAGGCCATATAGTTATTTGCTTGATTATCTGTTCCCTGATGTTCCCACAGCACAAATACAGCTCCATGCATGGAAGTGGGCCTGCTCCTCTGCAATCTGAGGGTGTAAGGGTGAAGTGTGGAGCAAAGCAATCATTCCTCTTCATTAGGCAGGCTCTGAATATTAAAGCTTGTAAACGAAAGGAGAGTAGAAATACTTGAACACAAGAAGGAGATGAAAAACTGAAGAAGCTCTAGGGCACAAGAGAAAACAGGTGAGAAAAGCAAAAAAGCAGAATAGAAGACCAAGCACAAATGAGGCAGGAAGACAAGGCATGAATAAAACACAGGACAAGCAAGATTCCTGGAAGCTCAACCAGCTTCAATGAAAATTATGCTGGACCACATGCAAATGCACTAGGAAAAATACACAACAAATTATACATCTGAGTCATCATAAAAGCAAAATCATTGCAGTTAACAGTAAAATAATAAAAATTCAAGCGAGGTGACTGTGTGGTGCCCTACCCTCAAAGATTCAGATCTGTACTACGCACAGCTAGATTTTAGATATATTCCTGAAGGAGGTTGGGCTTGTTTTACAGAAATTCTAAGACTATTGCAGAATTAACATCCTGCTACTGCTGAAGAAAGCAATCTCCTCCTTCCATAAGTAACCAAATAGTTCCTGACATTGCATTATATAATGAGTTCCTCCATTTTTACAGTTTTAGAATGATTTGCAAGCTTTTACTACAGAGCATTTGATTTAAACCGGAAGGGTAATCTGTTCCCTCTTTTTCTTTGTTTCTTTTCTAAAGAACGGCCAGAGTTCATTCTATTAGGACAAAGTGCTTCCCAGAACTATCATGAAGGAGGAAAGCACCTTTGGCTCTTATTTCCCCAACACAGGATAATGCAATTCAACATGAAGAGTATTATTTCCCAAGAAGCCAATACTGGATGGAAAGGCCATTGTTCCAAATGATCCACAAAGTTCCAGAACAGCAGCCAAAGACCAGAAGACTTTCCAGGAACTAAAAAGACTGTAAATACAGATACACATGTATTTCTAAGGAAAAATATTGGAGAGAGAAAAAAAAAAAAGACAAATCTGATGCTAATTTAAGGAGACAAGTCTCCAAGACCGCTGTTAAACAATATGGGATGTTGCCATGGAGGGACCCATGACTGCTAATCTAATGCTCATCACATGGCAAAGGACTGAGTTGAGAATGCTCAGGCTTCTAATTTTTACAGAAATAGTAACATTAAAGAGCATCAGAAGGCTGACAATATAGGTATAGTTACATACCGCACCAGAAATGCCAGCTAAAATGAAGACCTATTTCTCTTGAACTTTTCTGAACTTCATAGCAGAATGATTACACAGAGACAAGCCAGAGAAGTGGCACATCTGATCTCTGTTAGCACAAGAAAAACTCTGAGACATATTAACACACAACATCCAACACTGATAATGTCAGCATGCACTGCTAAATTAGTAAGGGCAATGGACAAACATTAACTAGGTCTAATGAGTTCTCTGTGTCATCCACCCATTCCTGGTGGGTTCTTCAACACCTTGTTCTTCTCTTCACACTGCACTCTGTGCTTAGCCCAACCTAGTTACACAAGAGCCTTGACACTACGGAAATCTCTTCTAACATAATCACAGCTGCCCTGTCTTTGGTGGAGACAGGTCGTGGCAGCACAGAGACAGGCCAATGCCAGTGCTAAACCAAGGAACATGAATTAACACCCCACTTTTCACAGGGACATAAATCTGCAAGGATTTTCATTAGGAAAGCTGTCATAAACACCAGAACTCTTAATTTTCCTGGGGCCTCAACATGCACATTCTCTCCTGCAGTAATTCCTGTGAATTTACTTAAGTATAAACACACTGTACACCTAAAAAGGGTTAAGTTTCACTTCTACAAATCAGCTATGTATATAAATGAAAATAAACATCCTAATTCTACAAAGAGAACCATCAAGACACTTGGTTAATGATGCCAGAGCCTGTTCTCTCTAACTGTCTGCTGGTGCCCTTACCTGCTGTTCTTTATGGCTGTATTATCATCACCATCATCTCTGGACTTAGTATTCCAAACATACCAGCTGCCCACAACTGAAGGGCTTCTTTGCATTACCAATTATAATTGCACTGAATGCACTACTGGTTCTGTGACATAAAAAGGAATTTAAAAAAAACACCTCATCAAGCTTATTTCAACTTGAGAGAGTTGAACCCAGGTGAAAAACTAAGGCAGTAACCCGCAGAACCCACTAATTAATTACCATATAGATGTATGTATCCAATCTAATGGAGATCAAAATTTTTTAAAAAAAGTAGCCTATTATTCACCACCAGTTTCAATTACAGGTGGGAGAATAAGTCCACTTAACAGATTCCCTGTGGCCTGGCCCACACCCAAGAGATGTTTTTTGGGAAGAAGCTTAGAAGTAAAATCTGGCTTGAAAACTGGAGCAAGGCACCTCTTTTGAAGTCTTCCCTCAAAAATCAAAACAAAAAGCCCCACCACCAACAAAGCAGTCCCCAAAATCCCAGCTCTCCCCTTCTGAAGATGACTATTTTCTATAGTAAGACATTGAGATCAACAGCTTTATCCATCCATTCCTTCAATAAAATGGACTAAATCAGCATTCTTTTGTTAATCTTTGTATTACTTCATGCACTCATGCCATATGATGTCAGGCTAAATTTCAAAGAAAATCCATTTAAGAAAATAGAAAAGAACATTTCTTACCTGTTACTTTTTCCTCAAAACTGTGGACTCCCACTGCAGAAGATAATCTGTCAAGTTAGAGTCTTCTTTCTTCTTTCTTTTTGTTTAACCTCCCACTCTTCAACCATTTAATATTACCACATGGGAAAGAAAATGCAAGGAAAAACTTGTCTAATGTGTCAATGGCTACATGCCACTTCTATTAGTCAGCTTCTGTACCAGCCTGGGTGGATAGTTCAAGTAACAACAGGGGAAACATCCTATTTTCTAACAAGAAAAGACACACTAAGAATATGCCAGAAAAAAAATTACATTTTAAAATACAAAAAGAGCATAGAGTTCCAGCAGCACACAGAAGACCAGAAAATACTACAGTTTTAAGTATACCATATATAAATTATTTTTCACATTAAGTCAATTTATGTCAAAAAACATTATGTGTTGATTTCTCCAACAAATTATAACTATATCCAACAACATGAACGCCCATCTAAAAAAGAGAAAAAGACAGCAAGCTATTGCTTTTGCAAGACAATGGCACAAGAACATACACTAGGCCTTGTTATCACATACTAAAGCTGGTGCACACTTGGGTTGCAATTGCAGTATACTTTCTAGAAGATTATTGCACAACTGATTTACTTGTTAATCAAAATAGTGAATGAATGGTAGCATTTACTTGCATCCTTTCATTCATGTGGCACAGGTAATGCCCTTCATGACTGTGCATGCTGTACTCTTGCTGGCTTGCACTTTTCCACTTCACAAAAAGGCACTGAATTTTGAATGTACTGAAAAGAAATTAATAGGAAAGTTCACAGTTCCTAGAGCATTTTAAGAGATCAGTGTTACTTCAGCAATACAATTTCCACAGCTTATTGTACGTTAACAAGCTTCCATTTAAAAATGAGTCATCCCATCCCACTGGAGTAAGAAAACAGAACCTGTCAGATCCAGATTGTAGCAACTGCCCAAGTTTCATTTACCTCTGAAGCACTGAATTAAACTACCTTAAGATCAAGAAGAAATGAAAGTCCTTACAGTTATTTAGTAGCTTTTGCCAAGTAAATTGTCAACCTAGTTCAACGGACCTGTAATCCATTTTCTAGTTTTTTATTTATAATTTAGGCAAAAATCTGACTCATTTTTATAGGTGAAATTGTATGGTGGCATTTTGAAAGTACTTCAACTTTGTGCTGTAACAGAAGCTATTGTTCTAACTGTGGAAGATCTCTATTTCCTCATAGTGAAACCATTAAACTAGACACCAAACTTTACAGTACAGAGAAGCTGCAATAAAGGTTTGGAGGAACAGCTGTAAACTTTAAGGATTTAATATACCTTCATGAGACATGAAGATCTGCATGGAGAACACTAAGCAGAACCATTCAAGTGTGGGACATCAGAGTTTGTTCACGCAGTCAAAGATGTTAAATACCCAACTGCATGTCTTCATTGCCTCTTCTCAAAAAAGAGTAAGCAAATCCTTTGCTTTTGCAACACTGTAGGTCCATGTGAGTTTACCTGGCATATTCTCAGTGCACTTGTATATTAATCCTTTACTAATTTGTCCCCAGCTAATATGTGATACCACAAACAGTCAAGATAACATCAAGTGGGAGTTTGTCATCAAGCTCCAAGAGCTAAAATTATAAACATGGACCTAAAGTTTCTGCCACTGTGTGGAAACTGTTATGGATTCACAAGTCATTCACATTCCTCCAAAGACACCAGCAAGGCAAGAAAACATCAACAGCTGTACAGGAATGAGAAGTACTTAGAAGTACAACTTAAGCACCTGTATGAATCAGGTAGGATGGCAAAAGCCAGACTAAACACCATAAAGAAAAATCACAACTTCTACTCCATCAGAAATTATTTGAGCCTTTAATGAATATTGTAAGCAAAGAAATTCAGGTCACCATGACTCTGCTCATATTTAAAAAAAAATGCCACCCCCACCACAAGCTTTGACAAAGAGGCTCTAAGTAGTCAAAAAATAAAGGTGAGATTTTGTCAAGTAATTGAAAGGTGAGTATAAAATAGGGAAATAATAAAAAAATCCACATCTATTGCCCCTTTATGAAGCATATAGTACTGAAGATTATTAATGCTTAGGCCAAGTCCAACAAATGAGATCAAAAGGGCAGGAAAAGGTGGCAAAATTTGTATGAACATATCTTAATAATGATGGGAACAACTGAAGAGCTATTAATGAGCCTGTTGAATGGGAAGCATGCTGACAAAAAACAGCATGGGAAAAACCAAGGTGAGACTTACTTGAAAAAAAAGAAAAGAAATTACTTGAGCTAGTAATTTACAAGTCATAAACTAACTAACTGCTTCCAAAACAAAGTACTTTACAATTTACACCTCAAGACACAGAAGTTGTTTACAGAGGATGAGGTAACAAAAACAAGCAAAGAAAATTTGATAAATCCATTAAAATATAAAGCATATAGTAAAACCCTCATTCAGATGTCTATTTGATTTAGTTCTAAGGTCCTAAGACTAGAATGGAGTTAGGAACCAAGAGAGTTCACCAAAAAATGAACATGGGGCATGAAACAGTAATTAATCTGTTTACTGAAAAGGTAAACCATTCCCATATATAATTTCTGCAAATACTACCAAGAGACAATAAGACTGAAAAGCAATTCACTCAAACCTGAAAATGCTCATACAACATATAGCTGACTTTCTTAATATTATTGCCATACCCGGTACATGCTTCAATTCACCTAAAGAAAAAACTAGGTATTAGAAGGCAAATCCCTACATTCTCTGCAGAATTCACTCATGAACTTTAAGAGGCCCACTGTGCAGTCTTTCTGTAGGTAAGGTGTAAACAACTGGTAATCCTCACCAACTTCCTAAGGAAAACTTTTATCTTCTTAGAAGACAGTCATGGGGTAGGTGCTCTTCAGGATAATGCATGATCATTTTGGATTGCTCTGTATCACTGCTTTCTTTCCTTAAGCTTTACCAAGCACAAGTGTCACTGCCCAGTTATTAGTTAATGCACATACAGAAAAATACATTTTTTAGTTTCAGCACAAGCTGTCAATTCAGAAAATCTTACAGAAATAAGATTTCAAGAGTGGTGGAAAAATAGTATGTGCATAGAACTTCAGAAATTGTACTTGCCTCTTGGATTTGAGCAAGACTGCAGCTCATTGGCAAAGGTGCCAGGGCAGTCTCCTGGCAGTGGCATGATTTACCCCAAAGCAAGTCAGACAGTGCTGGTATCTGCTTAACCTGCTCTAGTTATACACAGAGGTAGTTGCACTACTACTGGCTGAAACACAGAATAGGTAAGAAATGTGTTTTAATAGCAAAGAGGTACCAGGAAATAGGTCCATCTTGCAGATTTCATTAAAGCTATGAATGGACTTAATTATCACAGAAACAAGAAACACAGAGCTCAATAGACACTGCCTCATATCAAAACTGTCCTCTGCAGTCGCAGATGATTTTTTAGGCCACACAAATTCCAAGACAAACAAATTAATTATTTACTCTATTTCACCTTGCTAAAATAACACCAGGACTACCACCCAAGGATAAATCCAGTACTCCATCATGACGTAATACCTTTTTTATTACAATATCCAAAAAACTGAGTATGCAAGATTTTGAGATCTCATGATCCGTTCTTCAATCTCAGGAATGTGCCATCTAAAGACTGTATATTTAAACCATAAAGGAGTTTAAATGTAAAGAAAAGAGAAAAATGCATTTTCTTCATAAACATTCTGTGTGTCTCTTCCTACCAACCATGCCATCCTCTGTAAAACCCGAAGATTTCTTTCTGTAAAGCAAATATATATATAGTGTTGGTAGCCCGCCCCACCCTGTCCCAAGATCAGTTTTTATTAATCTTCTGTATTAGTGTCAACAATCAGCTACAGATACATATTACTTTGAGAATTAAATACATAATCGTTTAATTCAAACAAGCAGAAGGGCAAGAGGAAAAAGCATTATGTGGATGGCACATTTGGTTGTAGATTACCAAAACATTCAGCCTTTACAATTCAATTATTCTTTCTCTAGTAATCAACTTTCAAATAAAATTTCTCTTTTTTGCAATTACAGACCAAAATACACTAGTTTTCTTTTACTACAATCTTACCATAGTAGTTTAAGAAGTACTATTACAAAATGCTTTTAATTAGTGTACTCTTTACGAAGAGTCAGAGAGGCAATGTAACAGCAGAGTACAGTGTAAAGAGTGCTTCTAGGAACTAGGAGGTTTTGTATTATCCTACTCGGTAAGCGATAGAGCTACAGAACTCACAGCCACAACTGTTATGTCTACTCTCTCTCACTTAAGCAGCTGCAGCTTCAGTGCATTCAAACTGTGCCCGATGTCTCTGAAGGGAGAGTTGTGCCTGCATGAGCAGTCTGAACAGATTAACACTGGTTTGAATTGAAAACGCCCCTCCTTGATCTGAGCTAACTATGTAAACGTACACAGGAGAGGGGCGTTTTGAACTCTGCTGGGAAGGTGAGTGCTCGCCACGGCCACCCAAGGGAAACTCTCAACCTGAAGAGAGGTGGTCAGAGGTTAACAAAACTGGAACACAAAGAGAGGCAAACAAAAAAAAAAAGGACAAACAGCAACTGACAGAGCAAACACTTTAGAAAGAGCCTATTCCTTAAGCCTGCTTCAGATATTGCTCTGCTCTATAAAAGTGAATTTAGGACCTAAGGCTTGTAAGTTATAAGAGGCCCAGGTGGCCAAGTCCATCTTCAACGTCACTGAAGTGCTTTCACAAGATATAGCTTTTCCCCGTGTTCACTGGTGAAGATGGGAGCCTTTTTGTAGTGTTCCACCAACTCATCCATAGTATTAAATCGCCGCTGCCCAATACAATAGACATTGTCCACGAGCTGCACCTTGAAATGTTTGTTCTTCCCCGATGCCTTTAGAGATACTGAGAAGTCACTGGGCTGTTGAGAAGAATTGAGAAAGAAAGAAAAAATTACATAGAAGAGAACAAAATGACAGCATTATTTTGCTATTTCAGGAACAAACTGTGTCATATAGTTGACAGTAATTTACATTAGCCACAGCTCGGTGCTTTAGCTCCTTAAGAAACCCAATAGCCTATTATTCAATAAATAATTACCATTGTTATTAATGTGAGCAGTTAAGTCAGTTAAGTGAAAGCTCCCCAGATGCACAGTTTGAAGCTGCCAATTACATGACTAAACTGCAAATATTATCTTAGTTACTCAATCTAGAAGCACAAGAATGTCAAGGAGAAGGGAAGAATTTTTATCATGCATGTCTTCCTCACTAGAGTGCCCAGGAGAAAACAATTACTGCAATATTGCTTGGGCGAGATGAAGAAAATCCCCCTTCGCCTTTTTTAAAGCCATGACCACTAGAGGGCCATTCTTGCTTTGCATTGCAAAAGACAAAAACACATGCACCTTTTATCTTCATTACCACATGCACAGGGAATAATTTCTCCCATTGAGTACATTTTCTTTGTAAAACAAGATAAAGCTATAGAAAAAAACCACCGTACAAATCTCACCATCACACCACTACCCACAAAATACAGAATTTATGCACTAATTAAATTACTCAGGACATAACAATTTCTAATGATAAATCTCTTCATCCTGGCAATCAGTTGCTTTAACAAGGTGAGAGCTGTCATACAAACAGCCAGAATGAGACCATTCCACTTCCTTCACCACATGCCACATAGGAGGGTAGAAAGGACACAGTGTCCCTTGCTTCCAGCTGAACTCTGTCTCCAGCCACCTACTGCTGCTGGCTGGCCACAGAGATGGTGTAGGAGCCTGGGCAATAAGGATTTAATGTGCTGCTGTCTATGCCTCAAATACCAATGACCATTCAAGCAGGCAAGTTAGAGAAGGATGTGGCTGGAAAGCAGGGGATGTGCACAGGTAGGGCAGCACCCTTCTGGGGCCAATTTTCCTGTTCTGGTCCAAGCAGACCACACAACACAAAACAATGCAGGCATGGGAATGGGGTCAAGGAACAGGCAAGTCCAGCAGAGGGGGATCAAGACTACCAAAAGACCCTCAAAGCTCCCCCCATTTCCATAAAGATCCAGAAGAGTACTCATGCTGATTCATTAATATGAAGAGGAAGAAACCTAATCCTAGGGAGGGGAAAGCTTACCTGTAACCAGGTAGCCCCAAAAAGCCTTGGTGATACATTGCCCAGGCCCTGGATACCCTGTTGGCTGGATTGATCCTGCATCCAGGGCTGCAGATCTCCTTTCCTCTGCCATCTGATCTCCCTTTCACTTTCTCTTTCTTCCCTCTTTTCTTTTATTATCGCTCTTACACTAGAGAGTAGGGGCAAAACATGAATTTCTATGCCAGAGAGGACCAACTGGAGGGGTCAGGAGCCCTCACATGTTACTGCTGACATCAGACTTCGCAAAACCACACCCTGAGTCCTCTACACTGCATTTGTGAGGGGTCAAACACACACCCAGCACATACCCAAATGAGCTGGAGGACAGCCTTTTCTCAGATATGCTGTCTTTATTCCTGCAATAAAATGGATCTCTGCCCACACATTCCTCATGTCCTGTCGATCCCAAAAATCTCATCTCCTGCATCTCCCCCTCACCTGTCTTAGCACTAACGCTTTTTCTGCCTTCCCTCTAACTCCATGGGCCCTGCCCAGAGCAAACAAAGCTCCTGCCATGCCTGCTGACCTGGCTCTGGTCCAACTCAGACTCGAGGCTCAGCTTTGGGCAGCAGCTCTTCTCCTTTTGTTCTGCTAAAGGCAGCAGCAACCTCCCCACACCCTTAGCCTAACCCTCTTCTACTTAAAGCCACTACATTCCAGATCAACAGGCATCACTTCTTTAAAACTTATTTTATGTAATACCCATAGGATAATTACTTGTTCCATCTATAATCCAGGGTCACTGGGCCTTGACCGGGTCAGTGCAGGCTCCATCAGGAAGGCTTCCTCTGGCAGTGAGCAGCCACTGGCTCAAAATACATGGAACACTCTCTGTGACTGCCAAGAGGGGACTGAGAAGGGTGGGAGAACATGATGGAAAGAAATGTGCATAAGAGTGCATCTTTGCGATTTCCAGTGCTCCACCCAAGATACATTTTGTGCCCTGTCGTCCATCCCTAACTCTAAGTACGAAAATCGCTATTTTAAGCCAGTTATCTCTGATATGAAGCCCCTGCCTCAGCAGCATCATAAAGAAGGCTGCACAGAACTCACACCAGAGTGGCCTATTTTCAGCACCTACCCCACTGGGTTAAAGCCAACCTGGCTGTACAAACACTTTGCTGTGGTTAAAGCCCTGAATGCAGTGTGGACAAACCCACCAGCAGCCATAGCCACACAGGCCTGGGACCTGCTTCCAGTGGAACCTCCATAGTGCCAAGCAGCAGCCATTAAACAGTAACAAAGCACAGGCCTGCACAAAGCTCTCCGGAAGCTTTGGGACCCTGAGCTCATGGAGGAGAAGTTTAGACCCATGTACAGTGTACTGATTGCTGTGCCCTGAACACAGGCAGGTCTGTAGGGTCTCACCAAGGACAGACTGAGGCAGCAAGTACAGCTTAGCCAATTAGAATTCCAAAAACAATATCAAATCTTGCTGACTAAGTTCTGCTGTTTCCATGGGTGATGCCTACACCAAACAAAAACCAGTAACCAAAAGGCCCTCAATTAAAACAGAAGAACTTACAAATAGGAAGTTCATAATCTCAACTAAAGTTTTTTGTTTGTTTTAGAAACAGGAAACAATTTTATGGCAAAAGTTGAAAAAGAAGTTGAAATAATCACTTTGCTCTCAAAAATCTTTTACTATTTTCTGACAAAAGTTGTTTTTAGCAAGTCAAAATTATGAGTTTTCAAAGCTCCTTGTATCTCTTAAGAAACATTATTTCTAGGCCATTAAGGATGTGCTAATGACATGCAGAGTGATGCTGGACCTCTGACCCACTGTCCTATGACCCAGGCACTGGCCAGGCATCTATCTCTGTGAGCTGATCCACACAATGCATTAAATACTCCTTCTGCCAGTTTAATTATAACCTTAGTGAATGAACATTTCTCATGAACTATTGTCTATTCTCCACAGCCCTGGAGCCTCTAGTTAGACTGATACCTAAGTAGAAGGCATTATCATATTTTCTGCAGCCTATGTTACAAAGTTTATTTTTTCATTATCTGATTTAATTTAAAAAATGTAAAAAGCGGAAGGGCTGATCTAACTCTTTTGAGAGTCATCATCCGGTGCAAAGAGATGGAAGAGCTCAAACAGCTGTTGCAAAAATCCTGAAACCCTTTATTTGTCTCAGAGTAGTAACTTCTATAGGACTCAAGAATGAACAGCAAAAGGAATTTGACTTGTTTTTGTTTCTATTTTGGTTCCTTCTTGCCCTAACAAATGCAAATTCGTTAAAAATATTATTTTAAAAAATCTAAATAAACTATTGCTATGAACACTTCCATTTCAAAGTACACTGGTTCAATGCAGTTTGAATTGGTTCCCTGCTGTCCTCCTTGGATTTGCTCCAAGTCTGTTTATTTTATTTACTGTTAAAGCTATTTTGTTCTAACTGCTGGCCAATTTTTCTCTCTTCTCCCTCTTAAATTAATTGCTACATTTGGATGTTTACACACTAACTTTTCCAGGAAAAACAGATTCACATACACCAAATAAAAGCAGATCAAAAGTAAGCTTTAATCCCTTAAATCTATAGAACAGTTGATGATTCTGCAACAGAGTTACAGAGCATAGCTTTGTGGCAAGGAAACTATGAATATTTCTGCACCACCATAACTGGAAAGACCTACACCTGAAAAACCTAACTTGAAGTTAAATTAATTCCTAAATCAGAAAATTAAATATTAGGTTGAACGCACCTACAGTCCTTGTATTGTAGTACTTTGAATTGCTTTCAATTCCATTAACACCTGCTTGTACCTAGAGATGATCATCAGCTAGCTGGTGCCATGTGGAAAACAAATGGTAGGAAGTTGTTTCTTTATTTCTTTGGTGAGAAATTGAATGCTCTTTAAAAAAAACCCACAACCAATTAAAAAATACCACAAAAACAAGTGATAAAGCAATATAAGGAAAAACAAGTGAAACATGAAAAACCGAGTTCCCTCTTCACATCCTCAATTTGAAATGATAATTTTATCATTTATAAATGGCAAGGTTGTGAAAAACAGTTCCCTCTGAAAATCTTTTACTGATCCTGTAACTTATTTCAAATTTTCCCTTTCATTCCATTTCTGTTTGCCCATGTCCTTTCTTCAAAAAGATATTCTCACACACTCATTCTTCAAACTATTCCAGGCTCTTTGAGCTCCCATCAGTGAGCCTGTCCTGGGGCTCCCCAACTTGTTCCATTTCCATACCCAAGTTTTCCCTCACTTCTCCTCTTACTCTATCACCCAGCCAAAAAAACTCAAAGTTATGGCTCAAAGATCTAAGGTCAGGCTGGAAAGAGCCATCTGGGAGGGTTAATTCCTTTTTCTATCCCTTCTGTTTCATTTGGATATAAGCAAATACCATTCTCTTCCCTATGTAATGTTCATGTTCCAAAATCAATATTACACAGGTCACAAATATGAATTGGTTTCATTGATCTTCAACTACAGCTCTAATAAGATTTCTGTTCTTCCATTTAAAATAAGCCACTAGGATATTTCCTTACGCCGTTTTTCAAAGAAAAACTTTCTCCTCATGTCTGCTGTACTTACCAATCACTGCATGTCACAGAACATGATCAATGTTCACTTTTTAAACAGTTGCCACATTTCATTGCTTCTATCCAACAGCTGCAGGATTAAAACCCCAGGAAAACATGGGACACTGAATGCTACAAAATTAGCACCTCAAAAAACATACAAACTCTGAACCTCTGCCTCCTCTTTCTATTGTCATTATTGCTAGACAAAGAACAGAAGCTAAATAGGATCTCAAAAACTGACAAATCCAGTCTCATCTACAATCCTCAGAATCATTTTAATAGGCCCAAAATCATCAGTATCATCTTAAAACTATACTCTGCAACTCTGTTTAGGATGGGTTACTGTAACCTGAATGCTGTAACACTACCAGCAGAAGGTAACCAATACTTCCTAATGAACAACTGCTCCTGAAATCATCCAAAAACTTGCATAGCTCACTCACTAACATAGGCTGAGAAAAATAACACCTCCTCTGCTTCATGAGAAGACCTCATAGGACTACAAAGCACTGGTGTTTGCCTGATCACCAGTTTCACAGCCACCTGCAGAGGACTGCAAGGGGCCCACAAATTCTGACAGAAGCTCCCTTTGAAGTTTAAGGGTGTCTGCAGCAAAGGCTCTGCTCAGAAGCTGGAGGTGACACACTACTGCTTCCTGTTAGCTGCAGTACTAGTTAGCACACTTGTTTCCTGGTGTGAACCTGAACAAAACAACCCTCTCCCATTCAAATTTGCTTCTGTACTCAGTGAAATCTGAGGTCTTCAAAGCATTACAATCACCCACCCAAGCAAGACCACCAGTATCAGCCAAGACCTGTTTGTCTTGGGTTAGGAGCTACACAAAGAGACCAAAAATCTGACTGCTGAAGAGCCTGCAATCCAAAAAGTGGCTCCACAGAGACTGCATAGGTTAATCTGCCTCTTTTTTCATTGTTTTGTTACTTAAATGAGACAAACTGCAGGTTTCATTAACCTAGCAGCCTGCAACAGAAAGAAGAACTAGCTAGCAGTATTTCTAATAAGGCATGTACCGAGTTCTTTTAGATCTCCAAAATAAGGTGACATTACCTAGGTATAACACAGTTGGCAAAAACATTATCAGTAGGGAACTGTGCCTGTTACATAAACTATGGGCTTAAATGGTTCAAACAAGTTTATGGTTCTAATAATAGTATTTCGTAATTAATGAAGATAATCAGCCTCCTAGCTACCTTACAGAGTTCATCTCAGGTTATTCTCCTCTATGGTAGCATCCTCTAGATCTAAGTGTTACTGAGGAAAATATTTTTGGCTAAAGAAATCTAGCTGTGAGATAAACATGTGGCAAGTTAAATCTAGAGAAATATTGTTAAATCTTGCAACTACTAACACTGGAAATGCAAAAACATGACAGTCTCATCAAGTGAATACCGAATAATACAAACCTTCATCTATCCAAGGACAGCTTTTCATAGCTCAGTAACAAGAGCAAAATTGAAATCTAAGGAAAACTTTTATGCAGACCAATTTTTGTAACTATGGTGATGGAAGGCTACCGAAAACTCTAAAACAGGTCAAAAATCAGGCACAGTATTAGGAGCATGACTCACAGTTTTATCTATGGACCTTTCTAGAAAGGAATAACCCCTGCATTCCTAGCATTAAAGGTGAGTTAGCAACACAGCGTAGTGGGAAGTGCTGGTCTGGTGGTCAGATGAGCAAATCAGGGAGCTGACAGCTTGGCTCTGTTCAGCCTGTTCTCTCTAATCAAGACCATCTGCTCAGATTGTGAAGACACTCCTGGTGACTTTAAGCCACAGCATGAACAACCTCTGTAGTCACATGTGTGAAATACAGCAACTGTCAGAAATTCATTAGTCATTGCTAAACTCTTTTATTCCATACATAATAAGTTTGAAATAGATTTTTACGATCCTTTTCTCAATGCTTGCAATTATGCCCATTCACTTATTGTATCATTTGTGGCACTCCAGGGAAAAAACTAGCAATCCCCAGTGTTTTATAATTCACATACATAAACACACTATATGATGGAATGATACATAAAGATTAGGGCAGATGAAAGTTTGAGATGCAGTAAATTATTTCTTTAAACCTAATAAAAACTAAAACCCACATGCAGTACTAACACAGAGGTATTTACGTGCATAACTGCAGTTTTCTCATAGCTAAAAAAAGGCTCAAATACAGGGTTTTCAAGACCAGATAAAGAGTACAAAAAGAAGGAAAAACGCTAAGTTCCTCAATTCAGTGCCTTTTTTTTACCTGCAGGTGTGCAAAAAACTTGCTGTGATATGAACTGAATAATTTTTTTGTTATGCCACTTAGTGTTAGATGCTAGAAATAGTTTGAAGAGCACATTCTGAATGAATCTTTTTGTACTCCAAAGCAATGATTTCCATCCACAATGCAGGCAAAAAGTTTGAAACTGCTTTGAATGCGAGGATTTAGTGTTATGATGTCACATTAAATAAAAAGGTTACTGTGTTCTTTGAAGGTAGGTCATTTACTCCAGATAGAGGCAGACTCTTAAGAGCTAAAAAACCAAGCTATAGCATAGTGGTCACTGTGACATATCATGTCCTGAAAAATGGGTAAGCATTTTTGTATTTTAAGTAATGCCTTCATTTTCACACTCTCCTTCTGGCACTTTCTCAAGAGATGAAAGGAAATTGATAGCTACTGTCTCAGGATAAATCATAATGAAGCCTCTAGATCTGAAAGTGAGCTTCTACCTGCTGGACCAACATGCCAAAAATCCACCACATCCAGTATGCCTCTATCTGACAGGATGCTGATAGGAAAAGAATGTTGGGAAAAAAAGGAATTACTGTAATTTAATGGTTACCATAATCCTCCAGTGGCTTTCTACATTTTACAAGACTGTGCGTCTCACATCAGTCTTTTCTTCTGTTGACTAAACAAACTTGATTCCTCTTAGCCTCTGTAAATCAGTCATGATTTCTAAATTCCTATTTTTCTTCCTATCTTCCTCTAGTTTATTTTAATTTAATCTCTAACTTTTTTCCTGTTCTCTTGAGGTTTATTTGCATTTGCCTTTGTTTAGATTATAATTAAGCAGAAATAGGAATTCAATGACACAGAGCTTCCAAGAAAGGGTAGTTCGATAGCTATCACGGTTTTTGCAGAGCAAATTCATCAAGGAGAGGTGCCTGAAATTTAATCAGACAATACTGTCTTCAGATAAAAATATCTGGGACTGTTGAAAAGTTGTATTTTGTCAATTTTCTCAATGTTATGTATGACATAAGATTAAAATCTGTCATCTTTTCAAAATCACAGCCAAAGGATAATTAAATTTTAGTGCTTTAACTGTGAATTCTCTGGCCTCAGCACACATGAAAGTCCTTTCAGCTGAATTTTAAATCTGAACTTTCAGAATGACATGAACCATAATCAGCATTACTCAGATCCCTCTAATGCCATCAAGGCTCAATTTACAGGGCATACTGACCCTCTCTGCTGTATATAACAACCTTAACAACTAGATATAATAACAACTTTACCTTATTATAAACTAAATTATCTAAGTAGATCAAAAATACTTTTAAATGGAATTTTACTGATAAAGAAACAATGTAATTTTAAAATTAAAAGTAGAACAGAACTGACCAATGCAAAGATTCTGTTTGAAAACAGATCAAATCAATGACTAATCAATTTTTAATCACCTAGAATTATTTTATCATGTAGTGCTTTAAATTTGAGGATTGCATGAGAAACACATGAAAAGCCAAATGGAAACCTGAAATATTTTACTTGATTGTCCACAAATTTAAAAAAACCCTGGATAATACAGACCACAGCTGTTAAATTTCAGTGTAAATGTCACTGCATTTCACTGACAGACCCATTCTCACAAGGAGGGAGGATATTGGTTGGTAATGCTGAAGCCCTGCTCGTTTCTTTAAGGGTGACAAGACAGGGAGTCTGTTAAGTGCCGTGCTTGCTAACCCATGCACGGGGGTTACAAACCTGCAGGCTGAGCACCACTTACCGAAGATTCACTGTCTCTAACAAGGAAATCTCCTTCCACTCCCCTCTCGTTCAGGGCACATTCTGCTTGGTGCCGGGTAACGTTCCCGTAATACCACTCTCTTCCAGCAAATCGTCCGGTAGAAGATGGTCCCGTGTAGCTTATCTGAGGTGGATGGGAAGTGTTCATGGAAGGACCATCACTAATGATTACTACATAGTTTTTAGGAACAAGACCGATTTGACCTCTGGAATTTTTACATTTCCACCATTCTGGGTCATTTTCTGGCTTTTCAATGACTTCCATCGTTTCCCCTTTTTCAAAATTGAGTTCTTCATCCGTGACCGAGCTGAATGGGTACAGTGTCTGAACGATGTGGAGTACTTTGGTGCCCTGGCCGTTACTCATGGAAGCGCCTTTCCTAAGGCTGAGGAAGCTGGGTGAATCTGCAGTTGCCTCCTCAACCTCCTCTACCACATAGTTCGAAGGGAACCAGCCGATCTGTCCATTGTAGCTCCCTCTCCACCAGCCGTCGCTGCACTTCTCCATGACAATCACTCGGGACCCTTTAACGAGGGACAGCTCATCCTCCCTCTCGGCAACGTAGGCAAATTTCACGTAGGCGGGAATGTTCAGATCGTAAATCCGGTCGGCGCTGCTGCCGTTGGAAGGGTACTCTGCGTCTGTGCTGGGAGTAGGGGAGGCGTCTCTCGCACTCGTCTTTCTCTTGGTTTTTCCCAAGCCTGGTAAAGACAGAAATGTAAAGTGGTCACTTGGAATGCTTGTCCCCAGACTGCAAAAGCTGGATGTGGTGACATGTTGTACCCTCACTTCAACAACACTGCTAAATGGAGATCTCTTCTCTAATACTACATCGTCAGGAAATAGCAACACCTTTAAGAGATTCTTGTTAACATCCAGCTGATGCACCATTAGGTAAAGAGCAATTTGTGTAATAATGATTTCTATTCTCTTCTCGGAAGAAGCAGAGTTTAAGCACACTTAAACACAGTGATTTCTTCACTGGGAGAACAGCTAATCACTGAAACTGATTCTCAGCTTGCTCTTCTCTATCTTTAAATTCCAGCCAAATGACCATGCCTTTTAATTTTGGAGATGACTTCAATTTGGCTCAAACAAAAAGTGAAAGAAAACCTGCAAAAATTAACGAGCACAGAAGTAAAAGCCTAAGTTTCTCTGCAGACTGTATTGCTCTCTTTGCTCTAGCAGTACCCAGGCAGGCACTGCTGCAATTCCTTCGAACTGCGATCCCCCTTCCAAAACCCACACCTCTTTCACCTACATTTCATCACACACTATAACAACAGAAATCTGCTGGTGAGGAAGACCATTTACATGTATTTCCCTATAATCTATAAATTCTGGTGTCCTGTCATGGCTTTAATTATAGTGTTAAATACAATGTACAGAAGAAACAACAATAACATTGAACACAGTATTTTTTTTTCTTAATTAGAGAAACCATACTAATGTCTGTTTAAAAACAGAAAAACTGCACAACACAATTGGTACACTTGGTGTACTTTTCAAACTTTTGCAGCAACCCCTCCTTAAGCTTATATATAAACAAAATAATAAAGTGAACAAGTAGCCCTGTCTTGTGAAATTCACTTAAAGAATTTCTGAGAAACAAAAGATTATGACGCAGTAGAGCACAACCAAGCAAAATGTCATGCAAGGGACAGAAAGCAAAACCTTCACAGAAATAAGAGTATTTGTACTTTTCTCCCTAGTTACAGAGCCTGGGCAGAAGGTGAGAGATTTATTTGAGACACAAGAGCACACATGCTGATTATAGAATACTTAATGGAGAGAAAATAAAGGTACTTTGTTTCTTCAAATAATCTGAAATAAGGACATGCATGCTATTTCATTTTTAACTATTCAAGCCTATTCAATCCAGCCACTCCACTGCCAAAAACTGTGTTTTAATTTATTTAGATATATATATATATATATATATATATATATATGTACTTGCATATACAATGGGCATCTTCAGCAAAGCTGTTTGTTCACCACAGAACTTCATGCTTATTTCACAGTTATCTGTGCAGCACAGAGTAACAGTGCACACATAACCATGCAGGGATCACTGTCTAGAAGGGTTAAAAATACATTAGTTAATATGTGGTCTTATGGTCTCAGAAGATGGCAGAAAATTCTGATGATCCTAAAGTGGTTTCCTGACCTTCCCCAGCAGGGCCTTGTTTCCTGCTGTAGCCTGCTACATCCTATTGTCATTCTAACTACATCACTCCAGCCAAGAGCCAGCGGCTGCACTTTCAGGCAAAACGAGGGAGGCAGCTTATTGTACTAGGGGACACAATCACAGGAAAAGAGTGTACAAGCAAGTACTAATCAGAAGCTGGTCAGGCTCTGATCTCTGCCAAGACTGGAAATTTTCATCACTTTAGAGATCATTTTTAACCAAAAAGACAAGGATGTTTCAGAACTAATGAGCATTAAATTACAGTGATATAAACAAACACAACTTAAAGGTCGTTCTGTTAAGAAAAGAGGGAAATTACTTTTATAAATTCATGGAAAACAAGCAACTTTATTTCAATAGATTCTCTCTACATAAAGCCCTCCACTGAGACTAAACCTTCCAGATTAAAAACTTAGGCTTTTATCAGCTCACTAATGAAGATACAGAGTCCACTTCTTGGAATTACAGCAAAAGAACTAAGGAAAAAAGCAGTAGATGGTGAGGCAGCTGGCCTACCTAGTTGAAACATAGAGCACAGAGATAACTGTGAGAAATGTAGATGTAGAGTGGCAGGAAAATGCCACAAACGTAAGTATCTAGAGAAAAAACTGTTTACAAACAGGTAAAAATCCAGAATTTCTCAAAAACCCTTCTGAAATCTGATAAAGGTATCTAAGCATTTAGGAAAAAGTTATCATTCAAGCACAGTCTTCCACTTGGAGTTGCCGAAGTTCCCTCTTTTTTCACAGACCTTCCAATAGTGCATCTGACATTTCAAATATTGCTTCCTATCATGACCATTAAACATAAATCATGACAAATTTGGTAAAATAATAATAAAAAAAAAACCATAGTAAAGTTTCTAATTTTTATCAATAAAGACAACTGGAGTTCTTTGGTTTGAGCTTAACATTTCATGTGAACAAACTTTTTAAGGCTGACAGCATGGTAATGATTAACATTTTGCAATAGCAGCAATGTGCACCAAAGGCTTTCCAGTTGTTTTGACCAAAGGAACAAACTATGCAGAGACTCATCTGTAGTCAGGCACAGCAAAGGGCATGCACATTATCTAAGAACAATTTTTAATGTGAGATTGCAACATTCATAACTGTGTCCATGACTGAAGAGGAAACAAGTTGTTCCATGAGCAGAACATGGAAATCTGTTCCTGTTTTGCACTTTGTACCTCCTGCTGAGCTATTCCTCCTCTTCCTCTCCCTTCTCGTGCAGGATTCACAGTAAGTCTCCAAACTGTATGACTGCTTTCACGTCCCCAGGTCCTTCTCATATCTCTGGGTCCCCACTGCCATCTCCAAAACGCCCTCAAAGCATACTCCACCTCCCCTGGTGCTGCCCTCCTCCCTACCTTTGTTGGGCTGGCCAGCCAAGCACAGTGCCTGGCGCCCCCCTGCCTCTCAGCCCTGCTTGGACTCAGCAAAGAGCTGGGGGTGCTCCGGCTTCTCCTCCAGTCAGGGACACCAGCAATGACTCTCCCAGGCACAGACTGGGAGAAAACTAGTTAGTTTATCTCTGCCAGTCTGTCAAGTTTGCCTAAAATTGGCTGAGTTATCAAGGATGGACAGATGGACGGACTATGACAGCTGACTGTGACAGCATGACTAATGTAAGCTTCATTTCCTTAGGAAAGTCTAAAAATACAGTTTAGTGGGATGGCTCACCACAGCTAAGCAAGAATAAAGTCAGGCCAATTATAAACTTTGTATATGCATCTAAAAGAAAAAACACAACTCCATTAAAAAAAGAAAAGTACAATCTACATGAGTCATCTCTAGAAGAGTAAACACTACCATTCTACTAACAGAAATGTTCACTTACTACTGTTTGTAAGGGGATGCCTATTCTTATGTCTGAATGGAATGAAACACATATAAAGGATTTAATGGGAAAATGAAACATTGATGCACTTTGGGAGTCTCATGTAGAAAAGTTGAATATACTTGCAATTGTAGTCATAGTTTTGGTGTATTTTATTGTCTTTGTGACAACCTATGAAAAACTATCTACTGATCTATCTACCTATCTGCTACAACTGTGCTTCTCCTGTTCTGACTCACTGGGTACAGTTCATCTGTAACCTGTGGAAGCCACAATCCTTTGTAACACAAACAGTAGTCGTAAGGAGTAATCTAAAGCAAGAGGTTAGCTTTCAAGTGAAAGTAAAGTGGGGAAGGAAAAGAAGCATTGCAAAGCAGCAGAAAGCCTGTTTTGCTACTGCAATTTGTAGGAAGCAACACTATTCATACTCTACAATAATCCACAGTAAATTACTTCACTTGCACTCTTATAAATACATTCCCAAGTGATGTGAGCTGGTATAATTCTTAGGATATACTACTAAGACAAAAAAAGAGAATCAACTTGTTAGCAATATTTCTGGAGGAGGGATCCACTGCAAATCCTCCTTCTCTCTGCAGTGAAAGAAATCCTCTGGCCCCATGGTGAGTCCTAGGGAAACTCAGAAACGTGCCTGTTGCATCACTACATGCTGTCTTCCTTTCCTAGCTCAGCTGTGGCTCTAAAGAATAGCTTGTTTTTTGAGCAGCAGGCTGAAGACCAGTTTCCTACGAATTTTCTTCCTGTCACTTAAGTTTCCATTGTGCAAGCACCCCTTCATTACCAGCTTGTCCCTGAGACAGTCTTTCCATTGTACCTAAAAGGTCCTTGAGCCTGCATCTCCAATTCCCTCTCCCCACAGCATTCCCAGCCTTCCCACCTTGTCCTCCTTAGACTTCCCTAGGAAATGTCTTGAGCTCCCCCAAGCCCCAGAGCTCCAAGTGGTGAAATTTCCCTGTGGTCCATCTCCTCTGGCCCGATGCTGGGCAGTGCTGGCTCCCCTGCCCCTGTGTGCATCTCCTGCCATGCTGGCCACACTGCTGGGCCAAAGCTGGGCTGCCTGTCAGCACAGATGCCCCAACTGCCCAGGTGCTCCTGCCGAAAACAAAAGAGTTTCTCTCTCTCTTCTGCCTTCAGTGATGGCACTGAAACAAGGCTGCAGAGCTACAACCTCTCTGAAAATTGGTTCGTAGGATAAACAAGTTGAACTATATTTAAAACATGATCTTAAATCATACCTTATCAAACACATACATAACACTTGCATAGAAAGGGATTCTTGCCACTAGTATAAGTTTGTATTCTATTTGCTAATCATGATTTAATATTCCACACTACCTTTACTAGGAAAAGACTATTTACAAAATAGACACCTTCCTAATTTTACAAAGACTTATTTAACAAGTCTTTCCACGTTCCTGCAAGCTGGTATCCTTGTCTGAGACTGATGAACAACCACATTTTGTATTTTAACTGCATTTGATCATCCCCAGAGATGAAAGAACATCTCCACAGGCTTATCCACACTCACGGTTATTAACTTCTGCCTAAGAACAGCATGAACCAAACATTAAAGGTATTTGCAGTCAAATTCTCTAGGATCCCCTTCCCAAGACTGCCCACTAAATTTGTAAAATCTTGTATGTAGCTTAACTTTAGACTAAATACAGTTGCAATTCTTTTTTGAAGGAATTTTAAGTTGATTTGATACCTGACTTTTTCTAAAGTTGATTTGCTATTACTGTCTTTTGATTTGATATTACTGCCTTTTCCATTTTTCCCTGTTCTGTATACAAAAAGCATTATTCAGTACCAAATGAGAATTTCTGAGAAATTGATCTGAGAAATTGTCTCTGATTTTAATACAAAATTTTAATATACAAATGATGAGAAAATATATTTTTTGCAGCTTACCTGCATATCAAATCAAAATCAAAGGACAAAAAACCAGAAAAACATTGCAATATGACAAAAATATTGCTTTGAGAAATTGTGAGATACCAAATTTCCAAAGCAGAATTCCTCAATTCAGAACTCAGTGAAAAAGACCAAATACTACTAAATACAATAGATATAACTCCTTAAGAATCCTCCAAAAGTCACCTTTAAACTATAGAATACCCTGCAAAACCAACAAAACTGTCTCAATACAACTGAGTTTTGAAAACTACTTTCTCTTTAAGGGACTAGAGTTCTATTAAATGGTGTTCTTCAATTATCTTCTATCAATGTTGGAGAAGCCAGTTTTAAGTCTAAATATGCAGCTGGAAATATAAAAATGAAGGTTGCTGAGTAAAGCTGTTAGTTCTCCCCATGGCAATTAGAAAGACAACTATTTTTGCATTTTCATCTATTGCTGTATTTACATATCTTAATAGATTTTTTATCATTACACGTTGGAAATAATTTTTCTATAATGTATTCTACCCTAATATTTGAAATTAGTTTTTGATCAGTTATTATATATTACTACAAAGCTGTAAGTTGGCAAAAGGTAACGAGCAAGAAAAGAGTCAAAGAGATAGCTTGAAATAATACTGCATCAAATCAATAGCTTGAATTAATAGTGCATCAAATAGTGCATCAAACAGGTACTCTTTTTCACAGTCTATTTACAAACACAACAAGCTTGTCTCTCAAAAAATTAAAATATGCTGTATAATCTAATAAAACCACAAAAACTGATAATAGAGCTGAAAAGGACACATGTACATGCACAACTCTCACACAGGCTGTCAAAGCATGGGCTTTAAATTTAAACTTCACATGATTATTTTAAAATTCATTTATGGAAAAAATAATTTTAAAAAAAGATCTTTCATGGGAAATATGAATTAACCAGTAACTCAGTTTTTCAAAATATTACTGACCATTACTATCTGAACTTTAAAAAACCCAAAAAACAAAACAAAACCAACAACAACAAAAAAGCAAATGCAATAAAACCCCCCAAAACAACAAAGCAATTACTTGTAAAATTCTTCATACTAATTTTAATGCATTTTAACTTAGCCACCCTCACTTTAGAGTAAAATGCTTTTAACAGCACCACTTGCTTTATAGCTATAAAACACCCCCAAAGAATCCCATAAAATTATAGAAGCTGGACAAAGAACAAGAGCACAGTACAATTTTAATGGAAATATTTTCATTTTAACCATTTTTTAATAGCAATGGGTTTTGTTATTTACAATTCAAACTGAAACAAAGCACTCCAGAATGCTGAAAAATTTAACCTTATTATAATATCTGAAAACAACTTCCATTAAAGAGCTGAAAGATTCAAGATAAACAAGTTTCAGGCTGATAAATTTGAGGAAGTCAAATCAACTAGGAGAACTCCCAGTATAAATACCCAGAGAAAAAAAATTTAACATAATTGCTGCCAATTTCAGAGTTCTATAAAAAGTTAAGAAAAAAATTTCAGCTGATATTTATATAATTTTTAGTATCCCTAAACATTAAATCCCATTTTACAGAACAGCTCTCCTTATTTTAAAAATCTTCAAAGTCAAGGCAACCAGAAATTTTCATTCAATTTCCTAATCTAGTATTTTCTGTTAGATGTAACAGAAACAACCAAATTTCTCAAAATTAATTTTTAACTTAGAAGCAATATTTCTCCAACATTTTTAGGCATTTTTTAAGATAACTAAAACTATTTTTCTTGTGTATTCTAACAAAACTGAAATTCCATCTAACTTCACACAGATGCACTTAAAAACAATGATCCTTTCTTGTTTAACAAATAAGTTATTCATCTCTGAATATTACAGTAATGAATTATATTGCATATTTATGCATACATTTAATAAGAGTGCAAAGTGTACAGTGTCTGTTTTGAAATAAACTAAAAATTGCATTAAGAAAGAGGCAATTAACTTTTCAGAAAATTCTTCAGGGAAAAAACCCACCACAATGCAATGTAAATTAAGTAATTCATCCACTCAATACAGAGCTAAACACAACTTCTTGTCAACTGGAACATTCAAATCAGACATTCATGTAGTTTTGTTATTTATTATTACTTTTATAATTTCAAATTAACTAGTCTTTGCTTCTTTATTACTAAGGAATTCAGCAGACCAAAGTTTCTTCTATAACACAGAAAGAAAAACCAAACATTTCTGCACATTTTCAGACTGCAACCTCCCACTTCTTCTCCCCTCCACGTCCAGTTTCCAAGAAAATGTTCAAAGGCTAAGATCCATATGGGATAGTCAGTGTTTTAGAAGCAACATATCCATCAACAGCACTCTTTAAAGGACACTGCTATAAATTCCAGAAACCTTCAACTGCATCTGTAATACAGAAATAAAGCTTTACAGCTCAATTAATGACTTTTTGTATCTTCTCTAAGAAGCTCAATTGAAAAAAAGGCTCACTAGAACAAATCAGAAAATGGAAACTCTTCTCTAAATGTCAAAGTGAAACTCTGACATTTCGACAACCAGGCTGCTTTATCACTGCTTTTCAAATACACAAAAAAGTTTTCCATGCATCAAACACTATTCAGTCAGGAGGCTTCTGCAAAGAAATCAACTCAACAACTATTTTGAGAACAACTACTGCATTAATTCCTGTAATTTTTCACTGTGCTACACATGCCTATTTGTGATTAGGAAAGGTACACTCAAATTACAAGATCAGCTTTTTCTGTACCCAAAGCTTCACAGAACAAAAGCTTAAAATTTTAAAGATGTAATATAGGGACATATGTGAACAGAGACAAATGCACAGTCTGCAGGCTTACATAAACTGCCTCAGTGGCAAGGTGAAGTGGAAGATTCATTAGGCAAATTTTAATGGTCTTAGGGTTTAAAATCCTCTATATAACAGGAAAACAGCAGGCTTGGTTTCAAATGGAAGGCATATAAAATGAATGGGGTTTCTCAAGACCTACCAATTTCCCTCTACATATTTAAATTGAAACTTGCTTGCTTTAAATAGGCAGTCGCTGCTTTCAAACACAAAAACATTTCCACCTAATTTTTAATCTTATAAATGATGCTATCTTGACTTTGAAAGATGTTCTGATAAGAGAATATATGCACAAACGCCTTAAATCTAAGGCAGCCCTGTAATTGTAAGAACATATCTATAAAGTGCTTGGAGAAGGCACAGTAGTCATGTAGGACTTCCCTTTGCTTTCTGTTCCCTTGGTGTAGAGAAGAAAAGCAACACTGTTTTGCCCCTCCTTCACAAACAATAACAGAGGATATTGACAAAATAAAACACTCATAGGCATGAGATGCTCTACCTCAATGCATACTCCTGTCCCTCAGGAAGTATATCACAGCTTCTGTTCCCTCTCCCCTTCCAGCACTTGGTGGAAAGATGATTTATATTTAGCTATCTCACATTTATATGAAGTGAAAGAAGTGCACATGACAGCTCAGGATACAAATTTGACTTCCTAACACTAACCCACCTAATTAGAAGAAATTGGGGGAAAAAAATACAGCAAGGTACAAAGTAGACTATCCTGAATGCAGGATGACAACTCTCCAATTTAAAGACCATTCCAAATAACCAAGATGGAATGATTCTATTTTAGATACATATAACTATAGTTCTAACTTAGTCATTTCACTTCTTGTACGCTCAAATTTATATCTCAATTCTATATCTGAAAAGCAAAGATATAACAGATAGAGGCTGAAGTTTGGATCACCAAGCCTAAACCTGAACAGAGAAACTACAAAGCAGCTATTATACAGCACCTCAACTCAAAGAAATGCTTTAGAAGACAATGATTCAAATACTGACTAAAGAGCAGTATCTCAGCATCAAAAAGCCCAAGACAGTCCCTCCTGAAAGTACAACAGTCATCTACCCTTCGAGTTTACAGTGTTTTACTCCAGTTGACACATACCAACATCAAGCAGGATGTAAAGCCTTACTAATTCTACCATAAGGCCAGGGTGCCCATGTTATACCATACTAAGGTTTCCCAACATTAAATAAGTGTTACAAGAAAATACAGGATGTTTATTACATTTTCTCTGTAAAAATCTCAAAATTCCTCAGAAGCCTGTCATCAATACTGCAGTTTTCTCACAAACTCCTTTTAGGAAGGGGAAAGCAAACTAAGTATTACCTTTTCTGCACTGACTTCCTCTCTGAATTTCAATGCACATAGCTTTGTTAATCAAGGGCTCTCAGGTTATTTGCAATTACATACACAAAATCAGGCCTCTCCATCTCTGAAGGGGAAGTAACAGGATGAAATGGCTCGCTTAAGAAAACAGCCCATCTCCTCTGAGGTTTAGTCCTCACAACTAAAACACAAAACCCCAGGATTCACACACAAACCAGAAAAATTTCTTCTGTACATTTAAAAACTCAGTAGCTATAGAGCAATAATTAAGTAATACATTTATCTTCTGTTCTGGAGAACAATTTCCTGAATAAACAATTAAAAATATCTTACAGGTTGGTTAGGAAAGCGGTAGAGCCCATATACAAGAAGAATGACCTTTCCACCACATCAAAATACATTTTTCCTTTCTGTGTTCTTTCACCTTCCGTGTCCTTTAATTTACAAAATTCCAAAGACTGGAAACAGGCATTATGGCAATGACTGCATACAATTTAGACAGTCTACAGCCTAATTCCTAAATCAATTTCTAGTGCAAAATACAGCTACAAATAGTCATCTATTAGAAAGAGCAACCTTAAATGTCCACCTGTCCAAGCTGACCACCCATTAAGAGAGGTGTCTGTCCAAATGAACTTGCTGTGATCACAAAAATAACTTGTCAATAAACAATCACATTCACCACTGAAGCAACTCTCAAAAAAAGCCATCTGTGCTGGAACCTTTCTCCTTAAAACAAGAGAGATGGACATTCTCTCCAGCACTGCAGCTTTGTGCTTTATCTACATACACTCCACACATGTCAATTCCTGTTTTATGGACAGACTCCACAAAACACTTTTGAGACTCAGAAAATGGAAGGAAACCTTTCCTTACACATTCTAAGACAAACCCTAGTTTTCTTTTAGTGTGAATGCTAATTTACAAATTCTATTTGCATGGTATGACAACATGCCATGGTCTTCGAAAAACCTGAGAAACAGAAAGCAATGAAACCCAAGTGGAAACACGTAGAGAAAAAAACAATATTTAAAATATACCCTGAAATATTAAACCTCAAGACACCACAAGGACATACATACCCAAAAAAAGAGATCCATCCAGTAAAACCAAAGAATTACTTAAAGTTGCATATTGAAGGAAATAGCCACATCTGAAGGAGAAGAATTCCCCAATGATTCTAAGGTGGGAGAAGGAACAGCCACTGTCACCTATGTATTGAAAAATCTCTTGTCATTTGAGTCACTGTAATTCCTTGGAAAATGGTGTCCCTCAGAGCATATACAGAGGCTATTGACTTTTGCCAGTTACCTTAGCTTGGTCTTTTTTAGAAGGGTGACCCAGTTTCACCCACCAAACAAGCCACACAATACCTCTAATGCCTCAGCTACTGTCATCTGTTTCTGCTCTCTGCTTCCACCTTTACGTGCTAGGACATGAAGCCAAAGGGGATGGCAGTATGCAGAGCACACAGATACATGTTTCCCTATAAACATGTGCTTATAGAAAAAGTCCAGCCCAGGCAGATAGGTACAATGCAGTGACCCTCACTGCAGCCCCAGTTCTGCTGCCTCAGCCAACTTCAGTTCTCCCAGGAACCTGAGGGAAAGGAAGACAGAGGGGAACACTGTGCAATGAATCCAGTACTAGACAGTACTTGGGAAAAACCCACACTCTATTTCTACTGGTTCAGAAGAAGAGACATAATTAGCAGAATGCTTTAAGTATTTTATTCTACGTAAAAAATGAAACATCAAAAGAGCTGAGGGTTCAGACATAAACTTTTAATGCTAAGAAAGTAAGACTGCCTCCACAGCTGGAACAGGGCGTAGGAGGAGCTACAGGCAATGGAGTCACTCTCTTTAATAGTGAACTGTGAAACTACCTTGGGAGCTAATTTTTGGGCTTGCTCTAAGGCCAGACGTTACAGGTTGAAACATAACTGGCTCAGAAAGGGGCAAAACCAAGGGTCTGCCAAGGTGACAATTGAGGGAAATAATACCAAAGACATCAGTACACACAGCCACAGTAAGTTAAGGTGATCCTTTTATCTTTTCACATATAATTATGAATAAAATAAAGGCTCGTTCTTTGATCTGTAAATGCCAATGTACCTCCAAGCACACACAGACATTCTGCATGGGAAAAGGGGAAAAAGTATGCCTATTAGATAAAACTTCTAATACAATGAACAAATGTATTTACTCAATATAGGCTAAAAATAGGAGGATTTCTTTATGCTTTCAGCCTTGCAACATTTTACGGCAACCATCACAGCAGAAAAATCTGCTGAAAGGTAGAACACATCATGGTTTCCATTATATTTTTCTTTGCTATTCTTGAAGCAGCACATCCTTTAAATGATCTATCCCAATAAATAATCTACCCCAATAAAGCTAAAACTTCAACAGAATACAATACATACAATTGTAAACTGAGAAAAGAAAACTTCTGAATCATTACAAGCTAGCACTGCAAGAAGCTTCAGGTTCTGCATTCACTGCTGCATTTGGCTTTTCACTTTGGAGCAAATAAAGGGCCTGCTGCATACATCCAGCAGAGAAACTCTTATCAAGCAATAAAAGAAGCATTATTCTGTACCATGAGTTCTCCAGAATATTCACCTTAATGCTTTGCTTTCAGCTCTTTAAAAGGCATGAAGTTTGTGTTCAATTTTCATTGGGGATTTTTGTTGTGGTTTTGTTTGTTTGTTGGTTTTGCATTAGTCTGCTCTGCAACTTCAGATTTTTCCTTCTCAAGCAGATGTTTCTTTAGAAATTACAACACAGTATCTTTTAGAAAGTCTCAGTTCCACCAAGCAGAGACTTGGATTCTTTTAATGTTTCTTTCAGTGGACGCAGTTGATATGCATATCAAAATTAGTTAAATGTTTGTGGGTGTACAACAGGTCCAAACCCATAAATTCATGAGTTTGTTTTGCATTTTAAAGAAATATTTAAACATTTTATAGTAACACTAATTCAAAATTAATGTATTTTTTTGCAATTACGTATCTAATTGATAGTCAGAAGACAGAGCCTACCCTGTCATCAGTGTTCTTATGTCATTTTCCATATGCAAAACTATTGCTTTGGGTATGTCTCCATACTTTCAAAGATCATCAATAAAGTGAAAATGACTACTTTAATCAAGTCTAGATTATAATGATGATTGTGAGGCAGATATATTTCCAGAAACAGCAAAGTATTTCTATTACATATTATACAAATCATCTGCTACCACTCCAGTGGCATCAGCACTGCCAGCACCTATCTCCACATGCTCTAGATGGGAATCTAGAAGAAATCTCTTCCCTGTGCCTAAAATCATTGTGAACATCTCCCATTCCTCCCTTCTCAGCAATCTATGTAACCACAATCATCTATTATTATTGTGAACATGGAAAAATGTTCCGGCTTATTTTTCCCCAAAACTAAAGACACCACACCTAAAAGGAATTCCCATCACTTCTCTCACTACCACAAAACCATGTCCTCCTCAATTTCATCACTGGTGAAGAGTCACCACGGTTGCCACACTGTCTCACAAACCAACATGCTTATCCTGAGCAACACTACTACAAAGCAGGATGAAGCACAGCAGAGAAAGTGCTTCTGTTCAGCAAAATCAACCATGAAATGAGCTATTCTAGGATTCTAGGAAATTGAGCAAGAATTTGTGCTGTATATAAACACTTCCACTACTTCCTCTCCCTGAATTGGAACCTAAAGTCCTGTGTGCCAACTCCTTTAAAGTGCAAAAAGAGATGACTTACTTTCATCGAATCCTCCAAGAAGCACAACAGACATGCCACTACTGTCATGCCCACAAGCTAGAAAGCTTCAAAACAGCAATAAGAGACACAGAAAAAATACTTTTATTTTTACTGAATTCTTAAAAGGGAATTGATTTTATCACCAATTTCAGCTAGAGATGTTGGGCTAAACAAAAATTTCATACAATTCCTTCTTAGGAATTTTTATATGTGATAAATAATTTGACAAGTAGATATATACTTGAAGAAGTTATTTCTTTTTTAAAATCAACTTTATTAATGGTTGTGAATGGAAAGACTAGCATTCCTTACAGGTCTGTGACAAGGAAGGCCAAAAACATTGGAAGCTTGGAGTTCTAGAGAGATTAAAATAACTGTTTGTCTTATAAGGTTGACCTGTTTTTATTAATATGAGTTGTATAAGACTTAAGAGGCTGTGCTATACAATACACTTATTACACAGTGATACCATATTTATTTCTATTTCCACAATTCTTTCATTCTGTAGCAAATTTTATGCCCTTAGGGTGTCCATAGAAGACTGTAATTGGAAATAACTAATTAAGAATGAATAGAAATATTTTCAAACTGGTACTTGGGTCTATTACAAATTTAATGTGTTTTCTGTAATCTTGCAGATGAGGCTCAGACAGGTCACTGATACAGAAACAAATTAATCAAGCAAATGGTACTGAAGACTCAACTTAGTGCTCTGACTGTGCCAAAAAATACTGTGCATACTTCTTATGATTACACACTTTTAAAAATTAAGTGTGGAAGAACTGGAAAATATTCAGCTAAAACAGGCAACGTTAGAGTCATAAGTAACTTTCACCAATGAAAGACTTTAGTAATCAAATTTCAGTACTTAAAACAAGACTTAGAAGCTATCTGATGAATGTCAAAATACTACCTTATACAGTTAAATCTGCCACACATATCATATCAGAGCTCCCAAAATTGGATCACTAAGATATTTTTAAAAGTCCTCAAAATCAAACCAAAAAAGGGGAGAAAAATAAAGGCCAATAACACACACACACCAGAACTTAAAGGTTGATAACTTAACTGGAGAATGAGATTTCATAACCATGTTATACAGAACTGTGATGGTAATTGTTTATATCTGAGTTAAAATATTTATATGTAAAGCGGAAGTTCACCAAGCCTCTTAACCAACATTAATGAGGAACTGTTTTTCCATTGCTAAAAAACCATTGCATTAAAAAATGAGCAATTCCTCATTTCTGCTTGTTACAGTGACTCTGCAAACAAAAAAGGGCTAACTTCCTTGTCAATTTCCAAATAAGCACTGAGAAAGTAGCACTAAGTAGCCCTCAAATGAGAAAATATGAAGTTATAGACTTGAAAAAACTCTAGCATTTTCATAACAATAACTGGGGAGAGGAGAGAGATATAAAACTGTTGATTCCTGAAAGCACCAGTATATATGGCATTCAGGGACTCCTGCAGATGTACAGAGGGACCCAGATAGACACACACCACAGGGGTTGACAAACACAGGAAATACTTCTGGATGCTCATAACACTTGTGAAATAACCTGCTAGGAACACTGATGCAGGCAAGAACTGGCTTCTCTACATTATGTCTCACTTGGCAATTCTTACTTTCCAAATCTGGTACACTGAGTGAAAAGTTACTGAAAAGTTTTGCAGACTTCCAGAACCCTTTATTGGGTTCCAGAAGCCCAATAAAGGAGCCATTTAAAAAGACTCTCCTGCAACTCAAACATGTCTGTGAAATGTTATCAAGGTTACTGTCACTTGCCATCACTACCAAAGCTCATCTGTTTCTGTTGTTTCTACAGATCTGCAAATACCTCTTCTGTATTCTTGGTGTCCAATCTCCTTTTCAATACACATTTTATTAAACCTTTTTCTTTTGCACTGCATCTGTTCAAAAACCCACACCAAGAGCAGAGCAGAAGAGTCCTCAAGGTTTCTTACGTAGTTGCTCACTAAAGGGAACAAGACCAGAAACCTGCAAGAAAAGCCTGTATGCAGTGCTGGTTGTGAAGCAAAAGCAGCAAAACCAGCAAAAACATTCAGAAAATCATGGATTCCCATGAAAATGGCACCCTGCTGTTGGATCACACGCTTCAGTCACTAATGGCACGCTGCTGCCTGGGGAGTTGTGCTGCTGCCAGGAAAATGACTTGCAAAGGGATGGAAAAAATGTAGAAGTTTTATTTTGAGTACACAAACAACTGACTTCTCAATTATTTTGGCTTCCTTGAGATAAGGTTTCTGTTTGGCATGACAGAGACGAGCCAGCAGGCATAGATCATCCTTGCTGCAGACGGGGAAACCCGTGGAGTTGCACTCAGAGGCAGCTCTGGGGGTGGTGCTGGCAAACACCCACTCCAACCAAATGGATACGGGAATTCCTTTCCACCCCCCAGCACATGGGAAGAATTATATTACAGAAAATTACAGTTTAAAAGATGCATGCTGGAGGTCTCTTGCTTAGTAAGACTTATTCAAAATGTATAGAAAATACCCTCCCTGCAAAAGAAATACTGTAAAAGGAAACTATTTTAAGCTTCATTATAATGAATGAAGATGAAATTTTAATCACAGGCATAGAAGCTGGCTTTTGCCTTAAGAATAGTTATAATTACCAGATTTCATTCAATATGAGCAAACAGAAGACAGCAATTTGAAATGGCCAAATTACCATTAACGTTTTACTTGCAGTATCACTCAGTCAAGACAAAAAGGGGAATGAGAAGATGAATCATTTAAAATACTCAATAGGTGGCCTATACACTCTATTTCCATAATTAAAACTAGGCCATTGTAGCTGAGTATTCATTAGACCTCACTCAAGAAAGAGATTTAAGAAGACACAAGTAGTATATATCAAACAGAAAAATGACAAAACCAGACATCCATCAATCAAAGAATTACAAGACTCAAAGTTTCTCCACGTAATTTAAGAAAAGTTAAAAGCCACAGAAAATTCCCTGATGTCAGGACTAAAAGAAGATACAACAGAATAGAGCAAGCCCTTAGAAAGGCAAAGTGAATGGTGTAGAAAAGGCTATTGTTTTGTGAAAAGGCATAGGATGATTCTAAAGTATCTCTTCAGAAAGTAGTGGGGGTCATTTGAGATTTTGGGTGAGCTGTTTTTCAGTCCACAAGGAACTGATTTAAAGAACATGTGCTAAACAAGCATTAATCAGTGTTTTAATAAGCATCCAACACATTTAGGAGAGCTTCTCCGAACACATTTTAATTAATTTTTTTTTAAATGCAAAATAAAATGGAAGTTCAAGAAAGCCTTAAGACATTGCTAAGAATGGGCTGATATTTTAAAACATCAAGCTGCCTATTCTAGGTAACCATATGTCCATCAACCTTCCATCAACCCTGAGCCAAAAAACTGTAAAGCTGATAGGACTCTATTAATAAAATATTCAAGGGTTGAGATATAATTAATGACAGTCAACAGTTCAGGAAAAAATAGTTTTTAGCATCAAACAGGCATGACTTAATTCACGGATGAGATTATAAGCTTTTGTGTACAAGACACCAACATAACTGCTGGCATAAAGTTTCATTAGAAAACAGACTGCCAAAGATGAACAACTATTCAGATGATGCATCTTCAACAGCAAACAAGGGGAACTATTAATTAAATAGTTATAGCTCCTACAGGGTCTGCCACAATTTGAGCTATGGCTGGCACTTTTCATATTTATTGAATATAAAAATATAATTGAAGCACCAGTAATTACGGTGGATAAGCACAAGAGTGGCAGATAGCTACAGGTAATCACATACACAACACACGATGACATCATTTGCATGATAACGATGCTTTCAGATGAATTCTTTTTAACACAAGGAAATGTAATCTATTAAGGAAGAGGCAGGGGAAAGTGCATCTCCATGGGAACAACCATTTGCTTGAGTGACACAAGCATGAAAAGGGGGGGGTGTAGGTACGTCACAGGAAGCAGCTATGAGTCTGCTGTTTCTCTCCTGAGGTTTCACAAGATTCATGATTAATTATTGACAGACTATTAAGCGACATTTTGTTGGGGTTTTTCTTTAAGTTCAGTACCTGATATTTTGGCAGTAGCTTCAAGATCAAAGTCGGAAACAGATTTGCTTTAAGGACTAATACTCATGACCACCATTCCCAACTGGGTAGGTGGGTTAGGAGGTATTTTAATGAGAATTTTCTTGTGATCCTTGGAGAGGCAGACATGGTGATACATTAGACATATTTGTATAAAGAGAACTTAAGAACTTGCTTCACTGGGTGAAGCAAAACTTTCAAAAGCTGTTTCACTAGAGGAAGCGTCAGTCTTGCAATTTGCAAACCTTTGTTTAAAAAGAAGGAGTGCATTTTTGATGGCCTCTCAAAACAATGGATCCTCTAAGGAAGGACACATGCTCTGCTTGTTCTGAATGGGAAATTACTGTACAGCAAGACAGGAAAGGCTTAAATACTATAGTTTAGTTGAGGACACTGATTCAGGAAAGGTAAAAAATGTCGTACAGATACACGGTACACAGCACATACATGTTTCATTATGGTAAGGAGTTCACAGCAGCTAAACTTTTAAAAAAGAATACTCTTAAGCACCAGCTCCTTTGGGTGATAGATATTAAGAATATTCTGAATCCATTTGTGATTAAGGTATGCCTTAGGCAGTTTCTCACTGTCACAGGGTATATGAACTTAGAAGAGCATGAGAGGTGCTTCACACACTGGATGCTCACCAGGTAAGTGTGCTCACAGCACACAAAGACCAGGCCCCATCATAAGGCACTTTCTGCCTCAGCTGAACAAACACACAGAGAAAACCATTAGAAAGGGAACAAGGAATGTTGTCTGTCTGTTTTGAAGCACTGTTACTTGTCATAACAGTACTTCAGAACTTAAAAACCCATGCAGGTGTGCACAAAGGGCTGAGGCTTGGGAGGTGTGACACCTAGGGATGGTTCAGCCATGAAACTACCAAGCTTTTTTCTCACAGCTTTTCATCACTCACCTCTAGAATGAGGGGAAGCACCCTGCACCATGCAGTTTTGCTAAGACTGAAAATAAACACACACATAGGCTAGGACACACCTCTATTCCTTCACTTAAAGAGATTTCTGTTGGACATAAATAAAAATGTGTTTGCATCAAGCAAATATTGCCCCCATTTTACATGAACACTTGAAATATTATTACAAAGGACTGCAATCCTTTCCTAAGGTACCTTTCAGACAAAATACATACATTATATTTATGTTTTAAACAACATAAATCTATATAAAAGGAGCTTAATGTCACAACTGGGACTTTAATCTTTGAAAAGGCATAATCACATTTCCTGGCACTATAATCAGTATGTTCTAAGAGTATCTGTAGAAAGGACAGTGGCTCTAAATGTTACCATGGTAAATTTTATGATAACCTTGTTTGCCTGCCACCCATCCTCTAGTCCCCAATTTCCATGTGCTTTATGGCAACTCAGTAGTGGAAGACATGGTAATGAAGGAATGCCTAAGAAACAAAGCCTGTTAGAAGCAACACTGGCAAAGGATTATCCTGCATAAGCTATTGCCATGTTATTTTTAAGTGAACCTTTTAACTTTCTAGTAAATCCAATCCCTGAATCCTAATTTTTCTATTGAAGAGTCATTTTGTACAGCAGTCTGCAACTGAATAAATTTTCTCTATATAAGACTTCATAAAACACAGGCAAAAAACCAAAACAAAAGTAAAAGAAAACCCCTCAAAACACTTTTAATGTACCTGTTTCTGTTTTATTCATAACATCCTGAAATACCACTAGTAGGTCTTCCTGGCATAAAACAACAATTTATCACTGTGTTTATAACCTTTTCTAACCTTTTCTATGCAAAGCCCTTTTTAATCAGTCTAAAAAATCAAAGAGAAAAAAAAACAAAACATTTAACTTGACTTTCAAATACAAGATTTCTTTAAAATACACACAAAATTTTTCAAAGCTAGATTATTTTATGTGTATGAGATACTGTTGTGAAGACTTGATGTGCAAGTTGAAAGTAGAATACATATTTAAGGACTTGGAAGTTTACAGAACATCTCAGACTACAGAAACTTAACTGTATATAGCCAAGCTGTAAAATCCCATTCATAGAATGATTTAGCTTTGGCTATGATACCTATGCTGAACAATCCAGTCTACATCCTTCATCTTTCAAGGGAGAGGAGTTAGTGTGAAAGGAGAGGATTCAGCAGTTGATTTGTCTATGAAACTCAGTTCTTCAGCCACTGAAAATACAGATCCTTTGAAAACTGGAACAAAAGTAACATCTTTTTCTTCTGGATGTGATGGAAGGAAACATACTGCAGATTTTTACACATGATTCTCCACCCACACCCACTCTCTCTGTCTCTCCCTCCCTCCTTCCCTCCCTCAATCATCTACCCATTATGTCACCTCAAACTAAGCATAAAGACCAAACACACATGTTAAAAAATATTTATATCCACATTACATTCCCAACCTGAAACTCATCAAGTCTACTAAATTTATTCCAAAATACAAAAGGACTTACCCAGTGTGTCTTTTAGATTTTTAACCAGAGAACCTTTCTTCAAGCTGTTTTTTCGCTCCACATAATTTGATGGCACATATCCCGTTTTGTTGGCCGCGTTTCTTACCCTCCACCATGTCTTAGAATCATCTAATAGCCAAAGACGCTCATTTTTCTTGATGTCAAGTTCTTGGTCCTGCTGTGCAGTGTAATCCCACTTTGCAATAACAATAACTTCTTCTGTCATCTTTCATGGAGTCCTTCTGCAACAAAATAATAAAACGTTATCCTCATAAACTTTGTCATATAATTCTTACTCTTTTTTTCCTTTGAATTCTTCTAAAATAAGTAGGAAAAAGGCTAGGGGAAAATGAGAATGTCATACAGGGAAAACCATCTTAAAAATAAGGGAAATCATAATGACTTTTCTTTGTTTTTCAGCCACTAAACTATGGCAACATCTTGACAGTAAATTCTAGTCATAATGTATTACATTCACGTCTTCCAAATGTATATAAAATATTACATGGATATATATAAACAGAAGCTTATTTATAAAATCTTATTTATAAAATCTAATGTATTACATTCACGTCTTCCAAATGTATATAAAATATTACATGGATATATATAAACAGAAGCTTATTTATAAAATCTGTTTCATTTTTTCATATAGCATTATAAAAGTATCCCACATGTGGCACTCCAAGCTCTGATCTGAGAAAAAAAATAAAATAGCAGCATTTGAAAAAAGCATTTTCCCTCTGCACTAGTTCCGCATCCTCATACTAATCTCACACATATAAGTTTTCTGCATTTAAACAAAGTTGTCCATCTTTATTTAGTAGAAAGTTAAGAAATAATTCAAGAAGCAATGTAACCCAGCAGGGAAATCTACCATCAATAAGAGGGTACTGTCTTTAGCAAGCCTTTGTTCACCGTTTTGTGCAGGCAGCACAAAACTGCCTTTAAGAGCCTTCACTCCCCCTTTGCTCCCAGGAAGATCCCAGCTCAGCACAGTCCTGCACCAGGCATTAGTCAGCAGGGTGGAAAAGAGCACCCACTGGATTTCACTTCTTCCCTACCTGAAACATATCCAGAGTTCCATTAAGACTGAATGAGTTGTCTTTCTCTCACTTACTTGTAAGAACAATGATATTTTTCAAAGCTATTTGTCAGCTGCACAAAGACAGCTGCATGCCTCCACGTTTTCCTACGCATCCCTGCAATTACCAGGAACAATGCGAGGCAGCACAATAGCGTGCAAGGAAAAAGTCCAATACTAGTACCAATGACATTCAAATATGTTATAATGCCAACCAAGACATGTTGATTTTACCTTCTAAATTCTGAGAAGTCACCTAAAATGTTCTAATTGCTGCCGTGCAGGTTGGGGGAGAGGGAATGGAGGAAGAGTAGGAGTAGGAGGTGAGAACATATTTGAAAATTAATGTGTCTGATTTGGGTTTTTTTTTTTTAATAGAAGTTGTAGATTTCATTTGAACAACAGATTAGTAGAAAAAGGTACAAAAGTACTTCAAACTATTAATGTCCAAAGGCTTCTGTAATACTTGACTTTGTTGCCTAGGTCTTGGAAGTCCACAACCCTGTCTTCTCTGATACCTAGTAGTTTATGTGACAGAAAGGTAATTAAAAACCAAGCTTCATTCAGAAATTCTGTTCAGCAGAATTACATCACCTATATTCCAAAAGGGTTCCTTCTGTAGTCTGTAAATACACACACAAACACACTTTCCCCTTTAGCTACAGTACAAACTGTGAAAACTGCATGCCAGACAACCCAGCTTATATACTCTAAGAAAAATAACTGTTTTACTTACTTAATCTACAATCATAAAACATAATAGTGGACCCTATTATAAATTAATAGCCTCTTCTTATCATGAATTTTGTTTCCAGGAGATCATCGCATTGGCCTGAGCTACACTTGCTAAACTATTTGATAGCAAAAAAGCTGTGCTTGCCATTTGCTGGCAAACACCAGCAAATTTACTCCTCGTGGCCAAAGCAGACATGATTTTTGAAAATCTGAAGCTGAGTTGAACAGGTTTAAGGTTTCATTTACCAATCAAAAACCAGAAAAAAAATACAACAATTAAAACATTATTCAAATATGCATTTGCATTGCTGAGGTCCCCAAGACAAACTTAAAAAGGAGCTATGATGCTTTGAATAGCTGAGAAGCACAGCTCAAACAGGCTGTGACTTATGCAGAGGAACTGATAGCTTTACAAGAAATAAGTCAGTAACCATTCAAGCATTTTTTTCCCTTAAAATAATAATCCCATCTGACAATGATAGACAAGAGTCTGAACTTCAGACCTCAGTCTCCAACAAACTGCCCTGCTTTCTGACTGACATAAAATGGACAGAGAGCCTACAGGTCGATAAGCTGATGTAGCCACAGGGGACTGCAATCAAACATGTTCTGGAGGCTGGTGTTATCAATATAATCTCTCTCTCCAATTTAGTTTGGTTTATTTTATCTCAGCAATTGTAAAATGGTCAATTCTTACTATTCCTGGGGACATGGAGAACATGAAGAAATAGGACATCATCATTGCAATTGGTTGATGCTGCTGCCACTACATAGGCTCCCCTTCTAAAAAAGGTTTTTTCACAATACAAGCAAGTTAAAATTATCAGTATTACAGCATATTAATAATAAAAACCCCACATTAGGAATAATATTTGAGTAGTGACTAGTGGAAAACTATTAAACTCTTCTATATCTCTAAAGAAAAAAACAATTTGAATTAAGCCCTTTTGTAAGAGTCATCAAGTATTTCCCCATGGTGTTGGGCAAGGACAGAAGCACAGGAAGAAACTATTTACCAGGGCTGACAACATCAACTGTAGTCCTCTGAAACTACCCAGGACAGGGTGCTCAAACCTACTCAATTTCTTAAATTCCCATTAGTTTAGACATGTAAAACTGTCACTATGCCTGAGAAATGCTGTTATTTCACAAGCAGACCCCTTGCTTGATGCAATTTTGGTAGAAGTATTCTGGAATAGAGAAGCCAAGTTTCCTGAGCATCATGCTCACACATAACCCCTTTCAGTAAAATAGTCTCCAGGTTTTTCTAAATGCTTAGTGGCACAAGCTCTCCTTCCCAAGTGGAGACAGGATTTAGAGTCAAAATGAATAATGTAATTGCAGTTAAACATTTGTCCATTTAAAACTGTGTACATGTGTGTACAATTCAGTTATATTGGGTTATTTTTTAAAATTTTGGGTTTGTTCTTTCTGGGGGAGCAAATTTTGTTTTGTGTTTTGGGGTTGTTTGCTTGTTTTATTTTCTTTGTTTTTAATGTGGGGAAATACATTAAAGTTCTTCAAATTATTTTCTTATAATTACATCATTAGATTGTATCCATCAAGGACAGTATCACAGAATGTTCTGAGCTGGAAGGGACCCACAAGGATCCATCAAGTCCAACTCTGAAGTGAAAGGCCCATACAGGGATTGAACCCACAACCTTGGTATTACCAGCACCACGCTCTCAATATGGCTCTTACTGTGACATCTGCAGAGCTAAGATTTCCTAGTATGTAAATAAAGACATATTTGTTTCCCAGAAGGGAGGCTGTAGAGGTAATAGCTTTGAAATGCTTCTGCAACACAGCCATGTGCCAAATAAAAGATTATAAGCAGACAACATAACGAGATCTGGGGGAAAATGAAAAGAAAACACAATAACACAACCTCCCAAAGCATCTGAGAGTACTGTAAAAACTTGACACAGACTGAAAGCATGAAATTTCTTCGGTGTACTGCTCACATACTGCAAAATAAAACATACCAAAGTTCCCAAAGATTTTAATGGCAACATAAGTTTCCTTCACATCAAGAAAACGAAAATCTGTTACTGCTAAAAGTGTACACCATTTTGGAAAGTTCCTTCCCAAAAAGCTCAAAAGTCCAAGCACTGAAATACTGAGTTGTCTTCTCCTACCTAACAAAACAACATTCCACACTGAATGCACCACTGAAAAGCTTTGAAATATGGATATAATACAAGTCTGCAAGGAACTGCAACAGTCTTTCCTCCATACAATATTGTTTCACGTGACCCTGGCTTTTACCTTACCACATCAAGTGGTCATTTACTTCTATGGCAATCCAACTTCCAACCTCAAAAACAAAACAAAAAAAAACCCCAAAAATGAAGACACCACATAAAATGAGAGCAAGCAGGACTCCACAATCCAGACCTTCAAAGGTTAATTCTTGCAATACCAATACACAACTCCAACTCCTTTTAATCCAGCAATTCATTCACTGCTATCAGTCTCAAAAAACTAATTTATTTTGCCAACATTGTATTTTTGCTGAAACGTTAAAACTAATATAGGTGAGATTGAGCCCATGTATTTTCAACCACTTAGTTACTTCCCTTCAGCTTAGGTTTTGTTAGGAAAGGAGTCCTGTCTTCAATGGAATCTGCCCTACTGCAGCTGAAAATGAAAATTTTTCTACAGAAAATTATCCTCGGGAGAGAGAGCAAAACTGAAAAACTGTGCAGCCAAGAAGGCAATGAACAAAAACTCAGCCAAAGGCAAGACAGTTGTGGCTGTACTGAAAGTCTGCTCAGACAAGTGAAGAACATTAACTAACCATAGGGCAGAATAAATGCAGACATTGGTGGAATATCTAGTATTGTAGCTTCTGTATGACTTTATGAGAAGAAAGTCCAGAAAGGAAAAGGTTATGTTCAATAAACTATCAACAATCCAACAACTTAGCAATGACAGGAAAAACAAACTAAATAAAGAAACACTGATGCCATTTTGAAGCCTTCCTAAAACTGAACCATACAAGTAATATTTGAGATGATGGAAATTTAAAGATAGAGGAACTTAAGAGAATTTGCTCCAACAACCTTGTAAATCTACTAGCGATTCTTCATGTGAAAGACTGGTGTCTTTCAGTTGGTGCCATTTTAAATACCAAAATACAAAGAATTGTTATGCAGATCCCATTCTCTTTTTACGAGGCTGGATTCCAATCCTCTTTCTCCCCCTCCCCATATAGGACCAACCTATTTCTCCACAATGACCAATAGGAAAGGACTCTTATCTTAGCATGCCAACCAAACTGCAGTCTTCTCCTATAGACTGACACAAGTCAACACTCCAACCAGTTTAATGCCCTAGTCCAGTGGGTAGAAAGGCAGCATCTTTTCTTGGCCTCAAGAAGAAGGCTCACAGTTATGTCAGGGTTGGTTAGGACAGTACTAACAGAAGGTAAACATGTAGCGAGAAAGGAAGCAGTTGCTCTCCTTGTTCACAATTTGTTTTGCAAAAAGGAACATCACTGAAAAATGATTGACAGTAATGCTTGAAATGTAATCCCTCACCAAGGGAACAAGCAAAAATTCTAATAATAGGCAGTGCCAATTGATATAACAGACTGTTCTGGAACTGGATGTCTTCTTAAGACACACGGAAAGAAAGGGACAGAATTGATACAGAGGCTTTTACATGACACTGATGGACATAAACCATCTAATTGCTATACAATATTAAGTAAAACAGAATTACTACATGATATTTAGCTAATTACATGGGAAGAATAGCAAACTACCTAATTATATATCATGTTTTTTTCTAAGATTGAAAGGCTGAACAACCTTTCCTCCTGTCCCCAAACTCTGAAAAATCAAAATGTGTTTTGAACCATACAGCATCTGTTGCTGACAAGCCGGTTATCTAGTGCACAACTGTTTAATTGTTCATAAGCTATGGCAAATAGGCAATATCTGGTCCTCTAAAGTAACATAGTTGCTGAAAATAAATTTTTAAAAGGCTGTGTTCATACAGACTTGTTTCATAGTACCTGGATATGCTTCTTGTATTCTGCAATTAATAACTTCTGTTAGATCACTTCATCTGAAGTACACTCTAAATCTGAAGCTTTCTTGTTTATGATAATGCAATCTCTGGTAAACCTGCCCACAGTTTCAGGAAATTTGAAGTTTTGTTTTCACCTACAGTTTTTTCTTTGTTGCATGAGTCAGTGTGTGGTTAGTTTTTTTAAATCAGCCGAGATGAATAGTTTTGACATACAGAAAGATTTTAAAAAACCACATCTTTACATTTGAAATTGTTTCGTTCGGTTCTTCAGGACCAGTAAAACACTAACACAAATACAGAACTCAGAAGGTATTAAAAAGAACGAGTAATGTGAATTAAAATAAACACTTGTGAAAAAGAATACACCTTTTGGATATATTTTAGCTATCTCCAGTAGAAACAGGAAAATATCACCTCCTTCATTCAAAGGCCAAAGATAACCTAAACCAAGGAAGACATATTTCTAATGATTGCTACAAGAAAATATCAAAATGCAGAAGTCTAAAAAGTGAAAACAAACTGACCCAAATTATTACCAGTTGTTATAATTATAACCTTTGTTTTAACTAGTAAAACCCTTTGCATGCTTTGTTACTTGAGCTATTCGCTGGTGCTTGGACAAATAGAGATGGAACACATAAAGACCACTTTGTATAACTGCTTAACACTTTAATACTTCATATAATGTGTGTCAACTCATCCCAAGAGACACATTTCTTTGGAAAGAGGTCACTGCATCAGACTACTCTCTCTCTTTTTTAAAGGAAGTTAACTAAATAGATGTAGTGAACAAGCATTCATCACCCAGCTGTGTGGTTCTGAGGTGTCAAACACATACCTGAGCAAAAACACCCCCCACATCCAGGCAAACTAAAATAGTCGACTGTTTTAGCACAAGCTTGACAATTAATTTGGGGGATTTCACTATTAGGTCTCATTAGGATGCATTGATTACAGAACTAAAAGTGATAGCTGAGTAAGTGCAAGTAATTATTATCTAATTTACTTTGATGTGCAAACTGAAGACACAGTCACAATCAATAGATGCTGCTGTCTGTATTTTAGCGGGTCAGATTTCCAAAGCTGAAAACAAAGATGAGTGGAAGGCTGTAAAAAATAAACGTGAACAAAGATGTAAATAAATTCATCCACTGCAAAGGAGGAATGTTCTATTACAATTTGCAACCTACTCTCACAATTTAGCATTTACCAAAGAAGAACTGGTTAAAAAATAATCTGTTAAAAAAGTGAAATAAAAAGCTCTAGAGGTTTTCTGTGCCCCCTCACCCTGGTCCTTTCCATGAAAAGAAAAAACTGACAGCAATAAGCTCAAGTCCAGAAATGCACACTGAAAGTATTGAAAGAAGTAAAATTCAGCTCATCAAGAACTATAAAAAAGGCATTAAAACTGCCTTGGAATAATTTAAATATTAGCAAAAGTATAAGTACAGAATTAGATAGAATATCAATCTGACTGTACATGATGCAGGAAAAAAAGGTTTAATACTTATTTCTACATATGGGATTAATTTTCAGAGACAACCATTTTCTTCTTTGTCATTAACGAGCACATAAAAGTAATAAGAAAAATTAAAACACTTTTAAGATATCAGAAACATCCACAAAGCTATTACAGCTTTAGCTATTCCCTAAATTTCTTTTCTCCACTTCTTTTGAGATCCTGGTTTAGGTCTACCCATCCACCCAAGCTGGACAGATTTATCAATCAGCTGAGGGATAATAGCCTCAGCCATAATGCAGGAGTGACCCAAAGGCAGGCTCAGTAGGTGCCATGAGCTTTCCTGGCAGCACTGAGACATTTGTTCTGAAGCACAAAAAATGCTTGGTTTCCTTTCAAGTCACTTAGGGGTAAAAAAAAAACAACCAGAAAGGCATAATTATAAAAGAAAGGGTGAGGGTGATCCAGGCTGGTGCAACACTTAATGGCACCAGAGGTGCTACAGCCTGTGCACCCAGGCAGGAAGCCCTGCCACAGTCTCCTTCTACAGGCACACAAAGGATGAGGCTTTTAGATTATATTTCTTGTTAACATAATCAGGTGGTATATCTCCAAAAAAGGTGAAGGATCACTCATAATTAAGCAGCAGTTTAAAGCTGTACTAACTAGACCTTGCTACCTACACACCTCAGACCCTGTCCCCTTGGTGTGGCCAGCCACTGTTTACGGGCACAGTGGTGCGAGCGCTGGAGTTTGCTCCTGCAGCCAAATGCCTGTGACAGCTGCCAGGCAAGGTTGGCCTCTCCTGGCCCCACAAGAGATCTGATAAGCCAATCTCTAATACAGCTGCAGCTACACACCGGCACCTTGTATCTCGCATTGCAGAACAACTGAAAACAGGAAACCTCAAGAATAGTTTAGTGGTAACGAATTTCTGCACAGCTCCAATAGAGCACAGAGCTTAAACACTTTTTTTGTCTTGTAAGTGGCTTAGGAGTCTTTTAAAAAGGCCGACAGAGAAATAAAGGAGAATATATGTTAGAAACACCCAGAAATACATCTTTCCTGCTAAGGAGTCAGGACAGCATTTTACCATTCAACAAAAACAAAATCTTTGTGTGTTTATCTAACAATGTATAAAAAGATGTTAGTAAGAAAATTTCTCATCCAAAGCTTTCATGATGTCTGTCACAGGAATGAGTCTGCTCAGGTGAAATAAGCAAGCAGGATTGCTTCAAATGTAAACTCAATATTTAAGGAAAAGGAATAGTGTTAAACAAAAAGGTTGCATGTCCTGAGCAAGACCCACCTATGTTTTGCTTGCAGTCCAGATTCTTAGTGATTCAATGTCTGATGGTTGTAGGTTTTCCCAGCTCTCTAAGCTCCACTTCAGCAGGAAGGTGTAGCACAAGTGTCTATTGTACAAGACTGGTGGGGATGCCCTCAAAAGAAGGGGCTGCCAAGCACAATGAGGGCAGTGAGGGCAATTTTCCAGCTCACATTTTTCTTCCTTTCTTGAAAGCCAAAGTCACCTCACAGTCACAGCTGCCCACTGTTAAGACTAATACAGATTCATAATTTGAGGCACACAATGTCAAAAGCTGCAAGAAGAAACAAAACACAAGACTTTGGAAAATATCAAATAGGAATAAAATTGCTAATGGTTACGTGAGAACGCGGCTTCACCAAATGCAAGTCTTACCTGAACAACTTGATGGAGTGACTACAACTGTGGATAAGGGAAAGGATACAGATGTTGTCTGTACACAGTCCCTCACAACACCCTTCCTTCTTTCTACATTGGCGAGATATGGATTTGATGCACAGATTACTCAGTGGATGAGGAATTGGCTCGATGTCACATCCAGAGGGTATTTGGACATTGATCAATGCCTCAGTGTCTAGATAGAGATCAGAGGCAAGTGGAGTCCATACTAGGATCAGCACTGTTCAGTGTCTTCATCAGAGACACAGATGGGGGAATTGAGCACATCCTCAGCAAGTCTACACATAACACCAAACTACGGCTGACAAAACTGAAGGAGGGGTTGTCATCCAGAGGGACAAGGACAAGCTCAAGAACTGGGCCCATGCTCACCTGAGGAGGTTCACAAGGGCCAAGTACAAGGTACTATGCCTGAGTCAGGGCCACTTCATATCAGTACAGGCTGGGGAATGCAGGGATTGAGAGCAACCCCTATAGAGAAGGACTGTGGAGCGTTGGTAGATGAAAGCCTGGACATGACCCAGCAATGCCTACTTGCAGCCCAGAAATCCAACTGCATCTTGGGCCGTATCAAAAGCAGCAGGACCAGCAGGTCAAAGGTGAGGGTGATCCAGGCTGGTGCAACACTTAATGGCACCAGAGGTGTTCTGCCCCTTGAGTCTGCTGTGGTGAGACCCCACCCAGAATACTGCATCCAGATCCGGGGCCCTCGGCACAGAAAGACCTGTTGGAGCAGGTCCAGAGGAGGGCCACCAAGATGATCAGTGGGCTCGAGCACCGCTTCTATGAAGACGGGCTCAGAGAGTTGGGGTTGCTCAGCCTGGAGAAGAGATGACCTTATAGAATCTTCTAGTGCATAAAGGGGGCCTACAAGAAAGATGGGGACAGACATTTTAACATGGCCTATTGGGATAGGACAAGGGGCAATGGTTTCAAACTAAAAGACAGTAGATTTAGACTAGATATAAGAAAGAGTATTTTTTTTTTTACTATGAGAGTGGTGAAACACTGGAACAGGTAGCCCAGAGGTGTGGTAGATGCTCCATCCCTGAAAATATTCAAGGTCAGATTAGAAACGGCTCTGAGCAGCCTGATCTACGTGAAGATGTCCCTCCTCACTGCAGGAGAGGGTGGACTAGGTGACCTTTAGAGGTCCCTTCCATCCCTAAATATTCTATGAAAACTAACAGACACTTTGGGCTGCTAACTTCTCTGGTGGTACAAAGAGAAAGCCATCCAGACTGTTATGAGGCAGGCTGCTGCAACATCAGAACACAAATCTAAGTTCTGGCCTACTAATCATGCAATACCACTCTAATTTTATGCACTCTTGTTTTATGTCATGACTTTCACACAAGCTAACCCTCCCAGTTCAATATTTTTTTAAGATTTTCATTAGTAATACTGCTATACCACAAAATTTCCTCATCTGGTGCAGTTCAAGAAACAAATGCTTAATCAATGCAGACTTTAAAACACATAATACTAAGTATAATCTTTTCTATTTATGTGATAAGTGCTCTGCTGTTTCAGGATGCTGAGTTTTTTAAAGTCTTTTGATGTTTTACTTGAAGAGGATATTTCTATAGCCTTTTTTGGAACAGTACGACTGTTATAAAGTAGGCAGTGTTCATTTTCAGCTTCTGAAAGATGATTTAAATTTAAAGTTCTGTTTCAAAGGGCAAAAAGCTGGTATTCTACAGGAACAAGTTTCTATTATAGCAGCTCATGTTACAGTTACACAGTACTAGCTACAAGCATTATAACTTACCTATGCTTAGAAGATAAATAGCAATAGTAACAGAAATTAAAGAGAAAACACTTCATCACGTCTTTAACTAAGCTTAGTATAGTCACCAACAGACAGAGCAAAGTGCTTGTGAGAAAACTCTAGCTCAAATCTTTCCATAAATGTGGGATGACAACCTTAAGGGATTAAGAAAACCAAACAAACATGTTTCAGTTTGTTTGGGATGTGTGATGTTTTTAAGAAATGTGTATCTGTATGTCATTCAGAAAATAGGACAAAAATTAACAGACAGTACTGGCAACCTTCTAGAGACCAAGCAAAAAACCCAAAAAACAACAAGAGGATTTTTACAGTAAGATAAATTTTACTGTTTTTTCTCTGACTGTATTTTTGGAAGAAGGTATTTCCTTCCATCTTGAAGACTGTACATCTTTCCATGCCCTTTTATCATATACTTACCAGAAAACACAGGGAATGTGAACTGTCATCTTTGCTGATTTTAATTTGTTGAAAGATGAGAAGAAAAAAAAAAAAGTCTGAATATAAAGCAACTCCAACAACAGACAGTTGGCCAATATCCCTCTTCTTGGCCAGCCCTTCCTCCAGCCTTTGCCCTCCCTGTGCTTGTGCCATCTGCCCTCAAGCTCCCTTTCCTGCACCTGCTGCTGCAATCCCCAGCAGCAGGCAGGGCTCAGGCAAGTACAGGCAGCAGCTGCAAGGTTTTTTTCTGCCTCCGTCAGCAGCTTAATGCAAATGCAGTGACTGTGAATGACCCAACCTGCGGTGACTTTTTCCACTATTAGTGCACAAAGTCTTCCTGCTTTATTTTGAAGGCAACCAAGAGCAATGGTACATTCTAGACAGCAGTGGGAATACCCAGACTGCGCAGAGAGTGTATCTTCAGACCTTTTGACTACAGACAACATGAGACATACAGAAAAGTGGCAGCTTTTTTGGCCCATTTTTCTTGGCTGCAGAGTAAACACAACAAAATCTCAGACTGCCTCACATTTAGATATAGCAAGAGGGCCAGAAAAGAGCTTTGACTCATCTTTTCCTGAATTCTTTTAAAAGCAGTTCCAGAAAAAATGATGCAGTTAATAAACTCTGCAGCCCCAAAGAAAACTTTTGGAAAGGAGACCTCATCTCACCTCTAAATCAGCAGCAATGATTAATGACCATATCTCTGCACTGGTTTATGGGTGTTTCAGTGCTTCTACAAAGTCAGAGACACAGATTAGCTTAATGTTTGTTGCTGTTGCACTGGATGGCTCTCTCTCCACTTCTCCCAGCAGACAGCATTTAAGTTCGCCTCTCTATTCAGAAACACATGAAACAAAAAACAAACAAGATAAAAGAGAAGGGAAAGTCCAGGAAGAATAAAACATACCCTAGGTGTCCACATAAGACAAAATTACAAACCATTTCACACCTAACAAGCTCTCCACAGCCCTTAAAAAAACAGAGTAGGAGGGAGCCAAGCACACAACGTCAGAAAAAAAGTCCAGACGCTCTACTGAGAGGACATTTAGGTAAACTTAGCGATGTGACAGACTGGTGATCCATGCTCTGTGAAAGAAGAAATTAAGTATACTCCTGTTCACAGACTTTCATCCTTACTATCAGTAAACCTTCCTTCTCAAAATTAAACCAGCCAGCCACTCAGGACATGGTGAACACCATGAGATTTTATAAAGGAGACATCCTTGAATTTCTGTTAAGATTCCAAATAATAAACTGTTTGAAAGATTTGCTTCCACTGCTGCTTCTTTTCCCATAGCTCAAACATTCAATGGTCTGTAGGAGTTATACTTCACTGGAAGCATTAGTATATTTCTGTATTGTATAAACAAAGAACAGTCCTCAGACATAAGAAGTTTAACCTTGATCTCACACAGAAGGACAAAGCTCAGAATCACTGTGGATTGCTACGTTTTACTGCTAATCCCTTGAAACACCGCTACCTACTTTTCAAGGGATTTCACTTTAAACTGTCTATAAAATGCTGAAAATAAAACTGAACTGCTGACCTTCTGTTCCCCAATGGAAAAATCATATATTCACTTTTTAACTAGAAAGAAGAGATGTTTGTTCAGTTCAAAAACCCCATTTATTTCCAAAGTTTTTAAAGGGAAAAAAAAAAAGAATATATTGGCCATTCCTAGACAACATTCACTCTATAGTCTTAAGCGATTTATCATTTGCTTTTCTAAAAATTGCCCCATCAATCTACCTCATAACAGCAGGAAAATGAGAAAACTATTTTGTTATAACAATTTTAAACTTTCTAGTCCACAGAGTACTAATTAATTTAAAGGTCCTGTAAACCTTGGCAACTAGAGACTCTGCTCCTGTAAACTTTCCAGTTTACTGTCATTTTGAATGCCGAATAAATTCTTAGATTCCTGGATTTTCTTTACAGGTCACCTGGACCAAAATTTTTACCCAATATGAAAGGGTGCATGTAGAAGTGGGGGAAAAAAAGGATACTCCTCAATTTAAATCTCAAGACAAAGTTCCAAAGCTGAATTGTGGTTAATGAACACTTATTTCTCATGTCTAGGAGAGTTTCTCAGGCAGAAATCTACTTTCTAGAAGCAAGGTTTTTGAATGGTATAGGTAAAAATAATCACTTGACATAAGATATCATTCTTGATTCTGTGCTTATGGATGTAACCAAACAGGCAGCTTGAAAGATGCAGTGTCAGATTTCATTAAGAGACAGCTAACACTATTAAATTTATTCCTGTATAAATCTGTACATCTTCCTGAAAATGACTGGAACACGAGATAGTTACTCAGGAAGCTATGCTTTTAATTTCCTGATAGGACATGCACCCAGTGAAAGCACAATTTAAATAAAGAAACACTCCTGGATCTTTTATGAGATGCGAGTGAATGCTGCAGCTTCACGAGTCTTTCGTCAGTCACGCTGACTGCCGTGCTAACCAAGAAAGTGTAAGCCTAGGTAAGAAATGGCAATCCCAGTCTCCCCTTAAAATTACTTTTTCTTCCATCTAACAGCACTTCAGAGTCAACACAAGGAATCCTCTCACTGCTACCAAAGCACAAATGCAGAGGAAACACTAACCCTCAAACTTTCCTAAACAAACAGGTTCAAAATGACTTGTGTCCTATAACTTTGAAAGAATGCTGTAAATTTAAAACCAAGACCAAATTTTTGGTCTGGACTGTTGGTAGCATTCATTTCTTTCAATCCAATTATTTCTTGAATATCTTCCTTCAGTTTAAATGAGGACTTCTTCCAAAAACTTGTACTTGTGAGTGCTCTGCTACAAAATTACAACAGCTAGCTATTGCTAATTCCTCAGTTGATGGAGAGGGACACAAAGCCAAGAGAGAAACACCTTTCAGAGAAGAGGGAAGAGGATGAAAGAGGATTTTCTAAAACCCTTCTTCTAAAACCCCAGGAGTGCTCCAGAGAACACACGCTTCTGTAAGTACGTTAGGAGGATGCTCCTTATTCTGAGCTCTTATGTTGCAGTTCAGGTGCCAGCTGCTCTAAGGAGGCTTACAGACAATCTCAAAACTTGTTCCACTGCTATTAGGCCAACACAATTTTCCACTGCACCAGATCTGCTGCTCAAAAGGATAAGCTTTTGAAAGTAAATTTTCACTGGAGGAATATCTGACTTTTTCCACAGAAACAGTTACCCAAAAGCAAAAATAAGCAATTAGAAAAGTCTGCATTTATAAGAGCAAAATACACATTCAAGAGAGACCAACACTGCCTTGTGATGCCAGACTGTCATCGTCCCTCATTTCTACTCTCACCTTCAGTGCTTGAACAAAATGGAGTACTACCAAATGCCTTTATATCTCTTCCTATTATTTTTATCTTCTGTCAAATTTCTCCAAAGCTTGCTTTTCCTGAATAAAATCTCCCTGCAATAACTTGGTTCAAAATTAAACATTTGGTTTTGGCTGCTACATCACATTCCCTTTGATCCAGAAATGCTATGTACTCTTGCACTGATGAGACATTCTACCCTCACACGCTCCCAGACACATTTTCTTCCCTATTCCTGCCAGATAACAATAAAATGCATCAACAAAAATGAAAGGGATATAATAGCAGCCAAATGATTTCCAAACATGGACAGAGATTGTGAGGATTAACATCTGTACAAGAACAAAGACTAAATAAAGGAAAAGACAAATTCAAAACCACAGGTCTGAAATGTGGACCTTTAACCACAGAGTTCTTGTTCCTTCTAGATTAGTACAAATTAAAAAATTTATACTGCTACTGATTTTCAATAAAAATGACTACGCCATTGCTCTCAAACACCTGTTCAGCTGGAAGCCATACAAAATACTACAGTAATACAAGATGCTGTCAAGTGCTAAGCATTACTTGTAGTCAATATCCAAAAGTGACAGACCACAACCCTGTTAAAAGCAACGGCACAGCAGAAGTAGGCAATTTCTTCATTATCTAACTCAGACCTCATTCAAACAAGACAACAGTGTTACCAAATCTGGATCAAGCCTCAAGGAAAGGCGCTCTGACAAAAACCAACACACAAATACTGGAAGCTGTAGCACAGTGCATTAATGGAGCAGCAGGTTACAACCCCATGATTAAACAAAAATAGGAGCCAGTATGTAAAAAATCACAAATCACCTCAAGGTAACAGAGAATAAAATTGAATGTAGAAAAAAGAGAGAAAAAAAATAATAGGAACAAGTAGGAAGATATACTCATCCCTTCCTTCTCTGCACCCCAGGGAGAACTTACAGAAGAGACATCCCTTTTCCTTTCCTCTACTATACAATCCCTGAGTGTTTCAAGTGAGTAATACCAAGCATTTTTACTTTATTTGTTCTTTAGCTTCTTGCAAAATAAAGTCTGAGGAACAGGTCTTGGTCTGTATTGTTATTTGAGTTCAAAAAATTCCACCTTGAAACCAAACTATAGTCTGTAAAGCTAAGCAGCACTATGTAATTTTATCAATTACTGCCCTCAGTTTTGTTTCTCTTATTTTCAAGAATTTTTCAGGATTAGTTAGGGTATTGACTCAGGATGTGGAAATTCCAAAATGCCCAGCCACCCACCTACAGGCCAGAATCTTTAGCTGACCAGTGACCTACTTTGTGCTGTCCTTTTTCTCCCCTTCTCCTAAACCCCAGGCAGGAAGCAGGTCACAACAACCAGCAGGCTTAAGATCTCACTGCCACCACTTTTTTTCCTGAGGAATACAAAGCAGCAGTTGCTCTTCAGACAATGGACATAAGCCCAGCACACAAATGGGACACCCCCATTTTGGCCATATAACGATGTGTGAGCAGTCACATGGAAGAAGACTTACAGCTCACGACTTCCTGAAGTTTCAGTAACTCACTGCAGTCAGAAAGTATGTTACAGCAGCCATGCATCCAAAGAGTGCCTGAAGTGCAAGTCAGCAGCTGAGAATGCCAGCTTCCATCATCCCTTTGACAGTAAATTCAAATTCTATGGAGCACAATTGTCAAAGCCTTCCTTATGAGGTAGTTTCAAAATCAATTTTAAAAACACAAATACAAGTTTTGTAGTTCTAGTCCAAACATTCAAGCAAACTCATGCACGTCAACACACTTTCATTTTGAGATAAATGTTTCCCATCCCCACGCATCCTGATCTTCACCATCATAAACCAGCCCTCTACCCAGCAATAATGGAACAGACCTTTCCAGATCCCATGCAAATCTAAGGCTGGCAAAAAATACCATTCAGTAATCTTCAGATTTAGTTCAGGGAGAACTAAGCAAGGAAAACTAATACTCTGACTGTTTAATCTTGAAAAGCAAATTCAGAGATCAAATATAAAGAGAAGTCTAACCCTCATTCAACAGCATTTTTGGGGCTGGTATGTGATAACCTGAGAACTAATGGTATGAGACAACTGAGCTTATCAGGGAATGTGCTAAGAACTGAGGATTTTGGTGCAAGACAGAGAATTCAAAATCACCTTCTTGGGAAAATTTGGATCCCTCAACACCCTGCCGCTTCAGGGAAATAATCTCTCTGACATCACCTGCTGTAGCTGCTTGCATAAGGCACATTTCTAGCTCATATATATGAACACGTCTGATGGTATTGAACATTTAAAAAAAAAAAAAATCAGGCTACTGGTAGATTTTAAATATTAATAGGAAAAAGTGGAACAAGCAGTCACAAGGAAAAGGTGTGCTACAAAACTTCAAGGACCCAAACCGGTAAGGAAAAAAACAGTCTGAGTGGCAACAACAGTACCTGGAAGGATTACGCATAAAGCTGCTGAATCAAAAATCAGGAGAAGGATCATTTAAAAGAAAGGTGGGGGGATAAAAGAGAGGATGGAGCAGGTAGAAAATAGGCTACACCAAGGCTCTACTGCTGGGAACAACTAAGCAGCTGACACAAACAACAGCCTCCAAAATAAGGAGGGATGAGGTCTGCAGGCGATCCCTGAAACAAAAGGGTGTGAAAAGACAGCACAAAGGAAAGTGGGGCTTCAGTCCACAAGACGGCAAGGAGCCTGTGATGTCTTAAAAGTAAGGCTCTCAAACTTAAAATCAGGGAAAGGAAAAAAGAAGTGTAAAAGGTTTGCATCTGTATGCATGGTATTCTGTGCTTTGCATTGCTACTGGCTTAAAAAAGAAACAACAGGACAAGCTCATTTTCTCAGTTCTCTCTGCTTAGTACAATTGAAGCTCTGTTACTACAGTGCAAAGAGTAATTGTAATCCAAGATTAATTAGCCAAATTATTAGAAACTGAATTCCACAAGAAATATACCACACTAGCTTTTAAATATTCCTCCCTTCTGTGAAATTCACCAACTTCAACATCCAGATGACACACCAAACCATTTGGCTTAGAAAAACTGACAAGCTGGATGACAAGACAAAGCCCATATTGGCTACCATATACCAAAACTACTTCCATCATAAAATAAATGTGGTCATTGTTATATTTTTACATAAATTAATTTTCCTGCATTGATGAAAGCTGAACAGTGCTCTCTGATGAGGAATCCATATGGACAGCAGTTAAAGCACATTGCAAAGGACATTTGTGGACTGTTACAGGTATACTGCTGACACCTACAATCATGAGTTGCACCTGAAACTATGAGAACTGGAAACATATAGACAACTGATTCTTAACTTTCATATTATTACTAAATTAAAACATGCCCCTAGTTCAAGTAGAGCTACAATTACTACAAAGAGAAACAAGAAAAAAAATGTAGGAAAGAAAAATCTAAAAAAAGAAATACTAAAATAATGTAATTTAGGGAAGATCAATTTATTTGAAGTGCATAACTGTGGTAATGGAAGTGTAACAGTGGGCTGAAAGTGTTCTTCCCCACCATCTCAATTATAGGTTAGAAAGTATTATGCCACTCGCATATATTTAAGTAACACTGAAGTTGCATTCAAAGTCTTACAATCACTTTGGGCACCTGAGATAATTGGCATAATTACAGGAATATTTTTTTAAGAGAAAGGAATCCAGACATCCACTCAGCACATACCTTTCATTCTCTTCATAACTGTCAGAATCAAAGTTTCCCACAACTAACTCATATGAAACACTGAGAATAGGTATCATTTTCCTTGGGTTAAAAAACATCCAAAATCAACAACTACAAACATGCTGAATCACAGAAAAATACCAAAAAATATTCTGATACAGTATCACAAACAGCTCCAACAAGTTGAAATGTCTGTGGTGCTTCTTCCTCTCAAACAGAGGAGGAGGCTCAATCGGTCAGAAGCTTTGTGCAGGTCCCCAGTCTCAAAATGTGAGGAGCTCATTTCTATCATGGTTACTCTGAGAATCTTTACAGACAAGGATTTCTGTTCTATGTGTGGTACTGCAGCCTTTGACAAATCTGCTGAGTATGAAGTCATCAATAATTTTGTTCATACCAGTTTGATTCTCATCTAAAAATCTCCCTCTCATATACAGAGGTAGCTCTAAAGAACCAATCATTCCATATGAGTGTATTAAGTGTCAAAAAAATCACAGAACATTTCCCAAATGATTTTAATCTAAAATACAAAATGCTCAATGCGTATATCAATACTGAAATCACTTTTCAAAATATTTTGTTGTGAAAATACAACATAAGATCTCGGTTTTGATTCTATTACTGCAAGTGAATCAGGGACAAGTTCACAAGTACAGAATACCACTATATAAAATATGATGTTAGAGGAGAGGGAGAGGAAAGCAAACAACTGACAAAAGCCAGCTTGCCCAGCTACATAAAAGCCACGCGGCAGACCTTGATAACCACAACAAAATCCTCTAAGGATACATGATTGCCTGCAGTTTGGTGAAGTTTGAGGGCTTGGAGCATAATTTCTGAAAATTTACTTTGTTGCCAATTTCATTTCCTTTTCAAAGGGCAAAAGGTGTACTATATACTGGTTCAACAAAGCATTACATAAGTAGGCTTTACTGAACTTAGACCTACACATTCATTTCCTTTTGGAAACAACATTAGAATGCTCCAAGTTTTGCAGATTCACATATTTACCAAGCTGAATACAGTCCAGCAGAAACAAGCACACAAATGATGGAAAAAGGCACAAAATATTAACACGGTTAGATTTAATTTTGTTACTGAAATTGAGTGTGGTCCAATCATACACAGTGAATGTCCCGAGTACTCATTCTTCAATAAAAAAGGAGAAAAAAAAAAGATACAAAAGGAGAGATACTCCTTGCACACCCCACCAAATGACATGTCCAGGTAGTGCTTCTTCGACACCTTTCAGTGAGCTGTTATCCACTTACTGCCTCTTGACAAAACACATGAAACTTTCACCTGATACAAAGAACTCCACTTTGGGCATGTTTGGTTGCCCTTCACATTTACTGGATTAAAGAGCAAAAGAAAAATTGCTCAATATGCTCTATATCACAGCAACTAGCTCAAGAAATAAAGATGACTAAGTACATGACCAGGACTTCAGACACCTATTTCCTTTAAGTGAGCAGTGGAGTACTTTTAAAATTATTTTCACTGAATATTTAACTTAAAACTATCATAAAAAAGGACAAGTAAGAGATTCCAAAGATAAAGCTCTGTGTTTTACATTACACATTTGAAATAAATACATAATGTAGTCCATAGCCAAAAATATACTGGCTTAATTTTGAGAAGAAATTATTGCAGAAAAATAATTTTACAATGACTAAGTCAAAAGCTTGATTAATCATTTGCTTTAGGACTGTGTTTTTATTTTGTTTTCACATTTACAGTTCTTTCAAGAATATTTTGACTTTGTTACTTATACATCATAGAAAAATTATTAAAGAAAACTAATTCAAAAGGTTTCTTACTATCAGTCTTTAAACACCTAAGTGCTCAAGGTTACACTGATCTGTTAGAAAAGCCTGGGTTACAAATTTTTTTCAGTACATTTAAAGACATATGTCAGATAATTTGAAAATATAGTGCAAAAGCCCACTATCTCAGTATTACTTCAGAATTTCCTTTTCAGTTTAAAGGAAAACCAATCATTTGCAAAAGCATACGGAGACATTATAGTTAAGACTGGATTGCATTTTTAATTCTAAGTGGTTCACCTTCATTTTATTGAATAAATAAATCTAAATTCAACATCTCATAACAATAAATTAGGTATTTAATAGAACTCACAGCAAATATCAAGGCACACAACAACTTAATTTATTGCTTTCTATTTGTAGTTCCAAAATGTCAATAATTGGACGTCATAACTTCCCCTTGAAGAAGGCAACATTTTTTTAAACAGAGAATTTGACTAAGAAGTAAGAAATCCACATGGTAAAGTACTGAATAAAGCCAAGATTCCATGCTGCGATAATACAACGCTGAATGCTTATTCAGTGTTCTACCATTTTACTTCTATTTTTTGGTACAGCAGTAATGTTAATAAATTCCTACTAAGCCACAGAGACCAACTACAGCTACTAGAAACCGACAATAGTGTACACAAATTAAAAGAAAAAGGCCAGCCAAACTCTATCACAAAAAGATGTTCTACAGCACATCAGCTTCATTAGACTATTTCAGGTCCTCAGTCAGCCTAGGAAGATGCTCTCTATATACTAAATGCAATTCTCTTCTGCTCTCACACAAAACATGAAAACCTTCTTTACACCCAATACTTTCAACACTTTCAAAGCTATTACTTAGTTTTTAGAATTCAACCAAAGAATAATACTAAGCCTGCCCTGCCATGGTTTATGGATGACTGCTTCTCCTCCACACTTCCCACACCATCACGTTGTGCTTTCAGGCAGCACCTTCAGGGGAAAACATCCCAAGTCAAAACAGAGAGTAGCAGGATACAGCAGTCATAAAACAGTGGAAGCAATATCTAGTTCTCAATTAACAGTCTGAACCTATCACTTTTTCTTGGATTTTTTTTTTCTGAATGTAAGAACTAGAACCAATTTGCCCCAGATCATGGACAGAAAAAGACAGGCTATTTAATAATTCATCCAGCAGTTGAAAAATTCGAAAAATCACAACTACACTGTTAGTACATAAAAGCCAAAACCAAGCAATACCTCTAGTTCACTTGTTACCTTAAGTTATGAAAATAACCACCAAACTTGAACCACTCACCTTTGACACACTGTTAAAAGGATCCAGGCAGTGAAAGGCAGGACTCTACAACAAAGTTCTATACACCACCACCTGAAACAACAAACATGTATTTTAGTTCTAGCACTAAACTTAGAACATTACCAAATAGGTAATTTAGCTTTCAGGCTGTCAAAGCCTCCTATGAGATGCTGAAGAGCAGGCAGAATGGCTTGAACTTGATCCACCTGTTTAGCATAAACAGACCCCATCTTCATATTTAACTTCTCTCAATGAATACAAGCCAATTGTAACCCCAAACAATCCAAACTACATACAAGTTAAGCCTTCATAATACAGAGAAAAATCAATCAAGAAACAGAACTAAAAATTCAGCCTAGTTTTAGAAAGACTGTATTTTACAAAGCACCATTATTTACTGTTTCCTTCACTTTTGTATTAGTCAGTTTAACTTGACTGTACTTTCTAAGAAAAAGAAAATGTCTCTCCGTGTGGAAAAGAGGTACAGCAACAAAAGCATAGCCATGAGTTTTGTGGGGCAGTGAAGTATTTCCATCCAGAAGGCCCTCACACACACAGAGATGTGCAATTCAGCTGGATTACTACCACATGTGGCTCTAAGCCTTCTTGCACAAGAGATGGTGACCCAATGAGAGAGCTCTGACAGCAGTGGTGAAGCTTGTCAAAGGGTCACAGAACCACATTCAGGGAAATTCTGGCTGGATGTAAAGAAGACACAAGTATTGCCAAGCACAGCCACATACACCCTATGAAGTGATGGGCCTTCTTCCTGGGAGAGTCTCAAATTCTACTGAACACGGCCCCAGGTACAGCCTCAGCCTTGACAGAACACGCATGGCTTGTCCAGAGGTCCCTCCTGGCCTCCACTGTTCTGTTAAGTATTTCAAGCCACCAAAGAAACTGTTCAGAAGAGAAGTCAAAGTATTTAAACACTTGTTTCTGTTTTTTAATGACCCTTCTAACTCCACAGGATGTCTGACAAAATCAGGCTGTGTCAATCCATTAAGATCCAATTCATAAGGATGAAAAAAATTCTCAGCAACTTCTTGTGCTGCAGCCTTTATCTCATAAGGACGATGTGTTAAAACCCCTACACAACCCCCGGCCACTCCTGCACAAATGTTTCTGTTCAGTCTTTTCTGAAAAGGCTCCAAGCAGTTGTGACTCTACAAAAGCCTCCTATGAAGAAATTAACGTCAAAGGAGCAAGTCACCCAGTGATCCCATGCACGATAACGAAGTGAGGGGAGAATAAATAGTATTGACAAAGGTATTATAAATACCTTCCACAAATGTTTCAAAGTGAGATTTACTCTCCCATTAATTAATAGATGGAGTAAGAGAACTACTAAAGTCACAGTTTGACAAACATTTAAACCTAAACATATTGTCAAGGGGTGAAGAACACGAGACTCCCTGACCCTCAGCTCCTGCAAGTTCACCCTTTGGTCCTCAGCAACTGCAAGAGACAACAAACTGCTGCCAGCCCTCCTGAAAAAACACACAAGATTAAAAAAAAAAAAAAAAAAGAATAACGGAGGATGGCAAATTATGAGAAAATGTTATTCCAACAGAAGAGCCTCCTGATCCAATTCACCACCTGAATGAAGATTTGCCTGTGAGAGCAGAAAGCAGACTCAAGGGTGACCAATCCCTTCTCCTCTTCCTGGTGATGGCTGGAATAGCTGCTGTCCCACCCGGGCTTCCAGTGTTCTGCAGACTCAGACCACAGGCAACAACACTTTGCTGTATCAGTTTTTCTAACCAATTACAGACGTTAACTGTGTTCCCACTGAAAACTGCTCTATTGAAATTGCAGGACAGATATAAAGTAAATGGGAGAGAGGCTTTAATAAATGAAGCAACATTAAAACCCCAAGACAGAGCAGATCTACTTTCCTGCTGGCTGAATGTTTTGTAGTACGTGTTTTTCTCCTGTCAATAATACAAGGATATTTTTAATATTAAGAGCTAAAAAAGAGAAAATAAACATCTCCTCATTTTTTCGGTACAAGATCTTCTGAATAGTACTATCTTTTCTTGTCCTACCTCACAAATCATCCACTGCTCATTACCATCTATCATTGAAGTGCTGTACCAAGCCTCTGATTTTGCTAGGGCATTTTTGTTTTCCTTAAAGAAAAACACAATAGCTCCCTTAATTATTGCTTCCACCTTCACAAATGCACACTTGTAAATAGAATATATGTTTGAAAGTAAGCTGGAAAACAGCACTATTCATCATCAATACCTGAAAAATGAGCCGTGTATTTATTAGTCAAATAGAGAAGTACAGTTGGAAAAAAAAATAAAAACAGTCCAAATTTCATCTGAACGTGTAAGAAAAGAATGAGTCATGTTTATCTCAACATAACAATGCTAACTTCCTTCTGTAGCGCGAGAAAGGTTTTATTTTGGCAGCTCAATTAAAACATGTTGAAAGTAGTTTGGAATGTTAATGGTGATAGTGCAAATAGTCAAAGGAAGAAGATGCACAAAAAACCACCACTCCTAACAACAGTCATATTGAAATAAACTCTGTTAACCTAACAGACACACAAGCACAAGATGCAGACTGGTCTCTGTCCTCCTTGAGTTCAATCCTGTTGCATTGTGAGCCCATTTTCTATTTTTCTCATAATAAAAATCTTCACTTGGCTTTGGAAGAGCCAGAGGAAGTTTTCTGCAAGGAGTCACACTAACAGTCACTTCCCCAGAGGAGAAGTCAATTTCCATCACACACCCCCACAGTCCAAAGCTTTGCCAAAATGCTGTGATTTGCCAAGTGACACAAACTCAGGGTGGAAACCCACACCTCAAATATTTCAATTATATTTAAAATGTTCCTTTAGAATGTGTTCCTTGAAACAATCCTCAGTTACAGAAGTTCAGGACCTGTCTTCTCAAGGGTCAAAAAATTATAACAGCATGCCCCCAGGGCAGAGTTTGCACCACACATGGAGTTTTTTGGTTCTCCTGCTATGTCCTACTAGCCAGCAATACAAAGAAATATTTGATAGCATAGACATTCTGGGAAATGAATTGTTAAATTTTGAGTAGAGTACAAAATTATTTTGAATCACCTTCAAAAGCCTTGCAGCACACAGGATTTAGTGTTCACCCAAAAGACAAACTGGCGCAACATCGGAAACTCGGGAAATCAAGTCAACAACTTTTTTTGGAAGTCAGCAAAGCAAACAGAGGCAGAGAGATGGGCATGGGCATACTCCCGTGGTATCCCCAGTGCCCATCACTTCTGGACCATTTAGCACCATGTCCATTTGCCACACCTCACTCAATGCATCTACTACTGGAGTAACGTCAGCCCTGCCGCATGTGAAATGCCACGGCTCCTTAGCACTCTTGAGTCTCCCCACACCCTACACTTCCCCTGAGGCCCAGAGCAGAGGAACAAAAGACTATGACAAGGAATAGGAATGGCAGAGTATAGCAATTGGATGAACATGGGATTACAGACACATAAAGCAAAAAGACAAATTTATCTGTCTTCAACAGTAACTTTAGTCACTCATTTGCTTTCTAAATCAAGGTCTTCCAAACACAAGGACTATAAAGGTTCCACAGTAAAAAGCCTCTGTCAATAGTCAGAAATAAGAGTTTGAATTTGATGCTTGGAAACGAGTACCAGAAGGTAAATATCAATAACATCTAACATAAGAACATTATTATAAAGGTTACTATCTCACAGAATAAATTAGTGGTCTTACAATGATTACATTATAAGAAACATGCACAGTTATTAACCACCTCTTCTTTCACTAATAGCTCTAATGTGCCCCATTTTCTTTATCTCCATGGCTAAAGTCCAGATTCAGCCTTACAGCAACAATTTCCATGACAATTCTCTCAGGCTCTCTTCCCAATACCCAACCACCTCCTATTTAAATTCTGACATGAAATTGCTAAAATAATCTCTTTGATACTTAATATGCTAATACACAAGAATGATCTGACCATAAACCTGTACTGCACAGAGTGGGAATTTTAACTCCAATTGACATATTACTGGTGACCTTCTGGAGAACAAATGAAAAGCATCACATTAATACAAATTCTCCTGTGGAGAAGATCAAGTTGGCAATCTGCCAGTTCATTACACCATCTAGCTTCACTCCAACATTAAATATTGCCTTCCTTTGTAATTGACTGAAATACACTGGAGCAATTGCAGGTAACCACTTTGGGCTATTAAAGTATTCCATTAAGACTTCTCCATTAGGCAGACATTTCAAAAGAAGTTACATTAAAATAGGCTATGTTCAAAATATTTTAACTATGCAGACAATTGGGCAAGCACAATCCCGTTCTATGGAGCAGCAGACAGATCAGCCTAAGCACTCAAAAGCTCAATGCCTGAATTTGCTTAAAGGGAAAAAAAACCCGACAAGTTTTTTAATACTCTAGTATACGCTTTGTATTTTAAACCTCCTAGTCATATACATTGTCTCAAAACTCACTTAATATTACCTTCTTCTACAGCTAAGGAAAAGGGTTACGTTAAAATAGTAATACACTTTCAGAGTCAGTATGAAACACGGAGAAAAGAAAAAGGAAAATTGAATTTACATCATATTTCAGATTTCAAAAAGGCAGCAAATTAAAACACTGCATTACGATGTGTAGAACATTTAAAAAAAAAAAAACACAAAAGAGTTAAAATTCTTTCACACCATATAGTCTATACAACTAAGCTTTTCTTCTCTAAAGATTGTGGTTCCCTAACAGTGAGGAAGCAAGAAAAATGAGGCACAAGAATAGGTTCGCTGCCTTGCTTGCAGAAAAGACTGTGAGATACTTAAAACACTGGGAAATATTTGAGCTTGTATGCCAGCTATAAAAACGGGACTAGCCCTTGAACCAAAGACAAATTTCTGTGTTTAAATGGCCTCTTTTAGGCAGTCCAGGTTTGGAGACATGACCAGAGGTTGCACAGGTTACCCTAAGAAATTCATGTCTCTATTGAACAGCACACAGGTAGGACGTTGTGCATCTTCTCTGTGCTCCTGTCTGGACGGAAGAGCTGCCGTGCACCTCTGGCCATGCTGTCTGTATCGAAGAGAAAGCAGTTAGACACGTATCATTGGTCCTTCAAACAACTCATTCTTCTTTAAATAAACATATACTTGGGGGGGAATAGGAAGAGAAATGCAGCTAGAGAAAATATGCATGGCTCACACTTTAATCACACACAATTAAAGAATCTATGCTGACTTGTATTCTCACGTAACTCCTGCAGTAAAATGCGTATTCTCTGGAGTACGCATTTCCAAAAAAACAAGAATATTTTTTGACATATATTTGCACAACCACCTGAAATACTCATGACACACAAGTAGTTGGTAGTTTAAATAAAATCAGTATTTAAAATAAATACTGTCTTTCAAAACCTAGCTGCCATTGCAAGCTTCCTATTTATTGTATGTCTATCCTCCAATCACTTGCATGACTAGCATCTTTTTAGACAGGAAAGGAATGAGGAGGGATACATCTGTTAGTGGATGCATCTACTGAGATTTCTACAACATATATTGTACAAATTCACATTATTTTAAGAGAAATCACATGCTTTTTACATTCTCTAGCTCTTCCCCCAAAAGTCTGAGCTACTAAAAAACCTAAATACTGATAACAAATTACTACCTAAACTCATTGCAATATGCAATTTTTAAAATTCCTGGATTAAGCAGGATTTTCTATCTTGATACCTCCTGATAATGACCTAATTCATATTTGATTATGTCGAGCTGCAAACTTCTGTAGCAGTCCCTGCATGAGAACAACAAAAAAAACCATAAAGCACAGTCGAAAAATCATGAATGGGTGGCCAGAAAGCTTCCCCAACAAGAAGGCTATGAACTCTGAGAAGACATGCAATATTGCAGTCTCAAAACAAATAACCCCCATGACCAAAACCACAACATGTCCGTTGTTCAGACCAAAAATCAAGCACCCAAATAAGTGCAAGCTGTGACCAGTTACTCTGCAAGCTGAAGGAAGCTCACAACAAAGGTGCTGTGCAAACATCATAGCTCCCAGTTTTTTAGCATTCTCATTCAAGAAATATCAGCAAAAAGTGAAGTATTTAAACTCCATTTTACATCAATCCCCTATTTTTCCTTCTTTATCTGCAGTAAGAAAACAGAGCTTGCAACCTTTCTTATTTTCTTCCTTTAAGGGTTTACAAGCTGGCTCTGTAAGGATATGGATTAACACCCCTTAAGCCCACATAGGAGAAGCAACAAAAATCTTGATTCATGCTTAGGACAGCTCTAACCACTTCAAGAACCCTTACAAATGTACGTGGAAAGACCTGCATTTCCAATTATAACTGCCAATAACCACAGATAAGCAGAAACGGAACTGTATGTACCAAGGGTGTTCTTAAACTTTGTCTCACAGTGTCTCTAGGGAAAGGAAAGGATTAGATTTCAGCCCTAGGTAATACTTCACTAAGTGAGCTTCTTGAGCCATGGTTTGAGCATAAGAATTTTTTTGTTTCCTTAATAGGATGCTTTATTATTCAAATTACAAATACCATTTTTAGAAACATCTTAGCAGCTATCATTAGTAAGAATTTCATAAACTCTTGCTTTAAACAAACAGTTTAATAACTGGCTCCATTTGAGCTTCAGCCTTTTTCTTATCAGTAATTTAATACTTTTTTTGTAAAAACTGTACAACAGTCTTTTCCATTGAATATAAAATCAGCTCAGAATTTTTGAGGATGACCCCAGTGGTTAGCAACTTACCAGCCCCAAGCAGCTCCTTCACAAATCTGTTTTTCCTATTGCATCTTTATGTAAAACATTTTAAAGGCAAAGATGTATACAACCCACTGAATTATACCAGTTCTTCCAAACCTCTCTACTAGAGTCAGAGCTTTTAACTCAATACCTATGGATTTCAGGACTGTGGAAGATGACTACAAGCAGCACGTTAATATACTTTTCAGAAAAATCTAGTAATCTGCACACGTAGATTACTGAAAATTAACTCCTCCACTGGAAAAAGATTCACAGATGCCTTTTAGAGAACTGAAAACCACATATTCCAATGAATTAGCTACCACAAGAGAATGTGACATTAACTCAGTATCAGAGAAACACTAAGCAGACACAACTGGTTACCACTCATGGCTAAGATGACAAACACTTGAAATAAGCAAATAAATCTCACAGTTACACAGTTTGAGATGATTTGCTTTGGGGTGAGATGGAACAGAAAATGGACTGTACCAGGGGCCACAGAGGGTCAAGTAAGGCAGACTTAGCCTTCTGGCAATTCAAGTTAAAGGCTGACTGAAATCCTTATTAGAGTTTCTATTCTGGTAAATTATTCATTCTTTCTTAGTCTGAAGAAAATTTTCCCTATGTGTACATTGAACACAGCACTGTCTGAATTTAAAAGAATACTACCACTACTGTTTTGGTGCTAAAATATATGGCAATGGTGATTTTAAGAGGGATAGGGTCAAGTTCAGTGTCTGACTTTGAAGCCACCAGGCAGATAGAGAGAACTAGAGGAAATGCACAGAGCAGATTGTGACTAATGTCTTCAAGGAAACCACTGTCAGAAACTTCTTGATAACTCAAACTGCAAGGTGGCAAGTGGTTAATTTATGCCGACAGAACAAGGCATGGCTTGGGCACTCCCCAGCAAAAGCTGCCATCAGCAACAGCCATCATTCCCCACACCTGAGCCTGTTTGCTGAAGGTATCTCTGTTTTATCCTTCCTCCAGATGCTCAGCCGCCAAGAACAAGGATGCTCTAGGCATTTTTGTCCAAGCAAAGTACCTGACACTGAAGATTTTGCAAGTTCTGCCCTATTCTGCAAAGGCAAACTGCATCTGAAGTACTGACAGCATGAACGAGCCACTTCTCTTGGACAGGACAGCAGAAAGAAGCCCAGGCTCCCTGGCCCTCAGGTGAAGAAATCTATGACAACTTCAGCACAGGGAGCAAGTTGAAGAAACCTCTCTAAACCACCACCATCAAGAAGAGCAGAAAACTACTGCTTACTGAAACTTAGTATTTCATTTACAATGCCAAAAAGCACAGGGCTGAAGAATCCACGTAATCAGACACTAAACTAGAATGCGTGCAATAGTAAAGCTGAGGTGGGGGAGACCACTCAACAAAAAATCCCTTACTGACACCAGAATAGGCTCAAACAATATCTGGTTTTAGTACTCAGTAATGCTTGGACAAAAATTATCTTGTTTGGGAGGAGCAAGGTATTTTTGCCACAGTTCATTTGTATATCAAAGGTTGGGAAAAACTGGTATTTCAGATTTTAAGTTTTTCTGAGTGTCCTCTGATGATGTAACTGATGAAAAACAACAAAGTTCAAGTTGCAATAACCTGCATAAGGTTCAAGTACAAAACTACCAAACTAGAGGTTCACATCTAAGAGCCAAAGGGAACTGGAGACAAACACATGGAACTTCGAAGTGGTTTTGCCACCTATACAGCCTGGTAGGTGGTACAGTGGCCATTCTCTTTGAACACGGCAGGACAGCAGTCCCCAAAATCGCCACGTTCATCATGCAGAACAAAGATCCTTAGATTCATGTTGCCTTTTGGAAATAATGGCCAAGTTGCTTGGACCTCCATTTCCAAAGAACACATTCCCCTGAAAAACCTGGTTTTTCTTCCAAGTTAACCATCAGAAAAGCAGGTGAAGCAGTTTTTGCCTGAACCACACAGAAACTTTGCTTTAGACTGACAACAAGAGAAGTGTTAATGCAGCTTTGGTTCCATCACAGCACACAGCAGCTCTAGCCGCAGGCTGTGCTGTTACTGGTGTTTGGAAGATAACTAGGTATTCCAGAATCTCATCATACCCAAATAAAATTTGGCAACAGCCTACCTTCTGAAGTTTTTAGCACTGATTTTTTCCCCTTTCATGTCTTGTATACATTTGATGGTGTCTTATTCTACTCATTTTAATCACAGCAGTTCAGTGGCAGACTACAAATGAAAATGCAATAGAAACATTGCAGGCCCTGTAACAATAGTCAAAACAAAGATTTCCTATGGCAGCTGTCAAATTAATGACATCTCCAAAGCTATCTAAATACAGTATCTGGGCAGAAATCCAATTATGTCAATGCTGTCTGAATACCCCAAAAGAGAGTCCTACTGGGGTTAGAAGTGGAAATAATTTTAAGCGCAGATTAGCTACATAAGCAGCTCCACTCTTGAAACCAGAACAAGGGAACAAAAACCTAAAGGCATGACATTTATCTGGATGCAAGGGAGAGGGGGAAAGGAACTGTTAGACATCTGGCAAAAGGTCAAAGCCAATTACCTTGTCCAAATTTGCCCCCAAGATAATAGCTTCCAGGCCCACTTCTTTGAAAAAAGACATATTGACTCAAGTAATAACAAAGATTTCTGCTTATCTCTCCATCCTCAACTACCATTTTGGTTTTTCCAAAACTTCTTTTTCCAACAAAACATTAACAGCAGTAGTATAACATCTCAGAACAAAAAAATAAATTTACCTGAAGTCCACATAGAAGAAAATAATATTCTCCCTCTTTTTGACAAATGGTGTTTTAACTTAAGAGTATGACTTCTTGCTGCTTTACTTAAATCATTTTAACTTCTGATTTCCCTTTTTCTTTGGAAGTATGTACTACTGCCCAGTTATGTGCCAGATTCTATTTACTAACCCTGCATCAGCATTCTGTTTATTTGTTGTTTTAAAACAGATAAGGATCAAGGAGAAAGGGAAATAGTATTTTAATTCAACTAAGAAATAATGAGGATTTTTTTCTTTCTTTGCAGGCATATTAAAATGTAAGTTCACCTGTTTTTTAAATGAAGCTATTCAAGAGACTGCTATGAAACAAAAGAAAAAAACTACGTGTGCCAAATAACTGAAGCAATATATGCTGATTAGTAAATGCATTCTACCTAGAAAGCCTTATCTCTATTATGAAGAGATGAATAAACCTTTAAATACAAGTATGATGATCAAAAATAGGAGACTGGTTTAGACAAAGTTTCTTGAACTGATCTGTCCAGAACATTTTCAGTGGTAAGGATATAATTCACTATATATATATATTGCAAGTGCTTCTGGTATCAAGACAGCACACAATTCGGGAGAAAGGAAAGCATTAATTATTAATGTGGATATATTTAGGACTGTATATTCCACGCCTGTGCTTCTTCACCAAAACTCACACAATTAGAGGTGGGTATTTTTTGTTTCCGTTTGGTTTTTTCCCCTGAATACAGTCATTAGCAATACTCAGAAAAATCTGAAAACAAGAAACTATCTTGGTCAAAATCTGCTATATCCTAGAGTATAGAGCTAATTCAAAAAGAAATTCAAAGAAATATCTAATACACAAATGCAGGGTTGCACTCCAGAACTCAAGACAGCCTTAATTCAAAAGCAATACCAATGAAGAGCAGCCACATTTTCTCAGGGCACTTAGTCTCAAAATTGCTTTCAGAGGTATTCACAGACATCTCTTTGCAAGGCAGCAATTTTGGCTATTACCAGTTTGAACCAAATTCAGATCAGCAACCCATATGTTTTCTGCTGTTAAAGCATAACAGAATATCAGACACAATAATTTTAACTAAACTTCTAAACTAATAATAACCTAACTTTATATACATATAATATACAGTTAATATACTGAAAATATACAGTTTATAAATATATATATATGTAAATATACAGTTAATTGAAAATATCTCCCAACTGAATCATGCAGTCAATCAGCCTGTCAGAAGCAATTTGACAAAGCCTAGAACAAAAATCTTTAGCTACAATTTTCCTCAACTTCCTTTTTTTTTTTTTAAGGGTATATTCAATCAATCTATTTGTTTCCAGTTTTGTATGAGATTTAATTTTTGCATTTGCTCTCAACAACAGACTGAGCACAGTACCATGAATCCTCCTTCATGTCACACAGGCACTGCAAATCCAATCAAATCCAATTACTACTCCATTAGGTCTCATTTAAATCCCATACGGTATGACAATAAACTGAATGAAATGAGAATCAGCACATTTTTCAACCATCTTTATAGTATGACATAGATGGCAATCACAGCTTAATAAAATTTCATTTACAAGAAAGAAAATTCAGAGCTACCTTTCTCTGCCAGGCATTTCAGTAACACTTGGGAAATGCCTCTTCTTCCCACCATCCCTTGAAGAAGCCAGTTGCTATTTCATAGTTCTCAAACAACTGTTCCTTCTGCTTGTGGCAGAGAAATTGGTCCTGGTCCCAATGCTCAAAACATATGTCAACCATAACAACAACCACCAGCTGAATTCAACATTTACTTCAATGGTGTCCCAGTTCTCATTTTCTTGTTTGTTAGGGTTTATTTTATTTTGTCTGTTGTTTTTTAAAGATTTCCTGGGTAAGGAACCCTTGACACAGGGTTACTTCATGATGGAAAACAGGGAGGGGAGGTCAAAGCAAAACCTGACCACTCTAAAGGGTACTGAAAAGATGATGAAAATTTTAAAAATTAGCTCTTACCCTATCTGGATTTTCAAAATTATCATTGCTAAATATTTCATAAATTTAGACAACTTTCAGAAGCTCTGAATACTTCACCACTTCAGTGCAGTTTATTTATGGATATATAACAATAATGTCCCTCTCTCCACACAGTATTTCCCAAGCTCATCCAACTACCCAAATATTTATAGATGTCGAAGTCTGTTCTTTCTTTTGGGAACCAAAAAACAAAAGAAAACAAAAAAATCCCTCATTTGTAGTAGGCAGTCACAACAGTCAAAGCTCTCTCTGAAGAGCCTTGTTGAATAGCTCTTTCTCAATAGCTAACCTGACTAAATCATCTTCCTCTTGCAGGTTAGAAATCAAAATGTCATGCTGCCATTTAAACACATGATCTGTTGCTAAAAAACAAAAGCCAAGAAAACATATGCTGTCCACTTTCAAACACATAGGCCAAACACTTTGTTTCTAGTAAAGAAAGGCTCAAAGAACAGACTTCTAAATACATCAGACATTTCATTAAACAATTCTAGTTACAGTTTTATTAAATTTTGTTCTTTACATGCCTATTGACAACCTGAGAAACAGATAAATTCCAGACAGAGAGGATGCTGATGGGGGGAGGGAGGGTAATTAAGTAATTTCAAGGTTGGTACTCCAATTCCACAATTAAAATGCGAAGATCTAGGCCAGAGCCTCCTCAGTGCAGAGCAGATTAAAAGACAATAACATGAGGTTGGGGTTTGGTTTATTTTCCTTTCTGTGACAAAAGGAAACAAAAGGCAGAGGCATTTTTTCATGCATATTTCTCAATCACATGGTTTTCTCTGGTGCATTTCCATGGGGTTTTCTGCATACACTTTAAATAGGCTTTATCAACCTGCAGGAACAGAAGCTTCACTAACAGAAATAGGAAGACTCTGGCTTCAATCTGAACATCTTGGCCTAAAAATTAAGCTAAGAGTATCATCGCTGAGTTTTTTCAAACTAATAAAGATCTGAAAACACTAGATTGCACTGGTATATTTAAATAATTTCAAAATTCCTGGTTAATTTAAAAGGAGGCAGAACAATTTCCTCTCCTTTCTGCATTATTTTAATTATATTGGCTTTCTTTGTAATTTACCATTCCTTTCAGTAGATTATGATGGCAAATATGAATTCTATAACAAGAACAGATCCTTTAGGGACGTTACACATCTCAAACTGCAAAAGAGCACAACCATCCCACATGCTTCTGAATACAAAGTCTATGACATGAACCCTAAGAGCAACAGTCTCAAAAACCCACTATTAATTGCTAAAGCATGCACACAATTTTTCTCCAAAAAACTAGTTATAACAACCTTTCATTTAAATCAGCAATATCAAAATGCCACAAGTGTTTTCTTCCTGATAAATATGAAGTAAGAGTTCCCAGTAAAAATTTAGTCTTTTCAAAACTAGAACCTACCTACAGACTGTGAACATATCAAGTGCTCAAATTACAGCTACTGAAATTTTAGAAGCACTAGGTACCTTAAGAAAGCAGTACAACAAGCTTCAAGTTCTTAGCACATTTGACATGTGGTGGCAAACAAAAAAATAAAATTCAAAAAAATCAACCCAGGAACAGACATGCTGCATGAACAGGACTCAAAATTTTGGTGATGTTCCAGGAATCAGAAATAAACCTACCATGACAATACAATATCAAGGATAAAAAGCATGATGCATCATCTAGTACTGGTTCTGACACCATAAATGGGGTACACCATTCATTCATTCATTCCTTTGCAAAAAAAAATTATTCTCACCTTGTATTTTACCAGCTTGTAATAACTTTACATGTGCAAACTTCTTTCTATCAGAATTCTTATATTTCCTGCTGATGACAGGCGTTAATGAGCTCAAAAAGAGTCAATCAATATTCAACATTTCAAAAATATCCAAAACAAAGCAACTCAGGGCAATTTATTTTTATTAAAGACATATTACTATCTTACTTTGTGAGATACAAAGGCAACAGAACAGAAAAAAAAGCAACCCTACAGAGGACATATCAACCAAAATTTCTAGCATGGGTTTCTACACCCATGTAACAAATTTTTGCAGTAGACAGTGCCCAATTATCAACTGTAAGGATAAATATTACACACTTTGCTTAGCTTGTGTTTCAGAAGCCAGTTTTAGCTTTGCCACCTAAAAAAGCTGGCTGGCCTCAGCACAGAAACATGACTCCTCTTCTCTGCAGAATACAACCTGATGGGAGCTTCAAAATGAGCACTTGGGGTCTGAGAACCAAACTCAAAACTGTCACATGGCAAAAATGCCTCCTGTTTGAATAAAGCTTGAAGGAAGAATCACCTCAAAGGAGGAGGGTACTGTTTCTTTGTCCAGCCTTTCAATGTCCCTACAGACAAAAACCTTCTCTTTACTATCTGCTCCTATCTCCCTGAAGCAGAGAGGCAGGAGGACTGTGTGGACCTGCTACTTGAAGACAACTTACACTGGTGAGCAGAAGAGTAGATAATCCTGACTTGAGCACCAGCTTTGGAAATTTATTGGCACATGTTTATCAGTCAAATTTATAACGTCAAAGAATAAGCCATTAGACTGATACACACACACATCCACAAACTTTGAATGGCATCTTGTGTACCTATACAAAAGCTTTACCAAAAAATGGAATGAGATCATGGGGTCCTCAAAATCAGAGTCACAAGATTTCTGTTATTCTCAGCATGGCAGGATTTCTCCTCCCGCCATCTCAAATGACTGACTCAGGCTAATTACCACTAAATGTTATGAAACAATTCTTCACTAAAAAACCCAACCCAAAACAAAACAAGCCAACCACACACATCTATCATTTCAAAGAAAATTTGCAGAACCAGAAGTATGTGCAAATTGATGGCCTAAGGGCAGCAAGAATTCTGCTTCAGGTCTACAGAGCTTCTCCAAACAGTACAAACACGTAAACGAGATTACAAATCTACCAGGGCTACATTTTGATTGCTAACACATGCTATCATATCTTCCTTAGTGCCATTACCTGCTATAGCTACCAAGCAATAAAACTTGGATGGGCAAGCAATCACAATTTTATTTCAGAATTGCTCTTTGCTGGTGTTTTCAACACAATAACATGGATAGCAGATATAGTCTTTTAGTAAGTGACTAGTAAAGATAACTCACATGAGAAGGTCAAGCAGTGAAAAAGAAGATGAAGAAACAAGACAAGAACAGCCAAAATGTTAGAGGAACACTGAAAGAGATGAACAAAGGTTTTAAGCAATTAGCAAATCCCTTCACAGACAGGGAAGGAAAAATTAACACAGAAGACCTATGCAGAGCTTAATTTTAACTTGACCTGGTGACAAACAACCACCAATTATTACAGTATTCAGAACAATTTGATAGAAAATGAAGGTTGGCTGGTAATATCCTCAGAACAAACACTGGTTTTGATGCACTGAAATTTCTGAGATAATACATTCAAGAACATTTATACGTAATAAAGGAAACACATATCACCTGCAGTGACCATTACACCAAAAGGTTTTAGCTAGGGTTTTATATTTGACAGTTTAAAGTCCAATTCTGAAAGCTAAAACAAAATGCTAACAAATTCAAGTCAGTCTTTCAGAAAGGGAAGAACTGAGGAGCTGTTTGCTGCTAATTCTGGTTCAAGTCAGAGACACATGACCAAAAGTTCAGCATACAGGGATTCTTCAAATGACAGATTACGAGTTCCATTTTGTGATTTTTCCCAAGTGTTTCTTACCTAGATTTTCTTAAATATATGAATATACAAAGAATTTCTAGAAAAGCTGGAAGAAGAGTTTTGAAACAAATGTGTAAAGAAAGAGGACTATCTAACAAATTCACAGTGTACTAACACCCCTCTTAAACCATTCCAAAACCAGTTTCTATATGGATGGCAATTCTGACACAAAACCTTATGTTTCAAAATTGTTTGTGCATAAAGCAGGTGAAGTTAAAAACTCTAAAATGTCCTTTATTTTATTCCTACCAAGACAAACAGAAATTGCATTTCAAAAGTTCCAAATTCTTGATTTCAAAGAAAAATTTTTTACTGAAAATATACTTGGTGCTACATATGGTTTCACAGAATGCCAAAAGTAAAGAACAGTGACTTATTACTATTGTGGGGATCTCTCTACTCCAGAAGTCTTTAAGTGGAATACAAACATAAACTATAATTTTGTATTAAAAAGTTTGCTTAAATTTTTAAGAAAGTTTGCTTAAATTATTAAGAAAGCCACCATGTCAAAAAGAGGAAGATAATTCGACAATCTATCGCACACCAGGGGGGAAAAAAACCAAAACCATTCAGAAAGAAAGAAGGTATATAGTTTTCTCCTCCTTGAAAACTACAGGAATTTTCCAACAGCTGCCCACTGTCACCCAAGAGGACATGCTCCCAGCTTTAAGAACCCCCACTCTGTGACTCCTACCAGGGAGGGCTGTCCCAAGGCCCAGAGCAGGATTGCACACACACAGATCCCAAGGGCAGCTCCTGGCCCTCCTGATGCCACTGGCAAGAACCACAGCTTCCTGCTTTTCAACTCATCAGAACAGCCAACCTCAGCAAACTGATTTCTTAAATAAAACAGACCTAACAATCAGGATTTTCTAGGAAGAAGGAAAACATTTTTCACCCGTGCATCTGAGAACATCAGAGATGTTCGTAATTATTAACACCTGTAAAACTGCAGCTTCACATACCTGCAACATCATTCCTTTGCCATCATTTTTTTTTCAAAACTGGAACACACAACATACTCTATCATTCAATGTCAGAAACAGCAATAACTGGCACACAGCAAGTTAAATCGAATCATGGAGATGACTTAACATGGAGAAAACTCAGAATTTTATGAAAAGCCTTAGGGTTTCACACAAATCAAAGAGCATGAGGCTGTGTGTTGGAAGTGGTCATGAACAATTATTGTATCAAGGTACATTTTTTTTAAAAGAAAAATCTAGAGGAAATTATTAAGTAGCATAACATGATTTCCCCTGTGAACATTCAGTTATTCTTAGAGCAAGAAAGAATTAATTTTACCAAATTCTACCAGCTAAGCAACTATCGTGGCAAAATATTAATCATTCAAATTAGCTATCTCACAACTACATTACATCCCCCCTTTCTACATTAAAAAAACTTCAAAATTAATTGTCTCTGATTCTGAAGAAAATTCACAGAACTGTGTAAGCTGATCACACAACTGATCATAAGGAACTACCTTAATAGCTTGCCCTCGGCAAAGAGGAGATGCTTCTTATTACCAAAACCTGACACAACTTCCCCAAACATCTTTTCTGCATTTAAAAAGTTTACATAAAGTCTCCAGAATGAAAAATAACCCTGATACAAATACCTTTAGTAATGCTTCCTCAGCTTTTACTAACCCACAAAAACTTAAGAAATCTACTCAAGAGTATAATCAATACAGAACCTTTTAAGGAAGCAGGGCATATACAGAAATGTAACAGTTCAACAATACTTAAGAATTAAGTTCAGGCATTAAAGTCTGAAAAAATAGGTTTAGGCACAAAAAAGGGTTGGAAATGAAGAATTGAAAATGGTAACAGTTGCCAGTAGCAAAAAGATGCTCAGTATTTCTTACCACCTCCCAGAATAGCACAGCAGCACATAAACTGACAACCCTGCTGAAATTAGTGCATATTTTAAAACATAAATTATATCTACACCTTGCTGCATTAGGATGGTGGCTCAGAAATAAGAACACAATCCCTCCAGCAGAATTTACTTCAAAGCCTTCCCATTCCTCTGCCTACAGAGCTCAGCAACAGATAAAATTGAGAATGTGGTTTTCATTCATTTCTTCCAGGCACTCTAAAAATCACACATGCACCTCAGAGTGGTTTGAAATCTGGTATGCCATATGGCAGTACACTTGTCATTTCCAGAAATATGTTGAATATGGGTTCCAGAGATATAAAGCCCCAATAACAAAAAAAAAAAAAAAAAAAAAAAAAAAAAAAAAAAAAAAACAAAAAAACAAAAAAAACAAAAAAACAAAAAAAACAAAAAAAAACAACCAAACCCAAAACTCCTGAAGCCACCAAATTCTGCTCAAATACTACACCAGGTTAATACTACGCACAACTGGAGAGCCTGGGCTTTGATCAGGCTTCAAAGAATCTCTTCATTTGCCCCAGAAAATAAATCTGATGCCTTCGCTTGAGGAGGCTTATTTCCCTACTGTCTTGCAACTCTGTAAAGTTATTTACACTTGCCTTAAGTGAGAGTGAAGTAGAAATGATACGTCAACATCAATAGTAGATTTATACAAACACATTGCACTTGGAGAACAAAGTAAATGATTTACAAGCTGCAGAACAGTGGAGAAACAGGATCAAGGGTTTTATGGCTATTCCAGTGTGAACCAACTGAAGAAGAAATAATTACCTCTCATTTCTACATAAAATGTTTAATGGTGCACATGATAAAGTAAAATTCAAAAAAACCCCAAAAACCTCCCAAACAAAACCCCAGAGAGTTAGGAAACACATTAAAAAAAAAAAAAAAAAAAAAAAAAAAAAAAAACCCCAACAACTGACAAAAGAAGTAAGGCTCTCCTGCTGGCTGAAATAATCACACAGTCACAAAGCTCAGCAAATTAGAGCGAGATTTCCAAAAAATTGGCGGAGCTGAACTAAATATCTTGCTGTTGCCAAAATGAGCAAATCCTGTGCTCTAGGTAGAAATCAACTAATTTATCCCTCTACTATCATTTCTACTTTTCAGGGCTGTCTAATTTTCACTATTTGCCATCTCTGATTAAATGATCTTTCTTTTCTGAGAAAGAAAACTCAGACTAGCAAACTGAAATTCAGTAACATTACACGACCACAACAACTTTGCTCCTTGCTTTTTTCTTCCAAGGATGTGATCACAGATACAGAGAAACAGAGAATCATTCCCCTTTTTGCAGGCACACACCCTTCCTCTCTTTAAACCTCATATTGCATCTTGAAACTAAGTTATCCTAACACCCATCTTTTTACCCCTAAAATGAAAATTACCAGCAAGTGGTAACTGTTGACATGACTTGCTTTAGGCACGATACTAAGTTTTCAAACACGCACAGAAATCAAGAAAATAATCTCACTCCAGGGGGGTGGATGCTATAATCTGCAACAAAATTCCCATGTGCATATTCCATAGAAATGCCTGTTTTAGAGACAGTGAATGTGTGCTATTTATCCAAGTAAGCCAAGGTGACTTGGGAAAAAATGCCAAGGAAATACAGGTGATTCTACTAGAGTTCTATCAGAATCCAATCCAGACCTACCAGAATAATTCTACTTTATTCATTTCTATGAATAAAGAAGAAAATCAAGAGCATTTTGACCAAATCTGGGAAGAGTACATTTGCAAGCACCTAACACAACTCATGGCAGCATTGACTGGGATATGTAACCTAGCAGACACTCTTCCACTACACTAATCCACCAAGTTCATCCCAGACCAGGATCCTTTCAGCTGCTGCAGCTGATGAGGGTTTCAGCCATGCAGAGACAAGACTACCACATACATCTCCCAAGGATGAGTGTATCAGCTCACTGCTGCTAGAGGCAGTGGGCTTTGAGAAAGCCAGGGCTTTTTCCCCAGGCAGAACAAGCACAGAGCTGCCAGCCACTGGTGTTGCCATCTAGGGAAGCTATTCCTAGAAAAGCAAGAAAAATGTGTGGGCTGAGCTGAAAAGTCAATGCAGAAACTAAAGCAAGCAGAAGAGTCCTCTGTAATACAAAAGGTGAAGAAAATCCCCATGTCTGCTAAGATTTAGGCTGAAGAGCAGATCTCTCCCCAACACATTCCACAGTCAATAACTGGGTTTTTCAGGTACACTGAGCTTGTGGGTGGGATGAAAAGTGGTTTCCACATGCTACAGCAAAATTTTACTGTGCCCAGCAGACAAATAAAGTATGCTAAATTTCCTGAACATTTTAATATTCACTGCAAAGCATAGTAAAACCAAACAAAACCCTAGAAAATCTGCACTTTACAGAACTTTCCATATATTCTTCAAATGGCATTGAAACCATCTGCTGATGCTGCCAGAACAATTCAAGAACCACCAAAATCTGTGTTTGACGGGTCCAGACCTACTGTAAAGAAATGAAAATCTGAATGACTTCAGTATGATACATAGAGGTGTTCCTGGATAATACAGATTACATTTCTTCTTTAATCATTCTTCCAATAAAAGCAGTGTGAAATTTAACTTCTATGGTACTTTTAATTGTAGTTGTAGGAAACAAAAAAGCTGTCAGCTACTGAAGCCTCACACACACCACTATCCTCCCACAGCTATTACTACACTGACAGAAGAACTAGAGAAACTGTTCTCACACTGGCACACCTAAAAAACTGAAGATCAGAACCAATTCTCAACTGTGCATACACTCCTTTTAATCATCATTTTCTTCTTCCTGTAAGTGCTTTTCTTTACAAATCCAAACCTCAGAAAAGTTAACTAAACACATTCATAAGTGGCTTGAGTATCATAACTCAGTTGATTAAACATGTGGAAGAGTTCACCTGGTGGCTTTGAAGTGCAGCAGAGGACCAATTCAGGGCTCTGCAAGTGGCAATATACTTCTTGAGGATCTATCAGTAAAGTGGTAACAATACTTTAGGCAAAGCAAAGCCAAAAGAGTCAAGATGAGAAACAAAGCTATAAACAGTAAGAATGCAGTAGTTTACTTCCTGTATGGAAGGTTAGCAAACTATTACAACATCAAGGTACATGCCAGTCTTTTTCTTTCTTACTTACAGATTTAGCCTTTAAGGTGTCCAGTGCACTTTTTGAAGCTCTTGCTACTTATTGTAATTCTATACTTGAAGATCTTCCTGCATTTCGAGACAATTATTATTTTGCTTTGATGCTTTTTTCCTTGGATGTTTTCCAGATGAAGTTCTAAATTGAAGCTCAGCAGAAAAACGATCAGAGCACTACATTTCAATAACAGAAGCATTGAAAGTGTGGCCTTCAGTGTATTAAAGTCATTGCTGGAAGCTACATATGAAAATATATTACCCAACCTCAAAAAACCCTCCATTGTTATAATTTGGTCATTTCACACACCAGTGATCAATCTCAGCTGAGCACATTCTGTAAGTCCATACATAATGATAAAAAATTAGACATACTGGAGAAAAATTTAAGTCTTTCCTTTGTGAACAAGTATATTCACCTAGTGATTTTATATAAAAATCACATTTCTACTGCTTCTTGGTATGAAGCTACACAAGGTGAAGACATACAAATTGTTGGTTACAAGGGTCAATGACTCAGCAACCTGTATAATGTCCACTTTGCAGCAAAAGCTGATAAGCACAAAACAATTACTTTAAAAAACAATCTTAGAAGTATGCCCACATGAAAATTTTTTAAACCTTCATACACACTTAAGGCTACTAACTGTGAATCATACATCCTTTGTCTAACCCTTCCTGAACTCAAAATTTCTATTTCCAACTCTCTTTCCTTTACCTGCCCTTAAAATTTGTAAGTTTCAGATCACTGTTGCATATAAAGTCCTCAGAATGGGCAACTGTCAGTAAGTATATTACAGCACATCTACAAGCTAAAAACCCCAGGCTACATTTCCTTCCAGTACAGAACAACACAGATTTTTCAGAACAGCAATGTTCTGAAGAAATATTACAAAAAAAGAGAATATGCAGGTATTGGAAAACAGAAAAAAAAAAAAAGAAATAATATTGCTTCTACCATTCCCCCAACACTCTGTGACACTGAGATCCAGTGCTGAATCCCATCACACAATTCCCTCTACAGCAGCTCTCCCACACTACAAAGAATAGACAAGCAGGAGGAGGATGTATAGTGAAGGAAAGTCCAGTGTCATTTTTATACAATTCATCTTAGCCCAAAGACAGTTCATACTGGTAAATCCTATGCCAATTTGGACCACATTAAGTTCAGATTTAATTAATCATTCTCAAATACCAAGTTGCAAGCATATCCATATGAAGGTAGCAAATAAGACTATGATATTCTGCAGAATAACCGGTAAAGCACCCTACACTTTCTCCTACCCTGAGCAGATATAAGCAATCAGACAACCTTATTTCCATGACTGTGTGCAACTACATATTTAGCTAGAATAGAGAGCCAACAAAACATTAACAAAAATATCTTCATCCAGATCCTATTCACAGCTGTTAATTTAATGGAAAGGCTCTTCCGGCATGAAGAATACATGAGTAATAGCCTCCACGGGAACTTTAACAGCAGATCGTTAGACAAAGGGCTTCATAACGCAGCAGCTGGACGCCATTCAGCTACCTGACAGCCCTGTGCTGCTTGCAAAGAGTGCATTAACCACAGGATGTGGCTTTCTGGGGCAGACTGGTGCTGCCTGGGACTGCAAAGGGAGCAGAAGGGAGACGGGCTAAGGAGGCAGATTTGGATGCTTTGAAAGAGGTATTAGAGCAAAGGGCTGTGTAATGCAAGACAACATATCGCACACAGCAGCTGCAGGAAAACAGATTTTTCTGCAAAACAGTTACACACTGTCATTTTAGCTTTCCATAAATTTACAGTACTTCAAATCAATGCCACTGAAAATTCTAGAAAAACAATACAGAACATTTATTACATTTCTCAATCTAAAAATGTTTCTTCTTATTTAAGGAAAGACACATATTGACTGACCCATGTGGGAGCTCACCCCAAAACCCTAACCCCTAATTCCAGAATATATCCATAGAAGAAGGAGGTTAAAATCAATTCTACAGAAATATTGTAAGCAAGGGTTCAAGTGTATCCTCATTTCAGAAAGTTCATCAACTCTACTTCTGCACATCATGTAACGACAATGTTCCAGTCAAATCTTACTCATTCCCAAATGTGTGCAATCATGCTAGACAGATTACGTTTTTTTTCTAGTTTTATCCAATATTGTTTTTTCTTTGCTTAAATATCTCTGCCATATGAATGGATTACTGACAACCCAAAAACACGTCCATAATCAAGGCTATTCCCAATCCTAATTATCTACAAAATACTGTGCAATGGAAAAGGTAGAGGGAAGAGATTGACAAAGCAAAGACACAGATGATCACCGTCAGTTTGGACGGCACAATAATCAAGGTGTGCACCAACTAAATCAAAGATTTTCTTGAATTAAGTATTTACAGAATCATAAAATAAAATGGCCCTTCCCTAAGAAAATCTAAAGGTTCATGTACACAACTGTCAAAACTATGAATTATATCAATACCAGGTGCAAGCATTAACATTAAGGTTTGGAGTTTTCATTGTTGTTGGGTTTTGTGGGGGTCCTCCTAATATCTAGTAGGTGCCATAATTTTAGAACAACAGTATCAACAATTTAAAAATTCACTGAAATCCAGCTGCTTAACATCAGGCATAACATCCTGCAAACTAGGCACACCCCTCACATTCAAAAAAGCCTGTGGCAGGAAAATGGCACAGGAACAAGAGCCAAGGGCTGCTACCAGTCAGGTGAGCAGCAGGCATACAGAGCTGACCAGGGAGCAGCACTGGAAAAATGACCTCCTCTCTAGCACAACTCCACCTTGACTCACCTGCATTCGTGACTCACTGACATCAGATTCTTGCTACTTTTGAAGAATGAAGCATTTAAAATTTTACTACCTGCATAGCAAGCACAGTATAATCTACTAAATACCAAGCTGCTTCGAATGCTATGTACACTCAGTAATGGTATGTATGCCATTGCTGGAGAAGAGTAAGTCAATGGCCATTAATTCAGATTGCAGTTATGTATGGTATCTTCTTTTAACCACAAGTATATCACTTATATTAACTCAAAGGAATCTAAATGACCAGCTACTTAACCACTAAAATTATCTATCTGGAAAGAAGGAAAAAAAACCAAAGAACATAACAGACAAATCACAAGGGCAAGCTGAAAAGACTTTTATAACTGAACATTGAAATCAGGTCTAGCTGCACCATTAAACAATCTAATACAGTTAAAACATGGGGGGGGCAAAGCATTTTAAAAGTTATGCATTTCCATGATCTGCATTAATATACTTATTTTCAAACCTGGGTTCCTCCACAACAGGAATTACAACCCTCAATGCATTCAAGAGCCTTTCTCATTTTTTTTCCTGTTTTCATTAATTTTGGTTTTCTATTTTAAATTCTAGGTTTCCACATTTTTAAATAAAACACAAAACAGACTAATTCCTTGTTTCTTCCCTGAAGGTGTAATTTCCTTTTCCATCAACTTAAGCAGGTATTATATCAAGCACTGCCTGATCCACACCTGTTCTACAACAGCTCAGTATTACTGTTCATTAAACAATCCTAAACTACTAGGAGTCACACTGACTTTATGGGACTGCTGGAAAAGTCACGTCATACACAATGCATAGGCAAAAATCTGTCTCTAAAAATAAGCTGGCTGTGTGACACTACAGCAGAAGTTCTATAATTCAATATACATGTTGTGACAAGTAAAGAATGTGTAACTAAGAAAGAATTGACCTGCAGTGTAACAGTGGTTCTTGTCTTGGAGGAGATGTGCACATGGCTCAGCTTCGTGTTTTGTAAATAAGAGATGTTCACTCCAATAGGACCACTCGTGGTACTGAGCCCGAGCTTGCATTTTTACAGGGCCACAACAACGGAGACAAAAGCTGGGATACAAAACAAGGAAGGAAAGTTTGGCAAAGCTTTGACACGGTGTCTTCCAGAGTGGTGAAAGAAATACCTGAATAAAATAAACATCCAGAATCTCCTGTCAGCAAAACCAGAAAAGATCCTAGAGGAATACAACCACGAGTATTATAAGATGAGACTAACGGAGGAAGACAAACATTGTCCCAGTAATGGCATTATCCAGACTTTAACAGTTTTCTGCCATAGGAAGTCTATAACATTTCAGTTCATTATGATTCCCCATGCGTCCCTTAAGAGCCTCAAAGCTCATAAAAATGATGTGTCATATTTTGATACTTGTACTAAACACAAGCTTTGTGATTACCAGTGTTTAAACTCAACACAATTCACACTGTCCTCACTGAGGTATCTGATTAAATTTCTAATATTCATGAACTAGAATTTTAATATTGAATGCTCAAAATGATTTAGGTCTTTTGATGTAACGGAACATAAGTCCTTTAGTGTCAAGTGGAAGGCAGATCCTTTATTATGGCATTATTTGGGATATTAGCATTAATTTCTTTCTCTATTTGAATTAAATGGAATTCAAAACAGTGTGAATTTATGAATAGTCCACAATATAATTATTTCTATATTATCCCTGCAGCCCTAGCAGAAAGACTGCCAACAGACCTGAAAATGTAAAGGAAGGAGATTGATCATCACTTTTTCTTTTCATCTTTTTTCAGAAAGACGGGAAAGGTAAGGCTCAGGATGTTTATACTCTAAATGGCTTCACTCTTTTTTTGATGTAAAAATACCTGTGTTTATACCTATAAAAGCCACCTACACTTTTTGCATTCAACATGCAATGATTAAAGGAAAGCACAATTAAACAAGATATACCATAACCAACTTATTTTATGACTGGAACAAAAACATTCTTAATTAAAACCACAAAGCTGAAAAAATAGCAGGGATTTTTACAAAATATTAATACTCACTGGGAAAAATTCTATGTCTTCACTTACATTTCCAAAATTGCTACACACACAGAATTCCAAGTTCTGGTAGGAAGGACTAATTAAAGATAAAAACATGGTACCTTCTTCCCAACACCAAAATAGTACCAGTTATCATTTCACTTATATTACAGGAATAGCCAGACAGTATTGCTAACAAAAGTAATTCATAACTATAAATAAACAAATACACCACCACACATGAAAAACTGCTGTTTGCAGGTCATTTGAGTCAGTTACCAGAGCACTAGATACTGACAGACCGTAATCCAGCTTAACATTCCAATACAAAACACACAAAAATCAGCATTTATATGATTTTACCCAACTTTCAAGACTTCTTCAGTCCAGTTAAACCAGAAACACCTGGTCAACTGAGACTGCAACCTTACAAATAAACATCAGCCAAGCCTATAAATAAACCAATTAAGCCATCTGTGCCAGACTGGCCCTGTTTGTAGACCATCTACACAGGTGTCAGCTCCTGGCCCTGCACTCTACAGTGTTTGTACCATCACTGGCTCTGTTAGTTCAGCACTAACACAAAATGAAAAATATCAGTAAACAGAGTGCTTGTTTCCAATCTAGCAAACACTCAAAACCTATCATTCTATGTTTTGCTGAAATTTTTTAAAATACTGAAGGCATTTAAAACACAGGCATCTTTAAAGCGACTGGATGAGGTCCAACTACCTTTTTTTCTCTTCTAGTATTTAGCAAACAAATTTTCAATCCAAAATTACCAACTAAATTTTCAACCAATATTAGATCTATTTAAAATGAAAACTCAAAGGATACTTGTAAAAACAAACTAAAAAAACCCTGAACTCAAATCTCGAAAAAGCCTAAAGTTTTGCTGAGCCAGGTGGCAATGTGCATTTGCAGCAGCCCAAGTCTCCTGTGGTAGAATCCAGAATCTTTGACATGCCATCATTCAAGACCTGTCAAATTTGATATTACTCAGTGTGTGTCTGGAAGGACACCATCCATTCAGGGAAATGAACGTGTCATTTGTTGTCATGACAGCTATCAAAATTCAGCCCGAGAGCATATCACAGAGCCACGTATCTCTCTTTCTGCACTAAAAGGTTGAAAAATACTTTCCTTGTCGTCATCCTAAACATCATTAGGATGTCAACTAAGAAATCAGCTCCCCTGAAACAGCAGTGGCCCAGGATGGCACTGGGAGCAAGTCCTACACACAACGGATGTGGGAGAAAACAAGTGTGATGGATACACTGCTATTGTAATAACAGGAAGGAAAAACCTTGCAGCCATGGTATGCTGAGGGTGTTCTTACTGCATCAAAGCCAAGAGGGTCAGGATGATCAATGCTTGGGACTCTGCTTTGGTATCAGTGCCAGGTTTTGCTAAACAGGAGGCTTCACTTATTACTGTTACCTGAAACGTTTATTAGTCCAAAATGCTTTGAAAAATTTAAAACAGTTTAACTCTCCATATACAGATTAAGTTTTAACAGGACATGGTGTTCCTCTTCTCTCCCAAACCTATGAAAAGACTGAAGGAATTAAAGGTTTTATTTTACTATATAGTTAACTAATACTTAATTGGTATATAAATAGCATCATTTCAGCCAACGTAAATTTGACAAGGATGAATTAGAAAATCCTACTATACTTCATTTATAGTTTATGTGCTTAATGAATACCACTATTTCTTTCTAAACCTTCCCAGCCTTGCAAGGATCTAATCTTATTTTGAAGGAAAGGTTGCAAGACAGTGTTAAATGACTTCTTGAAAATAATATAAATAAGAACAATATAGTTGAATCCAAAGCAAAATTGACAATTTTTTTCCAAGAGCTTGCTTCTATTTTCTTAAAAAAAAGAACACATACTTTTTAAATGATGCACTGCCAGCAGAATCAATAATCCACCCCAGCATGAGCGAAAAGCACCTGCCTTTGTTAACCCTCTTCCCGTTCTCCTGCAGTGTCTGACGGCTCCTCTGCACTTGCACAGAGCTGACCCAGCGTAACCCAGAGGGAAAGACAGGCAAGAGTCAGCACTCAGCTAAAAGCAGCTTCTCACACTCTAAGAGGACGTGACCCAGACTCGGAGGACTGCATCAGGAAGAGCATCCACAGCCTCCAGCTTCTCCATAAACTTCAGGACCTGCTTTCACACTCGTGTCGCTTCTCTGTATTAAGGCCCTCATAAATACTCTGATCATTTCTGGAATACAGAAACTTCAAACACCTCAGAAGGCTAAAATCTGCCTTCCTATCAAAAAAGTAATAAACTGAAGGCTTGCTCATTTATTATTGGTTATTAACGCCCCACCTATCCAAATAGCACAACTGCTGAAACACAACAGGCTCCCCTAACTGTATTTCTTTTTCTGATAAAAGATCTTATTTGAAACAAAGTTTGTATTTAATGCAATTAATTTTTAAAAAATATTTAAAAAGGAGACTGCCTAAGAAAAGTTGCTACCTGATTCTGTAAAAGATGACCATTTTTTGTCTAATAAAATTTCTGCTATATTCTATCTGTGGTTTATCTCACTACCTGTTTTCACACCTGTTTCTATGGTTGTGTGTACTCTGCATACAGTAACTGATACGAGTTGAGGAAAACTGGGGAGGTAAAAAGACACCCATATAGCATTTTATTCTCCACCTGCATTTTGTCACAACTGTAAGAGAGAATCAACACTTTTGAGAATTCAGGGATCTGCCAAATGTCCCTTGTTCACCACATTTTCTGCCCCAGCAAATAATCAACAGTAGTTACACATCACCATATTAATACTGGCTAATGAGATCAGGACAAAACCAGCATAGCAAACCTACAGCACGAAAAAGCCTCTAAGCCACAAAGTTTGTTTTTAGAATTGTGAACAAATACAGGCTATACCAGCATGCCTGAGCTTCCACTCTAACAAATGGTTTTCATAGCATGAGTATTCCTAAAACTTTACTTCACACCAGGGTTTTGTGTATAGCTGCAGTAATTTAAAATGCAATGGGTGGCTATTCTCTAATCAAGATTTACTCCTCTGCACCTCAATTCTTAAAATTCGCAATACTCTATGAAAGCTTAAAAATGTACACTGTCAGGCCACCTCAAAGTTATTATTTATGTTGGGTTTAAACTATAAACTCCCTTTATCAATAGCGAGAAACAAATTGATTTGCTGTGTCACATATACTTAACTGAATATAAAAATATATATTCCATATTGCAATGCACCTTCAACTCACTCATGTCATTAGCATTTATGAAACAATTAAGAATTCTTATGATGGGGAAAAAAGATTCCTTTAAGGAAAAAAAAAAGCAAAACAACAAAAACTTACCATTTTGAAGAATTACTTTACACACTACCAAACAGAGCAACAGTTTAATTGGGCAGAACACCGTTGACTACATTATTATGAGAAAACTAATGGGCCTAATTAATTTGCAGGAAAAAATTAAATTGGAACTACCTAAAACAGAAATAAGTTTTGGATTCCTGGGCCAACATGCAGAAATCTGCAAAGCAAAACAAACAGAAAAGTCATTTCTCAAAAGGTGTAGCAGGATCTCATGTAGTAAAGACTGGACAATGGTGCACAGGTGAAATGATTAGTGATTAGTGCAGGCCCCACTTCTTCACCTCAGGATAACAAAACAATGCTATTTCCCCCGCTGCAAGCACCATTCCAGCTCTCTAAACATCGTTCACTTCAGGAACTAGCAAGAATTCCTGATTTTCACTCCCTGGAAACTACTGTTCTACAACATTTCTGTATACCTAGTAAACACAAGGACAAAGTGTACCACCTTTAAGTTCATTATTTGATGAGAAGCAGAAAGCAGCTTTCCTGCAGACAGCCTCAACTCTCTGCCTTTTCCACATGCCAGATGACCTACTTTGGGGGAACAGGGTGTCCAGCGACCAGCACCTCACCCTGGGCTGACTGAATTAACCCCAACCCAGCAGTGCCTGCTTTCAGTTTTCAAACTCCCTCAAACACCTCTAATAAATCCACATCAGCAATCCCCCTTCCTCAGAACACCGTGGGAGTAGGGTTTGGGAATACCCACAGCTTGGAAACCATCAGTCCCTCAATACAAACAGAAAAGATTTTTTTTTTTACAACCTATGCTTTACATTCAAAGATGCCTTGGTTTTGATTTTCTGCAAGTAAATTGATACAGCACCTGTCTCCATGAGTCTGGAAGCAGCTTTTATGCTCAAGGAGCATGAAAAACGCAGATACTCTGGGTAGTTTTGCTGCTGCTCAAGACCAGGACCAGCAAACAGAGCTATGTGGGTATCACTTTTCAAGTCATCACTGTTATAGTTTCTACCGAGGAAAGCCATGAGCACTGCAAAGGATTAACATACCACAAGCAACACAAGGCACAAAAACAAACAAAAAAAAAAAAAAAAAAAAAACAAAAAAAAAACCAAAAAAAAAAAAAAAACCAAAAAAAAAAAAAACCAAAAAAAAAAAAAAAAAAAACACAAAAAACCAAAACAAAACAAAGGCTGGAAAAGAAGCAGACACTGCTGACCTTGTCCCTCTTTAGCTAACAGAAGATGTGAGGTGACACGGAAGAGAGCAAACACCTTCCCTTAAGCTTTCAGACAGCTAGCCAGGAAAATAGAGAAGAAAAGAGAGGAAGGGGAGGTAAGTTCCATTTCTGTAATGCAACAAGGCAAAGGCTGAAGTTCTGAATTTATCATATGTTCAGCAGCCAAGATGTAGTAAAAAGGATGATTCAGACTATCACGGGCTAACTCTGTTAGTTTTGGAAAAATATTGCAAAAGAGATTTTGTGTATAATTTTTTTTTCACAAAAGTAATTGGAAATGTAATCTGGTAGAAGCAGGAGGCAAATGCAACAGCTAATGTTGCACCGACAGAACAACAGCAATAAGAGCTAACATTATAATGAATCTGTATCTGTTTCATGGCCTATATAAAAATATTTGCTAATTACAGCCTTGATCTTCATGGTACAGGTGCCTTCTCTTGCTACATTTATTCACTGTTCCCAAAAGTGACATCTTCTGTCAAAGTCACAAGAAGAAAGTCAGTTACAAAGACAAAGCGATCTGCTTAACTTCTTAAACACACTTGGGTGAGACAGAGGCTTTCGATTTCCAGAGTTGTGAAATCAATATTTCAGAAAAGAGACAACATTACATCAGAAATTATAATCCTACAAATGAAAACATAATACCATTGACATCATCTATGTGGTGCTGACTCCTTCAGATTCCTAAAAAGCAATGGCAAAAAAAGTACTTTCAAACAGAAATTCTTCATAATCTCCTACCCAGTGAGTCCTTTCAAATTCCTCCATATTAAGTTACCAGTCCAAACTCCCAATGATACAAACCACGCGTGGTTAGGCCATAAAAATTTGTTTTTACAAAGGCCACTAGCACATTTCATGAAAGAAAAGTCTAATTCTCCCACGTTAAGCTGCTATAACAGCAGCAGTATGTTCCTCAGAAACAAAAAAGCTTCATGGGAGGAAACACTTTTCAAGCTGAAGAATGCTTTAAATTCTTGCCGACTTTCAGTCACCATACAACTTTTAAAACAACAAAAGATTTCTCTTTGTTTTACAAAAACATGATAGTTCCGAGTGAAATACTGCACAGAATTCACGGAATAACCTTGATGCACACAGAGAACCACATTCACTGTTTAAAAACATAGGAACTAGAGCCGAGAGCCTTCATGATCAGCCAGCTGCAGGTCAGACCTGAACTACAAACCTGAATCCCGATCTGGCAACCTGATCTTAGATAGGCCAAAGTGCCTACCCTGTCAGCAAGGGGTAGCTGTTATCCTGGGCACATTTTTAATTAAAAACAGGGAGAGAAAACTTATAAACTTCAGTAATTTTCTTGCCAAAACACGCAGGGATGCGCTTCACTGAACACTCGTTACGTGAGACGCAATTTTACCTTTATGTCCTTTACCTACACCGGCATCGACCGAGGCCACAGCGCACCGCGCTCCTTGAGAAAATCCCCGGTCTCAGCCCTGCTGAGGTCGAAAGTCGGTGACGGAGCGGACCGAGAGCGATGTCCCCGCCGCAGCCCGGTGTGCCCGCCCGCCGGTCCCCGTGCGGGGAGGCGGCGCTCCCGCTCCCGCCCGGGAAACTTTCGGGTTGCGCCGCTCTCCGGCCGGGAGGCGCTGCCCGCCTTCCCCCGGCGCTGCCCCGCGGCCGCCGGATACGCCGCCTCCATTCACCGGAGCCCCGCGAGGGGTGCGGGGGGGTGGCGTCCCGGCCCGGCGCTGCCCCCCGGCCGGGCGGCACAAAGCAGCGGCTGCTACACGCACACGAGCAGCAACTCGGGAGGATGAGGAGGAGCCGCCCCCGAGCCCCCCCCGCAACTGGACGTGGCACAACGAACACTCCTCCCGCTCCGGGCCCCCCGTGCCGCCCCCGGCAGGTACCGGCCCCTCCTGCGCGGAGCGGCCGCGGAGCCTCGGCCGCACAGGTGACACCCGCCTTTCCCCCGCTCCCGACGCCCCTTCCCCGCGTCGTCCCCCGCGGCCGCCACAAGTTTGCGGCGGGCCCCAGCCCCCGCCCCGGCCCCATCCCCGTCCCGCCCGCGGCCGCGCTCACCTCCGGCCGGCCGGCGGGGAGCGGAGCGGGGCGGGCGGCGGCGGCGGCGGGGAGGCTCCCAGCCCAGGCGGGCTCCGCTTCTTTGTCTCCTCGGCGGCGGCGCCCGCTCGCTCCCCCTCCGCTTCCCTCTGCCCTTCCCTGGGCGGATGCGGGCCGCGTCCTCCGAGAGGGGCCGGCTGGCTCCCCCCGCTTCCCTTTCCTTCTCCTCCTGCGCTCTTCGCCGGACGCGTCCAAGGCCCCGGCCCTCGGCGGCGGCAACGGCAGCTCCGCTCCCTGCCTTCCCTCTGCCTGCTGCGCCCGGCGGCGGCGGCGGCGGCCCCTCCTCCGCGAACCGCCCCCCCCGGCACAGGCACAGCCCCCGCCCCCGCCCTGCCCTTCCTGCCGCTGCCGCTGCCGGGATCGCGCGGGAGGAGCTCTCCGGGCTCCCCCTCGCCCGCCGGGAGGGCCGCTGCTCCCCCGCCCCAGCGCAGGAAGGACGGGCAGGGACAGCCTGGGTGGCTCCCTCCCCTCTGCGGGAGGACCGCTCCGGGACCGCGGGGCGGGGCAAAGGGGGCCCTGCCCGGCAGGGGCGCCCTGACGCCTCCTTCCCGTTCCATCCCCGTGAGACCCGGCGCTCCCGGAGACGCTGCCCCGCTGGGAGCCAAAGCGCCCGGGAGAAGTACTGGCGAATGCTGAAAGACCCGGGGATGGGGGGGAACGCGCTCTGTTCGGGGCCGGGCCGGGGGAAGTGCCCCGGAGCGGGCAGGGGTGCGCCGGGATTCGCCTTGGGGCTGCCACGGGCCGGGACTGTGGGGCCGCTGCCGCCGGGGAATTTCCAGCCGCGGTATCGGGGCGCTTCCGCCGCCGCCCATTAGCCGCGGGGCGGCCGCAGCCGTAGCTCTTCCCGGCCCTTCTTTTCCTGCCGGCCCGGGGCGAAGTTTCAGCCTCAGCGCCCCTGTATCGGCCCGGTCGGGCGGTGACTGGTATGTGTTGTGCCCTCGGCAGAGGATGGTGGGCATGGCAGCCACCCCAAGCCGCAGAACCAGAGAATATCCTGTGTTGGAATAGAACCAGAAGGTTCATCGAGTCCAACTCTTTGCCAAGCACAGGACACTCCAAGAATTCCACCATTTGCTGAGAGCGTCGTCCAAATGCTTCTTGAACTCTGTCAAGCTTGGTGCTGTGACCACTTCCCTGGGGCGCCTGTTCCAGTGCCCACCCACCCTATGAAGAACCGTGTTCTAATGTCCAACCTAAACCTCCCCTGACACACTTCAGGCTGGTCCCTGGGATAAGCCAGCTCCAAAACAGAGCCGTGGCTGGGTGTATGTCCGTGCCAGCTGCTGTGCCCCTCCACTCACGGGAAAGACCTCCACTAGTGGTTAAAGGCAGAGGAGAGAAGGCCCCCATGGTGGCCCTGGTCTCTAGTGGGAATAGCCAACCTGTCAGCCCCAGTGCTTTCCACCTGGCACGCTTCCCCCAGTATGTCCCTGGGCTGTGGGGAAAGATCATCCCTCAAGGTGGGCAGGGAGCAAGGGGGAAGCTGCTCAAAAATATTGTAAACCCTTTACAACATGGCAGCTTCCAGTGTTAGCTCTGGAACAATACCTCCAGCATTTCCTGGCTTGGGAGGCAAGGCTAGGCAACACTACTCTTTCTGAATCCAAATTAAAGTCAGCAGCCCTGCTGTCTTGTTTTCTGTGACCAAGCTTAATATAGTAGTGAGATCTTGGGACAAAGATTTTAGAAGCTTGAAATAAGATGATTTAAAAATGTGTGCTCTGCAATCTTTCCATGCTCCTGCTTAAAATGGTTTAGAAATCCTCAAATAACTCGCTCTTCCCCTTGTTAACTTTTACAAATTCTCACAGCACTGAATTGATGGTTTGGGAAGTTCCAAGTGCCTTTCACATGCCTGTGAGATAAACCTGAAAGGAAAATGTGGCCACTTTTTTCTTCCAATAAAGACTTTGCATGCACCTCAGGGAGGAACAGAAATCCCCTTTCCTAGGTTTTTGTGCATGCATTTCATTTCAGTTGAGAGAGGCGTTAATCTTCCTTTTGAAACAATAATCTAACCATGCTTTTTTAGAGCTGGAAAATATTTGGGGTCCCTGCTGGCTCCACCTCACAGCATGGTCAGGCCTCACTCCAGCCTGCAGAGGCTTAGGCTGAATTTAAATGGGATCGGTCATCCAAGGACTTTCAGATAAAAGTCTCTGTTGTTTCTAGAACAAAATGCACTGTGGAATTGATAAAAGAGAGGTGAATTATCCCTTCTCTCCTGTGCATTTATAGTACACAGTTAGGTTTCAGTCTTGGTTTTGTCCCTTCTTACCACACCCTTGCTAATGCCATCCTACAATAAATGCTCCACTTTATTCTTTTCCCTATAGCACTGTTGAGTTGAGGATGTCCTAGGCAGGGTGGCATGAACCTTTCAAAGTTTCCAGGCTAAGTTAGACCTCCAGAAGGAACCATAAGCTGCTGAATGAGTGGTAGCTCTCAAAGCTTTCCAGGTATCTGAAAAAAATTATAAAACACACCTAACTTTAGCAGATTAATGCTAATAGGATTTACAGAATAAGAATGTTTTAGGGAGAGATTTAGATGAATACATTGTCTTGAGGCAAAGGACTAATTTAAGCACTCTGAAGCATACTGTTGTTAAATATACTTAATTACATTAAGAAGTGATCTATTAAAGCTGGGGGTTTTTTTCAAAATGTGGCTTATGATGAACAGAAGACACTGTAGAAAGTGTTTGCAAGGGTTTGTTGAAGGATGTTTTAACTGCCTATTTGCTGAATGAATCCTTAGGTTTCTCCGCAAAAACAACCAAGATGTTGCCCTGTGTAGTATTTCAAAACATTGAGCCTACTGAAATATTAATGTATGCCTTTTAAAATGTCATAATTAGCTGTTATCTCTGAAATAACTGTTATTAAGAAGAGCTGGCTGCTTGTGATTTGAGTGAGAATTACATTCTAAATATGAGAAGATGATAAATTTGGGGGAATATGCACAGAAGTGAAAGCAGTACATGATGTGGCAGGCACACTTTTGTATAAAGAAAGTAAATATGTAAAGCATGCACTTTTGCATATGCATAAGAGTGGTGCTGTCCTTAGAAAATGTATACACCGGAGAGAAGAGCATAAATATTTTTCCCAGCCTAAGGGCATAACTACATACTAAAAAAAAAAAAAAAAAAAGATGGGTAAGTAATAGAAATATGTATCTATGTCTTTGGCAAAGAAACAGCATGCCTCATACTGCTGCTTCAGGCAGGGCTACATGCAAACCCTAGACTCAGAGGTTGTGTGATAGACCTGTTTTGCAGTTACATAATGGTAGCCAATTCATCTTGATGTTCATGTTTTGCACAAGAGGCTAAAAAAAAACCACTAGTGTGTCTTTTGGTTTATAGTTCTTTATTTTTTTCCTACCTTTCTTTTTTCATGACTACCCATTTTCTGTCTCCTGTGTGCTGCTGCTTGTGCTTTCCCACTGGCCTGGCAGAGCAGTGGCTTCCACAGGACGGGCACGTGAATGTATGGATCCCAGCCATGAAGGTCCAAACCACACTCATATATTTACACACATAGTGGCAGGAGACAACAACCACCTCCCAGATGTGGCTCCTTCTGCACAAATACCTGATCTTTTCTCCAGATGCATCAGGTTTTCTCACCAGCTGCTCTATCTAGTGTATGAGCTAATACCTACTCCCATCGGGAGACATTTTAGCAGGGATGTGAGACAGAGGGACTGGTAAGTTGAAAATCTGGAAAACAACATTGCCCAGTTCAGAGGTAGACAATAGAGTAGAGGTAGCAAAGCTGTTTGGTCACTCTGTGTTAGTCCACTCGGGTGAAAATATACCTAATCTAAATTAATATATGTTGGACTCCATGATCTGAGAAGTCTTTCCAAAACATATTTTATTCTATGATTCTGTGATTAACCTCTTTCAAAAGCCCCTACTCCTGATTTTCAAAACTGCCTTTTAAAGATATCAGTAGTCTAATAAACTCCATTTATACACATGGGGTTGTTACTACTGTGTCAGTAACAAATGGAAAGGTGAAAAAACCTTAGGCACTTTGGAGAAGAAAAAAGGGGATTTTTAATTCTCCCTAACCTGGCCAAAAATGCTAATTTTAATAACACAAACAACAATAACAGAAGATAACAGAAAACTTCTGTCAGTGTATTTTCTCTCCAAAAAAAATCTTGAAGGGTTTACATCGCTATATATTTAGTTTCTGCTTAAACATGTGTTCAGTTCCCATGTAGATGAAGGGGAATTACATGACCACTACCAGGGGAGAGTAGATCCCAAATACTCACTTAGTTACTGCTGAGTCACTTAAGTATATTTGCACTATGATTCTAATTCAACCTGACGGTAAGGCAGCTGCTTTTCTCACTTACTGCATGGCTGCTGCATCTTCAATGACATTTATGAAAAACGTTGAGGGGAAGAGCGTGTCCTTAGAGCTCACAACACATCCAAATTCTTCTATTCAATGGACCAGAGCTCCCCAAAGGTGCTGTAAAACTGCAAGCTAAATCTATCAGCAGATCACATTTAACTATGACAAATTCTATCGTTATCTTTTGTAGACAGTTGCTGAGATTCAAAGTATTTATGTAAGGAAAACAAACTGGTGTTTTGGGCTTTGGAAATGTCAGGGCCCTTGATTCTCCTGTTTATTTAAAAGTGGATGTGTGCTGAGGGACATCTTTTGAACTCTATTCAAAGGTTAAAACTGATCTTTCATCCAGTTTTGAAATTCAAAATACTGCTGTTAAATGTTTTGACTCTGCTGTGTAATCTCCGTTTTGCACTTAAATACCAAATTCTGTCTAGAGTTGGCTGCTCTGCTCAGTGCAGAGACACAGGCATTTCATCTTCCAGCCATGAGGTGCAGCCATTTCAAAGGAGGAGCACAACCCCCTGACATGTGCCACAGCTGTGCAACAGTTCAGAGCCAGTGGTGCAGATATAGCATTCCACTGCTATGGTAGGTTATGTCAGCAAAATGGGATTGCCCACATTGACTTTGCTCAGGGCTGCAAGCTGATACTCCCCTCTCATGAGTGAAAAATGTATAGGGAGAGGCAACAGAAAAGAAACAGAGGAAGTTATCTTACCTGGAGATCCAGTAGGCTGCATTACCAGTCTATGCGTTGTGTAAAGCCAGGGACCAGTGCTTTCTTTGCTTGGGAGGAACATTTTCCAAGTGTCTGTAGTGTTTACTGATGCAGGGAAGCCCATTCCATGGGCGCCAAGTTCCATGGCAGCTTCCTTGAGGACCCACAGCCACAACCTTGCAGCTTTTGTGTGCCTGGACAGGACTTCTCTGCCCATCCCAGCTTGGTACAGCAGCCATGGTCTGGTTGGTCTGTGGATCTGCAGCACAAAAAGTGTCAAAGTGATGTGCTGCAGATCCACAGATACATTACCTTACCATGTCACCCCAAGAGCCTGGGCAAATGGAGCAGAGGGATGGTGGGACTGAGTTGGGCCAGGAGGTTGAAAAAGCAGCTGCAGGTTGTGAGTGAAGGCAGCACAATAATCCTGTGATATCACGCTGACTCAGGTTTAACTTCCTACTTGGCTCTCTACTAGTGTCTACAGCCTTAATTATCAACTTCATATCAAAGGACTGACTTCATCCTTTAGAGGTCTGACTGGTGTCAGTTTCACAGTCTGACAATGCTGTAGTTAACTGCAGAGAAGGAAACAAATGCTCCCCATTAGCCTTCCCAATTATTTTCTAATAACTGGTGACTAATCATGGGCCCTGCCTTTGAAAACTATTATGCCAATTATTTTAATTGTTATACAAAATGTATTGTATCTCTCAGAGCAATGATCCCAAGAAGCATAAGCCTATGCTGAGAAATGCAACCTTCAAAACAATGTTTCAATCCTTCATGACTGCCAGGGAAAGTCTGGAAGCCTGCTCTCTGTGAACTTAGAAACCTGTAGATAAAAGAAAAATCAATGTGCTTTTAAATCAGGATTTTACATTAGTTCCATGATTGGTGTTGTGATGCAATTTTTGAATGTTTGAGGTTGACGACTCTGAATTGGGTCAGGCAGTGTAAGTAATTTTCTGCTATTATATGCTGGCATGAATTTTACCTTCATGCAACATTTCCTATTTGAATGGGTAATGCAGACTCTTACCGATCAGTGCACGAGATTTTAGTCTACAGTCTAGACAGATGTACAATCCATGCAGATCAAACATCATCTTACAATGGTCATAGTCTAATCTGATTTTTTTCTGGTTCAGAAAATACAGAAGTGTAGTCTGTATTTTATTTTTCAATCCGGAATTAAAAGACAAGACCATAAGTAGTGTGATCACTAGATGATTCTCCCTGTATCTGTGTGATCTACAATAATGGGAGGCAAAACACAATGGGCACACAACAATAAACCAAGACTCCAGCTGCCTCTGATGAAAAATTTAAATTGAAGATATTTTGTGCAGTCAGTTTTTTAAGTTCCTTCTTAATGTTGCGGAGCTTATGATCTCTACACTTAACAAGTGAAGTCATCCTCATTTTCTAATGAGAAATTGATTTAAAATACCTAAATAGATGTGACTTTAAAATCAGAATTTGGGTATACAAGATGATGGACCACTGTTTCTAACAGAACTGGTACATAATTATTGCGAAATTTGGTGTACTCTGGTATTTTGCTGTCATTCAGCAAATAACCTCAGTCATCGCTGTGGAATTAATTGAATAGTACATCAGTACAATCAATCGCTGCTCAATCTAATTAAAATTACAATTAGCTGGGAGAAAAATAGTGTGAAGAACTTAATATGGTTGAAAGTGAAATTTTCCTGACTCCATCAGTCATAATTGGAATTGCTGAATGATTATGCATAACAGAAAAACTGAATACCAGACAGCATTATAAAAATCAGTGGTCAAATACAAATATTACATTAAAAAAAAATCTGGAAACACTGAATTCTTAAATCAGAGATTAAGAAAATTTTTAACTATACAAAATCATAGCTATGGGTTGTTAAGTGAAATAAAGTAAAATTTATTTTAAATATTGATTGCATCACAATTATTTTAAGGAACAAACTTTTTAATAATGACAAAGGAGCCATGAAAAAATAGCTTTCAAAATACAATTAGGGCTATCTTGGTTTTGGGTAGGGCTTTTTAAAGCAGTCCCTTTTTTAAGCTGCTATTGCAAAGACAGCAACATGGCAATAACAACTGGCTGAGCATATGTAAACTTGGATCTGCATCACTACCGTTCTTTTACCTGATCTCTATTACATACAAAAATTGTCTAGAGACAGAAAAAATTATTCAGAAGTCAGTGTTCCTAGTCTTTGTTTTTCAACTGTCACCCAAGTGCTGTATAGCTTTGGCTTAGTCAGGAAAGCTTTGATAGTTTAGGGTTCCTTGGTTTAATATGATTATAGTAATAGTTCACTGGGATGATGAAGAGATGGATAATTTGTAGAGGTAAAGCACAGAGGGCATCCTATACAAGTGGTATATTTTAGCATTACAGCTTGCAGCAGCAAAGTCAGTCCTGATTTAGCTTACAAATCCAGTACCCAACTGAAATATACCAGGTGCTATTTTTTCTTCAACAAATTTTGGGAGGATCAGTTGTGTTTGTAGTTTTGACACTCATTTGCCAAACATCTTTGTCATGCTAACCTAAGTCACTACATGTTTATCTGTAGCCTGTGAAAATAGATGGACATGTGCATCAGAGTATTCTGGATAAACACTTGAGTCATTGACACCATCCAAATACAGGACCAATTTCTACTCAGCAAGAAATAGTCTATTCCAGACCAAAGGTCTGCATGGTTCCTCAAATTCCAGTGTAAAATATTGCAGTTCTTTCAATGGCGAACCTCTCCTGAGTGGAGATTGCTTGCCATAGCTGTGAATGCATGCCAGACAGGAGGCACAGCGCTGTCCAGCTGCCATACGAAAAAGTAGCAGTCCAATCAATGAGTTATTTGACCCAATACTAGCAATCATGTCTGTTCTAGGTTTGAAATCACCTACACTTTGACTTTCTGTGGAGCTCAACACTGCAGTAACCTGTTCTCATGGGATTTAAAATGTGATGGGTGAGGTCCCTAACTGACAGGGCAAATTGTGTAGGCAAACCTAATCACAGCTAATTTACTTTGTATTGATACTGGTTTGTCATGATGTTCCTTTTGCAGATCTCTCAGGAAAAGACCATTTCCTCTGCCCTCACCCTGAAGAACAGTTTAATTTACCTTAGGAGTTTCCCAGCAGACCACAGGGAGCCTTACAGAGGGTCAGAGCTTGAGGTCAGTTGCCTTTGCAGCCCCCCTTAAGGGCCCCCACCAGCACAGCTGTAGCTGGCATGCCTCCCCTTGCCAGCTGCTTCAGAGCTCCTGTGAAAGCCTTGGGAGGGAGAAAAGCTCCTCACTGTGGGAGGGTGGGTGGGAAAAACGATAATGGGGAGTGGTTGCATTCTCCTCATTCCTGTCCCAAACCTCCTAGTCATTGGGTCCTCTCCACTGAAATACCCCCGGGAGGGGAATTCCTGGGAAGCATCCAATCCAGAGAGAATGAAATGTGCCTTTATGTTGACATGCTGTTGTTCACGTTGATCTAAAGATGTTACAAATGCTGTTTTGTGCTGGTCCCCACATTGCTGTCTGCCTGTTCAACACATCACCTCACAATGTTATGTATTTTAATTGTATCTTCCTCTAACAGGTGCCTAACACTGCACTGCCTTGTGCTTTAGTGTCAGTAACTTTGAAATTGTTTACGGAAAAGCTCATGGCTCCCACTGATTTCATCTGCTCTTGCAATTTCACTATGAGTCATCCAATATGGTGTGTACTTTGTTTTACTTACAGACCAAACTGCCTGAATTGCATCTTTAGTTAAGTTGTCTCAGCTCCCTTCAGGCAAAAAAGTACAAGCAAATAAAATTTTCTTGCTCTCAGAGCTGTGGAGGCACACTTGAAAATGTTTTTACTTCTTTACTCTTTTTTTACTAGGAGGTAAATAAAAGCAAGCCCACCATTGCATTTTTAATAGTGCATATTTTGGGTCACAAGTTATGTGCACCAGAAGTTGGTAGTTCTGGGTGTTTTCCACCCTTGGGAAAATAGCAGTGTTTTAACCCCTCACAGGTGTTACAGCATAAGCTTGGTGAACGTTCATAAAGTTCTTTGAGAACCACAAAGGTAAAGCATTGAAAGAGCAGGCTGCTTCCTAGGGAGTTGCCTTCAGAAGATGAGCATTCAAGGGACTTGCTGGAGTCTGGAGCTTGATGCTCAGGCGAGTTTGCAGTGCTTGACTCCCTGAGCTGTGAGGATGGGGAGGGAGTGGTGTGGTGAGAGAGCCTACAGTACCTGAGGCACTATGAGACAGAGAGGAAGGGACTCAATGTCTCAGGCACATGGTGGGATTCTTGTGGTGTCCTGCAGAGGGCCAGGAGTTGGACTCAGGGGTCCTGATGGGTCCCTTCCAACTCAGCCTATTCTATGATTATATGATTTTATAATTCTGTGATGTGCAGCATCTACCCATTTATATTTCAGCCTTAGATGGGACTTGACATTTTAAGGGCTGTTGGGAAGAAGCAGCAGTCCACAGTGGAGCCTGGAAGGACTGCAGAGGGACTCTGCTGAGATGGATACAACTGCCCAGTCCCCTTCTAGCCCAGAGCTTCACTTGCTGCCTCTAGAAGTCAATCTCACACTCTTTTTCCAAAGCTGAGCCTATTGAGAGCACCAATTGCTGTGAAAATCCTTAAGCTACACTTGCAAGGAGGGTGTTTTTACTGTGGTTTGTTGAAGCCAGGAGGTCACTGAGTGTGCAAAGCCCTCTCTGAGCAGGGATGCTGTTAACAAGCAACATCAGTGTTGATTTTAAGAATAACACATTCAGGTGCAATGGGCAGGCTAAGGGAACGTAACGTTGTTTTTCCCACAATTTGGCTAAAAGTGTCATAATTATGTCCATTACTTTATCAGAGTTGTTACCTTTGCAGTTATAAACAAGAAAGGCTCGCCAATTTTCCACTCAATGGAAAAGTCCTGTATGCTTTGATAGCAATACCCCAGAGACAGCATATAATGGAAATGTTGTCATGGAGTGCCAGCTCAAAAACAGAGGAAAATGGCTGAAGAATTAACTCTCAAAAGACATTTTTCTTTCCCGCTTTTCCTTTTCCTATTTTCTTTTTAATTTCTTCTTTCTCTCTTTTTCTTTCTCTTTAATAATATGCATATTAAAAAAGGGTTTCAATCTCAAATAGGCTTGCATGTGTTTTGTGCTGTAATGTAAAATTAAGACATATAGCAAATCTGCTTTTCAATTGTCATTTCTCAGGTTCTTCCTGCTTATGTCTTCAATGTAACATTCTACGTAAGCAGAATAAAGTAGCTTGAGGAGCGTATCTACCAATTATTTTCTCTCAGTTAGATGAATGCTGTATTGGTTTTATGTATCTCTAGCTCAAATTGTGGTCTGCTTATGAGCCCTCATCTCGCAGTTCCTTGCCTTCTAAAGGGCAGGGTGGACAGGAAGGTCTTGGTAAGCTTTATCTTTGCTGCCTACATGTTGAGCTAGTGCCAAGGATGAAGCAACCTGTTGCATTTAGAACTGTGTTTTGGTTGCAGTTCTTTGCCTGCAGCAGTGCAGAACTGTGTGGGGTTGACCAGTGTCACCTAAGAACTCCTTAAATCAGATTCATTATTTGCTGACCAACAACAATTGATTATCTGAGACAAAGGTTAACATTACCCTAGACATTTGTGGTGTCTCTAAGGCTAATTCCTAGATTAAATCATAAATGTTTCTGCTCTGAGAGAAAACATTTATTCAAAGCTAGGAGAGCATGTATCTAATACAAACATGTCCCCAGGAACCACCATTTGAGCTGTGACTGTTTGTACAGGTGTCTATTCTTATATTACTTAATCTTTTTCTAATTAATTTTTACTGGTCTTCTTCAGCAGTGTGTTCCTTGCAGAGCACACATGGAGCCTGTGGATACAGGCACCAAAGTGTTCAGCTAAGGACAGAGAAGAGAGGCAACATGTGCCTCTCCTCCTTTCCCAGTTTTGCATCCTGCTTATACCAGCTCTGGCCCTAACTGGACCCTCCCTTTGACTCACTAGTGTGGCATAAAGCTATGTAGGATTTGCTGTTGTTTGTTTTCTTCCAGGTTGTTGAACTGAGGTGACTCTAGTATAAAGCCAGCATGTGAGTGCTGGTGTCACCATAAGACACAGAGAGAAACTCTGTGGTGTCAGCGTTGTGAGAGATGGGTGGAACCTCCATTTTTGGGGTCACAAAGTGGTTATTTGACTCCCTGGGATTTGTGATACAAAATCCTTGGGGCAAAGGGATCAGAATATGAACATTCTCTGCCAGCACCTTCTGCAGGAAGCAACCTAGCACCAAGAAACATGGTGCATGAGTATCTCTTAAAAATCCCACCCCTGTTCCTCTGGCCAGGATGAAGGGATCCTGAACTTGCTTTGCTGACTAGGAGATACAGATCTCTGGATTTTACTGACTCCCTCTTTTCCATGTAAGTACCTGACATATTATGCAGTGGCACTACACACCCTTTTTCCTGCCCCATGAATTTGCCTTTACCTTCAAAAACAAAGGTGGAGCATATTCATAGCCAAAGCTGCTCCATAACCACTGCTGCCTCTGTGATGTTGGATCTGTCCAATGGCTGTGTGCCAAGCCTACTGTGACAGGCCCTTAAGGCAAATAAGTGATGTATTTTTGGGTTGCAATCGCAGCCAGACATGACAAGAGTATCAGGGATGGTCCCAGACACGTGCAGGTACAGAGCTGGCAGCATTTAGAGACTTACGAAATCAAACAGGAAGGTATGGATTTGCAATGTTGAGTACAGGAATCTTAATAATGCATAAGCCTTTTTTTAGTCACTTAAACCTTTCATTGGGTAAGCCCTAAGCAGCTCATTAAGTTGCAGTCATACAATCGGGAAGCTGAAGCAATGTCATGTAGAATCTCTGCCCCCACATTGTCTCACCTGAGCAACTACAGGAGTGCAGTGAGTCATCTTTAGCCACCTAAAAACTACTACTGCAAACTATTTCAGGGCTACTCAAAAAGTGTATGTTCATGACTTGCAAGTGATTGAAGAATTGACATTCTAATTCTCCCTAATTTTCATGAACATTCATTTACTGTTAGAGCAGGTGTCTGATTTCCTCAGATTAAATGGATAGATGTATTTAGACAAGAAAAAAATCTACTACATCTGCTTTAGTTTACAAATCCTTTATGTACATTAGGTGGAAGTTGATTTTATGAAGAAATAAAAGTTTCCAAGTCTTAGGAAATAGCATTTTGTTATTAAGAATTACCAATAACAAACAGCTGCAGAAAGGAAGACAGAATCTATATTGGGAAATTAGTGGAAGACTGCAGTCAGGGAAGAGAGAGGCTGGGTGTAGGATTAGTAAATTAATTCCTCTAACTCCTCTCCCACAAATAAATCGGTGGAACGTGGTTGACCCTCATTCTGGTTGGGAGAGGCAGCAGGCAGTAATCCTATCCCCTCCACACATTTTCTTTTGCTCCCAGTTACACCCCTGACCCCAGAGAGGAGAAGCCCTGACTCACCCTGCCCTGCGGCTGCTGCCAGCCCAGGCAGAGCCAGACACAGGAGCATCACCTCCACTTTCAGCTCCCAGACTGAACTGCATCTTCTACATTTATGTGTTTGCTGTTATTCCTACATGCTCTTCCCAACCTTCATTTTTCAAGGAAGGGGATATATTCTGATCCAAATTATTTTGGTGTATTTAACAACACTTCCATTCATTTTCTGCTTGCTAAATGAACTTGCTTATCAGTATGTCCAGTGCAGGAAAGTGTTCAAGGGGGATGTTCACACTAGAATGACATAAAAGAAATAGAACGTATGCAAGAAGTAATTTACATGGGCATATTTTTAGGTTATTTTTTCTCCTGTTACAAATGATGAAGTGATGCTTTTTAGACTAATTGAGTATGATCACTGATTTTTTCATTTTCATGAAATCTGAGGCAATAAAATATACCTTCTGTGAAATAAAACCATGAACTGCAGATACATCTCATGCATCCCAGGCAGGAAAAGAGAGAAGTCATTTCTACATTGAGTTCATATACTGGACTCCTGCATCTCTTATTCATACACAAGAAAATTTTGCCTCAGGTTTAAGTGCTCACTAATTCATACTTTAGGCTTATGAACCAGGTCTAAAATGTTAAACCTATCAATTAGAATAAACATGGTCATGTTGAAAACCTAGGTCAGAACATCACCTGGACTAGAGCTGGCACTGTACCATTTGCAACTCTATAGAGGTGAGAATACAAGCATAGGTCATGTCCTCTGGATAACTTTAAATTACAGCCTTGCTCAAAGCAACAGTCTTTTCTTCATGATTTCCTGTAAAATATTGCCTATACCCATAGCTGCATGGGAGCACTAACAATACAATCACCATTGCAGCACAAATTAATTTCTGAATAACTGTCTCATAAGAAAGTCCTCTTGGAGAGGAAAATATAGTTCAATAGGCAAAGTCCACTGCATTTGCACAAGGCCGAATGCTTGGGCTGCGCATGCAGGTGGAGAGTTGTAATCCAAATCCTTTCCGCACGTGACTTGAGCGTGCTCAGGGCTGCTTTGCAGACTTTTAAGTGCAGTGTTTCCCCGAGAAGGAGTGAGCAATAGGCTGCCAGACTCGGTGCAGCCAGAGTGAGAACAGGTTTCTTCAGGCGCCAAGCCCAGATGTCTGTGGGCGAGCAGGCGTCCCAGCATGGGACTGCAGGGGACAGGCTGCCAGAGACGCAGCCTGGAGGTGGAGGCCAAGCCACTGGGGAGCTGCAAGGGCCCTGGCATATTGACTGACCCTCAGAAGAAACATTTTACCAAACTTGATTCTGGTGAAAGGTAGGTGTCCCTTTGTTCAGCAGAGCAGCAGCACAGCCGGGCAGTGCAGCTGAAAAGTGTCCTCAAGGAACAGCAGCGCACTGCAGCCAAGCTGAAGGGGCAGTGAGGGGCTTCATGGTAACTCTGTACCATGGTTAGGCCAGAGTGACTGCAAGGACGGCCCTGGTTGACCTTGACTGCAGTCTGTCCTCTGGCTCAGTCTGGGTGGTGTGATTAATGCAAGTCACAGTGTGGCCAACCCTGCCTTGCCTACAGCTAAATTGCACTGTGCTTGTGAGGGATGTGGTACTAAGTCCCTGGGAAATCTACCTTTCCCCCAGCACACAGAGCTTTCTGTGCAGAGGTCCCTGGCCTTGCTCCCATCTCCAAATTCCCCTCTACAACAGAGTGTAGCATTTGGGGAAAACCATTCCTTCACACTGTGTCTGTGTGTAGGAATGGTGATCCTGCACATCCGCCCACCGCAGCACCACTCCCACACGCAGCCTGATACTCACAGTGCAGATGGAGTCTGAAAACACACAGGTAAAACAACCAAAATAAACCATCCTCTCTAGTACTGATATATCTCTTCAGTTTAGTCTAAACCACTCAGCCAAACCACAATATTTTGAGAAAGAGAGCAAATGTAAGTACTCGTGTCCTTATAGCCAGTAAAACAAAATAAGTGCAGCAGACAGCCAGTTATAGTGCACAAACAGTCCTTTGGGGAAGACTTCCCAAGCCAACCATTAAATTCAACACATTTTTCCCCACTCACTCAGGGCTCCTAAAGAAGGGGTTGAGCTCCAGGGATGACATAGGAACTGAGGAAATGAGATAAAAAAGCTACTGAAATTGAATTTCCTTGTGGAGTAATTCTTCCATAAGCTGCATAAACTTTTCTTACTAAAATACTCTGGGGTGCACAAGTTTTTACATACCTGTGTCACTCTGGTGGTAACCTTTGTCTATATTGTGACTTTCTCAGAATCTCAGAAAATAGATGGTACATTTTTTCATATTATGTATCATCTTGAGCTAGGCAACACTTGGGAACCATTAAACTGTTCCAAATGTTTGCAGATATCAAAGTCTTAAAAAAACCCAAACAAAACCCTCAAAGTCCAAACTCCATCCTTCTCATTCCCCCTCCAATTGTGGCTGCAATTATTTCAAGTTATTATCTAAAGAAACTCTGGACTTTTTGGTGACTTGACTATGAACATCTTTTCTTATCACTGCCTAATGGGTTCTATCTGAACAGACCACATATAAACAAGTAAAGAAAGTAATGAGGTAATAAGAAAAGTGTTTAGGGCACCCAGGCTGTAGAGCCTCAACCTAAATATCAGCTATAGTGGCATTATGTAGTACTTTCAACATATACAGTTCTATTCATTGCTGAAATCTCCCAAAAGGCAGGTATACTTTATATACAGCTACATTTAGGACAAAGAAATTATAGCGTGCAGCTGTTAGGAGACTTGCCTTTGATCAAGAATTCATTATCAGAGATGAAATTCAATACAAAGCTCCTGATTCCACTGCTCCCACCCACTGTCTCAACAAGAAAATACAAATACTTTTATATTCATAAAATAAGAATCAAAATTATTTTGCTTCAAGTGCTTTTGATTTCTCATAAGTATTAAAAAAATAAACCCATCCTAAGTTTACCCATCATCTAAACAAATGAAAAGATCCATCCTATAAGTGTTAACCTTACACATTTGTTATGCAGCAGTGTAGGGATTGATAGCATCAGCTCTTGACAGGTTGAGATGGGTGAATTCTTACCTTCTTGGTCTGTCAGAGCTAGCCTTTGGAGAGTTGGTTTTCAACCTCACTTTCCTCTGTTAAATGAACAACTCAAATCAGATGGATTGCCTTGAAAGAAATTAATTTATTTTTTCTCTGTGAGACTCATATATTTACTTTCCATTCATGAAAGAAAAAATACCCTCTAAATAAAAGCAAAAATCAAAATAAGAGAACACAAGCTGTGATTTATTCAGTCCAGCATCAGAGAATCAGTTCTCCAGTCAGAAAGGAAGACGGAGAATTTAGAAACAAATTTGTCCCTGTCATTCAAAGACAAGACCATGAATCAGTACTTGTTTACGTACAATCTGTCTTGCTACACTCTGTGTAGAGGAAGTGCATTCACCCACACATCGCTCCACCTGACCTGTTCTTGTTCAGGTTTTGTGTAGAAATGCCCTTGACAACAGCAATAAGTGGAACAAAACACAGTTTTGTAGTATTTAAATTGTTTCATTAAGAGTGTCAATTAAAAAAAACCAGATACCTTAAATTTTAACCTGCTGGAAAGAAAGAGGATAAAATACATCACTCATATAGATTTGTTTGGAGTTTTTTCCACTCTTTAGAGCAGCCTTCAGCCCTGCATCTATGAAGTTAATTACCTTTAACATAATTTTGCTATCCTCTCACTTTTATTCTTAAATATAAAGTTTTCAATCATAAATTAAGACTGCCATAAACTGAACCACAGGCCTCAGCTTATGATTATTGTTAACACCAATAATTTAAAAAAATCTCTGCTGTACTACAACAAATCCCACAGCCTTTTAAGTTGATGGCATGAATAATCTGTGAAGTCCCCTATTTAAATTTTTTACTAACATTGCCTCCAAGTTTTGAGAGCCTTGAGAATTTAACAGGGAAGTTTCAATTTATTGCAGCCTAAACATGTTTGCAAGACAGGAGTAAGAAGAGTCCTTGTATAAACAGCAGGGATGGCTCCAGGCTGTCTACCTGATGCTTTCACAAACCTTGCAGCATCTGTTGGTGCTTACAGGGGCTAAAGTCCCTTCCACTCTGCTTTCCCTCCTCTCCTCACTCATCACCTCTGCTGGGTGATTAAAGACAATACTCTCAATAAAGTATTGTCATTGAAAATGCAGGAAATATAGTGGAACTAAGGGTCCAAGTACACTTTTGGTCCACTGACCTAAAAATTCCAACCAAGTCAAACTGATTTGTTTAGAGGATGAAGAGATTTATGTTGCCAGTGCTGGCTGTGAGCATACTTCTATAGTCTTGCTGGATGGCTCCTGAATCACCCCTGAGCAGCGGCCCCAAGAAAATGCCATCACCTTTATAGCTTGAAATGAATTTTACAATTAGAACAGATATATTTAACAGCATCTGCAGGTATAAAAACAGTTGTACTGAGAGAGGGAGAGAGATGCTTTTTGTTGTTATTTTAAAGGAAGTGATTTTCTTTGTTGTACATATTGAAGAATGTACCAGAAAAGGCACCATCACCCTAAATTCCTCCTACATCTTGCAATAAGGGACAAAATCAGTTGGAAAATAGTTTTAGGGAAATATGTGAATAATGGTAATACTTAAACAATTCAATTCTCTGGAATAATTTCTGAAGTCTTTTTCATATCTTAGTGAAAACAGTAACCACTTTTGCTTAGAGATGAGAACTGCGACATTTAAATCAAGATGTGACTCTGATAATTTCCAACTTCTCCTACTTTGGAGGTCACGCTTTTGGCATGGACAGAGATTATAGGAATTGTAATAAATACATATATTTAAAACATATGATTTGTAGACTATTTGGCATCTATAGCAAAGCAAAGTCTTTGGGAAAAAAAAACACAGATGAAAACACAGCTCTCCTGCAAGATTTCCATCTCTGCAGGATCTGGGGTAAACACAAAAAGTTTTTATCAACTACTCTGAGATGCAGATGTAAAGGAAAGGAGTGGAGCAAAAGCATGTTTTAAAATAGACATTTCCTCAGAGAGACACAGTTGTTTGGATCACAATATTCTGGCATTGATGCCTGGGGACAGGGGTCAGCAAACCTCCAGAGCTCTATTGGATGGCATCTGTAAAACAGATAGAGTATAATACACCCGCATTTGGGCAGGGAGCTGAGCAACAGATGCCTGTATGGTAAAAGCTCCTTTTGCAAGGTTGAGTGACAAATGGCCACATGCAAGACCAGCAGTACTATCAGAGCAGAGGAGGGTAGGTACAGCTTCATTTCTTCCCCCACAGCTCCATCCCTGTACATAAATGTGAAAAAATAAAGACTGTGTCCTCAAAAGTAGTCTAATACAAGAACTGCATTTGTAAAAACTGTATTTACAGAGAATCTTATTAGAATTTCATTCCCCAAAGTAAAAGAGTAACAATATTACAAAAATAAAGACAGAAAGATGAATTGGAATAAAACACTTGGGTGGAAATACTGAGCTGTTGCCATGACTAATGGGAACTAATTTATTTACTTATACATCCTTTGTAATCTCATTTTCTCCCATGTGACAGCCAATGACTCATTGTTTGTTTACTGATGAAGGAACCATACTTTCTGAAATCTGTACCAGGAGGATCTTCTCTGGACAGTCTGCATTTGTCCCACACCCAGAAGTGGGCTGAGCCTTCTCTGCAGTGCCCATTCAGGAGGTTCCTCCAGACCCATGGGCAGTAAGCCTCAGTATTTCAGGGCAGCGGGAGAGGGAGGAGAGGCACACATATAGGTGCTGTCTGTAGGGCTGCTGTGGGCAAATGAGGTAGCTTGGGCTTTCTTTACTTTTCCCACAGGTTTTCCCAGTCTTGGTTGTTCAGGAACATTCTGGGCAGAGAAATATGTTGGCAATGCTGCTGGAAAAGTGGTAAAGGTGATAGTTTGTAGACAGTTCTGGTATGCTCTGTCTTCTGTATTTCTGGACTTGACATGTACCAGTTCAGGCAACACTACCAGGAAATACATGTGGGGAGTTGTTCGCATTTTCTTTTCTTTCCTTTCCCCTCACTTGCATCCCCATCCTGATCACCATAAACTGAAATGGAAATATATTTCTGGGGTGCTTTTTCAAGTCAGCAGACAAAATAAAAATATCTCCATTGAAGAAAATAAGAGAAAATCATAATTTTTGACAGATCAGTCAGCTGTAATTGTGGTTATTTGCCAGCCTCTTGGGAATGAGCACTGCTCACTTGTAGGTGTGTCACGTAAAAGGCTGCTGTTCTTGTTGTTGACTTTCTTTTTCCCCTCCCACTGCCTGTCCTTCAAAGAGACTGGCTGCACCTCTCAGAGTGGTTGTTAGCTGATGGTGTACACCAAACACCACATAGAAGAACGTGGCCCTGAATAGCAGGGTTTTCCCCAAACCACAGCCCTCTCCGCCATTTGAGGTGACAATCAGCCGTCATCATTTGATGCGGTGGGTTTGTGTGCTTCTAGTGTTCTAGATATTAAAAAGTAACAAAACTGCTAACAGATAAACATATGAGATCATCAACTCTCCCATTAATTAAAAGGGAGTGTTTCAATACAAGTAATAATTAACTTAAGTGAATATGGGATATGATCCTTGAAGTACAACTGAGTACAGCAGGGAGGCCTTTGGGGCCAGGAGGTAACCTTAGTCACCTGGAAATCCTGAGAGCACCCTTGAACAGCAAGACTAAACTGCTGGAGCACAATCAATGTCCTTTGTTCTAAGCTAGTGCCTGTTTCCAAATCCATTCCCAAATTCTGCTCATGACTTAGCCAGCCATAGGCTTGCCTTTGACGACCACTTCATAGGCCAGTAGCTAGATTCTGTAATTGCAACATCAAACATAAAAAGGTGGTCCTGGGTTCAGAAAAGAAAATGGTTTGGTAGGATAACTTCAGGAGGGTAAGGCTCGTCACTCTTCCTGCTGGATCTGAGCTCTCATCAAGAAGGAGGTGAAGCCACTGAGAGGGGACAAAGTCCAGCCATGCAGGGATGCAGATGACACCATGGAGCAGACATTGCTGCCTGCTCCCAGGAGGTTTGAGATATAATGGCACGGCTCCAGACTGCCCATCCACAAGAAGCCCCACATCACCAGGCCCCAGACATTGTATGGAGACCTGTGGCCTGAACTGAGTAATGCTGTGGAGAGACAACAAACTCCCCCCCAAATTCCTGAACCTGTCAGTAAGCCTTGCCCACTGTGGCTGAGTGTAGTACTGGGCATCTCCTCTCTCAGCCACTCCACTGGTTCACTTTTTTGAGTGCTTTCATCACTGTTAACATCTGCTATACTGCAGCAATAAAATAGATTACTGGAATTTTTTTTCTTTTAATCTGAATTCTGGCAGTATCCTTATTGCTACTTCTGTGTCACATAACTGAATTGCATAAGCATGGAGCTCTCCCCAGCACTGCTCTGAAGGAAGGACACCCATAATGCCTGAAAACCTGATAATTGAAAGATTTTATGCATATTCATCTTTAAATTTTTGCTTAGATGTAAATTTCAATGGACATCTCATTTATCTATCTCTAACCTAAAATACTCCAGGGTAATTGTTCAGCTTGTAAAATATTTAGATGCACACACCCACGCATGGCCCAATTTTTCAAACTAGGTTTGTATAGCTGTATGCCTAATTTGTTTGTGCAACTTCTGTGATTGAATGTTCAGCTGGCAAATGGACAGGCAAATGCTTAGATCTGTGCATACCAGGCTTGCTCTTTCCTCAATTTTAGGTGTAAACAAGATAAATATAATTTCTTGTCAAAGCCCAAGCAGACAGCAGTCCGTGCTTCTTTATTCAAGGAAAGTGGGCCCAGGAACAAATTCCAGTGATCCCACCACTAAATGCATTAAGCATAAAATAAGTAGTTCTATAAATACATATACTAAAGATGTAAGTGGGAACTATTCATAGTGGATGGTCACATTCTTAACCCTAGTCTGTGTCACTTGCCAGATAACTACTGGAACTCCCAAGTTTCATTTTTAAGCACTGCATTACAGTCTAAAACCATTTGAAGATAAACTTGTGCTTACTGTCAAGGGAAACTTCTGAAGTTTATTTACTCCCTAATGCAAAAAATAAAAATTAATTAGCACATTCCTTAAGCACTGGTCAAATTAAACTTCATAAGGGTTTTGCCCAGTATTGTACATAACTCTTATGGAGTAGCTGAGGGAAGTTCTAAACTTGCATTATAGGGGCAGATAAAAATAATGTCATAGTCATGGTGCGTATATAGCCTATATAAAACAATATGGTATTTATGCATCAGTCAGCATTATGATTCATGTTAAACTGTAGCATGAACACTACATCACTGTAATACAGCTATTAACTATGAGAGATCCTGTGCCTTACAATGCACTCTTGTTCCCCTTAGTGCTTAAGAAGCACAGTTTCCCAAATTGCTCTCTGTAATTTCATAGATGTCATCCTTATGGAATTTCTGCTCTAATGTTCACCTTAATCTCTGCAAATTGAATCTCTTCCAGTTGCATGAGATATATATACATATATATTGTAGGAATCCCCTCCCTTCCCTTGGCATTTTACTTGCCCTCTTCAGCAGCTGCAGTTGCAGAGATGTGATGTATTTCACCAGGGCACAAAAATGTCAGCAGGAAGTATTCTCAACACCCCCTCTAAAAAATCACTCCCCATTTTTCCAGCTCATCACCCAATCCAGCTGTGTTGTTGTGGGCACAATTCCTGCAACTCTCACCCAGAAGAATCTGAGAAGGCAGCAAATGCAGGAAGCTGTGGGCAAGGGCTGCTGTACCATGGTGTTAAGTTAGTATGCATTTACATGCTTAAGGGGGTTTGTTTTTAAATAAAACTATAATGAGGCCCTGACAGGGGTGAAGGTGAGTGATAGACTCATTTCCTGGGTCAGGCCCATCACTGTGACTCACACTCTCACTCTGGGTGTCCCATCGTCACCAGGGACCCTCACAGAGCCCCATGGGTGTGGGTGCCTCTCCCCATGGGGCCCTGAGTGCCAGAACAAGATAGATCTGGGGCAGAGATCCAGCTCTGTAGGAGATCCAGCTCTGCAGGGAGGGGAGTCAAGGCCTCTGCTCACTTTGCAGCATGGTTGCCAACGCACCACAGATGAAAATTAGGCATGTTGCAGTTCTTTTTTGATTTTGCCATATATAATGAGCCCTCCTAGAATCTTCAAGAGAAATCACTTCCAAATCCCAGAAGGAAGAAAAAGAGCTGCTTTCCTTTTGCATGTACCATCAGGAACCTGGCTTTTTTGCTCTAAATGCTAAGAAAAATCTCTCTCTCAGGAACAACAAACACTTAAGAAAGGGAATCCCTTTTATTTTAGAGGTCTGCTTTGGGCCATGAGGGTTTGCACCGCTGTACATCTCTCCCTTCATTAGCTGGGGAGGAGGAGGAGGTTGGTCCATCATAAACCTCTCTAAAGGACAGGTCTGAAGTGGTACCAGGATAGCAGAGGTAACCATGTATCACACTGCCCAGCTGCTGGGCTGATGTTTTCTGCTGCATCTTTCACTCAAGGGCCTTGGGTCCCCATTCCTTAGGTCAGCTGACATAATCTTGAGCTGTGATGCTTAGATGCCAATACATATACTGAACTATTTTTCACTAGGGGAGTGCAGTAGGACATCTGACATCGAGCTAAATTGTGGCGACAGGCATTTGGAGCCTCCCATTGTCTCCTGCTCCCAGCTCCTGATTTGGCTGTGAACCAGAGGTGCCTGGTTCATTTTGAGATGCTCAAGGCCTGCCCTCTCCTGCCTGGCCTCCAGTCCTATCCTCCAGAGAGACATGGGTTTCCTGTAGTTCCTGTCATACAACTGCTAGTCCCCAGTGCATGCCTGCTGTCCCCTTGGGCCATCACTCCATGCCTATGTGTAAGCAACTGAACAAAGCCCTAAGCTGCTAGCAATTATAATGGGACATCGGATGCCTCAGTCCTTTGTAGGTACCTCCCTGCTTATGGGTGTCTTAAATCACCAAGCTGAGGTTTCCTTATACTGGTTCCCCATCTTAATGTATTTTTCCATTTTTCTGAGACGTGAGAAACAATATGCATTTCAATATTAATCCCTTCAATATTATGGATTAATTTAGTCAGAGCAGCTAATTTACCAAATGTTGTCTCACATGCTTTTTTATCAATAGATAAAATTTTGTTGATGCTTCCTAATTGCCAGCACTCCATCTTCATTTTAGTTTACATAAAACAGTGTTTAAATATAGTTCTGCATCATTCTCATTTCACAACAATTTATTTCAGTTCTCTCTTTAAAATGGGGTCTGCTTCCTCTTAAGCACAGAACTCATCTGATGCCCCTTTGGCTGCCCTTCACTTCTTCTGTTTTCTTGCTAGTTTTATCTCTTCCCAGGGACTTGAGCAGAGCCTGACAAGCAGGATTTCCAAAGGCACACTGCCTACTTCTTCCTCTGTTCTGTTTTTTATTTCAGGGATGAAGAGTAGTGGGGAATGTAGACAGACATGCTGCAATTGTGGTTTCTTTCTGAGTCCCCCAGCTTTCTCAGAAACTCACATTGGTTGGCTTGTTTGTTGATGTATTCCACTGCATCATAGTGACTAGTTTTCTTCATACCTTCCAAATGTTCTTCTGTGCCTCTTACCTCCTGTAATAAACATTTAATCTAAAACTTCTGGCTATTAGTGAGAGTCTCCTCTACAACGCCTTTTTGGGTTTGCTTGCTTGAACTTAAGCACCAGTGTCAAGCTTTCCTACTCTTCTTGCAAACCTAATACATCCCATTGCTGAAAAGGAAGGAAGGAAGTGTCGGAAGGAAGGAAGTGTCGGAAGGAAGTGTCGGAAGGAAGTGTCGGAAGGAAGTGTCGGAAGGAAGGAAGGAAGGAAGGAAGGAAGGAAGGAAGGAAGGAAGGAAGGAAGGAAGGAAGGAAGGAAGGAAGGAAGGAAGGAAGGAAGGAAGGAAGGAAGGAAGGAAGGAAGGAAGGAAGGAAGGAAGGAAGGAAGGAAGGAAGGAAGTGTCGGAAGGAAGGAAGGAAGGAAGTGTCGGAAGGAAGGAAGGAAGGAAGTGTCGGAAGGAAGTGTCGGAAGGAAGGAAGGAAGGAAGGAAGGAAGGAAGGAAGGAAGGAAGGAAGGAAGGAAGGAAGGAAGGAAGGAAGGAAGGAAGGAAGGAAGGAAGGAAGGAAGGAAGGAAGGAAGGAAGTGTCGGAAGGAAGGAAGGAAGTGTTGGAAGGAAGGAAGGAAGTGTCGGAAGGAAGTGTCGGAAGGAAGTGTCGGAAGGAAGTGTCGGAAGGAAGTGTCGGAAGGAAGGAAGGAAGGAAGGAAGTGTCGGAAGGAAGGAAGGAAGTGTCGGAAGGAAGGAAGGAAGGAAGGAAGGAAGGAAGGAAGGAAGGAAGGAAGGAAGGAAGGAAGGAAGGAAGGAAGGAAGGAAGGAAGGAAGGAAGGAAGTGTCGGAAGGAAGGAAGGAAGGAAGTGTCGGAAGGAAGGAAGGAAGGAAGTGTCGGAAGGAAGTGTCGGAAGGAAGTGTCGGAAGGAAGTGTCGGAAGGAAGTGTCGGAAGGAAGGAAGGAAGGAAGGAAGGAAGGAAGGAAGGAAGGAAGGAAGGAAGGAAGGAAGGAAGGAAGGAAGGAAGGAAGGAAGGAAGTGTCGGAAGGAAGTGTCGGAAGGAAGTGTCGGAAGGAAGTGTCGGAAGGAAGTGTCGGAAGGAAGGAAGGAAGGAAGGAAGGAAGGAAGGAAGGAAGGAAGGAAGGAAGGAAGGAAGGAAGGAAGGAAGGAAGGAAGGAAGGAAGTGTCGGAAGGAAGTGTCGGAAGGAAGTGTCGGAAGGAAGTGTCGGAAGGAAGGAAGGAAGGAAGGAAGGAAGGAAGGAAGGAAGGAAGGAAGGAAGTGTCGGAAGGAAGGAAGTGTCGGAAGGAAGGAAGTGTCGGAAGGAAGTGTCGGAAGGAAGGAAGTGTCGGAAGGAAGTGTCGGAAGGAAGTGTCGGAAGGAAGTGTCGGAAGGAAGTGTCGGAAGGAAGGAAGGAAGGAAGGAAGGAAGGAAGGAAGGAAGGAAGTGTCGGAAGGAAGGAAGTGTCGGAAGGAAGTGTCGGAAGGAAGTGTCGGAAGGAAGTGTCGGAAGGAAGTGTCGGAAGGAAGGAAGGAAGGAAGTGTCGGAAGGAAGGAAGTGTCGGAAGGAAGTGTCGGAAGGAAGTGTCGGAAGGAAGTGTCGGAAGGAAGTGTCGGAAGGAAGTGTCGGAAGGAAGGAAGGAAGGAAGGAAGGAAGGAAGTGTCGGAAGGAAGGAAGGAAGGAAGGAAGGAAGGAAGGAAGGAAGGAAGGAAGGAAGGAAGGATGAGAAGACTGAGGCACTCTATCTGTTTCTTATCTGAAACACGATGCAGCTGTGTCTTCAGCTTAGAAATGCCTTGATATTTGCAGTAACTGTCATACCACAGATATGGGGGGGGGGGGGGGGGGGTGCTCCCTGGTCCCTGTATTCCCAAGATGTGGGACTGTTACTGCTGGGATTACTCAGATTCTCTTGTTGGGGTCTCATCCCTGGTACCCATTCTTCATTTTCCCTAAATAATAAAATACAATAACTCCCCATATCCTGCTTCCCTTTTCCCTCATCTGATAGCACCAAACTACATCAGTGCTCTCTGTCCCACCTTTGTCTCCTGGGGCACAGCCTGGATATGCACAGCCCACCTACAAGAACAGCAGCCACAGGGGCTCTCTCCTGAGCTGGCACCTTTTGGACCACTGGGGACTGCAAGGAGAGGCTGGGGTGCTGTAGTGGGAAAAGTGCCCTCCAGATGGGTCACCTCCCACAGTAGCCATCAGGAGGGCACCAGCACAGCCAAGAGCTGTGCTTCAGTGCCTCCCATGCTGGAAAAGAAGAAAATTAGGAAGCAGAGAGCTATCAAAACTATAAAAAGTTTCATTCTGGAAGTGCTGGAGAAAAGTAGTATGAAGACAAAAATATAAGAGAGCAAGATCTTAGATTAGATCAATTAGATCAATATTGTTGATATAATGGAAATCTTTGCAAAAGGCAAGGGCACACATTGCCTACACCAACCACTGTAGTAGCAAGTGGTCCCTATTGTTCACATTTAAAAGTTGACCTTTTCATCATTCATTTCTGCCATGGAGATCAATAATGTCATGCATGAGGAGAGACACCAGTAACTGGAATGTCCAGGGGACAGAAAAACAAGGTTATGGTACTCCACTGTATGCCGAAACACCTCTTTGCAAGTCCCTGCTTAAATTTCTTCTCCTATGCAGACATGGAATATAAGGCTAGAACTCATCTCACTTCATTCTACATAATTAATCAGCAATGATAAGAGCTTGATGAAGCAACATTTGCAGTAATGTAGACTTTAAAAATAGATTATATAATTTCCTCCATGTTTTCAGTTTCAGTCTACATTCACGCAGGATGTTATGCAAATCCATAATCATATCCTTTCCTCCCACACACATGCACTCATAGCAAGGCTGGCTAATACCTACAGAAACAAAGCACATGTACCCATACAGAAACATGCTAGAGTTGAGATGTAGGCATGAATTTTAAGTATGCTAAGAAATATTTATATTATTTTCATCATTCTTTTCAAGTGTATGTTTCCATATGTTCTTGCATACCACATTGCCATAACATGTCATGTAAGCATAGTGGTATCTTTACATTAAGCTGCAAACATGGGATGAACATTGCTCATGAGAGACACAGAATGTATATTCAAATGCATCTTCGTTACATACAATTATTCAGAAGATTTTTTTCCTCCCTAAGTAGACCTCACAACACTATTGCTGCAAAGCCAATTTTAGACTCTGTTTATCATTCAATATGTTTAGACAGAAAGGGGAAAAGAAAGAACAAAATACAAAAAAACCCCAAAATAGATAAAGAGGAGAAAAGAAGATGTAAAACACACGTTCAGTCAATTTTCTCTGTTATAAAGATGTGTTCAATAAGTTTCACCAAAAGAATCTAGATAATTACAGATACACAGCCCCTCATCTGAAACCTCTGTCTTGTGTATATATAAATGTACACACAGAAGCATGTGTATATATATATATATATATATATATATATATATATATATATATGTATATACATACACACACATATATGCATATATCTGTATTTTCATGCATGCTTGTATCAATGAAAATATATAAGTGTATATATATGGGGTATATAAATGCCACCTCAACCCCATAACTTTTGCAAGGAAAGGAGACCAGTGAAGCAGACTCCAGACTGTCTGACAGAACTGGGGAGCCAGCTTATGTAATTTCTGCCTCTAATTTGCTCAAAATACAAAGGACAAATTTCTGCTTTACATGCTGCTTTTGCAGGCAGTGCCTTACAGGCAGATTTACAGCACCACCAACATCAACAACGACAGAGTGGGGATAAACTCACAGAAATCGCTGACACAACTCTGTAGATAAAAATGCCCCGCGGTGGTCCAAAAAAATAGTCCACCACACCACCCCAGACAATTTCTTGCAATTTCTTTCCTCATCATGTACTAATACACACCACTGTCATTTCTTGAAAGAAATTCAGGGCTTTCTACAGCAAAAAGAAGGATAAATTGCTTTATCTCTGCCAGAAGTGGAGCATGCCTTCTGTCATATCCCCAAAGCTGCTCTGGGGAGAGGATTTCCTCACATGGATTCAGGCAATTATTTTACATTGAATGAGAAGCAGGGATATTTCTGTTTCTGTGACTGAGCCTCCCTGGGGGTCCTCTGCTGCCAACAACCAGGATGTGCAGCTCCTGGGAGATGGGTCTTGAGGGCTGAAGTTGTTTTGATTGACAGAGTCTGGGGTGCTGCCTCTCCCAGGTTCACTCCGGGGACTTCTCCCCATGGGTGGAAAGGTGGCAAGTCACCCTTCATCCACATCTCAAATGCAGGACAGCAGAAAATGGGGCACCACTGGCTTTAGGTCAGACCTTGAGCCCAGCCCGGCTATCTTCTCCATCCAATGGGATTCAGTGGTCTCCCAGGCACCCTGGAGCAGAGAATGCAATCACATTCCACAGAGCTCCTCATTGTGGATTGCAGTGCTACTGAGCCTTCCTTTTCTATTGAAAAACCCCAAACAACTAAACACAACCGAAAAACTCCACACCAAACCAAAAAACAAACAAACAAACAAACAAAAAAACCCCAAAAAATCCTCCAGAGGTTTTCTGAAAAGCAGTCCTCAGCAGAGGTACAGCAAAACTTCTCATGCTGGGCAGTCTGCTGTGCCTCTAGGGGTGGGAAGAATCCCTCTGGCAGCACCCCAGGTGCAGAGTGGGAGGGAGCCAAGTTCTCCCTTGTGCTGAAGCCGCCTGGCAGCTTCTGCTCCCTTCCAGGTATTGCTGAAGGAATCCCACTGCTGGAGCATGGCCATGCTGTGCTGGGCAGGAGGTAAAAACACACCAAAAGATGCCACCCTGGCTGAAAAGTGATTTATTGCAATTGTTACAAGTTAAAAGGGCTGATTGCAGTGAAGCATTCTGCATTTTGCCTAATTTATTGGCATCACTTTTTATAATGGGAAAAAGAGCAAGGATTCCTTCCACAGAGTGGACATTGCATTTCTCAGCTCCACCCAGACTCCTTGTAAACTCCATGTTTGTAATTAGTGGCTGAGCATGTCCCTCAGTATCTGTGATGACATCATTAAGTGAAAGACAACTGAACTTTCATCACCAATCTAGTTTTAATTTAGGACATAGAAAATCACTTTTCCAAATTATTTGCTAGTATTCATGGACATCAGAGCTTCAAATTTTTTGGAGCACATCCACTGTGAATACTATTTTCTGCAACTTTTATTAGTCTGGAGAATGAATCGATGCAGAACATGAGGAAAATAAATCTAGATATGAAAACCTTACAGCCTGAATCCACCTATCTGTAATGGAAATAAATGCTTGGGTGATTCAGTTCTACTTAAATTGAAATTCAAACTGATTGCAAGGGTAGCAAATATGATTTATCAATCTTTAACATCTCTAAATAGGCAAGATCTTCATCTGAGTTTTTGCAATAATTTGTACCTTTGAAAAATTGGGAACATTTTAAATTTTGCTATGTTCTTATGCAGTGGCTGAATCTCAGCAGGGGTTTTGCCTGAAGTGCAGTATCTGTCTGCTGCCTTACTTCCAATGTAATAATTAGTGTAGTTGTGCATTGAGAGCATTTGGGCCGTAGCTCAGGCAGGAAGAGAGAGTTACTCTACTTTCATGCAGTAGAAGCAAAACAGATTTGGCAAGCTCTGCAAAGTGATGACAGAGTTGAAAATATTACAAGTGTTTGTGCATCAAGAAGTCCTGCTCAGCACTTGGCTTTTTCTGACCACATTCTGCACACACCTGCACAAGCTAATCCCATGAAGAAAGCAAGTTTTTGGTACTCAGTGAAGAGATGGAGAAACTTTTAGGGAGTTTTCCTGAAAAAATGCGTGAAGGATGTTTGCTCCTATTTTAAGCCAGGAGGCTTTGCTGAGCAGGGGTTGTGAGCAGCATTGCTAGCAGCAACCATTAGAAATGTCAGGATAAACAATTTCTAATGTGGAAGCAGATGGAAACAGCTTCCCAAGGAGTAGAACAGTGACAGGGATGTGTCTGTGACAACCATGCCAGGCTTTTCTGATATAGAGATGTCCTGGGACATCTGGAAGACCTGGGTCTCTGGGAAAAAAATGGCAGCTTACAACTTATATCAGGAGGGGAAATGGTAGGGAATGGCTCAATGAGATGCCCCTGTGTGATGCAACTGCAGGTAAACACGTTTTCCCCTTGCACTCTGTGTATGGTCATTTTTGCCATTCATTAATGAGAAGAGAGATTTTGACTTAGTGAGCTCTCTGTCTGTGCCCAATTCCATCTCAGTGTACCTCCCCAGCCACACGTGCTGCTGCTTGTTCAAGGTATGGCACCTTGGGAGGAGCAAGATCTACCAGGGCTTGAGATGAGCACCACAGTTCACGAAATGCGTGATAATAAAATAATCAACAGAAAGGGAAAAGACTGAGGCTTCAGCAAAAAATTATAGCACTTAAAAGCTGCGTGAAACTCTTGGGGGTAGAAAAAAGGAATAAAAAAGAGATTTTACAGTACTCATCAGGGGAGCAGAGAGAGGTTTGTGCTGCTCCTTTACACAGTGGTGCTCCACAGACACATTGCAGATGCAAGCTCACCTTCAGTTAAGGTCAGCTTTCCAGTGCTTGAAGCTGCTAATCCTGCTGAATAGTCAGGCCCCAAATGAACTGTCTCCCAAAGGGAGCTGTCAAGCAATACTTGCCCATTTAATTGACTAAGACCTGTTCCTAGTTTTTTTGCTGGCAGTTGATGGATCTAGTAGTTGTCTTTCCCCTACAAGATAGATCAATTGACAAGAAAACTATTTAATGACAAAGCTTCTAAATGCTTGTCTAAGTTCTCTCTGCATTTTAATAGTGGAGACAAGTTGTTCAATCAAGCATGGCACCAAGGGCTGCAGCACTGAGTTGAAATGTATCAGCCACTCTGAAGAAAATGCTTCAGGTCACGCTGCGGACAGAACATCCAGAGACACATTTAATGTGACAGGTTTTAGTATCCAATATCTGAGTGTGGGTTGGAAGCAAGCTTGCAGAGCTGCTCTAAAATGCCAACTGAGCTCACAAGCACACAGACGTATTTGTTGGTTTAATCCCCACGGCACTGTAGTGATTCAAAAAGTGGCATGAAGGTGCAGATGGGCAGTCCATGCCTTTCAATAGCCCTGTATTTATCCTCCTCTCATTTTTGCCTCCAGGCACTCTGCATTATTTCACATCTATACAAGGATTTCTGTTAGGCAATCTTTTCTTACAAGGTTTCCATGTTTTCCCTCCCTTTACTAGTTGGAAGCACAGTAACTTGCCATCTTCACTGAATAGACTTTTTATTTCTAAATCACTGCTTTTATACATTTAAGATTTTGACATGGAGAAGATATTACATTAGTCTGGAAAGTCTTCAACCATAGTCTGCTAAATTAGTAAACCCATTCATTGTGAAACTTGACTGATTTTATACTTTCCATACCTTTTGGGAATGTACCTAACTTGCCAGCACTTGAAGAGACAGTGTAAACTTTTCAGTTTTTACTTAGACTGTGTTCTATTTGATTCAAAGAGAGCCCATCTGGTGCCTTGCAGGAATAGCTCACTGGGAGAAGAGGTTGCACCAGTCTACCTTTGGGTGTTCAGGAACAATGGTGAGAAGGTGAGAGTCTCTTTTGTGTGGATTAGATCCTGCTTCTCTCATTCAAGCCACGTTCTCATTTCAAAACTAAAGTTTCCAATCTAAGATTGATGTTTATCCAATTCAGACACTGTGAGAACCCTCTCTTGTGCACCACATTATATGTCCCAGTGTTGTGTTTATGAACTGAGTTAGGAGTTCAGCAGCAGCAGAATTGAACCACAGTGCCCTGCCCTTGTTTCAGAGAAATGACAGAGTAAAAACTACCCAGGAGTAAAAGCAGCCCAGAAGAAAATCATACCTTGCCCATGGAATTTTCATAGTTCTCCTTGCACCTTCTGTAGGAAGCAGGATGTGTTTTAGCCTTCCATATTACTGGATAGTCTGAACTAAAGACCTCAAAATATAGCTCGCTCCAGAACTGTAAGCTATTAGAAAGCAGAATCTATTGCACAGGTCTGAAGTGTGGCACTCTCCTGCATTTATCCATCTTTCCCTCTCTATCCTCTCACTGTGGTTTGTTAATAGAGCCTGTCTCACGTTTTAACATGAAGTTGCCTTGCCTGAAAGGTAGGATAAGTCTAATCATCATATGATACTGCACTCTTCACACCTATCTAATTGAAAATGAGCATAATTTCCCTGCAAGTTTATGTGACCAAGGAAAGCAAGTCAGATAAAGTCACTTTCAGATTCCCCATCCATGTTGATCCTGCAGTACAGGGCAAAAGCCTGTCCAGAAAGGGTTGCTCTGTCACTACTGATGGGAGGCTCATGCTCCAAGCTGAGCCTGCTGCTGTGCTTCTGCCACTGTCAAGATTAGAAGATCTGTGAATATCACTTAATCAGCTTTCTTGCACCAAAGTTTTGTCAGCCACAGATTTCCCACAGTTGACCAGCTGTCTCATTATTTACTGTGTCTTACAGTAAAAATTTAAGGCTGCCAGACAACTTCCCATTTTTGCATGTGTAACAAACACCTGCAGTTCTGTTCCCTTAAAGGCCTGAAAATTAATCTGAATATTTATTTTGGTTTTGGGAATGCTTTAGGAAAAAATGTAAACTCATTGCAGTTTTGGGGGTAAAAAAGGGTGAAATAGTAAATAAACTGAGTGAACCACTTACCTACCATTGAGTGTGTGATTTAGTCAGCCTTCTTTGGAGGGGAAAAGAGAAAGGAGGTGGTTTGAACACATCTAAGAATAAGTAGCCCAGCTGTGTGCAGGCAGATGGGCTCCTCTTGCACCTGCCTTTGAGAATATGCAAAGCACACGCATTCATCCACACCTGTTTATGTAGACACATCCTGACTTTTGAAGCTTCAAATTTGGTGTCAAAATAATCCCTTCTGTGCAAAGCAGGTGTTTGCAAAGTTGCATACAGTTAATTTGTGAAGGAGTCTTTCTGAAAGTTTGGCAGTGTGCACCAGCCCCACAGAACAGGCTGCAGAGTTGTGACCACTGGTTGACTCTGAGCGCATACAGAAACTTCCTGTGTGTAGTTCACCAACCTTGTTACCCATCCTACAGCCATCATTGTGCAAGTCATCTTCTCATATCTCAGGAGAAGTCAAAATGATAGTAATGCTGACAGCAATGCATTAATTAACTGCAGTCTGCTGGGGCTGCCTGAGAACTTCTGAAGTGTGAGATTTCGTTAGAATGACTGCTGTGGATGCTCAGGTGATTCACCAAGGAAGTGCAAACAACCTTGTTCAGCTCAGGGTCATGTGCCCTCCCTGACCCTGTTGACTGTCAGTCATTTTGTGCCAGGATTTCATCTGATGGCTTGAGGCCTCAGTGATTTCAGGTTTCTATCAAGAGTGCTATGTATAAAGTTGGAACCAAGTAGTCACATTTACTAAAACGAGAGCTCTTTATAATGACACACCTACACTATGATGAGGCAAATGAACACCTACATTCCTAAGAAAATACATTCTTTTAGGCTGAGTTTGTTCAACCATGCTGTCCCAAATCTTTTACTGGCAACACTGAATTAATTCCCTGGGGCGTACCTTTTCCATTCACAAGAGCTTAAACAGGTTAGCAGAGGCATCACTGGAAACAGACATGCACACATGTGCTGGCTGGCAAAGGGTGACATCCAAAAGTAATTGGAGCCAAGAACTGTGGTCTCTTTACTGATCCTCATTTCCACTGGTTTTCAATATTGGATCAATAGATGTCCTTGCTTTGACATCCTTCATCATCTGTACTGCAAATATCAATAATGGACCTGTACACAACTCTGCTCAGAGAGGCTGGCTAATATGGCATTTAGAAGTAAGCTTGTTTTCTTCCTTAACATCATTGTAAGTTGTAATTTCATGTAAACATATTTTTTCTGCTCTTCTATATTATCTAGCCCTATTTAGGATATCTTCCCCCCATGCCTCACAAGAATGCCTTGCTTTTCTAGTTGAGCTGATCCTCCCCATCCCTTTGCATTTAGAACAGATGAGTAACATCCTAAAGGCTTTGTCTGCAGTCACTTGCAAGTTGCTGAAACACTTGGTGCCTTTAATTATCCCAAAAGTGAATGTTGCAACATGACTGCACCACCTGCATGGTTTGGGATCCAGAGCCGTGTTGGCTGCACAAATGGTACTCACAAGGTTTGCTCCACAGCATCATCTGCTATGCATACATACATATGCATTTCTGCAAGACAGGGATTGCTCTATCCAATGCATGCCATGCCTTGCTGGAGCTCTCATGGCTAAGAGCTGATATGTCTCAGTGGTGCAATGCAGCTTTGATCCCAGAATCACTGTAATTACATTACACTATTGCTCCCTCTGAGCTAAGCAGCCATCTACAAGATGGTTTGGGGTGGGTGACATCTTGCTTCCACATCACTGCCGTGCATCAGGTGGTAGTGCAGGTTTGCTCCCAGACAGCCCTAGACCTGTCAGCCTCACTCAGCTGGTCCCACTTCCAAGTTCTCTATCTGTGGCTCTTGCCTCTTTCTTTCTTTTGCACCACAGCACGGGCACTGCTTGGCTTGTCAACCAGAACTGGATGCCTTTGCCCTGCTATCAGCTGCTATCTGTGCCTGGGCTGTGGCTCACAGAGCACACAGGCTGCAGGGATGAACAGAGCTGGAAACACCCCTCCTGTGCTGGATGGTGCATTTCCCCCAGCACCCAGTGGACTGGCTGCTTTTCACTGTCATCTGGCCCAGTGATAGACATTTACACTGGAATTTAGAAATCATGCAGGCTGCCAAAGGCAGCAGTCTCTGTGGTGGGGAATTGCATGCTGCATAACGGGAGACTATCCTGTTCCTACTCACTCACATCTGCAATGATAATATTTGTTTACTAGTTTAGGCAGAGAAACTGAGCCAAATAAATTGTCGTTCTCTCATCCCTGCTTTGAAAAGCTCACTGTCATGATTATTATCATCAGGACAGTGCCTGAAAATAAACCTGTCAAACACAAGCAGACATGTGAGGGTGTGCCCAGATAAAGAGGGGGCTTGGCTTCAAAATCCCAGACTGGCAAACAGTAGAAGGAATTTGGGGAATTGCAGATGTTCAGCTGAAACATTTTCTGCCTTGAAAAGAGAGGAAGAGAAAAATGTACGGAGTGGGAAGGACTACCTTGTGGCTGAGGGTCTCAGGAGCTCTGGCCTTATTTCCTGGCTCTGCTCAGGATTCTCACATAACCTTGGCCAAAGTCAATTCATCTCTCTGTGCCACTGCTCCTCCATCATTACATGGATTTCCTTTCTACGGCACTACTCTCTCTCTCTCTCTATCTGCCTCACCTGCTCAGAGTATAAATTCTGCAAGGTACAGACAGCTTCTGATTCCTGATTTCTCATTTCTCTCTGTCTGGATTTGATTGTCTCTGATTTGATTTGTTTCTGTTTATATTGTGTCCAGCAACCTCAAGCAGAGCTTATGGATGATACCATAACAAAAACAAAAATACACAGCTGAGTTTTTGAAATCTTGTCTTTAAAAAAATAAACAATACTGAAGTGCTTTGCTTCTGATAAACCAATCATAAATTTTAAGAAAATCTGGCTCATTGTAACAGTGTTATGAGTTGGCTGTAGAGCAAACACTAACTGGCATTTTCCTATAGTGTTACTATATGGATTTTTTACATGTTTTTAAAGATGTAGGCTCTGTCTGCTGTATTTAAATATTTGAATAAAGTCCTATGCACAGGGACTGAAAACTTGACTTTGCTAACAGTCAGCAGAGCTGTCTGCAGGTAAAATTCTTGTGTTAGCAATAATCCCAGACATGTGGCTATTACCTCCATGAGCTGGATACCAATTGGCTTACAGGTGACAGCTCTTTTCTGGCAAGGTCCAAGTTTCCAGGAAGCCACAAGGTATCAGTCAGAAGTTTCATGTATTTTCTGTATTATCAATGTAATTTTCTACATGATTGATATAATTTAGAATAGCTGGCATTCACCTTAGAAAAGAATAAAAGTTTACTCAAACCTAACGTGAATTGGTAAACAAGGGAGAAAAAATGAGCAAAACATACTCTCTTCATTTTCATCCAGAGTGTTTGTTTTCTATTATCAACAGGCTTCCTAGCAATAGAACTTGATTAAGGAAAGAGAAGATATAAATCAGAGAGTATGGGTACATACAGTTGCTGTTGCTGTTTTATGTGATATTGTTCTGACATATCAGGAACATTTTCCAGGCAGTAGCAGCTTTACTTAAGGTGAATTTTATAATTATTTCTGTGCTCAGGAGAGCTGTCACTTCACCCAGAGATGCCTCTCACTGTATCCTACTCCCCCAGCCAGACCCCTCTGATGTCTGCCCTAGCTCTGGGATTCCCCTAGGTGCCAGAACCCCTGCTGAGTGTTTGGATCCCACAGGATGGATGGGGCAGACCTGGCCCCCCAGCCTCACATTTTAAGCTGTTTCCCAGCTGACAGACAGCAGGTACTTTCAAGCTTAACTCCACTAGGATTAGAAAATTTCTTGATGTTTTTATCTCCAAGGGATTTGCCTGGAGCCTTTTTTCTCTTACAGTTTATTTAGCCCTGTTTAAGTCTCTTCCTAATTTCCTCAGGTCCACAAGCAGATAAACAGCTGATTATAAAACCTTATATTAATGTTCATGCTCCATCCTTAGCTGGGGAAATACTTTCTCAGTGGAAAAACAACCAAATTCACAACACAGCCAGATAGGGTGGGCTTGAAACACCAGGCAGAAATACCAGCACCTTGATGGAAACTCCAGAGTCTCTGCCATTCAGCTTTTCTCCAGCTGATAAGAGAAGAGGCTTGGATCTGCGGTTAACAGTGGTTTATTGCTTCTGTCAGGTGGGAAAGGGAACTTGGGGCTGCCAAGGCTTTCCAATTCTGGAGAGATAATACTACCCACAGACCTCCTGAGCCAATGGTAAAGGCATCTTCACCAAAGCCACTTTAGAGAGCTTATTAGGAAAAAACCTTGCATGAACAACTTAAAGAATGACATGAGATAAACCAGTCCCTTTTATGTGCTTTTTTAATCTATCCATAGATCCAAGGTAATCATTTGGCCAAACCATGATCACACATGGCCCAAGTTCAGAGTCTCAAAACAAGAATGGATGAGAATCTGCCAATTGGCAGTGCTGGACCCTCCTGGCCAGGTTCGTTATTAAGTACAGACACAGAATAATGAAAGCATGCTACAGTGCTGAGGCAGTTGGCTACCACGGCACTGAGACAGAGAAGCAGCTAGTGCAAAGCCAGCTTAAGGAGCCAGTGAGGCTCATTTGCAAGGGAAATGCAAATACAGAGCTGATTGCCTTCCCTTAAATGGGAAAGTGTGTTAAATCTGATAAGAGTGCTCTGAGTGTCTCCTAAGCGTGGGCTTGTCTCAGCATTTAGTTTCTGTTCTACAGCGGGTGAGGGAATGAATGCTGTTCTGAAACCCTGAACAGGTGAGATACAGCAATTATTTCCCTCTACTTCTTCCAATATCTGCATAAATTAACATGTAGATAGCTTTTGTATCTCCAAAGCACTCCACATATATTAACTAATTAATGCTCACTGTACCCATCTATATTAAAGAAAGAATTATCCTCATTTGGCTAATATTGAAATTCAAGAGGGAAGATTAAGTGCCTAGGAGTGAATCCATCTAAGCAGTTTAGTTGGTGAAGTCAAAGGGACTAAATATTAAAATGTTTAAGGTCTTTGGTGGACTGGGACCTGGGTCTTGCACAATGCTGAGCACCCTGTAAGATCGGGCACACCCAAAGACACAGAGGTACCAGGTATGAGAATCTGACATGAAATTGCTCTCCAGGAGTTCAGATCTCAGGCCAGTGCCTGAACCCATCGCACACTTTCCAAACAAAACTAAAAATGGGCTGTTTTCTGATATATATGGTCAGAAAAGGCAGAAGTCAGAAGACAGACTTCAAACAAAAAGATGTTTCCTGAATATAAGTGGTGTGTGTTTTCTTCTTCACCACATTTGCAATAGTGTAACACATGAGTCTGGCACTTTCCAAAATCCCACTTCTCTCCATCATTACTTGCAGTGCCTATGGCAGAAAACATGAACTACTACCTGCCTGTTACATACAGTTCTTGACAAAAATTATCACATCTCCCCACACTCATAAAAACACAGTCTGTTCTTCCGGAGTCTCGAAATCAGTTTTCCTGGCTTCACAGCTGCAACTTTGCCAGACAACAGATCTGACAGTCCTCTCAGGAAGAAATTAATTGTAAAAACGATTTAGAGGAGGCATGCAGAGAGTGGGGTTTGATTACCTTCATTTGCATATTAGTTCTTAGAGGCATAAGAATGGTTTTTGGGGCAAACTGGGGAGAGCCTTCCCTGAACCTTCAGCAAAGTTAATCAGGCTCAAGTCCAGGAGTAGGCTCAGATCAGACACCCAACAAAATTTATCTGAAATATTTCACAGGGCTGCTTGAATATGTCTCCTTTACAGATTTGCTGCAATTTACTGGTATTGTACAAGACTGCAAGGTACGCTCACAAGCAGCCCTCAAATGCTCAAATTATGTGTTGTTTCAATAAGGAAGGGCTTTATTTGGGCACAGTTATTCATCAGGACCTGAATATGTTGAGTGGGGCATTGGGGTACTTTTTTCTAAAGAACTGGCTCCTTTGTTGACCTGGAAAATAAATGGTGAGCTGCTGAACAGGCTGGTCCATTGTAGAGTTCCAAAAATTAAGCTAAACAGCTGGTGACTCATTGTTGGGATATTAATCAGCGCAAGATAAAAGTGTGTGCAAAAGAAGGGACATGGCTTATTTGATGGGGTTATTGACTGATTTTGGATTAATTTATGAAAGAGACAGGTGTTGATAGGGGTGAGACCGCAGCCATAGAAAGAGTAAGGGCTCAGATCAGCCAGCCTCTCCTGGTGTTGATAAGCTAAAAAGACAGAGGAGGGATAAAAGAGAACAGCAGGGCAGGGCAGCTTGTGCAAGGCTGGTGCTCACAGAAGGCAGCCTTTGTGAGAGCAGCAATAAATCTGCATGTGGGTGAGGGGTGCAAGGGTCAGAGATAAGGAAACCTGGGACTGGGCAAGCCTTGTGTAAGAAGAGTATTTTTTTCCCCTGTGCCTCTTCTGTGCCAGCTATACTGCAGTGACTGCTGGGAAAAAAAGAAGGTTTTAGTAGTAAACAACCAAATCCCATAAATTTGAATATGGTGGATCAGGCTTCACCTGCCTCTCCCTTTCATGTGCTGCACAACTGCAAAGCACAACGGCTCAGGGTAAAAGGGAGCAAAGGCAGGGCAAGCAGTGGAGTGTGGAAAGAGGAAGACACTGCTGATCACAGGGGAAGGAAACAAGACACAGAGGGAAGGTCTGGCCCCTGTGGAGGCAGTGCTGCACTACTCAGACTGAGCCAGGCCGCTGACTACTGTGATGAGTGCTGCAGAGAATACCAAAGTGGAGCGAGTAACTTTTCAGAGCACTTCAGAAGTTTAGAAGAAAATTATCAGGAAAGCATAAATACCTTTCTTTCAAAAAAGCTGCTTAACTTATATATTTTGAGGGACTGTAGAATTTCTCTGCACAACATAGATGCACTCAATAGGCATGGCATGAAGGCGATCTTTGTTATTTAGCACACGTTTCCACAGTACAACTATTGATGTGTTTTCCCCCTCCAAACTATGTAGCACTAATTTTTCACATGGGTAAACCAGCTTGAATATTGGCATAGAATGTAGAGAAATAGGCTGAGCATATAGATTTCTCTCTGTCCCCCTAATACTGCATGCATCTCTGGCCTGGATCTCTGGCTTTTCACACTGGTAGCCCATCTCTAATATTGATTTGGAACATAGATACATAATACACGTATTATGGATTTATTTCCATCTTTTTTGAATCTCTGTTGGTTTGAAAAGTAGATAATCTGAAAGGATGAATTTTTCCCACAACACTGCTTTCTGTGCATACAGAGTCAGGAAATACTGTAACAAATATCTTCTAGCATGCAAGTAACTTCCCTTTCACTGACTGCAACTCCTCCTCCTCAGCATCTGATGTCTGTCTCAGTGAAATGGCTGTGTGCTGTCATAGCAGGGCCCTTTCACAGTGAGACATCCCATCTGTCTTCCTTTCCCACTGCATTGCAAATGTCCCTTTGCTTTAATACCGGTTGTTGAGCCTGCCTTCCGTCTACTGCTGCAAGCTTTTAAGTGAGGATGTTGTAAAAAGGTCAGGCTGCTGGGGTTTGGGTTTGCTTCTTTTTTTCTGATCAGTTGGAGGTGGCATTTGGTTTTTACGCAGTAGTAGGACGTAGTTTGTGACAGATGGTGTCTGTAAAGTGTGAGAGTGTGGTATCACTCAGAACACCAGCATGCACTCGCCACACCACAAAGCCCTGAAAGGTGGCACATGTTCAGGTCTTCAGCTCAGGACAGCCAGCTGCTCCTCAGTGAAAATACCTCCAGCAACATGAACTACAATGGTCACAGCAATGCCTTGGAGCGCCACACCAAACTTCAGCGATATGCTCACAGCCTGAGCTGGATCAAAGTAGGTTCAGTGAACATTTCTACAGATCTGCTTACCTAGCGTAGCAGTTTTTTGAGAGCCAGGAGCCCAAAATACCCAGGCCTTAAGCTCAAAATTATGTGAGATGCCCCTTTTTAGCATAAAGGTTCAGTTCTCCAGCTTTAAGAGTCCTGTTGGATTTGATGTTTGCCAGTGTAAGAGGGCACCAAGTTGTGAAGCACACAGGTAGCTCTAGTGGGACCCCTCTGCCCACCTTAGCAGACCAGCTGGAGAGGAAAAGCCTCTTTCTTTCCACTCTGGCTGAGAGGAACAGCCAAAACAAGTGAGGGAACTTGTATCCTTGACATGTCAGTTTATGACAGGGTGACCAGATCTCATACAGTTGTCTGCAGCATGGGCATTTGATGAGTCTTACATCTGGTGATTGATGGGAGGGTCCTGCCATCACAAAGCAAATAAAAGCATATACAAGGACTGGTTGCTTTGTATGCCATGTAATTTCTCCTGTATCATCATGTGCAGCACCAGCCATCACAATAACTGAACTGAACTGTTAATAAGCCGTGACACTCATCCTGTGTTAAGAACTTGTTCTGTGTTCTCTTGTTTTTAGCCTACAGAACATTTTCCACATGCCCATTTCATTATCAACCATGCTGTTTGTAATCCACCTCCTTACTTTAATAGGATTTAGTTGTCAAATAGGATTCCCTTTAATTTAGAATCAGCATTAGCTCCCTTAACATCTTGCTGTTCTTTGTTAGTTTCATCAGAATTGATTAAGGGTTGTGGTTTGGACTATTTCTAAGGACCACTGCATAGTGGGGTCTCCATGTAGGTGACTGGTTACACACAGGTACCATTGCAGCCAGTGGCAGCCTAGGCCTCTCTAGAGTTCGACTTCTAAATGCAAGTGCCTAATACTATTGGAATCATTTGTATGGATAGAAAATGTGGGGCTGGGAGATATCAGACAGGGCTATGCTCCTTTGGAGCAGCAGCTGGAGCTGCTGGGGATTTCAGGACTTCTCAGTGGCAAAAAATCCCTGGTGTATATGCTGGGGCAGCAATTCCTTAGTAGCCAGTAGTCATGCCCAGGGTGTGGTCTCAGCCACATGGGCAGCAGAAAATGCCACCTTTGGCAGTGACACGCTTCTCAGTGGCACCATGTAATTTTCATCCAGGCCTTTATCTCCTGTTTGTTTGGGGGTGTTTTTCTACCTTCCCACTGCACTTAGGGCATGCTATCCAAAGCCTTTACTTCTCAGTGAGGTCAAAAGCATAACCATGAATTTTTTCTTTTGAAAGAACCCCACCTTATGCAAATATTTGTCGGTGAGGGGGTTTTGGCCTCATATAAATCTGCTTCTTATTTTTGTATATAAGGCTCACTCTTTATCCAGGTTACCTCACCTCACCAGTCTAGTCGTAACTTTAGCCTAATGTCATCAAACCTTCAGTTCCTGTCTATAGCTGCTCTTATGCTGAAATTTAATAGGGGCTTTTATGAAATTTTTGAGCACAATGGAGATAAAAATAGGCAAAGCACAGGATGTTCATCAGGGCTTCTTTGCAGAAGAGCCTGAAGCTGCTACCTCTCTTTGGATCCCCATTGTTTCCTAACCTCACCCCTTGAGGGGGAGATGTATCCTCAGCCAATTGAGGAGAGGCAAAGCCTGCTGCTAGAGGAAGTTTCTTACTGTGATTTCTCTGCGGGAAAAATATGTTTCGTTCACTGTGATCCTTAGCTTTCCGGGAGGGGAGTAAGGATGGGATTATAAAATCCACCTGTCTTCAGCTCTCTTTTGCTAGAGGGATGGCATACAGGAAACCTATCTGCTGTCTATATATGAATGCCAAAAATATCTAGGTCATAATAAGCTCCTGATTATATTTTTATCCATTCCTTGAGAGTTAAAATTTATCTCACTTTATCTCATCTCCAAATTTTTTATCTGGGGTAGTTTAAGAAAATTTATTTAAGGGAATTTAGGCAAAATTCCCTTAAATAAAACTGGAGTTGCACTCATTTTGCTTAATTAGCACTTTTTTTTTTAACATTGGGGAATAAGAGCAAAATGCAATGAGACTGGCTTAACAGATTGAAAATTATGAGTGTTTTATACTGTGTAATAGGACTTTGAGCAACTTCAACTAGCAGGCTTAACAACTCAAACTCTCCCAGCTTTGAAAACTGAAAATGCTGTTAAATTATTAAGCTTAGTCTCCCCTGGCAAGGACATTCAGTGTCTGAAACCTTACCAAAATCTCAAGGCAGTTGATAGCAGATAGTATAATGAACAGAACAAAGAGAAATTGGGATTTAAAAAAAAATATTCTTTAGTTCATCCCTCAAACTGAAAAAAGTTAAAAACTGGAACTATGAAAACTGAGATAAAATTAAAACTTAAAAAAATTCCTCTTCCAGATGAAAATTATATCAATTATCATTTCAGGCTGAAGGAAAACATATCAAATCTATTTCAAGCATTTTAATCCCTCATGAAATGAAGTGCAAAGTACAGACGGCATTCAAAATGCAGGGAAGCAAGTAAAGAATGTAGTGCTTGTTTTATACAACGGCTTAGTGGTTAAATATAAATTGAGCCAGAGGCAGGAGAGAAAGACAGATGGAGTAGAGGTCAGGGCATTCATTCGGGACTTGTAAAACCAGGGAACCTGTCTCTACCCCAGTAACCTTTTAGATAGGAAGAGGAGTGGCACTAACAGAAGATCCTTATATTACAGAGCCTGGTGCTTTGGCACTCTGGGGAGGTGAGTGTGGACTCAGATCCACTTTGGTTATGTCATGAAAAAGAACTGGATTTCACATATTCTGTGGATTGCATTAATCTCTGGACTTTGGGCAAAACGCAGGAACATGCGTGGCAATACTTCTCTGTCCTGGTTTCATGCATGCAAACCATACATTTTTTCCATATAATCTGTTCTGCTAGTTCAAAAGCCTAGATAATAACATCTACTGAAATGTTAACTTTATGTATGGAGTTTCCAAAACGGAAAATATTTATGGGTGTTGTACATAGAATTAGTGGAACATTCAGACCATGGTAATGAGGAAACCTTGATGATATCTGTACCAGCTTCTGAGAGTCAGCTAAAAGGAAAAAAAGCAGGTGTAGGTGGGGAAATATTATATCAGTTGAATCTGGGCCTAGTTTTAACATACTGGATTTCTGCAAAATCAAGTAAGAATATATTTCATTCACATTGGAGAAAAAATATGGTTTACCCAGTTTCCTGCATGAGAATTAAATAGAGAATCTCCATCATATCACATCATGTCTCTGATCCCACCAAGAGATTTCCCCCTCCTGGCACCCTGCATTCCTGCCATGGGGCCTCAGTGGTCTCTGTGAGTTGTTCCTCCTGGTTCTTTGCATTCATGACCAGGAATAACTTGTAGAAGCAGCTTAAAACATTGTCACTCTGCTGCCGAGAAGCAGCCTGTGAATCTCAGTCATGTTTCCTTTTCTATGCTAACAACCAGTCAAGGTCAAGATGTCCTAAGTGTTTACAGGAGATCACTGATGAATGGAGAGCTGCTCAGACATTCTGAATTGCAGATAGCTGCTTTAACTGACTTAATTAGAACATGCTCAGTATAAACACTGTATGAAGATGAATTCTGCTCCTGCTAGCAGCTAAGTGGTCTTTATCTAGAGGCTAAATAGGTTGGGAAGAAAATTGAGATATGGGCAAACTTCAAATAAATCACAAAAGGAAGGTGAATAAATTAAGAACAGAGTACAAGATTGAAATACACATGGTGATTTGGCCATATAAATATATACTGTGCACTCCTATAGAAGTGTAAATTTTCCAGATCAAGCAGAAAGAGTTATGAGAGAGTTTGACCCAGTTATTGCTGAGACCCTCTGAGGCAATTCAATATTGGATTACTACTAGTAAAGGGCATGCAGAACAAAATACAATCTTTGCTAATTGCAGTGAGCCTGCAATAGCAATTTTTTTTTTACCATAATAAAGAAAGCCAAGTGTTATTCAGGACTTCTGGATTCTACTCAAGATCTGTCACTAACAGCAGATGCCAGTAATAAATACAGGCACATCTCCAGAAATGCAATAAATATGGAGTTATGCTCTGTTTTTCCCATCAGACCTATTTTAGAATAAGATATATACTGCAAACAAAAGGAAATTGAGTATTTTAGTATTCTTCAAATATTTACCTGGAATGTTTTAATCAGTTTTAAATGCCTTATTGTTCTTTCTTTTCCTCCTGATCCCTCTAATAGCACAATCCTTGATGATGAACCTGCCATTCCCCACCCCCTAAATGAGCAGGGTGATGAGAAGAGTATGGGAGATCTTTGTTCTCTATCATGCCGTCTTTCATTTATTTCTAGAATTCTGAAAGATGGCTCCTTTGTTAGACCAGCAAAGTACAATTTCATTGCATCCCTAAATTTTTATGGAGACCACTTCTGCGTTTTATGTTTTATCACTTCCAGGGAAACTGCCTTATTTCAGCTCTTCTTTCCTTTCAGAAAGGACCATGCCCTGTAGCAAACTATTACATGGAAAGATCCTATTTTGAATGCTTCTTTTGAATAATTTTATTCCTGTCTACTCTACCAAGGACAGTAATGCTAGAGAGACACTTGATAGCATTCATCTTGCCTAACCTGAGGCATCTGCCAGGTAGATGTCTCCAATTGAGCTAGACCAGGGTTCCCTTCCTAGACTAATGGATAGAAACCTACATTTCTAGTTCATGAGTCATCTGATCTGGTTTGGATGATTACCTCAGGACAAGATGAATCACAAGGGAGAAGGGCTCATTTCTCTCTGCTGATAAGAAAAAATAGCTCAGATGGTGACATCTCTTTTATAGATGCCTACGTTTAGGTGACAGGAGTTGCAGCCTCTGAAAGATCAAGAATTAGTGTCTGGCATTCATTCCATAAAATCTCAAGCACTACCCACTTTTCTGAGACCCTTTAGACATTTGACCATTGTGGGAGGTCTGTCAAAGATTTTCTGTTAGAGCAAGGCTTTATTTTCTCTGTATTACTCGTAACAGGACAAAAGTTAGCCTATTAAAAAAAAACTTCCAGGAAAAAAAGGGTTATTTCCTTAGTGCTGTGGTTAATCTATTGTTTTGTGATTGTAAAGGAAATCTCTGTAATGAAAACTTACAAAGAAATTGCACCAATAAAAACCACTAAAAAATTAATTTCTGTAGCCTTATTCCCAAAAGTCTAGCTACACATCTCAAATCATTAGTGCAGAAGAAAGTATTACAATTTTTCCTTGCTCAGCCTTAAAGATTGTCATTCTGATGTAATTTTATTCCTGGGTTCTGCAAATTGCTGCTACTTACTTCAAAAATCAAGTTAACTAGAAGATCTTGTAGCTTCTGTGGAAAATGTGGGATAAAAATATTGATGGGAAGTCCTGTCTCAGCTACAAAGTGCCTGGGAATTTTGAATGTGACACTGTAATTCCTCTCACCTCACCTTTTAGAATCATTGAATCTTAAAATCATTTAGGTTGGAAAATACTTTCTTTATCATCAAGTCCAACAGTTAACATGGCACTGCCAAGTTCAGCCCTAAACCATGTCCCTAAGTGTCACATCTATATCTCTTTTAAAAATCTCCGGAGATGGTGATGCAGCCACTTTCCCAGGCAGCCTGCTTCAATGTCTGACTGCCCTTTTGGTGAAAAAATGTTTCCTAATATCTAAATCTCCTCTGGTGTAACTCCAGGTAATTTTCTGGTATTCTATCACTTGTTACTTGGGAGGGGAGACTGATCCCCACCTGGCTACAGCCTCCTTTCAGGTGGTTGTAGAAAGGGATAAGGTCAGCCCTGAACTTCCTTTTCTCCAGGTTAAGCACCTGCATCTCCTTCAGCTGCTTCTTATTGGATTTGTGCTCCAGAACCTTAATAAGCTCCACTGTCCTTCTCTGGACTCACTCACTTGACTCCAGCACCTCAATGTCCTCTAATGAGGGGCCCAAAACTGAATGCAGGATTTGAGGTGTGGCCTCATCAGTGCTGAGTACAGGGGGACAATCCCTGCCCTGGTCCAGCTGCCGCATTATGTCAGATACAGGCCAGGTTGCCACTGGCCTTCTTGTTCAGCAGCTGTGGACTAGCATCCCCAGGTATTTTTCTGCCAGGCAGCATTCCAGTCACTCTTCTCTGAGCCTGTAGCATTGCCTGGGATTGTTGTGACCCACGTGCAGGACTCGGCACTTGGCCTTGTTAACCGTCATGCAACTGGCCCTGGCCCATCAATCTGCCTTCTCCAGATCCTCCTGCACAGCCTTCCTGTCCTCCAGCAGATCAACACTACCACCCAGCTTGGTGTCATTTGGGAGCTTACTGAGGCAGCACTCGTTCCCCTCATCCAGGTCATCAGTATGCTGAGCAGAACTGGCCCCAGTACTGAGCTTCAGGAAGTACCACTGGCACCTGACAGCAAGCTGAATTTGACTCCATCTACCACCCACTCTCTGGGCCCAGCCATCCAGCCAGCTTTTTACCCAAAGAAGAGAGCACCTGTCCAAGACATGAGCAGCCAGTTTCTCCAGGAGAATTCTGTAGGAGACAGTGTCAAAGGCTTTAGCAAACTTCAGGCAGACAATATCCACAGTCTTTCCTTCGTCTGCTAAATGGGTCACCTTGTCATAGGAGCAGATCAGGTTGGTCCAGCAGGACCTGCCTTTGACAAACCCATGTTTGTGCTGGCTCAGCCTGATCCCCTGGCTGTCCTGTACCTCTGCATGAGAGCACTCAAGATGATCTGCTCCCTGACCTTCCCCAGCACTGAGGTGAGGCTGACAGGCCTCTAGTTACCCAGATCCTCTTTCCAGCCCTTCTTGTAGGTGGACAACATATTTGCCAACTTCCAATCACCTGGAATCTCCCTGGTTAGGCAGGACTGCTGATAAATGAGGGGGACTGTCTCAGTCAGCATTTCCACCAGCTCCCTAAGTATCCATGTATGGATCCCATCTGGTCCCATAGGTTTGCATGTGTGTAAGTGGTGTATCAGGACCTTTCACCTTGGATTATGGGAGTTCTGCTCTCTGTCCCTGTTTTCCAGCTCAGGGGGCTGGGTGCCTGAAGAACAATTGGTTTTGCTATTAAAGACTGAAGCGAAGAAGGCATTGGGCATCTCAGTCTTTTCCTAATTCTTTGTCACTATGTTTCCCTCTCCATTCAGCAGAGTATGGAGATTCTCCTTAGCCCTCCCTGTGTTGCTGATGTATTTATAGACATATTTTTATTGTCCTTTATGACAGTAGCCAGATTAAATTCTAGTTGGCCTTTGGCCCTTCTGAATTTTCTCTCTGCATAACTTCATGACATCTTTGCAATCCTCCTGAGCTGCCTGCTGCTTCTTCCGAAGGCTGTAAACACTCCTCTCCTTTTTTTCCAGAGTTCCAGCCAAACCACTCTGTTCAATCAGGCCAGATTTCTTGCCTGCCAGCTTGTCTTTTGGCATATGGAGATGGGCTCTCTGGTGCCTTAAGATTTCTTTTTGAAGAATGTCCAGCCTTTCTGGACTCCTTAGCCCCCCAGAACTGCCTCCCAAGGGACTCCCTCAACCATCTCCTAAAGAGGCCAAAGTCTGCCACTCCAGAAGTCTGAGGCAGCATTTCTGCTGGCCTCCCTCCTTACTTCTCCAAGAAGGTAAAATTAATTCATCCGTTGTCCCCTGCAAACTGGCTGAAGGTGCCTTCCTTTGCTTTGCCCAAGATGGCCTCCAGCTGTCACATCCTTCTCTGTTCATGAGCAGCAGGTCCAACAGGGCACCTTCCCCAGTTGGGACCTTCACATGCTATGTCAGGATGTTATGAACTATCACACACTCCAGGAACCTCCTGGACAGTTTCCTCTCTGCTGTGTTGTATTTCCAGGAGATGTCTGGTAAGTTGAAGTCTCCTGCCAGAACAGGGGCCAGAAATCATGAGACAGCTCCCAGCTGCTTTTTCAATATTTTATCTGCCGCTTCATCCTGGTTTATAACAGACTCCCACCAGGAGTCTGTTATCTGCCCTGTTGGCCTTTCCCCTGGTTCTTAACCACAAACATTCAACTCTGTCATCACCATCATTAGCTCCAGACAATCAAACCATTCCCTGACAGACAGGGCTACTCCACCACATCTTTTTGCCTCTCTGTTCTGAACAGTTTACAGCCGTCCAGCGTTTCACATGTGTGAGTCATTCACCATGTCTCCATGAGGACAACCATGTCATGGTTTTCCTGCTGTTCAATGGCTTCCAGCTCCTCCTGTTTGTTGTCCATGTTGTGTGCATTGGTGTAAATGCACTTAATTTGGGCTGTTGTTCCTGTTACTTTTGTGAGGAAGAAGCCCTAATTCTTACATGACCATTCTCAGGCATTTCTGTGGTTTCTAACACATCAATATCCCTCGTGTCTTAGCTGCCACATGGATCTCCATTTCCTACCTCCACTGAGATGGCAAACCAAAGGACATCTCAAGTGCATCTAGTGCACAGTCCCTCAAACATCAGTGTGCCACCCTAGGCTTATCTCTAAAGGGCCTGGTTTTATTCCTTTATAAGAGCTAAGCCTCTGTGAGATACTCACTTGCCCAGCTGGGATCAGGTACCTGTGATGTTATTCAAGTATTAACTGCATATTAGTCACCTGTTAACAAAGGTTAAACCAGAACTGCATGACCAGCCAGCACTCAGAAAAGAGGGTGTGAGCCAAACAACGCAATTTGCAAAACTCTTCTGCTCTTTGAACGCATGCATGGAGAGAAACACTGTTCCTCTGTTGCCATGCATCACTGGGGAAGGACTCTGAGAGCACGCACCAAACCTGGTAGCCCTGCAAAGCACATGCCTCAGGGAAAGAGTCCTAATTCAGTTTACTGTAATGTACCACAGTTTATTGTCACCATTCAGATCACAACATTTAGATTTGTGGCTCTCAGTAATGTCTGCAACAGGTGCAGAACTGAACTGGGAGCAGGTAACAAAGAGATCTCTAAGAGCATATTGTGAGGAAATAAATCCTAGGAAAAGCATTATTGCTAAATATGCAGCTTTACTGTATATTCAAGGATACCTAAAACTTATCTCTGATTCTGAAAACATATTGGGATTAAAATAATATAGAGCTAAATTAATACTATTGATATGCATAATCATCATAGTATGAAAAGGCAGAAATACCTCTGTTCTAAATTTATTATCTGCCTTTGAAAAGAGTCATGCACCCTTATTAAATCAAATGTATTATGTTTTCTCATCAATTTTGCATCTCATTTTTTCCCATTTATTCTTTTTAAGAAAAATTCTGACATTTCAAATCATGTAGTTCACTACATTGTTAAAAATGCTTATAAATTACCTATGATATATCCACTGATGATGGATGACATGCAGACATTAGATAAGAAAACTATTTTCATTCTTTGTATAAAGAAGTCACTGTACAAAGTATTTTTAACAGGCATTGTCTGGTTTTAAACAGATCTTAAGATGAGTCTTCATTAAAAATACTGTAGCAATTAAAGACCCTACTATGTTGAGAAGAACTTAGCAGAACTGTAAAACTAATATTGAAAAGATGGTAAAATTGAAGTTTCAGTCCCATACATAGCCTAAACTGTTATTCTCAACATTAATGAGCCTGTTCCTTAAAAATTCCTCAGGATGAGCTCTCCTTGGCTAACCAATTGGACACATCTTCCAAACAACACGTGCCTAGCACAAAATGCCATTTCCTTCAATTTAAATAAAGGGTTCCAGGCTACTTTGTATCAGACAGATATGGCACACTAGCTGAGCACATGGTTTTCTCGATTTCTCCATGATGCTTGATGACAGCACAACACTTTACCTGCCTTGGCTGTTGCATAGATTTCATGAGCCCCTCTTCCAACATACTTGCATTCAACTCGTTTCTGTTGAACCCTTTTAAGTATCCTCTTCCCCTTCTCCCCCCATCCATTTCCTAAAATATATTAAATATATATTCTCTGAGCCTGTGAACTCTGATAATGTGCCTTGGTCAGTCACACAAGTTAAATGAAGTATGAATAGAAGGTAAGTGGAAGGTAATAGGATGGAATTAATGTCGTTTTGGAGGATGTCCATTTCCAGACATCAAACCTGTGCTTTAGTCTCTAATGCCCTGAAAATAAAAGGTCGTGGAGGGACATAAATGTTATATTACTGCTTAAGACAAATACATCAGGAAGACGTATTACTGCTAAATACTTTATCCATTTATTTAATAGATAAAACAATTCAACTGTTTCTCTACTCTGAAAAAGCCATACAATGCATCCCATCTGATCCTGATTTATTGGTACTCATCTTCCCCAATATGTGTGGAGTCCTTTTGGCAGGGGCTGGCATTCTCTCATCTGTTGTATCCTGATGCACATCTGCTCCGAAGTGTCACATGTAGGTCAGGCACAGCCAGAGCCACAGACAAATAGTACAAAGGCAGATGGTTACCAACTGCACTATGGGCAAGATGTTGGCTAAACAAGGTAATCACTTGCTTTGCTCTCAAATACATTCCTCATTTCAATAAAGATTTTTCCACCATCTTTTGAAAGATGGTGGCAAACTCCTGACAAAGATTTCTGTATGGCATGCTGCAGCTTATAATTGCCAACAACCTTTGTTATTTGCTAGAGCTTTAGCAGCATCATATAGTTTAGTTATAAATTGTTCACATATCACTCTTCAGAGAGGTCATAAAGGGGGCCATTTTTGGAAAAGAACGACAGGAAGGAATCCTTCCATCCTGATCCCTAGTGTAAATGTTAAACCCGTCACTGACACCTAATCCAAAATGAATAACATATTCTAGCACTACTGCTGCTGGAGTTCATCTCTCTGTTACTTCCCATGTTTTATTATCTTGACAGCTTTTTCTTCATGGCAACATGATAGTTTACCTCAAAATGTTGAATCATGCTTTTAAATGGAGAAGCAGAGTTCTTTAAATCAGTCAATAACCTGAATATGAAGGTTGTTTTATATCAATTAGGATGCTGCTTGAGGTTTTGGTATTTTGAGATTGATTTCCAGTGCCTACGTGATATGTTTAACAATACTAATGATGAACTGATAATTATAGCTTGGGCTATTGTGTGATGTCTAAAATGTGATGGGTGTTTACTCTGTAAACCTTGAGAACAATTCTGTATCAACTAGTGATTATTTAGCTTCATGAAAGACTACTAAATTAAATAATCAATTATATGTGAAGATTAATGCTAGTTTCCTGGTCATTGTCCTTTTTTCCAGTCATCTGTATTGAGTGTATAAACTGGTAGAAAAGAATTTTCCCTAGCCCTTATAAAAAGAGCTTCAGTTGTGTTGATATGCAATGAAATGTGCTATTGAAATAATATTTCAGATTAATATTTACAGGCATTTCTGTTCTGTACACATACATTGATTGTGTTCATCTGCACTGTGCAGACATGCACATTTCTTGTTGGCTAGTGATGATAGCAATCATAATAGCGATGCTTGTACTGCCCTTCTGTGTGAGGCATGTTGCTATCTCTTGGAGAAAAGTGCCATAGAAGTTGGTGATGTATTGTTACATCATATAGGTTATTCTGTTCTGTGATGTAGTAACATTCTAGAACAACAATGTTGTCAAAACTGTTGCTATATGATGCTATTACAACAATAACTATACCTCCAATAATTTAAAAAAATTTAGGCTTAGATACAGTAATACTTTGAATTTTTTTACACTTTGTTTAAATGGACAGAACCTGAAGTGCACAGACAAGTCAGGATTGTATGAGAAGAAACCATTAGATTATACCATTATTTATGTGTTCATTTATTTTCCCATTCTGAGCATGAATGATTGGACTCAAGCCTTACATTTTCAGATTTCAAAGCCATGTAATGACAAGAGGCACAGCTCAGCCAAAATTCCTATTTACTTCACTGCCATTTTGCCTCTGTAACATCTGTGGGATCTGTGCCCCATACCAATTCCAGTTTCTTTGATGTAATAAGTACTATCTGCCATTTTTGCACCACTACTAAGTGCCAGGAGATGTGCTATTTAGTTCTCATGATCAGGACTACATCTAACTGTGTTGCTTAAGAAAAGCTACCCTCCTACTTTGCCTCGGTACACAGCTACCCCTACATAAAAAATCCTTTAACAAAAATATCCTATTCAGTGGAGTACCCCAAAGTGGTAAACACTAGTTGAAGAGATTCCTATCTGCTCTGTGAGTGCCACTGTTAGCTGCCAGGATTTGTAAATGCAGCAAATGGTATTTTTAATATGCTTCAATCACATTGTGAAATCAGTTATTTTGTGAAATGGCTGTTTTATAATATGACTGTGACATCTACGATATTGGACTCTCTCAAGAGGAGACAAACTGACAGAATACATACGGAGAAAACTGAAAGGTCTGTGTACAGCTCCAGATTTGCTGAAGAACTAAAATGATTGAAAAACTATTCATACTCCCTTTCTTTTGGCAGCTTATTCACAATGATGACACACCCAATATGTAAAGTTGTTGCAGTTGAGACGGACACAACATGACACTCCACAGTTCATACAGCAGAATTTTATTGAGCACAGCTCCTTTTCATAGGGTTTTCAAAAAACCCGTGCAGTTGATCCTGACTGGCTAAATTTGGTTCCACCCAGCTCACTGGCCAATAGCTGCCTGTGTCCATGCTTGTCAAGGTCTGGCTGGTGTTGCTTGAATTTAAATCTCCCAGGCTTCTCACTGCCTTCCTCCCAGGGATGTCTACTTCTTTTCCCTGATGGCATGGACTGGTGGAGTTATAATTAGGGTTATCTGTGACTGAGAGGCCTCCAGGCCAGCTGTTAGCCACCACATAAAGTCAAATGGCTTCTGCTTAATGAGCTCAGAGGGGTAAAGCATTGACGTCATCGAAGTCTACAGGATTTTGGCATTTGATTTCAATGGGTGAGAAAACAGTCAGTGATTTCTAAGGGACACAGAGGATCACAAGCTACATGGGACTGCAAACTACACTTGGGATGATTGGATGTTGCATGCACAGTTGCACAGTTATGAGACAGAGCATGGAGAACTCCAGTGACATGCAGGAAACCTTGCAATGTAAGAAAAAAGAAGAAGGCAATACATAACTTAGTGCACAGAAAGTATCTAGTTTCCACATACCTGATGGGAAATACTTATTTTTTTTCACTGTACTTTTGTACAAATGTCTGTATGTTCTGCGTGCAGCAGAGGGACAAAGACCATTGCATGCCAGGTGCATGGGTGTTCCTCTAAGATCCTGACAAACCAGCTGTCCAGACTGGGCCCCTTGTTGGAAGGTGCAACCAGGTTCATTTAGCTGTTAAGTACTAGGATGTCATCCTGACACGGCATCAAGGCGTGGTCGAAGACGCTCGTGTCTCCAGTCTCCACCCATTTACATACCGATTTCACCTGGGACTCAGAAGGATATTCCAGGAAGAACAGACCCCATTTACAATTTTCTCCAAGGACATTAAGAGAGGAGCTGGCTTTCTATGCCTGGTCTGTGGTCTGAGGGTATGTTAACTGGGGACAGCAGACTCTGCATCAAACCTGCTGTGGAAAAGTTGGAATGGAGTAACAGTTCACTAAATTGTCAGTGCCTCTCCTTCTAGATGCAAGCAAGTAGATTAACAGCTGTGCTTGTGCAGTGCTTTGAAATCTACAGATTAAATTTAGTGCCTAAAGTCATGTGCAGTGCTAAATACTTTTATTGTCTTCTGAAATTAGAAACACCTTTGAAACAATTTCAAACCCTTCTCCTGCATAGTCAAATAAAGGAAATTAATCTTGGCCACAATTAACTTTCTATCCTCATTTCTCAACCTGCTCCATCTGCTACTTCATTTGACCTGCTCCTACACTTCACTGATCAAATGCAGTTGCAAGCTTATCCATCATCTTACAGCATAATGAAGTGTAAACCTTTTCTGAATCAACCTGTCATGTGAGCCATAATTTGGAGTTCAAAAGATTGCATCCAAGACCATTTTAAGCTTTAATCACAACCATGCTGAATGATGGGCTACTTTCCATTAGCAAATGTGACTCCCCTTTGCTGCTCAACATTCTCAATGAGTCCGGAAATTCTATAGTTTTAATAAACATTTGGAACTGATCAAAAATAGTAAAAAACCCAATCAACAACTACAAAAAACCACCCCACAACAAAAACAAATAATTTCTCTTAAATGACCTTGTTCAATAGCTTAATGTCTAGATTCCATTTTGAGGTGAGTACAAGAGAAAATATGATAGCAAAATTATCTCAGACACCTGAAAGCACATGCTGGAAGCAAAGGCACAAAACTATGATTATATATGGGGTATGGCCTGTATCCTTCAGTTTTGCCTCATATCATCTGTTGTTACATAAAGACTAGTTCAAAACAGCCTGCAAAAAAGCAATCATGCACCATTTCATGCATAAGACTGAAGTAATCAAGCAGCAATATAATACTGATACTCTAAAGCCAAAACCTGACATCACTGGTTTTCAATACTGTTGTCAGATAATATTAATAGTAACTGAATCCAGCGTCTGGTTCTCAGGAAGGAAAAACAATCTTTCTCCACTAGTCCTCATATCCACAATATGCAATATTAAATTCAGAATGGCCAAGCTGTGAAATGCGTTACAAAGAGCAAGGAGCAGGGAGAACCTTGAGGAACACAGGGAAAACTAGAGAAGAACAAACAAAATCAGTGTTCTACCAACTCACAAAGGTGAAGAGCAATGAGGATCAAAGCAATTCAACAGCCTCGCTCATCACTAAACCAGGTTAATTAAGACTAGATATTTATCACTGTTTTAATAAGGGATTAGAAATGCAGGCTGCACTTTCAAAGAACAGTGTAAACAACATTTAGATAAGTGGAATCATTCAAATTGGTAACACCCAATGAAATACACACTGGCAAACTTGCAGATCTTGCTGAAGCAATTTGGGTTTCTCTATCAGTTGTCTTCAAGAGGTTATGGGATGCCTTAGAAAAGGGCAAAGTGGCAACATGGCATACATTTTTAGAAGGTGGAGAACAGTCTGAGGAGCTGGAGCTCAAGGAATGTAACCTCAGTGTGTAGAACAAGTTATGGAGCAAACTTATTAAGCAAACACTGCTGAAGCACCCAAAGGATAATGCAGTGATTGAAACCTGGCAATCCTGAGTTATTGAGAAGAATCATGTCATACCAATCTTCAAAGTAATCTTTTTGTCAGATCTGCCTGCCCTGTATGGCTGCCCTGAGGGCACCACGGCAGGTCAGACACTGCAGTTCAGACAACAAATTCACCTGGCCACTCATTGTCCACTTAGCCAAGTGGTCTCCAGCTTCCACCCACTGTGACAGCAGCTTAGATATCTAGCTCATGGGTGGACATGTACATTGAAGGGAAAACATGCTTAGAGTTGGTTTTGGTTTTGTCAAACATGGAGGAGTCAGTAGGGGTTTACCACAGATTTTGTTATGTTAAGAGATTGTAGAATATAACTGAAAAACAATTTTTTTCTGCCATTCATAGATGACAGATAACTGGGAAGGGATGCAAGTCCTTTGGAGGACAGGGATAACATTTTAAATTATTTTTACAAGCTGCAGAAGTGATCCAAGGTCTGCAGAGTGTTCAGTAAAAAGAAATTCAAAAAGCTTCCTTTAGTCATAAGATGTGAATACAGAAATGCACAATGAAGAACTAACAGTAAATCACCATTAGAGTGGAAAATAATTCAGCAATTGCTGTGATTCACAAGCTAAAAATGTGTGTGTGATGGTGCTGCAGAAAAGACAACTCCCATTCTTGGATTCACTGGCAGGAATGTCATGTGCAAGACACCAGAAGTATTTAACATTCTCTGATCTGTAAGGATAAGTTTCCTGCTAGAGTGTTACTTTATCCAGGGCTGATAGCCACACTTTAAAGAAAGACATGACAAGCTGCAGAGAGAGTGGAGGAGAAAAATAAGTATGACAGGAGAGCTACAAAATATTATTTCTGTATAAATTAGAGAATTTTGCTGTGTTTTCTGTGGGGAAGACCCAGGGGCAGGGGCCCATACAAGCCCTCCAGCTTATCAGGTTATAATGAGAGGGAGGGAGATCAAATTTCCTCTGTCTGCTGAGGGCAGTACACAATATAATTGGCTTCATTTCCATCAGTGAGATGTATTTAAATCCTGGAGACTTTTATGAGAAATTTTTAGTAACAGGTTTGACAAAAAGGGATGGTTAACACAGCATCAAAGCAACAGAAGGTGGATCCACAGCTTTTCTGTAGGGAGGTGCTAGAAATGGCAAAACTGCCTCACCACAACATCCCCCTACTACAGGGAATCATAAGGAAACTTTAAGGAGTTGAGGAAGTGGATGTCAAGTGGCTGAGAAGATCTTGAATGGGCTGGGCAAAGGGCAGCAGAGGAGCAGCCCTGGCTTGGTGGCCTTCCTCTAGAGGCAGGAGACAGGCATTTCCCACAGCCCACTGAAACCCCACCATGGAACTCACTTGAGACTTGGAGGCTTGTGTTTCTGTGGCTGTTGATTGAATATAATATGTAAATGGCCTGTTCATTTTTTCTCTAGCTGCAAAGGTGGAGTGATGGTGGTTTTATTATAGCACTAGTGTTCTTCGGTAAGGTAGTTAATGAGCTGTCAAGACTTCTGTAATAAACTTCTCGGTCAGAGTTGTAAGTGATAACTCACTGAGAATGAGGCATACTTTTAGTCATTGCTCAGAAATGTGCTTTACCAGTTTTGAGAAATAAACCTCATCTTTTTCAAGAGTCCTATCTCTCAGTAAAAGCAAGCTCTGAGACTTTCCTAGAGCAACAGGGTAGGGTTCTTTTAATATAAATGCAATTACTCATTTTTGCTTACAGTGGAAATACGTGTGCTGTAGAGTTGCAAAACAGTGGAGGAAATTGAGAAATTCTGCCTCATCAGTAAATGATGTAAATCTCAATACTTTTGCCTCATGACACTTCTCCTTTCCTCATGTGTGCTCTTCCTGAGAAGACAATGAATCCTGGCCACCAGTAACTGAGAGCACACAGAGGTCCAGAAGGGACGTGGTGGTGCTTTACAGCAGAGCAGAATTGCTTGTCTTGACATTTTCTGATTTAAAAATGTCAATTTTTATTGCCACCCCTGATCCTTTCCTTCCAACATACATTACTCGGAGCTGTGCTCAAAAGGGCCAGGAGAAGAGATGAAGGTATTTCTTGTAAATAATTTGTCTGAAAGCACATTTCCTTTTGCAAATGATGTGCACACTGTTTACAATCCATTACTTTTATAACTGTTTAAAGTTTTACAGCTTGGATATACTTCAGCTGATTTTCTTCCTAAGCTTTCTGCTGCCTTTCCAATTTTCATGTCTTATGTCTGGTCAGAGAAATCATGTGCTTGTATTTCTTGTCCGCAAGCTGATCCAGGCTTCATGGTCGGGAAAATTCCCTTTCCCAGTTTCTGATTATGCTCAGGTGCTTTCTAGCATTCCTGAAATATGCCTGCAAATAAGAAAAGTTCATTTTGAGGGAAGCTGCCAGTGCCTTTTTTGAATATTCACACAGGTTTCAAAAGAGATTTTAGATTCTGCTTACCTCTTGCAAAACACGGAAAGTTTCCTGCATTTGTGCTCATGAATCAGCAAATACAAAAGGGCAAAATATTCCGACAAGTCTGTGTTACACCCAGCAATGTCTGTCTCCCAGCTCCCGTGCTGGCACGCTGATGGCTGCACCGCTAACCTGGGCATCTTCCCTCTCAGTTGATGGCAATCCTTATGGTTACCGCCTGCATTTCACTTCGGAGGAATGTAGCAATACTTCGGCTGACTCTCCCACTTCCTTCCCTCCTGGAGAATGACGAGGGACTGCGGTGTTTTGCTTGTGACCTCTGGTGGTAAAAGGGAGACTCTACAACTCCTTTATTTGCAACAAAAACAATCTTGAAAAAATCAGGTAGCCTTGTTTCCTATCAAGAATTAGGGTGTGGCTTAGCTGGGCAGTATTTCTTATCAAGCACTGAATTTTCCTTAAATACATCCTTGCATGATATTGAGTCAATTGAATGAATGTTGTCACACAAACTGTGTCATTGGCAGAGACACGATGGGGGACACGGGACCTGTCCTTTCCTGTTTCTCCAGTACTTGCTCTCCAGAAGTGTCCTTGCTCCTTCATGATGTATTTTATGGCATCTTCTTCTCTAAATTAATGTACAAAAAATATATATACACTTTATTTAGCACTGAAAAATTTGCTTGTAAAATTAAATTTCTTTCTCACTTCTCAAGCACTTTACACCAGATAGATTGTGGGCCTGTTTGCACCCATACAAATCTGAAGGCAGGGCAGGATCTGGACAGAGTTTGGTTAACTAATCTGCAGAACCACAGTCAAGTGTGTACATACAAACTGTGCATTAGCTGAGTATATATAAATATTAACTACATATTACTGAGGGGGATGTTGTGGAGAATGGAAATCAAATAACATACAGACATTTGCATAAGAAAGGCAGTGCTGGATACAGGCCAAGATATCTGAAACCTAATCTTGTCTTCAGACAGCTGGCAGCTCAAAGCAGCTACCAAACCATTTTCCTCCTCTGTACCAGTCCTAGCTGTTGTCCCCATCACCTGCTTGTGCTATGGAGGTGGATCCTCATGTGTCTGTTGACCAGTGGGTTAAGCCTCAAGCTCTACTTGGGGGAAAAAAGAAGGACAGCTTTTCTCCAGCAGCTCAAGCTGCCACCTTCTTGAGGGGCAGTTATGCAAAATTTCACATCAATAAAGTTGCTCACAGACAGAGAAGGGGACAAAGTAGGGCTCCATCTCCCTTCCAGCCCTTAAATGGCATGGGGAAATTCAGGACAGGTTTTTTTGCTAGAATCAAATGAGGGTCTCCTAAACCACAAGCAAAAATTAGCTGCCATTTCCCAAACACTCAGCAGCACAGCAAAATCTTTTCTCTGCAAAGTTTGACATGGAAGGATAAGAACTAATGACACTGAAGGAAAGGGATGAACTGCAGGAGTGAGCATTTCCCCTGCAGAGGCCTGCAAAGAAATTGGGTCATGGCAGTGAGCCTGACAGCAGGGCTTCACCCTGCCAAAGCATCTCTGCCTACTTTTAGCCCTGTGTACGAGTAGATCCTGCTAGTTTGCCCTTAGTTTTAAGCCCATTGACTTCACTGGGACCTTTCCTTTGCTTAAATCTCTTCATTTCTATGAGCTAGGTCAGCAAAACCAGCTATTTGCAAAGGCTATTTGTAGCTATCTGTCTGTATTAATGAAGCTAGATGTTTTTGAAGTAGCTTTTTCAGAAGTTACTTTACAAATCTGTATCTTACATTATCTGTGTTCTGAGAAATTGATTTTAGTGGAATGAGGTATCATGTGTCCGTTCCTGTGGCAGTCACAGGAACAATCACACTTTCTTCTCTGAAAAGTCATGAATATACAATTTATTATAAGGCTAAGAAATTAAGTTGCATTTGTGAAGAGTTTCATAACAGATAGCAAAGTCCTCCCAACAAATGGCTATAAAGCCTCCATCATGTCTCAGACATTTCATTGAAGACACTCCAACTCAGAAGTCACTTTGTCAGCATGTTGAAACACCCATGCCCCAGCCTCAGCACCTTTTCACCGGGTGCTGTGAAATGAGAGAAGGGGATCTTCATCCCAGACTCATCCCAGACAACTACATCCCACCTCATGTCTTCCTTGGAAGTGCCTGTCTCTGGCCATCCTGTGACCACAAAGAAAGGTGAGGACTGGGATGAGATGTTTACCAGGCTCTTCAGTTACGTGCATGAAGTTTTGGAGCATGGATCCAGACTGATGGTTCTACAGTGGCTGCAGAGGGGGAGACATCCTGGAGGGCTCAGAAATGAGCTCTGCTAAATGTGGTGTGGTGGGGACGGGTGGTGGAGGATTTGACAATTTGCCCAAGTGCACACAGGCTGTCTGGGTGACAGCCAGGTATGAGTGCCTGGCTCCACTGCCCTTGTCCTTGCTCACCCATAGAGGTGTGAAACAGGCAGCTGTGATCTGACAGCTCTTTTCAGAAGTGTCGGTGAGAAAGGAGGATGAAAAAAGCCATCAGAAGAGCAGACATGTCAAGCCAAATGCTCATCTTTCCCCTGGGCAGAACTTCCAAAGCCAAGATATTCACTGTAGAGGAAGTTAGCTCTGTTTGTGTTAGATCTCTGAAATCTTCTACAGCATCATCACCCCACTAGAGCTTGGTGCCAGGAGATTCACAAGCTTTGTATGTTTAAAGTACCTGTAATGAGATGGAAGGTAGCTCCTCCTTCCTCCTGGGCACACACCACAGCATCCTACAAGGTACAGGAGCAGAATTGGTCACCTCAGCTTCACAGGTACATTGCTCAGCAGCCCGAGGGTGTTGTAACACCAACAGAAGCCCTATAGAGGGTCCCCTGTGCACCCACAGCCATATGGTTTCAAAGCTCCACCTAAAGATGAACAATATAGAGAAATAAAAATGCAGGAAATCCTTTGGTATTGCTAAATTCAGATTTGACACCTGAAAAGACTTTTTAGGCGTGAGAAAGGGAGGAGTGGAAAAATAGCTCATTTTCCATCTTTATGTGCAATATGGGAGACATGGGAAAATTCTCAGACTCAGAGACCATCAGCAGGTGCTAGGTATTCACCAGACAGCAAGAGGAATGGAGCCAATTTTAGCAAGGAACAGCTGACACCCCTGTGCCAGGCTGCCAGCCATGGGCTGGGAGACAGGCAGCAAGCTCAATTAGAAAACAAACTAAGGGCCAATAAATGTACACGGGCCATGCCACAGCCCTCACAAGCCCAACACCATCTCAGCACAGGAAGTACAAAAAGGGCACAAGGGAGACAAGGGATAAAAGACAAGGACAAGGAAGAGAAGGGGGAGAGAAGCACGCCTCTCCCAGCAGAAAGCAGCTTTCCTCTTCTGTGTATGCCTTCGTTATCTTAATGCACAGAGCTTGCGGCCAGGCGATTAGATCGCTCTCTCCCCCTTGCCATTTGTATGTCACTTCTCTGCTTATCTTGGATCTTCCCCAGGGCAGAGAGTCTATCTTCATGTGCACAGCCTAGCTGCACTGCAATGCAGAGGTTAAGGAAAATACGAAAGCACTCACAGAAAGAAAATAACATAAAGAGGGTTTTTTTTGGTGAACAGTCGAAAAAAATAAATGATAGTGTCTGAACTTATTACATTTAGTTGCACAAACATATTGAAAGTCTGCTGCCCTCTGTGCCTTTATTATTCCCATGTACCTATCCCCCTAACCTCACTTACCCTGCACAGCTAAGTATGGTGCCCTTTTACTGGAAATAAGCCCTGTCCCTGTCAGCGTTGAGAAGATCACTGTAATGCTTGCTGTAGGGGAAAAAGAGAGGAAAATCAGTGCCTGATGTGCCAGCAGACAGTAAAACTCAAGGGTCATAGGAAGTCACAAATCTGCCAGAGATGATTAATTCAGTAGAGAATGTAGAAGTCTAAAGTTTTTCTGTTTTCTTTATACTGTCAAACTTCTTTTTACTTGATACAAGGGACAAAAATGGATTAGGAGTGATGTCTGGAAGGAGAGGTCCCAGGGCACAGGAGACACTGGGATGCTGAGCTGTTGCAGGGCAGCTTGCCAGCAGTCAGGACCTATTTGAGTATGGGGGACACACACCTGCCCGACATGTCAAAACTCTGTCCCATCTGTAACATGGCATGTTAGGTGATGCAAGATGTGGGCAGCCTTTGCCTGATCAGATAGGGGCCATTTGTGGTGCTGCCTCCTCACCTCCAAATTCATGGCTTTACCTCTGTCTTTGGAACAGCTGAGAGATGAGTTGTGTGAGACCTGACTGTGAGCGAGAGTGGACAACTACTCTAAATGTAAGAAAATCTTCAAGAAGCAAATCTTAAGAATCACACAGTCCATGGGTTTTCTCAGCAGCAGCAGCAGCAGCATTATTTGTTAAGAAGGAAGAACCTAAACATTTGGACCAAAATTATTTCTTAGCTCTTCTTCCCTTTCTAAGAATGGATTAGCCTCCACCACACTGCACACACAACTGGTGCCCTCTCATTTTCGAAACCTATACTCCTTCTTCTTTTTCTATACTTTTTCTTTTTTCTATACTCCTTCTTCTTTCCAAAATCCCAAGTGTGGTCTTGTCCAGGCATGCTGGGGTAGTCCTTTCACATGCTAACCTCTGAGTTTCATCCAGGTGTTGTCTAGAGGACTGCCTGTAGACTGACCTAATCTGTTCAGGGAAAACACTGATAAGATGCACAGACATATGGAGGAACAGTGCTCAAACTTATGGTCTGGCCCTGTTTAATTTACTTGTGCAAACATGCTCCTATTACATCCGTTCCCTAGCAAATGCTTTTTCTTGTCTTTGCTTTTTCTAGACAAGCTCTCACAGCATTCAGCTGTGCAAAGAGACTGAGAGCTTCCCATCCCACTGTGTCCAGCAGAACCTGCAGAAAGTGCTGCGCTGAGAAGACTTGTGTAACACAAAATTCTGCAGGACACTGCTTGTACCTTGTCCAAATGGACTAAGAAGGCATTCTCAAGCACATGAGGCCAAGGTCCCAAAACAGCCAACAGTAGCATCCTTTAAAGACAGATTCTGTCTGATACATACCATTTGTCAACCCATGAGTTGAATGCATACTAACACAAACAGAAACAGAGTCATGTGGTCAGAATGGTGTTTATAACAAAAGCAGCTGAAGTGATGACTCACATTCTTCTGCCCTTTTTCCCCACACTCTTTCCTCAGCCTGGGTACTGTCTGCCACCTGCCTTGGGCAAAAGAGCTGCCAGAAGCGAGGCACTCAGAGCTGTCTTACAATTTTGCTTTTGAGTGTGTGCAAACATGGTCACAACAGTATTTTATAATGGACAATCAGATAGCAAAGAATTTTTGGCACACTGAACTATACACTGTCAGAACAAGCTTCAGGACCCTGGGTGCGCATTGGGTAGGAAAATGATTAGCTGAGAAGTGACCTCTGATGAAGTGTATCAAGACCATGGATCTAAACCTCCCTGAATCTTTGCCTGTGAACTGTTGTGCATGGGCTGGTTCTGGTGCCTCATTTCTCCTGACTATAACTGACAAATTCACTGATCTTCAAAGCAGGAGAAACTGCTGTGACTGACAAGTTTGACCTCTTCTACTCTGCCCACCACAGAGTTTCACCATAAAAAACATGCCCAGGAGGTAATTCTGTAATTGCTATTTGTGGTTATCCATGCAAGGCAGATCTGGTGTGTCATTTCTTGCACAAAGTTTCATCTGGGATGGGAAGAATTTGGCGCTTTGGTACATTTAACTCATCAAACATGCATTTATCTTTGATTTCCCAAGGACTGCCTGTAAATTTTTCCCCTGGGAAGGAAAGACATACCTGTGATACCAAGTGCCTGACACATCCTTAGCAGGGATCAGCTGGAGCTCACCACAGTCTTGCATTCACACATTTCCCTCTGTTGGGAAAAAAAAAAAAAAAAACCAAAAAACAAAAACAAAAACAAAAAAAAAAAAAACCAACCAAAAAACGTGGAGAAAGCAGGGTTATTGGATTCCAGGGCAAAAATGAGAGCACATGATTTTGAGACTCTACAAGACTTTCTTATCAAGACAAACCTGTAGCAACTTTGGCTTGTGAATTACATTGCAGTGTAATCAAGGAGGCTGAAATAGTGGGGATTTTGGAAGATTACCCTGCATGCGCCTTGATGAATCAAATCTGCCCCATGCCTTGTGGTTCCTCAGAAGGGAAGCCCAGGAGTCTGAGCTCAAAGATTCCCCTGTGACTGGGGAACAGAGAGCAGGACCAAGTCACACACTGCCTCTGCTCTGCAGTTTGGACACAACTCTTCCTGTAATTTCCAGCTCATTCATTTATTACTTACCATGATTGATTTCTGTGTTTATTTTTTCAGTGATGCATCAATAACTGAATATAATCCAGCTATTTGTCTGCTCTATAGGCTAATACATAGGGAAAGTCTTTACTGTTATGAAAGCTTAACAAGCATAGAGCATTGTTTATTAAAGTGGGGAGAAAATTAATGTCAGATTGGATGTGGAATTTGTTGGGGGAAAAAAACACTGAGCTCTCCATTTATGAAAACTGAAATCCTAAAATTGGTATTACTCATTTCGTCTGAATAACGAAGCAGTAATGACCATGGCACAGGCTACTGCAGGCAATTAATGATCAGCTCTCAGGGTTGATGGCCTGTGAGGAAGTTAAGGGACATTAACCTCTGCTGGCTATTAGTCATTCAGATATTGCCAACTGCTGACTCTGTTGCAGATTTCTTCCATTTCTAAAATATAGACCTTAAAACTTACACTAAAACATCCACATTGTAATGACTGTAACTGAGACAGCTCTGCAAAAATGGCAAAAAATAAGGTCAGTGCTGTGATTGGCCAAAGACCTCTTGAGGATGTCTTGGCTTCTGTTTGAGTCTGGATGGCCAATTAAAAAAGGTGAGAAGGCACTTCCACATTCTTCCAGTTCTCCTGGATTCAAGGGCATCCCCTCTCTGGGAATTGATTATTCACATCCACCAGAAATATGTGTCCTAAGAAGAAACAAGGAGGGGGATAGTGTGTGTTTTCCTTTACTTGTGCATGAGTTTCAGCCCTCTGGGAAGGGAAGAAAGAAATATTAGAAGAATGGAAGATACTTTGGAGGTTTTTATATATGTGTGCATATATATATATACACACACACATACACAAAAATGAAAGAATGTAGCTGATACCAAAAAACAAAGTGTTTAAATTTTTTTTGTAAAGAGGCCTTACAAAATATATTTATTTTGGCTTGTCTTTGAATGAGAAATAATAAACAGAAAACACCTGATCTTCCTGTCATTCAATATTTTGCAGCCTGCTTTATGATGCAGTTAAATAGTTTTGCCCCAGTACCATTTCAAACTGCAAGCCCAGATTTTAGACACAACTTTTTAGCATAAACAAACATAAAAGGCCACGAATCCCCCAGATCTTCAACAACAAGTCTGAAATAGGTAAAGGGTAAACAGTGAGAAGAAGGAACCATAATAATTATTGGTTTTATTTCAATGACAGAATTTATTAATTTTACTTTTTGTTCTTGTTTGTCCTGTGGTAAGGAGGGATATTGGTGTTGTTTTATAATGAAGTTATATTAGATAGGATCCACCAAGTCACATGTATTGCTGGTGTAATTTTGCTTCAGACAAAACCAGGCTAATTCACATGAGATTTCTTTATTGCTGATGTCACTGGAACTCTTAAAGGAAAAAAACACTCTTAAACAGAATCAGGAAAATTGTTGGGAAATGCACCTAAACAGCATTTACCACTTCTATGGAAGATGGAATTCTTATATGCTGAAGAATTTGTTTATTCTGTTATATATTACTATATCCTCAGGCCTAGAATATAATTGCTTTTTCCTTGTAAAGAAGTGAAAAACTGATGCTATTTGACTTAGCATATTTTCAGAACAGTGATGACAAATTGAAAACACACCTTTTGCTGTAGCCTGTGTTTTAAAACTGCATCCAGATTTCACTCAATTTACAGCTGGCCTATTCAGCTGTAAATTCATTGTCTACTGACAGATTCTTCTGTAATACTGCCTGGCTTCTCTTTTTTTTTACTTTGATTTATGTTTTTTATTGTCATCAGAAAAGAAAAGAAAAGAAAAGAAAAGAAAAGAAAAGAAAAGAAAAGAAAAGAAAAGAAAAGAAAAGAAAAGAAAAGAAAAGAAAAGAAAAGAAAAGAAAAGAAAAGAAAAGAAAAGAAAAAGAACCCTGTTTGTAGAAGTCTAATCCAGAACAAGCTCTACTCTTTACCCCTAGACATTACTAAGTTGTTTGCAAACAGAAAATGAGCAGCTGGTTATAAACTGGCAGGTTGATCTGCCAGTGCCATGGCAAGACCAGCCTGAGCTTTGCACTCAAAACAACCTGTGCTACATTTTCTCTTTGCTGAGAGTCTGATCTTTTGATCTGTGTGTCCAGAGAAGCTGCCCAGGTTATAATTTCTTACAAGTGTCACATCTAATACATGATATTTGGGTATGTTAGGGACTAAAGGAACTGGCTGTGAAGCTTCCGAAGAAAACAGCTGGAAGGAGGAGGACATGGAAGGTCTGACCTTCCCAGCCCTATGAAGCTGGCTGCCCTCTGTCCCTCTCTGGTTTAATTAAGACTGGCCAAATATGCTTGCCTCAGCTGAAATCTCTCTTGGTCCTTCCTGCTGTGATGAATGCAATAAAAACACTCAAGCTACTTTGCATCCTTGATAAAAACAGAAGGCAAAACAAAACAACAACAACAAAACAGCTTAGTTTTAATGGGTAATAATTTTGCAGATGGTTGAGTTTCCCTAGCAATCAGATTTATTGTCTTAGGGGTTTTGTACTACTTGTATTTTCATAGTCTCTAGTTTGATAGCCTAAGTGTTCCAAGCAGCTTCTCCTGATCATGCTGCACACATTGGTTACCTTCAGGTCTACAAACAAGTTCCTGAGAAGAAATAACCCAATCCTTCATCCTTTATTTTCTTATTTTTCTTTTTATGATGAGGTTAAAACACTCAAAGGATTAATATCTTTTCCGTATTTATTGCTACAAGGAATAAATTAACTTCATAATTATTTAGAAAAAGTTGCAGTAGATGCCATGTACACAAGAGGGCAGATCTGCTTCTCCTTTCACCATCGGCAGTCCCTTGTTGTACCTGGTTCCTCAGTAACTTCTGCTTTCAGCTGGGTATCTGGGGCTGGATGTCACGGGATCAGCATGGCTGCAAGGCAGGCTTTCAGTCTGAACAGACAACACCATCCGGGGATGCTCTAAAGGCCTTTTATACTGCCAGAGCAATGCCTGCGGGGGTAACAAATACACATTACAAATGTTACTTTATAAGATTGTCACTGTGGTCACTAAACCCGACTTTTTGGCTTGCAATTGATTTTTAAACCCCATCCTACCCTGTCCATCACACTCTTTACTCCATTTTCCCCTGTACAATGTTGGAAGCTCAGGTACGGCTTCCACCCCTCTGTGCTGGCTGACTATGATGATTTCATTTAAAAGCCTTTTGACAGGGAGGAAATATCCCTGACCTGAAGGCAGGCTGGGGGCTGTGTGGCTCCATCATGTTGCATGACATGGATCAGAACCCCCAGCATGGGTGGCTTGCTGTCCTCTCTGCTCTGCTACCTTGGAATATCACTTGATGCTGGCAAGATTGATTGTGGTTTAACCCCCCGAATTTAACCCCCCTGAGAGGAAAGGACAGTGTGTGTGAACCCAGAGTGTTTGCTATTCCCTGCCCAGGCTTGCTCTAGGTACCAAAATGGGGAGCAGCCACCCCAGGAGGCCCAGGGCGTAGGTCTCACTCACAGAGAAGTTTTCAAACCCCACAGAGGACAAGCGACTTCCCTAAATTCCCATAATTAATCCATGGCCAGCACTCTGCTTCCCAGGAGAGCTGGCTGCTGCCTGTTAATTCCCTGGGGGCAGACTGCACCCCTTCCTTTGGCTCATAAACCACTTCTGGCTTCTCTGGTCACCACACAGCCAGAGAAGTCCAGGCAACTTCTTCAAAACTCTCCTGAGGAATGTAAGGAACTCAGCCCAGGTGAAGGAATTATGCTCTTCTCCCATAAAGTTTTGATAACTTAATGAAACAAAAAAGCATTGTTTTATACAATGACATGAAGACACACACTGTGTGCATCAAGCGGTCTAAACCCAAAAGGAACTTAGAAATCCTAAAGAGCACCAAAAGACTTAATTTTTAGAAGAGAAAAGACACTTTCTTTCAAACATTTTTCTTTCAGCATCTAGAATCTTTTGGGGAGGGCAGAAAAGAATACAGTGTTTACCTTCCAAATGCCCTTGGAGAAAGGTGGAAGCAAGCAAGTGAACTAGCAAACCCAGGCTTTTTAAAGAGCAAAGGTCAGGACAGCTCATCTTTAAACAGGGAAACAAGGAGGGGAAAAAAGAGAACTGGCCACAGTTTATCTGGAAGCTTTCCTCTTGTGCTTTATGATATCTCCTGACATTGTCACATCCCTTCTATTTTATGTATGGGACAGAATATTGTTGTCACCAGTGTCACTTGGTAACCATCCAGCTAAAGGCCACCTGTTGGAGAACATCTTGGAGCTGAATGTCAGCTCTGAAAAATACAGGGATATAGTTAAAGCCACTCATGTCAGACAGAATTAGAGGCTTACTGGGACATTGCTGGAGGAGACCGGAACTTTCCAAGATGTTGGGTGGCTGATGATAAAATATATTTACTTTTCCATTTTAACAATCTACAAATTTTCACTTGTGGAAGGGCTGTTCCAGAATATCTCACATCAATCACAATTAGAGAAGCGCTAATCATGTTCAGGAGTTGTTAATCATGCATTAAATTAAATGAGTGACGCATGCTCTTGTACAGTGTGCTCACCAAATGGCCAGCCCATCTCAGACCCTCTTGCATGCTCTCTTTGGTATGTATGTTTAGTCTACAAATATATAATAACTTATGCTTTAATTAGATTATTGAAATGCATAAAATAAGTACCATACTTATCATCTATTAGTCATCTTGTTCCTTTTAAGAGACCTCTGCACAATCAAGACATTAATGGGGGGTACTTTAATAGTATATTCCACAGTGCTGTTACAAAATTGTTCTAAGGACTCTCACCCATTCAACAGGAAAGGAAAAAGGGGGACTGACTGTGTGAATGTGACCCTTAAAGAAGCCAGCAACAGGAGGCAATTCATCATTTATGTTAAACTTGGGTTTGCAGTACCTAGCTAGGTCAGTACAGGGAAGATCCATCAACAGATAAAGAAGTTGCATATCCAGAGGTTTTTTTAGACTACCTTAAAAATATCTCTTTTGCAATCAAGACAGCTTTGATCAAAGTGTCACTTCTTAATATTGAAGGTGGGAACATATATATATATGTGAGAGCATATATCCCTGTGCATATATAGAGAGGTGAACATAGGGAATGTAGAGACAAGTAATACAAATGAGAATATATGCAGTGTAGACAAACAAGAGAAAATACAAGTACACTGGGTGGCTGCTGGAAGAGTACCTAGGGCTATTTATCTGTCCTTCTCATCTCTCCTCAGCATTTGCTTATGTGTGCAGCTAGTGCTGTGCTAGCTGCCTCTCTGATCAGTGGTATAGCCTATCTTCTACCTGAGTCACAGACTGTCAGAGGAATTTTAATTCTACCAGGAGCAAAATATTGGCTGTGATATCAGCCAATTGCTACAGAGAGATGTCAAACTGTTTAAGATGTTAATTTATTGAGAATTTCTATTAATGCTAGCAAAAAAAGCAAGATGGCCCATTTTGACACTAATTTTGTAGAGGTCTTAAAGCCCCAAGCAAACCCCAAAAGTGTGAGAACATGCTGATTCTGTGCCAGCAGCAAACTTGCTCTGGCTATTAAGCTTGATATTAGTCATTAGCAAATTCAAAATAATGAAAGACCTTGAAAATTAAAAAAGAAACAAAGGTAGAGAATTAAATTAATACTGATCAACATGGCCTTATGGAAAATCAATCTGTTTATAAAGAAAGTCTGATTACCTTTTTTGATGAAATTACAAGTTTGTGACTTAAAGGGGCTTGACAGCATATGAAGTACTCTTAGATTCTCCTTAACAATATCCTACCTGACACATGGGCTAGTGCTATGAATATAACACACTAAATGCCCTAAACTGTCTGTATGACAGACACCAAAAATTGTTTGCCCACGGGTACTCATAAATGGTCATTTCTAGTCAAGTCCCACAGACATTTGTATTAGAATTTGACTCTGTTTATCACTTCAAATTGAGAAGCATGCACAAGATTATTTCTAAATAATAGTAATAATAGTAATCGTAATAATAATAATAATAATAATAATAATAATAATAATAATAATAATAATAATAATATATTCAGGTGTAGATTATTAAGCAGGACATAATGGTGAGGGAAGGATGGTGATACTGAGTGACCTCGATCACTCAAGGAAGATGGGGTCTGACATCTACCTCCAGCCTAGGGCATCCATGAGCACTTGTGGATGTATCCTCCCTCACCAAGGTGAGGTGTCACAGCCAAAACATGCTTTGATGCTGGTGCCAAGTGGTGATCAGACCTGGAAGAGCCACAGCTGGAAAAGAGCCAGCCCATCCTCTCAGACTGGGGAGCTGTATCCTCAGAAACATCAGCCCCTAACAGCAGCCTGAGAGGTGACGGCATAGAAGGAGCACCACAGTCACCCAGGGCATGTGGGATCCTGAGCATAAAATCAGAGGAGTTGTGAGATAAATTTAGCTCTGTTGTCAACCCAGATACCAGCACGTAATTCTGGTGTGCCCCTTTTTAAAGGGACTTGAAAGGCTACTGAGACTGCAGCAAAGAGCTGCCAGAATGAATTAAATGTTGGAAAAACTGCCGTGTGCTCTGATACAGGAAGAATCTGTTAATTCTTCAAAAACAAGCTGGAGGGGTGTTGAGTGCCTGGGTGTAATTTCCTGTGAGGGGCAGGAGGGAATGCTTTAATACCTGGAAGTTAAATCCAAGTGCATTCAAACCAGAAACAGGAATAGACGTTTCTGGCTGTGAGATTGTTCATTGCTGGAATAAGTTACAAAAGTAAATGCTGCATTTTCCATCATGAGCTGCCTCCGAGCTGGGGCAGGTATTTTAGTGGGAACACTTTCTTTTTTCCTTTCCTTTCTTTTTCCTTTTCTCCTTTCTCCTTTCTCCTGCCCTGCCCTCCTCACATCAGGATGGAGTGGAAGATCTGGTCCTACAAAGATTGAGCAACTCATGGCCATGCAGTCAATATCACTGCAGTATCTCCTGCTGAGTCTCTGAGACTGATGGCTAATTTAAAAAATGGACTGCATTTCTTCCTGAGTGGTGACTGCTACAGCAGCTGGAACAAGGCTGCTCACACGAGTGTTTTAGACCTGAGCACGGATGTGAGAGACAGGTGCTGCCTGGAAGAGCACCAGGAATGTGTTTAGATATCCTGGATAGCAGTTTCCAGTGCGTAACAGAGGCACATCCTATCCAGCCTCCCACTCTTACCTGTTTACTTTAGTGCTGCTGGAAGCTAAACACCCTCCTGCTTTTCTTTAGTTGCCACGTAACAGGCCCATCTATTGTCACAATCCAGCCTTGTACTAGACCAGGACATCTCCTTGGCTGTTGTTCCCTCCCCTCTATTAAATGTTAAGTTTCAAGTGACTTAGTAGACATTTTCAGGAAAAGGCAGACTTGCTTAAATACACCAAGTTCTCTGAGTATTTTTACCTATAAGTTGCAAATGTCACTCAACCCGAAGTGATTATTTTGTGTTTGCACAGTAGATTTCATGCACACCAGGGTGCATTTCAGACCTGTTGTGTTTAACTGCTAATAGGATTTGCAGCTATGTTTGTGAATTCCAGCTAACCCATTTCTTTCACTGAGCTTCAAGTTTATACACTGTGAAGGACTAAAATGAAATATTAACACCATACAGCTAAACAGAGAAAGTTTTTACATTGTCCTGGACTACATTTTTCTCCATTTTCCGTTGGAAAAATGACAAAGGCACGAGGCTAAAAAAAAACCAAACCCTTTAGCAATATGTGGGCTTTTGAAAACATTTTCTTTATTTCCAAAATACCCCAGCTCTCATATAATTTATGTGGATTATGCAATAGATTTAGAGAAGACCTTAAAATGACCCATTAATCCAAATTCAATTGGAAACTGGAATAGCTGCAGCTAATCTGTTGTCACAACAGCAGTACACAACAGTCATAGGAACAGACTGAGAAGATAATGCTGCTAGAATGTACATGTTGTCCCAGAGGATCTTCAGCCAGCTACAAACACTTTCACAGTTTTTAAAGAAATATTACAAAGATAAAAATTACACTTGAACTATTTTCTGTACCTACTTTATGTGAACCAAACCATTGCTTTTTTTTAGCATTTAAATAATAATTTCCTGCTGTATTCCTCCCCTGTTATTTTATTCCCTTAAGTGCATTTATATTTTTAGCATATCCCTTCATTCCCACATCACCTACACGTTAGGATTTGTAGCACAGAGTTTGTTTAAACCAGGAAAGGTCTGAACCCTAATTGGATCAGTTCTAAAGCAGAAAACAGGGATAAAGCTCTTATGAATTAGAAGTCTGTAGGCCATTACCAAAGCTAATGAAGAAATATTTCTTTCTGTACTACAATAAGTTTTTTTTAATCCCTTGAATATTTGTTTGGCTCCAGAAGTATCTTCAGGTGGGAGACTACTGGAGCTTCTCCTTATGCAAAAACTGGGGGAGGAAAGTTGGGAAGCAGTCCCTCAAGCTATCCAGAACATATACAGAGCTATGTCTTTGTCCTTTCCTGGAGGATCTGTACAGCCTGCATGCCATATTTTTGGGAACACATGCAGTGGTGGCAAGAAACATGATCCGTAGTGGCCAAGAGGAGCACGTCTCTGTGCAGATGACACATGACCAGCTGAGCAATGAGCGGTGCTTGGACCAAGACAGTCTGACTGACGGACATGAAATGATGGCAACCCACAAATTATCTCTGGATGTTGGGTATGCCAGCTGGGAAAAGTGAATCTGTCTCAATACATGGATAATCCTGTGCCTGCACCAACTGCCAACTAGTCTGTTGCTGATACTTTTCCAAAGGAATTTGTTCTTAGACTCGGGCCACCTTCATCTCACTGCTCCAGGTGGGGAATATGCCTGAATGCCCTACAAACCTTCATGAGCTCCTTGCTGTCATGCTGAAGGCCTCATGTGTCTTTCTCTTTACAACTTGTGTGACCTTCTTACTGAGGCAGGGATTTCCTTGGTGCCTGAGAAAGCCCACCATGAAAAGTGCAGGGCAGCACACGAACCACCACTGTGATGGGCATGCAAACTTTGCAGCCATTACCAGGACTTTTAATGGTCATTTTCAGTGTGAGAGGATCCACTTCCCACCACATTATTTACTTGGATACAAAAGGCTAGTCTTTCTAGTCTGGTCACATGAATGCTTCTGTATTTGTTTGCTGTGTTTTTTTCTTGTTATTCATGATTTATTTAGAACCAACCCCATTCAAAGTCATAACAAAGACAGTATGTTCACTAACTCAGATTATGGGCCATTCTCCAGGGCAATAACCCAAGACTACAAAAATTCATACAATGCCTTCAAATAAGAGAAGGAAAAAACAGCAACCTCATTATCTGGCAAGCAAGATCTATGATTTTGTTGAGACTTGCTTAAAAGAAACATTATCAGATTTTGTTTTGTCTTCTCACTAAGGAATCTGTGCACAAGCATAAATTATTCAAGCTTTCAGGATTTAGGATATGACAGAGTAAAAATGTCTCTCACTGTACTCTCCATTTTCCCTTGTTCCTCCAAACAATCCTCCTGTGCTGGGGTGCCTAATGATCCACGAAATGTTGTCCTATTGATTTAATGAAGTGACTTTCTATCCCATGAAGAGATGGCTCATGTCAGAATTATGAACTGCAGAAGAGCAAGGAAGGAAAACTGCTCAGGAAACTCTCTCAGTAGAGATGAGAGACATCTGGATGCTCACAGCTCTTGAAAGCAATGAACTTCAAAAAAGAGGCCAAGGGACAGTGGCCACACTGAAAAAATAAAGATGTTTTTCCTGGAGATGTGCTGGCTGACTTGGAATTGGCCTCTCTGCAGGCCCAGGGGGATGATGCTCTCTGTTGACTGTCCAGCAGGAGCTTGGGTATGGCCTTCTGATTGTTGAAATGAGCTGTAAGATGAGGGGGAGATAAGGGAGATGTGCCTTTTGGAATGCTATAAATGTTATAAATATCTAATCCAAATCAGGTTTCTTCCAATACACTTTTTTCCTTCTCATCATCTGTAGTCAGGAATACATAAAATTGCAACTCACGGGGGTATTTCCTGCTAAATTGTCATTCTTGCTGCTACTCCTACAGTGCAACATTTCTAAACTTAACTAACTGCAGCATCTTACTTTTTTTTTTTTAATATTGTTTAGATTTGTTATACTGGGGTTTTTTAAGATCAATGTAATAATTGTTTGTAGTAATTTATGGATACTGGAAGAATACTATGGGAGAGGATTGCAGTTCTTGTACTCACATGTTTATATCTCTTTTCAGACACCTTAGGAGGCAGATTATGTCATTGTAGTTTCCTCCCCCCAAAAGAAAGCTCTTTTCTAAATAATGGCAAGGATGGACAGACCCTGATTATAAGTATTTGTGGAACATTCTTCTCTAAAGCAGCTGTAGTTTTACATCAGTAACATGTAAGCCTTATTCTACATTTCCCAGGTGGATATCCTGATGTAGTGGTGTGTGTGGATGAAACAGGTTTTATTTCACAATGAGCAGCCATGGTATGGCAGGAATTTTTATGACCTCCACTCGGTTTAAAATCTTCAATCAGCTACCGTTCCTTAAATGAAATTACTGTCTAAAATTCAGTCCTACAGACCACCTGACAATCTTAAATGTATTATTGACTTATTGCTTTAGTTCTGGATTTCATGTTGACCTTTGAGTGTATTCCCTCTACTTTGTTAATTAAGGTATTAAAATGGGTATCAGAAATAGATAAGCAGAATGCCCTAATAGTACTTTTTGCTCCTCATCAGAAGACTTGGACATTCTCATCTAATTAGGTGAGGTGGTGCAGATGACTGACTGCTATGTAAACTTTGAGGAAGAAGCAAGAAGGAAAAGATAAATCAGTAAAACTAGAACAACAACAAAATAATTCAGTTGCCATGCTTTGTAACCTGAAATAAAACCTGTTAAAAGCAGGAGAAGATTAATCATATGATCTAGTAGTATAGTGAAAACATCTCTATACAGAATTTTTTCCTGATATAACATTTAAGTTACTTGCGTAGATGAAGGAAAAATTTCTGTCTCCTCCTTTATGAATTTAAAGAGAAAAGGCCAACAGCCATTTCCTCATTCTGTCCCATGACACAGCAAAGCTCTGTAGAATGATCAAAGTTTAACCATATATTGGAGTCCATGTGACCTTTTATTTTTTTTATTTTAAAAGGCTGTCAAAACCAGAGGTGACCTTTATGCTATTATCTAAAAGGTCAATGAGTAAGGGTCAAGCCATCCTTTTTCTGAAGTCAAACAGGCTGGGAATGGCACTGGTGGAAGAGAACTGCCCTTCTCCCTGGCCATGGAAGAGACTTGGGATCTGTTGACGACTGAAGAGTTCTTGACCAACACTGCCCGTTCTTCTGCCTCACCCATCTCTACCTGCACTGGAACTGCTGAGCCTTCCTTACTCAAGGACCACAAACAACCATATCAGATGAAGTACTACTCTTCTTCTTATCTCTCTTTCTCTCAACAATTGAATGACATTCCTGTCCCTGTCTGTACTTGTCTTAACCTTTGCCAGAGACAGGGAAGTCTCCCACTTCATTTTCTCTTCTGCCTGAAGACTTCCCTCCTTTCTCTCCTCACCTCACCTCACCTCTCTCCTGCACACTGTCAGAGGGATGACAGCCTTTCCTCTGGTGTGGCTGGGGCTCTCTGGGGTACCCAGCAGGGAGACACCCCTAGACAATACAGCGGGTCAGCCACAGCACAGGTGTGAACGTGGCAGAGGTGTGATCTGACCTACCCACACTCCTCTTTTTCCTCTGGACACCAGCATGCTCTCTTTTCAGATGCAACATCTAAGTGACAACACCAAAAAGGCTGTGGACATAAACCAGAGAATTACTGAGCAAATGAAGGCTGAGAAAATCCAAGGATGAAATGGAAAAGTGGGCAAGAAAAATACAGAGCTGAGAAGCCAGCAGAAAAAGTAGAAGTAAAATCCCATATCTTTACTTAGATGTGTGAAAATATTCTACTTTTATATCTGTGAAAGTGACTCAGGACTCCCTCAGAGCTGAATTTGAGGATGATGAGGCAAAATCTGGCAGACAGCCTTCCCATGCTGTTCATGGTCTTGCTCAGCACTATTTCTCTCCTCCCACACAAGAGTTTCTTTAACACATGAGATGATTCTGGGGAAAGTTTTGAAATGCCATCATAAAGGCATAAATAGGAACTTAGCTTTCAAATGCTTTTCCTATTTAAACTGAAAGAGAGGAGCCTGATAGGAAAGGTTTTTAGGCTTCTGGATGCCACAAAACTCTGGAAGAGGGAAAGCATCCTGTTGGGCACACTGTTGCAGATGTCCTTCTGTCCAGTCACACTGTGTGTGTATCACCCAACAACCTTTGAAGACTCTGATAATTTCAATATACATTGTTAGAAGGGTTAAATACAGCTCTTCTTTTTTTTTATTTTTTCCTCCATGGGAGTCATGCAAATAAGCAATTAACTAGAGCAACAAAACCCTAGAGGGATGTAGGGTTGAGGTTATCTCCTCATTAGACATCAGAGAATTGACACCAAACAAAGGAGAAGGTTTGGGTTTAGCTTAGGTATCATTTGATAATGCTGAATCTAACACAAATCCATAAACAACTACTTTTCAACTTTTTATTTGCATAGAACAGTAAGACCCTGCTCTTGTATTTAATTACTAAAAAGTCTCTGCTTCTAATAGTGTCTGGTGTACATGTTGCACCTAAACTGGCAATTTTTCAAATTTATCATCTTATAGACAGAAATCTCAATACACCTCTATTTTAGTTTGTCTGTATTTTAAATTCTCATTGTGGTCTGAAAGATATTAAGAATTTTTTCAAACAAATTTTTAAAAATCTTTATTTTTAAAAGATATTCTTTAAAAAAATTCTTGAAATTATTTATTTTTTAAATTTTCTATTTGTCAGCTCGAAATCTGCTACCTCAGCTTTAAGAAAGAAATGTTTTGGTTTCTCTGAAGTTCTGGTCTCTGTCAGGGTTCTCAGGCACTATGGCAATACAGAAACATAATTATGAATCGAGTGCCAAAATACACAGGTGCAAAAATTGTTTGTACCAGCTGAGAGAAAACAAATGCTTCCTCCTCACTTTGCAAGCAAAATCTGATTGTATAAAAAAAAAAAAAAAAAAACAAAAAAACAACAAAAAAAAAAAAAACCAGAAACATCTATGTTATTTTTTTTTAATTTTTAAAAATCTCTCCACCAAGAGCCAAGGTACTTTAGAAATGTCTCTGCAATGACTGTTGAGATCTGTTTATCAGCTCTCTCACGTCCACATCCTTTCCACACACAGCAGGCTTGCTGGGCAAGTGATGCCTGTGACCTTGCAATTCTGCTGCTGCAGAGTTGTGTTCCCTGGGGAAGCAGTGGAACACGGTAGGAATCAAGCTGATGCAGGAGAACCACTGAACCACAGCTTTCATAAGGTCCTAGGGTCAAGGTTTCAATTAATTAAATTTATTGCCTCAATAAATTAAATATTCATCTTGGAACACAAACACTTATTTGGGAAAATGAATGTTACATTGGTTTTCACCAAAAACAGTTTTGAAGGAAGATTCTGGACAATTGTTGTGGTTTAGGAATGGTACTCTCCAGTTTAGTGTTCCCACTGAGACTCTCCAAACCACACTGCTGCTTGCTTGGTAACCTCCTCCTTATCCCTCTCCCCCTTTCCCTGAGATGTGCTGGAGAGGAAAATTGGAAGCACAAAAATAAAGATCATTGATTAAGGTAAGAACAATTTCCTGGAAACAGCAATGAGATAAGAAAACAATGCTGATGACAGCGGGTAGAAGAAAACAGACATTATTGCTCACCACAGTAGACAAAACCCAGCTGCCCCCTCCTCCATGCCATCCCCACTGCCCCTCTGGCTCAGAGCCAGTGCTACCCCTCTGCTCCTTCTGCCATGCTGGCTTCACCAGAAGGAAACCCTTCTCCCTGGAAGACAAAGTTTCTTCTTCCCACACCTGGCAATGGTGAGGTGGCATAGAGCAACCTCCAGCTACTGGCCATGGCCCATTCCAGTTACTGCAAAAATTGAACCTGTCCTGATGGAGTCAGGAGACTAATTTAAACAAAAGCAGAGTATTGGTCTCTACAAAAGTAGAGTTTGTGGTGAAACAAGAGTCTACACAGCCACAAGATCTAAAATTGAGACAATTACTGCATGCTGCTCCCAGGTCTTAGTTGTGGTAGAGGATTACTCTGATACTTTGAGCAGAAATACCTAGAAAGAGAAAAAGGCCACATGTGGCACATGATGACCATTTATAATTTTGTTCAATGATTTGATCTTTTACATCAAACCTCACATTCTGAAAACAGAAGGCTGAGTAAGAATCCCAGATTTAATTTTTTAAAAAGACATCTTCATGTGATAGATAAAGCCAACCTGTAAGGTTAACAGCTAATCTTTCCTATCCCACACATATACAGCCTCTCCTTAACACCACAAGCCCGAGTATCAGGAGGCCATTAACACAAGCCAGAGGCACTGCTTTTAATCTCATGTTTGTTGAAATCTGCCTCATTGTTTGTCTTTTTCTTAACACTTGGCACTGGCAATGATTAACACTGCCAACATTTCCCTTGCCAGAAAAGAAGGGTTTTTTTTTTTTGTTTTTTTTTCCAGTGATGCCTGGAGATACCTCCCACTCTGAGGCTGCCTTTCCTCCCTTGTCTATGGAGAGAGCAGCTAAGGAGGACAGAAATCTCATGCCCCTTTTAAGAGAGGTGTTTTCAAGATGGAAGGAAGGAAAAGTGGAAGTTTATAAATTTCTTGTGGATCTAGGGCAGTGATAAAAGAATCTCTTCTCTTTTTCACTGCTGAAACATTACTCAGAAGCTGCTGATAGCATCTCTCTGCCCCTGTTCAGACAGAGCACTGTACCACCACGGATTACCCCAAGAAATGCTGCTTGGCAAAAAGCTGTGGTCAGTTGCTTGGCTGACCTACAGTCTAATCTACGTTGGTTCAGAAAGTGAGAGCTACCAGGACAAGTCCAGTTGTGTTTTCTCAACAGTCTGTACCTGTGGGGTAAGACACCTCACACTGATGCAGTGACCTGGGTGAAGTTTAGCTTTGCATGGGGAACATCTCTACCTGCTTCTCCTCCATTTTTGCTCTTCTTGTGATTTGGGGAGACCAGGAGAGGCATTTCTAGCTGGTCATTTGAGGTTGGATGTTTGCCAGCTCCTGTTCATCTCGTGAACACCACAGAAGCACCAGATCAGATTTGATAATCTGGCCTATTAATTTTTTGTTATTTTACCAGGGATAGAAGAGCACCTTCTTCACTTGTCAGCAGCTAATAGGTCATAAGTCGGCTGGTTTACCAAACATGAAAACAATTTGCTGATAGCAGGGACTAGACCCTAAAAGGAGAGAACACACACTTGGCTGGTAGCCACCTCACCAGCCCAACAAAGGAGAGATATTGGGTATCTGTAGCTCCTTTTAAGCTGTCCCAGGCATGAACTTGTTTCTGATTTTTAGGCTGTCTGTCTGCTAAGACTTTCTTGTGTATTGATAACAACTGCTCAGTGAGCCAATACTTTTAAAGAGCTGCCATCATTCACCCACACTGCCCTGCCTGAAAAATAGACATGAGGTTTTGGTAGCTCACTCCTTACCTCACTGCATCAGTGGGATCCTTCCACCAAAGACAAAGGGTGAATGATGAAAGCCAAGTAATTCTGTTGTCAACTGTCAGGCTTCAACTGTCTTAAATATGCTGCAAAGGCTTAGATTTATTCAATTTCAAATGATTGCAGTGCCAGATGCAAAAATTCCTATGTGTCCCTAATGATGTATATTCTAATTGCATATTCTTCCTTCCTTTGTATTCAGCAGCTACAAAACTTGGAAAAAAAGCCAGTAGTAGATGAAGAGAGTGTGAAAGCTATAAAGAGGTATGGAGGAGGGGTGAGAAGGCTTAGGGTGGACCAAAGGTCATTGCAACCCCTTCCTTGCTCACTGTCAGTCCTCCCCATTCTCCAACCTCACGTTTCTGCAGCCATTCCCTTGGATTTCCCTGCCACCTTTCAAGAATCTTCCTCTACTAGGATGATGCTTAAGGTGAGAAGGTAACTTGTAAGGCACTGAAATGTGGCCCTCAGCTGTGATTCCCACTGGGAGCAGCCCTTGGACCTCACACTCTACAGAGCACTTTGGCAGAGGAACAGGGGTGGGGCTTGATTCTCTGAAGTTCATGGAGTTATAACAGGCACAATTATTGTCCTTATTAAGACAATGGGCTGAGTGTGGCTATTGGTGGTATTGTATTTGTGTGAAGATACATCAGACCTGCTGTAAGAACCTGAAGGTTAGGGAGTTCATTCCACTGCCCACACCTTGGCTCGTGCCCTGTGTGGTGCCCTGGGCTCCTTCATGCAGCCAAAGCAGCACAGGCCACCTTCAGCTCCTGTGCCCTCCCTCCTGCCCCACACAGGTGTCTCAGAGACCACAGGATATATTCAGTAGCTGGAAACAGCTCCCTGTGAGCAACTGACTGGAGCCCTCAAGGGCTAAGAATAATAGAATTTCTTCTTCTAGGAATGAATAGGCTGCTCCAGAGGACAAGCAACCTAAGAGAGGTCAGATGAATTACTCTCTGGAGGTTCATGTTCTACTTCTTCGGTCACGCTCACAGGACTTAGAACTTTCTTGTATCTTGTATGAAGTGAGACAAACCTCAATTATGCTGCAGCAGTTGCAGGTTTCTTTAAGAACTTTCTTTTAGGATCAAGTCACAGAGCAAAGCTATTTACAAACCTCCATTTATTCTTTTTTTCCATACATACATTACCATTCTATTTTTGTGCTTATCTCTCACGTTACCTTTTCAAAGGCTGCCGAAATGACAGCTACTGCTGTGCCACGGCTCCTTGCCGGCACCCCACGTTTAGCCCCAGGTGGGTTTCCAGGAGCTGAAGAGGGAGCAGGCGTTGGTGTTCAGGCAAGCATATGCTTTATAGCAATGCTGAGATGCTGAGAAGCAGTAGCTGCAGTGTTGATCATATCAAGGCAGCGTTACCAGGAGACACCTCACAGCACCGCAAGCGTGCGCAGTTGGAGGCTCTTTGCCCTCTGGAAGGTGGTGGGTGTAACATTTTTCTGCTCTCTCTCACTCAGACATGAAGGATGAGCAGCTTAACAAGGTCACATTTGTTAGAGGCACGCATATTTCCATCTGCTCAGGCGGATAGCAAAGTGCCTGGCACAGAGCAAGGAGACACTCTAAAAAGGAATTGTTTCAGAGGGGAGTGTCTAGGCACAGCTAGGAAAACAGTGGTGGGTAGATACCATATGTTGAGACAGGCACACATACATTAGATCAAAGGTTCGCGTACTTACCAAGCAAAACAATAAATGCTACATTTTTTTTTCAAAATCCTTCTAGCTGTATTGCTTTCCAGGGCACCACTAGCAAAGTGGCAGAGAAGATGCATAGCCTTGGCAGTAATGAACCCCCAAAGCTGAAAGTTCACTCCTTCACTTCTAAGGCAGAACCTGCCTGCAAAATGGTTCATGGCTACTGCTGAGACTTTGCTAGACTTGAGCAAGCACTGCTTCATCTGGTGAGCCTTAGCCAGGAGATCCACAAAGATATAAAGCTAGTTTAGGTGGCAGCTTAAATTCTTTTCATGGTGGATGAATATAGAAAAAAATCTATGAGGTGAAAGGCTGAGAAAAAACTCTGAACATAATTTTTGCTAAACTCCTTTGAGATGAAAGCTATAGCTTCATTTCTTTCACACCCAGGACTCAAGGATATTCAGAGCATGGATGTTTCAAAATCTAGTATCTTACAAATATGGTATCTTGAGTCTGCCAAGATAATAGAAATGAAGATGTCCTTTAGGTTCAATTTTATAAATATTTTCTTTCTATTTGCTAAACATATTAAACAACTGACTGTAAACATATTAAACAACTGACTGTACATGCTGAAATAAGGCATGGGGGTTGCAAAGGAATAAAGAAGAGAGCAATTTCTAAAGAATAAAATTATTCTTTGCATTTTTGTCTTCAGACTTGTAGGAATATTTAGTAATTAGTAGGGAAAGGACATGAGAGTAGAGAATAAGACACAGAATTTTTCCTTTGAGGCATCACTAGGATGACTTTTATGATGACATACATCACCAATTAAAGCTTATCTTTGTATCCTCTTTTAGGTTCATTTAGGTTTAAGGCAATGGCATTATCCTCTGTTGACTTCTCAAAAATGTAGCCCTTATTTGAATACATACAATAATTTTTAACCTGCAACTATTTCTTTTCCATAGAAAGCTTCCTGCAAATTTTGCAATTTTGGAATTTTCCAAGAATTTCTGTATCAAAAATACAGACTAAGCTTACACTAACTGAGACTGCTGTCTAAATAGCAGACAACAGGGGATATTCCTGCTTTTTGGGCCAAGGTCCGTCTCTTCCCTATCTGACTCTGATGTTGATGTCTCAATGAAGAAAACCACATAGCACAAAAAGAGATGCTTGATTTTAAGACTTTGGAATTATGGCCTGTGTTACCAGAAGGGAGCCAAAGCCCACTGACATAGCCGCAGAAAGCCAGGCCCTTGGCTGAGTTCTGACTAGGAATACACCTCCACGGCTGGATGCAAGCAGAGGGGTCATGTGGTTACCTGCTAAAACTCCCCAGCCACCCTCTAGCTCCTGGGATGGATGAACAGGAGCACACTAACTGAGGGCTGAGTGAGATCCAGGTAGATAAGCAAGTCCGTGTGGTGCTAGCACTGCCACCCACACATCCTCCTGAGCCTCTGCTTCCGTGGGCACACCTGTGTTTGGGGATGGATCAGAGGATGTGAGGATCAGAGTAGTAGGCAGCTGGGCTGGAAGGTTCTCATGGGGGTGTGCATGTGTCCAGCCTGTTCCCAACAGGCTAGGGACTGCTAGGAGCCAACATATGTGCTGCAGAAGGGGTGAGAAGCAGCAACTGTGGGGGAAGCCCCATATCAGCCAAAATATTCATTTGGCTTCAGAGCCAAGAAGATAGGCCAGCACCAACTTGAATAATGCACTGTATCATCTTATCAAGGGTTTTCCTGGAAATCCTTCTCAGGCTCCCTGACAGATTTAGTTGCTGTCATTGACAGTAGGCAGGTTGCTAAAAATTGAACATTACATAAAGTTTCAGCCATTCCAAAAGCAGGATGACATTTCTAAAATTAAGAGTAAATACTGTGTGAAACATATAGCCAAAGAATTTAAGAGCTACTTAACTTGCCTTTGGCAGGTGCTAGGGTATGGATATACAGTGAGGGCACACCCTTAATACCTGGAAATGGTTCCTAAAGACAATGTTTATGTTTTACTTAGTTTAATTAATAGCTAATGACAGACACATGATGATGGATAACCACTACCTGCCTTAATCTAAGTCAGGCTTCACAGGGCTCCTCCTGGTGTGTTTGGCTCACTTGAAGAGGGCTATCAACAGCAATTCATCACCTCTGAAGCAGGGCTGATAGGCAGCAGAGAGTGTCCTCAGAAACTCAGCTCCTGAGGAGGGATAGCAAAAGTTGGCTCTGCAGGAGCAGCCCCAAGCTCTGCAGCAGCAGTCAGGAGGCATTTCAGGAGCCACAGTCCCTGCTCTCCTGGTGAGGGGCTGCTGTAAGATACAGGGCTATAGCACAGCAGAGCCTGTCTCCAGGATGAGCATGGTGAAAAGGGACCACTTTACTCTCCTGTCTTCTGAATGGGCCTGCAGGCACTTTGGGAGAACCTTCACTGTTCTGGACTCATTCTTTTGCTTCACATTTAGCATCCAGAGGTCTTGACTTTTTGACTCTTTGTAGGGCTTCTAAGGACTCAACCACAAGAACATAACTGTTCTTGTGGTCTTGATAGCCAGCTGTGCAGAAACCATGATGCCAAGCTGAATAATAATCTGGGTCCAAAATGGTGTACTTCCCTAAAATGAACTTGTCAGGATGTGAAAAGGGATAGCAATCCACTGATACCAGAAGTCCTGAAAGGCACAAAGCTGCTTCACAGCTTAATGCAGCCCTCTCATTGTTGATGCATGAAAGCATGAGATATTGAAGGAACAAATGAGGAGTACTGGAATTCATAAATTAGCTAACATAGAAATTTTTAAGGTGATAACCAATGTTCATTTATAGAGGTAGAGGCATCTCTCAATAATCAGATCATAACACTCCTTAGTAACCCTGTGTTTGCATTTGTTTAAAAAATATCTCCTGTTATATGCCTCTGTTAAAATGATGAGGGAAAGAGGAAAGACTGCATTTTTTTCTTTGGTATTCTTTATTGTCACAGTCTTCATGGTGAATATTTTTGCATGTGAATTGTTGTCTCTGTATAAGTTTATTATTAATATTGTTGCTGTTTATTTTTCCTATCTCATTGCTGTTTCCAGTAAATTGTTCTTACCTCAGGCTGTTGTCTTCAACTTTTGTGCCTCCAATTCTCAATTCTATCCCACCACAGTGAGAAGCAGGAGGGGAAGCAGGAAGAGAGAGCATTTGTTTGAGAGAGTCTTGGTGGGGGTACTGGTTTGGGAAGTACCATTCCCAAACCATGGCACTGAACAAGAACTCTCCCAAACTGTGCTCAAAATAGTACTACTCCCCATGCACAAACTGGTTCCAATACTTTCTGTCCCTTAATCATGAGACTGAACTCTTGCTGTTACTTGAGTCTTTCAGGCAGATTTCATGCCCTCTTGTAAAGAGAAAATACACAAAGTAAAGATCATTTTAGGCCCCAAATGTAGCAGAAGGCTTCTGTTGAGCTGTCCTGTTTATTTGAGTGATTTCTCCGCCTTCCCACACTAAATAATGCTGCTCTATAGTGGAAGTTTTGGTCTCTCTGTGGTGTTAGACAAGATCTTTTTGTGGAAAAAACCACAGATATGCACCATGCTCTCTGGCCACCTCTGTTAACTCCTGTACTGGTTTTTCTCACCATCTCTTGTAAGTAGATACTTGGAAACACAGAGACTTAGCCTGAAACCTTCTGACCATGGCATCTTCCAGTGGTGAAGGAACTTTCTGTGATACCACAGACTCTCCTTCTGTGGTTACTCCAGCTAGAAGATCCTCTGCCAACCTTCCCACTTTCCCTCATAGTTTCCAATGCCGCATTCCCACTTTACTTGCACTGCTACATTTTTTGGGGGGGGAAGCACATGCTAAACCAAGCAGGGGAACAAGCTGGATTATATTATGGTTTTTTAAAGATCATTTTGAGGTGGCTCAGTTGTCTCAGTGCAGAGCCAGGCAGAGCTGTACTCTGTAGGAGGACATAATATAAGAAAATAAAGGAAGTATAGCAATTTTACCCCTTAAGGAGTTGCAGCTGAGCCAATTACTAAAGATTAGGAGCAGGCCTGATTTTAACAGGCCACACCTGTAGCCAATAAGAAGATTGGTGGGTTGAGGGAACTGGAGTCAGTTGACTGCTGTGAGGACAAGGAAGAGTCAGTGCCCATAGGAGCTGCCTACAAGAAACATCAAGGAGGTACGCAACTCCAGCAATATGGAACCTTTGCAATGCAATGACAATAGAACTCTTGTACTATGACAACAAATAGTGACCCCGACATGATTTGGGAGAAAGGACTCAATTACTAAACTATATGACCCCTGTGGATTTGGGAAACAGGACTTGACTATATGACCCCATGGATTTGGGAATGGAAAAAGAATTAAGTATCAACCAACATGATCCTGTGGTGATTCAGCAAAGAAGATTTAAACATTAAGCAATGTGGTCCCATGGTGAGCTGGGTAGAGAACTGAAAGAGGAAAAGCAACAAAACTGAAAGAGGAAGGGGAGAATTTGCTAAAGCAACTGTAGGAACTAGAAAAAAAATAGTTCTATTATTTGGTACAATGTGTTTATTGATTGGTAAAATATATCAATTGCAGCTATTAATGTTTGTTAAATATGAGTATAAAAGATTTTGAAGATAAGTACTTTGTAAACTGAGAAAAGCTGCAAAACTGAATCAACACTCAGAAATATATATGTTCGTACTATAATATATTGTTTGAACATTTGTATAACTCTTAGTTCTAAATGAAATATATGAATGTGTCATAATGTTAATTTATTTGACCATGTCCTTCTAGAAATGCTGCATCTCTGTAATTAAAAGAAAAAGGGGGAATTGGAGGAGGATAGAGTATAAGAAAATAAAGGTAGTAGAGCAAGTAATTTTACCCCTTAAGGAGTTGTAGCTGAGCCAATTACTAGAGATTAGGAGCAGGTCTGATTTTAATGGGCCACAGCTGTAGCCAATCAGAAGAGTGTTATAAAAGAGTGGGTTGGTTGGCTGAGGGGAACTGGAGTCAGTTGGCTGCTGTGGGGATAAGGAAGAGTCAGTGCCTAGAGGAGTGGCCTACAGGAAACACCAAGGAGGTATGAAACTCTAGCAATATAGAACCCTTGCAGTGTAATGACAATAGAACTCACTCAGCTGAGCCAGCTCTGTCCTGTGCTGTGGTAGCAGAGGTGGGCATCTGGGGGCCCGTGCAGGAGGAGAGTTTTGGAGAGATGGAGTGGGTTTTGCTGACAGTGGTGGAGCCATGAGGAGAGTTATCCATGGAACATGCACCACACACTGAAAAGACCAGCTAGATTTGCCACCTATGAATGCTGCTTTGTGAAGGGAAATGAACCTGTCAGTGAGCAAAAGAATGACTTTAGGAGACTGGAAAAAGGCATATTAATTGCTTCAGGAAAAAATTTCTCAAAGCTTTCCTTTCTTTTAGAAATCAAGATACATCAAATAGGAGGTGTGGCACTTGGCAATATGGTTTAGGGTTGGTTATAGTGACGTTAGGCTGATGGTTGGACTGGCTGATCTTGGAGGTCCCTTCCAGCCTTGATGATTCTGTGATTCTGCCTAATCTTGCACGAGTAAGATATGCAAGCTTTCAGGCAGCACTCTGCAGTAGTACATCATGCAAGGAGAAGGTATGAGGTTTGCCTGAGCCTGCCTATCTGAGCTGGCTTAACCCAGACATCTTTTCACACATTGGCAAAAGAGATTGTGATGTACAGCTTCGTCTAGAGCACACCCCTCTAGAAATTAGCACTGGCAGTCCATCTAACCTTCAGACTTGTCTCCGCACAAGAGGCTGAACTGACAAATGACAAAATCACATTTTTGCTGCAATTTTTAAGAGACAATTTAACCCCATCCCTTTTTCTTTGTCTGATAGTTGTGGAAAGTGACTGATCCTTCAGGAATGTTGTGGTCACTGGGAGTGCTCAGGGCTGCATTCTGCATGCAGAAAGCAGGGAAACTGAGGCAGCTAGAGTATGACAGATTTCTGTAGCCTAGGTTACAACTACCACCTTAAGAGGCAGTATCTGTGTGCCCAAAATAAGACAGCTGTAGCCTGGTAGGTTAGACACAGGTAGTGTGTCCTGCTAGTTCTTTCATTTGTCTGTGTGGGTGAAGTTGCTCTATCATAATTTACAAATGTCATGTGTGACCTGCTATACATCTCAGGTCATCTACGCTTTGGCTCCCCATCATGTGCCTGTAGCTATTAACTCCAGTTCTAAAGTGCTGAAGAGCTGTAACAGGCATTTCTGTGACACATATGAGTGTCTGAAAGCCTGGGCCCCAAAGTTGTTCATTTTTAGGATAGACATGTTTGGCTCCTGTTCCTGAAGCGGGCACTCCTCCATCATGGTTGTGGCCATTGCAACCCAGGCTCAACTCATGCAGTTTATGTTCTCTGCTCTCCTGTACCATCCTTTAATAGAAGGCTTAGAAGGTGATGGAACAAGAATCATCTTCTCCAGTAGAGGAGAACTGCAAAAATATGCTGTTTATCGTACAGGAGAAGAAATTGTGAAGGCAGACCCAGCAGGGATGGCCCAGCCATAACACTTGTCCCCTGCTGGCCATGCCTTAACAGGGTTACAGAAGAGAGGCATGCAGATGGCTCCCACTGCAAGAGCCAGACCTTCACCTTGCTGTGTTGCTACAAAATGGTCTCAAGAGCTCTGGGGAGTTGGTCATTGCAGGGCTGATGGCTGGTGAAGAATGCCGACTTTTGTCCAGGATATGAAGTCTTGCATAGTATTAACTGACCATTCAGATAATGTAAAATCATATTTTAAAATCATTGAAGCATTTAGATAGAAGTGGTTTAATTTACTTCAGAATAAAATATACTGAAAAGTGACAAGAATCCCCAGTGAAACACTAAACCCTCCAGCAGAGGCCTGAGGGTTGTTAAATCATGCCCACAGCTGAAGAGGTGCTAAAGCTCCTGCTGGGGTTATAGCTTCACTCTGGAGAGCCACCTGCCTCTGGCCTGAAAGGAAAAGAGCTTTGACTGAATGTTGACAACTCAGTGGTTCCCTTCCAAATTCATCTTTCAGACCACCCTAAACTTTTACCTGAGAGTCCTCAGGCTGAATGTCAATAGCTCAAGGACAGCAAATGCCCGAGTTCTGCTGGGCAGTGGCTTCTAAATTATGAAACTGTTTTCCCTGGAACCAATTAGGTGCCTAAGGCCCTGGGTCAGAAAAATATTTAAATGTGTGGAATGCCCATTGGCTGAAACATGCCATGAGTATGCACAGTTCTTAGTGCTGAGAACAGGTTTTTGTCTCTTCCTGGGACTGTGGGATCATGGGCTCAAAATCCAAGGTAGGGAGCTGATCCCAGAGGGGCAGTGGGATAGATAAGGATCCAGGTACTAAAAATAAAGTGGACTCCTTGACCTGTAGATAGAAAACATTTCCTCCCACACACTTGGTACTGCTTTGTTGCTGGGTGAGCCTTATGTGGGGAAAGAGGACACCACTGTCTGCAGGGACAGCAGTGAGAAGGATGCAGAAGGAGGGCATCCTTGCAGAGAGCCATGGCTGCCAGTCTGGTGAGTGTGTGGCATTGTTTTCCCATTAAATCCCTATTAACTCAGTTTAAAAGGATGAGCCCAGGCAAGTGTGTGTTGTAGAGAGACTCCTCGAGATAGGTAAGCTGTATGCTTTATAAATTCTGCTTTTAGTGTCTTTTTTTTTTTAAGATTCTCCTAACTTAGCAAATAAATCACATTATTTAATATAAGTGAGATTGAGATTTGTTCAAACTAGATAATGCTTGGAAAATCTGGTTTTGATTATTATTTTTCCTCTGTACTTCAAATTATACCTGGGCTATTAATGGCAACATGGAAGTTCCTGCATAATGCAGTTTAAGCTGGGTGCTTTAAACCATTGAAACATAGAGGATCATATTCACCTTTATAGAAAGGCACTAAAGTGATAGGAAATAATATTTAAATCCTTTTTCAGACCTAAACATTTTCATTAAAATTATTATAGTATGTGTCTAAGCCAAACTAATCTTGCAAAAAATGGTTTCCTGTATTCAGTACAGAGTATTTACATGGTAACAGATGAAGTGAATGCATCATTTTGCTAGCTATTAAAAATACTTAATAATTCTAGTTGGAGCACTCAGCTGTAAGAGTTGTTTTCCATTTCAGTGAACTTTATTCTGTGGAGAGGAAAGAAATGATTTCTCCACATGGCTGAGCATCAGGTTTCTTTGAGCATGGAAGCAGGCTTGTAAAGGGTAGGTGTTTATGCTTGCTTGTTTCCATCTGGAGTGTTCTCTGACATGCAAATGACCTGCCAGCCGCTAGCAGGCTTTAAGCAGATCTCCTTTAAAACTCCTGCTGCAATCCCATGTCAGCTCAGACCAGCATGTGCATGGATTAGCTCTGCTTTAGCAGGCAGAGCTGTAGTTTCTTTAGTGCTGTGCTGCCACAGCTGGGTGAAAAGCACTGAGTGGCAAAACAGGAAAACTATAAGTTATTTGTGGATCATAGGCTCTTTTGCCCTTTTCCCTCTCTGAATTCAGCTCCACCAGGGATAATTTCCACTTGAAAGTTGACTTGGAGTAACACTTTCTGAAGTAGTCTTTACAGTTTATATCTGGGAGGTTATGTCTTGTTTTCTTTAGCAGTGCTCACTGTCTAAAATAGTGAGGATGTTTAAAAAGTGAGGATGTCCCTGAACTTTCAGGTAAGCTGGATGGTGCTTTGGGCTCCATGGGCCTAAGGTGATTCACTCAGCCAAAACAGCAGACACATTTCATTTTTAAGAATTATTTCATCCCAGCAGGAGAGGTAGTTTGTGGGTAAGAACGAGCAGCCAAGAGACCAGGACAAGGCAGTATTTATCTAAGCCATCTGATAATAGTTAGCTAAAAGATGGCTGGCAGATGTCATGTTAAAACTGACCAGAGTATAATGTGGAGTGAAGAGAGAAAAGCCAAAAGGAAGAGCAGGAGGGAGAAGATTTGTGCCCATCTGGAGTTTCAGCCAGGATGGCGGAAAGACTCATTTTTGGGCAGCTACACATGTTCCTGCTTTATGGAATCTCTGAGGTACAACATGATGTACCTGGGGAGCACAGGGAGCCACTCCCAAGTGCCTACACTCCAGTCACACCTGCACAGCAAATAGCACTCCTGTCGTGTCACCATTCATCTCTGCAAAAATGACTGAGTGGATGTTTTGAGGGGCAGCATTTCAGCATTTCTGAAAGGAAATATATCCATGACAGCATTGCATAGTTGAACACCAGTTTCCATAAATAATTAGGAAGGCAAATCTTTGCCTTTTATCTTTGTCACAGTGACTGGAATGCAGCTCACTGCCTTCAGTGGTTACAATTCATGCAGCACTAAAACCACAAGGTATGCTTTTTACATGCCTGATGCACACCCCTCCACCCACCAGCATTGCTCATAAATATCCTTTTTTTTCCCCCAAAGATGCCAGGACCCACTGGCAAAACCTGGACACTCACCAAGTATTTGCTTGAAATAGCAATCTGAAGTTAAAGAGAGGAGCTCTTCACAAAAGACACATCTGACGTTTCCAAGGAGTGACTGGTGAACTAAAATATTTGGAAAGTGTCTGTTGTGAGCATGATGGAAGAAGGGGTTAAGAATAATATTTTGTAGGCAGGAAGAAGTTTCAGCAAGGACCTTACTCCACCAAAAAGGGAGATGCTGATAGAAGCCAATCTAAACCAGGTGCTAACATTACCATTGTTAGTAGTTTTTATAATAATACCAATAATCATAACAATAATAATAGCAATAATTAATCAATGTGAGATGGGCTGCCCACAGCAGGGAAGTGAAGATGTAATGTCATTGAGGATAAGCCCTAGACCACTCTCATTGTCTTATGTATGTATGTGAAACTTCCAAAATAACTGGTACCAACAAGAGGAATTTTGGCAATGGCCGCCAGTTTTAATGGAAAAAAAAGAAATCTTTCTTATCTTTGCATGTCTCCACCTATGGTGCCACCACTGGTTGTTCTGAGTACCTACAACACAGCTGGCCAGATGTTCTTCACCCCTTTAGCATTTACCATTACACAGGGGTTGAGAGGAAAACCTTGCAAGAGTTTTATTCCAAATCAGCCTGGCACACCATGGAAATGCACACAGCAGGGTGTTCATGGTGTCTAACCTAACCTGCCCAGGGCACCTGTGCCCCTACTTGAGCTGCCTCTGGCCACCTTCTGGAGGCCTCCACAACTGCAGAAGGACTCATGAAGTTTTATTCATGGATTGAGCTAAAGATCTGAGTCAGGAATGAGCAGAAAAGGCTGACACAGTTCAGAAAGGCTGCTGAATAAGAACAAGATAACATTTGGTCAGGACATGTGTCAGAAATTGTACGTCTGCAGCTGATCTTGCCTGGGGCAGAACATCCAGCTTTGTTTTCCTGTGAATCTGTGCTGTTCAGTGAGTCCCATGGTCAGGAGGAGGAAAGCTGGATTACTCAGAAACTGAATTTCTCAGGGAGGTGTAACAGCTTAGGGAAAAAAGATAGCGTTGGGAAAATGTGAAGAGCAGCAGAAATTTAAATTTTGAAACTTGCCTGAGGCATCACTTCTGGTAAAACCAAGCTGATACAGCAAGTAGTGGCTTGATGTGGGGTTATTCTTACATCTCTGTGATGTTCATTTTCACTAGAAGATGGTGCTAAATGAGGAGGGGAGTGTGTATTTTTTGCTACAAAATTCAATGCCTTTATGATATGACCCTCATGAGAGGCTTTGCAAACCTTGTCCTTGTGCCTGGCACAAACTGCACTGAGCAGAGCTTATGAAGTCACAGGTAAGTTTTTTGCATTCATCTCAGCTATTTGCAAGCAGAGTTGGTCTAATATTGTAAATGTAGGGCTACCAACAAGGGGAGAGATGATGAATCTGACTCCATCTTATCAGAAGGCTAATTTATTACTTTTTTATACTATATTATAATAAAGAATACTATACTAAAGAATACAGAAAGGATACTTACTGAATGTTAAAAAGATAATAATGAAAACTCATGATTCTTTCCAAAGTCCCGACACAGCTTGGCCCCGATTGGCCAAAGAGTCAAAACAACTCACACCAGAGTCCAATCAGGCAATCACCTGTGGGTAAACCACCTCCAAACATTCCACATGAGCACAACACAGGAGAAGCAAATGAGATAAGAATTGTTTTCCTTTTCTCTGAGGCCTCTCTTACTGCCTTTCAGCGTCCCAAGAGAAAAACCTGAGCAAAGGAATTTTTTCAGAGAATGTGAAAGCCACACTCTAGCACAGAGCAATTTGAATGAATTAGAGGATTTATATTGCCTCTCATCACCTTATCCTCTACTGCTGTCTCTATGCCTGTGGAACTATTTTTATGGCCAGATCCTTACCTGTCCTCTTTAAAAACCTTGATGCAAGGGGTCAGATCAGTAGGCACTTCAGTCTGCAGAAGTTTATCTGCTTGTGGCATCAGTCAGTGTCTCATCTCTTAGGCTGCCACTGAAGTTGTGCCATCTAAGGTTGTTTGCTGATTGGAGAATGTAACTTAAAGGTTGGCTGTTTAAAACATGGATGGCCTGGGCCATATGGGCAGTTTGGTGACTGTTCAGAGCTTGTGCACAATTCTGCAGCCTGACCAGAAGCAGAGGGTTACTATTCAGAGACCTGCAGCATTACCAGGTAAAGTGTCTCGTATCAAAATCACTGAAACAGGGCTTTGTGTGAAACTATGCGGTGAAGGACCACTCCTGTGATGTGCAGCTCCACTGCCAATTGCAATTTCACTGCTAGAAGGGAGACAGTCCTGTCCTCCTTTCGGAGAAGAGGTTCATCTACTGTATCAGAGACATTTGCTTATGCACTGGAGAAACAGGAAAAGGGAAAGAACTATTTACTGAGCTCTGATGTTTGGCACCTGGAGAATGTGTGTATTTTCACCTGGAGTATAAGGCAGGATACTCACGCTTTTTACCACCTTGCATCTGGGGCTTGATTCAGAGGCCTTGGAAAATTTTCACTGACTTCAGGGGACTTTGGATCATGTCTGAAAGCTACCCAACAGCCTGGAAGGGCAAAAAGATAAACTGACTCTTTCTGCTGGAGAGATCAAGGAAAACAGTTCAACAGAGATAATTGGGATACTGTGGCATTTAGAGAATTTTGGGGTTTTTTGTTGTTTGGTCAGATTTCAATTCCCCATAGCAACTTACAGTCTAATGCCTGGATTATTTTTGCTGTTACATTTCTCTTCCTGCTTTGCTTTGTAAGGAGGCCAGCCCTCCTTTGGCTGCAGGGCCCATCAGGCAGCTGAAATGGAGCAGCAGGAGCTCCTGCAGAGAAATAAGGTCCATGACCCGGCTGTGAGCCAGGGCTCCTAAGGGCCAGGGCAAGCAGGGAGCACTGGGGCAGGATGAGGTTGCAGAGCTGTCTCAGATGTCCCCAGAGCCACGCTGGGCAGATGCTGCCATGAGGGGCAGGAGGGCGCCAGCACTGGGGCAGCAGCACGAGGCAATGGGGTGACCCCTGAGCCCACGGACTCACAGGGGAGTTACAAACCCATGGCAGACCTTGTGGCTGCCCCAGGAGCTTGTGAGCAAATCCCAGGAAAGGCAGAGCTTTGATTTGTTTTAGTCTGGGCCTGGTCCAAAGTTAGTCTTTTATAATCTGGGTTGTGTTCAAGCTGAACTGAGCTTTGCTTTTCCATTTTTGAGAAAGCCCAAAGAGCAGCCTCCCACTGTGAAAGCCCTATGAGCCAAGCTGCTGATGTGAAACAAGTCTCACATTTGTTTCCTTTCACATCTTTTCATTTAGAAGAAACACACTCTAAAAATTCTCAGAAGAGTAGGAAAATCAAGACTTTTACTTTTTAATGATTGCCTCTAGCAGCCTGCTTTATGATCTTGCTTTAGAACTGACAACACACAACTGATCTGCCTTAAAAACAAAAATGAGTTTTCACACCTTGCTACTTTTAAGATAAAATGCCTTTTAATGGCTTTTCTACTAATTAGCTGCCATGATTTCCCAATCTCTTGGTAGAGGCTCTTTTTAATGTATGTCAATATAATCAACAAGGATTACAGTCTTTTATTCAAAGTGTGTTGATAAGGGATAAGCAAACATAGTGGTGCTGCTTTCTCCCCACAAAGAGCCACCTCCAGCTGTGCCACTTCAAATATCAGATCTGCTGTGTCACCTGCCTGGGCACTGAGGATGAGGAGAGCACTTGGTAGGGCTGAAGTAGCCTGGGGGATGGAGCAGAAGGTTATTGCTAGAGCCCTGTCACAGAATTCTCTGCTGCTAAAGCACAGTGGAAAGCTCAGTGAAAATCACACAGCTCAATACAGGGGATTGATAAATCTTTCTCAGAGGTGGAGAGTATTGTCCAACTCCCACCACCTCCCTTAGAGCTCTTCAGCTTGAGTGAGGTGAAAATAAACACAATGCTGTAAAGAAAAAAGCCATCTGAGTATAAATTAAAGGGTCCAAAGCCTCCCTAGCTGTGGTTAGTCTCTAAGCACCTCTGTGATCTAGATGTTGCCAATAGTAACCCCAGGTTTTGTGCTTTCCCCCTGAGAAATGTCTTTGCTCATGCAGTATCAAGCACTGGCTGGGCTAATATCTTTACTGGTTATTGAGGGAATACACACAACATCCATAAGGAGTAACAAATCCTCTGGAACACACCCTTGGATGCCCATTTTAAAATAAACATTTACAGCCTCAGTTCTTCAGCAGTCCACAAGAGGACCAGCCTAATGCCATAGCCTCAGGATATGTCAGCTTGGATAACACTTAATGTCAGCCCCTTCTTACTCTGCAAGCTGTCTGATTATTCCTAGCTAACACAATTACCTGCATCCATATTTTCTATGCAATCTCAATAGAACACTCAGACATTTCAAACTGATAGTTTAATTAAATTATGGCAATTAGGGTTATTTAAGTTCCAGGAGTATGTGAGGCAAAGATTCTGAGGACAAACACAGCACTTGTGCTTCCAGGGAAGTGGAGAGATTCTGTTCTGTAATAATATGAAGCTTTCAGAGGATTGAATTTCATCAGCATTTGAATTCTCTAGAAATCATGCTTCTTTTTCATATTTCAAGTTGGACATTCCAAGATGGAATCCATCAAGATTACTTGTGGAAACCTGGTCTTACACATGCAAGCAGAACTGGAGATCCAGCTATTCCTCTGTGCTTAAGAAGTATTTTTTGTTTAGGTATCCTCTGTGGAGCCAGCAGTGCCAAGGCAGCATGCAGCCTGGCTGCTTTTGTGCTGCTCCATGTAACCAGCAATGCACATTTTGTGTACATGTGTATGTTTGCCCATCAGGAACATTGCTCAGCCTCACTATGGGCTGGACCCATGCACCCAGAGCTGCAGCAGCCTCACCTGCATCCTAAAGGTCATGTAATTCAGCCAAGTCTAGCACCCTGACCTTGATGGAGATCCTTGCTGAGGCACTTTTCCAGCTTTCCAGAGATAAAGACTGTGTCCCAGGAAGACTTCCTTTACAAGCCTCATTACCGACTTTCACAATGTCTCATGCAACTTGTGAAGAAGCATCAGGCTACCTCTGTCTTGTATGTTTCATAGGAGAACAGTCCACCCCTTCACTGAATTGTGGCTTATATGGAAATGGAATGATGGTGTCTTGCCAGTTACACTTAAATCACCCCTACCGCCAGACAAGCTTGAAGATAAAGTAAGGAATGAATTTATTCAGGAATCCAAAGATCAGCATTACAATCTCCTTATTTAGAGGCAGCTGTGCATAAAGAAATACAAACTTAGAGCTGCAGACAGATTATTCTGTTATCTGTTTTGTGCTGTTGAAATGCTCTCAGCATGCTTACATACCTTTCAGCTTGAAACTTGTCTTTAAGCAAGACCTGGTCCGCAGCATGTATTTCATTGAAGGGATGATTATTAAGGGGTGTGCATGTCCTTGCACACATCTTTTCTCCCCTGGGCTATTTCACTCCCACACATGCCATTGCCTGAGCTGGGAAGCATTTGTGCCTCCTGGATAGGTGGGCTATTCTACCCAGACAAAATATCTTGGTGCTTACTTTCATGCATGCTGATTGTGAAGGAGAGCTTCTCCTGAAAGGCAGAGCGAGATTCAGGCCTCCTTGTATTAATTTTTATGTAATAAAACACCAGCTAGTACATGTGAATCATCTAAAAATCATAGTAGATATACACATGTAGTTAATTAGATCTTGACTGTATTGAGACAGGAATTAATGGTAATCTAATTATTTTGGGGTGAAAATGAAATGAACGTGCTTGGCATGAACCAGGCCCATGCAATACCCCAAGATGGCATCCTCTTCCTTCAAAGGTGTCGATGTGCTGGATGAGAGACTTCTGGAAAACATTAAAACCAAAAGTAATTTATATTCCATATATCCATGTTGTGTTAACACAATTTTAGTTTTCATCTGGTCACCAAAATCCTGGATTCACATTAGCCAATGCATCAAGCAGTCCCTGTGTTTAATTTTCACATGGGACAGTGATGAAAATCCTCATTTGCAAAGTTTCAAAACTGATCTCTGATGGCAAAAGCTTTCACTTCTTTAGTGAGTACTGTAGATACCCTTGCAATGGTCACATGAACAGGTGGAATAATCTTGGGTTACTTGATGTTAACATGATCACATCTCTGTGAAAAATGGTTTTGACTTAGAAAATAACTTTTTCTTTTTTTTTTTGCACAAGCAATGCTGGCTCAACAATGTTATACAGAATATTTGTCCTCAATATGATCCTGGCATTCCTATTTACAGAGCCACCAAGAAAATGGTGGGCAATTTGAGCTGCTGACATGTTTCAAAAGGAGCAGAACTGCTCTAGTCACACTGAAAGATGATGGAAGTCATTTTTCATCATGGCAGCAAAGGTCCCACATGAGAGAGTCTTTTCAATTCAGTCATCTAACACAACTGTGCCAGAAAGGATACTTTTAGAGCTGTATTTCTGGGGTCCCCTGGCCTTTCTCTACCACACTTTCTTCTCCTTCTCCTCTTACTCTTCATCCTGCTTCTCCTCGTCATCATCATCAATGTCGTCATCAATATCTGTCAGTATTTGATATCTGTTTTTCTTAAAATTTGATTTCCAGAAGGCAAAATTGTCTCCAGCACCCTTCCTGACACAAAAGATCAAGACCAGAGCAGGATCAGAGTCAGAGTCCTCAGGTCTGGGATCCAGTCTTACTTTAGGGTTTGTTGAAATGATATGCAGAACTGAATGATCTAAATGCATTTCAGCGTGCAAGGCAGAGAAAACAACTTCTCTTTCTTTGTACTTGTTAATCTCTCTTAGTTCTAGACTCCTCAATGCCAGGAGGTCTTTCTTTTCATATTTCTTTAGATTTGGCAACTATTGAATCTGTTCAGGCCCAAGTTAAATTTCAAATGAGAGGTGATGCCCATGGCTCATGCAGAGACTCAGAAAAACACCTTCTCAATACGGTCTAGCAAAAGAGCAGATTCTTCCTAAAACACAGAAAGTAGCATTGCTGTCTGCTGAGCAGGAGCCAAGTTTAGCATGATCACAGAACAAAGAGAGCTGTGAACCTCTCATCTCTCTCTCTGCAAGGTTCTGCCCAGAATGTTTAACATTTGTGCCCAACAATTCAACGGCAGATTTGTTTACAGAAGAGTTTTCCAAGGAGTGCTTGGGTTGCGCTCAGCAGCTGCCCTTGCTGCCGTGGCTGGGCATACCTGGCGTGTCTGGGTGATTTATGGATTTCAACTGCTCCCTGCAGCCCTCCTGCCTGAGAGACTGGGGCTGCTCCAGCACGGCAAGGAGCCATGAAACAACAGCTGCCACAGATGGTCACAGCTCCTGCCCTGGTTTGTGTGGCCACAGCTCCTGCCCTGGTTTGTGTGGCCACAGCTCCTGCCCTGGTTTGGATGGATGCAGATCCTGCCCTGGTTTGGGTGGCCACAGCTCCTGCCCTGGTTTGTGTGGGCACAGATCCTGCCCTGGTTTGTGTGGACACAGATCCTGCCCTGGTTCGGCACACTCTGCCAAAAGTGACGTGACACTTGTGCAGGGCTGGATAGGTGAGGAATACCACAAGGACATTTGTCAATGGCAAACAAAGAGTAATCAAGTGCTCTAGGGAAATAAGGTTAAATGGGGAGGTGAGGGGGATGAGGGGAAGGTGATAAATGACAGATGTTTTGAGGAAACATCGGTTAATCCTTGAGGGGAAAGAAGTGGTGGCAAGGAGGCAACAATTCAAAAGATTACTTTGTAGTTTTCATGGCTTGAGTGGAGAGGAGATGTTGGAAGACCACACTGCTGATACTGCAGATGTCTGGGGCAGAAGGGAAGCAGGGGAGACATGTGGTGTGCCAGCCATAACATGTAAGAGGAAAAGAGGTGGTGGAACATGGAATGAAATGCACAGAAAATTATGGTAACACTAAGGTGGTCTAGTATTACATTGGATGATGGTTTTCTGAGGTATGCATACAGGCAGCATCAAAAAAAGGTCAGCAAATTCATAGTCAGGATATGTGCAAAAAAAGAATGCAGATTTTGTATGATAAAGACTGTAATCTCACTGTCCTTCAGTCATACTGAATGTAAATGTATCTTTTTAAAGCATAAAAAGAGAGACACTGTGGGGGTTTTTCCCCAAAAATTTAATATCAGAGAGCTAATTGTGCATTTTGATCAGTGTGTAAAAATGTAGCTGGTCTTGGCTGAAAAGGCCTATGTAGCAGAGACACATCATGTTTTTGCTCAGCATGATATGGTTTTGATTTCTGTGCTCCAATAACTTAATAGCTGAACATGTCTGTTAAGTCTTTCAAATTAATGCATGTCCATAGAGCTGATAATTCATCTTTGAATTGTTTTTGAAAATTCTGATCAGCCCAAATTATATCAGAAGTAGCTAATGTTTAACTCAGGTGCCATAAAGAGCTGTCTTCCTGCTAAATGTCATGTTCTCTGTTAAATTCAACCATAAAATTAATGGCAGTTATAGAATATGTAACTTTTTCAATCCACCAGTGAAATCACTATGAGCTCTCACAAAAGACATCACTGAGACAGATGAAGCATTAATTCAATCATCTTCGGAGGTTTTGATGTCACGGAGGAGGAAATGAGTGACCGAACATAAAGAGAAAAGAAGCATTTGAGCTTTGCTGTAGTCACGTACAGGATCAGGGTAAGGGGCAGTGGCAGGTGGCAGGTTGGACATTAATCTGAGCACTTGCATCCAGGCTAATCTGGGCTCTACCCTGAAATTCTTCCCATTGTGCTAAATACCCTCAGAAGTACAGGGCAGCCCTAGGCTGCACTTCTGTCAGCAAACTCTGGCAAAGATTGAGTTACCTGTTGGTTATGTGGCCAGGGGAAGGATACATTCTGTAACAACAGCAGCTGCTCTTTGTAAACACAACTTTTTAATATCGCTGTGCTTGTTTTAAATGGCACATGATGGCCTTCAGCAGGCTAACCTGAGCTACCAGGCTCACATTTGGGCATTATCAAAAAAGGGGATTACTGCCCTACTCCACAATGTGCAGACACAATACAAGGCTTAAATGGTTTTGTGCAAGATTTTGGATTTAACATCATTTCCAGCTGCATTAAACTAGTTTTTATTTGCATGCTGCTTTGGGAAGTGCCTTTGAAGGTAGTAGAATGTCACAGAATTTTACATCTGAAGTCCTACTTTATATAGCCTAAGAACAGCTTATTGGTTGCAATGTAGTAATGGGTGCAGACAGGATGATTGTGAGGTGAAGCACCTCCATTCAATACCTTGTACCCCTCACTCAGCATGAAACTTGAGTCAGATGTGAGGAAAGAGCTATAGCGGCTAGTCTTGGGAGATTTTGTTGGGAAATGGGCTCCTGACAGAAAGATCCTTTTACTGGCTGTGGAGGTGTGGAAAAGTCTCAGTCTGCTGGGGGCTGGGGTTTTTTATGATCTCTGTGTATTTTTCAGATCTTGTTCTTGAGCAATGATCTCTCTCATAGTTTCCCCTACAAGTGGGAAACCTGAGCCCTAGGGAGCTTAATTTGATTTTTTTTTCAAAGTGCCTGGCACTTGCACCATCTCTGTCTGACACTGGGACTTGCATTTACTTGCCAGGTTGGATAGCATGGATGTGGGTGTCACGTCCAAGGTCACACCATGAATTAATGCCAGACCTGGGATTATTATTATTTATTATGGGCAGGCTGGTGATTACACCTATGCTTAAGGCAATCTACAGTTTCTATTGCAAAAGTCTGCTTTTGTGTTTGTGCAGGCCAAAATAAAACTGCTTAGTGTAAAATTCCTGATCTATACAAGCAGCCTCATACTTGGAGGCAGGCAAAGCAGGCTGGGCTCTTGATTTCTTCATTTTGCTAGTGACAGTTCTGACTCCTGCTGCTGGGGTCACAGCACTGTACTTCTCTGAGATAAGAGTTACCTCAGGAGAAAATTCCTCTCTTCTAAAAGAAGTCATGAAAGAATTTTTTGCACATATACTCACTGGTGGAGTTAGGTAGAGTGGGGTAAAGGCATTAGGCACAGGGCACCAAAATTCAGGGTTACCGGGTTTGCGTATCTTGTCTGCTTCAAACTCAGGCAATCACTTGGATCCTTTTGTCACTGCAAACCACAAAAGGTTTTATTGTTGTTAAGTGAAGCCTGCTTAGCTTTTTAAGAACTGTGGTGGATTATGAGGGTAGATTTAGTTTTGGACTGAAGAAGCCTTAGCATGATCCAAAACCAGCAGCTAAAGCACACTGAACGAGTATTTCAGCCAAAATGGGAAAGGGCAGAAATGGGGCCATGAAACAGCTGCTGAGAGCAGTGGCCTTTTGTGTGCTGTGATATTTGCTTGGCATATAAGTGAAGGAGTGAAGAAGAAATTATTTCTGCTTTTCCAGCTTTGTTTGTACTCTGAAAATACATCCAGCTCTCCCTCTGGCTTAAGAGTCACCACTCAGTTTCTCTTCACTCAGGGCACTTCATTTGTCAGTGCTGTGTCATCAGGTCTGCAAAGTGAACCCTAAGACATGGGGCCATTTAGTAGGCACAGAAAGGCAGCCTGGGGACTGGGTACATCTCCCTCAGTGTGAGTGGGACACAGGATGGAGAGGGAGAGAAATGGAAACTCTTCCTAGGTTTTCCATGTAAAATTTGGTTTTAGAGATTTTGGAGAGAGTTGAGTGTCTGAATTTTCAAACTCAGGCTCATCTGCATCATTTACCCAAATGTGGCATTGTTTGCTAGGGGAAGAACTCCTGCCTGTGCTCTGAGCTCTGACAGCCACCAGGCCCAAGGGGTACAAGCTGTGGAGACTGGGTATGGGACAGAGCACACACCTCAAGCACTTGGGATCAGAAACAGCAGGAAATTCACAGAAAGAAAAGAGAAAGAAATGCATCAAGGTCATTAAATATAATTTGCTTCTGTCTCAGAGACTTCCCAACCCAAAACCTGTGGGAATTCAGAAAACTGTTCTGGGATATATATATTCACAAGCACAAACTACTGGCTAGGAGCAAGAAAAGAGGCTAGGTCAACTTAATCTCACCCAACAGAGTGAGTCAGCAGCAAGAGATAGGCACCTCCAGTCCCCATAGAAAGCACACAGACAACTGGCTTACACCAGATGCCAGCTTTTGATGGCAAAACCTGTGAGAGGTGAAATGCTGATGAGATCATCTGTGTAAAACACACAGGTCATAGGGCTCTGAGTGCTTCAACCTGCTCTCAAGCCTGAGTATATCTTTGCAGCAATGACATCTTCTTGGAGCTTCAGCTCAAAACACAGAGCAGAAGGGGAAATCATGCAGAGAGGAGGCCCTTGGAAATCATCCTGCTTTGCTCTTCATACGAAAGCACCTACATCTCACCTGTGCTCCACAGTCTGGGCACAACAGTGGCAATGAGGACAGCTGCCCACCAGGAGGGAGGTGGGGCTGGGATCCTCCAGGTATTCCCCAGGTGTGGGGAGGGCTGAGTGTGGAGTTTTATGTGCAGGTGTCTAATTTGGAGGGCACTGGTGTGACCTGTGGCTGCGAAGGGCGAGAAGAAGCCAGCAGGCTGATGTCTTGCTAGCACAGCCAAATCCCCTGCTCATACCAGCAAATGCTAATCCCATCTTTCTCTCTGTGAGAACCTAACTTTGAAGGGTTGGCAAAATATTGACTACCAGCACAATGTCCACAGGTGCCCTCTTTCCCTCTGGCTCTGCTGCTAAGTTTCTGGCAGTCAATATCACATGTACAGAGCTCACATTTAAATCCCCCAAATTAGATTAAAGGCTCAACAACATCATAACACAGTTTTAATCACTGTACTACCTACCATGAACACAAATGTCAGAACAGCAAGGACAGATTCCCATGAATATCTGTTAGTAGAGTTCTTTTAGTAAACACACTACCAGTGCAAGCTGGTTAGATTTTGGTTTGTTTAACCTATCCTGAAAATTTATGTTCTTCTTGGATGCCCACATTTCTGGCATCTTCTGTGACTTGCAGAGAATGGCAGGGCAAATCCTGATTGCAAGGGATTAGTGGCAAAACCTCTAACCTCACTGCAATGGATAGCTAGTGGCACCTTGGTACGGTTTCCAAGGGAGCTGTGCTTTACAGCTTGCAGCATTTCCTTTCCATTTCTGAATCACATTTGGACTCAATGATCTTAAAGGTCTTTTCCAACCTAAATGATTCTGTGATTGTAAAGCAGCTCTTATTGTACATACACATCTCATTGCCTTGGATTAGGACTGGTTGAAATTTTTTCTTTGTTTCCTGCCTGTGCCTCAGTCATGGAAGCAGCAGGGCTGGCTCTGGGGAAATGACAAGGGGATCTGTGCCAAGCAAAGCCACCACTGCTGTGGGGTAGAGAGCCTCAGCCCCCATCCCTTTTCAAAAAGGCTATGTCTCTGCTTCTGACAGCATCCACAGGAATACCTCTCCTGTGAGCCTGCCACCCTTCTGTGCCTTGGAAATGCTGGTTCCCGAAATGTGGGGGCATTCCCCTCCCTGCCTGTCTGAAGGAAGTGGCTCAGCCCTTACCTGCTGCCAGGAGCACAAGATCAAGGCCTGACACAATGATGATGATTTAGCTTTCTGGCAGCATCTTTTTCAAGGAGTCCTTTCCCTGCTGAGGGTCCTTGAGAGTAAAGTGACACCCAAAATGAAACTGGGACAGTTTAACCAGCAGGACAATGTGGGATAACCAGATTTAGAGAACATTTGTTCTTATCAGAGAGAAAACCAGTAAAGTTTGCACTAGCAGATCTGTAGTCCACCTTCTCAAATTTTTAGATTAAAGTGTTCTGGAAGGCAACATTTACCCTAAGCTGTCCCTGGTTGCTGGATGTGAATACCAGATCCAAAAATATTCTCCAGTCAGACTGACACCTGGGGATTAGAGATGTCATTAGTGCCCAGAACATCCTGGACTGGGGCAGGGGACAACCATCATTTACCCAGGTTGTTTCTTCGACATCGGCCACACCTTTGAATCATGCAAACAAAAAATTTGGCTAACATGAAAAGGTTGAGGCTTTCCAGAGCTGTCAAAACATATGTCTTAACTTTCCCCTTTTTGCTGCTTAAACAGCTTTTCATAACTGTTTACTGTTCTGGGAAATGTGAAAGGGCTGTTTACATGGTAGCTAAAGAAATATGAGGCAAAAGGCCACTAGATCTAGGATGAACAATACTTTCCCCGGGAGTTCTGTGGTATATTTCTCTTATCTCCCTAACCCAAGTCTCCAGGCCATGATCCTCACCCATGGTGCTTGGAAGCTAGGCATTTCTGCAGGGATAAAAGGAGATGTGTGAAAGTTATTTTCTGCCAGAGGCTTGAATCAGGCTTTCAAATCATATTGCTTGGCAGAGGGTGAGGACATGCTGTTGCGAGCTTTTTAATGGTAGGATGAATGCCTCAAATGCCCACTTCTCATTGGTTTGGAGTTAAAACCATAAAACTTGACTGGGCCCCATGTCAAGCCATAAATCAGTTTGTCATGCCAAAAAGCCTGGCACACAGTTTGTGTCAGCATCCAGCCTCTGCAGCTTGACCTACACTTGTTGTCCAAACTGCTCAGAGACGAGCTGGGAGGTGACACTCTCTCCTAAGGACTATTGCTCAATCAGGGCTCTGAAGGCAAGAGGGAGAAGCAGGAGATGAAGGGAATGAAGTGTTCTTCAGGACTGTGGAAGTAATAAATAAATCAGCAAAGGAGTTGAATCCCTCATCAAGTACTGCTGCTTCAGCTAGGGGAAGGAACAACCTGCAACCTCAGTTCAACAGCACAGCACTTCTTCAGACGAGTATGTTGCTGTAGAGAGTCTTTTGCCTGCACAAAGAGTCTGCCTGATGTGATTTCTTCACCACACCATCTTACAGAGGGCTTTTCCTTTTCCTCCCCTTGAAACAGTTCAACTCTGTACCAAGGACCATGTCTCTGCTACACCCTTCTCTGTAGAAGTACATTGAAATGCAGAGATGGATCCAATATTGGCAAGGAGGTAAGCAGGCTATAACCCCACCTCTACACTGAGCCTTGCTTGGATAGGCTTTCCTCCCCAGCCAACAAGATTGTCCCCATGGGAGTTACTAGAAGAGCTTTTTCCCACCTCAAATATCTTTTTTTTTTTTTATGTACCAGTGTTCCCTTCACCCAGCACCACACTTACCTTGCAGCAGGAAGGGTACAACAAGCCCTGAGCAGAAATTTCACCCCTGAGCTACAGTCCTGTTGCCAGCACAGACTTACTTTGTGATCTCAGGCTCATCTCTAAAGCTGCTGTCCTTTGTAGTGAGGTGGCACTTCCTGAACGAGGAGGTGCAGGGCAAAACTAAGGCAGGACACAAGATACAAACTACCCTGCAACAGGGCTGCACACCTGGGGTGGACAGACGGATGGATGAAGGAGTGTTGGAGTTTGTAACATCCACAGAGCAGTCAGCACTTCTTAAGCTGTTTCTGTCAATCCCAAAGGCCTGACAAATAATCTGATTGATAAATTAGGGTTGCTCATATCTCAGACAAAATACTGAGCCCTGAAATATCACCATCTCCTCAGGGTGCCTTGCAGCACCTCCTGAAGGCACTCCCAAATGCAGCAAAGCGATGGGCTGGCACTGCTCAAGAGCACAAGAGCCCTCTCCATCAGGGCCTCATGCAGCTCTAGCTGTGATGCCTTAAAAGGCTGGTGAGCACAGAGATGCTGCAGTCCTTATCTCCTGCCCATGGCTGCTGCTTTGGAGATTTATATTTATAGCTCACCCGCAGCACGGATGCCCAACTGTCTAATTATGAAACACACAGTTTGGGCAATCCAATAAAGAGGCAAGGCTGTCCTGTCCTCTCTCCTTCACAGACTCATGAGCAGAGGCAGCACTGGGCTGCAGCAAGGTAAGATAGTGCCTGGTTTTGATTTTCACCGTCTTTTGAGCCCTTTTCTCCTTTCCACCTGTAATTTTCCATCACTTCTCACTCAGGGCTCTGTGTTGACCTCTTGAGGGAGCACTGCTTTCTCAGGGGAAGAGTGGGCTTTAAGCTGTTTGTTCCTCTCTTGCTGCCAGGGCACACAGAGTCTCTCTTTGTATTCCCAGCCTGCTGTTGGGAACCAGGTGCTAACTAACAGCTGCTCTTTAGTTTCTTCTCTAATAATACACTGCCATGTTTTCATGTTCTCAAGGAACACAACCATATCTAACTATAGACACTTCCCTGGTTTGTATAGCAAACTGAATTGCTTCAGGCAGAAAGCTTTTCATTAGTTTTTGGAGGCTTTTCCCCCTCTATCAGCATTTTCTTCTTTATGTTGCATGTTTGGAAAATGAATAGATAGCGGGGGAAAAAAAGTGGCCAGGCAGAAGGAACATTTTACTTCTTTTTCCCCATTCAGACCATTTTCTAGTGGCCATGAAAGAAAAAAAGGAAAATTGCAGATGATGCTTGCTGATTTCATGTTTTAAACAATTACTTGCTATGGATTACAGCAGCTGAGGGAAAAGGAAAAAGAAAGCAAAACACTGAATCATAACTGTGTGTCAAAGAGGAATTCATCAAAACTAGCCTGTAAAATAGTAGTAGCAATAACTGCCAAATGCCAATTATCAGGATATTGTTGTATTAAATTACTTATAACCTCATCTCACGAGAGCATTAATTTTCAAATGAAGCCAATAAAAGAACGCCTCTTAGGAAAAATAAGATTATTTGTGCATGGCCATACCTTTGTTTGCATGCATTTACAGATACATTTTTATTATAAATATTTTTATAACCTTATAAGCTTTTAAATCCAAGGATCACAAAATATGACACAAAGGTAAGAAATACTAATTTACTTTTAGCCTAAGAGCTAAAGCTGTCACACATTGCACTAGAGTTTGTTTACTATTCCATTATTCAAGAAGTTAAATGAAAGAAAGGTTTTTTTCAGATGCTGAGTGCTTCATGGGCTTTGACAGGATCTCAGGTCCATGTACCCTGAGGAGCAGGACTCCTTATACCTGAGCCAAAGCCAGTGCTTGTAGGAAAGGACAGCCCACTTCAAAGTGCTTGGGGTTGAGGTCAGAGCCTAGGTGAGGATTTCAAAGGCAGGAGATCAGATGATTACTTGGTCTAAAGCTGCTGTACATGCACTGACTGAAGATGAGAGGTGGTGCTCACATTGGTGCGGCACTTTGGTCCGGTCCCAGGGCTGTCCTGGGCGAAACGCAGCCCTGGGGCTGTGCCCAGGCCATTACACACCCATGGCCTCTGAAATCAAGTGAATACATCCAAACACATCCGAGGGATAGGATTTGCTCTTAGGCCTTGCCCAGGAGGGAGAGCCCTCTGTGTCTGGTCAGCAGACCAGTGCAGGCAAGTGAATCTCAGTGCCTGGAAGCACCCTGGTGTCCTATTTGATTTATGAGTAAATCATACATGCCCCCGTGTATCCACCCTCACCTGTGACAGGCACTCACTGCCATGGTTGATGTCCTCAGGTAATGTCACGTCTGGCTTAGCTTTCCAGGTTGTGCTGGTGTGGGCTGTGACAGTCAGTGTAGATAGTGCTGAGACAACATGCTTAGGGAGAAGTTTTCTCTAACTTTCATGTCAAGAACAGCACATAACTTAAGTGGAAGAATAAAATAATGTAAAATACCAAATTATCTGCACATGCACTTTTCTTGGAGCTTACTCTCCCCATGTGGATGCCTTGGAAGGCTCCAGACACTGCAGCCAGCACCTCACATGTTTCCCTGTTCCCAGCCATAACCATCTGCCCATGGTCTGGTCAGATCTGCACAGAGCTCCATCTTCTGCTCCCCAGATGAGCTTCCTGTTACCTGGAGCCCAAAGACAGCATGTCCCACCAGAGATTGCAGTGTTTTAGAGGGACACCAGTGGGACATGACAGCTGCCTTCGCTCATCTGGTTACTGCAAGATCTTGCTATTAAGCTAAACAGATGTGCTTCCACGGTAAATTGTGCAGTAAAGAAATCGTGTACAAAACTAATATTTTTTAATAGTCTCACTTCTCACATGCTAGAAACTCTCATGTCCTCAAATTCTTTGCCTATCTTCTTAACCTCAGGCTAAAACAATAAAAATGAGAAAATCATCCTGGCTGGGCACTAAGTGTTAAAATATTGCAGCCACTGGTATATTGACAGTGTTCCCTTTCAAAAACAAGAAACAGAAGCAGCATTCCAATCATGTACAGCAAAGCATTAGCTTTTTAAAAAAACTCTGTTGGCCAAAAGTCTTTAGCTAGAACAAAATACAGGAGCATACATACTAATGCTGTGATCTTTCACAGGATTTGAATGTAAAAGTGAAATTAAAAAAAAAGGCCCAAAGCCTGTTTCCAAAGTGAGGCCATTCTAAAGGCAATCTCCAACAATAATACTTTGTTCTTACCTAGCATTTAAAAATATGATTAATGGATGAATAACTTTACTTTTTCCCTTGCAAACAGCAAGCCATCAGAACAAGGCAGATCATTGACTGCAGCTGGCAAGAGGCTGAGAGGGGGCAGCCTCATTCAAACACTTCTTTAATACAGAAAATGTAAAAGGCTATTTTACAAAGAAGAAAACCAGAGAAGGAAGTGGATGTGAATACTGACTTGGGGGTGAAATCCTGGCCCCACAGATGTCAATGGGAGTTCTCTCAGATGCATCCACAGATTATTTGAACAAAACCCAGATCTCTTTTTTTCTTTTCATTCTGATTTTAAGAGTACCTAACTTGTGTACAAAATTGCATTTGCATATTTTTCCTCACCATTTTTCCTTTTTTGTATGTTATCTAACCAAACCACAGACACTCTGACACAGTTGTTTTTCAGTGAGATGAATTATTACTGACTGCAATATTTTATCTTTGGCTTTATATCACAGTGAGTACAGTTTCGTGCTAATAAATCTCAGGCTGTTTCAGCAATATTCATCATCTAACACTGATCAGCTTTGAGAAGCATAGGTCATATTGCACAGTCCTAGCTTTTCCAAAAGCAGATGGAGAAATTTTGCCTGGTTTTGCTCAACTCCCTCTGACAAACATAGAGGGAGGACTACCACAGATATTTCAAAGGGATCCATCACCTTCAGAAAACTCAAAAAGTTTCTGCTGCAGGTTGGTTTACTGGCTACTGTTAAAACATGCTTACCAAGAATTAGTGACACTGAAAGAGCTAGAAGAAAAAATATTTTCCCCTCAAATTCACTTCATATTTTCAATAATATTATTTATGAACCCATTTGTGCAGGTTCTCTTTTATAATATTCTTTCTTTTTCCTACAGTGTCTGTGGAACTCCCATATCACAACAAATTGGTGTAAAACTCTCCTTTAAAAAGGGAAATAAGTGCTTTGTCATGAGAATAAAATGGGCACAGAAGTGGGGACAGAAGCTGTCTCACACACTACATAAACAAAGCTAGTGGGCTTTCAGGTCAGCATATTCCCTGTCAAGCTGAACAGGTTTTCACCAAGGTCTTCCTAGAAATTTGCATGCTTTCTGTAAGAGGGAAGCACTGACAGCATTGACTAGTGCTCCTTTTGGTAGTCTGTGGCTAGGGAAGCAAAGCCCAACATACCTAGAAATTACCATATGAAAACAGAAATACCTGCAAGCCATAGATGCCATCACACAGAAGCCCACTATTCTGTTATTTATCTCATTTTTTAAATGCTTGGTATCCTAATTCCCTATGCATGGTTTCCATTGCAACGCACCTCCCTGCCTCCAGCACTGAGTATAGAAGGCAGCAGGACACTCAGGGGCTTAGAACACTAATTATAATACAGAGAGAGATACAGCATGGCACTTTTGGTACAGAACAACGACAGAGGGGAAGTTCTCAGAGCAAACTCTGTTGTACTTTTCAGCTCCAGCGCATGAGCCCCAGACAGGAATTTGTGTGAGCATAGGTTAAATGTTGCCATTATATTGCAAGAGTTCTGTACCTTCTCAGTGCTTCTTGTAGGCATCCCCTCCAGGCACTGACTCTTCCTTGTCCTCACAGGAGCCAACTGACTCCAGTTCCCACCAATCCACTCTTTTATAACACTCTTCTTATTATCGGCTACAGCTGTGGCCTGTTAAAGTCAGGCCTGCTCCTAATCTTTAATAATTAACCCAGGTGCAACTCTTTAAGGGGTAAGATTACTTTCTATACTACCTTTATTTACTCATATTCTATCCCCCTACAGACAGGTTCTTCAGGGACACACAGATGGGCAGTGCTCAGTCATGCCAGGCATTTACATTGCAGCAACCCAGCCAGGACTCACTGGACTTTATGGTTAGACATTAAGGATAAGCAAAAAGACAAGCATTAGGGATAATGACTGCTTCATAATGTGAGTTCTGACTCCTCTCTAATGATTCATAGAAATTGCTTATCTTCCAGCAAGAGACACTTCATCTTCAAGACAAGCCATTGGTACAAGTTTTTCTTTCGTTTTACTCACAACATTTGAATTTCACTCACATTAAGACAGCAACTCCACTAGACAGCCATGGGAATATAAACTTGGCAGGAACAAACACAATCCATATTGCTATCAGGCTGACAATGGATGGTATATTTTTTCAGCTCTGTGTGAAGTGGTAGACATGAAATTCACATCAGCAACCAAAGGTTTACTTTAATCCTATTATTTAAAGGGCCTGAGCACTTATAGGGTTCAAAGCAAGCAGAGGCCTAAGAAGATCAACAGCAAGGACTCTACTTCAAAGTGCACAATCTAAGCTCATGTACTCAATCATAATATATGTCTGAGCCTACAAATCAGACCCTCTCAGTTTATCTGTAGTATATACAAACAGTAGCTGAGAGGAAAAATAATTGTTGCCATACAGAAGGATCTTTCTACAAAACAAGACGTCCCCAGTCATGGTCAGAATGGAGAGAGTGACTGTTTCTACTTACATCAAAATATTATGAGTCTGAAGTAATTTGGGAAGTGATTTGCAACTGTATGCTTCTTTTGAATATTAGGCAAGTTGAAGGGTTTGAGGAATGATAGGGCAACAGATAACCAGTCCTTGAGCAAGAGATGACTGTAACAAAAGAGGCAAAATGATCTCTTTTTTTTTTGCTCCTGTGTAAGGAACTTGTAAGTTCCATTGTAAGGAACTTGGAGAGCTTCCTGCAGCAGAATGCTTCCTTATGGGCATCGTCAGAGGATCTATTTCAAGCTGAAGTGTCTGTAGAAGAGGTATGGAGCAAATAAGCAAAATTAATAGGAAGAAAATTTTAGAACCAGATGGTGTTCATCCAACAGATTTAAAGGGACTGAAGGATGAATTAGCTGAAATAAAAATAATAGTCTGTGGCCTCTTATTTAAAACAGATGTAGAACTGAGCACCTGAATGTATCCGGTACAGCATCAGCCTTTTCAAATTCTTCCAAGAGAAAATGGGAGAAATAGAGCCTGGTAAGGCTGACAAATTTAGTAGAAATCACTACTAGGGTAGAGAAGATGGGTAAATATGATACATTAGGAGAAATTCAATATACCTTGGTAAGGAGAAATCATGTTCTTCAAATCCATCAGGTTCCCGTAAGATGATAAACAGCATGGAGATAGAGGAGATCTTTGGTTAACAGCATCTGCCTATTTGTCATTTTCCATGTATTCAATAAGGGCTCTGACCACAAAACCTTAAAAACACCTAAGCAGTAATAGGATAAGAGGGGAGATATTTGCATGTATGGCATAAAATGAATTGAAAGATAGGTTTTACAGTAAAGAGATTAATAGGACATTATAAGTGGGAATTCTTCTAAGACTGAGAAACCAGATGAGAAAAAAGGATCTTAGACAAAAAGATGAGTGGCCACTAGAACAGCATCTCATACTGAATGTAGATGAGCATAAAACAGAGAACATGGTGGGGAAATAGAACTTTAGCTATAAAGTAATGGTTCTGAAATGTTTAGCTGGGTGTGAAATGTAGAGGTTATATAGGTTTACAAGAAAACTCCAAAAATAACAGAACACACACAGGCCAAAAAGCAAACTGAATGTTAAAGTTTTGGCCACATCACCTGAAAAAATAAATTGTCATGTTGAAAAAGTTTGAGGGGGAATGATAAAACACGAGAAGTGCCTTTTATACAGATTGAACAGGCAGACTGGGGCTCCCTGTCCTAGGAGACATGGCTGAGGGGAGATATGATAAAGATTGACAAAGACATGAACAGCCTGTAGCATATGAATAAAGATAAAGTTTCTCATTATATCTCCAAAGGTAAGACCTAGGAGGCCTCTGATGAAACTAGTAGGTAATATGTTCAAAATTAACACAAGGAAGATGGTTCTTCAGCTACACAGAGTAGAGTTACCTACTCATCAACTTTGATCTTAGCCTGCTGGAAACTGTGAATTTCCTTTCAGGCAATCAGGAGGGAACTGCAAGTTCATGAAAGTGATATTCAGTATGAATACTGCCTCCAGGTTAAGAAATCCCCAAGCCAAAAGTTGCTGGAGGCTGGCAGAGTATTATGAAGAGATATCATTACATTCTTTTCTCACTTTCTTCCCAAGATATTTCCCAAGAGCAGCATAACAAATTGGAGGAACCCTTCTTTCAGTGATTCTCATATTGCTATGGTGTGATCTGAATAACTACAAATGACAAGTTCTCCTGACACTATTCATCCTCTACAGGCACGAATGTTAGACTGAAAACTTCAGTCTAAACCTTCCTTCCTTTCCTTCCTTTCCTTCCTTTCCTTCCTTTCTTCCTCCCTCCCTCCCTCTCTCCCTCCCTCTTTGGAGCTTGTGGCTCCCTACTGTTAATCCTTAAAGGCAAATTAGGCGGAGATCTGCCAGGGATGACTTGGGCATTGTCACTTCTGCCTTGGAAATTAGTTAGGTAAGCTCTTAAGGTGTCTGCCAGCTGCTCAGTTTTTCAAACCTGTCTTTGCTCAGAAGTTCCTGAGGCCTCTGGCTGTCTGATAAAGGGAAATGGTAGTCTCAAATGTTGCTGTTGGTTATTTCCAGAGGGTGATAACAGTGTAGGGTGATCAGGAGTGCAGGCAGAAAAAGTGCTAAGGGGAGCAGAAGCAGATTAGACAGAAGTAAGGTTTTGGAGCAGAAGCCATGAGCAGCGGAGCAGTGGGGGGAGAAAGACTTTGAAGGGGGATTTTGCCTAAAAATGCTGAGGTGTGCTGCTGGGAGCACCACAGGTAATGGGAGCTATTTTTTACAGAATAGCAGGTCTCTGGTGCTCTCAGACACACAGAGTCATTAATTTCTTGGAACAACCACAGTGTGTTTTTTTCATGCATCTAGAATTGGGAAAGATAAATCATGATGATATGAAAATTAATAAATCCTAAATTAAAGGGTAGTATTTGCCAGCTCAGAAGACCAGCAATTACTGCAACCTCTGTAGTAATTTGACATCCCAGATTCCATCTGCAGGGAAACCCAAAAGGCTCTTCCCATCAGTCATATTCAGGCCCCACATGGCAGTCAAGTTGAATCCAAAGGAAAGAAGCAAGAGCTCCTCTGCACAGGTCCCTGCACTATTATCATTTAGAGTCATATGAAGACCCCTCACCTGTTGTTGAAGTGATCTCTCTATCCCAAAGCACTTCTGCAAACATGCCACCAAGGTCTCTACCCTTGGCTACAGATGAACAAACCGTGGAGCTGAGTGGTTTAGTGAACACTTAGAAGCCAAAGAAATGTGAAGATAGCAAAGACCAAAATGTTTCACTATAGTTTCCTTAAAAGTAAAGGCACCATCTGTCCCTTTGTGAGGGAAGAGAATGAGAAAGAATGCTAGAGAAAGTAGGGAAAAGACTGAATTCCATAAGAATTCTTGTCTTCCACTCTCTTTGTTGCAGATCTTCGTTATTTCTTCATGCAGTTCACAGCCTGGTGAGGGCAGCTCAGCGTGGCTGCCCCACATGGTACAGGCAGCTACTGCCTGGGGAGTTGTTTGATGGGCTGCCCTTATCCTGCAAGGGCCTGTGTGGCTTCTTTTTAATCCACGAGGTCCTGGGATGGATTTTCTGACAATGCTGCTTGTCCAGTGAATGATCTGTCAGTCCTGTAACACGGTGCCTCAGCTTTCCAAGCTTTTGGAAACTCATCTGTCAACAAGGGGGATTTTCCTTAGCGGATACCATTCCTTTAAGCCCTGGGTTGATTCTTGAAGCTTTCTCTGGTGTTCTGTCTGCTTCTTCAAGCACCACTACACTTCTCCTCTGTGATCAAGTTATGTTCCTCTGCATATCAGTGATAAAAGCTGTTTGTACTCAGCTGGGAGAGAGGAAAGCAGCAGAAAAAGGGACACAGCTGTCTTTCTGTTTGGGTCATCCATTGAAAGCCTTCTCCTACATCTCAATTTTCCGCAGAGAGAAGGGTATGGGAGCAATTACAGAAAGTGACAGACCACAGGTGCCTCACTGCCATATTTACTTTGGGACATCTCTTTCAGGAGTTAGATTTTTCTGAATGAAACCGGGTCTAACTGGCTCAAAAGTCCTGTCTAACTTAAAAAAAATTAATGAAATCTTTGTCAAAACTGACCATAATAGTCTAAAATGCTTTCGTCTCTACGTCAGACCCTGCAATCACAGAGACACACTTGTATTTGAGTCTCATAGCATCTTATCATCCTTCTAAAGATAACTTTTCCTATGAAAAACAGAAGTTCTTTGATGCTATTGAACCACGGCACCTTTCTCTAAATTACTGAAGAAAATTGTTTAACTCTGCATGTGAAAACTATAAAGTATTAAGAAAGTAAACATGAAACTTTTTGGGTTTTTTTACATATTAGATTGGAGTTTCTAATCACTAAAGTTTCCTCATTGATTTAGGCTAAACATCAATAGTAGAAGTCTTACATCACCCAAAAGCAGACAGACTTTCTCTATCTGCCTTGGCTGGGGTGGTTTTAATGGGTTGTCCAAACATGTCTGTAATTCCCTCATCAGAATCTGTGAAACTCTGATACTTCTTACCTGATGTGTCTTTCTACTTGAGGTTCGAGTCTCCTAGGGGAACAAAGGAAGATCAGAATATTGCACAAAATCTTGACTTGGAAACTGAATTGGGAAAGAAAATACGTGCTGAAAATATCTTTTTATCCTTTGCAAATTCCTCATGTTCTTAGAGAAAATACATATCTGTGAGCATTTTATGAGTATGAAATTTCAGGAAGATTTAATATTGCCTAGCTGTTATTTTAGGTTTAATGAACTAAAATGCAGCCTCTGCACTAGTCTGCACTCCTTCCTAAGTCTTAGTGCCAAAAATAGCAGCTCTCCTAAATGCACCCTCTCATATTCAATTGAAGCTTGTGTTACACAGATTCAAGCATCAAAAAGGGGATTAGTTGAATTCTGATTAAGGATCTTAACAGTTTCCAGGATAAATTGGTGGAGTAAAGAATCAGCCAGTAGCTTAGCCATTTTCAAACCTAAAAGTGTGTATTTTCCCCTCCCCTGCTCTCTCAGAGACATTATACTTCTCATGTCTCAAACTGGGGGAAATAAAAATATTCCACTTCCAGCCGTCTCTTTCCACTACTTTTCTTTGATCATTCTTTTCAGCCAGAAAAGGAGATAAGTGCTGAAATTATAGTTATTCCAGCATCAATAATAACAACCAGTAGCTGAAGTGTGACTTACGAAAGCTTAGTAAAATCATTGAGAAATCCTGCTATGAAAATGGTACTATTTCCACCTTTTTTACCTATATGGAAGTACAGCATTCTACATGTAGAATTAACCTGTTAAACACACAAACCACTGAAGAACAAACAATATATGCTATGCAAATGCTATACCCATGAGGAAAATATAAACCATAGGATAAATTTCTAAATCACTCTGCAGTATTTGCATTTCCACTCTTGGTTTAGGACCCCTATTGGAAGCACTGCCCCTGTTTTCATTGCCATGACTCCTCTGAAACCTTGAAGATGTCTGATCTCTGCTGGGTTCTTCAGAGAACCAATGAACTAAAAATAAAATATAAAATATACCTATTGAAAAAGAAGAAGTGGGTTACATAATAAATTTGTTAGTGAAAGGGCCTGTGCCCTCTCCTCCCCATCTCTCTGAAAATTAATGAAATTTGTGGCTCTCCCACCCACTCATACCTGCTGAATTTGAGTCTGGTGGGAAAGAGGCTGGGAAGGGCTACCAATCACCGATAGATATTTACTTGCCAGATAAATGTGGAGTGAGTGGTCCTGAAAGGGGGTAAGGGGTCTGAATTCCCTGTACCTTCCCTAGTAGTGTGTGATGGAGTGCATACACCTCATCCTGGGATAAGGGGAGGTGCTGCCTGATCACCTTCCCCATCCCTTTCACAGCCCCACACAGTCGTGATGTGGCTGCTGAGTGTCCAGTCCCATAGTGAGCCCACAAACCAATGGGTTTTAAATCAGCAGAGGCTCTTCTGCCTTCAAGGAGTCAGAGGTGTTATATTAAAATATGCAAAAATTCCCCAATCTTCCTTAAGTCAACCCAGACCTGCAACAGATAAACTAAATCATTTCAGCTGGAGCCAGTATTTTTTAAACTTATAATGGTGAGAAACACTTGTCTTGTATGACCACAGGGATCATCGAAAAATCTCTGTCAGACTTGCTGCAGTAGCTGTCAATGGACAGATGGGGAACAAGGAATATCATGGAAATTGAAAAAATCAACACATTCAGAATATTTCGTTTGTTTTGAAAAGTTTGCAATCAAATAGCCCAATTCTAATTACCTTGAAGGCCTTTTTCCTTTTTTATGTACACTACTAAATCAGAGCTGAGGTAAGAACAGTAAGTAAGGTGGAAATAAATTATTATTGTTACCACTGTGCAATAGTTTAAACTAAAAGAGAGAAACTATTACTCCTATTATATTTATGCTCTAGCTAGTCCTTGGTAAATTTCCTAGCAACTTACACATGAGTTTGGCTGTCCTGAGCTTTATATTTACAGACAGTGAAGCTAACAAACAGAGAGATGAAATGTCTCCAAGGACATCCAGGAACTCACTGATGGGGCTGGAAACCCAACAAGGAGCTCTCCCAAGATAGAGGTGCAGCTCATGGGTTCAATGAAAAATTTTCACTCCCTGGTTTAATTCATTTTACACCGCCACTGCAAATTCAAGGGAAGAGCCAGGGACTCCCCATGTGGCTGGGGAGTGCAGCAGCTTTGATTTAAATCAGATTTAATTGCCATGGCATCCTTAATCCTGTATGCCCGTTTTCAGCCCTCCAGGGCATGATGCCTCAATGGCAAAGGGTGAATCAACTGACAAACAGATCATTGCTGGTCATCAAAATAACTCACATCTTTTGATAGAAGAGCTAGGAATGGCCCTTTCCCACCATTTTAAAACCATTGCTTTCCTAGATTTGGAGTAACACTGAGGCCAACGAACACATTTCACCCCCATTCCAAATCTGACTACATCTGGGTGCATAAGAGGACTGCAAGTACAGGGCAGGGTTCTGGCACAAGTTTCTTTAGCAGGAGAAACTGTGATCTAACCCATGTACACATCTACACCACTGCTCAGGCAAAAGCCAGAACCCGGTACCCAAAACTGGACTGCCTGGCATCTTCTGCATGCAAAACAACAGCAAGGCTCGCTCGGGACAATGGGCTTTACATATTTATCCTCCTGGTTTCCCTTAAGGTTGAAAGCATTCATATTAAAGCACCTCTATTTGGCAAGCACCTGTCACTACTGAAGAATTACCCTGCAATTCCTCCCCAGCCTACCCCTCAAGCTGCAGAGAGCAGCTCTCCCATGTGCTTCTGATCCAAATTCTTCCCTCTGGGAGGTTTCCCAGGACCCTCATTGTTTTGATTGGCAGAATGTGTCTCTGCTAGAGTGGTTGGTAAATGAAATTGGATTTTGTAGCAGAAAAAGTAGTTCCTGATATAGTAGGATTAATAGTTCCCCCTCTTCTTACCATGTGCACGCTGGCAAGGCTCTCGACTGGGTACTGAGCATGTGCTGAGACAATCTGTTCCTTTGGCTTTCTCTTAGAAAAAGATGGTTGGTTCTGCTTTCACTGATTTCCCCTGCTTTTGTTAGTTTTCCTCCTGATTATGGGGAAGCTTGGCAAGAAAGAAGGGTGGAGAGAAATTAGACTGGGGTCTGAATGCTCATAAAGAAATGCCTGCACACGTGGTCTTTGTAGAGATGTGCACCTCTCCACAAAGAAGAGAGACAGGTTGTTTCATTCTTCTTGGGCAAGACACTCAGCAGGCAAAATGACCAAAGCAAACAAAGCCTCATACCAGTTTTAACCAAGGACTTTATTATCTCAGCCAGGTGAAGAGCCTTGCAAATATTGGGGCTTGAGTTGCTGTAAAACCTCTCCTTGTGCAAAGAGCGAGCTCTCGGATTTAGCAAAGCCACGTTATTAATAAGCATCAGGGTTTTAGAGAAACAAAGGCTGGAGGAGGGGAGAGGGAGCCTTATTTTAGGAAGGGGGCCAAGAAAGACAAGATGTTTAGGAGGGGGAACTATTGACACCCTTGGAATAGAGAAAGTGTCGAATGCCAGCTGCAGAGCGCCTCAAAGAATGAGAGTCTCCGATGCTTTTGTCTCCTTATATGGTAAAATGATAGCGAGGGGTTTCACTGGGCTGGGGAAGGCAGCAGCCTCCTTCCACACTGGCTGACTGCAGAGCTGCGCTCGGCGGAGCCGCTCTTTGCAGGCAGTGGAGCCCCAGCTGGCTGCACAGCTCCGGCTGCGGGCAGGCCAGGGCGCGCTTGGCGCTCTTGTTAATGGATGTGACCCCCTGTCCCCGGTCCAGGAGGTGGCATTAACTGCCCGCTGCTGCTCTGTAAGTAAATATCCCTTTTTTCCCCTTCCCCCCCACTACCCACAGAACACATCTTTGGAGGTGTCGCTTTAAACAAAGGGTGCAGAGAGGAGTAGAGGGTTGTTTGGTATCCCCGTGGGTTATTGGGGAAGGATGCGAGGAGAGAGATTGCCGGTCCCCCTTTCTCCCGAGTGCACGGGCAGGGGTGTGAAGAGGACAAAAAGACAAATTTCTTATCGCAGCAATTACTGCTGCACGTCCGTCAGCAAAGTGACACATCAGCGAGCTGATGAGGCACCGGGTCTTTTCATGTGTAACTATTTTTAATGACTGCATTGTGCTGCGTGTGTAACCCGCCGGGGAGGTGATAAAAAGTCGAAGATGGGGTCTTAGATTCCTTACACCTCCGTGCGCTCCTGCTGCCGGCTCAACAAAGGAGCATTTTGGTACTGTAGCAAGAGCAGATGCACATGAAACAAGGGTAGCCTCTCCTCTTTGCAGGCAAAGAGCGTGGATAGATTGTGTAGGGGAAAAACAGGGAGTCATCAGCATTATATTTCTTCTTTTTATGTGGACAGAATAAATCAGAATACAAATCCCAATTATTAGCTCTGCATTCCTTCTTTTTGTGCTTCTTTCTGTGTGCATTAATGTGCAGCAACAATAACCCAGTCCTTACTGTATGCTAACGTGGATTTCTCTGTGTATGTAATAAAGGAAATACTAACTTTTGTCTGCATTGATGGCTGTTCCAAACTTTTTACTTCCCCCAAGGGATAGGGCTTTTATTTAGTTGACCAAATACATGCATATTCCAGCTTTGCTCTGTATGGAGACACACAGCTTTGCTGAGTACAGCAAATGTCATAAAAAGATAGATACCAGCAAGTCAGTCTGTAATTGCCACTCCCCTGACTCCAATCTAGAGGTATATTAACTAAGATTGCTAACTGACATTGAGATTGCCAGGGTCAGTAGCTGTAACATTTATTGATGGTTATGTGTATTTATATGTTGTCTTGAATAGGAATTGTTCTAAAAGGGACCAACATCTATCTGTTGGTCCCATCTATGTTATTAGATAGACAAATTCATTAAATGCGAAAGAATGCTTCAATTATGGTTGTCTCTGGGTTTCTGCTGTGAACCCTGTTTTCATCAGTTCATAAATTTATTGGACTCCCAGCTTTCTGGACAAAACCTTCTGTGTCTTTTATCAGCCAGATGGTAAACTTGAACATGATTGCTTCAGGCATTTGGATATGGAAGGCAAAAAAAACCAAAAACCACCAAAAAACCCTGTGTGTTTATTTATTTTACAAAAATTTAGGTCTGTTTTGTGCACTTGTAGACATAAATGGGCAAGGATGGATTCTAAAGGATTCTATTGCTTTTTTCAATAAAACCTCACCCATTCCTGGTGACATATGGAGAAATTTTTTTAAAAGGATATAAGTTGCTGTATTGAAAACTCAGTTCCTGACACAGGATTACTATCAAAAATTTACTATCTGTAATTTTTCTATCAAAATCTGATCAGAGAACCAATAAAACTGTCTTTTACCCCAGCCATAGGGTAAAATGATCTCCGGCTTGTGAACCATCATGTGGTTGAGGTGAGTGGGGCAGCTGAAAAGACATAAAATGATGTTGTTGAGGAATCAAATTTGTAAAAGTTACCTTGGGTTCCCACCTGACATCTACATCTAACTAGCACACCTGAGGCTAGGGGGTGAACCACTTCTTGTGGTCTTTTGAAAAAGCCCAAGATGGCAAAAGTCCTGGGATAAAATATAGATAATTTTGGTTCTCGCCATTTTGCCAAATGTGCTCCCACAGAAAGTGCTACATATACAAGCATCAAATAGTCACTTCCATGTGGTTTGGATTTACAGGAAAATACTATTAGTTTTTGTGAAATCACTGTTATCTCCCAGCAGTGGCTATATTGTGTCAGATATTGTTTGTCCATGCGAAGTTCCTACCACACAGAGCATGTAATGGTGATTCCCAGCTGAAGAACTCGGGAACAAATAATGATCTGTTTCCCACTCCTTAGAAAAGTCCAGGGACAGCACTTTCCCTGAAATCACATCCTTCTTGTCCATACAGGAATCAGCTCTAACAGATGGCACACCTTGCATTAGAAAAGAGATCAGATAACTCCTTTGATCACACACAACACAGTCTGCCAGGATTCCATCATGCTTTGAATCCAAAAAAAGAAAACAACCTCAAAACATTGGGGACAAAGTACAACTCCTATAGTTGTAAGGGTTAATGAGAATTTCTGCTGTACTGCACTGCAAATTCAAGCTTTCATTCCAAAAGAAAGGGATGAGGCGGGCTGCAATGACCTATATTCACCAGAGACCCCTGGCTTGGTTCTCCAGGGCATTGAGCTCTGAGCCTCAGCAATGTGTTACCTTCTGGTGTCCTCACCTCCCTGCCTTGCCTCATCTCACAGGGGCCAGGATATTCAGAGTTAAGGGAAGATCAGGTAAGTGTTAACACCACCAGCCACAAGCAATTCCTGTTGCTGCTGGCCAGCATCCTTGCAGCCTTTCAGGGTCCTCAGGGACCAGGAACATTCAGGTTCTAAGTCTCATCCATGTTTCTCTGATGGGTAAATCTGTCCTGATCATCTCTGGACAAACTCTGAATGGTGTAGTGTTGTAGGCAATCATCTTCCCTCACTTGGGTACTGCTTCAGAGACTGGGGGAATCTCATCATTTGCATTTTTAGACTGATTAATTCTAATGGTGTAGTTGTAATATTTAATTTACATATGCACAGTTATTTGTGATGCAGATTCACCACAAGTGAGAGTGTGAAATGGCAGGGTAATGACAGGTTTCATGAAAATAAATCTTGGATACATTGACAGCCACTGAAGCATTAACATTTCAACAATATTAATTAGCTATATATAGATAGAATTTGATTATAAACCAGTAGAGCCTTCTCCTAAGGATGAACATCAATATACTCATGCCAAGTGATAAAGTTAATTTTGCTCCTTTTCACATACCCTTCCATATTATACTGGATTATATCAACTAGGATGCTGAATGGTTACTGTACATATAATAATATGCCATAAGAGGAAGGCAGGCAAGGTCTGCTTTTTCAGTGTTATGCTCACTGACATAAGCACATTCACCATTCCCTTTCACAAAAAAATTCTGAATTTAAAGTTTCAAACATATCAACCACTGCAGAGAAAGTTCTACGGTATTGCTCTGATGGTGTGAGTTAGTTCTAGACCTTCATCAAGCATAAGTGTAAGGGCTCAAAACCCACCACTGTTTCTTCACTTCATCTTGCATAATAAAAGCAGCAAATTGCATAAAGCCATGAAATACCTGCAATCATTCACACAGATGTGTTTGTCATTGCTCTGAAGCACCCTTGAGATTTAGAGCAGAAGTGTCTTCAGAGACCAGGATCTTGCCTTTGATGAATTCCACCTTTCCCTACTATCCCATGCTACGTGAATCTACTCCATAGTGGATTCAACATCTTCCTTCTTCAGCTGGAAATAATCCTGCCCACAAAAACATTGCCTATGTCCATATCATCAGGCTCTCTATGTCTTTGTGCTTTCTTCTGTGCCTCTCACACACCACAGGTGCTTTGGTTCAACCTTAGTAGATGTTCTCTCTGCTCTCTATGTCCAGTTTTGCTCTCAATGTCCAGGCTGGACTGGACTGGACACAGTCTTCAGCCACAACCCCCCCAAACTGGGGAGTTTTCACACAGGTGCAATCGGTCTGGTTTGCTAGGATGTGCCCAGCTGCAGGGGTGCCCCAAGGTTTATGTAGCCTCCTTTGTCACATTTTGGAAGGCCAGGGGCATTCTGGCTGGGCAGGGAAGTGTGGGTACCTCACAGCCCCGAGGCATTCCGTGCCACAGCAGATTTATCCAGCAGCTGTAAGATGTGCATTGACTGATCCCCCAAACCAGACACGAGGGGGCTTTTTGGTCTTACCTCAGTAAACAGAACCCGAGCCGTGCTGATAGAGGACAGGACAAAAACCAAAGCATTCTTCTTCCGCGGAATTATCCCAATTTTTCTTCTATCCTTTCTTTAAAGAGGGAAACAGAGGCCATTTGGGACATTGTTCTGGTTTTGTGTCTTGGGTAGTAGTAAGGAGGATTTAAAAAATACAGAAAAATTTTGCAACAAGAGTGCATGGTAGCACATGGCATTTCTGGGTATTTTTGTCTTGAAGTCTAATTTCTCTGAGATTAGCAGTGCTCCTGACAGTAAGAGAAAGCAATCCTTTTCTGGAAAAACAAACCTTTGTTGGAGTTTAGTGTCTGCAGACATTTAGCTTATACACTACTTTTGCAGCATAGTGCCAGAAATAATAAAAAGGTTTATTAATCTTTTACTGTTTTTCTCCACTATAATTTTCTGTTATCTGCTTAAATGCTGTTATTAGAAATATATTTTTTATGCTTAAGCAGGATCAAGTACTTGACCTTTCCTCTGAACAAGCATTTGCTTATTTTGCAAGAGAAAGAAGGAGGACAGCAATTTCAAAAGGCTTTAAAATAGAAAATAAAAGCAAGCCTTTCCACTTGAACTGTGCCCCTCCTTGCTGTGGCATATTTAAGTCATGTTCCATGTTATTTCAACATTCTTCTTTTGTAACTGAATTATGTGCAGGAATATGGGTGAGAGCATGAACCCTCCAGTCATTTCAATATCAGCCTGAGATAACCACAGAGCAAACTCTGTGGGGTACAATTTCAAAGTGTCAGTGCTCAGTTCTTCTGTGGCATTTGTAGATATTACTACTGGCTCTTGCTCTACCACTGCTGGAGTGGCTCTAGACTGGAACAGATCTTTGTTGATTGCCAAATACAATAAACCACACAGGAACCACAAGCGGAGAGTTCCTTCTCCACTGCTGTAACTGGGATTACTTTAGCCAGATGCATGAGGAGCCTTGCCACACAAGAAACATTTTCTATTTCATTTTTTAAAACTTATTATTTATGTTCTGCTAAGGAATACAATCTTACCCAGCACACTATCCACTTTCCAGTTCATGGCAGGCTGACTGTGCAATCCAGACAAGAACCAGGTATGCTTTGGTTATCTGCATATGCTAATGCAGTCTGTCTGGTCAGAAAATTGCACTACAGAGATTTTAAAAAACTCTAAAAAAGAGATCAGAATGTTATACCAAACACAAAATAAGTCAGCCATTTCCAAGGAAGGTGAATCCTTGGAAAAATCCAAATGTAATTTTGAAGAATATTGCAAGGTAACTTTATTAAAAATGAAACTTTTTTTTCTTTAGATAGCTTTTAAAATTTAGCATCTAAAGGCATGACTGGGATATTTTACTTGGGGTCATTTTTTTTTATTATTACTATTATTTTCAAATATTAAACCAATTTTCCTGGGTTTTGATGAAGAGAAAATGGTCATTCCTTATTTTTCTAAAGTAAGTTAAAAAAAATAAAATTAGGTGTCCCTCTTTTCCCCTTGCATGGCCTTATGGTCTGGCTTGGAAAGATGTTTAGGTGTTCCAAGAGTGTTTTCCTGTTGCTGCAACAAGATGATAGATAATGAATGTGGTAAGAGCAGCTAAGTTGCAAGGAAAAAAATCACCTCTTGCCAGAAAGACCAGCATAGTTTGAACTGTCAGTTCATGGTTGTAAATAAATCTTTTCATTTTAGCCTTTGGAGCATTAACATAAATTGTTTCCAAATGCTCCAAACCTGCATGTCTCATGTCACTGGAGCTGCCAGACACAAATCTTCCTTCCTCAGGGGAAGAGAAATAAACAGATAGAAAATTCTCCATGTGTACTGTTCTTCTGGAAAAATAGTCAGGTGGGAGAGATGCCTGCACATCTTGGAGGAAGAGCTTTTGTTTCCTGTGCAGGTGTCTAACACAGCATACTGATCCAGGGGCACGGGGAGAGAAAGCCCCAGCACTGCTCAGCTAATTCAGCCAGCAGCAAGCCCCCCTTTGGCATCCACAGGGGCTTCATTCTCTGTCTCCAGATGCTGTTACAGAAAGAGATCAGAACTTCACTGAATAAACTAAACAACTCCTACATGGTTTAGATAGTTCCCCTTGGCCTCTTTCTTGTGTGTGTGCAGATGCATCTCTCAGTGCTCATCACCTCCTAGGAAAAGTTGAAATAAGAGATAGAACAGCATTTATTAGGTTTGCAGACATAGCTGAAGAGGCAGGCAAGGTCTGTTTTTTCAGTAGTCAGTAGTGTCATGGGATGGGGGAACACTGGATAATTTCTTAATGACATGATGAGCCCTAATATTTATGCAGTAATATGACAACTTCAGGAATTGCTGCCAGTAAAATGAGACTGAGCCAACAGGGAAAGAAGAGGAAAGAAGCATAGATTTTGAATCAGTCTACTAACTTTTTGTTAATTTTTCTGCCAATTCTTTCTTCCTGTGAGACAGAGTGTGGGTAGTACTAACATTTGGCATAAGCTGTAGCTTCTCTTTTGGGCAGGCAACAGAAAGCTCTTTTTCTTTTGGAGATGTGCTTGCTATGTCTGATGCTGTGGGAGGGAGACTGAATGGCAGAAAAAATCAATTTCTTCATCATGATTATGTTGAGAGCAATCTGAAGAAGCATAAGTATAGAATGACTACAGTAATAAAATCTAAATATCTCTAACCACAAGGAGCTGTAATAATGATGAGCCTCTGTCCCACAAGTCTTTATGGTATCAAACACAAGAAAAATAGATCAATGGCAAGGAGGTTGAATTGCAATTTGTGTCCATCCACAGCTGTGCAAGTCTCCTGTTTTGGTTTTTTCCCCTTAAAGTCTAAAACAGTGCATAAAGCCTGCACTAAGCTAAACATGAAGGGATTTTATATAACAGGAATTAATGGACTGGCAATGTAAAGGACCATGTGTACAAAGTGACAGGCAAAATACTGCTCAGTATGATTTCACATTCCTTGATTGTAAGACAACAGTGAAATTATTTGTTTGAAATTCCTTCTAGTATTTAGTAGATAGGACCCATTATTTCCTCACACTTAATTCTCTCTGGAGCAGAAAAAACTCTGTAAAATATGCTCAAAATAGTAGATTTTTAGACATAGTAGATCATGAGATTCAGTCCAAGACCTGGATTTAAAAAGCCTGGAATTTTGGGATGCTTCAACCTTAATTCCAGTTTACTGAATGAAAGCACATGAACCTGAATTCCTAACTTTGAGAGATATTGGATCCAAAAATGGTCCCAGATGCAATAAAAGATTCACATAACTAAAGTCAAAATGCAGATCTCGTCTTTCAGTTTCCAAAATCTCTAGAGTTGTTCCTCAAATCTCATCCAGAGCTGTCCCTGCATTGTCTTCATAGAGCAGAGTTCATCCCTAAATCTGTTTGAGATGTAGAAATGAGGACTGCCTCTCCCTGCTCAGGGTGAGGGTGACAATCCCCTGGAACAATCTTGGAGCACATTTAACAAAACTAGATCTCTTTCAGGATTGCAGGCTATGCCCAGGTATTTTCTGAAATAGTGGCAGCAACTATTAAATAATTGCTGAATTATTTTGAATTGTTGAATTATTACATTATTATATGAATTATTAAATATATCTATTACATTATGCTTACCTCTGCTCCAGTGAAATGCACCCAGAAGAAAATACAGCACTCAAGAGGGAAAGTCCTGTGACCAAGAGACAGGAATGCCCACTTCTAAGGGAACAGTCCTTCTTCCAGTCACAAAGCACTTCTATATTTTACATTTAGCAGCTTTGGATGAAATGGTATAAACCTGTAAAGGAATTACACTTTATAGTTTTTGTTTTTACACATCAAGACTGCAGAGAAATGTTTCACTCTGCAGTATCACACTTCTACTTTTAAATCTGGGTTAGAAAGAAATAATTCTGAAGAAGGGTGACAAATGCAAGTTCATAAGTGGTTTCTGCTCACATTTTAATTTAGCAATAATGCGCATTAAATGGGCAACAAAATCCTATCATTTGGAAAAAAATACCTAATATAGTCAGGTGAAAAGTACAGATTTCTGTCCTAAATACAGACCATTTTAACAAAAGCTATCACTCCTCTCAGACTTAGTCATACATCTACACATATAACTCTGTGTACATTGGCCCGACTGCATTTTGCTGAGGTTACTCCAGAAGGAAATTAAGTCCTGACTAGTTCTTTCCTGGGAAAGTCCAAACCTGTTATGTAGGTTAGGGGTGTAAACAGGCTCAAAACAAAGACAAAAATCCATTATCATCTATTAAATGTTCCAGTAAAGACTGCAGGTGTACTTAACTTGCTGGAAGTAATGGGAATGTTCCTATGTATTGTCCCTGTGTATTGTCCCTATTCTCCTGCATTATACTTCCATTGCTAGCTGCTGCTGCTCGAAATGGGCTGCAGGAGAGCTTTGGTGGTCATTGCACTTCTCTCTCCAGCACATCTTCTTACTTTCTGTCTTCTTATCAGTCCTATGAGCCTCTCTGCTCCTTAAGGACAAAGAGCACCCTACATACTCCCAGTTCCCCTCCGGGATAAGAAAGTTAATTAGTTCCTAGATCATTTTGAAGGCCAAAGCAGTTGCCCTGCTAGTCTTGCAGTGTCAGAAGCACAGAAGACCAGCTTCCAGGATTTGTGCTTCCTCCAGGCACATTTTGGGGCTTGCTAGTTTGTCTCTCTTCTTTAGTAGTTACTTGGAATTCATAAGACTTTCCAGCAGTGGAGACATCACTTACCTACTTCACACATGTAAAAGCACTCACCCATCAGTCTGGGGTAGTCACTACAAAATTCAGCAGTGGATTGGCCATTTAAAAAAAAAAACATTGTCCATTCAGACAGTCCTAAAACCTTAATCATATCCCAGCTAGACAGAATGAAAGATAATAGTAAAAACTGAAATCCTTGGGGAGAACTCAGGATTTCAAAATGCCCTATGGGTGGCTCCCACTGCCAGAGGGAGAGGACAAACTCCAGAAATCAGCAACCTGTGCCAAGAACACTAAGCAAGTAACATTTTGTTTAAAACTGAGAGCTGAAGTTGGCAAAAGGACTGCAGATGCTGTAAATGTCACTTGTGCATGAAAGACAGAGGTAGCCACTTAAGCTATTAGTACTCAAAACATTTAAGGATTTATGGATCAGATGTGCCTTAAAGAGGAGGTGCAGCCTGGCAGGCAGTTAAGATCATGCAGTCCAGGTGGCATGTGCTTTCTGCTTGGGAAATTCCCTTTCCTAAGCTGACGGCTATGCCTCGCTCCAGCTGTACCCTCCAGATTTCAGGTGCAACACATGCTGCAAGCCTCAGGTTAAGAAAGAAGATGATGACTAATGAAACCCAAAATAAATTGTCCCAGATAATAAATATTCATCAAAGGTACTTGTGTCATCTTTGCTTGTATGTGCATCCAGAAAATGATAGAGACATAACAAGACTTGAGGAGCAAACACCAATTGTGCCTAATTCAGACAAGCTGAAACATCATATACAGTTTCTTCTACTTGATTTTTCCCTTCCATAATATTTTTTTACATTTGTCTGAGCCAGAACACCCGGGAGGCAGCTCCCATTTGTGTCCCAATACACTTCAGCTATTGGATAACTTCTTCAGGTGCATCAGAGGAGAATTAGATACACAGTCACTGATCGTACACCTTCCACCCCCATAGTCCCATGCACGAGCAGAGATGGAGGGTTGGTGTCTGCCTGTGGGAGAATGATTGCCAGACACTGGCCTAGTGAGAATGCAGAGAAGGAAGGTGCAGAAACACATAACTGTGGTGCCTGATAGTCTGTGCATGACTCAAGCCTACTAGCAATGTAAACCTTTCTCTTGCCTTATGTAGGAGATGTTGCTTCTAAAGGAAGATTAGCTGGCTCATCCCCTTAATGGACTTGACTCCCTCCATCCCCTAGAGAAACACCTTCTTATTGCAGACCTATAGGTCAAATTCCATTCACAAATCCCACAAGAATTCTTTACACTCAGGGTTTAATCCTTCCTCTCATGTCTAGCCCTAGGTCTGGCCAAAGATGGATCAACAGATGGCTAACTTAGATGGGCTGCACTGCCAAATTTATAGCCCAGTTTTTTCCTATTGTGTTCATTTATTTGACTGAAAGTCAGACTAAAATTGAGGTACAATGTGAAAAACAAGAATTGATAAACCTTTCTTGGGGGATGGGGTCAAGTGTAGCTCAGTCTGACGTGTGCCTGTTCCTGTCTTTGTGGCAGGATAGCTGGACTCCAGACACCAACATGACTGAACGCTTTGATTGCCACTACTGCAAAGAGTCTCTGTTTGGTAAGAAGTACATCCTGAAGGAGGACAGCCCCTTCTGTGTGAAATGTTATGAAAATCTTTATTCCAACACCTGTGAGGAATGCAAAAAACCTATTGGCGCTGACTGCAAGGTATGTCAGATTTGTGTCTTGTTACAGAAACCTTGACAGAGCAGCCTGGGTACAGAGCTCTGAGATCTGGAAGGATCCAGCCTAACAGCTACACAGGGGCTTCTTTTGATGGGAGAGCATGTTTTCTGGACCCCTTTATCTGTTTTGTATCATTTCACTTGGCAAACCCTTCTTTAGCCAGCATGGTAATAGAAATGCACTCCTGTAAAGCACAGAATGGTCTGATGCTCTGATGTAAGAAATTCTCTTTAATTTATTGGGTGACCCTTTCCTCAGAACCTCAGCTGGGTTCTGAAAGGGTGACAGAAGCTGGTTGTGCCTACTTTTGGGTCAGAGGGAGCTAAGGCACTGCTGGCTTTGCTGTGACCACACTCCTGTGGTCATCAAGAGACACACTCTCAAGCAAAGGTGCTAACTTGGAGGTCACAGAAATCCAGCTAATGCTGACACAAGTAATAAATCAGATAGACTTAGAAAAATTAACCTTTTAAACACAGAATGATGATAGTGGAGTCTAATTAAAGAATGGGATGGACAGAGCAGAGGCCTTGCTTGCTTGAGTTATGCACTGCTACAAGACATGGAAACACCTGCCTGGTACAGATCAGTTATGACCGCCTGTATTTCTTTTAAATTAATTTAAAAAACTGGAGTTCATGCCAGTTTCAGCCTGCCTGAATGAGGACAGAGGAGCCATCCAGTGAAGTGTCTGTTACACAGCTACCAACAGACTTCATCTGATGTGCCTCCTCCTTGCATAAAACTGGCCTGTTCAAAGTTGGGCAAGATTTTCACTGACAGAGCAAGATTGCAGTAGAAATGCAATTTGTATTGCATGCCCATAGAATTTTTCACTGACCCAAGGAGATCTGATTTTTGACTTCCCATTGCTGATGATCCATGCCTCTACAAAGATAAACTAATTCCCATTAGTGATACTACCACCCAATCACTAGTTCAGAGATATAAAAATATGTGCTTACTCAGATTGGAAAAAATAAATGTCTCATACCTTCCAAATTGATCTACAACACCCTATTGGCAAATCAGTAGGAAAGTCCCTTTCAGAAGCCTTAAAAAGGTAAAAATTTTTCACCACCAAGACAGGGAACTGGCAATAATCTGTAAGAAGGTATAAAATTGCCAGCTTTCCTACAGCTCATAAATATTCAAGTTAGAGATGAGATACAGCTGGCCTGGCCTGACCTGAAAAAGCAAAATATTCCTGCCCCATTCCAGAATGTGCTTTTGTTTTAAGGTCTCTATCTAATCCCCTGAGAAGATATTTCCATGTGTTGATAGTCAAGAATTTAAAAACTTGGACCAGCTTCAACAAATCTTGGTCAAAGTATTCAGGAATTAATCAGGCTGAACTTTTCAACCCAGATTTATGTATTTAGGGAGTGTGGGTGTTATCCGATATACTGCTTTTCTTTACTTTTAAGTGAAGCACACTCTAATAACAGATAGAAAAAAAAAAAAGCCCCAACTGTCTGCAATCTAAGAACATTTTAACTATGTAAAAACTATGTGGAAAACACAACTAAGAGATAGTAAATAAAGATTTCTTAAAGAGCTATAAAATGTGTCAGAAGCAAACATGTCCTTTTGTTGTTTCCATGACTGCCGTTTGTGCCTGTTCATGCTGTAGTTTTTGAAGCTGTTGAGCAATTTTAGCAGATTCTGATAGATGGATAAAAGTTGAAACGTAAATTCCTGCAAGTTTTCTGAAAAAACTTGTGTGTGGGTAGAAAAAGAGATCCTATGAATGTTCTCACTGAGAAGCAAACTAAAGTTGTTTTTCAGTGACAGTAATAGACACTAGAGAACATATTTGAGAGAGCCCTTAAAAGTGCCTCAGGCACAAGGTAAGTTTCAGATGAAGTGTGTGCACTGTGAGCATAATTCAGCCATGAAACAGTCACAAAAAATCAGGTTTCTCCTCATTAAACTGTATGAATATGTAGGTATATAAATAAAAAAATACACATACACACACCTATATATATGCAATTTTACATAAATCTTTTTACACATACTTTTTCATCTGAACAAGGAAGATAAATTGCACTATCTTTGGGAATGAAACCAGTGTGTTTACTGCATGGACGAAATTGACTCCAATTTGTTTGTATGCTCGACATAACCTAAAACTGTAAAATTTGGAATAAAAAATATAATGGAGTGACAGTGTCATGAGAAAAGTTCACATCCAGGCCTCTGCATCTGGCAGCCGTGTCCACACCTACAACCACATTACAACCTGCAAAGTACCACAAAGTTCTCACATCAGATTTTCCTTCACAAGTCCCTTCTTGGCCACCATTATTTCTCTTCACTAAGAAAAGCTACACTGAGAACCAGATACTCTTAACTTCCTTCTTCCCCATCCTCCCAATTACAATCAAGCCTCCTATAACTGACAGGGTTACACCAAAGAGAAAGCACAGGTGCTGAAAAGAGGACACAATACTCAAATTCTGACAGCACTGGACTCTGAGAGGATGAAATTGATGCTGAATTTTCACATTGTGTATTAGCTATAGCACAGAGAGGCCACAAGACAACAATGCTGTAGAGAAACTTTCCTTGAATTCAAGTCAGGGGAGAAATTTCTTCACTATCTTTCTAGTTTTTCAGGTAGTTTATGGGTAACTGAGTAATAACTAATTTGTTCCTTGTTTTAAAAGAACAAGTCTTTGCCACCAGAAAATCCCAGAATGACAACATATGTCTGAATGCCACCTTTGGGCATAAGCCATTTCATTAACTGTAAACACTTGTAGCTGATGCTTACAAAACTTCCACAGGCAAATTAAAAGCTTCATGTACTGACTGGTAGGAGGCACCAGCAGACAGCATGAAAATACAGGGTCGTTTCTCTCACACCTATTACACATTATCCATATGCCAACAGGTTACAGGAGAAATTTACTTTCCTAGGAAAAAATTGTCATTTTAATGGCTAAGTCCCTGGTGAATGCTCACCACACCTACAGTTTCATGCTTATTTCTGGAAATCCACACATCTTGCACCCATTTGCTTAACTGCTGAAGGGTTACTTTTGGTTGACTTTGGCTTTTTTAATACTTTCCTTGCAGATCCTATGATATGGAGACCTTGCAAATACAGGAAATACCTTCAGTAATCCTGTGTTTAATGCAGTCCACAAGCTGGCCTTGCCAAGCAGAAGGGGGTGAAAACTCTCTCTGTGAAACGTGCAAATTAAATTATGAGTGGATTGTGAGATACAGCTACTGTGTCAGCACACGGGCCAAAAATGCCTCAAAAGGGTCATCCTCACACATAAACCAAACAAGAAATAAGACCTCCAGTAATGAGAATCAGAAAAGAGAAAAAATAATTTTTCTTGTTTTTAATATTTAAACCCTGTTCCAACATGCCACACTTTTTCAGCTCATTATTGAATCTCAGGCTAGTTTTTGTGAGGTGAAATGGTAAAAGAGGTGGATACCTTAATATCTTCTCACACATGTAAGGGGCTGAGTACAGCACAATATCACTTGTTTTTTACCTTTTCTCAACATACTTTTATAGATATGTGCCAGTCTAACATACTTAAGTGTTTTACAGGGTATGTGTAGCTAAAATCTGCACAGCATTTAGTTGGCATAGCCCATTTCCTACATTCAGCCTTCTGAAAAGACCATTGAGGTAAAAAAAGCCATGAACAACATATACAGTTACTGTTCTGGCAATAAACTCTCTAATCTCCTTCTTCCTACTGGGTCCCTGTTGACACCCAGAGAAGCTGAAACCCTGTTGTTCAAGAGAAATGGTGCTGAATAATGGCTTCAGTTTGCTTAGACTTAAAAAGCCTGAGGAGAAGACAATAAAAATGCAGGGTATGAGGAGCCCAAGCTTAACCCAGTTAACTGGTAACCCTAGTCTAAGGAGATCTTCTGGGTTTTTTTAAAAAAATACATTTTCCTAAGTCAAATGCAGTCCCACCCTAGAGGCCAAATAAACCATGCTGGAGCAAAACTATACAGATCTGTGGAGAAGCTGTAAAACTTGATCTTGCCAATGTTAACAGTTACCTTGTCAAAGTTTTCTTTGTTGTTGTCATAATGAAAATAAGTGAAAATACAACAGAAATTAGTTCTATATCACTTGCACCTTCTGCTGGAACAGATTTATTTGGGTTACAATCAGCTAGCATAAACTAGAATTCATATGCCTAAACTAAATCTGATGTTCTTTCAGCTTAACAGAGGAGCAGCCTGACAGTCAGAAAGCTTTCAGTCAGTTTTTGCACATGCTTTTCCAGTGTAGAATTTGCTCCAGATCAATACATCCACAGCTTATGAACAAGTCAAAGGCTCCAGTAAAATATACAACATGCTGAAATAGACCAAACCTCCTTTTCAGTGACCTAAGAACACTCATGATGCATAAATGGTTTCATCAGTACCTTGGACTTGCTTGCTTTCAGATGTGACAGATTCTGAGAGAGAAAGGAATATCCATTTCATCAGTCTAATATTCTACTGTCAAAGTCAGACATCTTAGACTCTCTCTACATTCAATGTGGAGTTATAGTAATCCAGAGAAGGTAAAGATTATTCAATCCACTTTTTATCTGGAGTACTTTTTGTTTAGTTTTTCTTCATGACTTCATGATGATGAAATACCTGCTACTGTCACCCACCCAGCTACTGCCTATAAAATCTTGCCATCATAACTGACTCAGGGATCAAATCTTTCATCTTTGACACCTAATCTTTGTTTTCATCACTCCTCTTCTAAAAGGCATGCATCATCTGCAGGGTATCATTTCACTGACAAAATAAGCATACGTCACCGCATGAATTTTGGATATTAAAAAATTGCTTGCTGAAAATTGCAAAACCAGGAAATGACAAGTAACAAGGAAAAATAATTGAATACATCACATTACAAGAGAGAGAGAAGATCAGATCTCTTGTTCTACTTTCTAAAAGTCAAATTTCGTTATTTTGGAAAGCACTGCATATTGTATTTTTCTGTTAAAATATAATATGAGACCAGATTTAGGCTATTGGACATCTCCCAAAGAGAAGAAAAAAATGTAAGTAACTTCCAAAGAAAATTTGTTTTCATTTGCTATTAGAAAAGATTAAAATATTACAGTCAGAAATTTGTATTGTTTCAAAAGGATTTAGCTGAAATGAATAGATGAGCTGAATAAACAACTCTCTGAAAGATGTAAAGTGGAAGTCTAAGACATTCTACCACAGAGTGCAATCTCAGAGATGAAAATTGTTACTCACAATGATCCAAAAAAATTAGGTGAGTGGCACAGATGTCCATACAGAAATGTTTAATTGCATAGTCAAATTTTGACACAAATTACTAAAGTTTAACAAGCTACCACATATCACCTGAGCTAGATGAAATTGTTTCAGCGTTTCCAGCTAGATGTTTATGAGAACAAGGCTCCCAAAGACAAACTGTTATTTTAGGTTAATCTAAATCTGTGGTATCTTGCTCTGGTTTAAGATTGCATGTTTGGAGTTACTGTGACTGTACTGACTGACATGGTACAGCTTATGCCAGATAAGTATGAACCCTTTGTGATGCTTCACACAACTGCAAAATTGGAATTCATTATTCTACCACTCGCTCTTCTTCTTCAGTTAATCTAACTAGTTTAGTGTCTGCAATAAATACAGAGTAGATCTTGGGCTAGAACTTGAGAATTCATTTCAGCTGAACTTCAGCTGAACTCCCTATTCATGGCAATTCTATCCTTTCACAATCCCAACCCAAACCAGAGCCTCTATATTTTGGGGCAGACACCATTTCTTGTATTCAAGCTCTATTTTGTTTGAAGTCCAAAGACACTCTTCAAGTGTTACATGTACAGGCCACCTTAATTTAAATTTTAAAAAAGCACAATCCACTGGTTTAGGTCACAATTTTGAGAAGTACTGTTTCTTTTAAATAATCAAAGGAACCACTGTGAAGAGTATTTTAAATACTAACATGCCCACACTAATCCCTTGGCCAGTACTCTGGATCACGGGATGCAGGTACAATGTGGTCTTGTATCTTTCAGTACAATCCACATCTGAAATATAGGTAAACCAAATCACAAGAGCCAGTAAAAATTTGTGGTAGCAGAAAAAAACCCAGACAGATCAGACTCATTCACTCTTGGTGTAAATCTGCCAAAAAAATACCAGAATGCAATTGGGAAAAAATACTTCTGTTCAGGAGTAAATATCTATGAAATTAACTAGAAATCAGCAATAGATAAGGGAAATAGGGGAAGTCTATCATACCTATTGGATAACAAGTTTTAATCCAACTCAAAAGCTGGGCTTTATTCTCAAAGGAAATACCTAAGTGAAATTAGCTGCTCCTCTGTCACAAACCAAAAGGGTTACCTTGAACTGAGAAAGGGTTGATAGTTGTCATGAGCTGCTCTTGGTTATCACAGCAAAATAAGTTCACCTTTGTCAGAACATTTTGTTTTCCTCAAAGCAGCCCCAGGTCCTGGCTGGAGTTCAGATTTGGATATGTTTGCATTCTCTGAGCTTCCAGTTGTGCAAACCATTCATTCCACTTACTCTGTGGTTTTGGATTTCTGCAGGATCTGTCTTATAAGGACCGCCACTGGCATGAAACCTGCTTCCACTGCTTCCAGTGCAAGAATTCCTTGGTGGACAAACCTTTTGCTGCAAAAGAGGAACATCTACTTTGTACTGACTGCTACTCCAATGAGTACTCTTCCAAATGTAATGAGTGCAAGAAGACTATTATGCCAGGTTAGGATGCTCACTTTTTGGACTAAATAGCAAGCCCAAACTCAGCAATATTTGTGAGAAATGTCTCTCCTTGACTATCTCTACTAGGTCATGCTGAACTCTGTAAAAACCTGGTGATGGTGCATTCTAGTCCACTTCCATGACCAGAACATGCAATGTACATAGTGGCTCATGGAAGAACTTTCATTCACGTGAAAATTTTGTCTAATTACTCAAAATTTAGCTTCTCTCAGACAGATGAAAAATTGATCAAAGTGCCTCTGAGGTCTTTCTTGAGCACAAAGATATGAAGGAACAGGAAAGAGCTATTTTTATTTTGACCTGAAGCATGAGGTTATAGTATTAGATTGCTAAAACCTGTTGTTCTTACAAAAATACTATAGCATTCTGTGATGATTTGAGGGCCTTAATGTTGAAGTGCTATCAGTGCAGGATTAAAATATTAAAAGGCAGTTTGAAGAATCCTTGTACAGACTCCATAATGATTACTAGTTACTTTGTCAGCTGGTTCTGACATTGGTAATCTCAGATACAAAAGAGAAAACCACAATATTTTGCTCCTCAGGTGTAAAAATGAAGACTTGATGATGAAATAGAACAATATTTAAAAGGAGACAACCCTATCTATTCCAAGTTTAAACATCCCCTACTATTCTATGTGCACCCGTTTTGCTGACACAGAAATAAAAACTGACATGTTTGGGAATAGCCAGTGCTAGTTTTAAAGCTGGAACTCTATGACCCAGGAAGTCCATTCCCATCCCAGAAAGCTGGTTGTGTCCTGGGCTGCATCTAACATAAGAAGAACACGGAACTGTTGGAGGAGGTCTGGAGGAGGGCCACAAAGAGGGCTGAAACACTCTGCTTATAAAGACAGGCTGGGGCAGCTGGCATTGTTCAGCCTGGAGAAGGCTCTGGGGAAACCTGTTTGCAGCCTTTCAGTACTGAAAGGGGACCTGTAACAAACCTGTAACAAAGATGGGGCCAAACTTTTTAGCAGGGCCTGTTGCAATAGAACAAAGTGTAACTTTTTTAAAGTAAGAGAGAGTTGATTTAGATTAGTATAAGGAATAAGTTTTCTACAATGAAGGGCTGAGGTAAAACACTGAAACAGGTTGCCCAGAGAGGTCCAGCCACACCATCCCCAGCCTATAACGCTGCAGGGGGTTATTGTGGCCAAAATGCAGGACTCAGCACTTGGACTTATTAAATTTCCTTTTATTGAACTCTGCCCATCCATCCAACCATTCCAGGTTTCTCTGCAGAGCCCTCCCACCTTCCAACAGATCAACACATGATCCCAGCTTGGTGTTTTCTGCAAATTTACTAATGAAAGACTCAATCCCCTCATCCATGTCATCAATAAAAATATTGAACAGAGCTGGCCCCAGCACAGACCCCTGAGGGACACCACTGGTGACTGGCCCCAGCTGGATGCAGCACCATTCACCAGCACCCTCTGGGCCCGGCCATGCAGCCAGTTCTGAACCCAGCAAAGAGTGCTCCTGTCTGAGCCATGGAAGCTTTACCATGAGGTGCCCATTTAAGTGATTACAAGCTTGTTCTTTCAGTCCTTTCGCAAACCCAACTCATACTGACTTCAGTCTAGTAGCTAACAAAACTGGGCTCTCCTCTCTTTGAGTTTCAATGACAACACCATCCCGAAGAGAGCACAGCTGCAAATGTAAAAATAAAATTCTAGTCTATTAAAAAAAATCCACATCTTCTTTCTCCAGATTATTATTCTTTCATTGCTCCTTGACATGATATTGGAAGTTACCAGCATAGAGAGGGCATAATTTTTAGAAGGTGTCTGTTAATAAAATGGAACAAAAATATTCAAGAATTTAAGCATCAGAAAGATTATTAACAGTTCACTTACTACTGATGCAAGTTAATTTAAAAGAGCAAAAAAACCCACCAAATAAATCCTGTCTCAGCGGAATTTAATGAGATCATAAAAGAAGAAAAATATGCAACTAGTAAACAAAGATGAATTAATGCTTGAGAAGGGGGAAATTGTTAAACCCTGCAATAATAGAGGCACAGAGAATTGTCATCAAAGGCATTAATGTGGTTCTTTTTCATTAGCCAACTCAATCAGCTTGTCAGTCTTCCAAGTATTTGACTTGATATTTGCTGTTACAGGCTCCAAGAGTCATGCAGAACTGTAGGAAAAACATGTGTTTGTTTACCCTTCTGGCCAGTATCAAATATTCTGACTCAAACTGGTACATAGAAATCATACCATGTGCAAATAAGTTTATCTATATAATGGGGCATCTTCAACTTCCTGGAGGGGCTCAGAGTCCATCTGCCATACAGTGGACTGAATCTGCAAAGAACACTATCTGAACCCTAAAACTTTGTTCTAGAGAAGTGCATTTATTTCCTAACTACCATTCCACTTTTCTGCTTTCCAATAAAAGGATTGTTTAAATTCCACATTTCAACCATATTTTCAATTCAACCGAAAACAGAGAGAAAACTTTTTCTTACTGGAAGTTTCAAGAGACAGAAAAACGTTTAGGATAGGTTCTGTTGAGCTGGAAACAATTGTGAACTTATAATACACCTCAATGAGAACAAGAAAAAGGCTCCTGAGCAGATATGAAAGAATCCTTTATCTCAGACAGAGACTGTACTTCTTTGGGAAATGGAGGCACGGTGCTTGCCAGGAATTGCATGCCTCATCCTTGACAGTGTTCAAAGCCAGGTTGGATCAGGCCCTGAGAACCTGGTCTAGTGAGAGGTGTCCCTGTCCATGGCAGGGAGTTTAAAACTAGATGATCTTTAAGGTGTATTTCAGCCCTAATCATTCAATGAGTCTGTAATTAACCAGGTACCTTGCTGCTATTTGAGAAAGATGCAAAACAGATGTGGAATGAATGAAGTCAGTCTTTAATGAGGAATGGCTCCACTTAGCACTAACAGCAACTTATATTGATGTCCGTCCAATTCCCTTGAATCTTCCTGTGCATTGGAATTCATTATTTGCCTAATAAGACCACAAAAAGCTGTTCTAGGCTGCAGCTATTTGCAAAAAACATTTCTCTTCGTTGCAGGAGAAGAGATCTCCAAAAACCCCAAGTGGTACCAAATACCATGCAAAGCTGGTAGGAACATTAAATAGCCTCTAGCTCAGAGCTGCAATGCTTCTGGACTGACAGACAGGAAAGACAGAGCTACAAACTGCATCTATCTCATCCAGAAGCTCACTTGGTGCTCTGCTCGCATTACAGGTACTCGGAAGATGGAATACAAGGGCAACAGCTGGCACGAGACCTGCTTTATCTGCTACCGCTGCCAGCAGCCTATTGGGACAAAGAGCTTCATCCCTAAGGACAATCAAAACTTTTGTGTCCCCTGCTATGAAAAGCAGTTTGCCATGCAATGTGTCCAGTGCAAGAAGGTAGTGCAAGTTTTGCTTATGTGACACCTAAGAGATTGAAGTCCTTCCCATTTTATATCCAAGTAGGCAGAATATCTCATTTTTGGATGTGTAAAAAGATTAAGAATTAACTGGTTTTAAGAGATTATATAATTTCAGTTCTACTTACTTGTAAGAGGAAACTCCCTGACAAAAGTCTTGAGAAGCAGAAAGTAAATACTTCATCTAAAATATGAAATAAACCGGTCTTTCCCAATGAAAGGAAGTTGAAACACATCAGGTAATTCCTCCACTATGAAGAAAGGGGCAGGTGAAGGAACAGTGAAGAGTCAAACTCTGGTAAATGCATATGAAAAGCAACATACAGAGAGTAGCTTGAAAAACTGAGTACAATTGAGAGTGAGATTTTACAATATATGCAGAATAAAGTACTTTTAGCATGGGGCTTCTTTTTATAAATAAGGAAATTACAATAAAGCACTTGCATGATTTTCTCAAGGTCAACTCCAAGCAAAATTATAATCTTACTGTTGCTAAACCTTCTCCTCCTCCCGCTCACAAAAATCTCATCAACCTTCCTCTTTGCCAAATAGAAATACAAACTTGCCACTCTTAAGAAAACACTTTCTTGTCTTGTTTTTTTCCCTAAAACAGGCTATCACCACAGGAGGCGTTACCTACCGGGAGCAACCATGGCATAAGGAGTGCTTCGTGTGCACTGCGTGCAAGAAGCAGCTGTCTGGACAGCGCTTCACCTCCAGGGATGAGTTTGCATACTGCTTGAGCTGCTTCTGCAACCTCTATGCCAAAAAGTGTGCTGGATGCACAAACCCAATCAGTGGTAGGTCTCTCATGGCTGTTTTGTGTGTTGAGATGCTACTAAATGCAAAACTAAACAAAAAAGTCTGACCTGGTACAAGAGATGCCCAACTAAATCTTTTCATGAAGCTTCAGCTAGTCATTTTTGAGGTTAAGCAAAAGACAATGACTACTAAGAGACGTTTTTCTCTTTTTTTTTTCTTTTGTATAACTTCAATACATCCGATGATAACTGCCATAGCCTCAAACCCTGGAATGCTTTTTTACTAATCTGCTTCTTTTCCTGAGGCATTCTTCCTTCAGAGCTATGAATCAAGTTATGACACATGACAGACTTCTTTTTTAATTATCTAAAATGCACCTCTATAAAACATAAATTAACATACTCAGGTGCCATAAAACATTCTGTAAAAGATTACCAGAAATCTGTTCAGAGTCAGGTGCTTTGCTTTTCTTCTGCTGCACGTTGCAGGGCCATTTCATGGAAGCTCATTTCTGCCATTATCACTAGGGATAACAGCCTTGCTCATTAACTTTGCTGAAAGCAACAGAAGTATTTGAGGATGAAAATGTTAGTCACTATAGAATAAGGATGGCAAAATTAGCACAGCAATAAACAGATTTGCCACAATGTCATTTTTTCACTGCTGTATGTCAGATCTCCATGTCAGTCTGCATGACCTGATGGCTGACCTGCCATTGTTTTCTTGTAACAGAACAATTTTGCTTTTCAAACAGGACTCGGAGGAACCAAGTACATCTCTTTTGAAGAACGGCAGTGGCATAATGATTGCTTTAACTGTAAGAAGTGCTCCCTTTCATTGGTGGGTCGTGGCTTCCTCACAGAAAGGGATGACATCCTTTGCCCTGAATGTGGAAAGGATATTTAAAGCTCATACTAAGGTGTGAGGAAGAAGGGAGGAAAGCCGTGCTTGCAATATAAAGTCTGAAACACATGGAAGTTCAGAGCTAGCTTTGCCACTCTGTGTCTCACTGTATTATTAACATTTCTTAACCTTTTTCTTTATACTCTCCAAATCTGGAGGGAAAATAGCTTGAGAATCTCTAATAGCAGTGTTGGTGTTTAAGATTTCTACCAATAACAAAAACTAATGCAAAACCCATGATGTAAAACTATTTGACTGTTTTTGACATAACTTACCATTTTTAAGATTTTTTTTTCCTAAAAAATATTCCAGTTACAATTGATGCAGTTCAAGGATAACAATGGCCACACACAATACATTAACAGGTGGATATCCAGGATGAAGCCTTCTGCCCACTGAAATTAATGGCAAAGGACATTCAATTCCAATAGGGCTGGTGTGAACCCGGTGTTCTTGAGCTATGTGACAAGTGTGTGCTGTCAAGTCTGTAGAAAGACTGCAAAAGTAGAGCGTGTTTCAATGTACATGGATTTGTGACATGCCATAAAAAGATAATGATGAAACAGTGGAAGTGGGAGTGCTTCATGACAGGTACATATTTTATTGCATGTCTAGGTGATCATTGTGTGAAGTACAAGTTCTGATCGACAGTGTCAGTACTACAGTTAGTTGACATTACACTGCACATTGTATTTTTCAAAATAAAACTGTTTAAAACAAAACTGTGATTGTGGCTTAATTGTCTTTACATAATATTTACAAAAATGCTTTCACATTCTGAAGAAACACAATGCATACAAACACAGTCCTTTTTGCACCCAATTTTTGGGAGTGTGAAGTTTAGACAATTCTCAGAAGGGTCCTGCTGTACAACAGTCTTTTACTAATTGAAGTCAGTGGGAAAACTACCAGCAAAAATAAACAAGTGTGTGAAAACACTCACTGTACTGACTGCAGCTGATAAAAATGTGTTCATAGGCTCTAAACTCAAGCCCAAAATATTTTTCTTCTCAGCAAGTAAGAAGGTCAAGACAACTCAAAAGACATCCATCTATCTTTGCAAAAGTCAGAAGTTTAACTTCTATAGTAGGGCCTACTTTAATTTTGTTCTCTATTGGGACACATAATACTCTTTGTTGTAGCATAATTTCTGCTATGTTTGCCACAGCAGCAACTGTCAGCAACAGCACACTGGCGGGACAGTAACATCAAAAGGTAATAATACAAAGGAAGATAAACCTTTTCCCAAAGCAAACTGCAAGAAATATGGCCATGTTATGCAATGCACAGTCCCGGTACACCTTCCAGATGGAATTCATTTGTGTTCAGAAAAAGGAGAAAAGAAATATGTCACACCTCCAACAGGAATCTTCAAATGTGAAATTAATATTTAGGAGTATACTTACTATGTGTGCTACTGGGTAGGGAAAGTTTTCTCCTTGAGTTTGTCTCTTAGTACCAAGTGCAAAGTGCTCACAGGTCATTCCCCTCTCATTAATTCAACCATCTAAATAGATGTAGCAGATCAGATTTAGTTTATTGCACACCATTTGAAGAACTTGGCTGGCTGACATTTTTGAAGTGCACACTGTGCTAATCAGAACTCAGTGAATGATTAAATTCTATTCCTCGGTGATTTAATTCTATGATGAAAGCTGTAGCAATAGCCACAAAAATCCTTCTTTATCCACACCTCTGAAAGGAGGGCAAACACCTCACTCTCTCCTCAGGGGTCTGCCAATCCCCAGCACACTGCAGCTCTGCTCTAGTGCTTTGCTGAGAGAAGAAAGATTCCTTTGAGCTAAAGGGGTAGTGCCCCTGTACTTGGCACTGATGAGAAGCCACATCTTGAGTCATGTGCTCAGTTTTAGGCCCCTCACTACAAGCAGGAGAGAGGTGCTGGAGTGTGTCCAGAGAAGGGCAGTGGAGCTGAAGGGCAATGGAAGGGGCTGAAGCTGGGAGTTGCCTAGCCTAAAGAAGGCTGAGGTGAGACCTTCCTGCTCTATACAACTGCCTGAAAGGAGATCATAGCAAGGTGGGGCTTGGCCTCTTCTCTCAGTCAGCTGTGATAAGACAAGAAGAAACAGCCTCCAATTTTGACAACGGAAGTTCAGGCCATGTATTAGGAAAATTTTCTTGACTGGATGTGGTAAAGCAGTGGAACAGGCTCCCAGGGAATGGTGGAGTCACCCACCATGCCTGGAAGTGTTCAAAAAACATAGACATGATGCTCTGTGATCCAACTTAGTGTGCATGTGGAATTCAAGTGCAGGTTGGACTTGATGACCTTGGAAGTTTTTCCCTAACTTGATGATTCTAAGAAGGCAATAGGAGCAGCACAGCTTGCACCTTGCCTCCCAAGTGCTACAACAGGTAGCAAAATGGCCCCAGCTTTGGGGAAAGGCAGGTGAAACATGCAAGGCTGGAAAGCATCCCAGCCTGGAAACAGGACTGCTACCACGCAAGAGCAGCATGATGCTATTATTCCAGTGCAGTTCTGCATATACCAACACACACATGCTCCTAGCAACTGGAACTACACAAAATACATCCTAGACTCTAAACCACTGACAGGAAGCCAGCCACAAAACAGAATTCCCATCAGACTGTTACACAAGTGCAAAAACCAGCACTTCATGTGATACTAACTGCTGCTACTGTTGCAAAGCAGCTACTGACCCTTTTACTCTTAAAATGCTGATTACATCAAGTCCACTGAAATATAACTGTATAAAATGGATAAGCTTAATTACATCACAAAAACAAGGCACTGTTTCGTTTGCTTTTAATTTATTTAAATAGGATAAGGCTACTTAAAAGACAAGTCTTTACATAAAAAAATGTACATTACGTTAAAGTTTGCTGTACTCAAGTACAAAAACTGCACAAATGTTTAGTAAAAGGGAGAGAGCACACCATTTCAAAACACACATTCTTACCATTTTACAGCATTCAAGAGGTGCCTTTTACGTCATAACAGTGAATGGAGAACTTCTGTAAAGTAAAGAACTAAGCTACACTTTTTGGTTTCAATATAAACCAATGTTAAAAATGTAAACAAGCTTTCAGACCACCACCAAACTTCTTTTACTGGGTTAACTAAGTGGATTCAGAAGTTGATTCTTTTTGTTTTACCAAGTCTGGAAGCATTCTTATTATTCTTATTTGCCATTCGTATCTAAAACTGATCTAAACTGGCTTCACCCTGAGCCATTGAGTTTTAATAAAAATGTTTCCATCAACTTAATTGGATTTTTGCCCTGTGAGGCACTACCAATAATCCAGATGAAACACCAAATTTCACAGAAAACCAAAATCCATCTTAAATTATCACAGGAAGGGAAAACAGGTTTGTGGGTTTTTTTCCTAGAGTGCAATTACATGTGTTAATGCTCTCAAGGTACTTCTGTCTTCCTATCCACATCCCTCTTCAACAATCTGTCGGCTGAAAAAGCACTGGCCTGTATTCCATTGGTTTTTCCCCAATATTTTATAAATAAGCATGATTGTAACCAGGAAAACAATCAAATTTCCTACACTGGCACATTTTTACACTTATGCATGTAAAAAATATGCCTGTGTACTTAAGAGAACGTGGCACTAATCCATTCACTACTTCATCTCGAAGTTTCATATCACGTATTTCCATCTGTGCATTCCATATCAAGAGAAACTTCAATTTGAAGTAATGCTGTTAAAATAGTTCATCTCTTATTACCAACCTAACTTGCACTGCAAATTCCACACTCCTGTGCAACAAAAAGGAAAAAAAATTCTGCAGACTATCTTATCAGCAGAATGGTAAGTTTTCTCACCTAAATTAATTGCCTTTTTAAAGCCAAGAAGGCTCTAGGGATCACTCTAAATTTCAACAGCTATTTTAATATTTAATCAGATGTGGAATAAAACTGAATCTTAGTGAAACAATGTGCGAATCACAGTGACACTGAGGAGATGAACTATAATAATCTTGAAAACTAAGAGTGGAGGGTTTAGTATTGTGTAATATCACCGCCTTTTAAAGAAGTAATTAACTACTTGGTGTACAAGAGTGGATACTTTTAAGGTGACTGGTGATAGTGACTCCAGCTTTACAACAGGGAGTTGTTAAACTTGTTAAAACTTCACAGCAATCTGAATCTCTGTAAGTCTGTAAATTTTAAAATAATTTTATTTCAACTGTTTAAATATGACCTATCTATTTGAAAATATGGAAGTAATATTTATGTTTTGAGCACCATTAGCTACTTCATGGCCATGTAACATGCTGGATTTTCTTCTTTGCTTCTGAAGGCTTTAGGTCATTCTGGAATACAAGAAAATATATAATTATTCTTAGAGATACTGTGCAAACAGGAGTCAGTCATTGATCTGGCATATTTCAATCTGGTACTATTGCAGTGTTCAGCTACAGGCCACTACAACAGCTTTCTATTGCCATCTTGTGGAGAAAGCTAAATATTACAGAATTTCTCTGGTGAAGATAAAAACAGAGCCAATGAATTTAAATACCTGCAAATCATACATGTGTTTTGGTTTTCAGCCACCTACAATTAAATATTCTTAAATACTCAAAAATTTCTTTCAGTTATGCAGCTTAGAAACAGGTACATACTGGAGTTTCAAAAAATACTTGTGAAGTTATTTCAGGTTGTCTTCTTAAAATGCTTGTTGAAATGGAATTGTGTAAGGAAAATTCCCCAAATACACAACTAGAAAACCAATTTACTTTGGTCAAATAGTAAAAAACCTTAAAAAAAGAAAAAGAAAATTTGGTTTTCCTTTGTAATAACCTGGATAAAAAGAAGATAAATAATTGCCAAAGCCTCAGATGAACTCATCTTTCAAGTCCCCCTGCCCAAAGAAACCTGTAAAAATCAAGAAAACCTAAAGCAAAGAAACACCAGATGAAGTAGTAAAATAGCTCCCTTTCATCATCTAAAGTAATAATAAAAAATAAATTCTGAGAAATTAGAGCTTTAAAGGCTCACATAAGCAGAGGAAATACAGGTATATGAGTTTTCAAGAATATACTGCAACATGCTGGTTCAGGGAGCACAATCTAGAGATCACTCTTTTCTTTAAAAGACTTTCAGTGTTAGTTTATTTACAGGTTGAAAAGGCTGAAAGGTTTAAGGGAATTAGACCCAAAGATAATAGGGACAGTTCTGTGCTATTCATTAATTTTTTCTTGAACATCAAGGAACAGTCGCTTGGAGACACAGTTGCCTTTAGTGTCATCACACTAAAAATATATCAGGCTTTACAGCTATCTGCCAAGTAAACTGATTCTTCCTGACAGCATCACTTTCTATTCAATAGCACATTTAAATTAAATGCAAAGAAGCTATGAGGGGTATACTAAACAAGCTTCAAAAGCTCTGTAGGCTCAGATCTGACCAATACTTGGAAGAGTTCTAAATACTGAAAGAAGTTAGTAATACTGGTAGTAGGAAACTACCTACACCTCTCAAGCATAAATTCCATTCAGAGCCTCAGCCATGATTCTTTTAAAAGCTGCTAAAGCTGTCTTTCACAACAGCCATGGGTTTTGGTACTCATGTTTAACAGAAGTCTGATGGAATGTACCAAGCCATGCAGCAGAATATTACCTGCATTCTTTCATTAAAGGACTTAAAAAAAATATGTTAATATTTTTATATATTATTATTAATAATATAAATGTTTTATTGCATCTCATGAGGCAATATTGAGAAAACAAAGTTCAGTGTCATGTCTTAGGAAAATGCTAATCAATGTAACTGCACACTGTATATCTAAAGCTCCCCCTGCAGTTCAACTGAGAATAGATATTTCCATTTCTTCCTTTGAAGCCCAGATTTAATCCTGATATTCCTGTATTCCAGCGGAAATGTGAAAACTCCTTCATTTGTATCATGAAGGAATACAACACAAGTGTTAAGACCTATGTCTGTATTGTGGCATGTTTTTAAGGGATAGCCCATTGCTCCATACTTACCAAAGTAGCTACCCTTTACTAATACTCACTGTTTCTAAATACTCTACTGTAGGGGGATAGAATATAAGGAAATATAGTGTAGAGAGTAATCTCACCCCTAAGGAGTTGCAGCTGGGCCAATTATCAAAGATTAGGAACAGGCCTGACTTTAACAGGCCACAGCTGTAACCAATGAGAAGAAGAGTGCTATAAAAGAGTGGGGTGGCTGGCTGAGAAGGGAACTGGAGTCGGTTGGCTACTTTGTGAAAAGAGAGAGTCAGTGTTCTGAGGAGCTGCCCATGAAAACACCAAGAAGGTATGAAACCTTTGCGATAAGAAGACAGCAGTATGGAACCCCTGCAATAACATGACAACACTCTACTAATACTCCAAAATAAAATCATTCTGAAAACTCTTGCAAGGCTCTAACTTTGGCTCCTTTAAATCTCAATTTTACAAAAGAAAGCTGCAAAACAAGATACTGCACAAACGTACCGGCGAATCAGATTCCTCTTTTGGAACAGACCTCTTTAACTTCACAACAGTAGTTCCTGCTATTGGAGACAAAGGGTAAACCTTCAGGCCAGTCAACACATTGCTGTCAGTCTTTGAAACATTGTTCTGCTGAGCCTCATTATTCCTTATTCCCAGCTTAGCGTCCTCTGACAAACTGGAGGCAGACAGGTACGTGGAGGCATTGGAAGGAACAGATAATCTCCTCACGGTGTTGGTGGTGCTGCCAGCGGGAGGAGGCTTCAGGCGATCGGCAGCTCCGTTCTCCGTCTTTTTCACCTTTATGCTTGTACTTGTTGAATTGCCGTCAAACACAATCAATGGCCGCTTCCTTAAACCTTCCACCGTTGTAACACTGAAAATGCAAATCACAAAATTCACAGAAAACGTAGGTTAGATGATCAAAAAATAGCACATCCATGACATGAGTAATTAAAATTAATTTTATCCTACCTGAAGAAAACATATATCCCAAAATACTAATATTAAACTCTGAGATGTCCAAACTTAAATAAAAATAAATATACTTATATACACTTACATACACTTAAATAAAAATAAAAAGCGATAAAAGTTACTTCCAAAATATAAAGGCACAGGGGGCTGTGTGAGGACCAGTGCTCCTCAGCAAGAAGAATTGCACAAGGAACTGTCTAAGCAGACAATTATAGCTGTACAACCAAAGGCACTATGCTTCTACCACTGCAGTTACTCTAGAGTAACTACAGAGATAGTAAGTGTGAAGTATTTCAAAAGATGAGTATTTAGGGAAGGGTGCACTGCCTTTACCTGCAGGAACAGCATCTCATATTCTGATACTTCTGAATTTCCCTGTTTCTACTCTTATTCAAAATCATAATGTTAAGGTAAATCCAAAAGATTGTTAGCTAAGGAATAAAAATACTAAGCAAAAAACCCACACCTTTTTAAAATAAGTCTCCTTTGAATAGGAACCTTAAGTGGATTTAATGACATTTTTTTAATAGTTTGTGCCTTTGAACCTATGTGTAGTCAGAGCAGGCCAGTTCAGTAATCACTGATTCATTAAAAGGAATATTATCAAGCTAATATCAAAACAGCATTATCAGAAAATATCTTGACTGAGAAAAAAATAAAGTACAAAGTCAACATAACTCACACTATATGAATTCAGAGTTTTAAAAATGCAATGCTTAAGAATGACACAGTGTTTGGAAAGTGCAGATTTAAGAAATAAAAAACCCAAACCACCATTAAGAGATATAATACTCCTGTTTAAAAACTTCAATTTTCAGTTTTGATAAAAAGATCTTTTGCACCTATTTCAGCACACTAAGAGTTTCCCACCCAAATACTAACCTCATGCTTCCATCCTCAAGTCCACAGATGTAAACAAACTGAGGTACTCTAACTTCTTATGCACAAGGAAAATAAATTTGACAAGACAGCTCGGTGTTTTAGCCACTGCGACAATGTAACAATATCCAAAAGCTGTACTAGCTTCAGTAATCAGGCAAAGATTAAACAAAATGCATTGTCCTAAATTGTCCAAGTCTGGCCCAATAAAGCTAAATTACCTTTTCTTCTCACTTTTCAAGTCATTTTTCTGTCTTTTCTTTTCCATCATTCTCCCCCATCTACTTTTTGGCAAGTCACGCTGAGGCAGGGGAATGGCATGCTGAATATAGAGATCAGTGAGCCCATCTTTGTCCATCTTTACATCATTTTCACCTAATATATTTTTCTGTGGGGAACAGAAAAAAAGAGTTGTTATTTTTATGACAAATTCAACATTCAACCATCTGAGTGGCATAATTTCTTATTTCAAAATCCACTGTAAAGTATTGTATTGGGCCAGAGTTCCAGAAGTAAAGGGGTGGCTGGGACGATAAGTTTGGAGAGGGCACGATCTGCTCAGTGCCCAAAACAGCCTGGTCTCCTCCCTTCCTACTGTCAAATTCCTTCATTTTCTGGAAGGAATCTGCCTGGATCACACTCAGCCTGTCCCTTCAGTGAGGCAATGGGAAACACAAGATGTTTTGGTCAGTGCATAGTTGGTTTCTTTTTCCACCACCTGCAACTGCATTTCTCCACATGTCTCCTCATGTGCCTCTTCCCCGTGTGTCCTTTGGAGTCTCCTGCCCCCAGTCTCTGCCGCTCTTTAAGTGCATTTGAGCACAGGTGCCATGAGCAACTCTGCTACAAATTCAGGGGTGTGATGGGCTGCTTTCTTCAACAGTGAGAGACACAGACCCAGCTGTGACCAGCACTGGGCAGTCATTCACCTTTGCCAACACAGGTCAACCCTGTAGCCTCTATCTACCCAAAATACTGCAAGTTTTCCCAAGGAAAACAGCAGCCAAAAAGGGGAAGAGTTATGACAGACATACTGTTGGTGGCTGATGTTTTCATGCACTCTTAAACACGCTTCCCTGAACCCAACTACAATATCAGAGCTCTTTTTCACATGTCTAGAAAACAGACAACTAGAATGTAATGCAAGTCAAACTTTTGGATGTAGAACTGCATTATTTTTACCAATTCCCCAAGAATAATGGAGATAAGTTTCATCCCAAGATGAGGAAGAACTTCCTTACAGTAAAGATGGCAGAGCAGTGGAACATGCTCCCCAGTGAGGTTGGACTCTCCCTCTCTGGAGACATTCAAAACCCACCTGGATGTGTTCCTGTGTCACCTGCTCTAGGTGACCCTCCCTTGGCAGGGGTTTGGACAAGATGATCTCCAGAGGTCCCTTCCAACCCTAACTATTCTGTGATTCTAGGAACCACCAGTTATAACACCAGTTTTCTTTCTAATTGTGTATTGGGTTGTGAACATTTCTTGGTACCTCATGCTAAATTTATGGGGTGTGAAAACGACTCCACTAACATCCTACAAATTGAGGTCATTGAGAGCAGGTCAAGCCTCTGCCACTACTGATTCTGGCAACATTTCATGACTTCTGATGTTGGCCTGAAACCTGTCCATATAGGCTGCATGGACAAAAGCATATGAAAATTCTTTCAGCTTATCCAAAACCCTGAAACTTCAATTACTATTGTTTCATGCACCTGAAATTTTCAGCCAAGGCAGTAACTAGTATTCCAAACACCAAATAAACCTTTTTATTTGGTCCTAAACTGTTTATAACCCACTTTCAAACTCAACTATCAAGTATCAATATTTATGGATTAAAGCATTAGCTTGATTGATTACATAGGCTGCATTTCTTTAATTCATAGAACTGTTAGGGTTGGAAGGGAGCTCCGGAGATGATCTGATCCAACCAACCTGCTCAGGCAGGGTCACCTAGAGCAGGACACACTGGTTATGGACGTGGCAACTTTAACAGTGTAAACTCATCCTTCCACAGCCACTTTACTGTATGCAGACACTGTCACAATTTGGGAAAATTGCTTTTGAGCACCCTCGGTGTTCAAGCACAGCCCCTTTGCAAACACGGAGACATCTCCCGCGCCAGAGGCTCCTCTCCGCGAGTTCGTGGTGTCCAGGGCACCGACTTGGTGCCTGCTCTTCCCTGAGCGCCGTGACTCTCTTCGCCCCGCCTCAGGGGCCGCCGCTCCGCCCGGCCCGGCTCCCCGGACGCACCTGCTCCAGGGTGAGCCGCAGGAATTCCTCCGAGAGCAGCTCCGGATGCAGCAACAGCAGCTCCGACTCCGAACGCCCAGACCCGCACTCCTCCTCGCCACCGCCGCCGCCCGCCCGGGCTCTTCCCTGCGCCGCCATCTTCTTCCCCCGGCGGCCCCTTCCCGGCCCCCACAATCCCGCGCGCGGAGGGAAACGCGTCTCCAGAGCAGCCGCGCGCCCCGGTGGCGTCACGGCCGGAGCGGGGCCGGAGCGGGGCAGCGGCGGGGAGGGACGGCGGGGCCGGGGGTGCGCCCTGCCGGGACGGCGCCGCTCCGCGGGGCAAACAAACAGAATCCCACAGAATGACAGAATATCCTGAGTTGGAAGAGGCCCACAAGGATCAATGTAGTGCAGTTCCTGGCCCTACACAGGACAGCCCCAAGTATTACACCCCGTGTCTTAGAGTGTTTTCCAAATGCTTGAACTCTGTCAGGCTTGGTGCTGGGACCACTTCCCTGGGGAGCCTGTTCAGTGCCTGACCACCCTTTGGTGAGGAACCTTTTTCTAATATCCAACTTAAGCCTCCCCTGATATGGCTTCAAACCATTCTCTTGGGTCCTGTCACTGGTCTCCAGAGAGAAGGGATCAGTGCCTGCCCCTCATGAGGAGCCTCTAGAACCATGATAAGCTCTTTTTTCAGTCTCCTCTTCTCCAGGCTGAACAGACCAAGTGTCCTCAGCCACTCCTCACGCGGCTTCTCCTCAAGGCCCTTCACCTTTGTAGCCCTACTTTGGATGCTTTCCAATAGCTTTATGTCTTTTTTTACATTGTGGCACCCAGAACTGTCCGCAGCACTCGAGGTGAGGCCACCCCAGCTCCGAGCAGAGCAGGACAATCCCCTCCCTTGCCCAGCTGGCCATGCTGTGCCTGATGCCCCTCAGGACAGGGCTGGCCCTCCTGGCTGCCAGGGCACTGCTGGCTCATGTTCAACTTGTCACTGACCCTTGGGTCCCTTTCCATGGCACTGCTCTCCAGCCTCTTGTTTCCCAGTCTCTCTATACATCCAGGGTTGTCCCATCCCAGGTGCAGAATCCAGCACTTGCCCTTGTTAAACATCATACAGCTAGTGATTACACAGCACTGGTTTGTCTGGGTTTCTCTTCGAGGCCTCTCTGCCCTTGAGGGAGTTAGGTGTTGCTGATAAGGTGAGGTCACCCCCCAGCTGATAGCATGGAACTAACCGGGAGAATATCTGTTTTATTGTCATTCTGTCAGCACACTGTAGTATGAATGCTTTGTGCTGCTGCATGCCGGATCTTTGCTATGGAGTTAAACCCGATCTCCATCCTGCCCATACTTGTGACACCCACTGGTTAATGCTGCTTGATAAGCAACAACAAAAGTTGCTTTGTAGTTCCAAACTACAAAAGCTGCCTGCCCGTTGAAGTCTGTTCCCCCACTTACATGTTTAAAAGCTGAACAGAGAATTACAAATGGTTACATGTGTAAATAACCGTGTAGTTTTTACAACATAAAATTACAAGGTAATTTGAAGTACTTGAGGCATTTTACAGAATTGCAAGGCACAGGCAACAATGTAACACAATAAAAGTACATCCACGTGGAAGGAATTGAAGATACATTACTATGTATGCCACTTTAGAGCCTTCATGTATGCAGCGCTTCAAAAGGCATAAATTCGAATTTTCAGTATTTAAAAATCATTTAAGTGTACAAGTAAGTAGTAACATTAAATGATATGGCTTCCTCAAAAGTGTCTTCTGGCCGTATATACAATTTGTTCCCTTGTGCTTTTTCTCTTCAGGGAAGCGGCATCCAAGGGGAAGCATGGGCTGGGTGCCAGGGCTGCCCAAAGCCCAACTTTACACTTCTGTGCCCAGCAGGCACACAGCTATAGACTATTCTATTTTCATTTTCTCATTCATTTCTCACTTCAGCCAATTATGTTGCAAAATCAACTGAACTCAAGTTATCTTGTGAATGAATATAGCTTTTAGGGCGAATGTTCAGCCTGGATTTGGTGCTTATTTCAATGAATGAAATTACTTTCTTGTAAACTGCATGGATCATATCCCTCTTCCTAAAGTACCTTGTAAGTTCTGCCTCACAGAAACATATCCTTGCTAACTGAATTAGTTGTGCTGATCAAGACTTTTACCCTGTGATTTTCTTATGTTACTATTTACTTTGTAGGCATTTGTACCCAAAATTATAGATCCTCTTTGACTAACCAAAGCATGTCCTCTCACAATAAAGTTCTGAAAGAGATGAAATGCAAACAGTCTGATAAAAATATAATCCTTCTTTTCCAATTGCTGTAAAAATAATAGAATTTTAATGAGCTATATTGTTTTCATACACTTGTTGAGTGATCCTATTACATTTCATAGTGGAGTTATTTTTTGTATTTTTTTGTTAATGCAATAGAGTAATTTTAAATAAATGATACCAGGTATTATTTTCTATTATTTTTCTTTTTAAGATTTTACAATTAGAAAAAAAAAATGCTTTACATCTGTTCTGATCCTTGTTCTTTACTTTGTTCATTAGGTGAATGTGTTGTCCCAAAATAGCTTCTTTCACTCAGTGAGCAAGAGGCCAATCCACACAGAGAATTGAGATATTTGAATTATTTACAGTTCTGTGCAGAAAGAGGTGCTGGGCAGCAAATACTTACCATTTATGTATGTTAGCAAACAAAGGCATTAATGTTCATTGGCTACAAATTACATAATTCTTTCATTAATTAATCTTCTATTGGTCAATGATTCCCTCACTTCTCATGCTGATTAGCCTGCACAGTCTTCCTGTTCTCTTGAGCTGATGGGTTTCTTGGGCCATAAGTCAGTGATTGTAGCTCTTGCCCCACCAGAATTACCTTTTACCCAGTCAGATCTGATTCCAGCAGAGTTGATGAGCAGGCTTTGTTAGTTTCTTCCTTATCTTGGGAATTTTGCCAAATGTATTTGTGGCCCTCAAAGTCTGCATTCTTTGTGTCCACTATCAGGAGCACACCCTTCTCGACAAGCTGTGTTAACCTCCTCCTAGGTTACTGAGGCATGTCAAGCCCTAAACTTTAATAGCGCAATTCTACAGATAAGTAATTTATCTTTTTAACATTTAATAGTTGAGAGTTACATGTTTATTTATTTATATAAATAATAGTAGTAGTATAAGTCTCTTATAATATATGAGACTTATATAATATATAAAATACTATATACAAACAGCGTTATTGTAAGTCTCATAATAGATACTAGACTTTTACTATTATTAAATCAAATTTGAGTGAGGGCACTTTCTGGGAACCTGAAAAAAGCATCTCCCACATATATATGTGTGTGTGTGTGTGTTTGTGTATCTATTTGGCTTTGGACTCTCTTGTGTATCTATTTTAAATATATATACAAATAAATATATGCATATAAATATTAGGATAGATAGATAGATAGATAGATAGATAGATAGATAGATAGATAGATAGATAGATAGATAGATAGATAGATAGATAGATAGATAGATAGATAGATAGATATAAAAAATAAGTGCATTAGTCTCGTCTCCCGGCTGCCGGGTTGCGGAGCTCCCCGGGGCGCCCCGTGCGCTCCCGGCCGGTGCAGCCCGGCTCTCCCGCACGTGACCGGACGCGCCTCCCGCCGCTGCCCGTGCCCGGTGACGCGGCCGGGGCGGGGCCGGCGCCTCACCGGAAGCGGCGCGTCCCCCCCGCCCGCCGCCGGCGGATCGCAGCGCGCCCCGAGGCGGCCCCGGCCGCCGGCACCGCACCGCGAGGCCCCGGAGCGGCGGGCCCGGCTCCGCTGTGCGCCGGCAGGTGCTGCGGGAGGGCGGCGGGAGAGGCCCCGTGTGCGGGTGCGGGAGGCGGGCGCGCCGGGGCCGGCCGGCGGCGGGCCTGGCTGCCCGCGGTGTGTGAGGGCACGGGCGGCGCGTCCCTGCCCTCCCGGGCTCCGCGGCTCCCAAGAGTTGTACCACAGGGTAATCGGAGCCCGCGCACGGTGCAGGAGTGCGGGCTGTGAGGGAGCCGAGCGCAGGTGAGGGAGGCAGGGTGTTGCTCTCCGAGGCAGGGAGGGCGCAATGTAATGCAAGGTTATTGCTTAACTGGAGCGGGGGAGAGCTGCTTCCCTCTTCTTGCAGGAAATGAGTGCGTGCGGGGTGATTATTGCGCTTAAAAATCAGTGCCTACTAGACTGATAATTTTCTTGACTGTTGCTTTATTTTTCTCTGACAGGAAAACATCCCCATTATCTTGTTTTTCGGGCTTCTTACATCTAAATGTAGTATAAGAAATACTATCTGTAACTATGGGGTGGCCTCTTGCACTTCAAAGGAACAGCATGTTCTGTAGAACCTGTTCCTTTACAATGCTCACTGGCCCCTAAGGTTTCATTAACGAGAACAAAAGAAATGCTAAAAAAGAGGTTATGTCCAGGTCATGCATGTTGGCACTGTTTGTTCCTAAAAGCTTTTTCTCACATCTTTTTTTATTCTAGAACAGATGTTTTCATTTCTTTCTTACCAGACTTATGAAGTACTATGGATTTTTTGTTCTTTCTGTTCAAGAGTGATGTATCTGTTAAGATTTCTTTCATACTTTTAATTCGCATCAACTTTGATTTGGGAAAATCTTTTTGACTTTTTAACACATATTGGTCAGGAGTAGAATTCTGCATTTCTCTCAGTGGCACATATTCCCATTTTTACTTTGGGCTGCAGGAGCATACTGAGTCCTTAGCAGCTTCAGGTATGGAAGCTGCCTGACCTCTGCAGACAGTAGTTTATCACTTCAGGCTACAAACAGGCTCTTAAGAACTGTCGGGGTTGTTTTGGCAGTCAACGTTTGGACAGTCCTCTTTAACTTAAAATTCTGTGTTTCTTTTGATCATGTTGGAGAATAAGGTGGTTGTGTTGCCAGACTTGCATTGTCATTTTACCCTCAGCTATTTCTCTAGTGCTTCCTAGGTTTGTTTGGTTGTTTGGTTTTTTTGTTGAAGATCGTAACACTAATTTGCACTCCAGCTGAAGATAGAACTTGAAAATGTCATGGAAGCCCAAACTAAAATCTTTTTAACTTCTGATAAAAACCCAAAAAATGAACTATGAAGTATTTGGCACTAACACTTACTACTGTATCTTGGGAGTATGGTTTGCTTCTAGTTTTATGTAATTTTATGTAATCTTAGTTTTATGTAATTTTATTTCATGATTACCTGCAAGTTGTGTACCTTATCTTTTCTAACTCAGTTACAGAAAATTTGATCATAGTTTTTAGTGTTCTCTTGCAAAAACAAAGGGTTTTGTTAGATGTAGTAACTGGAAACTAAATTTGTTTTGTCTGTGTTTAGTTTCAATTTGGTTTACAGGACCAGTTTGTTGATGTTGGTTTCTCTGTTGGTCCACAGAGATTTCATTTGATGTTTTGCATCTCCACTGTACATGTGGAGCAGAAGTGATTGTGTGTGTTTGAGATGTTTAGTGTTGTGCCTGCGTTGGCTAAGTGAGCATTACAGACCAGTCATGACAAATTAAAAAGATTAAACAAGGCCAGCAGTTTCTCATTTGCTCTTCTTTGGAGTGTTGAGCACAGCTGTCTGCTGGCTTCTTACAAAAATAACACAAGTCTGGAGTATAATAAAATTGCATGGATTGTTTTTAAAACAGTATTATCTGCTTCATAAATTGCTTCTGTCCCTTGACAGTGCTTGATTGGAGAGGGGTAGGTATAGTTTGTAGAATAAATATTAAAAGTGCTGTTTAGCACTCAAAAACCGGCTTTTGGAATTATTATGGTGGTGGAAAACAGAAACACTCTGAATTTCTGTGATGCTGCTTCTTGAGCTTAATGAATGACCCAAACCAACAACTTTTATTATGAGTTGTATGATACCTTGTGTAAGTTATTCTTGAACTGGCTTGGAAAGTATGTATTTCTGATTGCTGGAGACTAAGGAATGTAAAATATGTGTTAAAATGTGATATTTTGTGAAGGGGCTGTGTATTAATAGGCCTACAGTGGAGTGTGAAGCAATATGACATGTTAAATAGTAGCACTAAATTTCCTAAGAGGCCTTGCAGCCTCTCAGGAAATCTAAGACCTGAAGCTTGTCTGTTTTCATGTACAGGTGGTAGAAACCTGTGCATGACAGGTTTATTAGTAACTAAGTACTGGCAATAACCTCCTGTAGTGCCAGTGTCTGAGAGAGCCAATAACATGCTGGTTACTTGTGGAGAAAGCATCACTTCAGAATATCTGGGTGCTGTTGTGAATCTGTTTCAGAACAGGTTAGAAGTAGAAGCATACAATTTGATTAATTTCTGTTATTAATGTGCTTGCTCTGGCTTCTGTAGTTGGGTTAGAAGTAGAGTATAGACTATTAAAAATGCAGTAGTTAAGTTTTTGTATAAGTGGATGTGAAATTGCTTTCTCTGATATCTGATTCTACATGCAGAGGTAAACAGTAGTGTTTTTTTCTCTTTAATTAGATCACCCAGAAGACACAATGAGCGTTAAAGCTTTCAAGCTCGTTTCTGCTGTTGAGCGGGAGATGTTAATGGGAGACAAAAACTACATCAACATCGAGTGCATTGAGTGTTGTGGGAAGAACCTCTATATTGGAACCAATGACTGCTTTATCTATCACTTCCTGTTGGATGAAAAGGTATCCACAGCTGGAAAAATAACTTTTGCTGCCACCAAGCAACTACACAAATACCTGGGTTTGAAGAAGCCTGTGAGCGAGTTGAAAGCAGCCTCTGCCCTCACGAGACTGCTTGTGCTCTGTGACAACACGATAACACTAGTGAACATGATCAACTTGGAACCTGTCCCCACTGGTGCTAGGATCAAAGGAGCTGTGACATTCACCCTGAATGAAAACCCTGTGAGTGGGGATCCTTTCTGCGTTGAAGTTTGCATTATCTCGGTCAAGCGCCGGACCATTCAAATGTTCATGGTGTTTGAAGACAGAGTCCAGATAGTGAAGGAAGTGTTTACTCCAGAGCAACCCTGTGCTGTGGCTGTAGATGGTTACTACTTATGCCTTGCCCTTACTACACAGTATATAATTTTGAATTACAATACTGGCGTCTCCCAGGACCTATTTCCTTATTGCAGTGATGAGAAACGGCCAATTGTGAAAAGAATAGGCAGACAAGAGTTTCTGTTGGCTGGCCCTGGAGGCCTAGGTGAGACTAAGGATTTTAATTTTTTGCAATTTTTATAACTTCTCTTTATTTCTCTGAATTTCTGAAGCAAAGCTTTAGAAATCAAGTGTTATGCATAATAATGATGATTTCCTTCACAGGTCTATATTGGAACACTGAGATAAAAGGGAGATGGTAAATTTTTGATACTTAGTACTATTATAACTGTAGAATAATATTATAACTGTAAAAAACCACTCTAAGTGGTTTTTTATTAATGCACAAAATTTTATTATTATTTTTATTCTCATTATGTGTTTTATTTTAATCAAAGCTTCATTTCATTGTACCTTGCATTCCCTAGCAAAAACAAATTGTTGAGTACCAAGTGAAGTTTCAGAGATTGATAGAAAGTCTGTAGTGACTAGAGGATTTGTTGAGGGTTGGTGGGTTTGTGAATGTTGCTACAAAATTGTTCAGTTAGTGTAGATGAATTAATTTTTTCCTCAGTTGTTATTCAGAAGAGCTCTTATGAAGTCCATTTTATAGATTTTAATACATTCACAAGAAGGTATGTCGTGCTACAATATTAGTAAGAACCTTTAGTGGAAGTAAGTTGCATCCTACCTCCTATAATAGTAAACACTCTCCTAACTGTAGGTGTTATCAGATACTACCCAGTTTTTATGCTCTCATTTGCTTTATATTTTTAGTAGTATTTTTCAGCTCTGTGTTAGCAGAAAATGATAGTTTAAGTATTGCAAAACCAAAGTTAAATCATGTGAAATCATGCTCTTATCTAAGAGCTGACTGTAAGGACTACTGTAATCTATCTAAATGGGCAATATGCTGTGAAGTCAGTTATCTTGAGCTTTTTTTGGAAAAGCTGCAATATCCCAGAGCTGACATACCACAGGCAGAATGCTGTCATGCTGTTTGCCATATGACTCTCCTTTCAGGAGACACTGTTTATGTATTTTCCCTGAAACATTAGGAATAGCCTGGCACAAAGTTCACAGCTATTTAGGTTCTTAATTTGGGGTTTGGTTTTTTAATATAAATTCCAAAGAAAATCAAGTGTGCAATATAAATTCCAAAGAAAATCATTGCTTGTATTGAAGTTTTGCTTTGTGACCAGAATGCAAGATGTACATCAACTCACCAGGTTTTCTCTAAAGAAGTAGACTCAGTAGAATTTGAATTTATGTTAATTAAAGATGTTCCAAGATGAACTTGGGGTTTTTTTTTCAGATACAGTGCTTTTCTAAGTCATTTTGGCTGCCCACTTGCTATTAAAGCTCTTAGTTCTTTTAAATATGGATCTGCAGTTTTGGACATTAACTGTTTTAGTAGTGCTAGGGAAGTTAAAATTTGTCAATTAGCTGATTTTCTGAGAAGATTCCATTATTTCTTTAATTTTTAAAATTATTTAGGCATGTCAAAACAGATTCTGTTCAAGTAATTTATCTTTTTTTTGTCTTTAAGAATATAATTTCAAAAGCATAATTGTATTTAGTTAAGAATCAGAATTTTATTTAGTGTGACTTGCTTTTGTCTACTGTACTGTAAGAAAGATGCATGAACAGAAGATGACTTATAAAGTACATCATCCTTGTGTAAGTAGAATGTCAGGTATGGGAGATGTTAAGCAAGTGCACGTGTGCTGCTGTAAACCACATGCTATAAACCACTCTTTTCCTCATGATGTGGGCAAAGTCTTTCTTGAACTGCCTCAGAGACCTTTTAGAGTATTTGCTATCAACTGCATAGTTTTTCCTTGCTTAATTCACCTTTTTTTTTTTATCTCCTGTTCTCTATTCCCTCCCCAGTAATGTTTTGACTAAGTATTATCCATCTTGCTGTTCCTCCTTGGTACAATTCCTAGTGTGTTTAACACTTGTCTCTTTGAAGTTATGAAGATGGTTGGGCACCTTTTTAGTAGATAAGCATTGTGTATCTTGGTATCTCAGGTGGGCCTCTGCTGTGGAATGCATGGACTTGCAAAGGCTTGATGTAAATCTTCAGCTCCAATTTTGTTTGCTTTCATATGTCTCATTGATCATGGCGTGCTGGTTTGGCACTTGGTAGAGCATCTGTGCTAAGTTCAACCTCTTTTACAGAGATGGAGATATCCTGCCTTAATGTATTTGCTTTAGAGTGTTTGAAGTGACACTTATTTGTATTAATTTTCTTTGGAGTTAAGACTGGAATTTAGATTAGCAAAAAGCAAGTGCTTAAAATGATAATCAATGTAGAACATCTCTGAGTTTATTGTGTATGTAACCTTTTTCTTTATCTGTACACTGGATTTTAAAATGGTTGTTAGAATTGTTCATAGCAGATCCTTAGCCGTTTGGCACTTTGTTGTCTTTACTTGCAGTTAGTATTTAGCTCTTTCTTGCAAAAGTGGGAAGAACTTCATTTTTGGTGCTTCTTCTTTCTGTCCAGTAATTAGTTAATTTACTGTTGAAAATCAGTCCTTTGTGATATGTATGAAACTGCTTACCAAAATTCAGTTTTCTAGTTTGTGGAACTCTTGTTGCATGTTTTTATCAGATTTCCTATTGTACAGAGGCTTTAAGTGTTTAAAATTACAGTGGACACTTCTTGATATTGGCACAGGGTATGCTTCCCAGCACCAGCTGGAGCAACTGCCCAGAAGGTCTGAGGTGGTGACTCAGGCTGAGCTCGCAGTGGAGGGTGCAGCTCCTCACACCCTGAGCTGAGCAGAGTGTCTCCTGCCTCATGCTGAGACTGCACCAAGGAAAAATATTGGCCTTGCCTCTATGTGTGCTTGGCTGAGGATTTCTGTTACCAAGTGAATGAGATGCAGTGGGAGGTCAGCTGAGTACATGGCACCAGAGATGGCAGAAAGGAAATTGAATCTTCTCCAGGACACAGGCTTGAGGCTTGAACCTCCAGCTGTACAGAGGGGAAGGACTGGCTGGGTCTCTGCTGTTCTGTGATGGCTGACGCAGGAAACTCATGACTTCTGATAATGGGAAGAGCTCTCCTTCTCTGCTTGCTGATCTACATCCATATAATACACTCAGTGCTTACAGTAGCAGATGAAAAGCAGGAAGTTCTGTCCAACAAGTCATCTAAGCCTGTACAATGCAGTAGCACCAGGAGGAATTAGCAAATAATAGTGGGAAACTGCCTTATATTGGAGATGGGAGTTTTCTCATCAACCCTGCCGCTAAGGAAACATCTTGGGGAGGAGTACATGGATTGTGTAGACCACTAATGGATTGTACAGTTTGTGGTGATGAGTTTTGTCTTTTAGGACTATGGATCCCTATTTAAGGAAGAGATGGGATCCACCTGGTCAAGTGAGGCAAAAGTGTTTTTATCATCTTGACTGAGCAACACGGTGAGTTGGATTTAGGTTAGGCTGTGTTGGCAAACAAATCAGTGCAAGGTGGTGTGATGAGAGACTTCATAAGCAGCAAACAGAGCTGAAGAAGTTTTGTTTCAGGCATATGCAGAGGAAGAAGTCTTTACAGAACATTGTGGTAGTGGAAGCTCTCTAACTTTTTCTGGGAAATCAGCACAGCTGTGTTTTAACAGCTGAAATGGGAGTTAACCTTCTAAAGGGGCAGCACAGCAGCAGACAAGGAGGCCAGGAGTTTTCCAGAGTGCACTGATAGTGACCAAGGAGATGATGAAGGGGTGTGCTCTGTTGAACATCAGTGTGTTATCAGCATTGTTCTACTCAGTCCAAAACACCAGCTGCTAAGAAAATTAACTCTATCCAAAATCAGGGCAGAGGCTAATGTCCATCTGGCATTGACTGTGCTGAACACCATGAAGGGCAACAAAAAGAGCTTCTACAAGCATATCAGCAGCCCAGGAAGGCTAGTGGAAGCCCACTGTTAAATGGGGTGGAGCACCTGAATCTAAAGGGCATGGAAAACACTGAGGAGCTTAATGCCTTCTTTATGTCAGTCTACTGGTATGACCTTCTTTCAGGAATCATCAGCCCTAAGGAACAGTGGGAAAATTTGTTCTCAGCAGAGGAGGATCAGGTTATGGACAGTCAAATCCATGGGACCTGATGGGATGTTCTCATGAATGCTTGAGGGTGATGGTCAATGTCATTTTGAGGCCAATTTTTTATCTTTGAAAGATCATGATGATCAGAGGATGTTCCTCAGAACTGGAAGAAAACAGATGTTTTCACTGCTGCCTTAGGTGATCAAGAGAAAGGAAGCAGGGAAGTGCAGCCAGCCCTACCCTGATCCCTCGGGAAGGGGATCTGAGAAAATCCTGGAGGCTGTTTCCAAATATACAAAGAGCAAGAATGTGATTTGAAGTAATCCATGTGGATTTAAAAAGGGAAAATTACCTGGCCAGACTGTCTTCTGTGATTAGAGGCCGGCTTGGCGAATGAGGGGAGCTGTGATCCTGTGAAGTTCAGAGAGGCTTTGACGCTCTCTGCCATGACATCCTTTGCAGACAAAGAGATGAAGAATGAGCTGGAGAAACAGCTGAGGTGGATTGAAAGCTCAGCTGAAAGATTTATTGTCAGCAGTGCAGAGGGCAGGTGGGGGCCAGCCTCTGGTCCTGTACCCCAGGGGGCCAATGTGAGGTCAGTACTAACATCATTTTAACAACATGGCTGGTAGGAATGGGCACACCTTCAACAGTTTGCTGATGATACAAAATATTTCTGTTACTCTTGGTGCTGAAAACTGTAGCTTTGTTTCAGGTAACTCTTGTAATCTGTGGGTAGCCTATGCAGTTTTAATATGGAATTGATTCCCAGCCTCGTCTCGTTTCATCAGATGCATTCCTGTACTATGAAGACTGTGGTTCCTGGTTGTAGTTATGTTTATTGTTATCCTTACGTGAGAGCTGGATGAAGACAGAAAATGCATCATTCTGCCTCAGAAGCTCTAGCTATTGAAGGCAGAGGGATGTAGAGAGACATTGGATGGAATGCATGCCTTTTCACTTCCATAAAAATTTTTAAAATTACCTAAAAAAGATATTTTTCATTAAAAAAAAAATATGGGTTTTATAATTATTTGTGTTTGAACATCACAGAAATAGAAAAGCCTAAGAATTAGTCTTTCAAATGTAATAAGCCTTAAGTTTACAACTGGTTAGCATGTATTTAGTACAGGTTTTCTCCCATGTTTGGAAGTGGGATTATATCATGGAATAACAACTGAAAGCCTTTAAAACTGGACAGTACATTTTGCCTGACATAAAATTTTACTGCTGAGTCATAAGAATATCAAGATCTGTAGAGTAAATTAAGAATTATATGTTGCAACTTAGAAATTTTCTGTAAGGTGCTCTGGTTGAAAAGCTGATCATTGTAGTGAAAAAGAACCCTTAGTCAAGGGGAAATGGCTGATCATTTGAAAGCCACTGTAAGGGATCCAAAAGCTTAGTCTCTATAATGTAGTTCTGTAAAAGTTTACATTCTTCTGTTTTGTTTTCTCTGTTTTACTTTTTTTTTTCATTCATTCCGTGAAGGTCCTTGTACCCAGCTCGCCTTGCCTCATTATCCTCTGTTTGGAAGAGATTTTGTAAATTGAATAACATAATCTTTTAATCTCTTCTGTTCTTTAGAGCTCAGACTTATTCTGCCAGCTGTCAAGTGGCTCACTGCTGCCAAAGATCAATTTTCATGGGCATGTCTTTTTAATGGCCTGAGAATTCTTGGTTTAAGGGATATGAATTCATATTTAGAACAGAAGTTTACACTGTGCTGGTAAATATTTATGGAACTGGGCCTGAAAATTTTGACTGAAATTTCTCTTCAATTGATGTCTCAGAATTGGGAAATAGCTATATGAATAGAACCAGTGGCATGTGGTTCTAAAGCAATTTAAAATTTAAAAGTTTATTAAGCTTGGAGAAGAATGGAGGACAGAATAGGCATGAGGCAAAGTTTTTTCATCGTGAAAAAGCACCCTGCAATTTCACTGAAGCTTTAATCTGATTATTCTGAAGACAGCATAGGAGTTATCACTGTAATAACAGAAAGTCTTTACTTTGTGCTGCTTTATAAACAGCCTCTGCATTTTTTCAAATGATTGAAAATGCAGATACTTCACAGGAAGTGACTCACCCCAAGGAGCTGGGCCCTTGTTCTCTGAGAAGGTTGGCTGTAGCAAAAGTGAAAAAGTGTAAGTAAACAATTGTGTCCACTAAAATGCTCTGTAGTCATTGGACACTACAAGAACAAGCACATCTGCATTGCCAGATAGGTCAGGTGGTGCAGGTCTGCAGCTCCTGCTAAGGCAAGATTCTTTGAAAGCTGGGTCTCAACAAGTGTTACTGTTCTGGTATGAATTTAAACTGCATGACATAATTCCTTTAAGAAAGCTCTTAAACTTAGTAAACTTGAATAATTCTTGCTAGTTTGTTTCAGTATTCATCTCTTATCTGTTTTTGGCATTGTCTCTTCCTGTGCTGAAGAAGAATGAAAAAAAAAAAAATTGAACTGAATTAACCAACATCTCTGTCAGGGAGGTGTGATATGTTGTCATCATGCTGCCTTGATACTGCACCTGCTCTGAGACTTTCCATGGCTGTACCTTGGAACCCTGCTTTGTGTTGGGAAGACAACAGTCTTCAATCCTCAACTAGCATGAGCCTCAGGCTTTGTTTTTCCCTTTTTTAGGCATGTTTGCTACTGTAGATGGGATTTCACAGCGCGCCCCGGTGCACTGGTCAGAGAACGTGATTGGGGCAGCTTTGTGCTTTCCCTACGTGGTTGCTCTCGATGATGAGTTCATTACGGTGCACAGCATGCTGGACCAGCAGCAAAAGCAAACCCTGCCCTTTAAAGAAGGTCACATTCTACAGGACTTTGAAGGTATTAAAAAAGACACTTTGTTGCATCAATAATTCTGGAACAACCACTGAAGTCACTTCGGTTTGTTTTTTAAACAAAGTATATAAGAAGTGTGTTGACTGTTGAAACTTCTGTTGCAAGTGCTTTCCTCATTAGATTCTTTGCAGACTTCAGTAATTCAAAATTCCACCCTTCTAATAAAATGTATGCTCATTAAATATGCTTTTATTGTCAACTTAATTGGGTAGGAGTCTATGGAGTTAGAGCTTTTTCTTGTAACTTGGTTATTTCTTTCAAAGGAGCAATGTTAATTTAATGCTACAACTCAGTAATTGTGATCTACAGGTATTTCTCCATTGATTATCCTGACAAAATTCTTATATATTAGAAAGGAATACAAAAGAAAAATAATTTTTAAAATATCTGTGTAAGAGGTTTTAAATTAGGTCTTTCATGTAGAATTGGTAACTGAAAAAATGCAAAATTTTCTATTGATCTGTTCTTCAATTGAGAACTCTTAAGTGTGGAATATACTATGCTACTAATTTTTTCTTCTAGAAAATCTACAAACTCTAGCACTGTGAACTGTATATTTCTTGCTAGATTTGATGTATGGCTTAAAATTTTCAAATATAAGCCTGGGGAAATACCTGTCAGTTAAAAGTTCCTACTCTCTGGAATCTGGACAATAATTTCAGTGGCCTTAGCAGCTTAGTTCATCATGAGTGACTCTAGCCAATTTCTCTTACTTTGAGTGGAACAATATCTGCTGTAACTAAATAAATTTACCAATATCTCTCTAATTCTGAGGTAGAATTCATTGGTGAACCATACTATCGAGTAAATGTGGTAGCAGAAAAGGTCACTTTTGGGACTTTAACCCTGTTTAAGTTCTTACATCTTAAACTGTGTATTTTAAAGCTTATTTCTGAAATTGCTTTTTCCTGTAGAGGCTGTAAATTGAATATATCTGTTTGTTCTGTCCAGGAAAGGTGATTGTTGCTACTAACAAGGGTGTGTACATCTTGGTGCCACTACCTTTGGAAAAACAGATTCAGGATCTTTTAGCTAGCCACAGAGTGGAAGAAGCCCTTGTTCTAGCAAAAGGAGCTCGAAGGAATATTCCAAAAGAGAAATTTCAGGTTTGTCTTTCCTTTAATTTTCATGAAAACAGAAATTTCACAGTGGGGTCTTGTATTCCATTGGTCAAGTGGTTGGAGAATGTACAAAGGAATTTACGTTGTAGAGAAGTTGTAATACCTTTTATGATTTCAGCCTGAGGAAATAAGTATTCTGCTAAATTGTTTGTACTTGTAGAAGCTGTGACTCTGGCAGGGTTGAATGCTGTTGTTCTTCTGAGATTTTGTTGATTTTTTTCAACTGTGTAACTTGAGAGAATTGAAAACAAAGCAAAACCAGAAATCTAGTGGCAGAAAATCCAATGAATGCTTCTTTGGTACTAGATTCAGTTATTATTTGCTATTGCTGTTTAAAAATATATTTTTTAGTTCAAATAAATATTTTGAAATTTTACTTTTTTTATTGAAGATTTTCACCATATCCTAAACTCCACAGTAGCACTAAACTTTAAAGTTAGGTGATGGGAAATCTTAAGCAAATGCATCTTACTTCCAGGCTCTTACAAATGGTGCCTGTACTGCTGTGTAACTCAGATTAAAAGGTTTTTGTCTTAAACTGTTTGATTGCAGTGTTGATTAAAGATTTGTACTCATTCCCTTCTACCCCTGATTTATATTGCCATACATATTCTACTATTATTTTCTTCTATTTAGAGACTTGTAAAAAGCAGCTTGACATCTCATGGAGTAGGTGAATGAATATTTGACTTAGTTTCTTTCCTATTGTAAAAGCAAAATTGATCTGTAACCTGTATAACATCTGTGGTTTTCCTTTTTTAATATACTTTGGAGCATTTTGTTGCCTTTAAAACAGTTGTGTTACTTTTGGTTTGTTTAGAAAGGTGTATATGACTCTGGAAGATACAGGATTGCAATGGTTCAAAACTATTCTGGCTGTCAGGATCTTTTTTGTTTTTTAAATTTGAAGAAGCTTCTAATTCCTTTTCATTTTAGTTTCAGTCAAGGCCCAAAAGGCAATCATTAAATGAAACTTGTATCAGCTTTCATTTTGATCCTTAACTCCTCTCTTAAATGAGTAACTGGGAGACTGCTGGAACTAAAAAGCTCATTGAGAAAAATGTTCCCATCCTTTTGTGAAGGTCCAACTACCTGAAAGTACTTGAAGCTTAAAAGTATTTAGGCAGCTACAGAGTTCAGTTTCCAGCATGTTTTGCTTTGCATCTTCATTTCCTACTTTTCCCTTCCAATCTATTTAAAGAAGCAAACAAAAATCTTGCTGTGAGGGCAGGATGCACAATCTAATCAATGTCTTCTATGTGTGATGACCTATGATTTTCCAATTATTTCTTTACAGTTCGTGTAGTTTTAGTGTGGGAATGACTTTCTGTGTTTTGCCACTGGATGAACTGCAATTCATTATCTAAAATACATTATATAGACTCTCATTCCTCCTAAGTTTTCTTGCATTAAGGATTTTTCAGCCTTTGAATATGTTACTTTCTTTTCACAAGTATCTTAAGCATGCAGGATTGGTCTTCCTGAAATTAGTTTCCTAGAATATTGCAAGTTCTTTCTAATTTAGTGTGCTTTTAAGGGTATTCGCTTATTTTAAATCAGTGCTACAACTGAAAAACAGAAAACATAGTTCTTGCAAGCAAAACAGCTGTTCTGTTTCTGGGGTGTATTTGCAAATTTATATTAATCAATTATCAAATTCTTGAATTGATGGAGTTTCCCACTGACTCCTACTAAAATGACTCAGTTTGGCCTAGTTATTGAGACATTACTCAATAAAAAAAAAAAACAGACAGTTTTTCAGAGCTTGTCTGTAGCTGGAAATGCAACATATTGAGTTTGCTTTCCAAGGGGACTCTGATACCTGATACTGTCATTACAGGTTTGTTACAGGCACATCAGTCTTTCTTTGATGTAGTCTTGTGTAACAGAAGTCTGATGGACCTCAACCAAATTGCACACCTTACATATGTTTTTGCAACATTTCTTTGACATATTTTTACTGACCACACAGCACTCATTTCTAACTCCTTTTTGAGAGCTATTCTAAGATAGCTATAATATCTATTAGAAAATTGATATTTTGTAGTAGGTATCTTCTGGTATCTGTTTGCAGGCATTACTGAATCCTGAGTAGCTGACACTTCCAAGGCCTTCTTTTGCCATTTTGTACAAGCAGTAGGATTGGAGTGCCTAGGGTTGGCATTAAGGCACTTGATCCAGCCACTATAATCTATCCATACATGATAGTGTATGGATTATTATTGTGTGGTTCACGAAGTACAGTGTTCTCTTTGTCACATGATGCAGTTTTCAATGGCTGATGCCATCTTATGTGTCCCTTGAACCCAGGGCACTGCAGGGCAGATCTTGAGGACATGGGAGTTTTTCCCTGCAGTTCAGTATTTTGTCACTGCATGCATACATGGGTATGCTCTCCCTCTGTATAACAGCATAAACATATATCTATATATGCTGGTAATGCAGAATGAAGGTGGAATAGCAGCAATGAAGTCCTGTACTCTCAGAATGATTTGTACAGTCAATATTTAGTTATTGAAAAGTAGCAGATCTTCTTAGAAGCTCTAGCCTGTTATTTGACTTGTAGTTCCCTCAGACTGCAAATTTAGCTCTGCTGTAACAGATGAAAATTTCTTTGTTTTTGAGCATCAGGAATTCCTGCTAGGTAAAAAATGCTAAGCAAAGATGCTCCAAGGAGATGGATATCTCTGCTGGATATAATTTTTGATAGAATACAAAGGCCTTTCTACCATGCTACCATGAAATAACTGAATACTACTTATTAATTTTTCAGGACAGCTGACGTTTGCAGAATTCATGGTTGATGGTAGTGAAGACCTTGGTTAGATTGACACACATCTTGCATAGGTATCTCTCTCTTTTTTTTTCTTCCTAATTCTTTTTAGTTTTAAAAACATATTAACTCCACCCAAATCTTTTTTGTTTTAAAAACATATTAACTACACCCAAATCTGACCAAAAGACAAAGTGGCTTTCTAGAAAAATTCCTTTGGACAATGTAGTAATTGTAATTGGTAATTTTGACCATTTTAGAAAGGATTTTTTTAACAATTGAGAGAATTAAGACTTCACTACAGCAATCACAGCTTCAGCAGTCATGTCTTTTTCCTATTGCTTTTCCAGATGTTAGTTAATACAGAACTCATATCGTGTTTTTGTAGCTACTGTTTTTTATGTGAATTTAGTCAACAGTGCAGAATTTCCCTAAAGAATTGCAAGTCCTATAGGGGTTCTTCAGAAATTATAAAGGACTAAACAGTGTGTTGAATTTTGACTGGGTGTAGCTTAGTACCTTTTTAAAAAGAGCCTGTTCCAGATCTGACAAAATGATCTGGAAGAACTGAAGTTTTTTCTGTCATAAACAGAGTTTAACTCTGTGTGTTTGACATGTAGGGTCTAGCCTATTTTTAAAAATCTGGGAGAAAGGAATATTGGATTTTCCATAATCTGCTCTGTTTTCCTCCATAATCTTTACCCTAGGACATCTTAACATCTAGTGTTTATATTGTCAGCTAAAAATCTACCTGGGTACTGCCTATCTAATCATTGCATCTTAAATAAGTTCAGAAAGTGTCTGTCTGTAGATATTCTACAATTTTTTGTTGCATGTCTTTAAGGGAGAATTGAAGATATTTCAACATTTAAGTGAAAGTGAACTTCATCAGTTCAAATTTAAAACTGGTTCCTTCAGCCTATAGTTAGATTATCAATGAACTCTCTTCCATTTTTTGTCAAAAAGATGCTGTACAGATTAAACTCTGCAATTCAAGCGGTGCTTTCAGTGAAATTTACTCAAACTTTATTACAAAATCATAATCAACTAAATATGTAAATTTTAGTGATCACTCTATTGCAAAAATTGAAAATAGGTTTGTGGGGGGAAAAATGCCAGCCTTTCTACTTTTGATACTGGTCAGTGGAGTGAGAAGTCTTTCCCTGGAAAGTCAGGCTGGATTTTAACATTTTTCTGCTGCCATGAGATGCAAATATTTGCAGAATTTAATCCTTCAGCAGTGTCATTAGGAAGGTGACCAGGTAGGTATTCATTGGTTCACAGATTACTGTGTATTGGTGTAATAACACTGTCAGAAATCCAAAATATTCTGGATATTTTATGAGTCAATCCCCTAAAGAAGTTTTACTTTGTAGCTAATTAAATTCTCTTTTAACTTTAGTTAACTCTATTTTAATCATTACATTGAGTGTAAAGCATTAGTTAATATAAAGATGTCATTAAGTATTTGTTTAATTTTATATTGTTATATTTGTCTGGAAAACTGTGCCTGATAACATTACTCTCTGTTTCCCCTTTTCTCCTATACATTGGGGAGGCAAGAAAAGGCCCACAATCTTACAAAGATTTTAGAGACTTGCTAAGAACAGAGATTAAGTATTTCCATTAGGCAAACCATTAGTAAAGCATGCACAGACTTAGTGGAGTGAAGCCAAGCTTTTCTATTGGTAAATCCATAACCTTTAATCAAGTTGAAAAATCATCAGAGTATCAGTCCACTGTACTTGAGGCCTGGTGCTCTTCAGCAATTCCTTCCTGGAATATGTTCCTATTGTATTGTAGTTTCTCTGGGCAGTTTTATTGAAAATGGTTTTTTTAAGCCTTGTATTAGTACCAGCCTTCATGTACAGTGTACATGTACAAACATTAGAAAGCTGTGTATTTGTGAGTAAATTGAAGGGAAAAACTGAAGACATGAGAAGGTAGCTGGGTGTATTTGCCAAAGTACCAGTGTTGTTGTGAAGGGGAGTGCTCTGCAGAGCACAGTTTAGGTTCCTTGCTTTTAGTACTTCTCTTTTGCTGTTGGAAATATTCTGAGCACAAGGATTTCATTTAATCTTGTAATTGGTAGTTGTTGACCCATCAGATTTAATAACTACCTATCATTTAAAGTAGTTTTCATGTTCTCTTTCTACTGACCTTCATTTAAACATTCTTTTGTCTAGGTGTGACCTTAACAGTAAAGTTTAATAACAAATAACTTTCCATATTATGGTTTACTTGGTCTTTAACCATATTTTTATGGTACATTGCATAATGTTCTGCATATTGGATAGGCTGAGCTGTTTTGGAAGAATTTTTTATTAAAAAAAATCAAAGTAGCAAAACTGGCAGAAAGTCAAAAATATGGCCATCAGCTGGGGATGAACATGTAAGAATTGCCTGCAGTTTTGCACCAGAGAGATGAGACAGGAAAGAAGTGGCTGTATGTGGTCAAGTGGGACCATCTTTATTTTTTGCACTTACTGAATTGTGGGAAACTTCAAAGATAACTATTGGCTTTTATGTTTTCAATCACCTCAAAAAACTTGAGGCAAGTCAGTGTGATGTTAGATAAGTCATTGTTTGAACAAGAAAACTTAAACTTGCTGTTTGTTGACTTTGCTTTTAGTAAGTACTCATGAGCAGTGTTGTGTTCACACACATTTGTGTGAACACAACTGAGTCAGGACAGCAGATTCTATATATTCAGGTAGATAATTTAAAATGTAGAGGATCAAGGTTTATTTTGCTTGTGACTTGTCAGATGTGGCTGAAGATGATTTGTTTGGTGTTTTTTGGCAGGTAGCTATTGCAGTAGTAACTAACACTACATAAATACAAATATAATAAACCTTTTTTCCCCCTCCTTCTTTTTTATAGGTAATGTACAAACGAATCCTGCAGCAAGCAGGTTTTATACAGTTTGCACAGCTTCAGTTCCTTGAAGCAAAAGAACTCTTCAGGTAATTGTGTGACAAGAAATTTTTTTATTTCCCTTCTTTAAATAAGGAGTTAGTGTTCTTGGTTTGAAAAACTTAGTTCCTTGAATGTTTTTCAATGTAGATGTGAGTTCAATGTAATAAAATGATGTTAAGAATAGAATAACATTGAAAAAATGTTTTAGCTGAAGAGTTAATGCAACTGATTTATTTTGGGATGATAACACATAGTAGCACTAAGAATTTGAGTATGGAGTATATTTGTATAATATATATTTGTATGTATGGAGATTTTTTTACTTTATGTCCGTGAAGGTCAAGGCTTTATCACTGAGTCTGTGCTGTGATTTACAGCATGAACATTGCTTTGTTCTTTTTTTTAATACTTTTAATAAAAGGTATAACTTAAACATTAGTTACAATTTAAATATTATTGACACAATTGCACTATTTTTTATGAGGATGTTGGTACTGAATTTTTTTTAGCACTTATTCTGCTATACCTTTTACAGAAGACAGATTTGTTCTTGAAGTCTGTAGTAACCTTGTCAATATAGCCATTTCAGCAGTCACTTGTTTATAAATTGACCTTGATATTCCACTTTCATTCAGAAAATGCTGCTTGTTTTCTTTATTCTATCTGATAATTTCATTTCTGCTAGCCATGCCTCATTCTGTGATGCAGCGCTGCTGTGGTTAGTGGAATGCATGCTGACCACATAAAATAACTCTCCTTGTTATCTGCTGAAATTCACTTTAAATAAGTTTAGAGTCTATGGAATAGGATTAAGGTTAGACAATTTTCAGTATACCGTAAGCATATTTACAGTGTAGGAAAAAAGTTGTCCTTGGATTTAAGGAAATGCATTGAGGAAAGTAAAGCTTTGAGGAGTGTTGCTGTTGGTGAGGGACTTTGCCATTTCACTTCCTGCTCACCTGTATGGTGAGAGACACTGGGCTTGGATGAGCAGTGTACACTGAGTGAAGATGAGGGAATGACAGGAAAGGCCTGAACAGCATTTAGAGACAATTTGTTCTGGCCACAACCACTTCCTCTATCACCTAGTAACTGTTGCCATTAGCGAGAAACTTGCAGTCTTTCTCCACCCTTATCTTTCAGACACTTGTGTATCTGACCTCTGGGTTGTGTATCTGAAGCAGAAGTACAAGCAGTGCATAGTTAAGAATATTTTAAGAGCAGTGAAATGAGGGAAATGTATCCTTTCAGGTGTTCTACCACCTTGTGGAAGGAGCCAGGATTGCTTGTGCATCCTCCATCCAACTATCAGTCCCTCTGACAATTAAGCTTTAATGAATAGAATTGTGGGAGCTCCTCTGCAGAAACAAACATGTTTCATGAGAAAATGTGCTGTCCAGCCACAAATTTTGCAGCTCAGGCAGCATCCCAGGGTGTTCCCTTCCTCTAAAAGCTGCAACTCCAAAGCAGAACAACAGTTTTGCTGATGAATGAATTGCTGATGTCTGCTCAGGGAAGAAGGCCAAAAAAGTTTCTGTGCCTTTCTTCTGTCCAGCCATACATAAGCTAAGCAGAGTATTTTGGTGATTCTGAACAAACTTGCTATGGTAATCAGGTTCCTTGATTTTCAGCCCTGGTAGGTACACTGAGTTAGAGTAACAGCTGCATGTGCCCTGATACAGTCTCAATCAATCTTGTTCATTTTAAACTTACTGATGCTCACAGGCAAAATGGGAAAGATAGTGGCAGTCTATGAAAGCACTTCCTCCCATCCCAGTGTGTTGCTCTGCAAATGTTTCAACCTTGTCTTAGAAATCACTTCAATCTTCATGTCAAAGGGAAACTTGGTACCTACCTGAGGAAGGAGGGTGTTAATAGTGAAACAGGATAGCAGCAGTACCTCAGAGATCTTGGTGTGATATGTGGGCCTGCTTCTGGCTAAATATGATGTGAGATTGTCTCACTACTTGGAAAATACTTGACAGTTACAGCTTAGCAGGGGGAATTATATTGGCTTAAAGGTCTTCATTTTCTTGCATTATTACCCTTCTTGGACAACCTTGTCAAGAAACAGTTCTATCTTATGCATAAATTCATAATTCTTAAAGACTGGAACTTTTAATAGGAATAATTTGCCAAGTTCTTCCTAGTTAATGCTGATGCTTGTGAATACTGAAGAAGGTTGACAAAAAGGAAGAATGTGGTAGCTTTATTCAAACTCAAATAGTTCAACATAAGGGAGATAATTTTCTTCAGCTGGATTCATTAGCCTTAAAACTGAGTGAGAAGTAACAGTAGGGCTTCTTTGGTCTGATAAATTCTGTTATAAGCAATAACAGAATTGTGATTGTATTACATAGTTGTGATTTATAGTTATGATATTTCATGTTGTTATCATTAGGGTTATACCAAACAGTGCCTTATAGGTCATTTGCTGAATTTTCCATGCCTTACAGCTACTGTGTTTGGTAGCTGTCATAGGGAAACCAGTTCTCTTCAGTGTTTACTGGTTACATACTGCTTGCCTTCTGACCCACTGGATACTGGAATTTTTCTAAACTTTACTCTTTTTAACAAATAAAAATGTTCACTCTTTGCACAGTGAGAAATACTGGAAGGCCTATAGAGAGAATTTAGGTATAAGTCTCTCCTTCACTAAAAAGGTTAAAAAAATTGCTGGTACTTGTACCTGGAGAAATAAAAAGTAGGAATTATGTGGGTTTTGCATCTTAAATGTGATTCAAGAATATAAGCTTCCAATACAGCCAGTGGGATTTAGGTAAAACAGTTACTGCTGTAGGCTTCTATGGCATCTCTGATACCTATAGATATAAGGGTCTGAATTTAGGCCTAAGTTTCCTGAAAACTTATAGATTCTTCTTGTTGCATTGTTTATATATATAAAGCCCAAAGAGAATTAATGCAGAATTGCTCAAAGGGAAGTTGCCTCACAACATTGATGTCTCAGGAGTTTGTTTTCTACTGTGTGATCTCTGTTTTGCTGAGCCTGAAATGCTAGAAGCTGAAGGCTCAGATGTGTTTTTCTAAAGAGAGGAGATCCTTTGTAACTGTTCTAAAAGAGTTTTGTCCAGATGTGATGGAAAGATCCACAAGACATCCACTAATCCCAGAAGCTATAAGCCTTGAGCTGCATGTTAGCCATTTGTGCAGGTGGAGTCATTGTTTAATATTTGGTATTTTTCTGAAGAAGCTTGTGGACAATGTAGTGCTTTTAGAGAGGCTGCTTGATTGCTGCTTGCCACTGCTGTGGGGAGAACAAAACTGTACAGCTAAACTTGAGTCAGACCTGCTGAGAGAACCACAGGTGCTTCACAGCCCAGGCTCTGGACTAGCCAAAGGTTAAAGTAGATTCTCCTTCTGGAAACAGATCTTCATTGAGGCCAGAATCTGTGAAGTCAGAGGTAAGGCAGATGACTACTTCCTTATCTAGGAAAACTTGGGTGGTAAAATGAAAGGACTCAGAAGCTACTGTAGAAGTTGGAAAATGTTTTGAAACTTACTAAAAGTGGCATATCAAATATGACATTTTTTAACATCATCTTTTTCAATAGTCATAGTCTCCAACTCAAGCTTAGGGCCATCTCCAAATACTTGACAGCATAGCTAGCAAGGGAATCGATGTTTATATTTGAATTTCTCCAGATTTAAGACTCCTTTTTTCTGCACAAATTTTGAGCAGCCTGTGGATGTTATTCAAGTTATGGGTTGACTTTTGTTCTAAAATCAGGGAAGATTTGTTTGGATTGGAGGGGAAAAAAATCTTTCTTCAAATAAGGATTCATTTTCTAGTGTAGTGAATCTCATATAATATATTTAATCTCAGGACTTGAAATTTCAGAGTAGTTGCAGTAGCTAAAACTGCAGTTAGTTTACTGTGATAAGTTCCTACTGAAAACTCAAATATTCTTGGAACCATCAGGCCATGCCACTGTCAGAACTTGCTACTTCTGGGTTATTCTGCCTCTTATCATAGTGTAGATCTAAGAATTTCAAAGCCAAATCCCAAAAGAAGGATTAAAAGAGATTTCAACTGCAGAAATCTCTGAAGTAGACCTGAATGCTTTACCCTGTGTTAGAGGTGGGTCTTTCTAGTGTGGAGGTGGGCTTTAGGCAGTAGGAGTTCTCCATAAGAATTGGGAAAACCTGGTGTTCAAACCTCTCTTCAAGGGAGGGCTGCCCAGTTTTGTCTGTTGTGGTTCTTCTCTATTGTCAGCGTTGCTACTCCTGTGCTTTGCAGTCACTAGGTTCTAGAAGAGAGGATGCTGCTGTTCAATTTGCTGTTGCTATTTTCTCCCAGAATTTCCTTCTTCTGGTATAGATTTTTGTAGCCAAGGGACTGTATTAACTTGAAAGCGAAGTTCTAAATGGGGATTGTCATGGTGATGGCTCCTACTAGTTCATATTTCCTGGATGGTTTTGGAATTGTGTCTCTGGCCAGAAGTGAACAATGCAGGACATGCCTGTAGTGGAGGGATGAGCCCATTTATGATGATCTTTCACACTTTATTGCCTGTAGAAATCTGCTGCTATTCTAATTCTGTGTTATCATTTGTTTCTTTTTGGAATTCATTCCAATCAGAGTTGTGAAGAGAAAGTCTTCACAACAAAAGAAAGAGAGTTGGCTGATCACCAGGTAGATAAGAATTATTTTTAAAAAGTTCTATTTGCAGCAAAATAACTAATCAGGGCTTATTTTACAGAACTGTCAATGTTAATTTTTTCAGCAACAGCAATTTCCTGCACTTCAGTAATGTTAATTTTTAAGCTTGAATTCTGAATAAAAACTTTGACAGTGAGATAATATATTATAAAATATCGTGATATTCTATAATATCAGGATATTTGCTTGCTGCTCTTCTAAAGCAAGGTCTGGAAAGAGGGTTCACTCTAGCTGTGAAAATTAGGGATTATTTGCCATGTGGGGAAAAAAAAATTCTTCTGTCGCAACATGCGTTCTTTAAAAGCTTGAGGAATTTCAATCTAGGCTGAAAGAAAAATGTTTTGTGTGGCATATCTATGTTACAACTTGCTGCTGAAGAAAAGTGTAGGATGCCCTTCACACCTGAAATGGAAAAGCCACTCCAGAGGAGCCCCCATAGATGTACACCCAAGGCCTCTGCCTGTACAACAGACTTGTTGGTTAAATGGATGCATAATCAGTATCTGTGGTTTGCTTACAGAATCTCTGTGAGAGCCAAGTGAGGAATCTGGTGCTTTTTGGGATTGGGGAAAATGTTTTCATCATGCATACACTTGTTCTGAGAGCTTTAGTTTTGTCTAGGAAGCTGCTGTTTTCTCCAGAATTACACTGACACAGTCTTTGTGGCTTGCCTGAAAGGGTTCACTTTTGCTTTTTTTTTTTCTCTGCCAATAGAAGACTAGCTCCCATAGCATATGGATGAAGTCTAGGGCAGTCCTGGGACTGCTGTAGGGCTGTTCAGCTGATTTTTGTATATGCCAGGGAACAGCTATGAAAGCTTAAAAGCAAAAGGCTGGCCAGTCTCTGAATTCTCAGAGCTTTCAATGTCTAGAGGAGGAAGAAGAAAATTTGGACTGCCTAGCTAAACTAACTAACAAGCAAAAGCAGGAGCAAAAAGCAAAAGCAGCACTATGTCCTGTGCCATCTGTGTCCCACCGACTGTGGGGAAATGAGCAGGCTGATAACAAAACAAATCTTTGATTTTTCAGAGCCAGTCTTGAAGGCACAGAACATAACATCCAGCATAAACAGAACAGACCACTGGGGATACAAGCATCATAATGTCACCCTAGGGCATTTTTATCCTGGTTTAGGGCAAATCTGGGAGAAAACCTCCAAAGGGGGCCCCTCCAGAAAGCAAACCCACATGGCCCCTCCCCTAAAGATACAGCAAAAAATATTCCAGAAACTGCCTACATGCTAGTGTCCTGACTAAGCATATGTGAGCACACATTTTTTTTGTGCCTATGTATACTTTTTCTTTCTTTTTGCTTCATCTAGTTTGACACTGTAATTGCAGAAGCGGCCAGCTTGATGTCCGGGAGCTGATCTCTCTGTACCCCTTCCTGTTGCCTACTTCCTCTTCATTTATCCGGTCTCATCCCCCTCTGCACGAGTACGCCGACCTCAACCAGCTGACCCAAGGGGACCAGGAGAAGATGACAAAATGCAAACGGTTCCTCATGAGTTACTTGAATGAAGTCCGCAGCACTGAGGTTGCAAATGGCTACAAGGAAGATATTGACACTGCTCTACTCAAACTGTATGCAGAGGCAAATCATGAGAGCCTGCTGGATCTCCTAGTTTCAGAGAACTTCTGTCTCTTAACAGATAGTGCTGCCTGGCTGGAAAAACACAAAAAGTAAGTGGATTTTTTTATTATTTTACCTTCTAGACCAGAGGGAAAATTGCCTTAGATGCTCTTGGCTTATTGAACAATATGTTTGAGTACTTGTAGTTCCTTTGCTTACACTTGTCCAAAAGACAATTCAGTCTGAATTAACATTGTTAGCATTTAAAAATATTGGTGAAAAGCTATTACTTGACAGTCTAAGGTAAAGGATATGCATTGTCTTATCCTGGTAAATGCAGAATTCTCCATGAAAGTTTCTGTATCCAACACAAAGAACTTGTACAAGTTTCAGAGAAAAAAGTTAAATGTTTGCCCTTGAGATATTGGGAGAGTGGAATGGCTGCAGTAGTTCTACACAGACAGAATGAAAAGATGCCCTAAAGGATGCACTACCTTAGGTAAAAGCTTTTAACCTCTTAGTGGCTTTAAAATTGTAGTTGCTTGTTTTGGGAAAGAGCTCTTACTTCTGAATTGCAAGCTTTCTATGTTCCACTGATTGACCAGAAAGAGGTTCCTTAAGATGACTGCAAATGACTTCAAACCGGAAATGCCAGCAGGCAGAGAATGAATCATTAAGCAGGAAACATTAGATAGTAAATGTGTAAAATACAAACTCCAACCTTAGGTGATATGTCTATTTTGGCTTTCATTTCTTTAGCTTTGAACTGTCTGGTGCAGTAGTAGCAACTATAGTGGTGAGGAAGAGTCTTTAATTGTGGTTATATTTGGGGTGATTTCATTTATTTCAGGTGTTTTGTTAAAACCTTTTGGTAAGTGCTGTTTGCAAGGCATACCTTTGCAGGTGTGAATTGAATGAATTCATGCATTCATTCATTCATTGAATGAATTTGCACTGTACAAAGTTCTTCTTTGTCTGACCTGACTCCATACCACAGTAAAGAAAAACGTTTCTAACAGTAAAACAGAATTTAAATAAACACATAATAAAATATGATTTAATAACAACTGATGAACTATTGGAGAAATAGTTCTTGGAGGTGTGTGTAATGTCTGTACATAAAATTGACAGAATGACATTGGGCACATACTTGGTGTAATTTGGATGGGGTATAGTAACTACAAACTGTCTTGGGGACAGGAATGATGGAGACACCCTTTTAGGGCAGGACTTCTCTCCTTTGATTCATAAAAACAGCCTACAGAATCTTGTTGAAGTATAGACAAGGCCATGTACATGACATTGAAAGCCATTATTTGTTGTCCTCTGTGCTAATAATCCATAATGAAATTAGTGGGAAAGTTCTAGCAATTTTAATATTATCTTCTGTTTCTTTACAGGTATTTTGCACTTGGTCTCCTGTATCACTACAACGGTCAGGATGCTGCAGCACTTCAGGTTAGAATAAAGCTTTTACTGTCACCTGAAAGCCATTCCAAAATACTATTTTAGCTCTGAGATAAAAATCTGAGGTCTTAATTTATCTGTTTGAAAAGTTGTGATGTGTGTTTATAAGAAACTTATGCTAAGATTTCCTTGAATAAAATAATATGTTGGATGTGAAAAGTCTGAAGAGCTTACTGAAGTTGACAGCTACTTAGATGCTTGTATGATCTTGTTAAAGCAAAACTGTACATACCAGATCATATGTTTATACTCCTAAAAGATGGACAAAAGTGCTAAAATAACCAAGAAATCACTTTAAAAGATAATTGTGGGACTTAAGCAGCGTGCCCTGTGCTGATTAATCTGTATACACACAGAAACGCAGCATTGTATTCTCGTGGCAGACATTGACAGCAGCTGAGGGTTTATTTGCTTACCTGGTGAGGAAGAGTGAACACATTCTGCAAGATATGTGGGTTTCAGATGGGTTAGTAATCCCTTTGGGGACCTTCCATCTGATGTCACTAATACTAGCAGTGGCCTGTACACTGCAGACTAAATAATTCTCTTCTTGCTATCTGCAAAATTCCATCCAGGGAAATTAGAATCTTCTTCATGTGTCTCAGACAATATCCAATATCTTAAGTTTGCCTTATTGTGCAGCTTTTTGAGCACATTAAACACAGTAACCCAATCAAATGCATTCAGGTCAGTTATATGAATAGTAATAATGGCCTAAAAAGAAAACAGGTAAGGGCAACAAAAACACATTTGTCATGTGCAAGAAATCTTGGAATTTCAAAAAACAAGGTTTATTGCTAAACTGGTCTGCTAGGTGTAGCACATTTTAATTCCAGTTATAATGTATATAAACATAATATCACATGGTACTTGTCATTCTTCAGTCAAAACAAAAGAAAAACAGAAAAACAGTTTTTCTTCTAAATTGCTTGTATAATTTGCTTTTTAACTTGCACACACAGAACACATGAAAAGTATACCATGTGTTGGAAAAAGGGACTTTTGATAAAAGCTTTCTTTACAATTAGTGTACCTCCTTTAATCACTCTCATAATGAGCCCACATGATATGGGGTCTGAGTTGGGTGAATATACCAGATGCAAGAGAAGGGTGTGGTGGCAAAAGTGAGTGAATAGCAATGTTCCTTGCAATTGGTGTTCTTGTCAACTCTTTCTAATTTGACAAGACTTGGACTTTAAGCCTTTTAATAGCTGACATAAATTTTGAGCACTTTAATCTGTGTGTTTTTGTTGCAGTTATGGGTGAAAATAGTTGATGGAGACATTCAAGATTCTACACGTTCAGATCTCTATGACTACATAGTAGACTTCCTTACATTCTGCTCAGACCAAGAGCTAGTGTGGAAGTACTCTGAATGGATTTTACAAAAAAATGAAGAGGTTTGTGCTTGATACACTTTTAACAGAATATCAGTATTTCCCTGCAGTGGTGTGTGAATTTTCTTTAATGTTGGTTTTTCTTGATAGCTGATTGGACCTTGTGCAGAATATTTAATGCCAGTTAAATAGTGATCATCAGAGAAACTTGGAGGTTTCTCTGTTCATCCAAGTCCCTCTATTAGCAAATGTAGTGCTAATTGCCTCTTCTTATTCTGAAAACAAAGTTTAGGGCATGAAAAATACAGCATGTCTTCTTCATATTGTGTCTTCTCCATATTGAGTAAGATAATTTTCAAATCTTAAAATAAATAAATAACCTGCGGGTCAGCTGTTGCTGCTGCCTGTTATTTTAAAGAGGATGGGTGGTATCTGTGTATACCCGGACATGGAATAAATAGCCTCCATTCAAGAAAAGATTTCATTGCTAGAAGAATTAACTTAATCTGCCAAAATAAAAAAAAAGTGTGATGTTTGGTGATGTATCAGACGTTCTGTGCTGTTGGAACTCATCACTGCCTGATTTATATCAATTTAAGCATAGCTATTTTGTGCAGCGGCACATTTCTAAGCTTTTGGTTTGGTAATTACAGAAGTCTTTTGCTCTGTCTATATCATGATGTGAAAAGATGTGGCTTAGAACATTCTGGTCTAATTTGAGCTATCCTGCTACAAAGGCTGAAGTCTCTTGTTCTGTTGTGCAAATCCATTCAGTATTTTTTGTGGATGTTGTGCCCAAGCCAAGGTTTATAGTCTGGACAGTGTATACACTGCAAAATGAGATATGCAGATAGGAGCGAGGGAGAACAAGATAAGCACAGGGTAGTGTAATCCTGTGGTGCTGAGCAAGGTTTTGTGTTTATCTTCCTGAACAATGTATTAACAATAGTGCTATTCCTTTTTCATTTTAAATATTAATTTAATTTAAAAAATAGTTGCCATTGAGTTCCTAAATGCAATAAACTCTTTCTAGGTTGGTGTACAGATTTTCACTAAAAGGCCTTTGGAAGAACAGGAGAAAAACAACATTAATCCAGATGATATCATCAGTTGCCTTAACAAATATCCTAAAGCACATGTCAAATATCTAGAACACCTAGTACTGGAAAGAAAAATACAGGTGAGTTCTGTGAGAGTGCTGAAAGTAGGTATAGGATTCAGAAAGCAGATTATGATCAACAAGGCAAAGAATAGGCAATGTCTGGAAGAAATAGGTGTAATATGAAGTCTTTCAAGTGTACTTAGAGTAGGGTAGGAGTATTTTCAAGATTAAAGTAAAAGATGAGGAGTGGATACCTTCAGTATTTGGAATTTTTCAGTGCTTGTGATAGCAAAACAATTGCTTATGTCCCCTCAGACTTAAGGGGTTACATCTGATTATTGCATCCTTCACTATTTCACTCACTTGATGAGGCTCAAATCTTCTTCTGGTAAGATCACAGAAAATGATCAGCAACAGGTTGATCCTACTGCACTGTGGCAGCAATATATTAAAATTACTGATTCAGTGTTTTACAAATGAGAATGTTTTATTCTGTCTTTCTAGAGTGATTTGAACAATTAACAATCAAATTAAATCATGCATCCCTCACTAGGATTCCAAACAACTCTTGATGCTGAATGCCCAAAAGAAGCATTCACAAGTCCTAAGTGACAGTGTATTACACTTTTGGGGGCTTTAGCTCAATACAAAAGCAGCCAAATGTTGTATTTGGATATGAAACATTTTAAGCACAGCAGAAGTTCTCTAACTCAGAAATAAAGCAAGGAAATGAGCACTGAAAAACTCTGCAGAGCTGATGGTCAGTGCATTAAATTCACATTCTTCAAAAGCACATCAGATCAGTGGTTTTCCCTTATTGGGGTTGCAGGGGTTGCAGGTGTGTTGCACCATGACTGATGAATGTACTTGTCTCTGATGTCATGGATATTTCCAAACAAACTTTTTGAGTTAAACACAGTGCCTTGTAAAATATTTGTGAAAATATTTTACAATTAAATCTACCTGCTAGTAAAAGCTGGGTTATAAATCAATTTGGTCTTTAAAAACTACTAGATTATTGTGAATGATTTAGTGAGAATGTTTAAAGCAGTCAAATCATCAGCTTGTTTTGATGAATATTGGATTGTGGATAACAGAAAAAGCACTGTGCCTTCAGAGTGCTTTTCTACCTCTGGTGGCTTTGTCAGATTTTATTGCAGAAATAGAAAAGGTCAAAGAACATACCTGAATATGAGGAATCCTGTATTTACAGTGTAGTTTGTGAGGCTGCTCTGAATTAAATTATCTCTCTGGACAAAAAACTTTGTAATTAATTCAAATTAAATTAGTTAAAACACGTTTGTATGTAATTAAGTAAATATTCATCACTGTTATTGCTGGGACCGAGATTTGTAAACTGAGCTAACATTGTTCTATTCATCTGTAGAAAGAGAAGTACCATACTCATCTAGCTGTCTTGTACTTGGAGGCAATACTTCAGCTAAAATCTGTGACCACAGATAATTGCACAGAAACAACTGAGCTGCTGTTGAAACTTCGCAGTCTGCTTCAGAAATCTGATCTTTATAGAATTCGCTTTATTTTAGGTAGGTTGCATGTTGTCTGTTGTAAATGCTGTATGTCATTCCCAGCTGGACACAAAATCATAGTACTTTCAAGGATAGAAAACTAAAAGATCTGAGGTTTCTCTGTGTTTTTATTTGATAGGCTGTATTTCTAACAAACACAGGTTAATTTAGAAAGCATGTGTGTTGGCATTTTCCTAGATTTCTATAGCTCCTATGGTATGTTTGCTGCTGCACCAGAGACAAAATACCAACTGGCCAGAAAAAATATCTGCAGTACAATTTTCTTAATAGTCACCTTCTTATATCTGCAGTACAATTTTCTTAACAGTCACCTTCTTATAAATGGTGAGCGTGGAACTTTTGCATGATGTGACATGGCAACCTTTTACAAATGAAAGACCTGCAACTTCATTTTTGAAGCAGCTTGCTTCTAGTGAATGGAAGTGAAACTTTAAGGAATTTAATTGCCAAGGACTTGTTACCCATAACCCTGAAACTCACTCTGGGGTTCATGTTAAATAAAAATATGAGCATCTTTTAAGGTGAAAAGTGCAACGTACATGTTACTGTTGGTATAAGGCGAGCAACAGTTGAGCTAAATATTTTCCTTGGTCAGTGCTTATAATGGTTAATCTTTAATGTTTTATCCACTGGAATGCAAACATACAATACAATTAAGCAAGCCAAGTGTTTAAATCTTCTCTGGTAAGGAGGATTATGGCTGAGAAATGAGGGAATAGTGGATGAAAGGGAAGTGGCTTGTTATTGAACTGAAAGATGTGAAATAATTTTTTTAAATTCAGTGGGAAAAAATCCAGTGTAACTGGAAATAAAAATTGCAACATTTATTGGAGTAGCAACTAAAATAATTTACCAAAGTTTAATGTTTCCTTGCCTTTTCAGGCAGCAAAATGTTATGTGATGGATACTGTACAAATGGAGCACAGTCATTGAAAGTCTTGGTTTTTTTCATCTTTTAGTCAGTTTTTAAACAAATTCTTCCAGCCAAGAGTTACAAAATGGATTATTCTCTTGAAATCCATGTGCTTCAAAATAATAGATTTCTTACGTGACAATACTTACATTACATGAAAGTGAGATCAGTGCAAGCTAGTGTGTTCCTTCCTGATAATCAAAAATTTTGGTGAGAAAAAACATTGTATTTCCATGCATTTTACACATTGTATTTTCCATGTATAGGCCTATGCCAAATCTTTATCACTTTTACAATAATTAGATTATTTTCTACTTTATTTTGAAATGCCAGATGAACTTGCCATTCTACCTGCCTATTCCTGACACTTAAACTTTAAACTGGACTAAGGGTTTGCAGTGTCCTTTTCTTAATGGGAAGTACTATTGGATTTTTATTGTCTTTTATGGAGTTTATTCTGTGATCTCCTATAATATTGGGAGAAGCAGAGGTCAAAAATATTGCAGCTTCATCTTACAGTTTATTGTACACGGTAGCAGTGTCTGCTAGAATTGAAAAGGTGTCAATGACCATGGTTGATCACCTGTTATTAAGTAATTTCTTTGTCCCATATTTTGTGGTGCTCTTTTGTTAGAGCTGTTTCCATGCATCTGAGCATTCCTGTGCTTACGAGCATCTGCCTTCTCTACAATTGCACTGGGCTGGGAGAGGGAGCGCTTGTCTCCTCCACTGAGCAAATATTGCCTTGTTTCTCATTTAACAGACAAAATCCAGGGCACAGACCTTCATATGGAGAGTGCAATTTTATATGGGAAACTAGAAGAGCACGAGAAGGCTTTGCATATCCTTGTCCATGAGTTGAAGGACTTCCATGCTGCTGAGGAGTACTGTGTGTGGAACTCTGAGGGCAGAGACTCGCAGTACAGGCGGAGGCTGTTCCACCTGCTGCTGTCGGTGTATCTGACGCCGGGCGCCTCGGACTGCGCGCTCGTCATGGCCGCCGTGGATCTCCTCAATAACCACGCCGCCGAATTCGACGCGGGCCTGGTTTTGCAGGTGGTGCCTGACAGCTGGTCAGTGCAGCTCCTCTCCCCGTTCCTGGCTGGGGCAGTGAGGCAAAGCATTCACACAAAAAGAATGACTCAGGTGGCACTTGGGTTAGCACAAGCTGAAAACTTAATCTACAAGCACGAGAAGGTAGGTTACTGGGGTGTTTTTAAATAAAAGCATTTTGGAACTTTACAGTTGAGTCCTTTGATATACAGTTATCAAAAGCAGTTTGAAGAATTAGTACAAAAGCTGTCTTTATGTCTTTGGCATTTATTAGTTTTGGTTTTTTTTTTTGCCATGACTACTAGATTCAAAATTAATTGTATGTTTTCTCTGTAAAACAAAAGGGAAAGTAGGGCCCTTGGAACAGGAATAACCTTGGTGAGCTTCAGGGATGAATATGAAGTGTGTCTGGGATTTGCAGATTAACAAAGTTCTTGCAGAAACTTTAACAAGTGTCAGTTAGCATTTCTTTCACTAAGAGGGATTGTCAGAATTTCCAGTTCAATTTTTTACAGTGTTATCTGTCAAAATTTGTTTTAAAAAATTATCCAGCACTTAGTATTAATTGAAGCTTATTAGTAGATTTTGTTAATGGTAAATTCAGTTGTAAAGCTTTCTTCTATTCCTAGTTAGGCCAGTGTTGCTTAGAGTTCACAGCAGATTCTTAAAATTGTTTTTGTTTTATCCATTTGGTATAGTTGCAATTATGCTCCATCATTTCCCTTCCTTTCTTGTTAGATTCACATTTGGAATTTTTCCCCCCTCTCTTTTAGGTTAAGCAAAAAGGAGCCCCGATTCTTCTTTCAGACAAAAAGGTTTGTCAGGTGTGCCAAAATCCTTTCTGCGAGCCTGTGTTTGTCAGATACCCCAATGGGAGCATGGCCCACACGCACTGTGCTGCAAACAGACATCTCAATTCCAATGTGACTCCTCACTCTCCCAGCTCCAGCAATCAGACTTGAAATATTCCCACAGTTCCCATGACTTGTACCCCATTGAAAGTGGGCTGGAAAGAAAAAAGTGCAGCTACTTTATGTATAAATCAAAGTGGACAGCTAGTTTTTGGGTTAATGGGAAGACTTCCAGTAAATATAAAATACTGCTACTTCTTTTTGATTCCTAATGAATGTAGATAGAAAATTCACTACCACACATGGAGAGGTGCAAATATGGGCTCTTCTGTGAATAGGAGTAAACACTTAAGGGAAAAGGAGCCTTTTCTTCACAGTGAGGATGAATGTTACGGAGTGAAGGCAAACAGTCATTTTAAGAATTGTCACTTTGCACTGACTGTGGTGTTGATAAATTTGTGGAGGGGAAGATGACATTTATTGGAGTTGGAATTCTTGAAGAGTGATGGGACAAGATTGGCATTGTGCAGCTTACTATGAAGACAGAGATGTGCATCGATTTTAGTGCTTGCTGCAGCATGTCTTCTTTTGGGCTGGATTATCTTCCACAGGATCACATTCTCAACTTCAATTTTTTTGCTCTACAAAATGTTGGCTTTTGATGCACTTTTTAGTACCTCCCTCCCATCCACCTTCTATATGGGATTTAAATGTAAGCACTGTTCTGTTAGGTTTCTGCTCCTGCAGGTACTGTAATGTACTAAGTGGAAACCAATAACCTCAATCACACAGATGAGCTTGGAAGAAAAAAGAAAGAAAGTTTGTCTGGTCAGACTGTAGTCACTTTTATATGGGGAAAGAGGCCCTGACTTTAATACTGATTTATTTATTAATATGCAAATATGCTGTACATACAGTTGAATAAATTGATCTTATAATTCTAGCATTTTTTTGGAGGATTAAGATGTAGCTGATACATAAATGTACAGATGATGTGCTAAGTGTTTGCTATAACATAACTTAGGCAGGTTGGAACTCCACAAAAATAGGTTTTAGTGCTTATGGATGACTTTGTGCAATCAAAACCACAGAGAGAAGGTATAAAATTGTAAGAAATCTACAAAAGTGCACTACAGGGGTAGTGGGTTTTTATATTCTACTAAATATTCTGTGAACTAAAATTTTTCAAATAACACAAACCCTTTACTTAACTGCCCTCATATGTATTCACATTGCTATTTAACAATTTTAAAGTGGATTTAAAAGATGTGGCTTCCCCTAAGATAGGTTAAAAAATGACAACTTTAAATAAACTTAAGTACTGCAAACTGAAAGCATTTCTTTGAATTCTGTAAAGCTCTAATAAATACCAGGCCTACTGACCCCCATGCAGCTGAGTCAGAATGGCTGCTCCCTATTTCAGAATTTCAAAGCAGTGGAGGCTTTCAGCAAAATGGAGCATCTGCTTGGTTCTTTCTAGAATCACAGAATAAGCTGAGTTGGAAGGGATGCAATGGGATCATGGAGTCCAGGTCCTGGCCCCACACAGGACACCTGGAGTCACACCATGTCCCTCAGGGTTGTCCTGATGCAGCCTCCTTGTACAGAAAGGCTGGCTTAGGAAGCTGCTTGCCACCTCCAGTGCTGCCTCCAAGAAGGGGCAGCCAGACCTCATCCAGGGGAAGAAGATGATCTCTTCTCACAGAAACAGGCACTGGTTTGGGGTGAAAAGGACCTTAAAGATCATCTATTCCATAGGCAGTGATACCTTCCACTAGACCAGGTTCTTCAAAGCCTCATCCAGCCTGGCCTTGCACACTTCCAAGGATGAGTTGTCCACAACTTCCCTGAGCAACCTGTGCCTGAGCCTCACCACCCTCACAGTAAAGAATTTCTTGCTGATATCTGATCTAAATTTGCCCTCCTTCAGCTTAAGGCCATTCCCCTTTGCCCGATCACTCCATGTATCTGTACGGAGTCCCTCTTCAGCTCCCTTGCTGCCTCCCTTCGGGTTCTGGAAGGTGCTGTATGGTCTTCCAAGAGCTTCTCTCGGGCTGAACAGCCCCAGCTCTCAGCCTGTGATCATCACTGAGGCCTTACTCTCAACTCCTTCCAACAGTTCAACATCTTCCTTGTATTGTGGGTCCCAGAGCTGTGCTCGAGGTGTGGAGTATTTTGCTTTAAAGCAAAAAGCCTTTGAATCTTTCTCCTAATTTTGAAATTAGGAAAGTATAACAGTTGGGCTGAGTTTTATTTATTTTTGAATGCGTCAGTAAGGAATTTTGTAGTGCTTTGTACTAAGACATGCAAGTCACATTTAGTGAGAGGCACTTCAAAAGAAGTCAGGTGGGCATTTCTGACTCGGTTCTGGCATGAGTGATTCTGCTGTGGCACTGCTACAAGCAGAGTCTCTATCTTGTAGTCGTGGCTTTTGAACATTGTGTATACAACTGGCAGTAATGGTATAGAAAAATTTGTAGTTCCCTGTCCCCAAAATACTTGCTGAAAAGAGTGGAAATGATTTTTACAAAGACCCTACAAACCTTTTGTGGACACTAGCATGCATTTCTAAGAAATACTTTCTTTTGCTGCCAGCATCCTAAGAATTCTGGGTTTTTTCTGTTTACTAAGGAGGTACTAAAACAGACTCCTCTCCATGATTTAGAGTCATTTTAGCCACTTAGTAGTGATAAGTTACTGCTGCAATGGAATAAAAACATACCATTCCAGACCTCAGGAAAGTTCTCAGTTGCTATTGCAAGAAAATGTCTATAAAAGATTAAATAATTCTTTATTAATAGTCAATATCTTTTGGCAGATATGTACTTTGGCTAAAATGCAGCAAAACCAATAATTGTACGTACAGAACAAATGCAGAAATCAGAATAATTAAATCCAGCATTTTTGCAATCAAAAGTGTGATTAATATTAAAGTTGGGGGCATGTAGTTCTTTGAAACCCAGTCTCCTGAAAATGTGGACTGGAAAAATTGCTACATTGTTACCTGTTGCTTTGTTAAATTTTATACTAGAACTCATTTGAGTGAATTAACGTGGAAATCCCATGGTAACTAAAGGAAAAAGCAAAGAAAGCCAGTGTGGGGCTGAGGCAGAGCAAGAGCTCAGCAGGGAGGTGGCAGGTGGACAATGCTCTTCCTGTGTGTGTCCAGCACGTGAGCAACTGGGAATATTCCCAACCACAGGAGATGTCAGCCCACATCAGAGTGCTGTGTGGTGCTCTGGGCTTTGTCACCAGGAAATTTATGAGAGGTCTGCATTCAAATTTCCTTAGGTGGGACAACTGAACACCCCTTGGGTAAGAGAGCTTCATCTGGGGAACCTGAGTACAGTCCTTTTGTTTTGGCACTGTCAGTTTGGTGATTCTTGGTTTATGTACCTTGAAATTCTGGGCCAGCATTGCCACTCAGGTAAGTTATGGCTGCAGCAGCACAGAGGGAGTGAGCAGGGAAGGAACCAGATTTGGGTATTAATTACTGACTGCATTTGTGAAGAAGGAGAGGCAGGAAAGAGGAATATTTCTCTGATCATTCTTCTAGCTTGGAAACAAATGCTTTTTGGGAGTTAAAGCTTGATGTGATCTTTTTATCTCCAGCTAGGGAATGTGGAATCTGAGACCTGCCATTGGGGAATGGAGATTCTGCTAGAATATTTATCCTTAATTTAGCTGTTGTAAAATTATTTGAAATTCATCTCCCTCACTTTTTCCAATGAGTCTCCTCCCACTTTGTATGCATCAAAACCAAAACAGTAGTGGAGATTTTTTTAATGTGACACTGTGACTGTGATTCAGGACATAATAAATGAGATTACTCTCTCACACTGATGCCTCTGCGGATATCAAGACATATTTTTCTAACATGGAACCTTCAGTTACTGAAATATTGCAGCTCTGACTTTTTTTCAGCCATTCACTGCTACAGATGATGGTACATACAAAAAGCACTTAAACTTTCCTCTACACTTTCATATCTCCACACTTCCTCGTGTAAAAATTACCTATGATGTGTGTATGTGCAGTTTTTCTCTCTTTCAGTCAATAAGAGGAAAAATCCTAATTAAAAAAAATGCTCAGAATCTGGCATTCTGCTCAAAATAAGATTCATGGCTGTATATTTGTATATTCATGAGAAAGAATTCAGTTACATCTTCATTTCTTTTGTGTTAGTGGATAAGTTGTCACATTGAGATCAGTATTCCTGTAATATTGTCGAAGGCAGGGGAAAAGGAGCCTTTGGGGTTTGTTACACAGAGCACACCAGGGATTGCTATGAACTTGTTCAGGCAGCCCATCCCAAGCTGGCTCAGGTGTGCACAGGAGTCCAGGTTACAGTGAGAACTTCTCTCTTTGCTCCCCTTGCTCCCAGTCCCCAGAAACTTTCCAGCCTTTGTTACCTGATTAATGTCACTCTGCTAGCACTTAACTGACAGGGGAACAAATCTTGAGAGGGCTGGGGGACTCCTGAGCAGTTCTATCTTCAGTAAAATGTCACTTTATTACTCAGCCCCATGAAGCCCTAGTGATGTGAGCTGTGGAAAGGTGGTGGTAGGGATGGAGTGTGAGTGTTTTCTGAGAACTTTATTACATGTTTAAACACACAAGCATTATCCTGACTGCTGAGTCTTTATAACAACATCCGTTCTTCACAGGACTCCTATCCTGAATGACATTAAAAATATTTTGTTTTAAACAGTTCTATCAAGAAGTAATTTTTTATTTTATAACTCTTCCTGGTTTGCTGCAGTCTCTATTCAGCATGGCTCTAAGTGTTTTATTAACATCCTGCTGTTCAGAACAGGCAGCAGCTAATACATTTTCATTGTGAGCTCTCTTCCTATTGCCTATATTAGCTAATTAATTTTTCTCTTGCTGTACAACACTTTGGGGCTTATGCCTTGTGAACACTGGTAGTTAAATGTGCTGCTACTTTGTAAGGAAAAAGAAGAAAAGTTAATAACATTCTGTAATGTATGATTGATTTCTAAATTGAAGTTCCCCTGCAGTAAATTTGTTCAGATGGAAGTTTGTACCATTAAGGCTTTTGGACTTAGTGGTTATAATGGTGAACATACACAGCAGTATGTGGAATGTACAAATGTATAAATATGTCGATTTTTAACAAAATAAAATCTTTTAATTACATTTGTCATAGATTCTTAGATACACAAACCCTGGAATGTGAATGTCCACGTGAAGGGAGAAGATTACCTATTGATGAATAGAGGATTCATTGGGGTGACTGACAGAGGGGTCAGATCCCTGACACATGGAAGCGAGGCTGGTGCTTACATACTCTGCAGAAGGCAGAGGTGCTGGTGTGCCTCATCTTCCTCCTCACTGCTCTGGACTAATGGCCCAGGCTTCAGGCCCAAGGACCAGCTGCTGCCCAGTGCCACCACAGTGGCACTGTAGGACAGGGAAGCCCCAGGAAAGGAGGGATGTGAGGGCTGGTAAAGAGTCTGTGGTAAGCCAAGGAAGCTGGTGTGATCCCTAAGGGGAGTGAGAGGGGAATGCAAAGGAGAAGTGCAGAAAAGGAGTGTTCAGGGCATGCAGGTGTGCCTGGTTCAGCTGCTCTCCAGCCCCACTCTGCCACGCAGCACAGGCACTGGCAAGGCTGCAGGCATCCCCTGGATGCTGAGGGCAGGTTGTGTGCACAGCTTAACTGGGGATCCAGAGGGGCTAAAATTCAACACAGAGCTTCGGGGAAGGGGTCTTGCTTTGAAATTCAGATCTGGAATCCCTTGGCAACATTTCTACAGCCCTATCAGGTAAAGTTTGTTCCTTTGGCTGAAGTGGAGGCTGTGGGAACATTGGTGGGTGCTCAGGGTGCTCTTACAGAGGGTGTTTGGGATGCAAATATTGAGTGTAGCATGATACTGGAAGGAAAGAAAAACTAACACAACAAGCATGACTTTATTAGCTCAGCCAGCAGGAAGACACTCTGGAGAGCCCTGGTTTGCATTGCCCCATCCATCCATCCATCCATGGAAAGGTAACTCAGAAAGCATTAAGCCCCAAACCCAGTCATGACTCCAGGCCTGTGGGGTTTCAGCTAGTTTTGCCTCTAGAGAGTGGTTAGGAAATGGTCCATGCTAATCATCCAGATGGCAACTCCTTCCAAGACAAATAATCAATAGAGTAGAGCTGAGCTTAGGCAGAAACGAGTCCCAAAGGTCCAGTTCACTGCAACAACTGTAGCTGCAGGACAGCACAGGGTCAAAGAGGCCAGGGCTGCCAGAAGAAAGCTGATGGCTGAACACATGGCAGGTTTTCAGTAGATAACAAGGCTGATTACAGTGCCTCAAAATCCAATAGCAGTCATGAACATCATTACCAATGCCTATAATTGCCAATAACCCCCTGAAGACATTGTCCCATGACCACCTTGTCAATATGGTATTTGCATTGACTGGGGCCTGACCAGCCCAGTGCAAGTGAAATCCTAGAAAAATCTAGGCTGGTTGGGTTCTTTGGAAATGGTGTTGTCCAAGCCAAACTTCATGCAGGGTCATCCTGTGTCAGGTTACCTGTCTTGTTTTAAACCAGTGTTGACAACCTTGAAACCAGATTGGCAGGGGTCCAAGTGTCTTCTTGGCACATCTTTGCCAGAGCCATGTGTTGTTTAAACATCCAAAATACTCTCTGTTAAAGAAAAGAAAAAAGCCAGAAGGTACATTTGTCTTGAATAAATAGTTTAGTTTGTTTTGTGGTTTGGTTTTTTTGGGTTTTTTGTTTTTTGCTTTTTGTTTTTTTTATTGTTCATGTTGTTTTGTTGTTTGTTTTTGATCTTTGTTTTGTTTTGCTTTTGTTTTTTCAAATATTACAGAAAGACTAAATAAGCAGGGAATTTCTAAAAATTAGCAAGTTACTGGTGACAGCTTCAAGATTATGTACTTTGTGCCTCTCTAACCTGGAAAAGTATATTCAAATAAAATGCAAGTTCTTTATATCTGTTTGAAAGTCACAGACAGTAGGCAAAGAGGTTTCAATCCCTTTAGTCCCTCTAACATACAAGGTTACTCTGCAGTGTCACGCCAGAAAGCTCTCAGAGTGTGACAGAAGTAGGGGTTTTCTACTTGAATCACAAGCAGTCGAAGATGGGGAGGGAGGAGTACAGGATGGATTTGTATCTGCTTTTTTAAAAGATGTCATTCACTGGGGATTTGTATTTGCAAAGCAAAAGAAGGTTTTCATTCCTGTCCTTTTTTGATCCATCTTTAGGTTTTAACTTGTCATATCTCATTTCAAAGCATCTCTGTGGCCTTTTGTGACATGCTGATTTGTCAAGCAGAAGTTTTAGTGTTCCTGCTTCAAAACCTTGCTGAAATCTCTTGTTCTGGGTAGCAGCCACTCAGTACATCCAGGTCCAGATACTCCAGTCAGTGTGTCAGGAGTACTTCTCCTCACAGTGCTGGCTCTGTAGTGTGAATGGCCATACAGCTGTGCTGGTGTCATGGTTTAACCCCAACCAGCAGCCAAGCCCCACACAGCCCTGTGTGAGCCCTGCTCACCAGTAACACAAACATCTCTATGTTACCAACCCCGTGTTCAACACAAACACAAAGCGCAGACCCAAACCAGACACTGTGAAAAATATCAACTCTATCCATCCAAAACCAGCACAGATGGCCCAAAACTAAAAACTACAAACCAAAGAAATCTCAATCCCAGAGGAGGGAGGAGTCTCTTGTTAAGCTGCTGTTAATTATCAATGCCTCAATACCCTACACTTTTGCTTTTCCCATCTGCCTGATATCAAATCACAAGAGTGTGCAGTGTTTCATACAAATAATCACTTCTGCTGATAACTTTCCTCCCTGTGGACAGGAAAAGGAGAAGATTTTCTTGATTGAAGCCATGCCATGACAAGATTTGAAGGCAGCTGAAGAGAAGACCTGACAGGGCCTTTCTTCAAAGCAAGTGCCCTTAAAAGCACCAAGTGGGCTCTGACTGCAAAAGCCAGGCCTCATGAAACCAAGAACCAGCACAATTTTAAAATGGAAAAAGCTCAGGAGTTGAGCAGGGAGAAAGTTTTTAGAGGTTTGCAAGCATATTCCCCATCTCATGTCTTGTCAAGTCAGGTTTTGACTTGTGTCAAAGCAGAACAAACATCAATGACTTCCTAAATTGCAGAGCTCCTTCCACCCAGCCCCTTCTCACTGCCTTGGAATGAGCCACACTCCTCCAGCTCTCAGGGGCTGCCAGGCTGCTCTGTCCCCAGGCTCCTGTGGGTCCCTGCCACCTTTCCTTGCTTGACCACACCTTGTTCTGTGTCCTCCCTGCTGCAGAGCTGTGTGGCTCCTGAGGCAGTGCAGGCTGGGCCCTGCCTGTATCAACTTCACACACTTTGATATTAGGCTTTAGTCAAATGCTAGAAGATAAAAATGAGGGAAAACTAAACAGAGATTCCTGACTTTTGCATTCCTGACTTTATTAATGTTGCATTAAATAAAAGCAAAGCTGTGTTCTAAGACAACATATCATGGTCTCTTAACTTGGTATCAATATCTTTTTGTGTTGAAATATTTTCATACACTTTCATACATCCACGAAGTCTCATATTTCATAAACCCATTAAGTCTCTATGATGAAATGTTGTCTTTAATGATTTTACTAAGGAAGCAATATCTAATACATTGACTTGCTGTTTTAATGCCAAAAAGAGTCCTGCCACATTCTCTGCAGTCCAGCTCTGCAGAGCTCTGAGGAAGCCAAGGGGACAGCCCCTGCTGCCTGTGGACTTGCATCATACAATAAACAGCAAGTCTCTTTGGTGGGGGTAGGCTGGGGGACGTGGAGGAAAAGATGAGCCCTGTCCATATTTATTCATCATGTCTTATATGGGTACTCGAGTGCTGCATAACCCAGCACCTAAGGTTGTGTGCTACCTGCAGCATCAGGTGAGATCCATCCCAGAAAACTCATAAAATGCCTTGTTCAGGAAGACCCAGCAATGAAAATAATGAAAAACCCTGCAGCTTTGATATGCTTATTTTATGTATCACTACCTGCCATAGTTTTACACAACTGTCCTCCTGCTGTCAGAATGCTCTGATATACCAAGTTTCTTCCTGTCCTTTGTAAGATTTAAGGGAGAGAAAACTGCACCCAAGGTAGAAAATGGCCTCATTTCTCCTTGAATACTGCCATGCCTTACCTGTGAAGTGATAGTGGTGGTTCTAAAACTGTGCTCTCAATGATTGTACTTTCCAGTAGGTGAAATAACCACAATGTAGAGAGAGTAGGCAGCACCAGCTCATGTGTGAGTTCTCACCAGTATAACCAGTCCTGGCCAGTACAACCAGTCCTGGGCAGTATAACCAATCCTCTCCAGCATAACTTTGCTCCCAGCAGATGCTGGCTGTTGTGGAGGGAGAGAAGCAGCTCCAGCACTGTGGTGGGCACAAAAGTGAGATGCAAACATGCCAAGCTGTGCAGCAAAACCAGCTGGTTCCAAGGCTGTTTCTTTACTCCTCCTTTTCCAATGGAGGATGTTTTGAGCCAGGCCCAGCAGCAGGTGGGAGGCTGGGCACCCAGAAGGAGACACCTACAGCACCCACACTGCTCTTCCTGAAGTGCAGGGGCAAAGAGATGCATCAGAGATGGGTACCTACTTTATTGCCATGCACCCTACAGAAGAAAAATAACAATATTATATAAAAAAAAAAGAAATATATATCTCGCAGCATTCAGCTGATCTGGTGATGTCCCAGACAATGACTCGTGCACTTGAGCTGTTTCCTCCACCAAATGACCCAGCCTGGCCTTAGGAGCAGCATGTGCTGATGGCACCAGTGAAGGTCACCAAGCAAATCCACACAGTAAAAAAGACTGGCAGCTTTATCTTTCACAGCATAAGGAGCCAAATACCATGCAGAGGCAATGTTTATTCAGGCCATGCTTGTCACTCTCTGTGGATTCAAACCAGAAAATTTAAAACCTGAATACATGCCCCAAAAGATGAGTACATTTTTCCTCTCATATAATCATGGAAAATAAATTTCCAGCCTTAACTGGAAAAGAGCTCTAATACTGTGGAGTTATGCTGGCAAGAAGTCCCTCTTCTTGCTCCCTGCTCCTTGCCCTAGTACCCTTTTGGGCATTTCTATTCCATTTGCTGTCTCCATGACCATATTTTAAAGTGTGTGGTCCTGTAATAATGCAAGTTCCATTCCTGCACAGCCAACACACAAAGCTGATTAATTCAGCCTGTCTGAAATTATGCACACTGCAACAATATAGTGTTTCACCTCTTAAATAGTGTTTTAGAAAAAGGTCACACTACATTCTCCAATCAACAGTACTTTAGTAACTCTGAAAAAAACTCCATGCCCACAGAAAATGTCAGGGGTCTCATCCAAGTGCCCTGAGCTTACAAGCCTGAGTTTAAAAGTTAACTAGTACCTGAACAGTTGTCAGTGCTTTAAGTAGTTACATTTATTATTTAAGGTTCAGCACAATTCAAGTTGTTTTTTACTAAGAGAATAGAGGAGAACAGCCACAACAGAGGGAAAGGAAAGGAAAGGAAAGGAAAGGAAAGGAAAGGAAAGGAAAGGAAAGGAAAGGAAAGGAAAGGAAAGGAAAGGAAAGGAAAGGAAAGGAAAAGGAAAGGAAAGGAAAGGAAAGGAAAGGAAAGGAAAGGAAAAGGAAAGGAAAGGAAAGGAAAGGAAAGGAAAGGAAAGGAAAGGAAAGGAAAGGAAAGGAAAGGAAAGGAAAGGAAAGGAAAAGAAGGAAAGGAAAGGAAAGGAAAGGAAAGGAAAGGAAAGGAAAGAAAGAAAAGAAAAAAAGAAAAGAAAAGAAAAAGAAAAGAAAAGAAAAGAAAAGAAAAGAAAAGAAAAGAAAAGAAAAGAAAAGAAAAGAAAAGAAAAGAAAAGAAAAGAAAAGAAAAGGCAGGGGAAAAATAAGGTTCCCTCGGCGCCCACTCAGTTTTTGGGAACTACCTTCCATACTGGAGGCACACACCTATGGCACCAGGGCATGGAGGATGGTGGTCCAAAGAGCCAAGTGAAATCTCTCCCCTCTTTGTCTCCTCTCTTCCCCTTGGCTCATCCCATCTGCAAGCCTTTGGGCTGCACTCTCAAACACGGTGGTCCTCTCGTCACCCTGAGCTCTCTGTGCTGGTGGCTGGAAGGGACAGGGACCATACCTGACTCATGATGTTTTTGTGCACAGCCACAGCATCACTGTCTCAGTGAGATGACAAAGTTATTATAACAAGCAGATTCACTAGAAAAGTGACTTATTTACAACTTTAAAATATATACAAAAAGGACAATAACAAGCCTACTTAGTGATCATGAAACAGATTTAATGCCATTTAATTACTGCACCTGTATGAAAAGGCAGAAGGAAAAATATAATTAAGCTCCAGAATTAGAAAGAACAGGAAAAACAGTCTAATAATAGCTACTTCACCAATAAACATAAAGGTTATAAGTGGAATCCCCAGAATTTCAAAGTCAAAATATATTTGTAAAAGTGAAAAGGTTAGAAGGCAGAAAAATAATAATCAGGCAGCAAAAGGTAAATAATCCATTAATCATGCACATCTGCCGAAGCAACTGAGCGAGCAGGATGCGGGAGCTGCGGGGCGGGATGCTCGGGCCGCGGAGCAGCGGGGGCGGGGCCGGCAGCACCCAGCGCGTACAGCGCACCCAGCGCATCCAGCGCATCCAGCACACACAGCGCATCCAGAGCATCCAGCACACACAGTGCATCCAGCGCATCCAGCACACACAGCGCATCCAGCACACACAGCGCATCCAGCGCATCCAGCGCATCCAGCGCATCCAGCACACACAGTGCATGCAGAGCATCCAGCACACACAGCGCATCCAGCGCATCCAGCACACACAGTGCATGCAGAGCATCCAGCACACACAGCGCATCCAGCGCATCCAGCGCATCCAGCGCATCCAGCACACACAGCGCATGCAGAGCATCCAGCACACACAGTGCATCCAGCGCATCCAGCGCATCCAGCGCATCCAGCGCATCCAGCACACACAGCGCACCCAGCGCATCCAGCGCATCCAGCACACACAGCGCATCCAGAGCATCCAGCACACACAGTGCATCCAGCACACACAGCGCATCCAGAGCATCCAGCACACACAGTGCATCCAGCGCATCCAGCGCATCCAGCGCATCCAGCACACACAGTGCATGCAGAGCATCCAGCACACACAGCGCATCCAGCGCACCCAGCGCATCCAGCGCATCCAGCACACACAGCGCATGCAGAGCATCCAGCACACACAGCGCATCCAGAGCATCCAGCACACACAGTGCATCCAGCACACACAGCGCATCCAGCGCATCCAGCACACACAGTGCATCCAGAGCATCCAGCACACACAGTGCATCCAGAGCATCCAGCACACACAGTGCATCCAGCACACACAGTGCATCCAGAGCATCCAGCACACACAGTGCATCCAGGGCATCCCGCACACCCAGCTCGCCCAGCGCGCCCAGCGCGTACAGCGCATCCAGCGCATCCAGAGCCACCCAGCGCAGCCAGCGCATCCCAGCGCTCCCAGCGCTCCCAGCATACCCAGGGCATCCCGCGCCCCCAGCGCACCCAGCATATCCAGCGCCCCCAGCGCACCCAGCGCATCCCGCGCTCCCAGCGCATCCCGCTCTCCCAGAGCATTCTGCACATCCAGCGCACCCAGCACACTCCACTCAGCACACCAGCGCTCCCAGCGCACCCAGCCCATCCAGAGCATCCCGCGCATCCAGTGCATCCCAGCGCACGCAGCCCATCCAGAGCATCCCGCGCCCCCCGCACACTCAGCGCCCCCAGCCCGGCTCCGGCAGCACCGCCTGCCAGCGGGAGAGAAGCAGAGCCATCAGAAGCAGGCGCTAGGAGCGGCTCCCGTGGGAATTGCTGTGCTTACAGGGGAGAAGCACATGGTAAGAGGCAAAACTCAGCGGGCTGCGGCTGGACAGATGCCTGTGGAAAATCACGAGTGATGCAATGGAGAAGGCTGTAGGCAAAGGAGTGTTAGCTATCCTTTAACCACAGCTTCACTCTGCCACTCACCCCCTTCAGCCTCCTTCCTGCAAAAACAATTTCTGTCATGCATGAAAAAGAAGGGTGTTGTCTTTTCACTGAGGGTGGCAGCTTGCTGCATTTCCTTTGGACACATTGGGGTTTTGGTCTGTAAAACCCATTAATGTCCCGTGACACCCTGTGCAGAATGGTGCCAATGGGCAAATCCTTTCAGAACCATGAAGGAAAACAGACTCCACGCTGCTTCATGCCTCATTGTCTGGCCCCACAGCACAGGGATGGGCACCAAAATGAAGCTCACACACACCTCACTTCCCACATCTGGGAACAGCTGCTGCCCTGGTACCCACATTACTGCATCCCTGAGCAGACCTCCAGGGTTATGTGTTTGTTGAGGGTTCTATTGAGATGTGAGATGTCTGTTGAAATGAAAGCCACTTTATCTTACTCTGCTTTGAAGCAGGAGGTGTTCTAATGTGGTGTATCTTTTGGTCACCCTTCCCTGGTGTCACTCCTGAAGCAGTGCTGAGGTTGTGAAGGAACATTTGTTCCCTGGTCACTTGAATAACTCCATGCCTTGGCCCAAGGTATGGAATTGCTGTGATGCTCATTTTGCTTTGTGCTGGGGTGCTTTCCCTGGCAGCCCAACCAACTGTGACACACCCTGCTCTGAGGAAGTTTGCAGATCACGTGTTTCACTTTTGGATGTCAGAAGGGATGAGATACCACCACAAGCAGGAACCTACTGATGGAGCAGGGCAGGAAAAAATGTTGCCAAAAAGGATAGTCTTGAACAAGGATTGAAAGCAGGTAATTCCTGTAAGATCTTGCTCACTAGGCCTTAGTGAATAATGCCTTTGCATGAATTAGAGCACACTTACAAAAAATTCTTCCTTGTGCCCATTTTTGGTCCAAACTCACAGTAAGAAGGCTGATCCTTTCACAGAATTGCAATGCTGAGGTGCACAGAGGACCCTCTTTAGCAAAGCTTACTTACATGGAAAAGCATTATGATTTTACAGTGCTTTGATAACCACCATGGAGATTTTTCTTAGAGAAAGGCAAAGATCTGGACTTGGGAAGCAAAGGTCTTTGGTGCAAGAGCACACTTTGGCAAGTTGTTTTTTTCCTGCAGAAAATAGCTCCTTTGAGTACTCTAAGCAATGCACAATAAAATATTTTTCATCAAAATTCTCTGGACTCTTGAAACGTTAAAAATGTGAAGCTGAGTTTCATGCAAGTTATTTGGCTGAAAATGTGCACAGGGAGCCATTGGGAACCATTTGAAGGAACATTTTGAGCTTAGAGTATAAAATAAACAAAGAGGAAATGGGTTTGTTTCTTGAGGAAGAAGGAATTTAGTAGTTGTCCTGTAATTCTAACTGTACACACGAGCTCCTGGACAGAACCACTCCACTGCAAGAACCCATACCAGGCTACTCAAAGGCCCACAGAAATATATTTAATTTTTTTTAAAATAAACTTTTAAAAAAATACTTTAAAGTCCAAGCTTTTTGGTGTTTGGACTAAGAAGCCTGAAAGTGTATCAAATTAATTGATGACTGCTAATTTAGATCCCTCTACTAGCACAAAGACATATCTGTTCTCAGTCTAGCTCCTGGATATTCTCCCTATCAATGCTTAAGGCAAATCTTATTATTGAATTGAAAGCTGAAAAGAAGCTTCATTTTTATCTAACAAATTAAAAAACAATATGTAACCAGGAGGTACCTCAATTTATCTACATTTCACCTTCAGTTGCAAGCAAGTGTTAATTAAACAGCCACCTTAATTCAGATGATATTAGAGAAATGATTTAGAAAAAAATAGTTCCGATGATTTAGAACAAAGAAGCTTTCCTAATTCAAGGAATTGATGTAGAAACTGTAATAAATAAATTAATTTTAAAAAAGCAAGCCCACTACCTTGAAAGTAAGATTGATTTTCCTCTGTTTTAGCATTGCTTTACTAAGCTGGTCCTCCTTTCCAGAGAGGTGGTTATTGGAGGTTATTGTTAATTAATAGTTTAAAAAGATTTTAAATTGAAGATTCAAAATTTAGAAAATCCATAATCTACTCAAAATACAGCTAGATCATGGAGACCTCAGAAACAGCTATGCTAAAAATGCCATTGTTACAAAGCCAAAGGGAAACATTTGATGCTCCCCTCTGCTGTAGGGTGGCAAAGCTGCTACAGTGACATGGCAAAAAGGGGCTGATAAACTGCAACAGCTGTGGTTTTCCTGCAACCTTCAGATGGCAACTTCACACACTGCTCCTGGGCTGGAAGCAGCAAAGTAGGACAGCGTGCATTTGATGTGCATGTGTGTTCCCCTTCTCACCAAATTAATAGAAAAATATGTGCTGAACCAATGTAAGAGCAGATTCTGCTCTTCACTGAAAAATTCATTCAAATAGAAGAAAGCTCAGCACAAGCAAAGCAACATGGAGAAATATTTTTTTTCCATTTTCAAAAACTTGGAAGATCACTTGTCATAGACAGTTCATATGATTAATATCAGTGTAGCAGAAACTTGTTACTAGTACTCAACCACTACCATTTTATATTTAACAATAATTCCTAAGCCTACTTCTCTACCTGTGAAAACACAGCAAGTCTCTTCTTGTAGCTCTGGTAACCTCTTCTGGATCCATGAACTTTGCCCACTTCCCCATTACTTCTCCCCAGGTCCTTTGCCTCTGATGCAAATAATTCCCAGTGGAAGATGCCCTATGAACAAAACCAGCTTTTAATCCCTGAATAAAGGCCCATGCAAATGAGATGCTCAGCTAAATAAATCCAACCAGTAAAATAATGTTGTGGAAACAGACACCCATAACCTGCCTTTGCTTTTACCCACCACTTGTCAGACATGATCACAACAATAGCAAATTAACTTTAGGGGAAAAATCACCCTGACAGGGCAAAGATACTTGGGCAATATTCAAAAGAACCACTTAACCTTTTGGAACTAAAAGCTTCCTGCAATAATGACACATTAGTCATTAACTCAATATGTGCTTTGTTAAATATTAGACAAGAGCTCACATTAGCTCTCACATATACTCAGCAACAAAGAGCCATCTGTGCTGACTACAATCTCCAGGATGGGAAGTGTGCTGTGAATGGCACTCCAGCCTAGTAAAACTCTGTACTGGGGAAAGTACACAGCAGCCAGTACAGCAGGGGAAAGGTGATCCAGAAAGGAGAATAATCCTCTTCATGAGGCTTCACTCACTCCTCAGTGTCCTGATCCTGTGCAAGCACAGAGGAGAACTGAAATAAAGGAGCTGCATGCAGCTGCTGGGCAAGCAAGGAAAAAGCCCTGCCCAAAGCAGGGCCCTGCCTGTGACAGCCCCAGGGCTTCCCCAACAGGCTGCATCACCTCATTCCTTACACTGGCAGCTGCCATCCACCAGGTCACTGGATGGCACAAGAATCATACCAGAGGCAGGGCTTGCACGTGTCCCTGAGGCACTGATTTCCCCTGAAGCTGGGGTGAAAAAGGGGAAGAGAATGATAACTTTAAAATATTTGCCCAGTTAAGTACGTGGACAAAAAGGCTGCATGAAGGGGGGACCTATATATAAAGTGTTTTGAGTTCCTCCCCAAGTACAGGAAAAAAGGAAGAGTAGATTTACTGTCAGTCAAAAATTAATTTTTGTCTTCTTGTGTTCAGTGCAGAAAATTGTTGTGTACCCTCCTTACCCGCTGGCTCTCACTGCCTTAGCCCTCCTGGCTCCCCAGCCACCTTGACTGATGTGCACTTCTCAGTTGGTAGATAAACTCAGCTGTGCTTCAGATCTTCTCCTGTGCTTGACATGAGGTAAAAAACATCCTGACAGACCTCTGCTGGTCACCTGATGTTAGCCCAAAGCACATTAGTGGGTCCTCAAACAAAAGTCCTTCAAAATGCTGAGGTCTGACTTTCATTTACTATACGATTAAAAAAAAATTCAAGATGAGCTCCTGAGCTATGAAACACCTCATTTCTTTGTTTTAAACATGTGTATATATATATATATATATATATATATACACACACACACACATATATATATATATATAATATTGCTCGTGTTTAAATAAGAAATATTAGTTTTCTGTGCTTCAACAGCCTGAATTTTTCTTCTTGCTCCACAGGAACTCAAGAAGTGCTTTAGACAGCTTCTGACCAAGACACAGTACAAGTGTTATCTTGTTTAGCTTTAATGATATTGCTCTGGGCAAGGTCAAGTTATAAGCAATAAGATCTGAAAGGTTTCAGGCCTCCTGGGAATCCTTCCTGTAAAGATCACTAGAGCAGAGTTTCAACAGGAACAGCAAAAAAAATATGTAGCAAGAGAAAAAATGTTCCACAGAATAAATTTATATTTTCAATAATTTCTAAGACTTTAGAGTCAGAGGAATGTTTTTACAATTTCTACTGATCCCTCCACAGAAGGCTTCTCAACAGCACTTGAAAACTCAGAGGATTCTTCAACTTTACAAGTTCCTGATTTGTGCCATATATCCAAACAAAGTAATTCTTATTTGAACAACTCAGTTAAGTTTCTGGAAGTGAACTAAGTTCATTTAGTGAGATTTACAACTGAATCCCTCTACTGTGAGCCATGATCTCTGTATTTTTAGGGTTTCTGTGTGAGTTAGTTGCTCCCTTCTTTCCGAGGACAGAAACAAGCTCTGCTGAATCTTGGAAAGTCTACAGAAACTTTGCAGTTGCAGGCCATAGAAGTTTTCAGCTGGTGTCTTGTCCTTCTGCTGGAAGATGTCAGACAGAAACACACATGTTAAAAACAATTGAAAAACAGCAAGAGATCTGCTGCAATTTGTCCTGTATTTGTTACTACAAAGATTTCTCTCAGCTACTTCTCTATAATATCTTGCCAGACACAGTGAAGAACTGAAGAACACATTGAATGCCAAAACATAAGCTGAACAGTTCTTGTCACAGTACATTATGATATGATGATAGTGCTTTTTCTGAATTGTTCCATTAGAAAAGCTATTCTAAGGCAGAAAAATCTGTGGTTAGCAGTCAAAATATTAGGAAGAATTCTTAGTAAATGACACCTTTAAAAGTCTACTAGAATAGCTATGGAGATTGCACACATATGGGAAAAAAAAAAAAACCAAAACCAAACAGTACCTGGGTTTGACTGAAAGATTCAATTTATGTTAGTGCTGTATAGCTGAACAGGAAAATATATACTTTTTAGAAATATTTATGGATTTAGACAATAATATACAGGGTTAAAGGTAACTAATAAATTGAATCTGTAACTGAGGATACATGTTTATGAGAAATACAAGCAGGCCCCAGCCTGATAATGAGAAGCTGTGGAAACAGCACTCCAACTTCAGTCATAGCCTGGAACCAGGACCTGAGACAAATGTTTTACTCTACGTTACAAATGAGCACAGTCAATTTAAAAAACTCACAGTACCTCATGCCCATGAGGGGTTATTTGGGTTATGGTGACTGGTTTTACAGATGCACAAGTCTCTGTTCCCTATTACCATAGCACCTGGCATTAAATTCAGAATCACAAATACAGAAGTTCAGAAGCAGAGAAAAATCAAGTCCCAAAACATTTCTCTACTACCTGCAGATAATCTCTCCTTTCTGGAGAAAGAAAAGCAAAGCTGTCCTGAGAGCCAGAACAAGATGTTTCTTGCTTGGAGAGGTACTGCAGGGTTGGATGCCAGGGAATCTACAGACACCATCCCTCTCCATCATTAATCCCTTGCAAGCTCTCATGGGACACTGCCAGGCTCAGGGTTAAGGTCTGGTCAGGAGCTTCAAGCGTGTGAAACACTGAGATTTGGAGACTGAACAGGGGGCTGTCATGGCAGAGCACTGTCCCTCCTCTGTGGGATGTTTCTGGTCAGCCAGGGGGGCTGGTGCCCTACCATTGACCCTCTTCATTCAGGGTATTTCAAGTGAGAGGAATGAATCAACCAGAATTAATTCTGGTTATTACTTAGGGTCTGGGTATTTTCCCCATTGAACAAACCAGCACCCCGTGTATGTGTGAATTGATTATGGTGTAAATGTTGTATCTCAAATCTATAGTTACATAGACTATATCTTAACTATAGTCATGTTATATTTGTAGTGAATTGTGTTGAATTGCTTTGAAAATGTTGAAGTACTCAATGATTAAGAGCTGCTGCAACCTTATCTTTGCACCCATATCCTTGGCATACTTTTGCATTCCTAGCTTCCATGTAAATCATTCCAAATTGCTTCTAACTTTATCATCCTGTGGATGCTTTAAATTGTCCAATAAGTAACAGAGTGAACCTTGCAATCAAAATTTGTAAGTCATATTTTCTCAAATTCATATAAACACTGCTTTTGCCAATACCTTTGACAGTGTTTCTTTAAGTGGCCAAATCATTCAGTCATGACAAAAATTCACTGCAGTAAACTCAAACAGGCCTAGAGAAGGATTCCAAGCAAGACTTTCCACAGCTTTGCAATGAGTTTGCTGCTCATTTCTGAGCTGCTCAGAGGTGGTTACCAGCCCCAGCTGCCCCAATGGGGACCTGTCTCCCTTCCCTGCACTGACACTTTCAGGAAACCTGGCCAGGACCGTACCCAGGGAACTCTGCTGGCCAGCTCCAGCACCCTGGGGCTTGGTGGGGACTCCCACAGGGTCTACTGAAGGAAAGCTTCTCTATGTACATAACTACATATGGGGCACGGGACATTTGGAAAGGATTTTCATCTACTTTGAGACATTCCTGCTAGCCCTCAAATCTTAAAAAGGTAGGTTTCAACTTTGGCTTAAATATGCACTATGTATTTTATCAATGCATGTACAACACATATTTTTTATTTGCATATATATATATATATATATATATATACGCATATGCGCCTATATGTAACTATAGAATTGTCATTACAAATGACTGAGTCCTAGAGAGGAGCAAACTAGGCATCGTGGGGATGTCTCATATAAGTGTAACAAAGTTTTTCCACATTTGGGGAGGGGGAAAAGCGGGAGAGGAGAGGGAAGGAAAAGAGAAACTGCATGGTAACATTTTTGTTTGGGGGGATTGAAGGCATTTAAGGGACCTTTACAAAAATCACATATAAGAGACCTCTCGTTCATCTTGCAAATAGTACAAGAGCTTGCAGGAAATGATAATTATCTCCTACTACCACTTGCTGGTACACTATAAAATATTCTTTTAAAATATCTAATGCGTTGAGGTGTGTCAAGTAGCTTTTTCACCACATGATGTGTGATAAACAGGATATCTCTCGTAATCAGAAATCTAAAGCACGCGGGATGTAAAGTTTAAAAGAGCAGTGTTTTTCCTTAAATGAATGTAATCAATGTGCTTATTAGTTTGCTGCAGCAGAAGGAGGGAGTGGGTGGGTGTTTCAGAGTTGGCACATGTCTATTTGGCAACAGTGAATAGCCTGAGTGTTTATAGAGAGAGCTCTGTGGAATCCCTAGATTCTGCAGATTTTCTTACCAATTTCGTCTCAGATAATTAAGGATTTTAAATAATAAAAGAAAAAGTTAAAGAGGAAGTATGAGCTCCAGCTGGATCAAATAAAAAATAATAAAAAAGAAAGAAGGGTGTTTAAATTCTCAATATTGCCTTAAAACTAAAAATCAGCACTAAGGCACAATTTGGCTCTTAAAAGTAACTATGGAAAACTGGCACCTGCTTCCTCAACAGATCTCCTCCCTGGGTGTATCCAGAGATATATCTTCTTAAAGCAGTGATTTTAAAAAGTTTCTACAGCTGTTGGACCTGCAAGACACAACCCATAAATGGGACAGGATTGAGCTACAGATGTCCTGGTCCATACCTGGCTGAACCTCATCACTTCACTGACACTGCAAGCAACAACCCCAATGTCTCGAAATCCCACCCTCCCCTGCAAGTAAGGATAAAACGTTACAGCAACCCTAAAATGAAAAAAAAAGTAAGTTTGCATAAATGCAGGTGAGTTGCTCTCTGGTCATGCCAGGGAATAACTGTGGCAGACCCCAGCTGGACAAAGCTTCTCTTTCCTGCCTGAGGAGCAGGACAGCTGAGGCTCAGGCACAGCATCGCCTGTGAGAGGAAACTTCTCACTGCAACAAACTGGCCATGGTGTTAGTGCCTCTTTCATGCACACCACAGACAACTCAGGCACCAGTGCTGACATCAGGGAGGAGGGGAAGACACAGAGAAAGGATCTAATTCAGTTTTGAGGAATGATACACCACCACCCCCCCAAGCAGTGGTCATTCATGGCGTCTCCAACATTGCTAAGGGCAGCAGAAACAAAAGGTCTGACCTGGCCTCCTGCCCCACCTTTCCTCCTTTCTGTAGCTCAGCCTCTCATCCTAGAAGCACAATTCTCCTACATCTACAGCTCCAAAAAGCCATAGGCCAGTTTTGAGCACCAGCTAAAAGCTGTGTAGCCATTTAATGTTCAATAAGTTTTAAAAGCCAGCTGAACTGAGAACCTCCTTGGGGGTCTTGTGTCAGGCTTGGAGCAGGTGAGGAGGTTGTGCTTCTCTTCTCTGAGAGCAGCACCTCTGGTGTCATCAGACACCATGAGGGCTGCAGCAGAAGCTGCAGGCTGCCTGAGAGTAGCCATGAGGATGGACAGACAGGGCCAGGGTGACTGACATTAGCATGCTCGTATCTGGATTCTCCTCTGAAAGCTTGGACACTGCAATGAGCCAAACAGATCTCCTGGGCCATTGCCTCTGTTCAGGCATCACCAGATGCCTGCAGCCCGTGGTCAGGCATTAAGCAATTTCTCCACAGTCACATACAAGCTCTGGAAAGGAGCAGGAGCTGAACAAAGTGCTTGCCCAGCATCATAACAACTTCCTAACTGCAACTTTATTCTGAATTGTTCTAGTCCTTATAGCTAAGACATGACCATAGCAGAGTTGTCAAATTAGCTCAAGGAATAATTTATTTATTTAAATCAGAAAGAATTACATATCTTCCCTAGTTCTAATAGATATAAGTGTGCAATACCTGGATGCAAATGTGGGTTCATGTATACATCTATACAATACACTGATCAAACATTACTTTATTATCAGGTGTAACATTGGGTTGATCACAATCTGTTTCCTGCTTCTACTCTGACTAAAAGAGATTGATACTCTTGGACAATTTAATATTTTGCCAGTTAAATTAAGAGCTAAGCCATACCAGCAGTAACTCAAAATAGGGAAAAGCCTGTATATTGTAAAGATGTATCTCATTTTGTCCAGTCAGTGACTAAATGAATTAGATTATATTCAATAAAACAAAATATATTTCTTAAAATGCATACCTACTGGGTGCACTTTGCCCTTTTTTCTTTTTCAAATTTAATGTTCAAAAGTTACACTGAGCCACTAAACCATACAACACCAAGGCTATGTGTAATCTTAATTCACACATCACAGGTCTGTGCCAGACCCCCACAAGAGCGGCTCCTGCTATCGTGAAGGCAGCTCATTCTCAAACATTGGTATCCTCCTCTTTCCCCCAAAAAGAAAGATCCTGTGTTTTTATACCCTCTCCAAGAGCCATGCTCATGCACTGGTATCAGACCCAATGTCCCAAGCCAGTTTAAAAGCAATCTCTGTTTTAAAGCCATTGCACTGAGCCCTCCCTGCCTTAGAGGCATCCTCCTTCCTGGGGAAATGCTCTCAGGGATCCTGCAAGGCTTGCAGCTCTCTCAAGGCATTCAGTGCTCAATGCCACATCAAAATGGGTGGTCACAGCTCCAGAGGCTTTGCCAGCTTCCAGAGCCTCACCAGACTCTTCTGATCAACAGCTGCAGAGCATGGAGGAGCCTCTTGGCTCAAGATATTTCTATCTGGTGTTTGCAGAGGGAGGAGGGACAAACCTCCACCTCATTCACTCTCCAGTGAACTGGAAAATCTGAACGAGTGCAGCCCATAAACCACACTGTGCCACAGACATTGATAGGAATTCACCAGAGGGTTCTTAAATCCTTAAAAATGTAAGGACCTGGTGTAAGGGTTTCCACTGACTTCAGATCAGGTTCTGAGTGTAGCACACAGTGGGATATTACCCTTAGGCAAGTCCACAACAACACTCATCTGGAAGAGTCAGGGTGAGGAAAGAGGTGTTGAGCATCCTGAGCTGTGGGGTACATCCAAAGCCCCATCCCATGTCCGTTCTCAGCACACACAGCAACTGGATTGAAACCATTTTAAATCCTATCCTTCAAAGCATTTTCCCAACTATTCAGCTTTGCAGTGACCATTTTCTCATAAGATTTTGATTACCCCTACCATTTCCATGACCATCTATTATAAATAATGGCCATGCACATAAGTGTGTAGGTGAAGCACATTAATTTTGATACTGCTCTGTGATGGGGGCATGTGAAGCTGCTTCTTTGGAAAGGTCCCTCCTCCCCTCCTATTTTGATTTTTCTGCTTCTATACTTGATGACTAGCAATAAAAATGGGTAAACAAAGATCCAAGGGAAATGAAACTACATCTGCAGAACATTCAGAGCCAAAATACACAAGGTGGATAATTTGCATGCTGTATGTAAAAAGTAGTTATGCAGCTTTCTTCCTACTCTTTACATCTCCATAAAACATAATAATAGATTTCTAATTATACATCCAAATAATAGGCAAGCTGCAAGATGCTGGGAGAAAATTAGAAAGGGGGAAAGAAACTAACCAAAGGTACAGATGTAACGAGGGTAGTGACATTTCTATAAAGACGCTTTAATGGTTGTTAAGTAGTCATTTTGAAACAGAAAAATTTTAAGTGTCCTAATAGGAGTTTTCATTTTCAAACAATTTGCTGTGCAGTTAAGTGATGTCAGACTACAAGCTGCAATCTACTACAATGACCAAAGAAGAGCTGTTTTCACACCCATCACAATATATAATTGATTCCTAAATTGGCTTTCTACAAAAGAAACCAATCAGATTTATGCCAAATTTAGGCAGTGGAGGAAGTCTTGACTTTTGATGTTAAACATCTGATAAACTTTATGCTAACATAACAAGCTACATTAAATGATAAGTTCCTTAACATAAAAATAAGCTCACAGTGGATCATGAAACACAGCCAGTGTCCTCTTTTTATTGGCAAACAAAATCAGCTGCATTGCTGTATGGAAAGGGTACATCCTCTGCCCTGACACAATGGGAGAGTTTCAGCCAGCAGTTCCTCTCTCCCACAGTGAAACACTTCCCTGACTTTGTCCTGCCAACCTGAGAGCAGCCCAGCTGCCAGGTGGGGGAGATTTGGAACCCCATCCTTCACGAATGAAGGGTGATATCCCAAATAGCTGAAGCACTAGACACCATCACTGCATCAGTCAGTGCCACGGCTTCCACACTGAACAGCAATTCACCCCCAAGGTGGCTCCTTTCCTAGGGCTTCTCCAGAATTCAGCAGCAGGGCTGGCCTGGTGCTCCTGGAACTTCAGTTGCCCCTGACTCTCTGCAGCTGCTCTCTGCTGTTCTGTCTCCTGCCCAGGTCTGGTTTCACATTTTGGAGTACCTTCATGAGGCAGCTGTTCTGCATGTTCCTGGTCTGAGGCAGGAGTCTTCCAGAGGGTGAAGTGCATGCTTTGCACTCAGCCCATCAATATCAGCTCAATCAGCACACCCGGTGCAACCAGCTATCCCTGATGAATTAAGGCAGAGATCACACAGAAATCTAGCTGTTAGAGAAATAAAGAAGAAAATGTCTTTCTAGTGAAATCTTCTAGATAGTGTTTTCCTTTCTCACTTTGCCTTAGTCAAATAAAATCATTAAGGGATATTCACAACTTGAGTACAAATGAGTCTTTCAGCTTTGGAAGCATGACTTAGAGAAGAAAATCATCTGCCCGCTTGCTTAACCTCTGAAATTATACAGAGTTCAGAGGTAATACAGGGGGAGGAATCAGAATAGGTCTCAAAGTGACTTTCTCACAGGGAAGGAAACTCTTTGAGGGAAGCTGAATGTTAAACCTTCAGCTCTCCTAGCAGAAGCAATAGCTACCAGAGATATCTCAGATGAAAGATGCAGGAGGTACCCCTGTAGCCTTGGCTCAAAAACATCCAAGAGATGCCAGCATGCACATCAAGGTCTCACTAAAGAACATGCTTTTTAATTCCTAAGAATTTAACTGCAGCTAAGTGAGGAGAAAAGAAAATTCCTCACTACCTTGCAGGTGATGTAATCTGTGGGCAATAACAGCTCCTAGATCTCTATTACATGAGCAGGGGCAGCCCTTGCTTCAGCATTGCTGGGGTCCCTCCCCACCAGGACACTCCAGCCTCAGCCTCTCCTCAGAGATCTTTCTGAGCTTCCCTTCCCTCTCACAGCAAACCCAGACACCAACACACCAGCACCCAAACCCAAACCCACCAGCAGCGTGCCTGAACTGCGACACACCCTGCAGCAGCTGCCTGGGCCTTCCCTCAGCTCTGCCCAAAGTTTATGACTGAGATGAGAGTGTCCAGCTCAGGTTGAGCATGACAGGTGACACGTAGCAGAAAGGTGTAAGATCCTGACAGCCCAGCTGCCCTATGGTTTTATTTGTGAGCTGAGCAAGGAGGATATTGTGCAACCATGTGCTTGTATTCTCCTTTTGCAATGAAGTTGAAGGAAGCAGATCTTTTGTCTCACACAGCCCTGTCAGTATTCATGTCACGGTCTTCTGGGGCATTGCTGCTCCTGCCCAAGAGCACTCTGAGGATTTTGCTGGCTCATCTCACACCTGCAGCAATGGGCATGCCGTGCTCAGACCAAGGGTGAAGAATTTTGTAAGACAGAGACACAAGATCCTTTACAAAGCAATGACCACTTCTTTCTCTGTTACAGTCTGTAACAATATTCCCACCATTTTATTGTTGACAATGGATAATCTATACTCATTCTTGCTTTGTAAAACATTTTCCCCTAAAACCTCAGTCGATGTTATATGAATACAAGTTTAAAACAACAAAAATATATTGTTGATATCTCCACCAGTACAAAAGCATTACAGCTGCCACTGCCCATATGCAATCTAGCACTCAAGGAATTAGGTACATATGGCCCAAGTTTTAGTGGTGCCACCAATCCAAATGCTGTAGGGCTACTCTAGGACTTGGAATAAGAACTGCACCAAGATATGTTGTAATTTTTTTGTAATAAAAATTAGTGTAATCAATTTTTTCTTAGCATTATGTCAGTTACAACAGTTACTAAGGTAAAGTATTACCAGGAAAGGGTCAGGACCGGTTCTAGAACCAAGGAGAGTTTGCTTTTGTTGACCTCAGAGGCAAATCAGCACTTTTAGAAAGATTCAACCATCTTGTACCTCCTGCTAATTATCTCTCAGTCTGAAGTTGCTTCTGTGATGTATTAGTCTGCTCAGGACATGTGACAAGCACACACTACTCTACATACATTATTATTATGTCAGTATCATCAGCATCTGAAGGTGACATTTATTAAAATGATTAAGAAATAGTCAGGACACACCTTTAATACCTCAAAGATTCAGTGTGTTGAAATACACTGTGCTGGGAGTGGAGCACTCAAGGTTTTCTTCCTTCCCTCAAACTGAGCAAGTCCCCAGCAGAGCAGCAGAGTATCCCTCGCAGCTGATGGGGCTGGTAACTAGGAAAGAAATGGCAGGTGGACCGGAACTGCCCACCAGACTTCCACATTTGGGTTTTTAATACTGAGAACTAACAGTGAAGGTGATTTCTGACACAGTGGCTGAGGGCAGATACTAAGCACCATGAAATCTAAACCCATTACTGCCCATTTGTTTGCTTGCTTTGTTCTGCTCCCACACTGTTTATGTGGGCAGGTACACGGGCAGTGATTTATGTTTACTTGTTTGTCTGGACACTTAGTAAGACACCACAACTTATACCCACTGTGTGCTAGCACAGCATAAAAAAATGCTTTCAACTCCAGCCCATGAAATTTTATCCATATAAAATATCAGAGAATACTCAGAAAATGAATTCAAATATTTACAAGAATTTTATGAAACTGTACAGATAAAGCACAGTTTCAACAACAAATCTCCCTCTCTTTAGCCTTTAGCCTGGTTTCTGGCATTTTATTTAAATAATTATCTTTATTATGTTATGTATACATTTGGTATGAGATTTCTAAGGGTAAGTTTAGGTTGGACATAAGGCAGAAACTCTTTACAATGAGGGTGGTGAGATACTAGAACAGGTTGCTCCAAAAAGCCATGGCTGCCCATCCCTGGAAGTATTCAAGGCTAGGTTGGATGGGGCTTTGAGCCAAGTGGAAAGCCAATCTTTGAAGGTCCCTTCAACCAGAACTATTCCATGATTTTTGATGACAGGCACAACGCTACAGTACCATTTCCAGGCTTCAAAGAGTAGCTGGCATTTCTTAGCACAACGTACTAATAATCTGAAGGTATTACTTACACATTGAAATTAGATTGCTGAAAACTAATATTAACTGGCACTTATTATTTCTCACTAAAACCTTTTCTCTTGTCATGAGAAAAAGAAGTCCTGGAAAGACAATTCGCCTACACCCTTTTGAAAGCCAATACACTTATTCTCATATTAACCTGTGGCTATGGAAGCAGCGCTCATGAGGAAGATTGCTCCTTTCCTCCCCAAGCCTCCTCATCCCACTCGCGCTCCGCATTCTGTTGCGCACTGCGCCACCTCGTGGCGGCGCGGCAGCACTGCCCGCACCGGGCACAGCCCAGCTCCGCCCGCAGAGCCAGCGAGCGGGACGAGCACACAGACAACTTCCACTTGCCTTACTGAAAATTTGGGCATCTTACAGCAAAACCATCGATTTGGTGGAGAGGAACGAAAAACAAAAATATCCTGGATGAATCAACATTGCCCAAAAAGCATGGAGGGCTTATTTCTTTTTGCCCACATTCAGAAAATATTTTAATGTTCGGGGTATAATCATCTGTCACAGGACAGTAAATTATGGAATCTTGCTCGTGAGGTGGATTGGTCCACATTGCAAGTGTTCAAAACTGAGACCTAAGAAGCCTGGCTTGAACACAGAAGCCAGGTGTTCAGGGCTGCTCCTCTCACTAACTTTGGAAATGCAATGGAGTAAGAGGAGCAGGAAATTAAAACAGATTATTCAAATTGATGAATTGATTCTACTGCTGTGCTGCTGTCATAAGCAACAACTAACGACCCTGATAAATTTGGTTCTCCCACATGATACTTGTTTATCTAATATCTGCAAATACGAGTGAAAAAATGCTAGTTTCACCTTTTCATCAGCTTTAACACTACAGATAATAGTAATTTTTCTTAATACAACAATTTAACTTCCTAACTCCTAAATGTTGACATATTTTGCTGATGATTGAGAGGAACTTCCTACAAATGAAAAAACTATACAATTCTGTGTTGTTTGTTTTCCTCTTTTAAAAATGCTTTTTGGCTCACTTTCAGATTTAGTTGAAAGCCTGAGCTGGTAGCTATTAATCAAGTGACCTGGCTGCATAGCACTAACTAGTATTCCTAGCGACTTTCCTAAAAAGTAGTGGTAAATTCTGAAACTTTATCTCATTTTCTTTGCTCAGTTAAAACATCAAAGGCCACGGCTATACTTTTCTGAGAGGTAAAACACTAATAATTCCTTTAAAACATGATAATAAAAGGCTTTGCATGTTTTAAGCACTGATAAGCTGTTGCACTTGTAGCTTCTTGCCTAGTAATGAGGCAAGTAATGTGGCCAAACTGACCAATTCTCATTTGTGAAAATGATACAAATTCTACTATTTAATCTTTTTCATTATTTTGTTCAGCTAGCACCTTCAATACCATGTGATTATGGTTATGTTCATTTCATCATGTGAGCACAGCAAAAGTATCCTTAGGTACCTGTGCCAGCATGGATGAATGTTTTTATTAAAAATCACAACTTCTACTGATACATGACATAGAGTTATTTTGTTACACACAAGCAATTCAGATTTAAATGTAAAGAAGTGCTAGTTAAGCCTTTCTGTATTTGCCTTAGTGTAGAATCTTTCATGTAACATCCCCATTTGTTTTTCAAAGGGAGAGGTGAATTGCCTCAGCTGTTGAATTCAATTTAACCAGTCACAGAATCTTCTGCATTGGAAGAGTCCTCTAAATTCAGAGCCTGACCACTTACTCAGCAGAGCCAAGCCCACCACTAAGCCATGTCCCCAAGTGCCACATCCCCACGTCTTATAAATACCTCCAGAGATGGAAACTCCACCACTTCCCTGGACAGTCTGATCCAGCGCTAGACAATCCTTTAGGTGATGAAAGTTGTCCTAATATCCAATCTAAACCTCCCTTGGCACAACTTTAAGCAGTTTCATCTCATTCTATCACTTGCTACTTTGAAAAAGAGGCCAACACCCAACTTACTACCACATCCTTTCAGGTAATTTTAGCCTCATGTATTCTGATAAAGATGTACTACCTTAGCAATGAGGAATCTTGTCCAAGTTTACAGAGTATTCTCATAGAGCAAAAGTTAAAAAGAAGAATAGGCTTTGGGAAGAGGAATCACAAATATGTCAGTCAAGAATACATACCCAGTTTCTGACCTCCTCCATTTTGCTCAGCTGGTGAGGTCTATTTCTTTGTTGCTCCCCTGAATGATGCTTGGGAAATAATGACTGTACACATCACTTATAGTTGCTTATCAACTGCAGTGACCTGCTGGCACCTTTTGTGACCTCTGAGGTGTAGCTTTTGGTATGACCTACAGCAAGTAAGAAGCAGAGCAGGTACTCTAACACTTAAAAAAATTTGGCTGGGAGAACGAATTCCAAGTACCGAAGTGTTCTAAATTAAAAGAAAGCTGGAAAGTGCCCTGTGTTAAAACTACTGAGTTGTGTTTTTCTACTTTTCCTGGTGAGATAAACTTTATCTTCTTTTTTGCTGTGGTCCACTTCCTACAGGACAGATGAAGGATATGCTCTTCCTTGAAAGTATTTGACCTCTATCCCAGGAAGGAAGTTGGCAATAAACCAAAATCTTAAGCTTTTGGGTGAGCACTGTAACCACTAATCTATTTTGGAAGGCTACAATTATAGACAGGAGGTGGGCAGCACTGTCATCACCTCCTGCTTCTGATTTTAAACCAGAAAAGTTATGACTGTATTTGGCAAAGAGTCCAATGCTATCTTTGTGCATTAGCCATATTCAGAACACGCCTCCTTGAACAGGCCCCTTGAGATTTAAGGGGTGGAGAAGAGTGTTCCAAAAGACAACTTCAGCTTAATCCCTCCAGCTCTTTCTGCATTTGGGGGAAGAACAGAAAAACTGACTCCTCCAGAGGATGATTCACAGAACCTAAATTTAGGTACTTGTTCTGAATCACTCCCTACTTAACCTGGGGAAGCATCCTGGAGACAACTGATTCCACAGGCAAAGGTTATCCTCTGTAACAGTTCCTCTCTCAACATCCCCTCAATTGTCAGTACTATTCTCACTGGCTTCTCAACTCCACCACAATTTAGGCAGGAAGTTGCTGTTTATCCTCAGATACCTGCGAGCACAAAGGGAGGCACATTGAAGATGTCCGAATACCTGGCTAGGAGCAGCCTAATTTCAGAATCATTAAACAAATAAACTGATTTTTAGAAGTTATAATCCACCAACAGTTTCATAAATTGTTATTGACTTCATTGGAGTCAAGATGCAAAGTTGGCACTAGGTGACTATTTTAGATTTAGCACTCCACCAAATTGCACCATGATTTTCCACAATTTAAAATAAATTTAGAGTTGTTTGTTGCTCTTTAAACAGAAGACATAATAATTATAAAGGGGAAAAAAGTCTTTATTACTAAATATATTCATACACTTTTAAATCATAAATCAGTATGTTTTGAAATTGTGGTAGCACTTTGTCACTCTTTAAATACTCAAGACTTATCGCTTTTTCCAGGTGAATTTCCGTCTGGGTCCCTCTTGACCAGGCTTTTTTCGTTCCTTCACACGTGGGTCAACTGTTAGTAATCCAGCTACAAAACACAGAAAAGCACCCATTTATTTACTGCTACCAGTTAATATTACAGGTATGCTCTGTGTGAGCAAATAACTCTGACTTTCACTAACATAATTTGTATCATCCAGAGGGCTAAAGGTTCAGAACCACAAAACACTCAAAGATGTGTCATCAGATCCTCTAACTTCTCTTCAGTAACTGAACTTCATTCATATTTTCCTTTACAGACAACTAAAATAACCACTCATTGTTTCTTATCTACCCATATTGCTTAAGCCCTTAAAGCAGTGGTCTTCAAACTTTTTTGATCATGCAGTCCTAGCAGCATTTTTGAGCATGTACTCCCAAATATATGTATTTATTCACTTATGAATTATATACAGCACATTCTTACTGAATCCCAATGGATCAACTGATCCATTCCCTGTTCTGAAGACCACTGTTATGTGGTACATTTATTTGTGAGTACAAATATATTTATATAGATAAATATACTTAGAAGTATACTTGGCAATGTCCCAAACATGTTCACAATTACCTGATCTCAGTAAAGATACCAAACTCAATGTTTATTTACAAGGGTTTTCCTAGCAAGTTATACTTGCCAGCGTTGAAAGGGTACAGTCAAAGAAACCTGTTGCAAAGCATGAATACAGCTTTTGTTTCATGGCTGGCAATAGAGTGAAAAAATCACAGATGTTCTGCCACTAATACAAGCAGGTATTCTTGCTACTAGTCCAGAAAGAGCATAGTTAAAAGCTCACAGTTAATAACTGCATTTGCTGAAATAGCACAGACATCTCATCACCGAGAAGCATCAAATCCTGCAGTTATCTAAATAAATCCTATCTTATCCTAGGTAACTTGTACACACTAAATACTGCAAGAGAGGAAAGAAGCTCCCTCAGTTTGGCTAGTTGCATGCACTATGTTGCTCATTACTCTCTCTTCAAAGTCAACCCTCTGGCATTTATGTTGGAGAAGAAAACATTTTAAAACATGAAAAAGATGCAACCAGCAAAGCAAAACAAACCACAATCTCGGTATCTTACAGCTCACTAATGTCTGATCCAAATTTATTTAGTAGTGAATACAATTAATGTTTTGTGATTCTGTGTTGAGGCAATATAAGCTGGTTAACAGACCTAAAAGAGGTCATGAACAGATGGAAAAATGCTTGAGAAGTCATCCAATACGTACAGAAATAATGCTAGGAAAAAAGTGAAAACAGTCTATAAATCAATGCACATCCCTTTCATACAATACACAAGGTTTCACTGGGATTATTTACTCAAATCTGATCCTTAATGATCCTTGTATTAATTCTGTTAATTACCAGAAACACATTAAGAAACATTGAAATAATTTCAATTCCTACCTTGCCTCATGAATTCCACCTCCTTTTCTGTCACAAAACTCCTCAAGGCTTTTGCAGTGGCTAAACGTATTGCTCCAGCCTGTGCAGATCTTCCTCCACCAGAGACTGTGCAAACCATATCATGTTTTCCAATTCTGCCAAGAAACTGGAAAGGGAACAATAACTGTTCCCTAAGGGAAAAAAAAAAAAAAAAAACAAAGAAAATTTTAAAAATTCATGTGCATAAAGTTCTTTCCTATGCACATTTCTTATCATTGTATATTAAAAAACATAGATAACTTTTGGGCAGAGATCCAGAAAGACATTTATATCTCATTCAAATCAATAGGAAATTAGCAGCTAGGAGCATATTCCAACTGCCAATGGTATGTACTTTAAGATCAGTTTTACAACTAACTTTTATTCCACTGCTTCTCTAAGGAAGCCAAGATCTATCAGCTCTGGATATTGAAACTCAGCAACCTCTCCCTTTATTCTTGAGCTTAAAAACCATAATATGAAATAAAAATAAAAATCACATTAGGAATAGAAACTTTATGTCAGCCTAATGAGAAGTCTTCTCTATATCAGACTGTGCACATCCTCCAAAATCTGAAGCTTCATATGAAAAACCTCACCTTGTCTGCTTCCACTATGTTACTGTATACCAGAGTAATTACACATGCATGCAATTTGAAAATCTCTTGTGAAACACTTAGAAATGATAATGCTTATTATTAGTTTTTAAAATAAATTTCAAGCCTTTCTAAGGGGACTAAAATTTGAACTATCAGAACACTCCGTCCTCTTGCTTTTTGCATCCCTTCAGAAAAGGTGAGGCAAGGAGCACAGAGCAAGGTTTGTCTATCAGTAAACTCCTGAAAATTAGGAGGAAATGCAAGACACATTTTTATGAAACACACAGTTATACAGAGACAAGAACATAGACTCAACATAGCATCAATGTGTAACTGTATGGCATTACTTCTGCTGGAATAATTTAATTACAGTAAAATATAGCATTTCATAGTGCTCTCACCTGTCCTGCAGCACTGGGAAGTAATGTAAAATGTCTATTCCATTCACTGTAATTTTTCCAGTCCCATTGTCATAAACTACTGCAGTAGCTCTGGCAGTTTTTCTTTTACCTTAAAGGAATTAAACAAAATCTTTTATGAGGCTTCAATATTCTCCAGAACTTCAAGTGCCCAAGTAATTAAACAAATCTCATCACATTCATACAGTGCCAGCTGTTTGGTTTTACAGGCTGAGGTAAGAAAAAAAAAAATGCAAACAAAGGACAACTATCTTTCAATATATTTTAATCAATGTCTGTTAAGCAGGGGAGAAGTGTGTGTTGTGAAACCAACCTCCTTCAGCACAAAGGAAGCAATCATTTTGATAAAGGAATTATGAAACAAATAAGACATTCTTCTTCATTTTGGGGGTGATGGGGCACAAACAAGACTGGTTTTGAACTTATTAAACCTGGTGGCTTTTCTTAAATCACACGGGTTGCATGCTCATCAAACTTCATTAACTACTGTTCTGAAGATACTACTGAAAACCAGTGCAAATTAAATCACAGTTTGCTGCTCTCACATCTTTGCTGTCATGTAATCTTGAGAACAACCCAGGTAAAGCAGCTCTCTAGCCATTCTGCCCCTCAAATTCTCTGTGACCTTTGTTCTTATTATCATCTGCTGCCTGCTGCATAATACCCATAATCTCTAAGACTCCTCTTAAATGTACAGCATAAAGTGTGTGTACACATGCTTTGTCCAGAAAATCATCAGCCTTTTCTATACATGTTGTTGTCACATTTTTTCCCTGCAATCACTCATATCCTATATTCTATATTGCTTTCCAGCTGTCTCTCCAATGAAAACATAACAGCCTGTGTTTAGAAGATACAGAGATCTTCATGGCTTTTGTCTAACACCCCGTCCATCTTAGTATGAATGATCAATATCCCACTGTCCATCTCCGTCCCATATTTAGAAATTTCCTCTTCACATTTTCCTAGGTCTTTGTAAATATCCAAATGCCTTGCAATTTATTCTTTGCATCTTCAAAGTTTCTCCTTGCTGGACTGCCTACAAAAATCATTATAAAGGTTACTCACTAGTCTAATCATGCTATTTTTATACTAAGCAACAACACTGTTACATCCATGGAACTATTTGTTTGTGCAGTCCTCTGCTCTTTATGTTCAGCAGTCAGCTCTGCCCAAATATCAAAGTCCTTTTGTATCCTACACCCTGTAACCCAATGGGGTCCTCTCTACAAAGCTATCACTGTATAAAAATACATATAGATGATAGGAGTCTGGGCCAAAAATTTGTACTTTCTGACCAGTCCATGTCTTAACTTGGTGTTCCATAACATTACTAACAGCTATACATGTAGTATACATATATATGAGCATATAAAATGAAGTAGTGACACTTTCAGCAGTGCTGTACATTATATAAAGAAAGCAGTGTGAAGAGGATTAAAGTCTGCATCGTTACAAATCAACAAGAAATGACTACCTTCCCCAGTGCTGAAGGCCACTCCTCGCTCATCATGCTGCAAGGGCTCAATAACCACTTTCTGCAACTGCACAGGAACTTCTTTGGAAAACTTCTGTATGTACTTCTCCTCGATGTCAGCACATGACAATGTCGCCAATTTTTGTAAGAGTTGAATAAATCTTGAATACTATAAGACAACAAGACTTCATTAAAGTATGCAAGTGTAATTGCATTTGCGAAAACTTTCTATTTTTATTTAATGGATCTTTCCTACTTCACTTTTATTGATGATTTCTGACAAGATGACATTTTTGCACCTACATGCTGATTTAAGAACAGCAAGCAGTTGCATCATTTTCTGTGTGACTAAAGACATCTAGTTCTTTCTTCAGAAAACAGCTAAACTATACTCCAAAGCATAACCAACCCCTTTTCAATAAAGGATTACTGTATTAGAATGAAGTTCATCTCACTTAAAACAAAGAAAGAAAAAACATTGGAGGGATGTCTTCATTATTTTATTATTGTCTTATTAAAACAGGAAAAGATTTTTACTTGTTTTTTGGTAAGTCAGCATATTCCCTGATTTGGAAATAATTTTATTTCACTGAACTGAATCTCACAAATGATTATATTTCATAACATATACAAAAAAATGCCTATCTTTGGCTGTTCAAGCTGAGTTACTTTAATGTTTATGATTTCCTTTAAAACTGAACAATCAAGGTATTTAAAAATTCAAGAGATACTTGACTTAAAGGGCAACCTCTTGAAATAAATTATCCTTCGCAACTGTGTGGTTCTCCTTCCCCCTTATACCTCCCTCCAAAGTTCTCCAACATGTGATTAAAGAGTACACATCAGTGTGTTAACCCATTTGTACCAAAAGCTGGGATGTCCTGTTACCAAGTGTTACAGGCAGGAGCTCCAGACAGCTGTCACCAGATACAAAGGTATCGTACCATCAAAAAAGGATTTTTCATATAGATATCGTAACCTGATTTTTGAAGTTTTTTTCACTTACAAGCAGTTATTACAAGTACTTGCTCTTTTCTCCTTTACCAGAGTCTTCTCTAGCAAAAATTACTACTTTTCTTGTAACTTAACAATAGTCCCTGAAAACTACTTTTACCTAACAATATGACACCGATTTGTGGTAAAGCCTTTGAAGAGCAGAAATATGGAAATAAAAACATGTAGAAATTATAGATACTATAAAAGTAGAAAACTTCAAACAGTTCTCATTTGGAGAGTGCAAAAGGAAAAAAAAAATCAATAGCTCTGAGTTTGTTTAATAATGTAAACACCACTGAAATTTTTCTTGCAGTGGCAAAAGGTAAGAATTTGAGCAGGAAAGACTGGCAGCTTATACTGAGACATTTCAAATTTATTTAAACAATATATTTTACTATAGACTCAGACTTTGTAGCCTTACATGGGACAGGCCAGTACAGAGAAAGGTTTAGTGCAGGTTTTTGGCTGGTTAGGGTTTTTGTAAGTTTATTGCAATGTACTTTCACAGATGTAAAATGTACTCATGTACAGAGTGTACTAAAACCAAGCAGTGAAGAACACCAAACTGTTTGGTTGTACAATTAGACCTGGCACTTGGAGAGGAAAAATAGCCATTCCAAATGTAGGAGCTACTGAAAATACTGAAGTCTTAATGGCTTCTACTGCAAGTAAGGTAGAGAAAGTCTCCTGAGTTATCAGGATTGAGAATTTGCAACAACTATTTCTAACTGATGCTTATGGACCATAATCTGCTGGAAACCTTTTTATATCCCCCACAAACAAGGAAGCCATCACATGCCACTGCTCCAGATGACAACTGAGCAAAGGGCATGTTTGCTGCTGTTATGCTATTTTTGCAAAGCTGTTGTTCACAGGACAGACAAGACTGAGGAACACTGCTTCTAGGTGAGAAAACACTTGGAATGTTCAGACAAATAGAGTTACATTCCCTGGTACTGTCATATTTAAGCTTCCAAAAGCTGGCCACATAGACGGAACCTGCTGTGACAAGATCTAATGCTCTTCAGGGGACTGTAGGGAAAAGCTCTGAGTGAGAAAAAAGTGTATGACTATTAGGATGAATAGTCTTATACCCAGAGATAGATGGAAAGGATGACTCCAAACCTACAGAGTGATACAGTTTGCAGACACTGAGGAAACTGCAAAACTCCTCCCTCCCACCATATTCATACCAAGGAAAATGTAACAGGAGATATCTGTATCAAACCACAGATCTATACAGCTTTTTGTCTTGTTTCTGTTATTTGATTTTGTAGTCAATCACTAAGAAAAAGGGCTCCTTATTTCTAGTAAGCCCTCTGTGATTTTTCTATCATTACCATGTCATCCTTAACATTAAACAACTCTGTACAGGTTAGCTATTGTACAAATCCATTGCATTTCCCTGTGTTGAATATTTACCCCTTCTCTACAGTTAGTAACAGCAGTTCTAGCCCTGTCTATTTTTCATCTGTAACAACAATAAATGACTATTTCTATAATAAATTCTTATAACCCATTCCTGACCACATAATTAGATAACAAGGAACAAGTGCTCTAGGTCTCACAATGCTGCCAGGAGAAAAACTAAATTATGGTAATAACAATGGAAAGTTCTTAAGAGTTCTGTATTGTGCTAGATAAAAAATGTCTACACATTTTTTATCACTTCAAGTCACTTCAAAACAACATGAATGTGACAGTGCTGTGAACATATACAGACTTCATCAGAAGACAGAAAACTCTTTTGAAGAAGCACCTCCTTCTGCATAATACCTTTCCAGTGTCCAAAAAACACACCCAGAGTCCATATTTTTAAGACACAAGCCTCCTTAAGATTGGGAAGATTAATTACTTACATCATTATCTGACACTTTTTCTAACAACATTTCTTCCAATTCAATCTTAGTCAGCCATCTGCTGCCAGCCAGGTTTCTGTTTAAAATATCACATATATTCTTCTTTTAATTAACCATGCAATAGAGTTACATCACAAAAGACCACACATACAGTCAATCTTTGTTCAGAAATACATTTTTCATTACAAATGAATGCAGATCACATTCCTATAGTAAACATGAGAAGGCCTACGTTAATTTTAAAAGATTTGCCTTTTGAAAGGTGTGGTAACTTCATGTATTGAATTAACCACTTGACCATTATGAGTATCAGCTATGCATTATTCATATTATTGAAGTCAGAGATTGAGTTAGAGTAATACTGTAATAGGAAGTGATCTTCCCTCCAGCTTACGACTTACTTTTAAAAGCCTGCTGCCAGGAAAAATTTGGTATACTAGCAGCACAGAGCAAAATCAAAGGCAGAATGTTAAAATCAAATTCTTTTGCCACTGGTCTTCACTTTTCTGATCAATATAAAGAGCAGCACTAGCAGTAAGCATAGTCAAAGTACTAACGTAGCAGTGACACCCTGTGTTCTATCTACTGTGTAATCTTGAGCTGCTCAGCACAGTGACTGCACTGATGGCAGCAAAAGCAGAAATTTCTAAGATAACAGCCTCATACAGGAGAGATGCTAAGGCAAAGAAAAACCTTGAAGTAGATCTTTGAAATATATATGATATGAAGTGACCAACTAAACAGCCATAAAAATACATACCAACATTACCAGGTAAATTTAAAGCAAATACGTAACTAGCTTCTTAAACTCCTCGGGTTTTTTAGAAACAGTGTTTTCAGCAGCATGAAGGAAGCTGTGATTCAGTAAAACACTCCTTCTGAAGGTGTTTTTAAGGAGTACTACTTCTCAAGCATGCATATTAATGCTTTTCTGAGTCAGGACGTGAGAAAGGATTATTTAGAAACAATGCAGATTTTAACAATGATTTTAAAACGCTTCCAATCCTGACCTAGTATATATAGGTATATACTTACATTTACATACTGTTACTTGCTACTTCCACTAAAGCTGGAAAAAATTTCTTGCACGTGAAAAGCTATAAACTTGAAGTAGTTCAGATCAGGTCCTAACCCTACAGTTAATATTACAGAATGGATTCACAATAGATTATTTTCTGGGAAAAAAACCCTAAACCAAACCCCTAACTCCATGCCTCTCAGACAAAAAAACCAGCCCTTCCCACTAACCCTCTACCTATACTTAGGAGATAAATTATCCTATCCAGACTAATCTCAGAGGAAGTACCATATCCAGTGTGAGAAGTAAGTATCAAAAATTCTTTAAATACTCTGAGCTTTACAAACCTAACAGGGAAAAAACCTTTCATCTCTGACTAGCTTTAGGTAGTTTTTCACATCAGTAAATCCACTGGCTGAGCTCTGTGAAGAGTCAGGCTATTTTTCAGCAGCATGCAGCAAAAAACTAAATTCATTTGTTTTCTTGTCTGCTCAGAACCTAACACAAATCTATAATAAAACATTTTGTGGGTCACAGAATGCTATTTATATCATGAAGAAACATGAACTTCTGTTATTTAAGAAATTGAAATAATCTCAGCAAATTAATCCTTTCTCTTCCTAACATAAATAACAAATGGCTGAAATGAAGAAGTGACAAACCAACACCATGTGCTCCTGGAGCAATGCATAAATCTGGCTAGAAAATACACAGCAAGAACAAAGATAAAAACAACTTGGGACTGGGAAAAATAACTATACAGTAAAGCAGTAAATGCCTAAACCAAAACTTCCTAGCTGCAGCCATTTCTTTTAAACACTTGCTTAACTTAATTTTCTAATTTAAAATCCTTGCAAGAAATCTCAGAAAAAATCAAGACTACAGTGTAAGAGGAGCAAACAGCACCTAAAAGCATATCCTGGTTGGATACACCTAGAAACCAACAAATGTAGATTTCCCATAGCTTCTGGTTGACATGGAGCTTTTCTGTCCAGTGGCTAACTAGATGAAGAGCTTGCTGTGCATACTAGGGAAGTTAAACAGAAAAAAACAGACACTAAATTCATTCACTAGTAGTGGTAATAATTAAAGAAATCCAGCCAAATGAGCTTTTCCAAAATTACTAGGTTTTGATGATTTCTGTTCAAAGCCATTAGAAGAAAAATAGTGAAATTAAGTATTTTGAGACTCTTAAATATAAATATTGGTAAGCTAAAATACTCAAGAACTGTAATTAAGGACTATTAAAGAGCTCAGCCTTAGATCTTGAGATTTTAAAAGCAGGAACAATGTAGTTGGTTCTTTAAAAGCCCATGCTTTTTTATAAAAAGTTTACCTCCTTTTTTCAAAATGCTTTAATAAAAGACATAATTAGAAAAATTCATACAGAATTTATGTTTTATATATATCTAAAACATTCATATATATGAATAGACATGTTTTGTACAGAAACATAGAATTCTGGATATTTTCTGTTTATTTTCAAATCACACTTCAGAACTTTTACAAAGCAAAGAAAAAAAAGCACAGAGAGAGTTTAAAGAGTAAGAGAAATAGATGGGATTTCTCTACTCTAACAATGAGAAGTGAGTGCTCCACACATATCTGGTAAAACTTTTCAACATGAAATTACCATACAAATATGGTAATTTCTATTACCTTCTATTCCTTACACAAGGAATAGAGAAAAAGCCTGAAAATGTGTTTGAGGAAAAGAAGGCAGGTAGCGTGGGGAACTACCAGAAGTGCCAAAACAGAATATGAAAGCACATTAAGAAAACTACTACCAATATTCATTCCAATTGGAAGCTTACCTTTTTTCCTTCTGAAGAGGAAGGTCTTGAGCTGTCAGTTGGTCTTGATGTTTCTGAACATTCAGAAATTTTTCATATGTTTCCTTAAATGCATATGGAAGAAGTATTTAAATAGATTTTTTTCATTTAATATTTAAATTTTGCTACTTAAAACACATGTTTAAATGGTTTTACTTTTCAAACACTTAAAATACAGAGGTCAGAAAACAAGCAGAGCTCTGAAAAAAAAATCACGTGCAGTTCAAAATGACTGATTTTGAATTCTGCAATTTTTGTCTTCTTACAAAAGCTTGTAAAAAAAAATCTCAGCTGTATACAGAAAGACAACTACATTTGTATAATGAATGCAACTCCAAAACATACTGCACAATAATTTCATCAGTGTATTCACATTTTGGTTTGACTTCCTCAAAATATTGACAAGGTTTAAGATGTATTTAATTTCATTTAGTTAGGATTTTTGTACATGTAGAAGTGTCAGATTTACTGGTGGTCTGTATCAGTCACAACTTCTTACTCTGGCATGTCTACATGGATCAAAAGTTGCACATTTATCACAGTAAGCATTTCTGTTCTTTCAACTGTGCAGATGGACCTACTCTGAATTTTCAGTATTTTTAAATAACTTTCTCAAAATTCTTAGCTATATTATTATTTTCAAAAAATGGCCTGACAGTGATTTTAGGGGTTTTTTTTTCAGTTCAGAACTTATAAAGACTACTTGTTCTAAATATAACCTCTAATACTCTTAATTATAACAACGATCCAAATGCAAAGGTAAATAGGATTATTTGAAGAAATAATTATAAATTATATTGAAACAACAGGACAGTTGTACTACAACTGAGTACTTCTATGCAAAATAATTTACTTTCATTTAGGAGTGAAATAGAAAGCTTATAGTCACTTTACTATACTGTACTAATATGAATTTTAGCAAATACTACAGAGAAACAAGAGTAAGAATTAATGGGGAAAAGCAACAATAGTTTGGGGATTTTTATTTGTATTACTTAAAAATAACCAGTAAAGAAAGAAACATGAGATATCACTGTGCTGTGAGCTATTAACTAATAAAATATTAGTTCTTGACATAAAACTGGGATTTATAACAGGATGCAGTGAAATATCTGCAACAGCTTAAAAATAACCAAAAAATAGAAGCCCCTTGCTTAGTTATAAACACCTACTGTTCAAGCTGATTTTTTCACTAATATAAAATACACCTGCACATACACTAAAAATATTTGTACTAAAAATGTATGAACAAAGAACAGATTGTTATCTGAGCTGCACTCAAAGCATTTAAATAGGGACAACTCACTGAAGTCTCTGATGCAGGTCACTGATGACATTTTTAATGGCACAACAGAACAAAATATTTTTAAAATAATTCCACAGTTAAAAATCTTGAAGTACAAAATTGTTCACTTCTGAGACAGCATGAGAATTCATTTATTATAGCAGTAAGCCTTTCAGAAATCTTTTCTCTTTCGTGAGGTAATTGTATCAGATAGGAACTAGGAAAAAATGTCAAATTAAAAAAAAGTTTATTTATCCTCAAACACAGGAAATATTACATAAAAGAGCAGCAAGCCTATTTTCATGTATTTCCAAACCTCACAAATATAACCATAGTCCTCGAAGGAAACAGGATAGAGTATTACTACTGTGGGCAAGATTTATGTAACATCACTCTAGTAATCTTAACAACCTCATTCAGAGCTGAGCATTAGGCTTCAAAAATTATTGCCTATACATTAAAGCTGACACAGTTTGGGTTAGAGAGCATGAGGTGTGCCTGCACCAAGCAATTTTTAGGTATCTGTAGTTAAGTACTGGTAAAGAATGAGTATGGAAGCTTCTGCTTGGGACCACAGAGTGAAGGAAGAGAAGGGGAAGGAGGGCTGTGTCTGTCCCTCAGTAAGCTGGGGAGAGCTCAGCTGGAACAGTCAGAGATTGAATCTGGTGAGCTCTGTGAGTGTCTGCATCTGGAAGAAGTCAAGCCAGGCACAAAGATGATATTTTGGTGTCAGATGCTTAGAATTCTGACATACTGGTTTATCAGGTCTTATAAATGTGTATGGAGGTTTTTCACCTTACCGCTACTCTTGACTTACCTCTTGCCTTCAAAGGCAGAGAGTGTCACCACTCTACCTGCAAAAGCAGTCTCCTGTCTGCCCCCTCACAATCACCCATCCTCCTCCAATGCATTCTGGCATACATATTTATTTATTAGTATGGTCAGCTAAAATACATGAACAGGAGCTCAACACAGCTCCTTAAAAAAGGACACCTGGAAGTAATCTCAGCTGTGACCTTAAGAGACATACTACAGTCAGAATTGCTTCTAAACAGCAACTCAAGAATTTTCAGGTAACATGACACAAGTCAGAAGACTTAAGGATTTTTTCATATTTGGAAATGATTGATAAACACAGGCAAATAAAATAAGATATGGGTTACGATCTACCACTTTCTAGCCTCAGAAATTGTCAGTTACAATGACAAAAGGGTTCAGAGCAGCAGCAACAATAAAATTTTCCTGAAGACCCTCCCTAGGTAATCCCAAAGAACACCAACACTCCACAGCCTGTTTAAGTTTTAAGAACGTGTACTTTTAAGAATTAAAATTATATCTTTAAACTGTTCTGGTTAAATTACAGCAATCATGTCTATTCAGACAAAGAACCCTTTACTCAGGAGATGAAGTCAAGCAACATTGAAAAGTAGCATTTTAAAGTAATTCCAAGCATAAGAGAAATGTTAAATATAATTTCCTACATATTTCTGGCAATGAAAGTGGACTTAGAACTCTTTATAAAATTTTGGTCTGAAGTACTAAAAAAAAAAAAAAATAAAAACATTGATGCATGTATCTTATCTCTGTATAGAGATAAAGCCAACAGACTGAAAGAACCACTCACGTGTGAAGTAAAGTATGTGGATGAGCCTTTGCAAAATCAGGAATCACATGTAATGCCCAATAATTTATCTGACAAATCTTCACTCCCCAATGGCTAAAGAAAGCTTCTGAAGACACACTTGCTTTTTCAAAGCTGGCAGGTGAAGATTTTACTAATCACTTGAGGATTCAATAGTCCAATTCATGACTGTACACATCTGTGTGTCTTGTAAACTCAGCTATTACACAATCAAAATAGCTGATTTTACAAGATTGACTATGTACTGAAACACTTCCATTTCTAATAGAGAGATCAAATTTCAGATCTCTACAAGGAACTTTAAAACAATTAAAAATTATTTTACTCTGCATTAAAAAATAGGGAAGAAATCAGCAAATGAATCCCTAAAAGAGATTTTTATGGGGAAAAAAAATTCTGTCAACATTATAGTTAAGATATGCTGCAGAGCCCACATTTTACCTCAGTTTGCACTTTACTTTGTTTCTTGTGCTTTGAGTTCAGCATACACTTTGAATGGTTTTAAGTTTTGGAATATTTTTGAGAGTTAAAATGCTCAGTTGTTTAGAGTATTTACCTCAATCCATAAGCCCTGATATTTCCAAAAAATGTACAAGCATGATTATATGGAATTACTATTCTCCTGTGCACAATGGTATGAAGATACCATTTTGTCTTGTTCTGCACATTACAAAAATGGTATTATTCCAAAAAACTTTTAAGTGAAATGATGATCAAATGCACTATCAAATATTTGCAAAATGGCATTTCATGCAATAAACAGTTCTTTGTGCATCAGAAGAAAAATAAATGGTCCTTTTCCCTACAGCTAAACTTTATTCAACAAGGAGAACAACAATATCATCAAAAGACATCTTCAACAATAATGTCTGTAACAAATATCTAATATAATAGTTCATTTCATATTGAAAGCCAAACATGTATATTGGCAATTACAATACAGACAAAGATAGTTTATTTTCATAAGTGGACAATACTTTTTATAAGTGCTAACTAAACAATAATGCTATGCCCATTATATAACTAACAGGTAATAAAATTCAGGTTCCACACGAGCATATGTAATTAATAGCATACAAGTTTAAGCTAAATAATATGTTTATCCTGTTTATTAGATTTAATGTAGCAATTTAAAAGACATCTTCAAATCAGATTGATTACTTACACTAGGCTGTATTAATATGCAACTCTTTTCTGGACAAATTAATTAGCTTTGAGACTAAGGAACACATTTTGTTAAATACACATTAGTTTAATAAGTGCTTAAAACAATGTTGGAATTTCATGCAGATTTTGGCTTTCATTTGGCCAACTTAGAAAAAACCCTGTTAAATCTAACTTAATGGATTTACATTTAAAGAAGCCTATTTAATGAAAATATTCAGAAACAGTTGAAGAACACTCAAGTATCCTATACTAATGAAAAATGCATTTGTCGAGGCCATTTGTTTGAAGGTGGTTGCCACGCTCTTAGAAACAAAACGCGCACTATACTTTCAGAGATTTCCAAGGCAAGCTAACTGCTTGGAAGAGCTAAAAATAAACTTGTGCTCCTTGTAAAATTTGTAATTTCTTCATTATGATGGAATGCAACAAAACATCTTGCCCTTGGGTTGCTCTGTTTCAGCCAAAACAAATGCAAATGGCTTGTCAGATGACAGCTGTTTGATAAGGCTCCTCTACAAGACCTGCATGCTTTACTTTTTTCCGTGAAACTTGGGATGAAAGGCAGAAGGCAGGAAGAGAATTAATGTAGCATACAGTCTAAAGGCAATGCTACAACCGTGATTAAGTAGAAAAGTTAAAAGGCACAGATTTTCCACAGCCTTGCTGTGTGCAACCCATCCGTGTAACAAGTTGACAGGCCTAGCGCGTCAGCTCCATCATCCTCTCCGACAGCTAAAACGCAGCATTGCATCCCTTTTCAGAGAAAATTTGCGTCTGCACCATGAAGCGTTGTACATTATTTCTTAGCACTGCAGGGGGCTCAAGTCCATATGGAACCTTCACAAATATTACCACAGATCAAACCAGCGGCGTTTCGAGGCAGATTTGACATACCTATTTAAATGAACAGCGGGGGTCCTCGGGCTGCCTCGGGCTGTGCAGGAGAAAACCTCTGTGGAAAGCCTATGCTGCAGCTCCATTACTCAGCAAAGACACTCTCTACATTTATCATTCATTTCATTTCTGCCAGGGCAAGAAGCTCATTTGCCCAAGGTCAGCAACAAAAAAAAAGAAAGAAAAAAAAAAGTGGGGGCGTTTTTTATTCTCCCAAAGAAATAAATGTACCTGACAAGAGGGGATTTTGTCCTTTGGGTACACAGAACTCAAATAAATATCAGATCATTCTAATAAAAACACTATACTCAGTATAGCTGTGCACTGAATTTGTGACCATAAAGTTTGTTTTTCTGACAACTGACTAACCACAGAACTAACTTCTTAAAACTATCTTATGAGGAAACAAAATCTGATATGAATATCCAATTAAATATTTCTGCATTATTAATGCTTTTGTCATGTATAAGTACACGTAAGAAACATTAATGTCTTCACACAGATTCTTCTAAAGATGCAGATAATGCCTGTGCTACTGAGGGTCACAGATATGAAAAGTCTGTTTCTTCACAACCCATGTCAAGGCTCAGGGTCTAGCGGTGCCCTATTAGATACAGCTTTTTTCATAAAGGTAAAAGATGCAGATCCTTTACTCCTGGAACCATATTAATCAGAAAAAGCCTTAAGTTTGCATGAATGGAACCATCTTAGAAAAATCAATTAAGCAGTTTAAATGCAAATTTTCTTCACACTAAATGTCAGCACAAATAACATTTCCTATAGCTTTGCCCTTCACAGAGGAAAAAAAAGAACTATTTTTTATTCTACAATGAACTTTGCTAGAACTAGGCATTTTTGTTGTATGTGCACTCTCCACTACTGATCTTTTGCTACCAACTACAGTTCGAGCCTACAGGAAAGTGTTCAGACTATTCAAAACCAGTCCATAGTCAAAACTGTAAAATGAAACAAAAATTAAAGGAAGAACTATTATGTAGCGTGTTCTCTTAAATGTGACATAAAAAGTTCATAATAATGAATATTGTAACACAAAAATATACATTGCATGTAGCTTCAGATGTGATAATATGGCCTTCTGTGAAAACATAACTAAACCCAGGAGATCCTGGGTGGCACCTCCAGAATAACATGCACTTGACTGGGAGCTGACATTATTTATTACAAGTAACATACTTACATGCATTAATGAATAATACGACTGCTTGCCAGTGTAAAAGAGGAAGTGAAATGGTCGGCCATCTTCTCCCCACTGGATTTCTAATGGAAGGCAAGATTAGACAAGAAAGCAATATACAATCCCTAAAAAAAAATCCCTTGTATCTAACTGCAGTTAGAAACCTCTTTCATAATACTGACTGTCTTTCTAAATATCAGAGAACAAAGACATTTTACAGGTGTTCAATCTGCCTGGAAATCTAATAGTTCAGACAATCTTTTTTAAAGCTAATCTCCCTCTGCAACTAGAAGAAAATATTTAACATTATAAATGTAAATAATCTTTTACATAAGGAAATCCATCATGTACAATTCTAAAAGATTGTATAGGTGGTATTACAAATAGAAGTATACATTTTAGTGTAAAAAGAAGTACAAACTAAGAGACAACTGAAATCTACATTGAAAAGTGAAAGATTAGCAGCTCTGGAAAAACAGTGCTAAAACAAATAAGGTTTTTATTTTATTGGGTTTTATTTATAATACATCTAAGCTAAACTAAGTATGTGTACATTTGTCTTTTGTGGGCAACAACCATATTCAGAACTTGGGTGAGTTTGGAACTCATTTTTGTTATTAAATTTGGGATATTGAAATACAAAGACCTATCCTACAGTTTACATAATTGGCTAAGCAAGAAAACAAATGTTTCATATTAATTCAGAATATCCAGTGTGTTCTATTCATTACAAAATATTATTTAAAGTCAAATTTTGTCTTTGGAGGAAAAAAAAGGCAAACTTAGATAACAAAGATCTCTTTCAAATAAAGAAAAACTACAAAAATAAAAACCTGGGAGCTTTTTACAAATTGAACTGTAGAGAAAGTCACAGCCATTTTATCCAGTGAAGTTAATTAAAGCTACCTGAAAACTGAGGGCAAAGATAAGACTCCAGAAACCTGTCTGATAAGCACAGTATATATTGGATTGGAACATCAAGATATATATATACATTCAGAAGCTGAATGTAAAGATGCAAAACTAGGCAGAAAATAAAGAATACAGGGAACTTCTACCCACATATACTACTACTGTGATTTTTCATGTATGCAGTTGTGAAACCATATTTTGTTGAAAAAAACTGTTGTGGAAACTTTCCAAAATATAAAGTTAAGTTTTTGTACTTCAAAGTTATTGAAGACGCAATACATAGACAAGACAAAGCTGCCTTAAGAGATACTTATTGAATGTGTTATTTTTAGATATAAATACAAAACTAAACATTCATACTAATTTGTTCTTACAGTCCTCAGGATATTGCTAGCATTTCAAAGAATGCTTTAGTCCTGAAAGCATATAGAATAGTAGCTTAGTTCTTCCATAAAACAGCCCTTGGATTTTAAAACTACTAAATGATTAACTCTCTCCTACCCTTTCGCTTTCTACTTTTTTACTTCACAATACAGGGAAGTTGAAAAATGAGGCATGATAACATTTGAAAGATGGAAATCCAGAATTTCGGATGGTTTAGACTGCTTTCTAAAGACATGAAGTCCCCCAAAAAAAGCATCAATTATTCCAGCAACAGGAAGAAAGAAGGAAAATTTTAAGATTTTAATGATAATCAGAAATGTTTATCTGAGACCTGATAGCTCAGTGAATGTAGAATTTCACACCTCTGCTACTAGTTGATATCAAATACTAGTCAAAACCAGACAACAGGTTTTGACCTTATCTTTCAAATGTTCTATTTAAAATTAAATTGTTGATTTTAGTGAACTGACCAACATACTGGCATATCATTGACATCTGGGACTCTATACCGTGTCTCAGGAGAAAGACCAAAGACAGTATGGACAGACGTGCAGAGTTAGGACTTTAAGGTCAAAGAACTAATTAGGAGAGGTTCCACTCTATTATTTGAAAAAAATTCAAACCTGTAATTTCTAATCTTCTAGAGCAACAAAGTTACAAAGAAAACTTTTGGTTTAAAACAGTATTAATGAATATTTTATGGAGGTGATAGCGCTGACAAAAAGCTACTGAATTCTACACATCATTCTATTTACTGCTTATTTTTAAACAATGAAAAACATTTCTCTTAGTCAGTTAACACAATTTCTGAGAAGATCAGTGGTACTCTGGAATACACTGATAATTTTTATCCTAAACCACAGAATATCAGAATAGACTTTTACTGCTCATGTTTTAGTAGTCATTAGGAATACAGGGAAAAGAGCCAATCCACAAAAATAAGACATTCTACATATGCAACAATCCTAATACTTAGAAATAATAAAGAAAGTATCTAAGAACACTTACTTCTCTGCTCTGGAAAAACTTCAGTAGGATGCTGTAAATAAATGAAAAATATCAGCAAAAGGGAAAAGTTACTCAAAGTAACATGCTACAGATATTCAGAAATGCAACAAAAAATCCTACCTTCATCAGAGGTCTGGCTCGTTTGTCAAATAAGCCAGAGGGAAAGAGATAGGCAATGGCTTTCTGAAAAGAAGAAGAAAGATCTTGTATGTGACTTTTTTCCCACAAAAGCATCATCAAAAACATTTCTTATGCATCTTCTTATGCAAAAAATAGCATAATTTTTGTACAGCAGGCAACCAAATCAGTAAGAAAATATGACACATATGTGATGTGCTGAAAAGAAAAGCAGATAATTTCTTCTGGAATCCTCAGAGGTAAAACCTCATTCTGAAGGCTGTATGCTACTGCAATAGAATGAGTGAACTTTCTTCTGCCAAATTTAGTTTTTATAGAACGCACTTATCATAACTTATCTGAACTACTCAAGTGCAAAGACCCCCTTTATACACAATGATTTTCCAGTAAAATTTCAAGTGCTGTGACTTCCATCACAATCACAACACTTATTTATTTATATTTCTGAAAATATCAGTGCTTCCTAACAGTGCCTACTGACAGACCAAGCATAGAAATTTTATTTAAGGCAACAGGAAAAAGCCAAATTTTAAACATTTGGAATCCCACTTTCTACAATTTCCAGTCATAGTTTCCTCAAGTCTAAAAAGCCATGTTTGTTGTGCCAGTAATAGCTACTTTACATAGCCTAAATAAGCATTTCACTGATCACTGCATTTGGAAACAACTGTGAATCACTAAAATCTTTGCTGAACTTGAACTAACTGCCCAGAGAAGAAAGACTCAAGTGACATCTTTTTTCTTTTTCCCTTAGATACCTGACGGTTTGACAAAACACTTTAGAAAAATACATGATATTCATCACACTCATTGTTTACTGTTTTCACTAAGTACAAGGTACATACTGAATTTTGACTTAATATTTACCAGTATTTATGTGATATATAAAATGAGCATTATTTGCCTACAACAAATGAAGTTAGTATACCAATACTCCAAACCATTCTGGCCAAAATTTAAGGCAAAGCACCTTACAAAGTTAAGCCCAATGACACACATTTCTGCTTAATATCATCTTACTCTCCCTCTTCAATGTAACTAAACCATAATTTAATAATGCAAAAACATGGATTTATCAGAGCTGTTTATTTTAATTTGTTTCTAAAAACAAACCAGAAAAAGCTAGCCACCAAAAGCTCCCAGATGTAAGAGTCTGGCAAGTGTAGCCAACTTCAGACAGTGGGTAGCAGAGCTTCAGACAGAAATATTGTGCTTGCACAGTAAAATGGACCAACCAAATAAACCCTTCTGGCAGTGGTCTCATTTATATTTCCATTAGACAGTACAGAAAAGTAGAATTACAATAAAATCTGAGGTTAAAATCTTCTCTCAAGAAGAACGGCTCTTTGTTAGCTAGGCTACCTTAGGGCTATTACTTGCTGATAATTTTTTCCATAGACTTGGAGTGCTTTGTCAGTGCTTCAACAGATTTAATATGCATGGAGTGTAAAAAGACCTAACCTATTACTTTCATTAATCCCCTACTGGCATTCTGAACAGAAATTTTCAGAATTCTGAAGCAAACAAAAGGCTTAACTTGATTTTATAAAATGGTAATTTTGTTTCTCTTAGTGACTACTGTATTCCCATTTGTTAGTCAATGGGCATTTTATGCATACACACAGTAGGTGAACACCTATTTATGAACAAATGGGGATTAATTATGATGACAAGAGAGAAATCTACTGTGAGCCAAATGATGTTAAACCAACACCTTATATAATATATTAATAGAAATTATTACAGGGTCCTGAGACTGACTGTGTGTGTATTTAAGACATAATCTTTATACAAGCATTTCAGGAATCTCAGCCAAAACAGTTACTGTAACTATCACATCTTAATAAATGCCAAACATAACAAGTTAACATTTACAATGAAAAAAGTAGCTGCCATCTGAGACCTTCTACTTCTTGGAAAGTTTATTTTATTGCTAAGTGTATACTCATGTCTTTCACACTACAGCATGAACACATCCTGTATTAAGAAATCCTAGCATCTACTCTCATATCTCCACACAACAACCAACCAAAGAAGAATGGCTCATTTTATAAGCTTATTTTTTTGTTGTTGCAAAATGGAAATAAATAGTCTTCCTGACCTCTCTTTTTATGGAAAAGTAGTCAAGAATGAACTATCTGGGAATGCAACAGACTTCAGTTCAGCTTTATTCAGAATTTTCTACTTACTTTTACATAGCTGGGTTCTCAGGCTGTGCTTTACCAACTACATAGAATGTCAGACTGCCTCTTGGGAGCTCCATCTACAGAAGCTGATTTTGTCTATGCAAATGTTTCATTTTTGTAGAAAAGTCTTTTAAAAAAGCCCTGTACTAGCAGTATAAAAAGATGGCGGATCAATGTGAGGAATTACATCAGAATTAGTCTCTCCAAACTGCAGCTGAAGCACATAACCATGAAATTATTTTCCTGAAATCTTTTTAAAATGTCTTCAGATATGGAACGTAGGTTTCCTTTCATGAATCTCTAGGTCTCAAACCAAAATTCCATAGAGAATTAACTGCATGTTAGTTGCATTTTCCTGAACAGAAAAAGCAGGTGAATGTCCCTCTTAAGACTTCATAATCAAGGTGTAAATGCCAGCAGTAAAGTTCCCAAGAAATCTTTACATTTAACTGCAGTTTCCCATTCCAGAAGTGGTTTTCACCTCAAGGGTCCTGGCTCATAGCCTTTTTTTTGGAATTATTTGGACTTGAACTCCAGATTAAAGAAAATCTTTGTTTTTGAATTTCACTGTTGATCCACACAGAGAAGAGGAAAATACCCAGTACTCACACCTTTAAAAGCAGCAGATCATAATGAACACATTAGCAACAAGGTAGTTTACGTCTGACATTCCTTAAACTGTACAGTTGATAAACTTAACTTTCCTGTACCAAACTAGAAGAAATCTTGTTATATCATCATTTATTGAGAGACCAGAAGAGTCAACATACTGCTCTCAGGATGAAAATGTCTTTCACTTGCAGCTTTAGGTTTGAATTCAAGCCAGTTGGAATAACAAGTACAACCTTCCATCCCAATTAAGAAAAAAGCCCAAAACCAGAGAAACCCAAAATTCTGGCATTCCCTCAAACACACAAAACAAATTAATTAAATAATCTGTCCAGCCCTGCATGGGTATGTCGTGTAAATTCAGTGTACCTGCCACATCCTCACCCTTCCTCCTCCCTGTGGATGTTGCACATCCTGACTGCTGATCGTTCTTCCCCTCCTACCACCTCCCTACAAGCCAAGAAGTTGTTTGCTCATTTTCTCATTTGTCAGAGACTAACTCTGAATCAAATAAATTCAGCTGGGTCAGTCAGAGTTACTTTTTCTTTTGCTTTTTACTTCCCAATGTCTTGAGAAACTAAGAATTCAATACTTTAATTCAAATAGAGTTGACTGAGTCATATTGGGATAGGCGACTTCAACAGTTCAGTTCTTCAATTGATCTTGCCTGTTCTTATTGAAGCTCAAACAAAAAACATTCCACTAATTCCCATTGCTCAAAACATGTGTAAAGATAGTTATCTAAGTAACATCCAGTGAAAAAAGGTATTTTAGGGAAAAGGAAAGAAGAAAAAAAAAATTTGAAAAACCAAACAAACACTACCTCTACCCTGGGGCTCCTTTGCAGCAGCACCCTTTTTGGCAGCAGGCTCAAGAATCCAGCTCATTCCTTTTTAAATATACACGAAATTTTAATCATCAAAACACTGAAGTGAGAAGTGACACTTTATGCCATAACATTTTAATGAAACACCTGAGCAAAAGCTGTTTCAGCTTCTACTCCTCAACTTGATCATAAGAGAGCCACTTCCCTTCTTAAACTGTGCCTCTTGAATCACATCATTTAGTCACTGTACTTCATCACCTCTTAGACCGAGATGTTTTCTGGAACAGCTGTTTTCCTTCTAACCACACTAGCAGTATTCTTTAGCAGTTTTCAGCATGCAAAATCCAGAATATCTAGGGTAAACCCAGGAATGAATGAAACAAAAATGGGACACAAAATGTTAATTCTGAATTCTGAAATATTTCTTTTTTATTTAACAGGATAGAAAAGGTTAAGAACAAAACAAACCACAACGCCCCCCTGCCCCCCCAAAAAAGTGACAAACAAAGCTTATATTTCAAAACACACCTCTCTTCTAACAACTAACTACTAAATTTTATTGAAACCACCCCCACCACTGTTCATCTACAGCTAAATTCTAGCTTGCACAGAAAGAAGTTTCAAATCCAAAGTGACATACCATTTTAACTCTATCACTTGAAAAAAAAAAACAAATCAAGCAAAACAATCCACAGTCATTATATGAAAAACCCCACCTTTTTAATATTACATTATTTTTATACTATGTAATCACTTTCAAAATGAAAATTAATATCTTGTCATGAGCTTGCAGAGAAATAATCCCAAAAAATGTGTTGAAAGTCTTTATTTCTATCTTAATTCCATTTTTTCAAAATATGAAACAGTATTAGAAAGAGTAAAAAAAAAAATCCAGCAGTCATCAGCTCAGATTGATGCAGAAGTAAAAAAAAAAAACACTGATGCAGAGTTTGCTTCCACTGGGAAAAAAAATTTAAAATATTTGAAAAAAGCATTCTAGCTTCAACTATTTAAATAAATCCAAAATCTATTATTTATTGTAAGGACAATGCTGGACAAGACATTCTTCTTGCAGACAACAGGCAGTTCAGAAACACATTTTGTTCTGAATAACATTTCTGACATTTCACATTTGCCAATATTCACTCATTTCTAATACTCTGTGTTGCTAAAATTTGAACATTATTTAGAAATTAGATGTGCCAAGTCACCTTTAAAAGCAACTGGATACAAGCAATTTTTCATGAAATAAGCCTTATTTTTTTAAAAGAAACCTGATGAGGAATTAAGTTTTTCAACATTAACATTTTCACAGTTAACTATCTTACTGGTATTTTTCCAACAGTATAAATGCTAGTAGAGGAAAACATATATTTTATGTTCAAATGATTCCATCTGCTTGACAACAATCTATTAGATTATAAGACAGACAACAAGCAAAAATGAATGCAGATGTTTAGCTTTTGAGTTTTACTAACTCTTACAGGGAAAGAGTATTCCTTTATGATGAGCTGGTATCTGAGAGAGCATTTAGAGACTGCATAAAAATGAATAATAAAAATACTGGCATATAAATAGGTCATGAAGCTTAAGACACTCTTCTTGTATTAATCTTACTTAGATTCCTGGGCTTTAAAGTGGAATATCACAGAACTGACAGTGGAAAATGGCTGTGGGCTGTTTACCACAACTGTAAGTTAGAAGTTAAATCACAAAATAAAAGGATTACAGACTCAAACAGGGAAAAGCACTAGGTCAGGACTGCAATCTCTATTAATTAGGTATCCCAGCTGGGCAGTGGGTATGCAGCTGTTAACTTGATCAATGACTTACCTAAATGTCATCTCTACTGATTCGCTTATAAATTACCAGCAAGTGAGACTAATGTACAGGTGCTAATTTATTTAAACTGTTCTCTGCAGTTCTACATAGCTTTATAAACTGCATCTGGCACCTAATGTTAGCTGTCAGTTGTACTTAGACATGCCTGTCCTAACGACTCTGTTCATTAGAAATGAGCACAAATTATGAAATATTGTGAAAAATGATACATCAAATGGAATGGGCAAAGCAAATCAATTAGAAAAACTTCATAGCACATATTCACACATAGGAGAATAAAACATTCTAGCTTCAGAGTGAGGTCTATAATACCAATTAAAAAGCAATTGGTAGACTTGTGCAGAGTTATATATCAATTTGCTGGATTTTTTTTCTCCTCCAGAAATACTGTTGTAATGCACAGCTTAACTTTTCATTCCTAAATGAAAGTATCAGTAAGAGGCAATTCTGCTTGCACAACATCCGAGGATTAGCAAGTAAGTCAACTTATTTTCCTTTTTTAAAACTTCAGAAGGTTTAGCTTTTATTAAACTCTACCTAAAACTCCAGTGAAGGACTGGAATCCTAGGATGTCTACTTTTGAAATACACTGCAAAGACTGATTAACAGCAGAAGACATGGAGGTATATAAGCACTCATCAGAAAGAATTACTGCTGTTCAAAATGTAAAGCTTGGTAATTCTCCTGCCAGTGCTTAAGGAGCTTTTATATTTTTATAACAGAAATTTAATTATGCATAGCAGACACTATTACACACTCTAATTACTTCCCAACACCTGATGGAATATAAAGAAATCAAATCACAGATACTTGGTATCACCAAGCAAAACTACTCTTTTGGCCCCACTTCTCCATCATTTCAGAAGCAGTCTGCAAAGCAGTCCCGTACTTGTCACCTGCACTGCATTTGTAAAAGCTAATTTCCAGAATGAATCTGCTTTTACTAATGGTGGAGCTTAGTTAACGTTGTGCAAATGATCATAGTGCTGTGGCTTTATTAAAAATAAACCACTACATAGATACAGTCATTTTGCATTTCTTGCTTTCTAGAAGCCTTCCCCCTAGACCCTGCCAAGGAAGGAAGGAAGCCAGACTACAGATTAATGCATTCTCCTACCATTAACCTTTCAGGCAAACTGAACGATCAGCATCATCATTGTACTGTATTAACATGGGAGGTATTCTGACAAGGTAGATTGGTGCGTGTTTACTTTACAAGAAAGGAACTCAAAAAAATAAACGTCACTAAAAGTAAGAAAAAAACAACCTCAAAAATACATGGAAAGGAAATTTTACAGTTTGCAGAGAAATAAAATAGCCAATGTAAAGAAACAGCCTGGTGTTACTGCTGACCTCAATGAATAGCTTCACTGTTGACCATACCCACTTACACCTAGACTGGCAGGGTCTCTGCACTGGCACTTGTTTGTAGAAGGGCAGAGAGATTCCTACATCTCTACACAGACACAGTATCAGGGCATAGCTTTGCACTCACAAAGCTTGATTTCCTATGGATTTGTGACCTGAACTCAAGCTGCCTTTATGGATTTTCTGATACCTGATAAAACTCAAGTCTCATTTCAGTCTCTTTCTCAACAGGCCGTTACTCTGGATCGTTTTACCTTGCTGCCTATTTTTAGAACTTAGTTTTGAAGCCTGTCAAACATGTTTGAAACAAGCCTGTATCACAACCTACATATTATTTCTTGGCATAAGCACACTGCCAAGACCTTTCAAATGGACACAGCCATGCAGACAGAATTTTGCCACTGAAAGAGGCAATAAACAAATTTCCTCTCCCTGAGAAAACTAAACCATGGACACCTCTTGCTTTGCACCTCCACATCACTACCTCTACCTTAAGGACCCTGCTGGCCCACTGGGCTGCCTTGGCTACAGCAGTAGAGTTGCTGCTGTGCAAAGAAAACTTCAGCCAAGAGACTTCACACAGCTTCACCTAAGAGTGAATGTCACCAAATGACATTTCTCCTTCCTGCCTCTGATGTATGATAAAATAAGACAGATATGACAGAATTGAAGGCCAGGTGAGACATAAAAAAAAAAAGAAAAAAGAAAAAAAAATGAAACATCCATGCAACAAAACATTTTTCTGAGTGAAAGGGAGCTTATCTCTACATGAGCCTAAATGACAGAGAGAAAGAGGAGGCCACCCATCTGCCAGTCATGAGAGGGAATGACAATAAAACAGTATGTTTGTAGATATTGATATGAGCTTAAATTCACTTCTACATTAAAATCTTCAAGCTAAACCAGTGCATTGGTTATAAAATATCCTATAAAATTTAATATATGTTACCAACAACCACTGTATCATGCAAGAAAACCCTAAATATACACAGCAGGTCAAATTGTGAGTAAACGTTTTGAAATGCTACATAAACCTTTACAGTGCCTCTTATAACCTGACATCAAGGGGATTATCCATTAGCACTTTTCAAAAGAACCCACTGTGCTTTAACAAGATATGGTATACAGCTCTATACAGGGATCTGTGACCTCACATGGTAGCAGAAGTAGAATGTCTATTCACAGTCACAGTTGCAATGTTTGCAATGTATAGCAGCATTCCTGCTTATTCTGACAGTTTGATTAAAATTCACAGAGAGCTGAGGGGCTCATGCTGAAGTAAAGTGCTTTCAATATCTGAAACTCTACAGTAAATTACTTCTCCAACAGAGCAACTGTACTTACATCAATATCCTCTTGGGTAAAAGTTTCTGGATCTTCTCCCATCATGTTGGCTAAATGTCTCTTTCCTAGGTTGAACTCTTCAATCTGTTTTTTAATAAATGCCTCCGTGTACTTTTCAGGTCCTGAGGCTCCTACATTTCTCTTCTGCACTGCTGTAGTGGTACAGATCAGCCTTAATGTCTAACAGAAAAAAAAAAAAAAAGATAGATTTATTTTACATTTCTGGCACAGTGAGCACTAAATAAAATGAATGCATGAATACTATAGCAAGTTATTCATACCTATTACAAGATTCAACACATCACAGGAATAAGTGAGGAAAAGCATTATTACTCATTAAACCATTTTCTTCCAATGGCTTAACATCCATGAACAGGTAAACACAGTCTAAAACCTTCACATTTTCACACATTAGTATTAATTTAGAAGATTTTTTTGATGGAAATAAACATAGTATATCCTAAGTCAGGAACGTCCAGCAAAAGCAAAGAACAGTACTGATCAACAGATCCCATCACAAAAGAAAACAAAAACTATCAGCAAATAATCAGGTTTTGCCTTCACCTAAAGGCAGTCCACAACAAAGTATGATAAGAATATGTGGGGCAGCTGCCTAGTGGCTTTTCAAAAGCCACCAATCAAATACTGATAAAAGCTCTGGAAAGGCCAAGGCATGCTCCTTCCTTGTTTGTGGTGCCAGAATGGTTCTTAAGCTACTTCACTGTCTCAATTAGACCTAATAGAAAACTAGCAGGGCAGTCCAGCAGGCAATACTACTGAGCACTGTAGCAGCTCAAGTCATAACCCAAAGGGCAGTTACCTTCTCAAGCACACAGGTTTGGTCTCACTTCTATCAAGACAATTGGCTGTTAAGATGACTAATTTCACTGATGCTCTCTGCCAGACTAACAGGAGCTTCACTGACAGAGCTGTAATGTCTCAATTCTGGCCTAGAGTCAATATTATGCACTATTTTGGCTCTTCAACATTAGTATTAAAGTTCTCTACAGCTTCACTATTCTACAAACTGAATGAGAACTGATTATTTGTGTGGTCTTCTGTGGGTGGGAGGAGGGAGGGAATCACAAGAAAGAAAGCAATGTGAGACAGAAAAGCAAAGACAGAAAAAGAACCACTTCTGATTCAGAAAAATGCCAATTTTTGTTCATCACACAGAACCCTGAAAGACTTCACCCCCACCCCTTCAACATGCCACGGCTAGGCTTTGTGAGGAGACAGTGCAGCCTCACAAGGCAGAGAGCACCCATGGCACAGTTCAGCCCTGCCAGCATTCTCTGCTCCACTCCCTTTACTCTCCCTGTGCCAGCTCTGGCCCAGGACTCCTCTGCAGCCAGCTCAGCTGCCTACATGGGGCACAACACTAACTTCTGCTTCATCCCAACAAGCAGGCAATTCTCAGCCGAGCTGGTAAGTCTGAGCAGCTCAGAGCTCACTTTCCAGAGAATTGCCAAAGCTGCAACAAGGAGATGGCTGAAACACTGAACTGGGAGAAAGAAAGCAGAGGGGGAGTCCTTTCTTTACCTTCATTTCCTTCAGCAAGTTATTAAATTGCCCCTGATGCTCTGGGAGCTGCAGCCTCAGTCTACCTTTAGCAAAACATTAAAAACCAAACACATGCAGCAACGTGAAGTAGTTAGGGTTCTGATTACAAGGAACAGAACAAAGGTAGTATTCAAAATTATTCAATGTTCTCTAAGTCATGAGAATTGTCTTCAGAACACAATTTAGACATGCTGAGAATTTTGATGATTTCATCCTTCTGAGCTCAGCTAATATAAATAAAACACTTGCTACCCCTCCTGTAACTAACACAAATACAACAGTAATCTCAAAACCCAGTTATAACCACAACATAAACACACCTCATCAAAACAAGATTACATAACTTTATTTGCAAGGCAAACAGAAAAGCAGCTCAAATTTGTACCTTCAGTTAGCTTACAAGAACTTCTCCTGTGACAAGAAGCTTTTGGTGCTCTCCATTCCATGGTCATTTCCTACATTAAGAAGAAATGAAACAGCTTTTCTTTCTACTTTCACAGAGCCCAGTTGGTATTTTGGACACCTGGCAGTCCAGGATGGACTGATCCAACTCATCTAATTTGCTGCACATATGTAAAGCTGCTCATGACAATTTACTCATCCATGCCTGTGTCAGTGTTCCATTTACATAACAAAACAACTCACCTTGAAATTTCAATTTGAAATGAAGACTACAACATGCTGCCCTAAACCTGTATACAGCCTGGGCTGCAAGATAGGTCCCAAGAATTCAATCAGGTTTGACATAGAAGGTAAAGTAATATATGAATAAGATCACTCAAGTCAGAAAGGACTGACCCTCTATGCTTTCACCTGACAGACAAAGATTTGTCCCTCAGGGTATGAAACTCAAGAAAGTAACATATATCTCTGCTAGAAAAGATTTTAAAACAGTTCTAAGGTAGAATTTGGTGCTTAAGAGCCTGTTGCTGCTTCCTTTTCTCCACAGCTTATACATATTGCATGTAGCACTAATCCTGGTTTGTCTCTTCCTTTTACTTTTCTCTTTAATACTCATGTTCCTGTGAGGAAGCACTGGCATAATGAAAAGAATAAATGAATAATGAAATAATGACAGAATGAAAAGAAAAATAATCAAAATTTTAAATGTACACATTTTCCACTGGCAAGGCTCTGGTGATTTCCTTATAAAGCAGTGAGGAAAGCAAAGGTACCTCCACATATTCCCTATTCTTCTCTCCTAGTCACTCCTCAGGAAAGAATTCAATTCATCTTCTAACTTGTCTTAATAGTAACTAATTATTTGTAATTCTTGTTAATGAACATACGATTCCTTATTACTTGGCCCAAAATAGCTTTCTCTCTGGTATGCTTTAAACAGAATACTTTAAAAAAAGATTGCTTTCATCTTATTCCTGTCAATTTCTATTGTAATTTTCTCATTTTTGTCCTTCTTCCCTCAAGCTATTCATATGCTTCCCTAGTTTCAATTCGTCACTAATCAAAAGTCCCTGGACACACAAACTGTTCATAATTAGAAAACAGCCTCTTATGTAAATTAATATCTATTGTATTTGGTACCTCTTCTGGGAGAAGAGCACTGTTTCATGGGTGGCACAGGCAGAAACTGCAAAGCACAGCTAAATGCTTCTGGCATTTCAGTCAAACAAGAAAGCATGCTCCTCTACTTTGTAGAGGAAACCACAGAGGTTTGCATTCACTTCTCACACATTTCATAAAGCACTACTGAAGACTGCAGCCTCACCATTTTAAAAATAATATTAATGCTTATTAGCAATGGTCATGAAATAATATGCTCTTCCACCAGAACATGGGAGAAAGGAAAGCCTTTACTTCTGGACACAACTTATTGTGATTAACCCTTCCTTCCCAACTCCTTTCTGAGCAACCTAGAATTAGAACTGTTGGGCAAATCCTGATTTTACAGGAGACCATAAACTTAGAGAAAATCAGCTTATGTTAAATTTGCCTTAGAAAAAAAAAAAATTAGCATTTTCAGAGAACTTCAACTTCTCTGGCTTATTTTCTTCCAAGAAGAGAAGTAATTAGGACTGTGTTTACTCATCCTGTTCATTTGCTTCACTGGAGTTACACAGATATAAACCAAACCAACAGAGAAGTCAAGTTTCCTGTACTTGTGGAATGGGAAGAAAGGTGGACGGGAGTCAAGAGATTTAAATTCAAGCCCAAAGGTTGTTCATTTTACAACAAGACACAGGAACAGAGACAGAAGATGACACCAAATGACATGGCACATAGACTGTTACACCATTTCCATGATTCTTCCATGCTCTAAACTGCAGACTTCAACCACCTCCTTTTCAAAAACCACGCAGTGCACAAACAAATTTGTACCAAGAAGTTACCTCTGGGATAGGACTTCACTAAGAGATGTGGAACTGGAGTTGTGTAACCACATCAGGATGCTGGACTAAAGCTGCCCAGTGTCCAATTCTCCAGCTATGGGCACAGCTGCTGCTACAGAACCCAGCAGACATGCAAGACAGTCCTCTGTTAACTTGTTGCACAAGAAGAAACATTTTTTACATAGCAATTATACAGAATAAAAATGCTCAGAGCCATCCCAATTTCTAAATAATTGCCTTTTCCTCAGTAAGTGAGTTTTGGATTTCTAGAGCGCTGTTTCACAAAAATGTGTTTTAATTGATTTATTTAAAACAACATTGGTATAATCTTAGATTTTAGTTGGCCTACAAACTAATTATGTGAACCAGTATCAGACTGATGTCTCAGAAGCATTTTGCAAAATACACTGGAAAGCATCACAAGATGTCAGCAAATACGCATAAGTGATTTGCTGGTTTTTTTTATACCTGATTTCACAAAGTATTTTATCAGAAGAAGCTTTTTTTTCAAAATTAAATCCCTTGGCAGGTCACCACAGAACTGCATCTCACCTGCTCAGAACACTCAGAATGCTCTCTGTGCATGTTTAACCAAATCTACATATTAAGTTTTGCTGTACAGTGGGGAAGTAAAAAATAGCTCTAAACGCATCAATGCATGGCAAAAGTCAGATGTGTATAATAGGGAACAGAATTCAGATCTAGTTGTTTTTAGGCTCAAATTTTCAAGTACTAAGGGGCTTTCCAGTTGTATAACAACTGCAAGAAAGGCTTCTCTTACATTTTAAGGTTGTAGTTCTCAAAGTCTGTCCCCAAAGTACCATAATCTCTGTCTGATATAGGTACATTTAACATCTACAGTGATTTAGATAAAGTACTCAACCCAATCAAATTAAAAAGGAACTCTGAACTCTTCTGCTGAGAATAGCTATTCAATCACATCAGAGTCAATGATAGATAGTAACTAAGCTAGACTCTTTTTTTCTTTATAAATATCACTACATCTTTGCCATTTGCTTATTGGAAGAATAGGAAACTACACCTCTTGCTCAGTCAGTGCTAAGGGAACTGAAATGACAAAGTTCCTCTTCCATTTTGCCTCTCAATGCAAGAAACTTTAAAGTTAGGAAATTAAATACTTTCTCCCACTAAGACAGACAAGAAGTAATGAACTAAACAATTGCAAGGTATTTTTAGGACAAGATCGCAAAAAAATTTCCAAACAGTCAGGACAGGTAAGAAATTGTCATAGCAGGTCAGAACATGGATACAGCAACTTCTGCCCTGTTGTCAAACACAGCCTGTATGAGAGGCACAAGGACAGGACAAACAGGTAGTGATCATTTTCCTGGCACTGGCCTCGTTTCCAGCAATCTGTAGTTCAGACATGCCACTATCTTCTTTTTTAATGGTGCTCAGTGGAATGTTCTTCCAAGTTTCTCAACTTGCTTTTTGTATTCACATAAACGCTTGCCATCCTGAACATTGTCACCCAACAGTTCCACAAGTTAACTACACCTAATGGACAGAAGAGTCTCTAAGGCTTCTGGGCCCATTGGCTTTCCTCATATCCTTTGGTTCACAGACAGCTAGACAATTTGTGTATAGCCACAGGCTTAGGTACTGATCCCCTCTCTGGGGGCAAGAGGAATAGGTAAATGATCCCTCAAGGCCCCTGCCAGTCCTGCCTTCCTCTGTGACTCCCTTGAGAACATTCTCTCATTTACAATACAAATCTTAGAACTTAAGGATGTGCCTCGCCAGGAAAATCAAGTTACTGTCATAATCATACTTTTGACACAAAGCAACCAAAGCAACATAAACTATTCCAACTGAGAATGAAATCAAGTATTAGAACATTTTCAGCTTTATTCTTTGTCATTCCTTGCACACCTTAAGAGTATGTATTCCTGACTGCTGCATAAAGAAATACCCACATGGGCACCAGGACTTTATCCCTAATGAGTCAAGTTAATCTAGATGTAACCAATATAAATAGCTCAAATTGCTCCTTCTGGCATTACATTTCATTTTCTTACTGCATCTTCTGTTACCCCATAGCTCGGTTTAATTCAGTCACCAACAGTTCTTCAGCCCATATAATCCTAAATTACTTTGTAACTTGAAAGCATTACCAGCAGGCCTTTTTATCCACTTGCTACTCACTGATTAAATATATATACAGGTGTATCAAATAGCAATGCACAAATAATACTGACAGCAGCTAAGCCTTTTAATTAAATGGCAATCAGCTGAACACTACTACCCCCGAAAACAAAATGATTCTGTTTAATCATAAGTTACCTTACTTGTGGAGCACATTTCCCTCTCCACTGCAGGTATTCAGAGATAGATGCTCTAGTGGGACATGCCCCCGCCCACGGCAGGGCGGGGTATAACCAGGTGCTCTGTAAGATCCTTTCCAACCCTAATCTGTGATTCTGTGCCTCCTGATCTACTCACCTGCTGATCTAACACCATTGACAGAATCACAGCATTGTCAGGGTTGGAACAGACCTCTGGGATCATCCAGTCCAACCCCCCGCCAAGGCAAGGTCACCTGGAGCAGGTAGCACAGGAATGCTTCCAGGTGCCTTTGGAAGGTCCCGTCGAGGGAGACCCCAGTCCCTGCCAACATCAATGTAAACAAGTTCTTCTTCATGTTGAGGTGGACCCTCTTGTGTTTTAGCTTATCATTCAAAATGATCAACCTAAAACCTGCCATCTTCTGCGCTGGCTTTGCTCTATATATCGCTTTGTTAATTCTAGGCTTAACCAAGCTTCTTCTGCTCCACATTAAGGGAAGCAAACACAGCTCACGGAACAGACAGCCTGAACGCGACGCCAGCCCTCGACACTCCCAACCCACGTAGGGCTGGCTCAGCCCCGCCGGCCCAGGAGCAGGGGCAGCAGCACAGCGGGGCCTCCCAAGCAGCGTCGCCCCGTGAGGCCGCTCCCGACGGGGCCATTCCCCTTGGGGCCGCCCCCGTGGGGCCATTCCCGGCCGGACGCCAGCCCGGCCCTCACCGCCCGCCCGGCTCTCACCTGCGCGCGCGGCCCCGCGCCCCAGCGGCGGCACAGCCGCAGCACGCGCCCCACCGCCGCCGCCATGACCGCGGCGCTCCGCCCTCCCATTGGCGGGCGGGGCCGGGCCGCGCCTGCGCGTTGCCACAGCGGCTGAGCCTGTGGCCGCGGTTCGGAGCGGGCGCCGCTTCGGGCTCAGCGGCGCCCCGGTGTTCCTGAAATCCAGTCTTGTCGGGGGAGTGGTGGCTTATACCTGGAGCGACATTCACAGTGGCCACCAGCACAGCAGGAGACCCCCGGCGCGGCCTCCTGTCTCGGAGGGACAGCGCTGAAAGCAGGACTCCTGTTTGAGTACGCAGCGCTGGGACTTGCCCCAGTGTCTGGGCAACCGCATTGCTCTGGAGATTTGTAGCAAAAACCAGATTTCACCTTAGCACTGAACTGGTCTGTTTGGGTTTTTCCTGTGGGGAAAAAAATCAATGAAACTCAGGATCAAGTAGGTTGGAAAAGACCTCTGAGGTCATCGGGTCCAACCCGCGGCAGTCACCGCGGTGCCAGCCGGCCCATGGCACTCAGTGCCGCGTCCAGCCCTTCCTTAAACACCTCCGGGGACACCGACCCCCACACCACCGCGCACTGCCCGTTCCAATGTCTAATCACCTTTTCTGGGAAGAAGTTCTTCCTAATGTCCAACCTAAACCTCCCCTGGTGGTTTAAGCTTAAGTTCATGTCCTCTTGTCCTGTGGCGTGTTACTGGGAGAAGAGGCTGATCCCCAGCTGGCTGCAGCCTCCTTTCAGGCGCTTGTAGAGAGTGAGAGCAGCACAGCTTCCCCCCCGAGCAGCCTCTCCTCCAGGGCAAGCAGCCCCAGCCCCCGCAAGTGCCTCTCATAGGATTTGTGCCCCAGACTTTTCACCAGCTCTGTTGCCATTCTCTGGATGACGTGTTTTAGAGACACAGCGGTCATCTCTTGCTGAGGGGAGGCTGGTGTCCATCCTGTCATCTCCCAAGGTGATGGCAGTGTCTCTGGAGGCTGAACCTTGGAGCCTGAGAATGTTCCAAGTTTCTCTGAGTTACATAGGATATACCCTTATAGGTGATTGGATTTTGTCAGTAGTTTTTTCCTACCATTGGAGAAGTGGAAATGAATTAAAAACTGGCTTTAAGAAGCTTTTCTTTAGGACTTACAGCAACCTTCTTTTTAAGAGAAGTAACTATTTGAGAGGAAATTCTGGAAATGAATCTCTGCTTTTCCAGGTTTATTTTTCTGTTAAGTTTTTATTGGGGGGGGGGGGGGGGGGGCTTGCTTCCACGCATGCAGATGAAAGTACGATTTCCTCTCTGGGTTATAAAAGAGGTTGTAAGAAAACTGGCCATGGGCAAAAAAAAGTCATCCATGCAGGGAGGTCAAGGAGGAGCTGCCTGAAAAGGTGCATTCATTCTTGCAGTTGCCAGCTGTGGAAGTGAAAACATCAGCAGTTTTACTGACATGGATACGTGCAAATGATTGCCATGAGCACTGCACTGAAGGAGAGCAGTGAAGTGTCTCTCCTGTGCACACCTGGCCAAGCGCTGGGAACTGCAGTCACGCTCTCAGTCACGGGGTGTGTGGGGATGGCATTTAGCTGCTAGCTGTTTCTCAGAAGAGAAAAAGGGGTTGGTTCAGGGTCACAGTCCCACTGACCCACCTTCTGGAGCAGCCAGCAGAGCTGAAGGGGTGGAGAATGCCAGCGATGAGTATGGCCTCTTTGCGGCCCATGGTGAATCCCATCTGCCATCTGTCGCCCCGCAGCTTGGCTTTGTTCAGCAGCAGAGGAGCTCTTCAGTCCTCACTGTGCTCAGCAATTGTTACTTCTCACCCCTGTCAGCTCTACAGAAACAAAGCGCCGCTGGAGTGAATGGGTTTTATTCCCCACATATAATTAATCACCAATTAAGCTTGAGGAGCAGGCCACCTATAAAATATCGCCCACTTATTCTTGGTAACTAGTTGATCTAAATACAGCTTCTGTGATTTCCTACATTTTTCTACTCCTATGCTCACTGTGAAAAAATCCTAAATGCGTTTGCAATCTGGAGCGTGATTTCAAAGACATTGGGGTTCATACAGCCCATGGTTTCAGCTGGAGGTTACAGAATTGCTCTTGCATATTGCTGAATAGAGACTGTGGTGTATGTGAAGTCCAGCAATTAAGGGCTGTGTTGTGTTTCTCTTGGATCATTAGAGCTGTCAGCCCTTAGAAACTGATAGCTGCCCCTTCGAGGTGGAAGATTTTTGCACAAATTTCAGGTGTATTGCCCAACTATCCTGCTTCTACCAAAGAGTTTGCCTGCCCCTAGGAGACACTTGTACACTGGTCACTGAGTGACCATTTTCTATACTGATCAGGAGTGCATGTAGCTATTACTTTGGATGTTTTGAAATGGAAATATACTTCTGTGGTAGGCATGGCTAGCATATTCCAGAAAGATTCCTTCTAGTGAAAAGATTCTGCTTCTGTTTGGGTGGCAGAGGTCTGGGTTTGCCAGTTCAAAATAAATTTTTAGCATAAATGAAGGTATGATAAAAGTGAGCAGAGGTTATTTACATGCTCAACCCCCTGCACCCCATCCCTCTGTCAAAATTTAAGACAGAGGTGGAGGGAAATGCAAGAAAACCATGTTTAATCTACTTATCCCAAGATTAACTCCAAAGGGCTCCTCTTTCTGTCTCTGTGTTTAGCTGACAGACTGCAGATGCTTACCTAATCCATGCAAACTACCCCAATGCTTCACTAAGCCCTCTGAGGAACTTTAGTCACTTGTGTGGCAGGGATGTCCTTCTTGAGCCCAGCTGGGCAATGTTCTGCTCTGGGGACCTGTTTCGATTGTGAGCCTGATTACCCATGTCCTTGTGTAACCTGCTGTTCATGCTCTGTGCAATCACAGAACTGGGGACTGTTGCCTGCAGCACATTACCTGCTTTTGTTTTTAGACTTGGATAATGAGGGGTAAGTGTATCATTTGGGACTATTCGAAGCTTTGGAGTGCTGTCTTTGAGGATGGCCTGACATAAAGAAGAGGGTGCCACTGTGTGGGGCTTGAGGTTTCTGAACTGAAAAATCCCTGAAAGCAGAATAAGGAAACCAGGCTGAGCCTGTCACATGCATGGGTCGGGCACAGCTGGAGGGGCACATCTGTACTATATGCAAATTCTTAAGCACAAACCTAGGGCTAGCTCCAGTCCAAAGTTGCTGATTGCTTATGCTACCAGCCTACATGCAGGCAATCCTGAAGTGGGATTTGGGGTCTTCTTTTGTAATCAGAGATGGGATTTGTAGATAGCATGAGTTACTAGTATGGGTAGCAGCTTACTAGTATGGGTATCTGCAGATAGCAGGTTGCTAGTATGGGTAGTGTGAAAACCAGTTGCTTGAGGAACAGGTATCCCAGTGGCAGTGCTGGAGATATATGGCTCTCCAGCTCACTGTCTCATAGAAGCAGCCCAAAAATTGGCAAGAATCTGTGGCAGCCTAAAGATCAATTGAGCCTGATGGCATCACTCTACCAGTGATAGGTGCTTACAGAATCACAGAACATGTTGAGTTGGAAGGGACCCATCAGGATCATCAAGTCCAGCTCCTGGTCCTCCACAGGACCATCATCAAGAGTCACACCATGTGCCTCAGAGCATTGTCCAAAGGGCATTCCCCACCCTAAGGGGGAAGAACATTTTCCTGATAACCAACCTAACCCTCCCCTGGCACAGCTTCAGGCTATTCCCTCCAATCTTGTCACTGGTCACCAGAGAGAAGATATCAGTGCCTGCCCATCCTTGTCCCCTCACAAGGAAGTTGTAGACTGTGATGAGGCATAAAGACAGGGCAGACATACAGAGAAAATGTCTCCTCATTGGTAATGAGCTGAAGAGTGTATTCAGGCTTAGATATGAGAGAAACTCACGCAGGAGAAGAGGTCAGAACTTGATGAAGCAAGATCTGCTGCCTTACAACAGAACAAGCTGACCTGCAGCAGACATGGGGGACTCCATCTGTCAGAAAACAAAGCAAATGGTTGTAGGAGGGTTAAAACTTCACAGGATGCCCTAATCTAAACCCCTTTCTGCAGAGATGCCTAAAATTTTATGTTTTTCATAAACAGAAAAAAAAAAGAGTAGATTTCTTTTGGAATTCTGAACTAAAGTTATTCTTCTTATAAATTGTTTTCTGTTCCCTTTCCCCTGTGCCTTTCTTCCTTAAGCTGTAAGTACTTTAGCTGAAGTTCTGGGGCAGATGAGCCAAAAGGGACAGCAATCAACAGGGGCTGACTGGGTGACAGAATCTCAGGATGTTACAATGTCCTTATGCATAGAATATTTCCCAGAGCCTAACTAGGAGCACTTGCTGGATTGCCTTTGTGCCCAGGGAAGTTTAGGAACACCCAGGTCCAGCATTGAACAAAAAATTGGGAGTTTTTCTCTAGGGAGAGCACTGGAGAAGAGTATCTTGACTGAAAGCTTTGTGTTTCAGCTGATCAGTATGTGTTTGAAAAAAAACCAAAATGAATGTTAAAAATGCAGACAATTCAGCAGTATTTTAACTCTGTTCCAGTTAAGTAATTTCCAGATATTTTATGACATGTGTGTGCTTTTTGACACAGAAATTGTTTTGCATTGATCTTCCTCATCACTATTGAAAGACTTGAGGCTGATATATCCAGAAGTCATGCTTTCTTTAATGCAAACACATAAATTCTATTTTAAAAGGCTAATAATAACAACAGCTATTTCATTGCACCTACTTTTCTTCAGATGTGGAACGAGCACACTTCATTTCATAGACTGCATATGCCAGCTACCTAAGGGTTGTCAATTATGTTACGCTATAAAAGGCACAGCACTTAGGGGGCTGTCAGTCAACTCTGTAGTGAGAGAGATTTCAAGAATCTTATTCCAACACTATCAAATATAAAAATAAAGCTAATTTACCTGACAACACCAAATACAGAGGCATCCTATTTCATTTTATAGTGAAAGTGGTTTGGACTGAGCATAGAATTAGGAAAAATGAATCAAGAGTAGCCAGAAATCTTTACTTGTAAAGCAGTGTCCCCTGTTTTGTTCCTTACCACAACTTTCTTTCTCCATGGAAGAAGGTGTTACCCAGATTTTCATTGCTCTCTGGATCACAGTCCTGCATCTGTTTTGTCTTTTCTTCATGGTCTGAAGGTTGCTGGTTGGGGTTTTTCCCCCTACAGTTTATGGGTATCATTGAGCACTGCAAGGAATTTTGGGGAACATTCTTTTCTGCAGTATGATGTTCCAGCTCTGCCCTAATTTATGTGCTTGGGTAGACCCCACTGAATTTACAAACAGTTCCAAGAAAGAAAGAGAACTTAGATTGATGTAATTAAGAGGCATCTGAAGACAGTTTAATCCCACATGAATGCCAGAGTCAGCCCAAAAGATATATAAATGCAGTGTCTATGCCTATTTTTAGCTGGCAAGTGCTTTTAGACTATGTAGTGTGTCTTTGTCATTTGTCTACCATACACTTTGCCTCCGTATGTTTATCACTGTTGCTATTGCTGATTCAGTATTTCAATAATAGACTCATTTGGAGCTGTTCTTTAGCCTAGGGTTTGCATCAGACTTTTCTGTCTCAATATAATTAGACGAAAGTCATTGCTGATCCTAGCAGCATCTTTTGAGTCAGAGCTGACATTATATCCAGAAGCCGTGCCTGTGCTTCTAAATAAAAGAGGCCTAAGGTCTGGCCCAGAGACAAAGTGACCACGATCAAGTCACATCAGCATTGACTAGGGCCACCTTACCTGTAGAGCACAGCTGCTTGGAAGACCCCAAAATAGAATCAAAAATATAAATAATCTCCCTTATCTGGACACAGAGCAGTGGTAGTTTTATCCCTTCATCCCACAGAAGGAAATATATTGCTATTCCCATTACTGAACCAGTTCAGATTTATAAAGTTTTCATTATTGATTCTTTTAAGGGCTAGGTACAAACATATATTCAGAATAAATATGTGAAAACAGTAGTTTTTCAGATTGTGTGTGCTTCTTGAGATTCATTTGTAGGCAGGGAGTAGACATTGTAGGTCCTGTCTGCCCCACCAGATAACCAGAAAATACATCTCAGAGCACATCCCATCCTCCTGGGACAACATGAGGAATTGGCCATTCTGCAGTTTATGGATGCTGCTGGGGGTTGTGAGCTCCATCTGAATCTTTGTCAGACTGCAAGCTCTCATTTCTTTTGAAGGTTGGCACGTGTTCTTCCTGTGGTCTCGCATCTTTCCTGCTGGATTAAAATTCATGCAGGTGCATGATGGTCAATGAGCAGGAACTGTCCCAGAAAGTGCTGTGGTTCCAGACACTCAGCTGATCCTGCTGAGCATGCCAGGTTGTGGAAGCTGTGGTCACCTTGGCCACAAACTAGTCCAACAGAAAACTGCATTCACCTTCTGAGAATTGGATGGGGGCTGAACAGTTAGAGAATAGAAGTGGTCCTCTCAGTGTCTTTGGAGTTCTGGAAATGGCAGATCCAGCACTGTGCACTTTTCCATGCTTCTTGGAGATGCTCTGAAGAGAACCAAGTGGTTATTCAGAAGGAAATTTTTTATCCCCTCAAAATGAAACTAATGACTAAAATACCATCCAATTCGGAGCTGAAAAGGAAGCTTTAACTTTACATTAATAAGCTTTGAACTAAACTCTGAAATAATGAAATACAAGAAATTATGACCTAAATTATTTCAGGTTTTAAAACAGCTGTAGCAGCAGAAGCTTCTGAGTCAGCAGGGCTTCCACAGAAAAATCTAAAAAAATAAATACAATGCATCTTTACCAGAAATAACAAGGAAAGAAAATGACAAATTGGATCTGGATTAAGGAAAAAAAAAACCTCAAAACCACCACAAATCACTGTTCTTACTTTCTGACCATTATATTCAAATAACAAAGAAAATAATTTGCAGTTGTCTGCTGTAAAACTTCTTACCAAAACAAGCAAATCATGTGCCTGTATTGAATCTATGTCAAGACATAAAGTGCCCAGCAAAACCACCTATCTAACATATTGCAGATGTCTTTCCCAGATGTTCTGAGTATGAAACTGGTCATTTTTTGCTGCTTTCTTACTGCAGCAACAAGGCACTACCTACAGTCTGCCCTGTGGGTGCCAGTACTGAAAACCCAGTCAATGTGACTCCTGGAAGTTGTTCTGCTGCACAAGTAAAGATCTTAATCCACAATAATCTTGTGTGAATGTGGTTGGAGAGGGAAGTAAGCATGCAAAGCTTCTTTAGTATACCACATCAGTGCAAGAGGTAACCCAAATGCAGAAATAGTAGTCTGCTCTTGGAGAGCTAAGCAGCACCTGGAAAGTAGTTTTACTTACAGGTGTTTTCTGCCTGCCTCTGGAGAACCTGTCAGACAGTGACCACTTTGAGCCAAGTTCCAACTGTGGGAAATAATGCTGAGAAGAGTAGGAAGCACTAATGAATACTTGCCCTTCTCAACCTGACCTACAGGTAGAAAGGCAGTTCCTGTTTTGACATCTCTTGCTCTGCCATCTTTTGGCATCAAAGAAATCATTTAAGATACAGTCTGGAGCTCACTCATGAAATAGCACATGTAATTGTGATTACTATAAGTATCAGTAGAAACTGTCTGAATCATCACCTCTTTGCATGTGAGAATCTAATACTGCATGTCAGCCTAAATCTGAACATCTGCAGCTAGCAACTGTATTTCTCATATTCTGATAATCTGTTTCTAAATGGGAGGTGAGACAGAAGAGAAAGTTTGCAGATTTTGAGGGGGGAAAAGAGAAGGAAACTCCAGCTTCTGTGATTATAGTCACAAGCTGACTGATTTACTTACTTATTGATGACATAAGTCATGTGTCATTTATAATGTGCTGCCACAATCCAGCTGGACATGGTTGGCTGGCAGCAAATTATGCTGAACCTTGTGGAGGTAAGTAGGCTCCAGCATATTTTAAAGATGCCAGACATTTTGTCTCTTTGGCCAAGGCTTCTCAGTCATTTATAAAGTTACATGGAAAGGTCAATCTCTACTTATAGATACAATATGATTTAACCAGATTACATTATTTCCATTTACTTAAAAAATAAATATTTTTTTAAAGCACAGCAAAATGAATAAGCTTGTTAAATATCTCTTGGGAAAGGACTTCACTATCCCCTGGGATATGACTGCTAGTTTTCCACTCTTCAGAATACATGAAAAAAAGTTAATCAGACTGGAATTTCAGTAGAGTTTCTGTTGGAATATAGAGGTTCTGAGCAAATACAGATTTTTTAATGCAAGAAGCCTTCAGAAGAAGGTCTATTTCTGAGTGAAGTTGTCAGGGGAAATGTTATACTATTCAAAATAAATACTACAGTTTCAAACATTAAAAATAAAAGGGCAGATGAGTCAACTATATGTAATTCTTCTGTTGCATGAAATTAAACGTGTAATTATTTGGTAAAGTACATTCGGGATAGTGCTCAGATCAAATTTTAAACACCTTATTGGAGCCTGAAAATTGGTGTTGCAATAAAGAACAGGCTTGGGGAAACAGAATTTGTTTTGCCTTTTTCTGGTTTAAATTTTCTGCAAATTATATGTAGTTTATTTCTTTAAATTGCCTATTTATGTTTATTGAAAGAGGTTTTTGTACTCTAATAGCATATGATTGTTAAGCACCTTCTAATTATATTGAGAATGTTTGCAAACACACATTGGTCTTCAGATTTTTTCTCAGATTAGTGGAAATATTTGATGTACAAAATTGGAATAGTTTGAAATTTTTGAGAAAAAGAAATTTTTTTTTCTTCTTATGTTCACGCTGAAAATTAGAGGATGCTTTGCTTCTTTACTCCAGTAGTAGAACAAACCTAACAAAATAAATCAATGTCTATGAATTAATTTTCTGCTTTCAGATATTAGAGGACTTTCACAAATTCTCAAACCTTCTATTCAATATTCAGTTAATCTCCCAGTTAAGGTTTAATTCTAGATTTAACTGATAGAATGCAGAGAACAGCTTATAACTACCACTAAGTAGTGGCAGTGCTGTGACTGGTCAGGGGCATGGTATTCAGAAAAATGTAAAATTTAGGAATCCTCAGAAGTTAAGGTCAGTGAAGCAAAATAATGGGAATCTAGGCTGGAAGATTATAAGAAAATTGAATGTAAATAGCACTGCATTTTTTGAACCTGGACATATTTGCAAAAATGGGAGGATTCCACTCTCTTGAAATTCATTTTAGAACTGAGCCAAGGCCAGGATTCTGGTGCCATATGTCTTTAAAGAACTTCTTACCTGGTGGACAAAGCTGTTGCCATTAATGACACCCCATTCAGTGCCATGAACCAGAAGAATGAATTTCAAAATAAGGTCCTAAGAATTTCCATGATCAATTAATAGAATTTTTTCAGGCCAGGGGCTTTCAGCTTGTGGTAGAAGATGGCAGCTCTGCCATGCTGAGGGACCATCCTCAGGAGCCCTGGAGATTGGCCTTTCCCCTGTGTCTGATGCCTGCTTTGCCAGCAGAAGGTCATCAGGTGCTTTGTCAGGATGGCAAGCACAACAGTGATTGAGTGTTAAATCTAGCTACCTTTTGTGGGTGCTGGCCAATACACAGTTGGGTTAGAACATGAAGTTATGTACCTGCAGCTTGCAGCCTTTTTAAACTCTGCTGAAGATGTCTGAACAAGCTGACCCAAAAGAGGAGCTCTAAAAGGGAGTGGGCAGGGAAATATCGTCTTTCTTGAAAATTTTCTCCTTATACCAAAATATATAGTGTTTGTTTGTACTAAAACAAGATCATATCCATAAATCAGAGAAAAGGATAAAAAGAGTAATTAATATTCTCTCTTCTGTACCTATACTCTGTTTGCTTATAATTTGTAGCAGATGGAAGCCAAATGTTTTTAAAGAATCAAAACTAATTTTATAATGAGATGGTTCATCTTTTCAAAATAACTTTTCCTTAAAATGCCAGTTATCTTTTTGATTTTAATGTATAAAAACATTACTGTTGGAATATGATAATATTTTTAGTAGCTCCAAGTGAACCTACAGTCTTGAGCTTTCTTCCATAATCCATGTCTGAAGATTCTTCCTTTTCACACCACTATCTCATTGTTTTACTTGTCTTTGGAAAAATCTAGAAACCTTTGTGTCACAGCAATATTCTCACTGTCTGCTAACAAGCTGTTATGGTTCTATTTGTGGTAGATTTTCTTGATTTAGAACAAAATCTGTTTTTTAAAATTTATTTTATTGCATGGGCATATATAGTACATTATGAGCAATTCTAACACAAACCAATAAAGAAGTCTGTCTTTTTTCTTAGTTAAGATTTAAAGAATTTCTAAGTCAATATTTAAAGAAATGTAAGTGAAGATATGACAAGAAAATAAACAGAACTGAGTAAAGTAGAACAAAGAAGGACGTTGACAAAATGTGCTTTCTCTTAAGTGACAACTCCAAATGATCATTTAGGAGTAAAAATAAATGGATGATGATGGTGGGATAGAAGCCTGTGGCAGAAAGGAAGCTATAGAATGTGTCCAAAGCACCTAAATAAACAAGACTGAGAATAAAAGCTCTTATTCTTAAATGCAAAGGAAAAAAATCTTAAATACATCCTTAGGTTGCTTATCCGAGGATTCAAAGCATATACTATAAAAAGTACCAAATGCAGATGAATTATTTTTAATTACAAATGCAACTCAACAATTTGTAATTTCATGTGGTGAGATTTTCTTAAAATTTCCAACTATGATCTATCTTGATCTTTCCTCAAGTAAATATCTTGAAAAACTTCTGAAGAAATCCCTGAAGATTAAGCATATTAACATTTTGAATTTCTGGGATAATTTATCAGGTAAGTAGGCTACTACTGCAGAGAGAACATTCTTTCTTGGGGAGCATTTAATACATCACCATTGCTGGGAGTAGCCCTGGTATGTCAGTGCCACTGTAACAGAGACGGCTCCTACCTCTTAAAAATAAGTGAGGAGAAAATCAGGCAGGTTGAACAAATGTGTCTGTAGATAGGAAACTTGTTTGAGAAATTTCTATACATGTAATCTCCAAAATAAAAGTTTACAAACTAGCCTGTTATGATGATTTCAGAATTTTCTCCAGGAATTTTTCTAAAAATTCAATATACAGTTTTTGACTGTTTGCTATCATGAAGGAAAGGTTTATAGCAAGTAGTTTTGAAGCAAAGAAATGTTTTTTACTTTAGCAACAGAGAAGAATGGCTAATGTTAATGTAATTCCCTGTCAAAAGTACAAAAAGTGCACAGATCTAGGAAGTAGGTGATGCTACACTTAAGCTGTGAAGGAAGGCACATCATGTGTACTTTGCACTTCACATTTTATGATGCCAGAAGTTAAATGCATAATATAAAATTTGCAGGAGCTGAACTATATGATAATTATGATAATTGGGGACATTTCTCTCCCGGGAGTGAACTCTAATAGTTAAGGAGTGACTTGATGTTAAAATAAAATTCTCACTATGCATTGATTAATTAAATAAAAGTTATCCAGAAGGTTTATTGCATAGTAGCAAGGGACATGATTTGTACTTTCCATGGGCCACAGTATGCATCTATTAAAAACCATATCTCTGTTTACTGGAAGGTAAGACTGCAACAGGACATACCCTTTCATCTGAAAATTACAAATATGGAAATGAGCACCTAGTGGGAAGATGTATAACCCTTTTCATTTTTATATTGCCTATAACAGAAGCAAACCTGTGCTTTGTGGTACTTCCACTTCCATTTCTGATAGCCATGAAAAGGTATTGATCTCCAGAGGTGTGTCAGAGACTGCCTGGAGTACTGAGGGTGACTGAAGTGGTCCACTTCATCATCTGCTCTCTCAGTGTCTCCAGACCTTTGGAGAATGCCTCACACCTAGTCCTGATTTTGTGAAGAGGGCAAGTATGTCTTCACCTGGCAAATGCTTAAACTGTGTTTGGTGTTAAGCAAAGCATCCTGGGGCCCTGTTCTGGCACTAGGGCCAGCTGTCACAGAGTGGCTTGCAACTGCACTAATAAAGTCTTACCCTTCAGCAAAGGGCATCCACATCCATGCCACCTCTTGGAGTGGTGCCAGGGCTGTACTAATTCTTGAACTATGGCTGGGGAAGTCCTATATGGCAAGACCAAAGCTGTGCTTGCAACTATTGCAACTGTTGCAACTATTCTAACTGTAATTTTACAGTATAGCTGATGGACTTCCCCTACCCAAGAACTTTGCCTGACACTGTTTAACTTAACAGTATATAACCCTAGATATTGGATCAGTAAGAGAGTACCAAGAGTCACATAGACATAGGCCAAGGAATCTGATTTCTATGCCCTGGCTCTACGACATTTAGGAGAAAACCTCTGCTGACTTTAAGACTCATGATGACACCGAGGTCCCTGTGCACAGGTGTTGCCTCTGCTTGGAGATATTGTCCCCATGCTGCAAGCTGGGTGGGCTGGGCTTGGAAGGGGGATGCCAGTCTCCCTTGAAGATCTGAGGTCGTTTACACTAAATAAGGTGTTAGTTACCCTGAGCTGTGGGGAACTGTGTGACAGCACACACTTCCAGAGCTCAGATGAGATGAGTTCCAGATGAGATCCAAGCTAATTTCAGAATATGCAGCTACTAGACACTTGATCTTGGGCTCAATCCTTTTATCTGAATATGTAAGCAGAATACTATAGATTTAGAATTAGGTCAATTAAACTGTTTCTCCTCAGGAGCCTATGTTTTTTGATCAGTGCTGAGTCACCTTAGGTAGCAGGTCAGATTGTTTTCCTCATGAGTTTTGGGCTGAGAATATTGCACTAGCTTTTGGATTCTGGTTGTTCTAGATGAGGTTTTGAGTTAAAAAGGGGCTTTTTTAGAGCCTTGTTGTCAGGTCTAGTAGAACAACTAGCTTCTGAAATCTGTAAGGACAGACTCAAAAATATCCTAGATAAACCAGCTGGTACAGGGAATGGTTTCCAAAATCAGGGTAGCTCCTCTGAAATTCACCCCCTTAAAGGCTTCTCCTTTTCAAAGAAGAGATTTCTAGCACAAGTCCCTCTGCCTGTCTTGGTGGATGCAGTGTGACACGAGGCAAGCAGTTTAAATGCCAAGGCAGTTGATCTGATGTGCGCAGACTGACATAGAAAAAGAAAACTCAAGTGGTTTTATTCTGAAATCATGTTCTTAACTCATCAAAGTTATTTTGTTTTGTTAGGTTAGAGGAATATGGTGATGACATAGTGATGAAGCTTTTTTCTCCTAAACAGCCTACCTATTATATTTGTTTGTTGCCTTTTTAAGTAGATTCTATTAATGGCATATATTTTTGCTATGTAGATGATGCAATGTTAGAAACTGCTTTCCACACAGTTTAATCTGAGATTGTATGCCATAACATTGCTTACATTGATATGAATACTACTTGAGCTTACAGTGTCAGGGATAGCTATCTCAACAGGATAGTAAAACAGCTGATTACTTCCTGAAGCACCTCTTTAAATCAGAAATCCTCACAATAAAATGCCTTTTAAGAATCCTTTTAATATTAGAGCATTCAATAGTTAATCACCTTCAAAAACTTTAAGGTACCACGGTAAAAGGAGGAAAATGTCCTTCCTCTTTCCACAGGTACTTCATCCTTGTTTGAAATTTAATGCAGCTTTGGTTTATTATTTTTAAATGCCTTCATTTAATAATTAATTAAAAAAAATTTTTTTTGCAAAGTTGAGTAGAAAATAAGAATGCTGAATGTCTCCTCTCAGTCTAGACTGCTATTTTTTTGTATACAGAGGCAAAATGTTTGGTGTCATTCCTGAATAATGTTCAGCAATGTTTTATCCATCTGAGTTATCCAAATACAAGCAAAGGGCAACTCCATATTTCAGTGACCTGACTAGTCCCATTGTTAAATGGCCAGCTCCACTTAGCTGCAGACAGTCATATGATATAGAAGTATAACACATCAGAAAAAGAGGTGCTGTAAGCTCTGGAATCTATCTTTGCAGTCTGTGCTAATATTTTCTATTACACAGGATCTTGTCCTCAGTAGAAAAGTTCCAAAAGTTTACATTAATTAATTTTATTTGATCTATGTAAACTAGAAAAAAAATCCATGAGGCTGACACTTTGAATCCAGTTCAAACTTGTTTAGATTAACTTCTCTTAATTAGCAACCCAAGTGAAAACAAAGCAAGGGTAAAATCACTTCCTATGCACCACTGATGGATGTGTCTTCAGTGAAGAGTTAACATGAATTATCCGTGCTTGAGTTACTCTGTTTGTATAAGCTCTGTTTGCATGAAAGCAACCACACTGTGAAATAACACTAGAGTTTGTTTTGTCCGCGCTATGCTTGTATGTAATACTAACAGTTGTGGATGGGCATCCTATGGATTTCTTTACTGGAGCAGGCTGCCAAACAAAACAAAACAAAACATCCCCAGTTAATTGTTTATAAGAAAAGGCTGACCTCTTTAGATGAGCAGAAGGCACTGAAGGACTGTATACCCTTGAAGTTTTCCCATGGAGCAAACATATGTCCCTGCTACAGGGAGATCAATTGTTAGACTGCATCTATTACTGGGCCAGCCAGTTAGAGCCACAGGCTTCACCACACTGAAGTTGGGATCCTGGTTAAACTTGGGCAACATTCAGGCTAAAATTAGCTTTGCAGAGATGTTCTTGCATTTGGAATTTGCACTCCTGCACAGTAAGACGTAGATCTAGTATAGCAAGATTTCCTTATATTGCTCAGATCTGCTTAGTGACAATAATATGTCAGATCAGGATGAGCTTGCCTGGGTGCACTGTGACTGCTGCTTTTGAGGTCAGGTGCCTGCTTACAGTAATAGTCTTCATATTTTCCTGAGCCTTTTCCTGTGATATACCCCATTTTATCTATCCTCTGACATATGTATAAAACTTAGTCATTGCACTAAAGACATATCTTCTCTACTCCAAAGTTTGAAAATAAGAAAGAAGGTAACAGTTTTCAGGACAGGTTACTGAGAATGACAGTTCAATTGAAAACAATAGCCAGCTATTCCAAATAAAAAAATCTATTTGGGAATCTAAATACATATTTGCTCACTTAAATGAATGGCCTGACTTTTGGAGGTGCTAAGTTGATCCAAATTCAGAATGTTTTCCATCCTCAAAAATCTGGCCAATTGCTTTCATGTCTCTCTGTGGAATGTAGTCACCCAAGTTTGACAGTTTTGGCTCTAAGGTTTAACTTGACTGAAAACAAACTGGCTTCAAAACTGTAGGGGAGGTTAGCAGCAGCTGCTCAAACCTATGTATCCAAGAAAGAAAATCTTAAAATGTCAAATGGATTTCTTCTCATGAAGTCAACCAGCAATAAACAGGAACAGAACCATACCTGGAAGGGTAAAACTAGACCTCAGTTTGCTGTTTCTTGCTCATATGATGTTTCTGAGTAACTCTGTCCAGGGTCAGGGGCTCAGGTGGACTGTTGTACAGGAACCTGAGGCTTGTCATTTTCATAACAGCATCTATAATTTAGATACTGCTCTCTTCAGTTCTGAGTGGAGGAGCTGTGAGCTGGCACAATTATAACCTCCTTACCATTCCTCTTCAAAATAAATGAATAATCTTGCAGGAAACAAGAGCTGCCCAGGCTGTGGCAGACTGGTAGAGAATGCTGTAAGAATATGTTTGCAATGCTTCGTGCATCTGTGGATAAAGTGACGTTCAAGGAAGACAGAAAAAGGTAGTCAGGAAACTTTCCAATTGAATTTGAAACTCAAACTGAGACTCAAAAGCTGAGACCAGAATTAGTGAACCATTTGGTTTTAAGTATTTGAAATTCTAGCATAAAATTATCTTTCAGTAATGGAAAAAATAGAAATTAATATTGAAATGATTCTGCATTCAAGAAGTGCAAATCTGTCTTCAAGTTCATTTAGCAAAGTGACATTTAAATTACTATGAAGAATTGTGTGTGCTATATATTATTTGTAGTTTCATAAAATGTCGGAATGAGATTGTCCTGGGATCAGCATATGATTAAACTGATTATATACCTTATATACATGGTGTGATTCTTTTTCAGTCACAATCAAAATACCACCTTCTTTTATTAATATAATAATTTAGATGTCATAACTGAGATCTCAGTTAAATATTTTTAAATTTCTATTCACAGCCTTTTATTCTCTATTAACACACTCATTCCTCTCACCTAAAAAAAGATTCTACTTTTCCCATCACCACGATGGCTGACATCTGCTAGGCTGACCCCCTGCCCCTCGCAGCAAAGCGCTGCTATGCAGAAATGGACGACAGACAGATGCTCTTCTCCTCATTCTACACAACTTCAGAAATACGGATGGGTGCAGAAGAGGGCACCAAATACTAACTGTCAAAGCAGACACTGTTTTTCTCTCCTTAACACCCATGCTGAGTATTTTTCTTTTCCTCACTCCCAACCCCCATCTATGCATATGTGTCTTAATACTCAAAATAAGTCTTACTATTTTATTTTGAGTCTAGGAACACTTCCATCCAATTTCCTTCAGGCCTGTTGATCTTCCTTTTCTGCTGTGAAAACAAGGGTGTGAGTAGCAGAAAATGAAAGAATATGCTACTGTAACCCACGCTGGCACTCTGTGTCGCTCCTGTCTGCCAACTTTAAGCTCAGGCAGCAGAGGTTAAAGTCACTAAGCTCAGAAACCCACGTTTCAGCTCCTGCTACACTTGCTGTGCCACCCTGGGTGTTATACAAGGAGGACTCTTAATGTAAAGTGAAGACTGCATAGTTAAAATTACCTCAGGAAATTCCAAAATTAAGATTTCAAGTGTGATATGTTAATGGAACTGTATTACACAGATAGCACCTCCTGCGTTTTTATTGCTTTAATAGTTAAGGCTTATTATCTGTCATACACACATTCTGACCCAGTTCTTCAAAATCCATTGAAGTCAAAACAGTCAAGTTTTCATCACTGCAATACATAGGTAATTGAAGAATTACATGCTAATGATAAGGCACAGGGACAGGGCAGAAGGCAGAAATTGTGACTTTACCTAGTTCTAGTATTCCTGTTGTCCCAGGACTATGGAATCAAACCATCATTGTTTTCTTCTCCTGTAGATGTAGTTTGCACATTTCTCTTCATTGTGGCTGAATATCTGTATCCTGATCCATACATAACTCCCATGGAAAACAGGAATTCCAAATTAAAATCCTTTTGGAGTTGGGCAAGAGTAGTTTTCTTCACGATTAGTAGAGCACTGAACTATGTGGGAACTAGATGCCCAGCTAGTGATGTATGAGAGCAAAGCTCCTGAGCATGTACTGAAGAATGCTTTGTTTTGGTGTCTAGGAAACTTTGTGGCTGAAAGCAAAGGCAGTGGTAGATATTGGACATTTGAAAGGCAATTATGTGGTGCGTGTTTAGAGACTTGAGAAACAAGCAGAGGTTGGTGTGAAAGAAGTGAAAAAATTATGAATCAACAAATGAAAAAAAGATATTATAGAAATATGTGTTACTTTACTGACAGTGGAATATTCTGGGGACACAACGTGTTGAATGCTTTAACTATTTGTCTTTCAGACTATCTGCTAATAATACATGAGCCCAAAGAGACATGGAAAGATTTATCCACACATTTCCATACATGGGATAGGAATGTGTACAATACCCTTTCATCAGAGCTGTGTATCACCATGCACACTCATAACTCAAGCTTCCCAAAAGCTTGGAAAACAACATGGGTGCTAGTAGCTCAAAGTCAGGGTCTCAAAAAACCTAGAAAAGGTATACAATGGAGACTCCTCGGTAGAGGGTGACACTTGGACCACCAATGATGAAAACCTCAAAAAGAAGTAACTGTCTGTGTGTCTTAGTTCCAGGTACTCCTCTATCAGGTCCCTGAAGGATTTCCTAGGGTCTATTCCAGGTTTAAGAAGGGAAAGGGGCCTTGGAAAACAGCTATAGGCATCATAGCTACATCATGGAAAGCTGAATGTCACAAAAACATATTTTGACTTCTACTGAAAAAAATAATTCTTCTAGACGGCATATTTACTTAATATTTTTGCTTCTCTCTTCTGGTTTCCATCTTGGTTCTTGATATAAACTATTTGTTTCCAGTTTCTTGGATCTTCACTGCCTAGTATTGTTTTGAATCTTGCATCCTTGTCCCATAAAACCACAGTTATTACCCACTTATTTCACTTCCAAATAAGTACTTTTACCCTTTTGCTCATCTTTCTCTTGGGAAGAATTCCCAGCAAATGTCTGCAAGCTTACCTCATTCTCTGCTTTAAAAGGATCTCAAGGCCTGCAACCCCTACAACAACAGTCAGGCTGCTGGCCATGATGCTGAACAATGTCAGCTCTCTCTTTGTACTTCTCTCTAAGTGTCTGTGTTCCCAATTCTATCTCTAGTTTCATTCTTAGACTTTCTCATCTTCCAGGCAAGAGGACCTTTTGTGAGTTGCTGGTGCAGCACCTTTGCTTGCAGTGAGCTGTGGGCTCCAGGTGAGAGTATAAATCAACACACTGGGGCTGATTGTCTTAGGCAATCCCTGTATTCTCCTGTGCAGATTGTCTCTCAATTCCTCTACTGGATCTCCAAGATGCTGGTGGATGAGGAAAGGGATGGTCCAGGTGGTCCTTCTGACCCAAACTGCTGTATGAAGGATTCTCAGGAGCAGATGGCAGTGAAGGCTGAGTCAGGTCAGGTCCCACATTCTCACTGTTACAATGGCCCTTTGGTCTGCAGGGAAAGTTAAAGCTGCCTTCCATGGCTTTTATTCGGAAGACGCGGCCTGGTGATCTGCCCCATCTGCTTCACCCAGGCAGTGAATCAAGCCTGTTGTGCTTAAACCATTGACCCCTACTCTGAGAAATACCAGAGAAGAATAGACTTTAACTAAATCTTTCAGTAGCACCCTCTCCCCTTATTTTTCTCGCTCCCTCCCATTGTTTTGAAGCCACGTCACTTTTTGTTTGCTGGAGGAAGATTAAACAAAGGAAGCCACCAGTGGCGCTGGGGGTGTTGCTGCTCGTGTTGCCTGCATCACTCGGGCAGCCTTCCAGCAGGTATGCCCGTACAGCTGCAGAGCCATTCACTGCCGAGCCATAAAACTGCTGGCACGTCTCACCATCTGTGAGGAAGACTGTGTGAGAACTTCCTGCTATTGCTGGGTGGCTTTCAAGACAAATGTCAGTGCTGACCCCATTAAGATAGCAAACATTTTAGAAATGGCATAAGGTATTGCAAGGCTGTTCTCTTTCTCTGTCCTGGTAGGGTGAGTCATGAAGTTTTGTAGATGTTCTCAAGAAGTTTTGTAGATGTTCTCACATGAAAAAACACTGGAACGGTTATGACATTTTAACACCATGAAACACTGAGCAATTGTGAAACTCTTCCCATTGACTGTCTGACAATATAGCAAAGATTAGGGTGGGAAATTGTGGAATTTTAAGGTATGCTGCTACCATTACAGGAAAGAAAATGAAAGAGGGAAGAAAAGCAAAACCAACCCAAGAGCTAGCCCTCAGAACTTTGGTAGCCTGGCACAGTCAATGGAAAAAAAGAACTGCCGCTCTGTATCTAGTCTGTATCCACACATTTCAGCCTTGGTGTTCACAAAATAAAAATGCTTTTTTCCCTTAAAGCCCCTGCAAAGTCTCCTGTACAACAGTGTATTAATTTCATTCCTAGCTGATTATGAAAGACATTGAAATAAAAGTAATTTGAAATGGTACCTGACTGTTGCAATGTAAGTACCTGTAGCTAAGCCTAGGACTTTACTACAAGTTTCAGGTATCTCATAATCATATCAAGCAAAAAGATATATTTCTTTCCTAGGCGGTCAGTATTTGGGTTACAGCCTTTGTTACCCAAACATATTGCTTTTATGGGAAAAAGTACATTTGAGTTTGAAAAACCAAGTCATGTCATACAGAGAAAAAAGTTGGAAAAGAACCTTAACTAGTATAAGTTTCATCTGCAGCCGTAATCAATGTGGACAAGCAGAAATAACCACTACGCTCCTACTTCAGAGCCACAAAAACCAGTGCGACATCTTCCTTTGCCTTCAGTGGATCTTGGATCATATCCCAAAAGACGGCCTCTGACTTGACCAAGATAGTTACTAGCCTTTTGTTCAATTTAATTATGCTGAATGAACATGACTAAGGCATGTTTGAGCAGTCCTAGGATGGTGTGAGCAGTAGCATGATTTAAAGAGGCAAAAGTTATCTGGCATTTTTTAAAGATTAACTCACACCCTTCAAACTTTTTAATCCAGATGCAGCTAGCTGTTACGGTTGTGTTAGCCATCTGGTACTATAGTCTTTGGCTGAAATCAGAAGCAATATGTATCACCACTGCTTTTTGTTTCCAGGAAAAGGAACGCTGTTTTTATGATCATCCATTCATTTAGTATCAAGCACATTTCACACATGAGTTAACTGGAGACCTGCAGTTGATATATTCTGTGCTAAGAAGAAGGGCTTTTTATGGCTGATGGTAGAAACAGAGATTCAGAGGGAAAAGTTGCAGTTTTAGAGTAACTGAATAGAATATCATTGGGTTTTTTAGCTTTCCCTTCATAAAAAGATTTTTTATTTAGTGACACATCTCAAATAAAAAAAGGGTTTGTGCTTTCTGATTTTGCAGTTCAAAGCAAATAACATCTTCAGCTATATTTTGCTAAGCATTAAAACATTTGTAATTGCCTTCCACTAACCTTTCTAGCAAACTACAAGTAACTTGATTTTATAGACTTACTCACTTGAAAACATTTTATTTTGTTCAAATAACAGATGCATGCAAAAAAATTACCAGCAATAGAGAGGAGAAAGGAAATGGCGAAGACAAAGGACATGATGGCTGCTTAAAATGTCATTCTTGGTACACAGCAGTACCAAATTACACCACCCAAAGGAACCTCCTGACTTCTCATTGCAGGGGATTGAACTAGATGACTGTTAAAGGTCCTTTGCAACCAAACCCTTCTAAGATTCTGTGATTCTGTCCAAGGAGACACAAAGTCTTTTTGAGAATAAAGGGAATGCTGCTGTCACATCAAGGGAATGCTGCTGTCACACCATGCAGTAAAGGACACCAAGGACTCCTGTAATGTCTATATCCTGGAGAGAGGAGTAGAGTTGGAGCAGGTCTGTTAGCTCAGGTTTCTCTTTGTCTCCTAGAAAAAAAATTAATACTCGAAAGGATGGAAGAAGATAACACATGCTGGGTTCATAGTTAGTGACTTTTCATGAACAATGCACAAAGTCAGGAAGAAATAAGACCCAGCAAGCCCACTCAGCTATTGCCTACCTGCAGCCCTTGCAACTGCTCTTTGAAGAATACAGTATAGCTTCCTGACAGGCTGCCGTTAAAAATGTCCCCACTATTTCAATGAAACCAGCCCTTATTTCGGCCAGGTTGATGTGTGGCAACCTTCTCTGCTCTCAGTTACACCTGAGCTGACCTGCACTGCTCTCAATAGAGGTTCACTACTATGACTTGGCTCCCAATAAGCTGCCTAGCAAGGAGATTTTCCCTGTGCTGTGCCTTCTGTATCTGCACAAGAAATTTCACATACCCAAGCATGTAGCAAGATACCTGTCAGCATATGCTGCCTGACAATTTTACTCTAGGGCTATTGGTGACCAGGGGATACCTAGGAGGGCCATGTGGCCTTTTCCTGAGCTGTCCCTCAGCTAAAGATGATCCTGCATCCTACAGTGTTCAAACACCCATCTTTACCTTATGCATGTCATGCAGTTATTGTATATTTTAGGTGCCTATCATCTCAGTGTCTAAATCCAAAAAAACAACTTAAGCAACTGAGGAGAAGCTGGAACTGGGGGCAGATTTCATTGGAAGCTACTCATCTAACTCACTGAGATGTCTGAAACACTTCCACCAAGAGATATAGGTGTGTATATATATACACACATATATATATACATATATATATACACACATATATATATATATATCTTATACGTATATCTTATATATATATAAGATATATATATATAAGATATATATGTATATATATAAGATATATGTATATATATAAGTACTTGAATAGCTTAAATGATCCAGGCTTAATTGTTGATGTCACTGTTAAAAATGACTCCTACATCATAGGAGTGTAACAATTAAGTGTTAAATACAGAGAAGCTTCAGAAATGCTGAAAACACATATATATGTATAGAGAGAGACAGAGAAGCACAGTCTTGTCTGAGCAACAACAAAAGTTATACCACCTAGTATAGCCACTCATATGTCTGCAAGAATAAACAGGTCAGGAGGCCCAGATTTCTTGGCCCAATAACCCAGATTCCTAAAAACCCACTGGAAAAGTATTTTAAGTTGTAGGACCTAACATTAAAACAATGGGAATTTGCTCTTGGGATTATAAGGGTCCACCACATTGCAGGCAGGTTAGCAGGCCACTGGATTCATCCTGTCTGTTGAGATCTAGTAAGACATTCTGTTTCTTAGTAGGTCTAACTTTCTAAATCTGATCTTCAAAACGGTCTTGGGAAGTGTTCTGCACAGGCAATCTCTCCTAAGGCTGAAACAAACACAGGGCTATGCCTGTGCTTGTCAAAACAGCGAGCTGCAGCACAGCAGTAAGTGCTGCTCTTTGCCATTTACCTACTGCCCACTCCCAATCCAGCTGACTGCCATGCAGACAGGCTCTCTGGCATGTCTGAACATCCCCAGGAATATGGCTTTCCATATGATCTGAAACACCATGCGGCAGCCGTGCCTGCAATCCTGCAGTTGGCGCAGCAGGCAGGGCTGATCTTGAGGGCAGACTTTGGCAGGCAGGAGAGACATCCCCTGGAGGAAACCTCCATGTGTTTCATTGAGAAGAGAGCTGGCAAGCATGGCTTTTGCACAGTGTTGTTACTGCCATTTACAGTTGGTGAGCAGTGAGGGTCAGGCTGCCTGCTTGTGGTGTACCTGCAGTCATAAAACATCATATTTTCTTTGCTATTTTTCTGTCTGTGTCTATGCTTGTGTTATGTGATTCCACTGTTCCTGCCTGAAGAACAGTGCTTGTGGTATCAAGATTGAAAGGAATCCCCAGCCTGTCCTCTGGCAGGCAGAGCTGGAAGCCTCCTCTAACAACTGCCTGTGTTTTGCACTTAAGCGAAGCCGCAGCTAAATCTTGTGCCTCATCTTCTCAGTGCCCATCAGTTTTTCTGTCTCTGGAAACAGCAACACTGACGATTTGAAGAGGAGGAAAGGGGGGGAAGAAAAGAATGAGTGAAGAAATGAGCAATGTCCAAAACAAATAAGGAAAGTAACGGCATAAGGGGAGGCAGCGGGTGAGCTCCTCTGCCCTGCTCTGCTCAGGGCCTCATCCATCCTCCCACTGCCATAGATTGGCAAGGGAATGTGATGGGGAGACAGACACATTTTGAGGCTAATATACATCCTCCATCCTCCCCATCACAGCTGCATCTGGCCCTGCGGTGGGTTATCCTCTCCCTCCAAATGTTCAAGTCATTATCAGTTTGACAAATCCAATATATATAGAAAAATCTCCAGGCAAAATCTGTATTTCCAGAAAACGAGATTCCTATACCATCTGCAGCTAATTGTTTCATACCATATTTGTCTCAGGCCTGCTGAGCCCACTCTAAGCCTGCTGAGCCCATCACTTACCCTGGTTTTACGCAGGAGGAGCTCCACTGTCTTCAGTGGATTAATGGGATTAACACTTTTGTGTATGAGAGCAGAATTCAGGGATGAAGGAGCATCCACCCTGCCTCAGATCAACCTCGTCATCACCTTAACACTGACAGCCATGTGCTTTGGTGGTGGGTGATGAGTCTGGTTTTCAGGGGAAAGGGAGAGGAGGCAGCCAGCCAAAACTGGCTGTGGTGAGGAAGGGAAAGAGGAGTTGCTGCCTCTGAAATCAGATCCAAACCACTGGGCAGGGAGATGCCGGCTGCAAAGGGTTGCAGCCATGGCCCTGCGCTCGCCTCTTGCCTAGGGTGATTGGCAGCATTTCCCCTCATTCAAAATTAGAGAAAACAACAGAGCTCAGCAGCAATCTTGATTCTAGAGCCTTGTTGAAACTCTAGACACACATATCTGACAGATACAACAGAGATTAATGAGCTGTGACCAGAAGTTTGATTTTTCTGTCAAGTGCTCCCATCCGTTTTTAATAAACAGGGGAACAACATCAACTCCAGCGCCTGCTCTCCGCTGTTTAAACTGGGCAGGTTGCATTTGGTACCATGTGTGTCTGTGCTGAGTTATGACTGTAACCACTGAAAAATGCTGGGGTTTTGTTGGGTATTTTTTTCCCCTCTTGGCCCTTTTGTGGCTTCTTTTTTGATGAGTTTTTCTCCTTCCATATTGTTTCTTTTCTCCTCAGCATGGACTGTCTGGTATTTTACCACTGGAAGCTGTCAAATGTAATATCATGTTTACAGCTAAATGAGTTCAATTTAGTGTCATTGGTCTATTATCTGGAGCACATAAGTACCTAAAAAGCCCACTGCTTTGTTTTTAACAGCACTCTGCTTTATTTTTTTATGGGTTTTGGAACATGGTTTCCTCATCCCTTCCAAGTACAACAGGCTGAGCCAGATAGAGTGGAGCCCGAGGAGCATGTCATAGTCTCCTCATGCTTCTGGTTTCTTACATTATAATCGGGCATTGCTCTCATAAAATAGTAATCAGTACATAGACATCTGAATTTGTCAGGAATTCATGGTAAAGCAGTCCCTAAGGATTATATGCCACAGAAATGTGTTTGAGGATTCCTCTATATTTATTTCTCACAAACTGTGATAGAAGCCACAAATGAAACAAAAGAGGATGGTTTATACCCCGAGGTATTTATGGGATGGGAAAAACAGTGAGGAAATACTGCCATAAATCTAACTGGCCACAGAATGTCACTCTTGCTCCATGCAAATAAAACTGAAAGGAAATTTACCTGGTAATATAAAACCTGAGTCTTAAGGAAGGCAACTCAGGGAAACTGTTGCCTATAGACAGATGAAGTATGGCTATGCAGGCATGAATGAGTGGATACACAAACCCTCTCATACAGGGAACCCAATGACATGCCTGAATGAAATGCCTTTGCAAACCTCTGATTTGGGTCTTCATCTGAAGTCAAATCCTTCGTGTGACTCTTCTCCCAAAGAGTCAACAGGTGGGTTGGGGACCTTAGAGGAAGAAAACACCTGGATCTTAAAAACCCACCCCACACTAAGACAGACATGCACAGCAGGCCCAGCCCTTGCTTTGGGCACGTCAGTTTCCCTGCTGAAAATACCTGATTATCAGTAGGATTCTGGCTGCGAGAAAGGTCCTTTCTGAGATGCAGGCTCAGGACCACAGAGAAACAGCTAGGCTATAGTATTTCAAACAAAAGCTGCTCTTGAATAAAAAGCACTTGCAGTTTCAAAACAAACTGCCCTGAAACTGAAATTGTCCTTGGCTTGGTGCCACATACAACTGAAATTGCCACTAAATTTAACAGACCGATGCTTAGCATTTAATTGCCCCTGAAAAGACGTCACTGTCAGAAAGGCACAGTATTAGAACCCAAATCTTTTAGTTTTCATTCAGGGCTTCATTTCAGGTAGCAGGTACCTGCTTCTCCAAGCTGTGACCTTGACCAGACTAGAAGGCAGAGGTCACACACCTGTGCAAGAAAGGATCCCACCGTGGTGCCACCTCTATGTCGAGGGGGAAGGCACCAGCTGCAAGACACCTCTGCGTTTCTCCTTGGGGAAAAAAAGCTTTTGCTGGGGTCCAGAGTGAGACTGGGGAAACAGAATAGAGATTATTTCCTAATGCCCCAGGGCTGAAGGATTGAGATTCGCCTCCCACACCTTCTTGATGGGTGAAGCTTCTCTGGAAAAGGTACTGAAGCTTGTGTGATCTGTCTGTGATCACATTTGTGCGATCTGTCTGCTGAAAACACACTTTTTATAGATCTGCCAAGGTGAAAAAAATAGGTTTTTGCATTTATCAGTTTTTGCATGTGTAGAAGTTGAATTTAAAGAGTAAAATGCAAAAAATTTAGATCAGATAGAAAATTCTGCAATGTTTGCTTTTGGTAAGCCTTGAAGTGTTTTGACTTAAGTATTTTTTCCTGATGTTTTTGGTCAAATCTTACTTAGATTTCAGAACAGAAACTTACTTTCAGTTTGAAAATTGCATATTTTCTTTTGAAAGTTCTAGAAAGAGGATATTCTGATAATTTTTGAAAACATTTTCCAATTGTATTTGAATATGGCATTTTAATTTTAAAAATCCCATCTCCTCCCTAAGGCTTTGCTTTTGACAAATCCACATCTTCGAGTGAAAAACACTTTGAGGAACACTTCCCAATTTTGCCTAATATTTACATCTATTCTTCTCTGAGAATGTGTCACAGCTGTAGATCAACAGGAATCGCATAGAACACGGTTGATTTATGGTCAAAATAATATTTTTAAATCAACTTGTATTTAAGAGTAGTGAATAGCACATGTCCATATACCAGCAATGTATCATAAGGATTTTGTACCGCTTTTACATTTTTTACATTTCTTTTGCATAATTATACACGATTCATGTGTGATTGTAATTTTTACAATTATTTTACATAATTACATGTTATTAGAGCTGAAATTTGGGCACAGTTAAAGACTGCAAGCCAGATCCTCAATGTTTCAGGCACCCACCCTGATGGCATCATCTGTCTCCTGAGACAGGCAAATTGGACCAAAAGGGACTACTGTCCACTGAAATTAGAACAACCCCAGAGACATCCATGACTGTGAAGTGGCAAGGAAAAATAAATTGTTTGTCGCTGCTGCTTTTATCCTTAGCTGCAGCTTTAGCCTTTGTACAATGTGATCCCAGACACACCGCTCTTGGGGAGGTGAACGAAATTCACGGGAAGCTGCACACTGCTTTCCTGCATCTATCCCCACTGCCTTCATCCCTGGCCCCCAAACCACAGGTACTTGGATACAAGGCAAACCTACAGAGGGGCTTCCGTTTAGTCCCAGAATATTGATCCCTCTGCCAGAAAAATCACATTTTCAATGTGCTTGGTAAATAAGGGGAGGAAGTGTCCCACACGCAGCAAAACCTGGGGCGTTTTCTTCACCTTTGCCAGGCGTGCAGGCATTTTCTACATTAGAGCAATTGCTTGGTGGGACACACTACCCTCTGTGAAGGTGAATATTAATCACAAGTTTAGCTCCTGGCCTTTGCTAGCACCCTATTTTTGGCCGGCTTTCTGTTCCTCAGAGCTCAGGAAGGTCTCTGTCAGCTGAGATACATGGGGTGGGTGAATGCCTTGTTTCCTTGACTGGATTATCCCCCATCCCCTCTGCATTTTAAGAGATTTGGTGGGCCCGTTAACAGCTTCTACCTGTTTTAAGACCTGTGACAGGAGGCTGAATGGTTCACTTCATGCAGCACCATTCGCCTGCCGTTTCTGCTCACGGTGTTGACATGATTTATGTAAATCATAAAATGTGGTGGGGTGACCTCACGAGTGTCCAGCTCTCCTCACGCACGTCTCTGGGCAGAAGGACTAGTATTTATAAACAGTGGTATATTCACATCTCAGTAACCTGCTTTATTTACACTGCTTGAGCAGGGCTGCTACTGCACAAATGAAATATTATTCCCCACCATGTGCGTTTCATTTTTCTGTCAGCTCTGTGTTTTCTTTCATGCATTACTCTCCCTGTCGGTGAGTTTGTCGGCAGCTCTCCCCAGCAAGGGGCTGGGGAGATGGGAAGGGGGTGAGTGAAGTTTGCTGCCATTTCCAGAGCAGATGGTGACAAGCAAGTGTGGGACCCCAGACTAGCAGACTTGCAAAATCCACACTGGGGCTACAAGCTGAGCTCCAGTTTCTGCAGGTTGGAAGGGAGCAAGCTAGGGCTCTGTGTTAGCAACCAGCTGGGCTGCAGCAACACAACCTTTCCCCACAGCCAAAGCCATTGCCTTTGCTTATGGTGCTCCAGCCCATCACATGCTTCACTTGCTGTGCTGCTGCTGGTGGGGTGCTTGTTCCTAGGAAATCGTGGTCTTGGCTGTTCTTTGATGAGACTAGGTGAGAGTTAGTCAAGCTGTAATCATGCTTCTCAGGCATCTGGATATGGTTGAACCAGCCCGCATTTTCTAGCAAAGTCGTCTTTCTGCAGTCATTTTTAAGGAGAACTTTTTACTACAGCCTCCAAAGAGCTCATGTCTGGCTCATAAATTAAGAGAAAAATGTCTTCTCTCTCAAAATAACCACAGTAATGAACTCAACCATAAAAACTGCTTATCACCCTTCTGGTTTAGGGGCACTTGTTTTTCATTTTTAATTTTTACCACTAATTTAAAAATGGGGGAAAAGTTTCTTAAAGTATCTTGTTTAAAGTTGTGTCTGGTTCATTATCTCACCAGCTTCTGCTGTTTTGAAAATGTGTTTTTTCTTTTCATTTTCTCAACAAGATATTTACAGTAAATATTAACTTATGAACAAGTCAAGAAAATCAATATCTGGAACTCTGTCAACCTCAAAGGACTGTGAGCATTTCAAAATGAACTCCAAGGCCTGAAACTCCAGAGGAGAAAGAGCTCTCTATTGCCTTTACTGATGGAAAGGGAAAAGCATCTCATAAAAAACTCAATTCCTGTAAACTGCGTATACATGACTCTTCTAGCAGCACTTGAACAGCACCTAAATCATGGGGCCACAAGTGCTCACCAGCTTTTGGATTTAGATGCAGATTCTGGTAGTATCTGGCTGTGTACAGGGATGGGACCTGTGTTTAGGTGGATCCTCCTTCTCCTGTCCTATGCTGTGGTTTCCACAGGAAGAAAATGCCTGTGTCTGGGCAGAAAGGGAACAGCCAGTGCTGTGAAACATGATCGAGGCAAGCAGGAAACACCTCTCCCATGTTTGTTTGAAACGAGAGCGGAGGCAGAGCTAAGGAAGGATCAGGGTTTGGGCAGTCACTTATTTGTTTGGTACCCCGGGAAAGTTTAGCTGCCAAGCCGGGGTCGCGGGCTGTGTGATGGGGGAGCAGCTCCGCTGGGGCCGGCAGGCACATCTGGAAGCAGACATTTGGCTTGCGGCTGCAGCCCATGTGTCAGCTTTGGTGCGTGTCTGGAAAAGTGTGCGGCAAGGACCATCACCCCCAGGACTGGGGAGGGGAGAGAGGGAAGAGCCAGATGGCTGAAAAAACTCGCTAAGGGAAAGTACTTCTCTCTTTATATTCTTGCAAATCCTTTTTTCCTGGCCCCCAAGTTCACAGCTGCATTTGCTTTCCTCTCATAAAGATTTCTTTTTTGTTGTTGTTATTCCCAGAATGCGATGGAGGAATTCCTGTTTGTCAAAGGCATTCGGCAAGGCTGTGGTAAGCCTCCCTGGTTTACTGGTTGAGATCACAAGGTACTTTAGTTATTTGTCAAAATGCACTAAGTGAAACCTGGGCCCTCTTGCTTTTCCCCATCTTTCAGAAGGCTTTTAAGAAGGGCTGGATTCTGCCCTCCCTCCTTCCCTCATAGCAAACAGCACCTTTTTTTCCTGTCAGAAGTGGAATTGCCTTTGCACAGCCTACATAAATAGAGGTAGTAGATTGTGGTTTAGGGAAATATTCTTCAAGTACATAATAAATTATTTCAGAAATCTAAATGACACTGAAATGAAAAATTGTCCCGTTACACCAAAGGGATATTTAGCTGGGGAACCCCCACATTTAGTATTTGGTATTTTGAAAAATACCAATATTCTCTTCAGCTTCTAGTTGAGGAACTGAGACCATGTTGTAATTCTTACAAGATGGATTTCCTGCTCTCACTCAAGGGTTTTTCCCCATAAAGTATGGTGGGAAGTGTGTTGAGCCTCATTAACTCTCATCTTGTTGCTGAAACAGCACTGGAAACTGTTGGAGATGTATATTAGGCAAAGCTGCCTTGGGTTGTGTGGACAGCAGTGAGAAGCTGCTGTGAGGTGAAGTGAACCAAGGTATAGTGAAAAGCAAAAGGAAATCAAATATGAGTCCAGAAGGAAGTTTGTCTACAGCAATATGTACTATACCTCCTCTTTCTTATGTGTCAATACATCACAGCTTTCCTTCCCAAAATCAGTGAAGAGTGAGTTGGAAACTGCGGAAGCCAATTCAGACCACTATCCTTTAAGATAGCTCCAATTTTACATTTTACATGTTACATCCTGTTGTGTTTGACTGTCCACAAAATCTCTGGAAGGTCTCCATAGGTCACAGAAAAAATATTTTGCTCTCTCCATCGTTTGTTTTACCCTGGCAGTGTTCTGTAGGTTTGTGTAGAGCTGCTTCACATTTACAGAGGAGTGAAGGAGAGGAGAGCTGGAGATTTCACACTTGATATTTACACACTGGACATAGGCTTCATTTATCTCTTCCTGAGTTTAACTCGGTGAAACAATTAAAAAGTCACCTTGAGGATTTATCTCAGATAACACTTCAGCACCTCCTAAAGAGAAAACAACTAGGGAGCTAGCAGTGCTCAGAATTCAGCATTGTGAAGGATTGGACTGCAATCTTGCACGCATCCTGTCTGTTTTATTCCCTGGCTGAGGGCTGGGATAGCCCATGTACGTGACTCCAGATGCTAGCAATACAGAGTACATTGAAAGCAGAGCTGGACCAAAATGTTCTCTTTGGACTTCTTCAGCAGTATGGGAAAGTACAGATTGAGATTCAGGGTGTAAACTTTCCCCATTGAAAGTTTGATACAGTCAGTGTGATTTCCAGGTGGGGTGACTGAAAGTTGGGGGAAACCTGTTCCCCTTCAGTGTATTTACTGCATAACGTGAGCAGCTGCACTGTCTAACCCAGCAGCAGATATTCTGCCTTGGATGTTGTATATATTATGTTGCTGAAAGAAGAATAACACAGTAATAATGTCCAGCTATTACAGGCCTTAACCTTTTAGCCCCGAGGGACTGCTCAGAGTTTTGTCTGAAGAGTGCCTGTAGGGGCAGGGTACAAATTTGCAGGTGCAAAGTAGTATTTGCAATTACAGATCACAAAGGTGCAAATGCCACGTTCTGGTCTTTTGCTCTGCCATCCGACAGCCTGCAGGCAGAAAACTGGGCCCTGTGCAGAGCTCCAGTAAAACCCGTGATCCTGATTATTTAATAACATTCCAGTCAAAGGATAGACCACCTTCTGCTCCTGTGATATGCATTTTCATTTTTTGGATGGGCTAGCACATTGCCTCTTTCTGCCAGTTTCTGGAGTCATGACCTTTAGAGCCTGTGTGTGGCTTCTTGTTCCTTCTGCATCCAGCTTAGAGATTTTACAAATCTTCCACCAAGGGGGATGGATTACACTGTCTCCTGCATTCTTTTGTGTTCTCCAAGAGCTATAATATTTACCAACAAAAATCTCCTCAATCTAATCCAGTTCACATGAATATCACATGAGGCTACCTCCTGCAAGAGGCAGCCTTAAGATGTAGTGCATGATTTTGTGCTTACTGTCTTCCTTCCCTTGTCCTTATTTTTATTTCAAAGGAGCTATCTGTGCAAGAAGGGTGAAAAGACACAGGCCTTGGAGTGCAGACCTGTATTAATTAACTTAATGGCAAGAGCAGATGAATACTTGCTATCCGGACAGTATGAAGTACAGAGATTGCATTTATTAAATATATATGGGAAATTTCCAAACTCCAGCACTGCCACAGCTCTATGAGGGAAGGCTTGTATTGCTACACGAGTCCAGCTTGTCTGCCAACATGTCTACCCATTCTGCAGGTGTATGTGTTACAGCCCAAGGCAAAAATATCCATGCCTTTCCCAACGATCTCATGGTGCTTCTGCAGGCCAGATGGTTCCAATTTGAGGCCTACGCTCGGTGATGTAGCTGTATTGAGTTTCTTCCCTGAAACCAACAAAACTTGCTTTACCATTTTGCTTGGATTAAAATATTTGTCCCTTTTTTTCACAGGGCAGAAGAGGGACTCCCGAAGCCACTGAAGGAAGGAAATCATTACAGGGTTCTACAGAAGTAGGTCATGTGCTACAGCTGCTCATAGTTTAAGAGGAAGAAACATGGGACCTCAAACATGGAACACGACTCCTTCAAAATGCTTGAGAGCAACCCAAGAAAAACATCCTCAGAGGCTTATTTAATAAACATTATCTATAATAGTCTCAATGTGTGCTCATGTTTCCTTAGGAGTTTGCACCTACTTCCCAGAGCTAACAAGATTCCAAAATAGAGCACAGAATAATTTAATGAAAAGGATTTAATAGTTTGTGTTAAAGCTAATATGGTCCATTAGGAGCTGTCATTTTATAAACAATGAAGGTATGCTACCCCCTCTATTGCCATAAAGCCATTCCACACAAGGTTTGTAAACAATCAGTAAAGTTCTATAAAACATGCATAAAAGACAATTAGAGCCACATTTGAAAAATGTGCTTTCCCTCACATTTGATTTCTTTTTAGATGAACTTAAGAAAATTCTATATTTATGTAGTAGATGGATAAATGTATAGTATAAACACATATATAGCCTGTATCTATATATCATGTATATATATATTTATATATGTGTGCATATGTGTATTTCATTAGGAATCATACAATGTTCTTTATCTTAAAAGCACTGCTGTTTTGACAGTTTAAAAAAATGCCTAAAGTGACTTGTTAAATCAACTGAAAAGTTTTTAATTATAATCAAAGTGTGACTTCACAATGGCTTTTTTCTTTTTTCATTAAATTTAAATTTTTGTGAAGACTCAACCTGTTTTCTTTAGTATCTGTGAACACAGAAGATTATGGACAGAAACAGGGCCAGTTTTTGTGTGTGGGGCTCTTTTCTTCACAATGAGACTTAAAGTAAAACATGTGTAATTCTAAAAAGGGACTCTCCAAGTCTTGGGGCTCCTTGTGCTTGGTGCCATATTCCACCTGTGTGAGCCTAGAGGATGGCAGCACTGTAAGTTATGTAAGCCATAACTTGAAGAGGCCTGAGGAGAGGGACAGAAGAACTCCACAACCCCTTTCCCAAGCCCCATGTTTTTTGGAAGCCAGGCAGGAATGAAGTATGAGAGAAATCAGACCTAATGACTACAAGGGAGGTTCTTCTGGTGTACAGTGAAGTAAGTGTTTGAAAAATTAGGTCCATAAAGTGTCTTTATTCCTTATTGCAACATGATCTAGGAGGACATGAAATAGTCAAAAGATGACTAACTTGGTAAAAGAAAATGGATACAACCTTATTATTTATAAAGTGAACTCCTCATTTAAACAAGGCAGCTTTTTCAAACTTAAATTCTTACTCAAGAAAGCAAGCAAGAAGGAAATTTTAGTCTGAGGTCATTCTGCTTCATATTTACCTTACAAAGATTTATCGGAGCTACTTCTGCAAAGTTTGTTTTAGAACTGCCAGGTTCTTTAAAACCATGTGTCTGGAAATCCTACTAGAAAGCTGAGCAGAGACATGTATAATGAAATAGTAATTAATTGCAACAAGTGTTAAACAATCTTTTTTGAAAGATTTGATTAGTCGATATATTTTGCTGCTTCCTTTTACAAATGGTCATTATTCAAACATCAGGTTGGGATAAGAGGGAACATTAAACAAGAGATCCTACTTGAAACACCATATAAATCATAAGGAGAATGAGGAGACTGTCTTTTCACATGACAGCAACACCAGAAAATTATAGGATAAATCCACCCTAAATGTGTTGTTTGGGCACTCCCTTCTTTCCTATAGCATGTAAAATTTCTCAGACGAATAAGAAAGGAAACAGTTTTACATTTATTTTCCCAACTATTGTCAATGGATTTCATTGAAATTAATATTATTGATTTACAGCACTGCCTTGGCTGTCTTTGTGGCAGCACACTTAAGAGACCCAACACAATTTCCTTGTTGGTCAATGGACATATTTTGGATATTTTTAATACAAAATCCCACTGAGTCAGATCTAGCATTAAATCCATGTCTAAGATTATTCAAATCTGCTGCTCTGTGCTAGGGAAAGCTGAAAGGAATTTACAAAGCATCCTAGATAGGAGAGACATTCATGTAATGAAAGTACTTTGTCAGCTTACAGAGTCATTTTCACAGGGATAAAAGCACAAATCAGTTGTTTTTGAATAGAAGACATCCAAATAAAACTAATGCCCATGGACAGAGGTAGAGCCTAATAAAAGCAGCTGAGCAGACCTGTGAAGTCTGAGGATTCATCTGAGCTCCCAGAATCCTGGAATTTATCTAACTAAACATGGTTGTTTCCATCCAGATGTTTACATCACTTAAGTCTCCTTTTGAAGTAAATACATAGAAACTGGCATTTTTAGGAGGTACCTACTCAGCATCTCCTAGGGCTGACATCTACATCTGACATGATGAATCAAGTTGCAAAACACTGATTTCCCTCTAGAGATGTTGAAGGGATTCAAGGAATCATCCTGAGGTGTCAAAGTATACAGGACAAATGTCTGAAACTAAGGATTGAAGGAATCTGTCCCACAGTCTATTATGATAGCTACTAGGAAGGAAGTTAACTCTATCCAAGTTTAAACCAGGATAAGAGCTGCTCTTGCAATACAAAGAAAGGATATAGAAACATATTGTGCCATTTCATATTCTGTGGGGTGAGGAATATCTAGATTTTACAGTTCTGAATTTCTATTGTACTATTGTTACTGGTCTTGACCCAGATAAATAATGGGTATGATGAACTTGTTTTAAGCTTGATGGTATTTCAGTATATTTGAAGTATAATGCAGTATTTATATCTTTGATTTGGTGAGAACAGAGCCAATCTCATAGTTTCAAACATAATTAAAAGATTTCCTGATTGTTTTCAAGTGAAAATTATTAAGAAAGAGATAATTTTAGTTTTCCACTCAAATGGATATGATTTTAGTGTTTACTTACTATCTAAAATCTCCATACGATTGGAGAGAACTGAAACAGGGCATGCAGGATAGGGAAACAGATTCCTGTGCTCGCATTAGCTTTGTTTTCAAGGCAAATTTCACTGCTTTATACTTCTTTCTTCCCAGGTAGATAAAGAGAAAACAAAATATTGGTGCCAGAGACAGGTGCCTCTAATGTATTCTTGTCAGACATGCTGGGAACAGGAGAGCTCTATTTTTGAGATACTACTGTTAGCTACATTACGTGGAGGTCTTGTTAGCGGTAAGCAGCAAATTGGTGTTTAGCGATGCAGCTGACAGCACTTATTAATTTGGGGGAAAGGGAAAGAAATCTCCAAATTCTCAGGGAGACAGGCATAGTCTTGTGTGTCAATATGAGGAATTTATGCAAACATCCTCTCATTCTAATGAGGTAGAAAAAGCAGTACTGCAGAGACGGTAGTAAAATAACAGCTTATGCCCCGATTCAGGAAGCATGTACTTAAAATATCTTTATGCAGGACAGCACTTAATCCTCTGCTTAACTTTGATTTACATGGGTGCTTATGAGGTATCTCAGATAGGAATGACTAAAGGCTGGGATGAGCCCTGCCTCAATTAAAAACAGATACAGCTCTGTATTCATCTAGTAATGTTAATAGCAATGACGGTAACAACAATAATTTGTGGCTAGGTAGCTACTTTCATTTAAATTGATCAAATAGTAAGCTGCACAAAAAATAATGATTTAAGGCTCCATGCATTCCTGAGCTGGGAGGAAGTTTGGGCCATTCACCCAGGTTAACAGAGCACATAAAGATCAACAGTGTGGGAATCACACAACTGTGGTGCCTAAGATAAAGAAACCAATAAGCTCGTCAGCCTGCTTGGTCTGTCCTGTAGCTGGTTCCCTGTATGCTCACTGGCCAGCTTGAACAAAATTAATAAGGGTAATCTCCTGTCTACAAAGACAGTCTGTGGCAAAATGTAGAAATATTGGGGTCTCCTGAATGCGCTCCAGGCCACTGTGCAGTCACAAGAATATCCTTTCCATTGTCATCATCTAATAATATACAAAGGGGAATTTAATTTAAGTTACTGTCTTTATTTGAAACAAAAGCATTGCAATTTGCATGACCAGTGCAAACTGCTTCTAAAACAAACCAGTTTGGAAAGAACATAAGCATGAGATATGTCTGGTTTCTTGTCTGGGTTACACTCCAAAATTTGATGATCATACCCAGATGACTACAATAATGAAGGTGATAGATTAGTGTATTGATGCATAATCACTGTCTAGCCTGCAAAACTTATGAGCTGCATGATTTTGAGAACAATTACTTGTAATTAAAGCAATGCTGCTCCCCCCCTCAAAGAAATATTTTGTGCATAACACCAATTAATTACATTTTTTCAATGAGAATAGCTCTTAAATGGCTGTGCTGCTATTTATTTCTGACCACATTCAGAATTCTGAAGAGATATGAATTATGTATTGTTTAACAGTATTATTTTGGGGCTGGGATTGTAAAAAATACCTCCTTCTTTTTCGTTAACATCTCTTGAATGAATTAAAAGCTAACCACTTCCCCAGGGTGAAGATATGAACTAACTCTTTTAATAATGAAAGGGAGTTTTTAGCCAGACAAACATTGTCTGATGAAGTCAGTCTATCCATGCAGCTTAACTATCTGCTTATTTGTCGCTTTTTGTTTTTCCATACTCTTCAGATACAATTGGTGAAACTAAAAGGCAGCCTCATGCCCTGGAAAGAAGAAATCCACCACTGTGCTAAATAAATATTACTACACTTGTTTTTAAAAAGCAAGAATGTGTCCTTTTTTCCAGAATAAGGCACAGTGTAGGTTTTCCTTTCAATGGGGTTGCAGTATAGAGTTATAGCTGATCTCATTATTAAAATATTGCTGTGAGAAAAGGTTTTCAGTAGTCCAGCTCTACATATATGAACTATTAATTCAAATGTGCATTGAAAACTGAGCTTGGCATCTGAACCCCAGTTCAGTATCTGAAACATCACATAGTCTTCAAAGAGCTGTATGGAACAAAAGAAGGTAGGAACCATCCATAGTTTGCTTTTCCTAAAGCTGCAGCTTTACCTCACCAGTTCTGCACAAATAAACTCTGTAGTACCTCTTTAAGTGAAATAAAGTACAAGGTCTGAGCTTTATTCTCAGTGATGCTGTACACATGCTATTCCCATCAAATCTTTTCAACTCTTCCCCTTCCCTGGATACCACTGAAGCCTGTAAAAGAATTGGGTTTGGTAACCACATCTAACACCTTTTCTTCTGGCAGCTGTGGTTTCCTGAAGACATAGATAGGTATCACTCTCTTTTCTACTTCAAAACAGTGAGTTTTCACTTCTGAAAAATGGACAGGCTTCTCCTGGTAAATCTCTTACCAGGTTTGTATCACTGGCAGCAACATGAACTGATGTTTTCTCCCCAGAACCTGTGCTCTGTATGAGTTGCCATCCTCATCTTGATAAGTGCTCTGCAGAACACTGTAACAGCGTCTGCCAAGAGAGGAGCAAGGACTCCTCCCGCCTTCCCAGCTTGCTCCTGCCACCCTGAAATTCTGCCTCCGTCAACATATGGAAGAGAAGCATCTTCTGATAATGCCCATGTACTCAACAGACATATGAGCAGCTGTACCCAGAGAAATGCATTTTTAGTACATCATAAATATCACACATGCCCTGGGAACAAAAAGCAAGACAAAATTTCCTTTAAAATCAGTCAACACTCTGAGCAGAGAAACGTGTCCGTCTAACCACAGGCTCCCTTGTGAGCGGCAGAGACTGAAATCACGGCCTTGATTCATTTGTGTTTTTCTGATCTGTCACACTGGGGTCTCTGCAGTAGCTCAGCCACCCAAGGAACGGCATGCTCAGTCTTTTCTGTGACCCACAGAAACATTCTCCGTGTCTGTTTTGGCAGCTGGGTGTAACTCAATCTGCTATGGTATCCACGCTTAAACAATTCTACCAGTAAGCAAAACAGCTACTGTTTTCATCTTACCATGTTTTTCATAGTATCTAGATGTTGAAATAACACTGCCAAAAAATTGACATTTTATGCTTTGACAATGATTGCTCCTGATCGTAGTCATGATCTCAGGCACAGCAAGGGGCCCAAGCCTTGGCTTCCCAGTGTGTCAATCAATCCTCAGCACCTATCAGGCACACACACGCTGCCACCAGCCAGCAAGTTCAAGCACCTCCACTTGAAAATAGCTGCAGTGGCACTGGAAAAGGAGGCATGTTTTCCACAGTGTCGCAAACTTGTGAAAACAATTCTGCAACCAAAACTGAGAATAGCCTTTGCAATCCCTACCCCTCTCAGGCAGCCAGCTCACTCCTGGGTGCTGTAAATACACAGTAATAAACCATACCAAGGAACCATGATGCAGTAATGTTACAGTAAATTCTGGTGGAATTGTTTTTGAGGTGCACCAGCCTGTGAAAGAGGAAGAGAAATGGGAGACACTCACATGTTCGCGGGAATGAAGAGGAAATACCTTTGCAACCTCACTTCCCTACCTCTGAACACAACTCTCCTGTACTTTGTCTGTAGCCTATGGTGCCCTGGCAGCCCATTCATGCGTAGAAAGACTTGGCAGAACACATGGTTACCCTTACACTGAATTCTTTCGCCATGTGTGTTTAATATATCTCTGTGATCTGATTCAAGTGGAGCAGATTTGAATACCTCATTATACGGAGACCAATATGTCTTCATACACACAGTAATTATATTGTTCATTCTGATGTTAGAACGCTGTATCTCTTGCTGAAAGTCAGAGTACTCGCATACATTTTTTAGTCACTTAGACATAAGTGACTATGCTGACATTCAAATTCTAAACAAATTGCTAATGAGCTTCCCCGCTTCTTTTTTTTTTTATCTTCTCCCCAAAAGCAGATTTCTCAGCCTCTGAAAGAAACAGAATGGAAGAGCTTAAATGAGAAGACACACGCACATGACTGCAGTCTAAGGAATAGAAGCCCATTTCTCAGCCAGTGTGCACTGCCAGAGCTGTGTTGGCTCCTTGGGGAGAGGGAAAAAGGCAGGAGAAGCAAGAGGGTGGAAATACTTTAACCACACTTCAGATGTCTACCTTTGTGCTTGGATTTTGTAATGAAGATTTATCTAAATCTCAGCAAGTGAGTATTTTCCCCTAATGGAAATGCTGTCTGCAGCAGTCGTTTCTTTCCTTTCTCTACCCACTACCCTTTTATCTTATTGTAGTCTTTTTGGTTTTGCAATAAAATTTGTACTTGTGATGCTACTTAAGGTGTACTCTTTGGTGTTCCCAAGCAATGTCTGAAGGTGCTCCAGGACTGCAGAATACGCTCTGGACGTAGACACACATGGTAAAACAGCTAACACCTTATGTGACCAGAAGTGGATTTTGCAGTTTAAAGAACAAGTCTGTGACCATCACAGTGACTAGCACAGGAGTGCCCTTTGAGAAATGTCCCTTTAATGGGGCCTGTGATGCCCCCACAGGTGGTGCCTTCGGCAGGCTGCAGGCATTCAGAGTTCTTAGTGCCCAGACTCCAGTCCCTCCATCACCACCTATGGGTATAATTCCCTGTTATTGCATTACCCTATACAGATCTGTAGCACTTGGGTTTTAATTGCTTGGCAGTCATCTTTTCTGTCCTTCCAGTACCTTGATACTTGAGGTCAGGTGTTGAAATGCCACTTGGGTTTCTGGGACCTGAGTGTTAGCAGCTGGCTTTCCCTCTAGTTCCCAAATCATTTGCTGTGGGGGGTCTGTATTCAGAGTTCCCTGTGACATTCATACCCTTATTATTATCCTGTGTTAATTAAATTTCATATTGTTCTTAATTGTGTGTGTGGCCCTTGAGACAATGGGAAGGATTCATTATTAAAAAGGCAGAATTTTTTTTAGTACAGAATTCAGTGCTAAGAGAGACCTCACTTTACCTACCCAGGGAAAAGCAGCAATAGAAGGGAAACAGCTGCTGGCATATTGGTCAGGAGCAAAAACAGCGGGCAAGGCTGAGAGTGGCAAGACCAGTAAAGCGAGAAGAAAATTTAAGCCCATGTGTTTAAATTCAATCTTAGACTAAAAGGCTAATAATAACATGTATCATCCCACTTGTCTTTCACCAATGTTGTATTTTAATAGAAAGTTTCTAGTGTAAAATTTACTCCTTTTTCAGTCAAAAAATTATTCAGCTGCAGGAAGGAAAGGCATTCAACAGGATGGCTCAGAGCACATTTAATGAGCCAGGCAGGAATAACAGGCTCCCTTTCCCTCTTCCCTCTCAAGGGCTGCAGAGGACATTTGTAGGCATAACTCTGGGCGCCTTACTTGCTGATATGCTCCTCCTCTGTGCTGAATTTCTTTCCACTTTCTGTGGGGGGAAAAAAATGATAGCACTGTGCAGCAAACCGCATACCTTCTTCAAGGGGTGATGAACATTTGGTAACAAAATTCCTTGTCAATCTCTGTGGCTTGCTCTGTGTACCCAGACTGACTGTTAGCTTCTCTTCCTGGTGAAAACTGGAAGTACATGTGCTTTCTCTGCAGTAATATATTATGCCCCAGTTATATTGTCCTAGATAAGCATGGCTTTCACAGGCTGCATCCTCTTGTCTATCTCCCTGTTTGTGGGAAAATAAATGAACACACAGTGTGTGTGCTTGCTCTCAGAAAATTCCAGTTGTGTTTGCTGGTTTTCATCTTTTTTTGTCAAACGGCTGTGGATGCTCTTTCATTGTTTCCCATACGAAAAAGGTCCTGATCAAATACACTGCATACCAGCTGGCAAAGGGATGGGTTCCCAGCAGGCTTTTGGCATTTGATACACTCATGTATGTGAACAGGTTGATATGATTAAGGTTAGCGAATGAGAGACAATTCCAGACTTTTCTAATTTTTGAATAGCATTAAATATTTGCTGGTGCTTTTTATTTTGAAGCAGGCAGAATGCTATTTAATGTTCACAATGGCAACCTGATGGTTAAAATATAGGGGGCATTCTAACCTCCTCCTGCCATTGCTAAGACCATAAACCAGACCTGCAAATGGAAAAGAATACAGCACAAAATACATTGCATATCTACATTCCCAAGTTTTAAAAGCTTCACTGTCGACGAGAGAAAAACTACATGGGTTTAATTTTTATTGCATTCAGTGAAAAGTTATTAGGAAGTGATCTGGGGACCACTACACCTGTAAATCCAAGGCCACTGAGGGGACAGAACTCAGTGTAGCCACCACACTGCAATTTGCTGGTTGGCTTGGGTCTCCTTCCAGCCGTGCAGTATTCCCAGTTCTCTTTGCGCTGTACTCAGGAAGGGCACAAAGCTGTTTTCTTTCCAGACAATTTTACCGATGGGCCTGACTGCTTAATTGGTTTGGCATAAGATGCCAGAGCTCCACCATTTGTCTCTGCTTCCTGTTTGCTTCTCGTCTGTAATTCAGGCTGTGGAACGGCTCTTGAAAGTTTAGTGTGGTATGGTGTGGCAGATTGTGTAGCAGATTGTGTGGCTTCTTATTTGGTGACAAATTTGGTGTTATTTAGATGGCCTTAGGTAGCTCTTGACCCTCCAGCCCCTCGACTACTCATTTCCAGCTCCATGTCATTGCAATGCTTTGCTTAGCCAGGTGTTTATGTGGCCACGAAGTACAGCAGTTCATTCATCTAGTGGAAAAAGCACATCTTGCATCCCCCACCTTGTTCACTGTTTGGCTGTGGAGGCAATTTTGCCAGCACTGCCCAGAACTCCAGTCCTGGCACTGAGGGACCACTTGAGGAACCGTAGTCTGCACCAATCATTGCTCCTTGGAAGCACAAGTCTGTGCACAGCACTCACAGCATCAGCCCAGAGCCTGAACTGCTTTTTCAGCTTTTGCCTGCAGGGATCAGAGGAGTGTTAGTATTAGTGTGATCTATTTATCTCAGCTGCATTCAATTTCTCTTTTTTCAATACAACATTCTTGGAGATGAACACACTTTAAAAATGGAAAAGTGGGATGTGCCCAGTAAAACTTTTTTAACAAAAGCCCGTTAAGCAATATAGGGTATGTGACTTGCATGTGCATTCCTATGTTTGTTAGCCTGAATGACACCAGAAAAATTATGCCAGATTAATCCCTTAACATTGCCTAGTTCTTCTTCAAAGTCAGGAGAAGGTGGTGAATGCATTGTAAAAGACACATATTTTGTCAAGGTTGCAGAATTTGATTTAAATGAAGTGTTTTCTCAATGTTTTTTCTTACTTCTAAAACTGTTAAAACAGAGAAACTGAGAGATCTGGTACAAAAGAAACACCAGGTTAGGACTGAGGAACAGCAAGGGCTAAGACAGATGTTTCATCAATGACAAGCTGGACAGGAGCTGGCAAGGTGTGCTTGCAACTCAGAAAACCAGTGATGTCCTGGGCTGCATGAAAAGAAGTGTGGACAGCAGATCGAGGGAGGTGATTCTCCCTCTCTCCTCCACTGCAATGAGACCCTGCCCACAGCATGATTAGAAGGCTGAAACACCTCACCTGTGAGGAAAGACTGAGAAGACTGAGGTAGAACAGCCTGATGAAGAGAAGGCTCCAGAGAGATCTTATTGCAGCCTTTCTGTACTGAAAGGGGATGCATAAGAAACAGGAGAACATGCAGGGCCTGTTGCTATAGGGCAAGGGATAATGGTTTTAACATCAAGGTGGGTAGATTCAGAGTAGATATAAGGAAGACATTTTATATGATGAAACACTGGAACAGATTTAAAGATGCCCCATCCCTGAAAACATCCAAGGTCAGGTTGAACAGGGCTCTGGGTGACCTGAGCTAATTGAAGATGCCTTCTCATTGCAGGGAGGTTGTACCAGATGACCTTCCCACACAAACCATTCTAGGACTGTATGACTCTACATTAACATAAAAACTGTATTTTGTTTGTTGATTAGAAAAAAAATTACAAAGCAATTGAGGGTCAGATTGTTATCTAACCTATCTTAGTGCAGCTCCATTGAAATCAGTTGAGCTCTGCTGATTTACAACAGCTGAGATCTAGTCATGACTTTCTATCACTCAAATTAATTACTGCAACACATTTATTTTTGGCTTGAAGGAAGAATTTTAAGATCGGGATTGATTAGCTTTTTTTTTCTAAATTATTAAAGCATCTTTAATTTTATTTTAAATTTGCTTTTACTATTGATGGTAGTTTTTGTCTCTTGTCATCATAATTTATCTGTTAAAAGTTTTTCTGAGTGTCAAATACTTAGACTATCTTTCAGATTCTCAGGTGACTAAGATAGGATTCTTTCTTTAATTAAAAAGAAGAAGATTGAGTTTCAGGGCAATCATGTTTTGATATTCCCATATGTATCTGAAGTCACTCAGATTAGGAGAACAGGACTTCAGTTTTTGAAATTAGACTTTGTTAAATTGGACTCTGAAAGTGCATTTCCCTATCTGACTAAAATACCTATGGTTTTAAATATTACAAGGTAAGCCCTCATCAACTCTGATAGATGCTAAATGGCACTGCTTTACTGTGTTGATTTGGACCCCATTTCTTGCACTGTCAATATGACGTAAATCCTTCAAACTCAATAAAATTACTCTAGGTTTAGACTGCCATAAGAGGTTAAAGTCTACCTCTATACCTTTGCTCCCCAAAAGAAAAATGTTTGTCATGGTAGCCACTGCAACCATAACCAGCAGATCAGATAATAGAAATTATAGTGTGGTACCAAAGGGTTTGGAGTTAGATTAATTTATAACACATAAAATCTGACCTTCTGTTTTCCTAAAATAAAATACCATTTTTGGGGTACTGAACTTCACTAATTATTATAACTAATTAGAATTCAGAGTCCACCTCTGAGACGCCATATCAATAACATCACTGTATAGTGCAGGGCTAGGCTTCCTTGGTTATAAAAGAGAGTTGGTTCACAGTATATGGTCAACATTACTTCCAAAGCTCCCCATGCACACAGGCTCAAGAGCCCATACTGTTTGTGGGCCACTTCTGCTCCTCCCTCCCCACTCATTTCTGCCCCCCTCTCAGTGATGTCCTTCTCCCCTCTCTTTCAGTTTCAGGAGCCTGCAGGTTATTAAGCTGTAGGGCATTAGTCAGACATCACTAGCTTACCAAGAAAATGTGTGCAAAGCAAACCAGATGCAGGAAGAAGGGAAGAAAGAGATAGTGTGGGTTAGCAGCTCAGCCAGAGTCTCCATCTTCAGATTACACAGCTGGACTCTGAGGTCCCCTCTCCTGTGGCCCAACAGCAAATGCCTTGTTTACATCCTTCCAGCAAAGGAAGTATTTCAGAGCTCACCACAAGAGCTCTTGTTGTGATTCAAGTCCTTACAGTGACTGGCTTTTAATAACACACATATACCCATTTCTGTGGTTTGTAACATCCACAGTCATACTTACTCACAAGTGATTCTGCCTACCCTAATCAGTGTCTTTAAAGGAAGTGAGGGGAAGGGGTGTTGATAAAAATCTCATCCTTCTATTTGTACTCCTCAGTTTTTTCTGGTGAAAAACTTTGGCATTCTAGATGGTGGCTGAAATTAGCAGCGAAGGAGTCACTAACTTGGACAGTGGTTAACATGATGGTTCTGTTGACCTTGATAGGTTTCCCTGCCAGGATAACTGAGGCACCGCAGAGCCTTGGACAAGCAAGGGCTGTGGAAAACCCATCATGGGATGTCCTATTAGCTGACTGGCACTGGCAGTGAAACAGTGCAGTGAAGACAGTTAAAAACACAGTGGAAAAATATGCCTCTCAACTAATTTGTAACTGAAAGGTCAAGAATACAGAAAATTGTGCTGTAGGTCTTCTAACAGTCCTGATAGACCCCAAGCTTTGTGCATTCAATACCTATAGGTAGCAGAGTACCAGAGTCTTCTAAATGGCACATGCTACCTTGTGAACTATCTCTCTCTTTTCCATTATTCCCATTTCAAAATGTCTAGCAAAAGTAATTTGGATTGTACGTTTCTAAATAACCTTTTCAATCCCTTCCTCAGCATTTCCTGAGAATTACAATAGTCATCTTCCTTGACAGCTGTGGTTCAAATTTCCATGAATGGTTTTTCTTTTTTGCTCTTTCCAGAGCTGACCATCTTCCATTTACAGCATGCTACTCTGTTTCCATTATGGATCCTTAGCAGTTCAGATCAAGTTTCTACCTGTCCTGTCACCAGGTAAAATGGCATTCTGCAACTCCTTATGGCAAAAAACATGCAGTTGTGGACTCTATTTGGAGCCTGGGTCACCAAGCAGTAGGTGTACAATGGGAATCTGCATGCTTCCCCAACACTTGTAGGATGGCTGCCATGACCAAGAACATCCTTTTTTCTGCTGTTTGCAAAAGGTGTGGAAGAACTTGTGAGATGTGCTGGTGTCCTACTGCTGAAATAATGTCCTAGATGCAGTCTGAGCTTCTTTATTGTGGAAAAAGGAAAACAGATCCTTCCCAAAGAACTCCCCAGAAGGATTCTAAGAACTAATTCAGCAGAGCAGTATTCCTACTCTCTGGATGAGCCAAGGCTAGTCAAAGTGCAGAGTGAGATAGCAGGTAGTGGGGCTGCAGCATACAAATACCACAGATGGAATTCAATTTACATGTGCCACGTATGAAGGGAGCAAAATACATTCTGACCAATAATGCATAAACCCAGCACTGAAGACTACAGAACAGGCATTACAGACAGGTTAAAATACTCCCACAAAAATGCCACGGATTGCTGAGCGACATTGTGGATGCAGTACTCACCTCTCATGTCAAAGAGCTTTGGCCACACCTCTGTTCTTGATTAGGAAAAAGATGAGACTAGCTCAGTTGTTTGGAGCATTGCTGTACTAGTGCCATGGTTGTGGGTTTGATCCCTGTATGGGCCCCTCACTTAAGATCTGGACTCAGTGGTCTTTGTGGGTGCCTTCCAGCTCAGGATATTCTGTGACTCAGAATATTCTGCAATTGATTTCTTGCATGAATAGCCAAAATGGACCAGTAGTTGATCCTGCCCACGCTGCTGGCTTTGCCTGGAATCTCATTCAGAGTGAGCAGAGCCTGTGCACGTGCTGCGGGGGAGCTGTTCACACCCAGCTAGAGCTGTGAAAAGCAGTAGGCACCTGAGACAAGCTGCCAGCAGTGGAAACCATCAGCAAGGAAGTCTTTTGTATTGCTCAGTTTGTGATTTACACTGGACCTGCAATTAAAAATACTGAAGGCTCCTCAGGTGAGGGTGCGATTTAGGCAACCTCATACTCCATTCCTGCTCAGCACTGGGCAGTACTTTTGCTTCCATCCTATGATTGATCTCATGTGGCTGAAACTGGCAAAGATAGTAGCTGTTATTATGTCATGTTTACATGCATTTATGTGTGTGTGGTAGAAACAGGGGAGAAAAAAGTGATTGTGGTCAGGTGAACTACTGTAGGATAAAGAGAGATAAATAATTCAGGTTCTCATTACAACAGAAGAGTGCAGCTTTCACAGAGAGGACAGGGACTGTCTTTGTGTGAATTTGTATTCAGTGGCTGTTTAGTAGCCATAGCATGTAATCTAGCATTAGTATTAACATAAATCAGTGGCAGGAATTAATAATATTTCTAAAGTCTTATATGATAACTGGATCCACACTATATTGTTTAGTTCTCTTGGGCATTTTAATGATCGTGTAATAGAAATGTTGGAGTAGCTGAGATATTCTTTATAAAGCTCTATGAAAGGTCTTTAACACAATGTCTTTAGCAGACAGTTTTGATAGAATGTGTTGTACAAGAAGAAATATACCTATTTTGGTAATATGAGTATGTTTCATTAGCTCAGTTCACAGCAATATGACATTACATTTAAAAAGGAATACAATTAATAACAATGAGAGGAGTTTTTTAGCTCCCAGAGTATAGCTGGAGGAACTGAGCAAGGTGTCAGGGCAATTAAATAAAGGGACTGTATTACCTTTGTCTGAACACTCATAACATCATCCTGTCTCGATGTGTTGAATAGGGGATTTCTTTGCAGTAGGATTCTTAATTTATTTTGATGTTTCCTATAACTCGGATAATAATAAGATGGACTTTTTTATTAATCTTTAAAAATGTACAAATCTTGGGGATTAGCATGTCTGTAGATCCGTGTATTTTCCATTTTCCATAGAGTATGGAACGATTGTGTTAGAGATACACACAATAGCTTCCCAGCCTGAACTTAATGGAACCATTCTATCTGTGCTGTGGAAAAGTACAAAATACTGCTGGTGCATGTACAGCACATGGATTAGATAACTGCAGTCCAGGGAAAAAGTTATACTTTGAGACTATTAAAATAATCAACATGAGTATTATTTTATTCAGCATTAACCTTTATGTTCTGTGTTAAATGACAATGAAACCAGTGGAACACAATCCTTCCCCAGAGTAATGGTACCGGGCATTTCTTTCATCTCTAAAGAGGTTTCTTAATATCCTGCAATCCTAAAAATGCTATTTTTTCCCCCACTTCAGGTCAGATTTAATAACAGTACCAGGAGATGAATTGATTTGGCTCAGTCAAGCTTTCAGCAGCCCTGTGGATGGTAGGCAGGGATCTGTCCCCTCTCGGGAGAAGCAGCAGCAGAAGGCAGGGCATTGCTGTGATGCCCTCAAGTCCTTCTCCCTAGGGATGTAGCACCTTCCATGGCACTCACTTCTCTTCTAGAGGGTCTTCTGCTTGGCCCAGTCTGTTCTGCATGTCTGGGCGGGAAGGCCAGGAGTCCTCCTTGGCCCTGGGATTGAGGGTGGTGAGGAAAAGACGAAGCCATGTGACCTCTTTGGTGTAGCTAACACTGAAAAACATAGGGTTGCTTTGAGAAGGAGAGGCCCAAAGTGCTCCACAGAGGGAGATCTCTTCTGCAGGGGCAGCTCACTTGTACTGCTCATACTTCCATGGCAGCAATAGTTACAAGGGGAAAAGTGTTACGCAGGTGCCAAGGCAGAAGCGACCTTCTCCTATTGCCCACACCTCCATGTGCCCCATTTCATGGGTGCCTGGCAGCAGTGTGCCAGAGGCTAATAAAAAACACCATCCCTGGGCCCACAGGGAATTAATGAACAACTCCACAACCATTCATGAGTAACATTATAACCCAGCAGGGAACAGTTTCCTAAGCCAGGGAGCTCCAGGTGACTCCTTCCACAGCAGCGCCTGGGGTTAATGGCGCACGGCGCCAGCCGCCCCATCCCGTCCCTGGGCAGCCACTGACCTGGCCCTGCTTTTAAGCTGCCACATATGCAGTGACACACGGCGCCTGAAGCGATTAAATTGTGAGGGCTGCCCTTCCCTGCTCGCTGTTATTGACAGACCCATCAGGGGCAGTGATGCATCGGCACCTGCTCAGCCCCAGCGGGCCCGCACAGGACAGGGCGGCTGCCAAGCCACCATGTTTGGCAGAGAGGCCTTGCGCCCTCCCATCGACCTGTCGGGCCTCGGCACTATTGACCGCTCCAATTTGCAGGAATTTATGGTATTGATGTGGGGCTGATTAACATTTTGTGCCACAGCAGTTCAATACAGGCTGGTAACAGCTTTTAATGATTAATTGACTTTTATGATTCCGCCTGGGCGCTGTCAAGCCGGCTGTGAATGGCGGGCACGCGCCTCCACAGCCACTCTCTCCGGTGGCACCGGGCAGTGATTGAGTGCCTGGGAAATTAGTGTCCTTGCTGTCTCGTTTTATGAAAGATAAATGCTATGACATTTAATGTAGACCTTAATTTAGAACAGAACTAAACAGATCATTTTGCAATTTAATCATAAACAGGTAAATATCAAAATTGTTTAGCATTTCACGAGTCAGGCAGACAGGCAGCAGAGGTAAAGTGAAGCGGGCAGCAGTGGAATTGCAGAGGTAAGGTGAGGTAAGGTAATGAGACATGGAGCCAGAGATGTTTTAATAGTGGCAGCAGCATAAATTAGATGGTATATCACATCCGCCATTCAGGTATGGTCTGCCCATATGGTGATCTTGCTTTCTCTTTCATCTTTTAATTTCATCCACTGTTCCCACTCTAGCTGTAAGGTGACGGCTTCTGACACATGACATGATATGTGGAAAAAAAATGTCACCTACAGTTAATTTGTTACCTAAAACAAACATAATCATTATGGAAAATTTGCAAAGGAAAACAGGATTTTATTATACCCCATAACAACTGAAAAAAAAGATTGTCTGGAAGGCTGTGTGCTGTCAACTCCTACCTTCCTGTGTTCATATTTATAGCCTATTCCTTTGCATTCGTGTTAATTAAAAAGATTGTAAGTTTCTTTTTAAATAACTGTCTAAACAAAATGTCATATTATGCGTGTTTATACATACAAAAGCTAAAATGGCATATTTTGATCCTCTTTGAAATTTTATTCTCTATCTTCTCATCACCCCATCACCCCCTCAATTTGGTACAATTTTCAGAGGAAATGAAGCTGCAATGGGCCAGATTCTTAAATCATTTTGACCCACTTCAAAGGAGCTGGGGAGCTGCTGAATCTTCCCATTCAAGGATTCCCTTGGCACTAGGGAGTTCCTAGCTCATACAAAGCTGACAGAGCCGATTCCTATGCCATCTGTTCCTACAGAAAGCATTTAGAAGAGCCTAGTGGAGGCAGACCAGGGGTGCAATTGAGGTATTTCTGTATTTTCCTCTCCCTTTTCAAGACCCTCATGGAGTCAGTAGTTAGCCTGTTACAGTACAACACAAATCCCAGGGACAAAAAGCTAAAATGAGCTCTCTAGCTCTTCCTCTAAGCTTTACCCAGTACAATTTGCCAGGGATAATCCAAGAAGCCATGCAAAACAGACCAGCTCCAAAGGCTCTTTTCTTTAAACTTGAATCACCTTCTGGAAGTCAAGAAACAATCAGATAGAATTAAATTGCAAAACTGATTGGGCTTTAATATCTGAGGAAAGGGGGAAAGGGGGAAGGGGGACAAATTTCTGGACAAAGCTGTGCGCATCCACCTCTTTACCCTGATCAGCAGAAAATCTCATCTAATAGCAGCCCTCAGCCAGCTATGTGATACCTGGAAGGGGATACTTAGCTCTTGAATCAAAATTCACAGTGCTGAGCAAGACCCTTAAAGCTCTGTGTACACTGGATGTTTGCCTATGGATTTGTCCTGATGAGCTTTGTGACTCTCCTGACGCTATGATCCCAATGGCGCGTACTCTGGCAGGTTTCTCTGCTTGAAGGCACCAACAATTATCTGAGAGGTAGTAAGGGATGGTTTTTTAAACCACCTCTCAACTGGTGCTGCTTGTTACTCTGTGAGGAGGAGCATGTCCTTCTTCACCATCAGGCAGGCTGGTGAGGAAGCAGGGTCCTGCCTTCCCTGGAGTGAAACAGGAACAGAGTAAACCTATCTCAGCAATGAGGTGGTGACTATGGGCTGAGGGGGAGTCCTGATGTGCTGTTTCTTTGTGGATTTTTTTTTTTTTTTTAATACCACCATTAAGATATTTGCTTCTTTCTCTCAGCCCAAGCTTCTGAGCAACTGGCACATTTGGAGTGTGACAGCATACCAACCATGTGTGGGACAAACCAAGGATGCCTTGCAATGTCCCAAAATCCAGCGTTGTTGCCTCAAGGAAGAGAAAGAAGACCAGGTCCCCAGAGCTTTTCAAGTTATAAGAGGGGAGAGGAAGAAGTTAAGCATGTTGAAGAGCCATAGTTGGATGCTGCTGTCACTGGGTAACTGTGGGGGTGACTGCTGATCCTTGGAGGAGCAGCAGGTTCCTTGATGCATACTGACCTCTCACTTTGTGTCATCACAGAGCCTGGCTTTCAAGGACATAAGACATGGGTTAAATGGCTATTATAATAGCCCTTTATAACCTGGGCAAAGGTCATTCTAAGCCACTGCTCACATTTTGCTTGTGCTAACAGCTGGCCCTCAACAGAATTCAAGTGTGTCCACACAAGCTGCCATCACAGAATCTCCACTGACCCAACAGTTTGAAGATCCAGCCTAGGGAGTGGCAATCTGGCTTTAGATATCAGCAGTGAGTAAACTCCCAGGTTAGGTCACAGGCATGGGCTAAGGTATAGGCAACATGGAAGTAGAAAAAGTTTAAATTCCCTTGACACTGACTGGTGAAATCTAGCACTTAAAAAGTAACCATTTGAAGATGGGTACAGTGAGACCTCTGTCTGCTCCTATGGATACTCTCATACAGCTGCAGTTCTGGACCTAAGGTCACAAGAAAATCGCCAGGATGATAGTGTCATGTATTCATCGCCAGGGTCACAGATGGAGCAGACAAGTCTGTCTGTACTCATCAATGTAAATATACCCTAAGCATGGGCACAGCAAGCTAAGTATGTCACTGAAGCCAATAAGAAATCCCAGTAAGGGGAGTTTTGCCCCACATCAGAGCTGCAGTTAAATGTGCCTTTGAATGTCAGCTTCTAAACAAAGCTGTCCTGTCTTCAGCTATCTTACTTGCATATTTGAAGGCAGGTGGCTTGTTTCTTTTTCCTTTGGGATGAGGTTCATAATGATACCACTCTTAGCTAATAACCAGTTGAATATGAGCCCCAGAAGTTGGACTCAAGCTCTATCTCAGCAGACTGTACAATAATGCAGAGATAGTGGTTTCATCAGAAGGATATAGGTGAGACTGGCAATAGTGATGAGAGAGTGCTTCTGTTTTCTCTGCTGGGTAACTATGCAGCAGAAAGCACAGACTGTAGAGCCAGAGGTAGCAGAAAGGAGTGCCATGAGTGGTGCAGGTAATAAGTATTCCCACTGAGAATGAGAGGCTCTGAACCCTTAAGTTTGGCCCTCCCTATCTACACACAATGTTAAAACAGTGCCTTGCCTTTGCTCTATTTAGCTCTGCAGCTATAGACTCCTTGACTGCACTGCTGCTCACTTCAGAGCAAAGTAGAATGTAGTCCTCTTCCCTGCTACCTCCTCTTTTTCATTGAGAGTCTCCTTAAGAGACCTTCAAAATCAAGAGAACTGAAAACTTTTGTTTCCCAAAGCATTCAAGCTGCCAGGCAATTACACAAAGAGCAGACAGTGGCTGTCATGTTTGAAAGGAAGTGGCTGAGAACACTGAGACGCAGAGTATATGAGACTATGCTGACATGGTCTTTTGCAGATGGAGGTGAGCCTGTTTTGTCCCTTTTCCAAGCCAGATGGGGAACTGCTTTACTGTAAGCTGATCCTGAGTAATGAAACTGCACTCTTTCATGTTCAAAAGCTTCTAGTTAGCACCATGTGACCCCAAAAACAAGAAGGAGGGCTCTCTGTTGCTGCCAAAACCCAGAATAGTCCTACATTATGGTCCTGTGTACCTTTGAGGCAAACCCCATAGGTTCTGACTCAACAGAGTATGAGGTAGGGAGGCCCAGCTTGTGGAAGGAAATAGGAATTGTTTAACCATGTAACTGTAGCAGGGCCAGTTCAAAATGTAAAACAAGTAGGCTGTTGCTTTTTCTGCCACATGTTGCAAAAAAAATAACCCCAAACCCAACCCAAAGCAAACAAAAACACGATAGCACTACTTTGCTTCAGACAGAGACCAGGAAAATGAGGCAGAAGCCTGTGTCTTGGGGCAGCAATTGGTGCCTCTTATTCTTTATTTCTCTGGCAAAAGCGAGAGTCTTGTTCTCCTGAATCCTTAGGACCTGCTCCAGGCTTTGTCCTTCCTTTCACTGTACCTTAGCACTTTCATGCTACACAGGAAAGCAGGCCCCCAGCTCCTCTGCCTGCAGGAGAGTTACACACTCCTTTTTACTTGAGTTGGCTGTGGGTGGCAGTGGCTGGACTCATACAGCGGAACTGTACTGGGCACCTAAGGAAGTAACACCAGCAACACACATGCCTTGGAGACACCTAATTCAGATTGGCAGCATTTTCTGTGTGACCTTCAGTATGCCCCTACATTTTGCCTGAGCTGTATTTTAGGCACGTAAGAGACTGTTTGGGATTGTGCTCAGGTTCATCTTAGGGCGCCTTGAAGTTCTACCCACTTACCTGCAAAAAGGAGATTTTATGCCTCCTCCTCTCTTGGTGAGGGAGGCAAGGAAGAAGGGAGTATTCTATGTTGTTTGTCCCTGGCAAAAGTTCCACAGACTTCAACAACTTTCTATTCTATGGCTGCATGTGCTTGTGTCTCACTGCAGACCACTTTCAATGACACAGTTTTAATAAGTTGTATGACTGCTGCAAAGGCTGAAATGCGACCTTCACCTTTTTTATTCGGGTGCTACTCTGACTAGCATGCAGCATCTCTTTACATCAGACCTGCATCTGGTAATACAGGAAGAGTATTGTATAATCAAGAAAGTTTTTCTCTCACAATATAGAATGACTGGCATTTAATCTCTTCCCTTGCTATTCTGTCATGTTCCTCTCTGTTCTATCGTATATTGGTCCATACACACACTGGGTTCAGTGAAGATTCCCATATTCAGCCTCACTTACTTTTGTTTAGATGCATGCCTAAAGATACTGGAAAAGTGTAGTGGACTGTATTTATAATTACAGCTCAGATATTTATCCATTCAAAAATAACACAATAAAATTTTGAGCAAAAATAATATTCAGTATTTTTCCAAGAGAGTCTATTGTTTTTCTGCAGTCACATGCCAGCCATTACTCAACAAAATTCCACACATTATCTTTCTCATGAGTTCAGAGGGCAGTTACCAAGTGAAATTTCCACCTGTAGGCACTGATTTAGTCTTCTTTTTATGATTCCTCTTCCAGATTTATAAGAGAATTTAATTAGGCTTCTTATAGATTTCTTTGGCAATTTTTGAATATATATATCTATCTCCTTCTTGATTACCATCCCCTTTAACTCACTGGATGTCCCAAATTACAAGCTTTGCATGGAATCAGTTGCCTTTGGCTATGTTTGGTATTATGTTACCTTCTGTTCAGTTAACGGTGTGGAGATAGACCATAAGCACTGGAAAAACCTCAAAGCTCTTTTCTGCTGTTTTGAAATTGAGAAAGCAGAAACATAATTGCTTTTGTTGGATCACAATCCTGAATAGCAAAAGACTTTTTAAACATCTGCCCTTCCTTTGATTGGCTTTACATCTTCTCTCTTTTTTTGTCTACTGTTCATTATTCTGCATTTTATTCACTAATGAAAAGTTCTATCCATGACAATATTTTCATATGCTGTAAAATGACTGCGATTCAATGCATTTAATCTGATCTAGCCCTACAGAAACCCTTAATAGAATGTGACAATATATGTTAATTCTGTGAGGTTTGTATTTCCTTCTTGCTTGTGTAATATCTGATCTGTCCTGCCTACAATCTCAGGGCAATCTCCTGCAACTCTGACTTTTAGCAGAGCCAGAGTCTAACTCCCAGCATGTATTTGCAACACCTATTGAAGTCGAACAGCACCGTGTAGCTATGTGGAAAGTAAATTTTGCTTTCTTTGTCATTGAAGCCCTTCTCCCATGCAGATCTGTCACAAATCAGCACTGACTTTCATTCTGCCAAGATCAGGTGTCAGAATTATTACATTTTACATGGGATTCTCTCTGATGGGAGAACTTGCATGTGTTTCCAGGTGCTGATCTCCTGCTTGCTCTTTATCACTAACCAAATGACTTGATATGTCTCTCTCCTTTCTTACTTTTTTAATACTACTGTCAAATACCTATCATGACATTACTATGCATTCCTAGGAAAATGTAGCAGCCAGAAATAATGCTGATCCCTGAGTGGAATGGAATAATCCATTCATTCTGCAGGGAATAGCTACCCTATTCAATAATAATATTGAAATTAAGAAATCGCATTCAGTCTTTTAACATGGGAAGACAATACAAATAATTGGGGAATTTCCTACTGAGTCTGTTATTAAAACAGTATTTAGAGGAAACCTGAGCACTCAGACAATTGAAATGTGTCCTTTTCTTTTTTCCTGGTTTAAGCATAATGCCTGACATCAATACCACAAGTATTTTCAGTGCTACCTGGGAATAAGAGGAAATTAAGGCAGGAGACTTTTGAAAAATCACTTCTGATTTTGCTCATTTAAGAGCTACGTATTTCAAAAGAAATGAGGGCCAAACTTCCAAGTGCCAATAGTCCCCTGTTGGATCCAGATTTTCAGAAAGATTCCATTCTCATTTACACTTCTCAATAGAGCATTTTTCCACAAGCGCTCAGCAGCCAGCAATTCTTTCTGGCCAGGAAGCCATTGAGAAAGCTGGCCTTTTTTTTTTTTTTTTTTTTTTTTTTTACCCTTCTGTGCCTAAAAGGGAATGGGGAGCTCTTTTGTGAATAAGGTTCTTCAGAGAAGTTACGCTTGATGAGCCTGGCTCTGAGGGAAGAAGTGAAGTACAACTTTCCTCTCTGAAGCCTCCAGAGGCTGTGGGCGCTAGAAAGACCCAGTGTACTGTTGGGCAGAGGTAGTTCTGAGAGAGCTAGCTTGGAGACTGGAAGCAATGGAGAAACACCCATAATTCCTGCTGGAGCTTTGCAGTATGTGAGGGAACAAGTATTTCCATGAATACCAGAATTATTCCAGAAGCCTAGTTTCCAATGGAGTTAGTGTTTCATGGCTGACTGACATTTTAAATGAATTATACTATTGCTGCACTGTGAATTCTGCCCTTATCAGACACTGGAGAATCCATGGGGGAGAGAAGCCTTGGCTGTGGAGTGGATTCCCTTATATCTAATAAGGTATAAGCTCTGACTGAAACTTTCCTTCACATACATCCATTCTCTTTCCCAGGTGAATTCTCTCTGTGTCAAATGAGAACCGAGCGCGGGCTGCAGCCTTTCCATCAGTAGAAAAACTCTTCAGTTTTCTGTATTCACAAAAACTTACCAAGTTGATTATCTCTCGAACCTCTGCCTTTCTGTCAGGTTCAGCTACAATTACCCAATGGGTACAAAAGTACAAAAGTTTTTAGGCAACTGTATGTGCACATACACACACAGAGCAATTATATGAGCTGTGCTTCCTCATGGAGCCAGGCTAGAAACACCCACTGATAAACTCTAAATGACTGAAGTCTGCTGTGTCTCTGAGTGAGTTGGGCAGGCTGTAATAAAGGGCTGAGTGGAAAGAGAGATAAATTATTCTGTATCTCCTGTCCTGTATGGCAATCAGGCACATCTCCCTCCTCTGCTAGCCGTAGGGTCTCCCCATCAGTCGGGACCGCTGCTCAGCCCCTTTGGCACGGAGCGCGCTGCGGGGGCAGTCAGGGGGGCTGGAAGTGTTCCTGGCTGGTCTGCCAGTGTGAAGGATTGGCAGTGTTTCTTGCAGTTTCCTTTCCCATGAGCAACTAGCAGCAATCAAATACAATCTAGCTGTTATTATTTGCCGTTAGTTTCTTTGATTGTGATTTGGAAATACGTTGCTAAGGAAAGCAAAAACCGTGGTTAACTGATTGATAGAAAATAAGAGTCATAGAAAACATCTGGAGAGCCAGATGAGTACAAGTCATTGTTTGGTTTAATACCCTTATAATATTTGCTGCAAACAGCCAAGCTGAAGGGTGGATTCTTCATCATTTTTATTATGTGCTTATTCCAAAATATTAGAGAATGGGCTTTGGCAGCAATGTTTGATTTGTGCCCTTTTGCCCAGATACTACCATGTCTTGGCTTCCTGAGTCTGTGTAAAGCCAAATTATCAGAACATAATATCAAAGTAAAAGAATGGTCATACTGGATAATACCAACATCCCTCTAGACTCTTGCTTCTCATGGTGACAAATAGCAGACATTTAGGAAAAATTACAAAACCAAAAAATGCAGCCGTTGTTCTCCAACACTCTTGTATCTTCTAGCGATTAGCAGCTAGAGAGCAAGCTGAGCCAGAAGAGCTATCTTTGTGGTTAAGATGCATGGATGGATGCATGGATGGATTTTTTATTTCTGCTTGATTGCTCCTTCTCGGCCTTTAAAGGTAAAAATAGGTAGGTTACATACTGCCTAGGAAAAAATGCTGAGGGAAATCCTGCAGCTGGAAACTTTTGGGGCCACCCGTAGGAATTATACTTCCTCAAGCTGCAGTGGCATGTCTTAGCTAAAGTAGGAGAGAGAGTCAGCCTCTCTGAACTTGTATCTTTGCCCTTCAGCTTAACTATACATTTGCTGAGCAGAGGAAAGCAGGGTGGGGGAATAGGGTGGGGGCTGGGGGTTGAAGCTGACTGCAAGTGTCCAGAGCCTCCCTTCAGGTGGGCTGGAAGAGATAAGACCAGCACAGCACCTGGCTGACCATCCAGCCCTTCAGCTGCAGCCTTGGGAGCCAACACCCTGGTTGAAACATGCTCTTCAAACCCCTTTGAGCAGAGAGGTGTCTGAGTAGATAGAGGTAGTTGACTGAAATGTGGTTAATGGCCAACTTAGTTCAAGTTTTCACAGGTCCATTCCCATGCTGATCACAGTTATTCAACAGCTGCGATTTACACATGTTGTGGATTTTTCTAAGAACCCTCTGTGGGCCCAGGAGGACAGAAAAATATTAGCACATTTCTGATTTTACAGATACTAAGAGTTAAAATCACTATTCTGAAGTTCAAAGTGAACTGGTAACTAGACCAGATATAGAAACTACTCACTCCTAAGACTCTGTTTTCAATGGCTAGCCAGCACTTCCTTTCACTTAATTTACTGTTAAACCTAGAGGCATAACTCAGAGATCCATATACCAAGGGGACTGTTTCCTCACAGAACTTTATTCAATATTTATAGCATGTGCTTATTATGGTGATCATGTACACAATTACATTGTTTTGACTCTTTATATGGTATTTTAACTAACAAGAATTGTTTCATTACCAAAAAAAAAACAGGAGACGAAGGGAAGGGAAGGGAAGGGAAGGGAAGGGAAGGGAAGGGAAGGGAAGGGAAGGGAAGGGAAGGGAAGGGAAGGGAAGGGAAGGGAAGGGAAGGGAAGGGAAGGGAAGGGAAGGGAAGGGAAGGGAAGGGAAGGGAAGGGAAGGGAAGGGAAGGGAAGGGAAGGGAAGGGAAGGGAAGGGAAGGGAAGGGAAGGGAAGGGAAGGGAAGGGAAGGGAAGGGAAGGGGAGTCCTTGAATGTATTTTGTCTCCCCAAGTCAAGTGACGACCTTGTTTCTTCAGGTTCCCTTACAATTACATGAGTTGTTTCCTTACCTGTTTGTTCTTGTTATGAAACCACTCATATTCTAAGTAGTTTTTAATAGTTTAACATGAGCAAAATATTAGCTTATCAGGAGTGGTTGCTGAGTTTGTTGAGCCTTTGGCTCAGGAATGCTGATATCTGAGGAAGTTCTGTGAGCAGAGAACATCCATGAGGGCATCCACTGCAGTCTTTTTTAATTCTCTGGGGGCAATTCCTGCCCTTTCTCACATCACATTCATTTCTAACCAAAACTGATGTGGTTCTAAAGCCACCCCTGAAGAATCATCCTCCAGGGATATGGAGTAGCCCCTGCCCTCGCCACTCCATTAGATCTTGCTATTACCTGTGAAAGGGTTTTCCAGCAAAGTTCACTAAAATAATGCCAACAGAACCACCTCAGTGGAACTGTTTTGATGAACAAAATAATAAACCAGCAAAAGGACTTTTTTTCCCTGATATTTTTCTGTCCACCTCAGGCAATTGTTTTCATGCTTCTGACAGACAAAGAAGGATGGCAAAACTTTCTGTGTAGACGAGAAATCCTGAGGGGTGTGGAACAGAATATTCACTGCTGGTTGTGGTTGCTGCCCAGTTGTCTGTCTGGGCTGCCTTATTGCATGGGGGAGTTTACTTTCAGAAGTGGAGATTAACGGAGATTTTGGGTTGATGCCATTATATTTTTTCATTTTCCCTTCTTAATGTGGCTTATTTAAAGAGAGCACTAGGGTTTAGCACTGACTGATAATATAGGAAATAAAAACAAGGCCAAAAATAAGAGTGCTTTAAGAAAGATCAACAGATAGCTAAAGGACTGGAAATGTTTGACCATTGGGATGCATTTATTGGAAGAAGACCCTTTTTGAAGGACAGACTCTGCCTAAGCAACTGTGGAAACAGCCTTCTGAAAGCAAGTCTGGCAGAACTGATAAGCAGAGCTTTGAATTGAGAAAGGAAGGGTACAGAGTCAAAGACTTGAATAATCTCCACATGCCCATAGGGCACCAGAGGAGAAAGTGTAGGCACACGAGGGTATGCCAAAGGATAAAGAAATTCAAGTGATCAGAATGGCAGGAAATAAGAATAAAGAAAGCGCAAAGTGTGAAGAGAGCTGCTTCCAAGGTGGCAATACAGGGAGTGTCAGGTTCAGCTCTTGACAAAACTGTGTTTATGGGGTAGAGAAATTTTTAAGAACAATATATGTACCAAAAAAGGGAAAAGCATAAACTAAGCTGTCAGGGCACTGATGGGACAGGTACACATTCATAACAGAACAGAATAGCAATCACAGCTGGAACACTGGTCTCCATGCATTATTCAGTAAAGCAGAGGTAAAGGTGAAGGTGGTGGCAGAGAACTGTGCATTAATGATATGAAACACTGCAAAGAAGTATGTGCAGAAATGATAGAATGCAAAAAGCAGAATTTATTCCAGTTAAAATCATTTTGGGGAAAGCTGGTAAAGGAGAGTACTTGGACAATGCAAGCCCCTTATTTTGCTCCTATTATGTGTAAAGTCATAAAGGCATCGATGATGCCATTAGAGACACAAATTCTATTGAGTTTGTATCATGCAGGCAAATTTTTACCTCCCCAAATGTGGATCAAGAACAACCACCACTAAAAATTACAGACTCCAGATATTTATGGATGTACTAGTCAGAAAATGTCTTAAAATTCTCACAGAACCATTAAAAAGTAATGCTGGTTGAGACTTGGTTTTTGTAACTGATAACTGCAGCAAAAAAAGAAAAAGGACCTTGGTTCAAGTGATCAGGGGCTGACACTTCCTAATTAAATGGAACAAGTAAATGGCTGCTAATAAGATTTTGCATTTCAAAAGGGCAGATTTTGGTAAACTTTTGGAATAGATTATTAAAGTCAGATGGATTGCAGAGTGTGGGCAATAAAGCGTGAGGGGCCTGGAGTTTCTAGAAGTCTGAGCGACTAAAAGTTTTGGGAATCTGTGTACCAGACAAAAGAGAAAGCCTGGTTGTGTAACCACTTCAAGAGATGTGCTAGTACACTAGGTTATGTCTTTTAAAAGAAAGACCAGATCTTAGGCAAGGAATGGATTTAAATGTGACAGGAAAGATCACACCAAAGTCTTCCTAAGCTTTCTTGGATGATATCCTACACAGGAGGAACAGTGTAATACTCTTCACTTGTGTTTCGCTACAGGGTTTGGCGCAGCAGTGCAGAGTATGTTATTTGTTAGCTGGAGCTCTGCAGAAAAACTGTGTGTGTAATAAGGATGTGGCTCATAGCATACAGACACCACTGAAAAAAAAACCATCACAAGGTTGGACAGAAGCAATTAGGAAGGCACATCAAACCAATTGTAGGGACAAGTCTTGTTTAATATTTTCATAAACTATCATGACACTAGTAATGACTTCTAAATTTTTAAGCATGCAGCATTTAGAGGTATCATTAATTGAATAAAAAGTGTGTCAAGACTCTGAAAACCAGTAAAGATTAAACAAAAACTGTAAATGCAAAGTTACTACAACCAGTACAATTTCCCCTAGGTGCTCCAAGCTTATAAATAAACACAAATACCTGGCCATGCTATGCAAAGTAATTCTTATGCTACAGTATAACCCATACATGAGAATAGGCAACTAAAATCCAGTGAGGCAGATATCAGAAAGGGTTAATACTTTAGCATTAACATTTACAATAGCATTTAGCATTTCTGCTTTAGCAGAAAACCTGAGGAGACCTTGTGTGCAGCTCTGACACCCATGCTCAGGAAAGCTTGATTTCAGCCGTGCAGAAGCACGACTACACTGAGGTTGCAGGCTCGATCCCTGTACAGACACATCCCTATACTTAAGATTAGGATTCAAGGACCCTTGTAGGTCTCTTCCAACAAAGGATATTCTGTGAATGACATAACTTAGAATCATAGGATCATCGCAGAATATCCTGAGTTGGAAGGGTCCCACAAGGATCACTGAAGTCCAACTCCTGATCCTGCACAGAACAATCCCAGGAATCACACCATGCGCCTCAGAGTGTTGTCCAAATGCTTCTTGAACTCTGTCAGGCTTGGTGATGTGACAAATCCCCTGAGGAGCCTATTCCAGTGCCCAACCACCTTCTGGGTGAAAAACCTTTCCATAATATCCACCTTGACCAGTAGGAAACAAGAAGAGGCCTAAATAACTTGGATTGTTAAGTTGGAAAAAAAAAAAAAAAAAGAAATTAAAAAAAAGAAGAAAGATACAAGCCAACCACAAGAAATCAACAAAAGCAGAAAAATGTTTTCTAGCTGTTAAAGTCATCAGTTGAAAGCAAATCTGTGTGTTTGTGGCAAGCAGAGGTATTGCTAGTCCAAGTTAGTCTTGTGGGCTCAACCATGGCTGAATATCTGAGGGAGAGATTAAATGGAGATATTTCCATAATGAAAGAAGACTGCAGATCTCTTTCAGTGTTTAATAAATCTTTTCTCAGCTTTTTAGTTCCAAACTATTGCTAGTTTGGCAAACATGAACTGAAAGACACAAACCTTGAAAAAACTTTTCCTTTCCGTTTGGACCCATATTTTGAAGCTTGAGTCGAATAAGAGGAAGAATGTGGGTTTTCATGGAAAATTTAAAACATCTTTCTCAGACTTGCTTGACTACTCAGCTGAACTTTCCTATCTGAAACATTCAGACTGGCTATGTCCTACATAGAGAAAAAGCCCCATTCACTACCTGCCTGCTACTCAAACACCCTCAAAAATGAAAATAAAGTTGTCTATAATATTTGTCTACTCCATTTCATGTGTATGCAGTGCTGCTTTTTGCCAAACCTACTTGCAGAGCTAAAGACTTGCTCTTCCTCTTGCAAGAGGTCATGGGAAATTACCCATTGGCTTCACTGGGATTGTATATATGGAGTCCTTACAGATGAGCAAGCGGGTATTTTCTTCTCTGCCCACAGGGTCCATCTGCTTTTGCTGTTTCTCCAGAGAGGTTCTTGGAGTGACATTTTCAATAATAGTAACAGTTCCCCTCCTCTTTTCCCCAGATATGTTATTCTGAATGTGCTTGGTCATGCTCCTGCCACTGTTAGCCAGACATTCTCTGTCATGCCCTGCTCTTGAGGTTCACCTGTCTGGTCTCCACCATGACTCTGACAATTTTCTTTGTTCCAGCCCAGTGCTGCAGACTGACTCAGCCTGATGCCCTCCCAAGCTAAATGTGACTGATCCCATCACCACCACCACCTGGCTCCAGCTGATGCCTGAGCCCTTGAACTGTAACACACACAAAATGCTTTGGTGGGTGCATGTTTCTTCTACCAATTCCCAGTCCAGCATCTCCCTTGCCTTCATACCTCCTGCTTGATGGGGTCTCACTAACTGGAAAGTGAGAGAAAAACTTGCTTTTATCATGATGTAGATTTAACACTATACAAGTTCTGTGTGCCAGACATGGGTAAAGGGTTATATTTCAACCCATTGAATCCACATGAAAAGGTGTTCCTACATTCATTCCTGCCTGGTTTTGGTTTGGGTTTTGGAAGTCTTTGTTTTGTTTATTGCCTGGCTCCTAGATTCACATTTTTATGCAGAAGATGCTTGAACAAAAGAGAGGGTTCAATTTACCTGTCATGAAAAAACTGTAAGATCTGCTTCTAAGAATTGCTCCAGCTTGGGTTGCAAATAAAGGGTAAAAGAATAAAAATGCATTTAGTTGGCATCACTATAAATTGAGCAAATGTGCTACAGGCTGGCGTCATTTTTCCTGAACCTGTTTGAGAGATATTTGTTATGGGCAAAACACATTGACACTCAGGAATAACAGCACATCTTGACTAGTCCTGAAGCCTGAGCCAGTGCTGAATCCAGCACGTCCTTATTGGCACTGCCTACAGACAGGTAGAACAGGACCCATCTACCCCAACTTCAGCCATCTGGTCAGGTACGCTCTAACTAAGCTGACTGCCTGTCTGCCTGCTGCAATTGACTGAGCCCTGCAGGCAACTTCAAAAGGTGACTCATCCCTCCTTTAGTAGGTGCCTAAGCTGGCACGGATTGCCCTCTGCCTTTCTCCATTGAATGCGGAGGGAGCTGAGACTTGGCCTACACACTAACTAGTATATGGCTAAAGTTAGTGAAGATAAATCCCATCTGCAGTTAGTGCTGGATCTGATAACTCAACTGCTAAAGCTCCATTTGAACTGCAGGCATTGCTTTTAGAAATAGGTATCATGAACTTATTGGTATCAGATGTTGCCCATAAATGGCTAGTTCTAAAGGGAGGCCGGGGTGGGGGGAGGGATAGTAACCCCTTGATTGTGAAATTACATGATTACTAAATGAATATGATTCTTCAGCAGGCTGTTTTTAATGTCGGGGTTGTGTTTCTAATGAAGGAAAACATGTTGTATCACTGATCCATATCACAGTCCTCATGCTGTCTGCTATCAAGAGAAAGCAAGCTCTAAACTCAAGATCTATCAGATTTTTATTCATACCTGCAGAAATAAAACCATAAGGTTGTTCTTTTAAAAAATCAAAATAGTCTCTGTGCAGTGTATCTGATTCAAACCATATTGCTAGCAAGGTGGAACCTTGAAAACATTAAGATTTTTCAATGGTAAAAGTTAAAGATTAGAGGGCCCTGAGGAAACAGAACACATGGGCCAAAAGTTTTAAACCCAAATATTAAAGATAGCCAGCCAAGTCAAAACATTGGCATCTACATGAAGGGATTGTGAATTACAGTGGGACTGAGCACCCGCTGAGTCTACTTATTCCCTAGCACTTCTGAAAACTACTCCAATTTTAATTAAATAACTTCATGTGGATGAACTTACTTCAATTTTGTACAAAGGAATATTTATGCTCCTTGCTTTACTAGAAGAATCCCAAAAGGGTTTGGCCCCGTGTCTTTCTGCACCAGAATGGGAAAAACAATAAGAGAAGCCTTTGGTTCTGACAGAGGGGTTTTTTTCAGTTGAATCAGAACTAACCCCTCAAAAAACAAAACAAAACCAAGCAAACAAACAAATGAAACCACCAAAAAACAGAGTCCCATCACATAAGCCACCAGTGACTGATCAAAAGGACTTTGGAGAAACAGAAACCTACCACCATAGCTTCAGAAAATTTGAACTCAAAAGCTTATGATGGGCTCAGCCCCATCAGTTGCATAGTGAAAGATACCTCTGATTGCCACAGCTTCTGCCTCTCCACAATCCTGCCCCCCCAGGGGCTGACTTGGGAAGGGCATTGTGTTAAATTAGCTCAAGGAACTGTTCTCATTTTTGAAGTGTGAGAAAATTCTCAACACTGAAGTAATTTAGAAACCAAAGCTTGACTCCTTTGAGTGATAGGGATGCCCCAAAGATTATATAGTAAGAGAAAATAGGTGTCATATTTTAGGTTGAATTACAATCTTTATATCCCATCCCAACAGACACAAATTATTATCTGCTACTGTAGAGCTCAAAGCAGGTCTCCACCACCAATACCAGGAGGACCTTTGCTAAGCTAGAAGCTGTGACAGCAAAATGTGTCATGTGCCATTCTTCTAGATTTGCAGTCCTTGTGAGGTAAGGCATGAGGAATCCTCCATCTAAAAGGCATTGAGCAGCTGTTCTTCCATTACTGTTCATGTAGAAGTGGAGGAAAAATTTTACTTTCTTAGTTTAAAAAACTTTCTCAGCTGAAACCAGTAATTGTTATTTCTCAATATAACCACAATCCTGGGCTTCTCTACTGTTCCTGTCATTTGCTGGACAGTATGGCTTTGGATAAGGCACAAAAGACTTGTCTGTACACACCTGCTTAATTCACAGTATAGTGAGCCCATGATGCCAAACACAACATCAAGGATGCCAGTCTTAGCAAAAGGCACTTGAAATTCAAATACTGAGACAACTAACTTTTAAGACATGTAAACCCTTCAGTGGAACTAGTCATAACCCCTGCTAGCCTAACTCTTCCTAGGTGGCTAACAAACTGGAGTATGTCTCATTTTTTATGCCTACTCTTAGACATCCTAGCCTGACTATTAGAGGCTGTGTATTGCTCATAAAGCCAAAAATGCATTTTCCTTTCAGCACAGATAGAAATTGCCTTTCTTCACAATCATTGAAAAAGAGGAGCATTCCCAGAGCCGGGAATGAAAATCTATTCCTGTCTGTTGCTATACACATTATCTTTTCTTGTCAATAAAACCAGTTCAATGATGGTATGCTATTTCATTTTTTTCATGTGAAGTTTAGTTTTTATTTACAAGCCTTATTTTGATATTGGAATAAACTTGTGCTATTTTTAATTGCTGGTGCTCATAGGGTGTCAGGAAATGACATGGGACAGGAGTTATGAATCACACTTTCACCTCTGAAAATGCAAACCCTGATAAAATTTGACCAAGCAGCAGAATATTGATCAAGCAGTTGTTACTGTTGCTTGATTGTCTGGTATATGTAGTGGCCTGTGGCACAGCACAATTAGTAAGGATGAAGTCCTGGTCACCTTTCACTTAAAATTCCTTCTGCTGTGGAGGAAGTTTTTGCTCCATACAATAAACCAGGAAAGAGCACCTAAAATGTTGATTTCTGGCTATCTGGAGACTTCAGTGTTGAATTTTAAGGTCTAGGTTTTTCAAAACAATTAGTTGTTACTCTGCTAAGAAGGAATAGGCAATGCAGGTGGATGAATCCAATTTCCAAACTATGCAGGTGACATCAAAGGCATTTCAGATGTTTCACCAAAATAAAGAGGGAGTCAGAATCTGAATATTTCAGTATGGGCTTTAAGAATGAGGTCTTAAATATACAACAAATTTGGACTGGTAACTCTAGTTTAAGCCTTTATTTCCCCACTGGTGTCTGAAAGAAGTCAAAATCCCATGCAGGACTTGGTAGCCCAAACCCTCTCTTTTTGGGCTGGGCCTTAGTAGTAGCAATTCAGACTCAATTAATGTCGTCAACGCTTGGGCACCTAATCTGCCAAAATCGCTTGGGCAAATTTAGCCGGGCCATTTAAGCCACATAGGATTTGTCACACACAGAAGTGGCATCCAAAGGCATTGGACAATCTGCACTGAAAAAATAAATACAGTTTGAATGGCTCATGCAAATACAGTTTTTACTAGCCAAAGGCTACAGTACCATTCCATGACTTGAGGTATGGACAGAAAGATTTCTGTGCTTCTTTGGTACTCCCTGCCAACATGCATGTACAGAAGACCTAAGTAAACACAATAAAATTGGTACGTGCACTTGAAGACTTAGCTCACATTCTGTACCTGTAAAAGAAATGCAGAAGCAGAAATAAGGAAAACTTCAAACCTAAAGAAAAACTTACATCCTGTTCAGCAGAAACGCCTGCATTGTCTAATTCTAACTTGAAGCCCTAGAGGTAGCAAGACCTAAAGTGAGGCAGGCACCTGTAGAGACTGGATGTAACCTTCAATGAGCTCAAACATTGTGGAGAGTCTCTTTTTCTTTTTGCTGCTCGTGCCACAGGCCTGGGGTGCACAGTCTCCTACTGATCTGGGCAACTAATGCAGTGACTTAACAGAACTGGGGTGGCCAAGTCAGATGCCTCCCATCTGGATGAGGACAGAGGCGTGACCGAAGTGCCCTGTCAAAGGGGCAGCATCATAATTTAATGTTAAAAATTAGCATATGCTCAAAAATTTTGGAAACAAAAAGCTTCCTGGGATACTAAAGGTTCTAAAGCAGCAGAATGGGGGCCCTGTTCATTTATAAAACATAGCAGCTGGCTGGGGCCCTTCCCTGACCTCCCTGCAAAGGGAAAGAAGTCAAACTTGCTGGGCTAAGAGGTCCTCTCCTTCTACTCTCAACTCTGTCAGACTCTGCTGGAATTTATTCATTCCCCCTCCCTAAAAATATAGCGGTAGCTCTTCCAGATCTTCACAGCTACAACGACACAATAAAACCGCAAAGCTGGGGGGAGCTCCTGGAGGATAACCCCGGCCGGGTTTCAGAGCACCTTTCGGGCCGGTTTCATGCGCAGGATGTGCTCCCTTCCCCATGCGGGGGCACCTCCTCGCTGCCCGGAGCGCAGCCCAGCCCAGCCTGGGTGCCCTGCGCCCGGCCCGGCCCGCTCCTCCCGTTAGATGGCGCTACAGACTTTGCAACCACGTGTGCGGAGGCGAGGGGGGAAGAATCGCAACACTAATAAAAGAAATAAGCCTCGTTCTGTCCGAAACGCGGGGAGTCGGCCTGGGGGAAGCGGCGCCCAGCGTCGGGATGCCCCTTTCCCTTTCCTGCCCGGGGTTGCCGGCAGCCCCGCGGCGGCTGCCGGGGCTTGGCTCTCGGGAGCCACCAGGGCAGAGCTGGGGGCTCGGGAGCCAGCAGGGCGAAGCTGGGGGCTCGTGGCGGAGCCGTCCTTCCTACCGGGAGAACATCCTGTCAGGAACGGGCAGGAAGCGCCGGCCGGTTCCCAGCCGGGGAGCTGAGCGAAACCCACGGGTAGTCTCCCATCCCTCCCTGTATTATTTCTCCTTTCCAGGAAGGTGCTCGTGCCATGTCCACAGCCTGCTTGGGTTCTGATGGCTGGGTGTTTGATCAGTCCCACTCTTCCCCCGAACACTTTTTTTTTTCTTATGGTAGTCCCGCGTTTCCCCTCGGTGTAGAACCCCGCGAGTTTCGGGCAGCCTGTCAGCGGCTGCCACGGGGCTCCGCCGGAGCGAGGCTGCCCAAGGTGCTGGCTCCGTCCCTCACCCATCCCGGCCGAGCACAGGAGAGAACAGGACCGTGTATGAAACTGCTTGTCCTGAACTCACTAAGTCCAGGACTTATGAGACAACGCTTCTCCGCCCGGTGCCCAGCCGAAAGGCGGCTGGTTGTGCCCAGCCCTGCCGCTAAGGCGATCACCTTAGGAAGGGGTTAGGGCTGTCCCGGCGCAAAGGCCACCGCCGCGCCCTCCTCCCGTGCCTGCCATCGGGCTGCGAACTTCCCGGTGGGGTAAGTTCTCCTTTAAGAAAGCGAACTGTTCCTTATGCATATTTAAGGCTGTTTGTCTGCGGTGCCCAGCTGACACGGGTCTGGAGGCTCACACGAGGGACCCGAGCTCTGGAGGAGTAAATCATCCCCACTTTAAACCCACCCTCTGCCAGGACTCCAGTTGGGAACTCCTTGCGTTGCTCTGAACACATGTAAGTCATAGAGGGGGAGAGGGGGGATGGGGGGGTCTGGGGAGATGGAAGAGGGAGACTGAGCCTATTTAGGGAGATTAGTAGGGTATTTTGGTAATTTCCATCACCAACACCCCCCTTCCCCCGAGTCATCCCCCCCAACAAAAAAGGAAAAAAACCTTGTCCTTGGATTTTAAAAACCAATTCAAAACAACTTATTACTATTATTATTTTTCGCCCAGCCTAGGGGCGCCTGCCCCTCTAAGCATGCCTGGATCCCTAAGATAGTGAGGTTTCCTGACTTCCTCCCTCTTTTTGTCCTGCACGAGAGCGCTTTGCTGGGCGCGCAAGTGTGCGTGTGAGGAGCGGAGAGCGGCGCCGGGAGGGTGCGCGGAGCCCTCGCTGCAGCCGGGGGCAGGAGGGGACCTCTCACGTCACCCGCGGATCAGAGGACTCCTCCGTCGCGCCGGGGGTGGCATCCCGGGCAGCCTCTTCAGCCCACAGAGAGCGAGGGGAGCCTTCCGGGCATGCGAGTGCCTCGGAAAAGCCCCCTCCGCAGCCAGGCGCCCTGCCGCCTCCGCGCGGGTGTGCTTCTGTACGGGTGTCAGAAACGCCACAGCGTATGCGAAGGTCAGGCTTGTGAGCTTCCACTGCAGCTCAAATGGGAAGGAGCAACTTTCAGTGCTCTGCTCTTAGTGGTTTCCTGCCTTTTAAAGTGAACTTGTTCGAGTGTGTTATTCAAAATGTGGTTCAGTAGTTATGCCTTCAAATTAAGTTGCTTCTCGGTCCTCATCGGGAAAAGCAGACATGTGTCCTCAATTGTATAGTATATATATATAAAAAATCTACTAGGTACTTTATGATTCCATCTGGAGAAATTAAAAGCCCAGAGCTGTAATGTTTATTCTTACATAGTTTACAAAAAAAGGGGGAAATGTGTGAGACACATGTCTCCAAATATAACCAAAGTGCTTTCCCTTCTGGTTAAAAAGTTGCATGCAAATGTTTTCATTTTAACACTCCCTGCCACCTGTACTTCTCAGGGAAACTTTTCTTGGCGTTAGTGACGAAGCACCAGTAGTACTTATTAATGAATTAATTATTATTATGGCTGCTGAATTGACTTAAAGTGCTTTGGAGGCGAAACTGATCCATGTTAATCAGTTACAATTAATTGTGTTTCAGCTGCTGTGTCAAGCACAGTTTCAAAGACGAGGGGGAGAAGGCTGTGCATGGGATGTAGGGAAGGGGGTGATCCGGAGACTTCCCGGCCCCTCGCTCAGAGATGTCCTCTTGGATTGCAGAAACCCGCGTAATGTTGTCCCGGTGCCCGCGTCAGGTCACACAAAGGTGCGAAGGGCAACTTAGGTGACAAACTCCTCTTTCTCCTACCAAAAGCTGCAAAGATTAAGAGGGTCTAGGATTGAGGAGCGCAGCCCCGCATGGAGATTTCCCTCAGGAGTTCGCATTACGGGGAGGGCAGCGGGCGTGGGCTTTGCTGTGCCGTCCCTGCTTGGCCGCTTTGCTCAGGGCTTTTGTGTCGGCGGCGGAGACAAGGAGGCAGCGGTGGGCAGCGAGGGATCCACAGAGTCCTCTCGCGGGGGGGCGACTGCGGCCAGGAGCATCTGGGGAGAGGGAAGCGGGCGAAGAGGAGAAAATAGCTCCCCGAGGGGACAAGCGACAGCTGGGCCGGGCTCTGTGAATGCCAGGGAGACCAGAGGGACGGCCGCAGGGCCGAGGGCAGGAGAAGCCGGGTCGCGCACACGGGCAGCCGAGGGGAGGGCTATTCCCTGCCGGGACCGGGGTGCTGGGGGTGCCGGGCGGGCTCAGCGGGGAGAGCTGGGGGCGAGCAAGGCCAGGGAGAGGCGCTGAGGCAGCCGGGCAGAGCCTGGTGGAGCTCCCCGGGCCGCTGTGCCGAGGGGAGGCCCCAGGGCCGCCGTTGGGGCAGCGGGGCACAGGGGCGGCCCGGCCGTGCGTGCCCAGCGCTGAGACTGCGGGGCAGCGTCCCCTCCGCGGGGCAGGAACGCGAAAGCGGAGCGGGCACCCCCTCAGCTGCACCGGGCCGTGGCTGGGGGCGACCTGGCTGTGCCGGGGACCGCGCACCGGCTGCCCGCACCCCCAGGGCAGACAAACTTGCCGTCTTTTGCCAGGGAGATGGGATTTTCCACAATGATAACGACCCCCCCTCACAGAAGTTAGGGGCGGGAGAGAGGGAGAACTGGAGGTTCTCCCCGGGCTGGGCGCTTCACCCTTGCCCTGCCTGCCCCTTGGCCTCCGGCCGCGGCGGGGGGTGAGCCCGTCCCGGGCGGCACCAGGCATCATCAAGTACTGCTTGTCCTTAGAGATTTACGCTTCGCAAAAGTAAAGCTCTCCCCCGCCTCAGCTTCAATGTGACTTTTTTTTTTTTTTTTTTTTTTTTTTTTTTTTTTTTTTTTTTTTTTTTATGTCAGTCCGCAGAAAGGCAATTGGGAAACTCTATTCCCTCCCATCCTCTCTGGAATTGTGTTGCTGGGATTTTTTTGCGGTCTGATTTTTTTTTTTCCTTCTCTCACTCCAACTCTTTCTCAAAGACTCCCCTTTCCTCCCTCCCTCTCTCTCTTTTTTTTTTTTTTATTATTCCTTCATCATCCCATTGACTCTACTCAGCTTTTGCTTAAGACGAGCAAGGGAAAAAGCAAACCACTCCACCCTGTATGTGCAAACGGACCTTTCTTGGAGAAAAGTAAAACAAACAAAACCCCTTTTACCTGCAATAGAAGATAGTGTACAAAATTATGCGTTCCCCCCCCCCCCCCCTCCCGCCCCGTTCTATATAGAATGCAGCTAAAATTAATTTAAAACTGTGGGAAGAGATGCGTTTTCCACTTGTGAACGTAACAGCTAAGGTCGATCGGGTGGACAGGACACCTCGTTCCTGCTCCTCACGGGTGGGATCGCTCTCTCCAGCTGGGATAGGTAGTGTTGCAGGTCTCGCAGAGATGCAGGATGCAAATCTTCGGTTTTCGTGTATCACAAAAGCAGGCTTCGTTGGAAGAAACACCCATATTAACCAACTTTCTCCCTCTCCCTCCCTAGTTTTATTTATTTTCCTTGGATGCGGGACCGAGGTGGTAAAAACCAAACAAAAGCACTTGCGTTTGTGCCGGCACTTTGTCGTCGGGGCAGCACCCGCATTAGATTATTGCCGGGGATTTATTTGCATGCAGCTGCAAACCCACAACCCGGCTGCTGACCGCTGCGCATAAAGGGCTGCCGGGGCCGGCCCCTGCCCGGCCGCCGCGGCTCCCGGTGGGAACACGGCCCGGGGGCCGGGGCTGGGGGAGGATTTGGGAGTGGGATTGCTCCCGACACGGCCCGGGGGGATGGTGGCAGAGCCGACAGCAGCAGGGTCCCCAGCGCACGCAGAGGCTGCAGGTGCGGGGGATGGGGGAGGCGGGGGAGGCGCTGCCCGCAGCCCCCTCCCCGCCACCCGGCTCGCCCCAAAGGCAGCCGCAGCTCCCACTGGCCTTGCTCACAAGCACATCCGAGAAAAGCTTTTCCTAATGCCTATGTCCCGGGGATAAAAAAGCACCGGTGGAGGATCCTCGGGATTTCTCAGAGCTATTTTCAGTGCTTTGAAATTTGTAGCAATGTTGATGCTCTTTTTCCCCCCCTCTTCTCCCCTTTCTTCGGCCCAGCAGCGTTTGGCAGCGTTTGACGAGGGAGCTATTAACCTTTGAAGCAGGGGCTTTAGGTTCAAACTACCTCCTTCGCAACCCGCTGTATGCCTCTCCCCTCCCCACACAGAGGCACCATGCGAGGATGGATTTGGCTGTATGGGATCGATGTAAATGTCTCCTCAGGCCTCCTTCTACCTCAGGCTGTGCTACCAAGTCTCCTTCATCTTCTCCCGGAGAACCCGGTGAAGGCGCAGGGTTCCTGGAGCTTGAACTGGGGCCCCTCCGAGCAGGTTTTTGCTCCGAGAGGGAGCAAAACTTGCCTCAGAAGCGGGGCCGGCTCGGGAACGAGCCCCAAGTCCCACGGCAGCGCTGCCGTGGTCTGGCCCGTGTCTCCCTCCGTGAGGGGAAGGAGGGGGTCAAATCAGCCATCCACAAACTTAAGGGGACTTCTGCCCATCCCTCCCTCTGCTCCGACGGCCAGCATGGGACTGTAGGAGAAGGGCAAGAAAAACTGAGTTCGGGGAACTTAATTATTTGTCAGAGGAAAAAGCTGTTCCCACTCCATGCAGCTCCCTCGACTGGGCGTGAGCAGGGGAGGCCCCTCCGGGCTTTTCTGCCAAAGACAGGGGGCTACGGAGCGGGAGCTGCCAGGCAGGGAGGGCAAGGTCGGGAAACCTGCCCCGAGGGAGAGGCTGGAAGGGCAATGGGGATGCACACAGACACACAGAGGGTCACGTTCGGCCCTCGCATCCCCACAGTGGTGCACGGAGATGCGCTGAGGGGCCGGGGGCGGGCACGGCCGGAGGGCAGCCCACCCAACCGAGCTCCCCCAGCGCGGCCCGGTCGCGGTAGGGACCCAGCCGGGCTGCGCTGGCACAGGAGGAGGTGCCTCCAACCCCATGCCCCCAAAAAACTGGGGAATAGCAGGCTGGAGTGCATGTGCAAATTGGGATGCACCTGTGGGCTGCAGTGGGCAGCGTTTGTGGGGAGAAGCTCAATAACACGAGTGGCCAGGGAAAGGCAGGAAGGGATGGAACCATTCGCTGACTCCTCGCGGAGCGAGGGAGTGTTGTCATCTTTGTTTTGGTTGTGTTGTTTTGTTTTGCAGGAGATTGGGACAATAGCTGGAGTGGATTATTCATTCCCGTAGGGCAATACTTCCCTGTATGGGCTTCAGGATGCAGTTGGAAGCTTGGGAACAAAGCGGGCATCGAATGTCAAGGTAACTGGTCCCCTTCCTTTGTTTATGCTATTGTTAATGACGGGGCTCACTCAGCCCTGGCCTCAGCCGTGCTGTATGGCATTAATATTGACTTGAGAGAATAGGCCGGGCAATTAAAACCCAAACCTAGAACAACAGCAGCATCCAGCCCAAGCCCAGTTCTTCAGGTAAAACATGCCTCTTCGGGGCTACTGAGAGTGATATAGTAGTCTTGCCTGGTATTCACAGAAACACACACACCGTTCATAAAATTAAACACATCCCTATACAGCATTAACACGTAGGGGAGACACTGTAACCCTGTCCTTCAGTACCAAATCAAAAGGGAAAGGGCACTATTTTCAAATACCCACTTATTAGCATGAGGGAATTCTCATCAGAATAAAAAAATCAAAGAAACTAATAAAATATAATTTTAATTTTGATAATCTAAAACCAGTAGAAACCTGAGCATTTATTGACTAATTTTCTTCTTCTCAAGGTAGCGGATGGTATTTAAAGTTCAACATTTCACACAGCTCCTTGTTTAGTTTAATTTTCTCAACAATCTAGACAATATCAGCAATGTGGGTTAAAAAAATTTAGTACACATCTGAATATGGATCTGCATAAAACAGAGAAGGCAAGAGAACTGAGGAGAGAATGTCTTATTATTTTAAGAAGAGAAGGGAGTGCATGTTTGCATGTGTGTGTGGATGCATGTGCGTGTGGATGCATATGTGTGAGAGTGAGAAACAAATGGAGAGATTTGCACCTTGCATTTGATCTGTAGCTTTAGTGTGGACTCTGAAACAAATATCTATTATATTTCTCTGAAAAATATCCCACTCAGGCAGAGAGACCCCTGTTTTGAATGAGAGCTCCAGGTGATGAAAGAAATTTATGTTATTCCAGAACAATTCTTTATCAACACTTTTTTTTTTTTTTTTTTTCTAGAAAGATTAATTTCATCTCTCCTATCCTGGGCCCATTTTCTGTCAGTGAAGGGGTATAATAATGATCAATTCCCAGCACTTCTCATATCTTTTCTACTTGGTAAATATTTGTAATGTTTTGAATGTAGAAGGGAGGTGAAGAGATGAGCCCAATCTCAGCTTCAGAGGATTCTCATGAGTACTCACACAGAGAGAGGAAAAGTCCAAACAACCACACCAACCTGTTCAGAAGACCCTCCAGCCCAAAACTCTACAGTCATGCAGTTAGTTTTTGTATTTTATCTGCCTGCTTGGTGAAAGGGTCTGCATACATCAGGCTGTCTGGGTTTATGCGACCAGCTCCAGGTGTACACTAGTACTCCAGTTGAAAATGGAACCTGGAGCTGTTGAGCAAACAACTCCTGTTTGACTGTAGTGTGGACTGAATGCTGTCTAGTCAGCTGTATGGAGCAGTGGCAGGGAAGCAGCTCCAAGTATTTCCAAAACTAATAACAAAAAGGTTACTATATATAAAATGTTTATACAGCCCACATTCCCTCAAGTTGTTTAAATTTCGGTTTGATGCATATAAATATAGCAGACATACCCGGTTTCCCATTAGCCAGTCCCTGCTTTTTAAAATCAATTCATTTCAGTTTGAAAGAATGGCCCCATACTCAAGACAGTCAACAATCCTTTGACTTTCTCCACTCACTGTGGACCTCAGGAAGAAACAGCATCTGTCTTTGTCATTTCACATGCGTACCGCAGTGCCTTGACATTGTGCTTTAAGAGCAGGCCTACTACCAGGGAAAGGAACAGTCCCCAGCTGGTTCCCGCTTTCTAATCCATTTTCCCCTTTCTCATCTTAGGATCCTTTTGAGGAAGAAATAGTTCTGCTAGCACCCCATGCCTGGACTTCGGAGGGCATGGAGCAGTGGTCTGATATGAAAGCACTGTCCCTGCAAATGGAAACTCTCCTCTGCCTTGCAAGAGAAGCAGCGAAGGGACACTCGAAGTAACCGAGCATCTGGCATCAAGCCTGACAATCCACTTCACACTATGTGAAGGAAAGTTTGTTCCAAACCACATACTTTGTGGTGCTCAATACTAGTGTCAAACTGGTTTGAACTGTCCCAAGTCTAAAATAAAGATCTCCATTGTGGTATGACAGTGAGCTTGTCTTGCTAAACTTTCCCTGTTTATGTTGGAGGTACAGAGCTGGTGTAATGCTGTCTTTTCAATCATGGATGGGCACAATAGGAACAATTCAGAAAAGTTCTGTTTAGCTTTTCCCCCCTTGTAGTTGAAAAAATGCAAGATATCAGAAACAAGCCTATGTTTGAAGGTACAGTTTTCAACATGTGAGTGGGAAACATATGTACTGGCACTATTCGACAGCTCTGTAAGGGCTGTGCTTGAATTTTGGCTTTTAATCTCAACTTTGTTAGAGAGCGATGCAAAATGGAATGGAACCTGATTATTTGTGCTATAGCCTTGTGATGCTCATCCTATAACTGTTGGGGAGAGAAGCAAAACACCCTGCTAAAGCTTTGGGTGAGCCTGAGTTTCAGGGGGACTCTAGTCTTCGCAGGTTCTCACTTCACTGCCTTTCTTCCCCCAGTATTTGTTATACGGGATTTTTTTTTTCTGCCGTTCTACATTTTAAAGTGAGTACAGACTCAATCCTGCTAAGAGAGAGAGCACCCTCCATCACAAGCTCACGTTTGGCAAATGCCTACCCACTTCGACTGCCCCCCATTAGGTCATCGTCGCCTTTTCAGGGGAAAAAAGAAAATCTTAAAAGAGAAAGAGAGAAGCGGTGGTGGGGGGAAGGGGGAGAACCCCCTGATTCCTCAGTGACCTGCACAGCTCGGACAGACCTCCAAGATCCCCTCCACCTCCTGCAGACAAGCCCCGACGGAGAGGAAAAAAGCCCCACATGTCTGAACTTTTAACGTGGCTTGGCGTTTATACAATTCAGGCTCAATTTTTAACAATCCCGGAGCGGGGGCCGGGGGGGGGGGACAAGGGAGAAGAAAGTTTGGCTTTAACTCTTCGTCGCTAAAGCATCACCAGAACCCAAAGCCCCAGGCACCAGCAAGAGCGCCCGGCGTGCCCGGCAGCCGGTGCCCTTCCCGCACACACGGGCGGCGGCGGGCAGGCAGGGGCAGCCCCGGCGCTGGCTGCCGGCACCCTGCGTGCAGCCCTGCCCCGGGAGGGCGCCGCCCCCCTCCGAACGCCCAGCGGGGAAAGCAGCCCTGCCTGGGCTCTGCCGGGCTGGCAGGGAAGTTTTTTGGTACTGCTAAAGGCACACACACACATACACACACACACAAATATATATCTATATATATATAGATATATATATAATACACACACGTCTTTATATATAGATTTATATGTAGGTGTCTAGTCTATGTTTAAATTTTTCTATCTATACACACAGTCCTCTTCTGATGAGGTCATTCTCCCATATATATGAGATTGGGTGTAAGATGCCAGATTCTAACGCCAAGATCTTATCACTGCCGATCTAAAAGCAATATAAAGTAAATGTTAGCAGAAGGGGAAATAAATTTTGGAGAGAAACATTCAACAAGGTGTCCCTGAAGGCTTTTCCCCCGCCCTCCCCAGCCGATGTGCCCACGCACTTTATGCCAAAGAGAGCCACTTCTGCACAAGAGACTCCTGCTTCAGAGCAAGGACAGACTGCACCTCTCATCGTGGGTCTGTGCCTGGCAGGGGCTGCACCTTGACATTTTTAATCCCCTCTTCCCTTTCCCGAGCAATGTTCTCCCCTCTAATGCGCTAATCGGCTGCAGCTTATTTATTTTTATTTTTTTCCCTTGTGGCTCCAAATGTCTTAATTTTTTTTTTTTTTTTTAATTTCAGGAAACTCAAAACGGAAGAGGGGATGCTACTTGAAAGTGTGACTCAAAAAAAAAGGTTTTGCTTTGCAGCCATCAGTAGCACCAGGAGACAGCTCCATTAAAAAAGTAGTTTTCCACTGCTCTTGAAAAGCCGTTATTTTTTACATCGCTTTTAGGAAGATAGATTAACAAAACATCACATTTCAAGCCACTCTGATCTGTAATTAAATGGAGGAGCCGGTTTGTATTCTCCTATGGCTTTTACAGAAGTTGCAGTGATCCAAAGTCAGGTTGCTGTGTCAGAGTGGCATTTTTATTAATGAGAATACAAAAAGCTTGCATATTCTTAGCCCGGCTTGAATTTAGTTGCTAAGCAACCGCTGTATGGTAATTCATCCGCGAAATTTAAATCTTGGAGAAAGGATCCTGCGTTTTGCTGAATGGTCGCCACGAGGAAAACAACTTGTGGGACCCGCGGCAGCTGCGGCAGCGGCACCGCGCCGCCCGCCCGCCGCTCCCCCGGGCCGCCCGCCGCCCCGGGACCGCCCGCCGGGCACCGGGGGCACCGCCGGGCACCGGGGGCACCGCCGGGCACCGGGGCCGGGCGGGCAGCGGCGGCCGCGCCGTCGGCGCTGCCCCGGCCCAGCTCCCCGCAGGCGGAGGAGAGCGGCAGCGCCGTGAGCCCGGGCCCGCCGAGCCAGCCCGGGCCGGCCGTGGGGCGAGCGGGACGCGGGCCCCGCCGCAGCCCCGAGGGCACCGCCGCCGACCCCGCTGCTCCTTTGGGGTCGGGCAGCACGGGATGGGCGGCCAGCCTTCCCCCGTTCGGCCTTCACCCCTCAGCTTTTTGTGCCGCCAAAGGCTCTCAAGCGAAGAACTCCCTACTGCTGTGTCATTGACACTGCGGGGCCGCTCGCCGCCCTCCTCTCCCCTCGCTCCGCCGCCTATTGAAGGCTGCGCCCGCTCCATTGTGCCAAACTGCAACTGAAAACACCGATGGGGCAATAACCACCTCTCTGCATCTCCTCCGACCGCTCCATCCAGCCACCCATTCCTCTCGCCAGAGGCGACCGAGCTCCTCGTCAACCCTGGCAGTAGCAAAATGAATCCCTGTCCTCAAGCGCTCGCCCCATGCCTGCCTCCGAGGTCGGGACTTGTTGCGTCCCTTTTAGAGTTTGATTAATTACCCTGGAACTTAGGCAAACTAAAGTACATGTGGCGAAGTAGCTCACGCCTACAGTTTGTCCTGCAGCTTGCCAGTTACAGAGGTAATCTTTACACTCGCTTCTAAATCGGAATGTGCATCTCTGGGCTTCAGAAAGGTATCCCTGTATAAATATATAGAAGTATCGATTTGGCTGTAGCTTGAAGATGTTGATCATTTATTACAAAAATAAACGAATAAATACAACAATGTATTGTTGCTTTCAACAGGATAAATATTTTACAAATATATAATTTAAAAAAACCCAAATGTAATTGTTAAAGTTATTTAAAATAGTACACTTATTGATAAAATTATCAATAGTATATACTGCATTTCATATTAGAACCAATTATTCTCTAAACGTTCCATTTAAAACTATTCATACAAAACAAGTTATGAGCATTGTAATGTGCAAACACGAGTCACTACATTAAAGCATAAGGATTATGTAAAGTTCACTTTCCGATAGGAACTGCTGCGTTTTTAAACCAAAGTAGAGCTCTCTGCTAAATTTCGGAATATACGCAGACCAACAGCAGTGACATGACTATTTTAAATACACCTGAAAATGATTTATTGTGTACAGACTCGACTGGGGAAAGATGGGATGTGAGTGAGAAGACTGGGGCGTAATAGAGGACCGCAGGATATGAAAATGTAAACTATAAATAATCACATCTCGGGATTACCCAGTCTGATCAAACATAACTTTGTAAAACATTTGGCTTTCCTTCAGGCAGGGGAAAAAAAAAGAAGATTAAAAAAAAAAAAATAGTAAGGAAAACGATGCCGACTCTATTACCAAGCACAGAACACTGATATTATAAATGAATACAATTACTAAATTCATTAAGAGATCTGGCGATATATAACAATATTTTCATTATTTACACGTGTAACAATATAACCCTTAGCGCAAACCCTCTCACTTATTATCTACCTCTCGCTATCTCAGAGACTCACAACCCTGAAATTCCTAAATACATTCAAAGGATTCAGTTTCTCGGGGGCGGGGGAGGGGGCGGAGGGGCGGAGGGGGGAGCGCCCATGGCCTCACTTTTTGTGCATAACAAGTCCACGGAACGGGCACATTTTGCCGGTCCCTCCGACCACACGTTTCTCCTCCAGCCTAACCCCCAGCTTTTCGGAGGCAGCAACCCGCAAAGGTTGCCTTTTAATAGAAACCAGCGTGAAGCCTAACGTTAGCTCTTTGTTGCCATCCAAATCGAGTAACCAAATACCGCTCCGAAATTTAAATAGACTTTCTCCGCGGCTGATACAACTGCTCCCCTTCGTGTGTGAAAGCAGGATCCCACCTCGCGTGTCAGCGGTACCCGGCCCCGGAGCGGAGCCCGGCCGGGCCGCCCGCACGCCGGCCCCCGCCCGGCCCGGCTTCCCTCCCCAGCTGCAAAATCAGCAGCAGCTTCTGCTACAACGAACAAAAGAAATAGCGTCCTTTACCCTTTCGGATTCTCTTTCCCTTTGTTGGGTTGGCTTCTTCCCCCACCCCCCCCCGCTTATTTCCTCCGTGTCAGTAGGGCCTTTCGGATTTCACAAATCAAACCGACGGTGATATTTACTACGAGCTGGTGTTAAAATAATGCATCCCGGTGCGCGGCTCCCAGGTTGGCTTTGATTTATGGACTTACACAAGGCCTATCTGAAAGGAAGAAATGCTTGCTGTTCCTACAGCAGTTTTCTGGGGGTTTAACCCCTGCCTCAATAGTACGTAGAGAAGCAAGGCAGGAGGGAGGGGGCGCGGAGGAGGGGAGGAAGAGGAAGGTGAGGAAGGAGCCACAGACGAGCTGGATCATAAAAGAAAACCTTATCCTCCAGCAGACTATCAGTGGGGGCGGGTGGATGCATTAGATGCAGCTCTCTACTTCCCACAACCTCCCCGCTGCAAAATGAAGAGAGTTGAGGCGGTCGTTCACTTGTCCCCACATTGCAATAAATTCTAGTGGATAAATATGACAGGTCAGCTAGTGCATCTATCGGCATCTCCAACGCTACTGACACGCGCGTGTGTTTGCAAAGAAGGCATGGCAGCGCTATGGCAAAGTGGAGGAGAAAACTAGACTACACCACTTCACACCCCACAGAAAAACCTTAAAACAACAACAACAGCCACAGCAACAGCAACAACAGAAACGATGAACTAGGCAAGACCGCACGTGGGATGCTAAAAGTATTATTCTATATATTCGATCAGGAAAAAAATTATAAAATATAATTTCCTTTAAATTATAAAGATAAATTAAATACAAATATTAACACATACATAAAATGAGCCAAAATAAATTACAGGTCAGCCCCCCTTCTCCCTCTTTGCCCCCCCCTCCCTCCCCGCACCTCCCCCCCGTCTAGCCTCAGTTTGGAAAGAGAGGAAACAAGGCTGAACTTTTGGGAACATCCCTCTGAGCAGCGGCCACGCGGGACCTGAGGACGCGCTCAGGTGCCGCCCGCGCCCGGGTGCCAGCCCAAGCCGAAGCGCCGCAGCCCTTTCGGGGCAAGGTGGCGTGTGGCGAGCTCTAATGCCTCCGTCCTCCCCGGTGGCGCAGGGTCCCGGCGCTGAGGGAAGCAGCGCGGTCGGGCCCGGCGGAGCGGCGGGCAGGGCACGGCCCCGCGCAGCAGCGAGGGCGAGGCGGGGGCACTGCCGGGAGCACGGGCCGGGCAGCCCGCAGGTCGCACCCTCCGTATCCCTCTCACTTTAGCAGTATGTCCCTTCAGAGAACTTTTTCGTTTGTTTGTTTTTCGACACAGTGTTTATGCATCAGACACAGACTATTTCATTCTAACAAATTTATTTTCTCAATCAGCTCTTACGGAATCACTACTCAAATTAAATTACAATCAAATTATCACATCAAAAGATACCCTTATTACCTAACAACTGTCCATATTTTCATTTCATTTTGATTTGTGCTCGTCTGAAAAAAACACGTAATACAAGATCTGGGGAAAAAATAAATTACCGTTTTGCAGCAGTTCATAGGTATTCTGAATAAAATATTAAAAGAAGTCATTTAATGAAAATATAAAGCAAATTTTTTTTTTTAGATCAACAACGGATCTAACAATTCTATATTGCCGTCTTTTTGAAAAGTCTGTTTATTAAAACCTACCAAAAACACTGCTTGGAAATGGCAGTATTATATAATCACATCCACAGCACCCATTCAATCAAAGTTGGCAACGGATTTAGGAGAGGAGAAGTTCAGATAAGTGCAGCTGCAGATGCTCAGTCCTTCTAAATCCCTTTATCTGAATCAGTCCAGAAATAAAAAATAAAAATATTAATAAAAAAAATATTAGCAGTGGATTTTTTTTATGACTCTTCCATGATGATTGGCAGCCGTCAGGAGCAGGACTTTGACAGCCCTAAATTATTTCCCTTTCTTTCCCTGGTTCCTTTAATTCATGCAAAGTCCTTCTACAGAGCTCGAACTTTAGGGACCAACAACATCTCCTTCTCTCACCCTCCCCCTGGCGTCTGTCCCTCCCCCCTTTATCCTCAGGGTCAGTTTTCTCCGCGTGCGGGCATTTATTTCCATATTTTTGTTCTATAGCTATACCTATATATATAGATAAATATATATATATGTATTTGCTTCCCTATTCAGCCTGCTTGTTTTTAGTGCTGTGTGCATATTTTTTTTTTTTCCTGGAAAAAGTGGACCCTTTCATTTTGCAGAATATATAGATATATAGATATATATGTTTTCAGAGTGGATATCTGCCTTGCACCAAAATTCTACGGTTTGGCCAAGAAAAACAGGGTGCCGGAATGCAGCAGGCACCCTCTGATTAACCAGATTATTTTTCTTCTGCTTCCCATTTTTTGACTGCTCCCATTGGGAAAAAAAAATTAAAAAGAGGGAGAGAGAAAGGAGAAAAAAAAGTTTCTGTGATTCATAGAAGAGAGCCCTTTTGGGGATGGGGGGAAGAGTGCGGGGGGTGGAGGGGAGGAGGAGGGGAGAGAAGAAGCGCAGACGGTGGTGTTCCTTACTGCGAGAAGGGGATAATTTGGAGAAAAATAAAAATAAAAATAAAATTTAAAAAGCCCAAGCCCACCCCCCAAGCCCTTTCCCCACAACCAACCAACCAACCCCCCGGCACATCTGCAGTTTTGGTGCATTATGCATCTCCACCCCGTCTTCCCAACACGGTCTAAACGCTCTCGCTCGGATCGACCTTCTCCACCGCTCCCTATTGGTATCGATCTTATATATATATAGATGCACGCATATATCCATATATATATAAACACAAGCAGTCTGAACGAGCCTGGATCGTGTGTGTGTGTGTGTGTGTGTGTGTGTGTGTGCGCGCGTGTGTCGGTGTGAGCGTGCGGCTGTGCGCGGCGGTGCCGGGGCCGGCGGCGGTGCCGGCGGCGGTGCCCGGCCCGGCCTGGCCCGCGCTGCCCCGCGCTGCCCGGCCCGCCCGCGGTGCCCTCACTGCACGCTGGTCTGCAGTCCGTGGTGAGGGGGCGGCGTGTCGGAGTTGACGGTGCCGACCTGGGAGTAGACATCGTCGGGGGTCTGCTGCTGGATCCCCGGGGGGGTCATCCGTTTCTCTTTCTGCCTCCGATTGCAAAACCAAACCCTGACCACCTCCTTCTCCAGCTGCAGGCTGTCCGCTAGGTTCGTAATCTCCTGGGCGGAGGGCTTGGGGCATTTCAGAAAGTGGCTCTCCAAGGCCCCCTTGACACTCACCTCGATGGAGGTCCGCTTCTTCCTCTTCCTGCCCTGGGCGGCGATCTTGTCGATGCTGGTGGGACTGCCCGTGGAAGAGTCGGCTTCCTCCAGCCACTTGTTCAACAAAGGCTTCAGCTTGCACATGTTCTTGAAGCTGAGCTGCAGGGCCTCGAAGCGGCAGATGGTGGTCTGCGAGAAGACGTTGCCGTACAGGGTGCCCAGCGCCAGCCCCACGTCGGCCTGGGTGAAGCCCAGCTTAATCCGCCGCTGCTTGAACTGCTTGGCGAACTGCTCCAGGTCGTCGGAGGTCGGCGTGTCCTCGTCCGAGTGCGGGTCGTGGCTGTTGACGCCGCCGTGGTGCGGCGGGTGGTGCCCGGGGTGCTGGTGGTGGTGGTGGTGGTGATGCCCGGGGTGCTCGCCCAGCTCCGGCGTCTCGCCGCGCACGAGCCCCGGGTGCACCAGGCTCTGACCGCCGGGGGGGGGGCTCAGCATGCCGTTCACCGTGAAACCCCCGGGCTGCGAGTAGAGGAGCGACTGCTGCTGCTGCTGCCCGCCGGCCATGGAGGGTAGGTGGGCGGCCGCCGCCGCCCCCCAGGCCGCCGGGTGCCCCTGGTGCGGGGGGCCCAGGTGGGGCGGCCGGTGGTGCAGCGCCGCGCCCGAGTGCAGGTCGTCGCGTCCGCCGCTGCCCTTGACGTCGGGCGGCGGCGGCGGCTGCTGGGGGCTGCCCGTCATGCCCACGGGGCTGCCGGACCAGGGCGAGCCCGCTTCGGCGGCAGCGGCGGCGGCGGCGGCGGCGGCGGCGGCGGCGTGGGGCAGGGCTGTCACCCACTGGTGGGCATGGCTCAGCATATGGCCGCCGTTGCTGGCGGCCATGGCGCCCGGCATGAAGTCGCTCTGGACCATCTTGGCCGCCGGGTCGCCGCGGTAGCCGCCCGCCACCGAGGTGACGGCCACGCTCCCCGGCTGCATGCCGCCGCCGCCGCCGCCGCCGCCGCCGCCCGAGTCCGCGTGGACGATGGAGCCGGCCGCCAGGATGCCGTTGCCGGGGAGGTAGGGGTTAGAGGTGGCCGCGGCCATCCCGCGCCCGCCGCCCGCCGCTCGCCCCCGCCGCGCCGCAGACGCCGCTGCGCCGCCGCCGCCGGCTGCCGGGCGCCCGCCGCGAGCGCCCTTGCCCGGCGCTGCCGGGGCCGCTGCCGGGGCCGCCGCCCGCGCCGCCGCCGCCGCCGCCGCCTTCCCAGCCTCGCCGGGGCGCCGGGGCGCGGGGTTCACCTGCTAGCGCTCCGCTGCGCGCTCTCCGCCGCCCGTCCGCCGGCCGTCCTGCCTCCGCTCCGCGGCGCGCTCGTTGCGGTCGCCGGCTCTTGCTTCGCCTTTTATATTTTTTTAGCCTTTCTTTTTTTTTTTTCCAAAAAAAGAGAAATATTTAGCTGTACATGTAGTTTTCCTCCGCCTTCTTCTCGCCCGGGTTTGCTGCTCGCAGGGAGGAAACCAAACAAAGGCTAAAAAGCGAAAAAAAGGGGGGGGGGATCAAAAAGCCCCCGTGCCTTCTCCCCTCCGCTCCCCTAGGAGTACATCTCCTCCTCTCAGCCTTCCCCTCTCAGAGTGAAACTTTTCCTTTTCTTCTTCCTTTAAGGCTTTGTGTGTGGGTATATTTTCCTTTTTTTTCTGCCTCTCTGTCTTTCTCTCCTCGGTTCCTCGATCTCCTTTTGCTCTGTTAATTGCAAGTTTTGTTGGTGTCCTAAGAAAACTTCCTGTGATGATGATGGTGGTGATGGTGGTGATGATGCATTTCTCAAAGTTGTGCTGTTGCTGAAGCACTTTGTCCCCTTTGAAACAAGAGTCCTGCCGGAGCCTTCTTGTTAGAGTCACGCTCTGGATAAGACATTTTTTTCTCTCTACCTCTCCTTTTGGCGGTCGGAAAAAAAAAAAAAAAGTAAAAAGAAATTTTAAAAGTTGAATTTTCTCGTTACCTCGCGAATTGTTTCTTTCCCTCTCCCGCTCTCTCTCTCGCTCGGTTTGTTGTCTTTTTTTTTTTTTTTTTTTGGTTGTGTTTGTTTTGCTTTTTATTTTAATTCCAGCAGTTGGTCGAGGGAGGAGGCGGAGGAGGAGCGCCTTGGTGGAGAGGTGTGTGTATGTGTGTGTGCATATATGGTATCCTTTATACACTAACTCCAGCGGGGAAGTTGGCTGCCGGGCTGGCAGCGCGCACTGGCGGTGCCGGAGTCCCGCCGCTCGCCTCTCCCCGCCTCCCTCTCCCGGGCCGTGCCCGCGCCCTCCCTCCTCCCTCCTCCCTCCGCCCTCCCCCCTCCAGTCCGTCCGTCCGTCCGTCGGTCCCTCCCTCTCTCTCCTCCCTCCCGCCGCCGCCGCCGCCCGCGCCGCCAGCGCCCGGCCCCGCCGCGAGGAAGCGGCCGCCGCCGCCCCCGCCGATTGGCTGCGCGCCCCGTGACGGACAGCGCGCCGCCGGCCGCGCGGCCCCCCTTCCGGCCGTTCCGATTGGCTGCTTTTTAATTTAGGCGAAGTGGCGTCGGAGATGGAAGTTGCCCCCCCTTGCCTGTATCCCTCCTCCCTCTCCCCTTCCTCCTTCCTCCTCCCTCCATCCCTCCCTCCCTCCGCCTCTTAACTCTTCCTGCCCGGCGGACACACGCACCTCGGAGCTCTCCCGCCGTCGCCGCTCGGGCAGGGGCGAGCGCGGGCCGTAATAATTAATACCAACACTAATAACGACAATAATAACGACGCCAGCACCGGGCTGGATTCTGAAAGGCGTTGGTGCGAAGGTGTCACCACCGGGCACACGCACCCGCTTCTCTCCCGCCGGCGGTGCCCGTACCGGCATTCGGAGCTGCCCCCCCGCCCCCCGCGCTCAGCCCCGGAGGCGCCCGCCCCCCGCCCGCCCCCTCCTCCCTTTGTCCGCCCCCGCACCCCGGGGTGCGCCCCGGAGCCCGGCAGCCCGTCCGCAGCCGTCACGCCGGGGGGCTGGCCCGGCAGCGCCGGAGGAGGGCCGCCCCGTCGGCGGGGGAGGTGGCGAGGGGAGCCGGCGTCCGGGCTTGCCTTGCGCGCTGCGGTCTGCTCGCAGGGAGCCAGCCCCGCGGCATGAAACGCTGTATTATTTCTCGTCCAGCGGAAAGAGTTAAGGGGGGCGGGGGAAGGCGGGGGGCGCGGGGGAGAGATGCGACCGAGCGGAAACACTGCGCGCAGGCAACCTCAGTGAACCACGGAGAAAGAGAAAGTGGCAACAAAAACAAGGGCAAATTGAACGCTCCTCGGGGACTGCCGGTGCAATAACATCGCTCGGACACGGAGGGGACGCGGCGCTGCCGGTGGCCGCCCCGCCGTCCCACGCGCGCTCCCGCTCCGGGTGGCGGGGGCCGCGCCAAGAGAACGCGCGGTGCGGGCATGGGAATGGGCAGCGCCGTCCTCGCCCGGCCCTGCCCGCCCCGCTCCCCTCCTCCGCACGCTGAGCAAGCCGGCCCTGCGAGGCGGGGAGCAGCGCCCCGCTGGCAGCGCCCTCCGCGCCGTCCCGCTCCCGCCGCGCTCGGCAGCCGGTGCTCGGGGCTCCCTCCGGCCCCCGGCTGGCACGGCACGAAATACCATGGCAGGTCGGGTTAGAAAAACCATGCAAGTGAAGCGTACGAATCTTAAGGGCGGTGGTAAATAACACCAAACATAATAATTATAAATATATATATGTGTATATATATATATATATATATATATATATATATATATATATATACATGCATATATATATAGGTATATATATTTGTTCCCATGCGTCCTCCAAAGGTTTCTTTTTTTATATATAAAAGATCCAACACAGATTTCATTGAATAAATCTGAGATCTCCAGGTGCAGACGTTTGAATAGTCAGTGCCAGAACCCCATGTTTTCCTTTCCAGCCGATTTTGCTTGGATCAGGCTCAAAAACCGAGTGAGTCTCGTGGTTTTGTTTACACTGAATGGGGAGGATAGGAACGGTGCCATGGGGCCGTCTTTCATTAATATACAGTGAGGATTTTGTCTAAATTACTGCTATGAATTTCACAGTACACGCTTTCAAAAGCCGTCTCAGGTGGCCTGATGAAACGTGATAGCGCCTCTGCAAACAGATCTACTTTCTTAATAAAAAAGGAAGGTGTGTGTGGGGGTGGAGAAATCCCCCAAAAATACAGAAAAAAACCCCAAACCACCGTACACCCTCATAACAGCGACAACAAAAAATAAAGCTCAAGCTGGAGTATGGTCTTTTATTTTAAAAAATATCCCAACAAAAAACAAACAACCAACTTCGTTTCCCAACTCTTCCCACCCCCTCCCTTGCAGAGTGAGATTGTTTTGTCTGGAAAAAAATCCAAAGTATAACAAGGGGAGAACAGTTAGTGCTGATTTTCATTTGCATAAATTTTCATATATTTTGGTGAAAATAATAGACTAGTGGAGAGCGGGGCTTAGTGGAGTCAGTGCAAAGGAAAATCTTAACATGGATCGTTTCGCTGGAGTTGAGAACATGCTTTTTCCCCCCTGTCACCTTATTAAAATCAAAAATTAAAAAAAATTTCTCTAAATCCTGGGAGTTTGATCGGTAAGTGTTTTACATTTTTTTATCTACTTTTGTTTTCTTTAAAGTCTTCTGGATATATATTTTCAAAAGCTTAGGACAAGACAGGGAAACCCATGGCAACTGCCTTGAAGGAAGCAGGCTGGAAAAAAAAGGGAAAGAGAAAGGGAAAAAAATCCCACCAGCAACAAAAAGCACCTTAGTGAAATATTACATAAAAAGCATGGATTCATTCCAAAGCTCAAGGCAGCAAAGCAATTCTTCAGCGCTGGAAAGTCTTTCTGGTTACTACTTCACTTTTCTGGGCACTGTTAATTATTGTAGCACCGAGACTCGGGGAGGCTGGGCCGGGGCGGGGGGGTGGGGGGGGGCGAGGAAAGCTCTCGAAAATATTACAGATTTGCGAAGGGGAGGCGAGGCAGAGATGCGGGCTGTGTTCAAACGCTGCTTCGGGGGGGCGGGGGTCGCCCGGCGGGCGGGGAGGGGGCCCGGCCGGTGCAGCGGGCGGGAGAGGGGCCGGGGCCGAGCTGACCCGAGCACCTGCCGGCGGACGGACGGACGGACGGACGGACGGACGGACGGGAGCGGGGGAGGCCGGGGAAGGTGCGGAGCGGCGGTGCACGCACAGGGTTAATATTGTAACTAGGGAACAGACGGTTAAGCACAACATCTAGAGCTCTGTAGTGAAAGTCCATCAGAAAGAGTATAATCAATCAAAACTAACCAGGACATCCCTTCATTTTATTCTCCAAGGAGATTGGGGCTGGAGGATTACAGACCAGATTTCACTTTGTTTCTCTCTCTTGACAATCTTGCCTGTCTCTCCGCTTTCCCCGAATCCCATCCAATTGCGAGGTGTAGTCTAATGATCTGAAACTCTTCTATAGCGTTTGGGTCAGTGTGATAAATAATGTGATTAATAATGTAGGGTTAAATTAACAGGCCAGATACCGCTCCCGAAAACTTTACCGAACCTTAAATATCCCATTACGTGACTTTAATTTGTTTTAATTTTACCCTGTTTTTTTAACTTATTTTTCCTTGCCACCTCTGTTGCTGCTCTTTTGGATACACAATAGCTGGTGATCATTGTAATTTCCTAGAATTAGTTACTTCTTTGGAAACGGTCGATAGCCAAATCAATAAAATGGCTTGTAAAACTACGGAGGTATAGGTTTCAATTTGGGGGGGAGAAGAATCGCTCATTTTCCACTTCTTGTTGACGCGCCCAGCGTCTCTTTTGACTGAGGTTAACTCTGTGTGCTCCATCGGAACAGATGCCGTATAGAGCTGCTCCCTCAAGATCATTTGTTTCCTTGATGGGGGAACATTTCTGAGCAGAACATATTGGTTGCCATAGAGAAAGAAATAAAAGGAAGAACACTAGTCACATTAAGCTATATGTTTGTGCACTGGGCTTTAGATAAAAGGACCCCAGTTCAAGCCAGAGAGAACGGGGCCAAAGCAGAGCTTCTTAGCTTCACTAAAACTAGCTTTATTTTGTTTTGGACTTTTACGGTTGAAACATGTAAGCTAATTTTATTGGCTGTCGTTAATTTTATACGATACGGCTTGCTGAACAAAATCAACTTTGGGCGCGCTCCGCCTGGCCCCGGCCGGCCGCCAGGGGGCGCCCCGCGACGCCCCCTCCCCGCGCGCGCGGGCGGGCGGGCGGGGGCTGAGGGCGGCCGAGGGGGCTGCGGGCCCGGCCCCGCCGCCGGCGCTGCCCGCACACCGGCGCTGCCCGCACACCGGCGCTGCCCGCCGCCGGGACAGCGCCCCGTCACCCCCGGGGCCGGCGGGCGGGGGAACGGCAGCGGGGGCTGCCGGTGCAGGGGCCGCCCGAAAGTGTCCCAGGCGGTGCGGTGCCTCCAACGGACCCGAGGCCTGCAAGGAGTGAGAGCGGTAATTAAACACAGGCACGGGCACCGCAGCTCGGGGCAACCCGGGGTGCCACGCGGGGCTTTTTTGTGGTTTTCTTCCTGTCCAAATAAGGCGCTTAAGCCTCTGGAGATGCAATAAAACGACTCGGGTTTTTTACATTATTTAATATTTAATCGCTGTATTAAACCTGGAAAAGTGGCTAGTTTTCTTTTTCTTTTTCTTTTTTTTTTTTTTCTTTCATTTTTCCCTCCTTCCCCCTCAAGCTGGCCACTCCTCCCCCCGATCCCTTCAGACTTGGCTGTGTGCGGGAGCCAGCGACAGAGGTAGCGCCGGGCTCCCCCCGCCTCCCGCCCTGCCCGCACCGGCCGCGCACCCGGCACAAGTTTCGCCGTTCGGGACCCTCGCAGATTAACAGCCTCAACTAAGCACAGCATCGGCAGCGACCGCAGCTTAGCTCCACACAGCCCGGGTCTCTGTCCCTTCCCGAGCGCGCCTGCCCTCAGCCCTTACTCCTTTCCTCTGCTTCCCTCGCTAAGAGGGGACAGAAGTGAGAAATTTAGTTGGTGGCTTTTAGTTTTCGGGATTTTTGTGGGGGAGCGGGTTGTTTTGTTTTTTGTTTGGTTTGTTTTTTGTTTTTTGGGGGGTTTTTTTTGGTTTGTTTTTTTTTTTTTTTTTTGGATGGAATTCCTGCTCAAACACGGCAGCTTCTCAGCCCCGCGCCCCCGTCCGCGGGCAGGACACAGGGCACGGGCGGACCCGCGTGGCTGCAGCATCCTGCAAGGCACCTGCGTCCTCCCGGGACGGGCGGGGAGCCGTGGCCGCGGGGGCGGGAGCTTGGAGCCACTTTGTTTCCCCGTGGTGGAGCCCCAGCAGTTTCTGTGCTACAAGGAAAGTTTTATTTCTTGCCTCCATAAAGGAAAGACCAATTGGAACCCTGGAAATCACACAGCCCATAAATATGATAGAACCTGGCAAGATGAACTCCCCGCCTAAAAGCCTAACACATGCATAGCAAAAAAAAAAAAAAATAAAAAAAAAAAGAAAAAAAGAAAAAAAAAAAAAAAGAAAAAAGAGAGAGAGAAAAGTAATCAAAGACAGAAAACGACCTACAAGAAATTACACTTTTCTACACTTTTCATTTAAAGTGTTCGTGGGGTTTCATTTGGAAAACGGAGTCAAGTCTCTGTGTGTATTGACCGTGAGGTAAAATGGTTGAGATATTTACATGAACAAAACTTTCCACCTACCGCGTTTGGCTCAATGAGCACTAGGAATATTCCAGACTATTAAAACATATTTCCAGAGCTCAATTCTCCTCAGAAACGTGGTCGCTTTCTTGAGATTTGCAGTTTAGTGAACATTTCCCTCGCCTGTGAAGCGGGCGGGTTTTTGAGTTGAAAGAGCCCAGCAAAGTTCATCATCCCGGGGTCGGGATTGAGCGGATTTCCCCCAGCTTTCCTCCGCCCCCCCTACCCCCGATCCTCCAAGCGTAACCTGCGTTATTTTTTAAACAAAACAGGGTTTAGAAGCGCAGCTCCTCTGCTGTGTGCTTGCGCCAGTTAGCCGCAGCAGGCTACTAGGTACCGCAAGCGAGAGAAAAACTAACGCTAAAACGAGCAACAAGTTAATTCGGCAAAAGTAAACTTTTCTAGCTGCCTTTGGAGGACTCTGGTCCGGCCAGGATTGCCGGCTCCATGCCTGCCGTGGCACCCCAATTGTAAGAGTGCTACAGAGTGCATTTTTTTCCTCCCCCTTTTTAAAATAAATGCCTATTTTGTCCTAATGGACAAAATTTGGAAAATGGATGTGGAAGAGATACTGTCATGGAAATAGTGAAAAGAAAGTGTTTACCGTATTTAGTATTCATTTACTTATAGTGGGAAATGATTAGGTATGTACTAATATAACCGTGGAGACCAACTGCCTAATTAGCATTTACAAATTAAAATGTTAAACATAAAGACATATTCCGTATACAGTCTGCTATATGTAAAACACATTCGTGCATAATACAGCAGTCAGCTGCAAACGTAAAGTTGACTGGCTTCCAGATATGTAGCGTTCTTGGCTAATGCGATCTGCTCTGGGTTTTGCAAGCTTACCCACGCTGTAGTTCATAGTTCTTATGACCACGTTGATAGCTGCACTAGGGATATTACACTAACCAATCTGGAGAAAATAGGAAAATACACAGATTACTTTTAAAGGCTGACGATAATAACGATAAACACAATAGGCAGGCGGATCATTTATCCATACCTTTTATTCTGAAGGCTTCACTCGGAACCTTATTTATTGTTTTGAGCATAACAAAGCATTTCGGGTTCTGTAATAAATTAGAACAATAATACAGAACTGCACATGCAAAGCAAGATTCCTTTATTTCCCAGCTGCATAATTTTGATATTACCCAACGTGTCTTGCTCAAGGTTCACCTCACACGGACTGTAATGAGAGTTGCCAAATGAATGGAACAATCTATCTGTTGACTTGAGCCCAACGTAGACACATTACATATGATGGAAACCTAATGCTCCCACCGATGTTAAAATCAGAGGGATACATAGTTTCAATCCAGACCCTTGAACATGTAGATTTTTATTAATAAGAATAATTGTGCATGTAGCGACATTAAAAGGGGATTTACAAGTTGGAGTCTTTTAAAAGAGACTGTGAAAACCTTAGCCCTGCTTTTATTAGACATGATATCATTCCGATTTGCGTGCTTGCCATCTCAATGGCGTTTCACATGTGATAAAAAAAAATCCATATGCATTACATAGATTTTCTTTTACACGCATAAGGACTGGAAGTCTTTTAGTGGATATGAGGGTGAATAATTGTGATACACCAGAAAACAGTTCGTGCAGTTTGGCAGCTCTGGTTATTATTATTAGATTTTTTGACATTTGAACTTGTCTATTGTCTGAGGAGCTCAGTGCAGATTGCAGTAGGTCAACCTTAAGGCTGCTCTTTTTGGCATTGCACACAAACATGCACACGCTGTCTGTTCTCCTTGTGTGAATACAGCAGCTAGAGATTTATCGTGCTTCTTTTTTTTTTTTTTTTTTTTTTTTTTTTTTTTTTTTTTTTATGCACATCTATTTATATTTATCTAATCCTCTTGGGGTTTTCACGGTCCTGTGATTAGTTTGTACGTGCCTTCATTTTACACCCATTCCTCCAATCTATACATTTGCCTGATGTTGGATACTTTTAAGTTCTCAGTCGCTTTTACAGCAGTATAATTCCAGCATCACGACGTTTGATAAAAGGGACTTCAGTAGCCCTGGGATTAAATGACATATTTCCCCGCAGCTTCGCTCAACTCCATCATGACTCCTACAGTCAAAAGTTAAAGTTATTCATCATCTCCTTGCATTTATTCCCTCCTCCCCTCTCTAAATTCAGCCCCACCACCCGACTTCTGAAACAATTTCTCGCCGCCTGCCAAGAGTCAGGGGGGCAGCAGTGTGGGGGGCGGAGGCTGGAACCCGAAAGCCCGCAGCCACCCCGCGTGTTCCCGGGGGGCGACCCCCGACCCCCGGCCTTTCCGCGGGAGCGGAACGGGCCGCGGCCACGCCAAGGTCCCGGCGAACGCCCTCCCGGGCGGGGCGGCAGGAGCCACTTCTGAGAAGGAAATCGCGAAATAGGGGTGGATCCCCCCCGGGGTGGGAGAGGGAAGAGGAGCAGGAAAACTGGATCAAACCCGATAGGAAAGTCAGTTTGCACTGGGAAAATCTAGAGATTGTGTCTAAATAACTTTTTCCTGGAGTGATTTGCGCGTCTTGCTTTCCTCTCTAGTTTGGTTGGTGTTTTAAATTGAGGCTCTTTCCTCATCTGCTGGGGTGAAGGCACTCGGTCCGAACAACGGCCCATCTCTTCTTGTAGCGGTCTGTCATTTAAATCTGTATCTATATAGGTATGCATACATCCAGGCATATACCTCTGGATTTGTTCCCCCCTTCACTTCCCTCTTCCCTCTTTAACAAGAGCCTGATAACGCGTTTAAGGCTTGTTATTTGAACTCTCTGATCAGCATGCAGAAATGTAATTGCAACGTTTTTCATCAGGAAAGAAAAGAAAAGGAAAAGGGGGAGGAAATCCCCCCGCTCCCCTTCACACCCTTACACACGCAGACACCCAGTGCTCTGTAATCGCTGAGTCACCGTGTTGGGGGTCAGTGGGTAAACACGAAGGAGAGAGCAGCAGCTTATTGAAAACCCTGGCGCAAACCGCATCCCTCCTTATCTCCAGACGGTAGATCCCTCCCCTCCTTCTTACCCTGGATTTATTACTCCGGACTTGGGAAAGAGTGGCCCGAATGCTGCCAGAGCCCTTTTTGTGACACTGTATGTCCTCCTCAGGCGCAGTGGGACCTGCTTTGTTCCGGCAGGGTGGAAGGAAGAAATTCAACATTAAACTGCTATTTGGGCTGCCGGGAATGGGTGTTGTTTTGTGGGCGAGAGGGGAGAAGGAGGAAAAGGGGGAACAACGGCCAGTTCACCTAGGGATATAAAGAAAGCTTTCCCTTTCTCTGGGGCTGGGCTCTGATCTGGGCATATTTACTTCTGTTTAAACGCTATTGTTCCTGCCAGCCTTTGACACAAACAGAAGGGGGGGGGAGCCGCGGGGGGGGGAGGTGGTGGTGGTGGCTGGAACAAAGATGCTCAAACCCCAGCAACCCCCAAAGGCAGAGGAATACTTATTTTTTTTCCCTTTAAAAACGTATGTGACAAGTCTTTCTCTTTGATGTTGCTTTCTGGGCTCCCCCACTCACCCTGTGAGCTGAGCAGAGTGTCTGGCTGTGATTCACTTACCAGGGCCCGTTTAGAGAGGCGCATGTCCCCCTAGTAGGTGCCAGGGAGCCTTGGAGGGACAGCTTCTCCAGCCCCTGGGTCTGAAGGAGAAGACTTGAAATCGGTTTGTGGCAAGCCCTGCAGTGGGAAACAAAGAGGCAGAAATGTTGGGAGCCCAAGGAGGGCCTGGAACACAGAGAAGCATTGAGTTTCCCAGAGATGCTTCAGCTTCTCAGCAGGGGACAGGGCAGAATCCTTTTTGGGCCGTCTCTATGCATTTGAGGGCTGGACTGTACAGCCCACATTGAATCAGAGTCATTGTGTGTAAATGAATAAGTGCACATTGGTTTGAGATGCTGCTATTGTATTTGGGGTTGGGGGGAGGAGAAGGTTATATTTTGTGTCTGTGTGTGCATGTGGGTCTATGTGCTTGTGAAAGGTGAGTGCAGATTGCAATAGTTGCTGCTCTATTTTTGTTTGTCAAACAGGGCCCTTCTCTTGGGAGAGGGGCATGTGGCGGATCCCAGCCCAGGATTACATTAATCAAAGCATTATTTCCCCAGGGATGTGCAGCACAAATGATAGTAAATCCTAATAAAATTGGATCGCTGAGAAATTGAACGCTTAAAGTAATCTGCTCTGCCTGATAAAAACTTCAAATTTATAAGATATTATGCATCCCCACCCCCAAACACCTTAGGTATCATCACTATGTGTGTATTATACAACTATCTGTAGGAGAGAAATCACTGTTCAGTTTAACAGGCCCATCACTATTGAATATGTACATAGATATAAATGTGTTTGTATGAGCATGCACACAGATATTGCCCACACACACATGCACAGAGTCATAAAAGAAGCTAAAATATTTATGCACATAACAATAATGATTATGGTCAATATTGTCAGGACTTTACAAGCAACACCTTTGCTGTGGCAGGTGCTGTAGAAGGCTTGGACAAGGCTGTACATGGTTGTGTACCAGGACTATAATCTGGCCTGGGGACTTAATTCTCTCTTGCTTTTTACTGATACTCATTATGGACCTCCATGATGGCACCTGTGGTCTCAAGCCACTGAGCAGCTTTGCTTTTTTAACATGGGACCACAGGGATGGTATGAAAATAATAAAAAAATTAAAAATATGTGAACATGAGTATTTGAAGCTGACTTTAGAAAGCTTTTGAGGGGATGAGCTTCAGAAGGAAACTGTGTTGGACTGGATGGGAAGAGTTGAAGGAAGGAAAGGTATTCCCAGGGCAGTTATTAAGTCTCAGACATGCAGCATACTGTGCCCTCAGTCTTTCAGTACAGGGCCAGGCCACCACCCTGCTGGCATGGGCCAGAAAAGATCAGGGTAGCTGCTGGCCACTTGCTAGCTTCAGACCCTCAGTCTCTGCTACTTCCTCTCTGCAGAAAGAAAGTTTATTTTTAATTGCTGCCATAGGACATAACAATAGGCTCAAAGAGATCCACTGTCCAGCAGAAAATTTGCTTTCTCTCCCTCCCCCGCCCCCCCCCAAGATCGCTGTGCTTCCATATGTGTAAGGGGCAGAAGGCATTTCCACTCACCCAGCTGAAACTCTTTGAAAGGCTGTGAGCCTCCCCCGGCGTTATAAATGCCGATCATTCCTCCTACCCTCGCCGTCCCGGGACCCTGTCACCTCCGCGGGAGCTGGCCCTGCCTCGGGCCCCGTTCGTCTCGGCCCCCCCACCCGTCCTGCCTACTGCTTTGTGGCCGACGAGTCCCGGAGTCCTCTCCTTGCCCCTGTCTTTTCTGGCATCGCTAGGCAGACCGAAGGCGGCTTATGCCTTTTCCCAGCGTGGGGTTTTCCTTCCCCGTCCCGGCCCCGGGGGCTAGCGGAGAAGGGCGGCCGGAGGTGGTCCCGACCCCGCAGCGCCCCGCACCCTGCTCTGGCCTGCTGGTAATCTGTCCTCCCTGCCTGCAGACAGGGAAGCGGCGGAGGGGAGCTGAGCCCTCTCCCAGCCCCGAAATGACGCAGCCCCTGTTCCAGCATCGTCTCCCGTTTGGGCTGGCTCCATTTCAGAAGCCGTCTCCCTCCACCCCCTTCTTCCCAGCCTTCCTCCTTCCTCCTCCTCCTCGCCTCACCGTCACTCTCAAACAACCCCCCCCTCCCCACGCCTCGCTTCCCCCCGCCGCCCAAACTCCTTCCTCAGGACCGTGGGATGCGGGCGAGCTCTGGTGAGAGTTGCCGGTCTCCATTTCTAAGCGGGGAGCCGCCGGGAGCGGTGAGGCAGCCGTGACGGGGGGGGAGCGGTCGGGGGGTTAGGGAGGCGATGACTGACGGAAGGAGGGGGGTCCGCACCCCCTCTCTCCCCATCTGGAGCGGCCGCTGCTCCCGGGAAGGCGCGGCCCCCGCGCCTGCCGCCCGGCCCCGCGCCCCTCGGGGGGCAGCGCTGCCCCGCGCCGGGGCTCCCGCACGACTCCCCTCGCCCTCCCCCGCGCGTGTGCGGACCCTGCGCGGACCCACTCACCTCGCCGCTGACGGTGCCTTTTCTCACACCCCCCACCGCCCCAAAAAAATAAAACGACAAACAAAGACCAACTATTTGCATAGCGTTCGGCACCCTCGCTCAGTATTTAGCCCCACTTTTTTTATCACCCGTCTACCTCCGCCCAGACCGACCCTTCTGCCCCACCCCTCTCCCCCGCATCCCGGGTGCAACCGGATGGCAAAAATCAAAGCTGGCTCCAATTTACCCCAGTTGTCTTCCTTTGAACACTCATAAGGTAGGTATGGTGGGATGCTGAGCTCCCACTCCCCATGTGCTCACTGAGGTGCCTTCCTCTCCACCCTCTCCCCCCGCTCTCTATTCCTTAATTGGCTGTATCTTGATGTGCACTTGTTTTGTTTAGCCTATTTTACCATTGCGGACGAGATAGGCAGGAAAAGGAGTGTTTGACTTGGTATGTCTCTGATTTTTTTTCCCCTCTCCCTGCCTTCCGAAGTTAATTTGCATTTGAGGTCTAATCCATGTTTCAAAATTCTGCCATTTGAGGACCGTATAGGAACAGGGCATTCATTTCTATTTTTGAGGAGGAGCCTCTCCTGCATTTGCTCCTTTCTGTATAATTTCATTGTGTTCACAAGTGACAGGGATTTGCATCAGTTATTTTGCAATTTATTTTTTGAAAGAGTTGGACCAAATTTTCTTATTTTTAAAATTGCCGAGGGAGCAAATACTAGGCATTAGAAAAGGAGCATACATTATTAACAAATGTTGCAAACTTAGTCACAGACTATATATTCATATATATGTATTAATCTACATTCCTTGGAGTTGGATTTCTGCCTCCTGAACATCTGATTTTGATGAGAGAAATCAGTCAGAGAAAGTCAACTATACAAATGCTAAAGTGTATTTATAGTTCCTTGCATCTATTTACAGGTGATTTTACTGCTGTTTGCTACTTTTGCTACAGCACTTAGTAATTATTCACTTCAGCAAGGCATTTCATGGGATTAGATGCTGCATTACTCGTTAAAGTTTTCAGTTTATCCAGGTGTAACTTTCATCCACATCTCTGGAAATACCTATGAGGCCACGTGGACTTTATGTAAAAAGTATAAAATATAAATGAACATATAAAAAGATTGGATTTATCCATGGTTCTTTCAGTTCTTTGGATGTGATGAAGAATCCATCTATGTTTAGGACTTTATGGGTCCTTTAAGGACTACTTTAGCATATTTTATTTGTATCTATAAAATGAATTTTCTTTTTGTATGTAATGAATACATGAATGGCATATGTTGCATAATATGCATATGAGGCCTTTCAAGTATTTCTGTATGCACACAAATTTATTTTTCACAAATGTATGTGTGTGCATATGTATGTGTGTGTATATGTATATGTTTGTACATGTGTGTGATAAAAAACATGCTGGAAGAGAAAACTGCCCAAAACAAAAAATATTCATAAAGGAAAAGTCATTAAGGTAGTTCACTAAGGGAGTTGGTATCTGATACACTGCAAAAGTCACTTTAGTTTCAAACATTACTGTAAATACTTATATACACCCCCATCTCAGCATAAAAATCCCTCTGTGTGTATTTGCCCTTCTAGAACTAACTAAATGGGACTGTGAATTATGCCTAAAAAGATGCCACTGATATAACAAACTTATAAAATAGTAATGGAATATGGAATTTTATATAGTGCCAACAACTTTAGCACGATTCTTGGCATAAGCAATTTAGTGCAATTTTATTTGTCTGAATCAGAATGATATTACAAAGTGAATTAATAGAACATTAGTACTGAAAAAAAGAAACAGTTCTTCCTTTGAAATATGAAGTGCCACTAACTTGAGATGAAACCTGAAAGTCAGTGAATAATATATGGGAAATATTAATATTTTAAATGTATCATATTTAAAATTGCTGTGAACTTAAACAAGATTTCATATCAAGAAAAACCAAGTAATTCATTTTAGGTTCTAATCTTATATGCAATGTTTTACAAATGAAGCAACTCACTAAAGGAGGGAAGTCAGGTATGTAAGCATATCTTCTTATTTTGCACACGAAATACGGTCATTATGGAATATAAATTTAATTTTGGAAATGATAAAAAAGAATACTTATTTTATTTTTTCTACTATGATTCAAGAAAAACATTTTTAAGCAGATGATTAATCAGATGAAATGGACTGATATAGCCCATAATACCTGTATGGGCTTTTATACCTTGTGAAACCCCACCACAATGGGACCTTTATAAAAAGTATGGAGTCAAGTAATGCAATCATCTTTTATATTTAGAATGGGAACTGATGTGATACGGTTTAATGTTGTGAAAAAGTGAGCCCTCTGGCACTTGGCATTAAATTATTTTAAAATTACTCCTTCAAGTAAAGTTAGTAGAAAGACTGTACCATGGTTGAAGCCCAGCACTAAAGCTCAGGGGCAAATTGGGGGCTGCTCCTTGCCTTGCCATCCGTTCAAGTGCAGGCAAGGTGTTACCCTTGGTCGTCTCCTTAGTTCAAGGTCGATTTGCTCCAGTGTTTCACTGTCCTTCTCCAACGAGTGGGTACAGCTCAGCGTCTGGAAGCCAAACCTGTGCTGCTCAAGATGGGCCAAATCTTGCTTGTCCCGTTCATTGAAGCTACATGGAGTTTTGTTTGATTGGAATGAGCAGGACCTAGCTCTCATTCTGCTCCCTGAAATATTTCCATTAGGCCTTAATGTCAGTGGAGAGATTATTGTTACATTTATATGATGTGAATGGAGTTAGGTATGAGGGCCACACTGATCTTGCCCTTATGCCTCAGCTGTCTAAGGATTACATCCTACACACTTTGACTAGTGAATCAGGCCAGCAATAATTGTGGTCACTACATACTGATAAGTAGGACATACATTACTGAGCATTTTGAGCGATCAAAAGCCCCATACCTGTGTCTTTGCTTCAATGGGAAGTGCTGGATGTGTGTGAGCTTAGCAGAAAAGGCAGTTGTGTGTTCTTGGAAAGACTTAAGGCTGCCATGAGGACTGTCAGCACTTGTGAGGTGTCTTGTTGAAGGACAGCAAAAGCTTGGTTAGTCTGTAGACTGGTTCCCACAGAGCCAGTTGCTCCCACCATGAGCTGGCTGCAGGTGCCACAGAAGACAGAGTGGTGTTGGTAGGGAGGGCACGCAGTTATCACTTGCTACACAAGCGGATCTTTTCCTGTCCAGTTTTGGCCAAAGCTCTGGGACATTTGCTATGGTTCTCTCAATTATCTCTCATTAATTTCAGTACCTTGTGTTTTCATTACAAATGACCAGTGTCCTTTGGAAACTTACTATGCGTATTTTAAATTCAGAATAACTGTGGTGAGAAAAAACTCATGCTTTTCCTTTCTAAGCAGCTTTACCATTTAATCGCAGTTTGTTTAAATATACTTTTCTCTGCTGTGAAATAACCTTTCTTTCCACATTTATGTGCACAATCCTAACTCATAGCAGGAAAAACATTTTAAAACACTGTGTCATGCTTATAGGATAATTATTAATCTTGTCAGAATAAAAAGCATACTAAAAGTATTCCATACAAAGGTTTGTGCCTTAACATTTTTGAAAGTTTTTTTTTTTAATAATCAGAGATGTCATAACAGGGGGAGAAACCATATATAGCATGTAGTAGAAGTATAAGACTCTTAGAGGACTATTTAGAAATACACAAAGATTTTTTTTCCTCCTTTTGGTTAGCATACTACTTGATGATAAAGTATGTTTTTATTTTTATTCCTGCTTGTATCTTACAGTTCTATGAAGGTGATGGGAAGCTACAAATTCCAGGCTTTAGTTGTTATATATGATATAAAACTAAGAAAGAAAAATGTTCATGATACGCATCTGGAGGAAGAAATACACAATAATGCAATCCGAAAACAGAAAGAATAATTATTTGACAATAAACTCAATGTTAAATACAAGCAGAGTAATATTGTCCTAGTGAGAAATATAGCAAATAAAATTATGCTACAAAAAGACACTTATGAAACTTCCTCTATGTTTAAAACTTTTCCAGTTGAATTTTCCTTTTTAATCATTTGTTACTATTGAGATATAGTTAGTGAACAAGCCAGTCAAAACTTTTCTGTCTTGATTTTCTTATCCCATATCTACAAATCCAAAAATGCAACTTGTAGTAAATTCACTTGATGTTAGGAGGGTGATTTTGCTGCTTGTTTGCTTAGATTTTACTTGAGACTTGATTTTGCATACCCTAACTCATGCTGAAATTTCTGGTGCATGTGAACAGTGTTTATTTGGTCATCTACTTATTTTGTGCAAGAAGGACAGCTTTTTCATACTGGGGATTCTGATAGAAACAGAAAAGGGATACTGCAGGAAAGCGACTATTTTTCAAGGGCATTGGGCATTCACACCTTCATTTAACTTCAGTGAGAACTGTGAAAACTCAGTATTTAAAAAAAGTGGCAATTTTTCTTTAGAAAGTCAAATGTCAAGGAAATTTGACTTGTGTAAGTCTGGCTATAATAAATAGTAAAATTCTATAGCTGGAAATGTCTGTTTTTATCTTTGTGTGGGTTTAGCATTAGCTATATGTATATAAAATGCAAATGTACCTTTCCTCATGTGATAACTGTTTGCTTTGCCTTTTTCTTCTAAGAGGTAGAAAAAATTATTAAAACACTACTGCCCTGAAAAAAAAAAAAAGACAGAAACAATAGAAATCATTGTTCACTACTCAGTTAAGAAAATAAGAAGTCTGTAAACTGCAGAGGGTGAATTATGATTTTGTAAACTGCTGATTTGCCTTTCTGAAATTAGGATCCTTGTACTGAACTCTCTTAGCTATTTTCATAACTACTAGGAAAGAATAGGATGCAGATTTCACATACCTGTTAGAGGGACAGCTTTTTGCACTGTGACACTCTGAAACCTAAGGAAAATATACCAAACTTTTCAGGGAGCCACCAATGGCTGGGGAGAGGAGGGTATCTGCACATGCTTCTGTGCCAGTGAATGCTGTAGCAGGTTGTGTGCACTGGGGGCTATGGGTTTTCTTTTCAGAAGAGGACTAGCAAAAGAACCAAAACCCATGACTAGTTATTGATCAAAGTCCCCTCAGTGCAGGACTTTCAAGTTTTGGGATCTGTTTTGACTGGATAGTATTGAGCTGCAACTGGGAAAGGAACAGTCCACAGCTCTTTGCACCCCCTGTGCCCACATTTGAGAAATAATTCCGTTGTCTGAAAGTGGTGGTTGAAGCTGTGACCCTCCTCCCAGCAATGCCCAGGACAAGCTGGCCCCACAGCCCCCAGCAGGAGCTGGTGTCTCTGGGATGGGAGGGCTGCTCCGTTGTGCGGAACCCATAGGGACAGGGCTTCCCTCCGCATCCCGATGCCAACTTTGCGCTTTGGTTTTGTCTCTAATCTCTCTATTACAGTTTTTAAAATTTTGAATCCTGGCTTCAGTTAGAGATGATTGGACTGTGCTCAGCACTGGCTGTCTTGATAGGTTTGAAATTCCTGGGAAACCTCAATACTGGCATTTTCTAAAAACAGTAAGCAAAGCACACCGGAATATTAATAGGTGAAACATTTTAAAGGGGCAACATCACTTTGTAATTTTGTGAGCTAAAACATGTTGGCTAGGGGCAGCTTGGGGGAGTTGCGGTAAAGCCACAAGTGTTCTTCACAATTTAAAGCTTTTGCATTTTAATTATTTCTCTTTTTTCTGTCAGTGTAAAAGATCCCTGGAGACAATGGGGCTGTGACACTTAGCAACAGGTTATCCTCAATGTGCAGGGAACACCATAAAAACCACAAAATGGACACACAGAATAAAAAACAACACCCGCTCCCCCGCTTCCTGGTTTCTTTACTTTCTGGGTTAGAGTAGTTACACTGCATCGGCGGCGGGTAAAAAGGAAAAAAACCCAACCAAACAGATGGAAATGTTGTCTCTAAGCTGACAGAGCCTCTGCAAATTTGCTTGAAGGACTATCTTAAAATAATAATAATAATAATGCAACATTCTACACTGTTCTGGAATTTATTTATTTAAACACAAATTTATGGAGCTGGTCACACACTAAAAATTGGAGAGTTTGGTACTGTAAGTTGCTTTGGTATATTTTTCACCATTGTAATGAGCTACAGGGAAACAAAGGAGGATGTGAATATAGGGCAGTTGGTATTTAGATTTGGGTGGCACTTTCATGCGTTGAAAATGTCTTTTAAAAAAATCTGTTTTTCTTCTATCATGCTATTGAATTGTAGAAGGTGTTGAGATAGAGTTGGAATTATTTAATAACCAAAACTAAGGGTGTTTTCTTGCAGTATATTTCCTATATTTCTCATTGCCAACCTCTTGACCGATAAGGAATTCTAAGGTCCAGGCTAAACTCACCCATAGGGTAGAATGGGCTGTTAGAGAGTGAGGTGATAGATGGATCTATTCCTCACCTTCCAAACCCAGTTTCTTTATAAAGCAGTGGAAAACAAACCTTTTCATAGAGCATCAAAAAGCAAGATCAAGAACAACACTACAATCACACCTTTCACGGTATTTTTTTTTCAGGCGTCTGCCCCCGATTTTAATCCAAAGGAGCTGCTTTTGGAACTGGCGTGTCCGGCTTTGGTGTTTGCCTGCCGAGGAAGAGGTATGCCCTTTGTCCCTCACCTGCAGATGGCTTGGATGCTTTTACTTTACCGAGGCAAGCACTTCCCAGTGGGCTGCATTCAGAAAGTGCTTTTCATAGCATTAGTACAGAACCAAGTTACAAAAGAATATTAATCTAATACATTCCAAAATTCAAATATGTGTGATTAATAAGCATTATTATCTATAAATAAGGCTCTAATGATACTTTGGCAGTGTTGTAAACACAAGAATCAGAAGCAATTATTGTCATTATTGTTCTGCAAGTACCTTCCATGAATACCAAATGGATATTACTGTCCAGCTCTTTGGCACATAGAAATCCTGTAAAGAACAGTTGTCAGTCAGTAAGGCCTGGCCGGCTGCTTTAACTACATTTGTTTAAAATGTAGTGTACCTAAAGACAAAGCCGGCGAGTTATTGAAAGCAAGATGACTGATTAAAAAAATTATTCTTTGTCCTTTGCAATACCCAAAATTATGTTAAATAAAGCCTATGAGAAAGTTTTCCCATCCTATGAGATTAACTGTCTGTGTGATGGTTGTGATTAAAAATGGAAATGGATTCTCTGACAAAAACACTGCCCTTCTTTGTGTGAAAGACACAAAGGTGAGGATGTCCCAGCTGAAAGGTGGTGTGTAAATAATGACAACATCCCCCCACTCCCCAGCTGTAAGAGGTAACTCAGGTCTAGTTTTCAAGGACACAAGATGAAAGGGGTCTTGATCCTCGTCACATTTACCTCTCCCCAGTTTGTACGGGTCCCACAGACTGGAGTCACTCTGGCGGCCGGGTCCCACTCTCTGTGACTCCCCCACTCTCCTGCCTTTGGCAGTCTCACCTCCCTCACCAAACCTTGCTGCTTTAGATGGCGCCAGCCAGCAGTAGCATTTTGTGGTGGGTGTTATGTTGTTCTTCGGATGCCAGGGTGTCATTGCGAGCGGGAACAGTGTGGGTCTGACTCTCCGAATATGCAGAAAGAAAAAGTAAAAAAAAACCCCAACCAAACCCCAAACAGTAAGCTTTACTTTCCAAATGTGTTCAATTCTTCTTATCTCTCCTTGATATTTGGGGCGTGCAGCACCCTATACCATGTGGTTTAACATTTTGTTCTCTATTTGTAGGTCAACATTTCCATGATTAAACTTCATCCTTTATTCAGCCTGTTCTGGCTAGGCTTTGCAGCACATGTGATATAAGCTGTTTTCACAGCTAGTAGGCCAAATCTTACTCTGAATAAGGGAGCCAAACATATGTGACTGAGTCAGACACTTAAATCAACTCCTTGGTAAATGGGAGATAACTCCAGGTGCAGTGATGAACACTGAGAACCAAAAAAGTGGGAAGGGTGGCCAGCGTTCCTCTGTGTAGGAAAGGAGACATCCTATGCACACAGGCAGTGAAATCATAGCCCTACTCAAATTTTGCTCTCCTGCATTTGTCTGATGACACAGAGCCCTCTTCACTGAAGTAATTGGGAATTTTTCCATTCAGGGTCAGGCCAGCCTGGGGTAGGCTCAGCTACAGCTGGGCGTGGAACAGGCTGTGCAGGAGGGGGACGAGGCAGCAGGAAGCGAGCCCACCTTACATTCGTATCACCCACAAGAAGGTTGCTGGGGGAACATGGAGCACTTCACCTACAGCATTATGTTTCCTTCATTGCCCTCCCCTCATCTCTCTTACCGATCTCATTTACGGACCAAGGCTGGTGGCTCTTCTTTCGCTTGGTGGCAGGTATCGGTTGCTCTAAGTCCATGAAGTTGGACTGGGCAACCTATCCACTTAAATCAGTGGAACAATTCCCAGAAGCACTGCCATCCAGAGTGAGTGTGACCTACCAGTAACCCTTGGTGCAGAGGATTTTTGTTAAAGGACTCTGGCTGCAAGGCCAGCAGCCCTCCTCCTGTCCTTCTTTGCCATTGCCTGGTAATTCTGTTAAGCTCTGGGAAGCCTAAAAGGCTCATCAGACACAAACAGAAGTGTCAGAGGAGGAAGGGATGTCATAAATTATCCAGACCTGCTGTGTGGTTGCTGTGTGATGTTACTGCCTTCACCAGAGCTGGACTGGTCTAGGCTGTTGGGTTGCTCTGCAGCAAGTACCAGAGTGAATAGCAGGAGAGCTCCTGCAGGAGGTCCAGAGAGGACCTATATTCCTCAAATGGACATAGCTGTACCCATAATATTATAGAGAGAAGACCGTGCTTCATTTATAATTTGGTGATGAGTTGCAGCATCACAGAGAGGACCTGACAACAAACCATTTCTGTAGGAACAAGCACTTCCAGAGCTACACTGGGGCTGCTTCCCTCAGCTAAAGGAAATACAGGCAACATAGCAGGACTTTCAGTGACTTTTGCTTTTTTTTTTTTTTTTTTTTTTTTTAATGGCACCCATTCTTTAGGTTTTGTTCATTTGCTTAGGTTTTTTTCAAATAGCTTTTATTTTCATTTAGGAAGAAAATAATATCCTGCCCAAAACTAAATCTGCTTGCAAGATCTTCAGTGAAAAAGGTCAAAAGGTGACTACTGTGGCTTTTTGAGTACTGTGTTATTCATAGTTTAGAAAGTCCTGTCCTGATAAGACACACAGTAGACAACACATCTAAGATGAAGTTTATGCACTAGTCTGAGGTTTTGAGGACATGCCTCATGGCTGGGCAAATCCCTGGGCATTCATGTGGACATCTGATCCACTTCCCTACCATTGCATTGGGAAGAAAAGCCTGCTGGCTACGAGATGTTACCAAGGACTTCATAGAAGGCAGGTGCCTTCTGTGCTTGTCATGCAGTTAAGGGATGCTGTACAGAATGAGGCACAGAAGTAGATGATCTGGTCCAGTGTGCCTTGGGGACATGGAGTGGTGCAAGGCAGAGGTAGGATGAGCTGCACACTCCTGGAAAGCAAGAGGGAGAGTACCATGATTCTGTTCTCACTGGAGTGAAAGTTAATCAAGAATATGCTGGAATAAATCCCTATGTGCATCAAAGATACATTGGTATCAAATTAATGGAAAGGAGAAGGGAATTTAGGACAGCTAAGATCTGCTGATAGGGTCAGGTGACCTCCCTGTCCTTAGGTCTACATTTTGGAAAGACAAATTGTACTTTGGTTTCACTTTTAAATGTGTAAGCCAAATTGTGATGCTTATAGAGACCAAGAAGATTGGAAGAAGATGGGGAAGTCCTGTAATCAGGGAGCGAAAGGATTGCAGCAGGGTACGGTGAAGTTAAGCAAAAGAAAATTAGAATTTTTATCTCCAGTTATTTAGACAAAAGAAGTAAAATCTCCATTTTCTTATGCTTAAATAACAGTCTCCCTCTTCCATGGTATAAAAAATCCCAAGATCATGCAGGAATGAATTAAGACTGTGGTAACAGACATGATTTCAAGTTAATGTAGAGACAGTATGTTTTGTATTATCTTTTCTCTTGTTTTTGATTGCCGTTTTTGGGGGGTTGATATTACTGTAAGTAAATACATTTGTCTTTTGTTTCATTTTCCCCCTGTGACCTATTTCATTTAATTAGAAGGAAATGCATAATAGGAAATGAGTATCATCACACTGGGCTCCATCCAAAGCCCATGAAATCATCAGGAACCTTTCCCAGGCTTTTCACTATCACTGCGTCCAGCCCAGCAAAAAGAGGGGCTATTTCCACCTTATCTGGAAGAATGTATGCTGTCAGTGTAAAAATATTACAGTTCTTATTTTAAGGTCTGGCCCCAATACTAGGGAAGGATTTTGCTACTGCGTGTGCCTCTCTGTGCCACATGTTTCACATCTGTGGCAGCACATTAAAGGATAAAGGTTCCTAAAACTTTTACTCTGAATATACCTATAAAAAGAAGATAGAAATTAAGGAAAAGATAAAAGATATTGATGGAAGTACAGGAGATGCTCTTTAACATGCATATTATTGACTCAATAGATTGTTACGGCTTCAGAGCTATTAGGGTCTGCTGTGTCAATGTGTACTTAGGGACTGTTTAATATGCAGATGGTTGACATGACAGACTGGAACCATTACAGTCTATCATGTCAGGGGGGATACATGAATACGCACTTTGCCAACACTGTAAAAAGTCCCTTTAAAATGCAGTAGCTGTTTTTTACAATAATTTAATAGGTTTGGTTCTTTGGATGCCCAGAGACTTGAGAGTCTGGATTTATCAGCAACAAAATTTATTTCCAAATTAAGTCATTTTCCATGTGGAATGTGCAGTCTGGAGGACAGGGTGTAATCTCAGATACACAGCTCCTATCAAATCTTGTAAAATTAGCTACTGCACTTGTGCATGTGTAGAAGAGATCAGAATCTATCTGTCGGCATGTGTCTTTTTGAAGAATATAGTTTTGTCTTTTTGAGGGGTAAGGGAGAATGTCGTCTCATTTTTCATTCAAATAATCTTCAGTAGCAATTAAATAGCTTATGCTACCTAAGAGATCAGTTATTACAAGATAAGCAGCATGACAGTTTGGAAAACTGAATAAGTCTTTGATTATTTACTAAGTTTTGATATCTGCTATTTGCCTCAAAATGCTAAAAAGTGAAGTATAAGATACAAACATGAAAGGCTCATTTGATCATCATAAGGAAAGGAATCAGTAGTTTTGCTTTTCTTTTCCTCAACAACTTATTTTTTATTAAAATAGCAAAGCCAAGTGTTGTGTTTAATAAGATATATTTTTTTCATTTGAATATCAAATGGAAAAACACAATTAAAAGATTCCTGCTTTTACATTAATCGTAGGCTATATTTCAGCAATGCATATATCTAAGAAGCTCAGCATACACATTTGGTATATATTAGATTCTTCTAACAGATGCCCAGACCTCTTCCCCTGATTTTTAATGTTCTTTCTTATGGCACTGGTCCAGGGATATTTTAATTTGCAAGCCTGTGAACTTGGAAATAATACTTGTAGTGGGGCATTATGTCTAGTCCATTCCCTCTAAGTTTATTGTCCTGTGTCACCTAGCTTTGATTTTAGCTGATTTGCTGAACTGGGTTGCATGGTGCAATTACAGCACAAAATTCACTGAGCAAAAGCACTCTGCCTTGCAAATAATAGTAATTTTGCAATATTATAAAGATCTTTCCTCTTATCTGTGAGAGAATTGGGGAACAAATTCCACAAAAATTTGCAATTTTAGGCAAATGTGATGGCTGATTTCTGACAGCTCCTTTTACTGCCTGGTGCTGATGGGGAGACCGTGGGGGCAGTCTGGATGTGGTGGTGATGGGCGAGTGTGAGGAGGTAGAAGGTGCAGAGAGCACATTTCCCATAACCTGTTACTCAAGTGCTCCTGGGTCTTCTGTGAGATTTCTGCAATGACACAGGAAAGCCAGGAAAAGCTTAGGAAAATAGAGAGGTCTGGAAAAGCCCAGGAGGTGGCTTCTTCTTATGCTGAATTCGCCCTGTGCTCACAGAGAGGTCCCTAACAGAGATACCTCTCCCTGGTGCTGAGTTATCTGTGCAACAAGGGACGACCGAGCAGCAGAAGCCTGAGCTGCCGGAAAATGTGTCGTAGCTTCAAACTGCATCAGTACTTGTGGGAAAGGTGAGCTTTGCTCCCTCCCCAGCTCTGGGACGGTGGGCACATCCTTATGGCAGTGGGTTGTGACCATGGTTGTGGGAGTGGCAGCTCCCCCAGCCCTTCTGCCCCCACCTCTGGCCTCATGTGACTCTCCAGGCCCCTCTGCCCTTCTCCTTCCCCAGAGCAGCCCCAGGGAAGTTCCACATCCCTCTCTGTGTTGGCCATGTGCAGAGAAACATCATCAGCTGAAAGAGGCACGTATGAAGGTATTATGTGAAGCACTGTGTTACCTGGTGCTAATCAATAAAGCAAAAATGTAGCTTTTTGACAGCACTTGTAATTTTGACTATTGCAATGGTGTGCCATTTCTTTGAATGCAGTACGCTTCTGTGCCCCATTAAAGCATGGCTGGCATCGCTTTCAACTATTCACAAATGCTGAGATGTTGAAAAATGTAACATTTACAAAAGATACATCTGGTGTATATTTACGAGGCTCAGGAATCATTTAAATAGTGCCTGTGTCATCACCATATTAGGAGAAAAGTTAGTCCCAGCCGCATATGTGAAATCAGTAGTCAAATGTGTGCTGGTTGAAAGTCCATTGCTGTGATATGGTATTTTGGGGTATTAAACGTGAAAATATCAACCCGAGTAACATGCTCAAATTAGATAAATATAGACCTGCATAACATATGTGACAGCTACCTATAGGCACCTGTATAAACGGTGTGGTCAGAAGAGGGTTATGGGTTTTGAGGGACAAATGCTTAAATTTTTTTTAAGTAAAGCACAATCTTTGGCTTCTCATTGCGAAGTGTCATCATACCTTTGTTCCTGTTCCTCAGTGGGAATTGTAAGACCTACCTTGGAATCGAGGAAAAAGCTATTGAACAGCTTCCTTTATATCACATAACATGTCAAGGACAAAAAGGTGTTTGTCTCCTCCTGCCAGTGCAATACCACTTAAGTTACATTTGTAAACTATTTTTTAATTAATGCGACGGGTCATGTTTTCACCACACTAAGGCAGGAAATTCAAGGTAAACCAGATACTCCCTTTCTCAGTCACACAAACATGAATTAAGCATGTAGCATCAGACTTAATTTCAATTTCTAGGTCTGTAATTGAATCTAGCTCAATGTGAACTCTTTTTTCTGTACCATCACATTGATATCTGGATGTTAGTGACATTATTTAAAGCAACAAATCAACCTATAGGACTGTGTTCAACTAGGTGTCATTTGACAGTAAATGGAATAAAAAAATGTTACTTTTCTCTAGAGGCAAATTTGTTAAAGGTTTTTCATCTTTTGTCAAGATATTTAATCTTGGAATGTTACAAAAAAAAATGCACAGTTTGTACGAGTGCAGATTTCTGCATGCACAGTTTGCCTGATTGCTAATTTGGCTGAACACACTTAGCTTTAGCACGCACAAATGAGAGAGGAAAGATAATTTTTGTATATATCCTTCTGAGTCAAGTGTGAGTTGCTGGACTCTAAGGAAAGCAGGTATCCACTTTTGGGGCTGAAGGCTGTCACTCTGGATCACCCTGTACCTCAGTCTCAGTTCCTGCATGCCAATGAGTACAAATCCTAACAATGAGCTGTTGAGTGATGCCAGCAGAAATGAATGTTTCTGAAAGCTTCAGGATTTTTGGAGAAAGCAGCTGAAGCCAACTCTGTGGCACTCACCACTGTTGCCTAACTGAAGGAGGGCAAGATTTTGGCACAAGCCTCCCATGTAATGGACAGATTTGAACACACCTTTGTTTTTAAACAGGCTGAGTAAAGCTGGTATGGGACTATAGAATTAAGCCAAAATACCCAACCATGTTATTTCCTCAGAGGGGTTCACTAAAGAACAATTTCAACCAAATTATTAGCACTACTAGTAATTATTATTATTAATTCTTTTTGGTAAGCCTGTCCCTCCATCACAGTAGCAATCACGTGCTGGGATGTCTACTGCTTAGGACATCATACTCCTTTGGAAGTGGATGCTTGTTTAATTGATAGATTGCAAAGAAGGTCTGACCTATTGCCTTTTCATGTTTTGCTTTGTTTCAATTGCCCGGACTCTCACAGCTCCTTAGTAGATTTTCTGATCCATCATGTCAGGCTGGCAGCTGTGCCTCTGCACTGAGCCTGCCTGCCCACCATGAGCCAGATTTCACTCTCAGATGCTTGGCATACCCTCCACCCTCACTGTTCTCTCACTGAAGAGCTGATTTTGCCTTCACCTCTATTAAACGCCTTGGTTTTAAAGGGAACAACTGCTTTCTCTCATGGGTCCTCAGTCCAGTGCTCTAGGTGTGCAAGGACAGACGAGAAGGGCATATTTCCAGGTGTCCCTAGGTGTGTGCTACGCATGCGGGATCAGGCTTCTTCCTGACATCTGCAGACCCAGCCCTCTACCCCTCCCAGAAAGTGGTCCCACTCAGAACCATGAGCATTTTAATTTGGAGATGTTTTCCCCAGGCTGTGTAACTTTTGCCCTCACTGTGGATTCCCCACTTCTCTTGAGCCCAATTTTCCTGGGTCATGCAGACCTACAAAGGATGGCATCTCAAATGAATAAACTCCATTTTACATCAGTCCACCTGAAAAATTGTCCTCAGAGGTTTCTGCCCCGTCCCCAACATCAGGAAAAAAAGGTTGAAATTTTATAAGCAGATTTCCAAGCAGGAACGGATTTTTTTTTTTTTACTGCCAAGCTGTATAATAGGTGTTTTTGAGAGGTCGTTAACTTGAACAGTATAGTCAGAAACACTGTTACACCCCACACTGCATCCATCGTTAAGCAATTAAGTTACTGATGGGCTTTTACATTTATTTACCTTGATGGAAAGATATGTTTACTGAACCTGAGTACAAATCAACATGAGGAGGTGGAAGTTCAGAGTAAATTTGACTAATGATGTTGTGTTTTCATCCTTAAAAGAAAGAAAAAAAACCCCTCTCTGCTTTTGATGCTATTTTATCTTCATTGGAAGGGATCCGAAATGATCCCAACTGTCATGTGAGCGCTCAGTTAGGCTTAGATCCTCTTTGATTGCAGCTGAACATCTCTCTCCGTTGGCTCATACCTTTCCTTATATGAATACAGCATACAGCACTTCAGGTTGTTTACTGAACAGCACTTCAACTCTTCCTCTGTGAATGCCCTCACGATTATATCTTTAAGCAAAATTTGTGCTGTGGCCACCTTTGCCTGAGGAGATGTTAATGCGTCCTCATTGCTGATGTGAAGGAACTTCTGAAATACAAGTAAGAAATATTTCTTTCATGAAGTTTCATTCTCTCTCCTTTTTTTTCAGGCCCACTCTTTTCTCCAGTCTTGGTGTGTGGATTTCTCTCTCTCCAAGTAATTCCTCAGCATACCCTTGAATGGCATCTACCACACGTGAGCATCCTCCACAGTCTCTAAGATACTTTTGTTGTTTTTCTTCTTTGAACATTTGTTTTTTTGAGATGACATTGACAGACATGAGGCCTAAGTCTGGAGATGTTCTGTGGGTAGAACTCACATTTATTTCAGTATGTCGAGCAGTTTTAGGATCTGATCCATATTGAAGACTAGCATGGCGTAATGAGGCCTGGGCATATACAACAATATGTATTCTAACACAGCTCACTCAAAACAAATATGTTCCCTTCTCTTTGGCTGGTATAAACAAACAATCTCCATTGTGTTCTGCATGGCTCTGCTGCGCCGCCTTGCACATGGCAAGAGCTTGGCTCCCCTGTTCACAGAAACAGCGTCTCCGTGCTGCGACGCAGTGAGTGCCCAGACAGACCTGCAGCTTAGGACACTGGCCCCAAACTGATTGTTGCTCTGGTGTTAAGTCCTAGGTGAGGGAATGAGGGAATTTTTCTTGCGACAGAGGTACTTACACAGGGTCTTGTTTCTGAGTCCTGTGCACTTCAGCCAGACAATACCGACTCTGGATTCCACAGCTGGAAAGCAGAGAATCAGTTGTTGCAAGATTCCCTCACCTTGACCCACAAAATCTTATATCCTTGCGATAAAAATCGTCAGCTTTGTGAAAAATTCGTGATGATTCAAGGTGGAAACATTAGCAGGGGTGAGCTCAAAACTCGTGTGAGACCCATTGTCTGTGTGAAGCAGAGTGAGTTTGAACCCAGGTGTTCCTTCTGTGATTGAGCTCAGACTTTTATGCCATTTTACAAAGCCATTACCCTCTCCTGTAACTTGTGCTGGAAGCAGAGTGAGCTGTTTTGGCACTGAAATGATTTCATTGTTAGGCTAAGTGTTACACAGATGGCATTCTTAAATGTAAAATTCTTTTTATGATTCTTTCTATTTCATATTTATTTCATTAGATCATTATTTATGTTAAAGAGTCACTATTAATCTGAAACGTGCTCAGCTTGAAAGAAAATGTTGAGAGGAGTTTCAGGTATCTGATCCTCAATCCTTTAGTTTTTGTGTTTTGCATTTTCCTACTTAAAATGGTTTTTTCTGTCTCTAGGTGCTATGTGACAGATCCACACAAACAACAGAGGGGAAAGAGCCTCACTTAACTGATTAGAGAAGAGAAGCAGTGAAAGGGAATATGCACAAAGCACTGCCAAATTCACAGAGCAAAGGAAAAGATAAAAAATAGAATAATTTCACCGGCCTTTTTTTTTTCTCCATTGAGTAATGTAAGGTATTTTTTATACTAGCACTAGGGAAAGAATTTTCAGGAAAAAATGTGATTTCTTAATTAAGGATGTCTAATTCAAAATATATTCATTTAATAAAGACTGATTATCATAGAAGCAACTACTCATTCATATCAATAATTCATTCAGAAGTAAACAATATCAACATATTAGCATTTATTTTTCCATTTAGTAGGCTGTGATTTAAAATAAATCTAAATCATCATAATCATTCTGCTCCATATGCTGGGAAAGAAAAAGTCACCTTAAACCAGATGCATATTCTGAAAAAAAAGGAAAAAAAAGAAAAAGAGGAAGACAAGTTGTTCTAAAGAAACAGCATATGGGAGAAAATCTTAAGCCTCAGTAAAGATGCTCTGCTTTGTAGATGGCAATTTAGTTTTGAACTGAAAGAGGGTATGTTTAGATTAGATATTAGGAAGAAATCTTTCACTGAGAAGCTGGCGAGGCACTGGAACAGGTTGTCCAGAGAAGCTGTGGATACTCTATCTCTGGAATTGTTTAAGGCCAAGTTAGATGGGACTTTGAGCATCCTGGTCTAGTGGAAGGTGTCCCTGTGCAAGGCAGAGGAGTTGGACTAGTTGGTCTTTAAAGTCCCTTCCAACCCAAACAATTCTGTGATTCTAGAATTCCGTGATAACTATGATCCTATGATAGCAAAGTTGAGCTATGCCAAACAAGATTCTGGTCAATAATTTTCAAGAGCTAGAAGTCAAATACTGATTTCTTTCTTTTAGAAAATTAAGGAAAAAAAAAAAAAGGATTTCTGTAATTTCCTTTTAATCAGGAAAAAGCAATAAATGTGATCAAGAAAAATTCAAGTTCGAAGATGTTGATGTATGGAAACAATAGGCTGTTTGCAAATCCTTATGTATGGAAACAATAGGCTGTTTACAAGTTCCAAGTTGGATCTGCACGTGTACCTGCCTGTGTGCTTGGAGCTGCATTTATTTTTCCTGTTGCTAATTACATAGCCAATGCCTCTCCTAACTTGTATCCTTAACTACCCACATCGTTTTGTCAGCTGACAGCTCTTTTTCAGCTCCCAAACACATCAGCACTCCTGAAGCAAGCTCTGTTAAAAACTTTTATTTCTGTCCCTGTCTGAAGTCCAGAGAGTGGCGTTTGGAGCCTGTGGATCAGGGCTGTATTTTGAATTTTTTTACTTTTGACATACTGAAAAGGGAATGAAGGGCTCAAGGCCTGGTCAGCCTGTGCTTCCCTGCTACAGCATCTTGAGAAGTTGGTGTAGGTCTCCTCTTATTGCTTTTTCTGTTTTTGCTTTCAGTAGGTGAGGCCAGATGCTGTGGTGGGGAGTGGGGTGTCAGCACTCTGCCTTTTCTGCTCCCACCTCCAAGGCAGCACTGACAGCACACTCTTTGGGCCTCGGTGCAGCCATAGGGCCCTCTTGTCCTCGGATGAGCTCAGCAAAGCCCTTTCTCTCCCCCAGACAGAGAGCTCTGTATTCTGTCTGGGAAAATATGACTGTGCATCCCTTCTTCCCCAGAATTCCAGCAGTGATGCTCTCAGGGGCCTCTCAAAGTGGTGGCTGCAGTTGCCATGCTGTGAGCATTGCAGGTTAACTCTGCAAAGAGGTGTTTTCTTAGCCTCTCAGGTGAGTTTTGTCACCTGTGTCATTATCTTGTTACTCTTCCAAGATTGTTGCTGCTGTCCCAGCAAAGGCTACCCAGGGATGTACAGTCCCAGGGCAGGCAAGTTAAAAAGGTATCTGGCTTTTGTTCTTTTCCAATCTCTGCCATACTTTATGCTGTTAATATTCCTCCAACAATTTTTAAGGAGAAAAGTGAGTCATGTTTGAGTTTCCATACCCTAACAGAGAGGAGCCATGTATTTTCCACAAGCTATTGCATTATTTCTCTCTCCGGTGTGGCTCTGATTTAGTGCTGGATGAAACTCAAAAGGAGGATTAGTGTAGAGAGACTCCCATATGCTTGGATGCATTTCTGAACTGTGTACTATCCTCACTGCTTTTGATGAAAAAAGCTGGGCTATAAACCTGATGAGAACAGGCTTCCATGCAAGATGTTTAGTATTTCCTGCTTCCATTTGGGCCAGGAATACAGCACATCCAGCCACTTTTGGCCCTGCAGCTCTTGGTCACAGGCCTGCCTGAAATTTAGAAAATCACAGTGGTTGAAAATGAGTGAGAGAGTGAAAGGAAGTTGATTTTTCTCCACTTTAATAAAGGCTAGATTAGGGTTTTGTTCCAGTTTTGGCAAAAGCTTTGCTGGGGGAAGGGCACAGGTAGAATGTTTTTATATTAATGGAATTGGTTCATTTGTCTATTAGATGGCTGCACTGGAGTGCAAGTCCCTTTTTATGGTCTTGAGTAAAATAACTTGTGCTGCTTTTTAAGGGCTGTCCTTTCTGGGAAAATTAAAGCTGAGTGCAAAACTTTGACTATATTGTATTTAAGGAAATTGGGAGCAGAAGAAGGAAGCAGGATGAAGAGAATAGTGAAAAAGGGAGAGAGAGAGGCCTCCCAAAGATAAGCTGCTACAGTGAGTTGTGCTACTGCTTGGTGCCACACATGGGGGCTTCACTATACCTAATACCTGATCATTTTTCTAGCTGGTAATTAAATTGTAAACAGTGAAACACAAAACAGCACTGAAATTGACTCTAAAACTGCTGGTGTACTGCCATTTGGGGCAATCTTCTGTAGTATTTTCTTTTTTTTAGAAAGAATTTCCCAATAGTACTGTTATCAGGTGATCATTTTTGCTGATTTTCCTCTCCATTACAAAAGTTTCTGAGTTTGTGAATGAAAGGCTATGAAGGGCCAAATCCTTTGCTCCTCAGTCTATTAGTAAACTAATGTTAACTTACAAGATTTGACTGAAACCTCAGGCTCTGCCAGCTGGATGTTTGAGGAGTCCAAGCTGGCTAGGTAAAGAAACACCTTTTTCACATGACCCAGCTCGGCTCCTGAGTTGCCCCACAAGTTTCTATCAGTACAAAGGCTGACTTTGTCTGCAAGGAGCAACTCAGATTACGGTCCCTTCCAGCTGCATTGCCCCTGACCCCAGTCCTGCCCCGGGCTGCCCACACTCTGCCCTCCGTGCACACACAGAGGCTTCAGCTGCAGCTGACAGCGTTGAGTCTGCTCTTGAGGGTGGCCTTGGATGTGTTTTAAAAGGCAGTGCAGGCACTCTGTGAGGATAACATGGAACGATTATTTTAGGGCAGATTTTTCCCTAAAAAAAAAAATTAGTTCTACATGTGCTCAGTTTGATCTTCACACAAAAGATTTATATAAGAACTCACTTCTCTCTGTCAGTTACAAAAAATAAAAAGCATGCTGGCAGGATTTAGGGAAGTGTGCAGGCTAAAGGATAGAAACAGACAAAAGGGAGTTTTTCTTCTAAGAACATCTGCACAGCTGGAACCCTGGCAGTGCTGTGGTTTGAAAGCCTAGGTGTTGCCTGGCTGGGGCAAGGGACAATATCTGTTTGGCACCCTCCTGACACGCAAATTTGGCCAGAGATTCTTAGAGCAGTCCTCTGCCCTGTCCCTTGCTGTGCATACACCGATGCATGGACATTTTGCCATCAAATGCCTGTTTTGGGGGATCTTCCACACTGGAGGTAAACTGTACATAAATGATCTGAGGGTAAAGGTGAAGGGAGAAACTGTGATTTCTTTACATGCTAAAGTAGATATAAACCAGGCACGGAGTTAACAGGAATAGAATATCTGCAGTGCCTCTAGATCAGCAAAACCCAAACATCCTTGACTCCTAGATGCCCAAGAACGTGCCGATAGCTCAGGCTGGAGAAACTTACAATAGGTCTGTTAGAGAAACAGCCCTGAGAGCCCTCTAGCAAGGATAGGAAGGCTCCCTTGAGGCACTTGCACCCCAAATATCTTTGTAAGGTCAGATCACCACCTATGGGTAGAGCACAGGCTAGCTGTCTGATCTGCTTTGTGGCATGAAGGAAATGCATGTGTGAGTCCGGCGTTGTCTGTCTCCAGTCTGGATTTTTGTCTGTCTCAGGCTGGCCCCATTCAGCCATCTCTGCCCTTGCTGGGGAGCGAGTCCCAGATCCAAAGACAGATTCTAACAATACAGCCTGTGTGCATGCCTCTAATAAACATGATGCTTATAAATGAATATAAACAGGGATGAGGCTTTAGATCTTCCTCAAATCTCACTGTAACTTTGAGATTGTCAGACAGTGCTGAAGTGAGAGATCTGGAGTAGGAAAATTAGTGAACACAAAAGTCATGATATTTACTCAGTTTATGCATTTTCTCTCTTTTTTTCCATAAAACCTGCATAACTGGCATGTAATTGTTTTGCTAAGTGAGTCTTGAAAGCAAAAGTCTTGATAGCTGTCACATATCTTCTTTGTAGTACAGTGTGTTGTCCTCAGAAGATAACTTGCTCAGAAAAACTTAATCAGCAGAACTGAGCACATTGTCAGTGCTTAACAAATAATAAATTATAATAATAACTGCAGTTCCTTTTGACACAACCTATCAAACTTTTGCTTTATTTCCAGGAGTACCTTACTTACCTCTGTTTAAGATTTAATACCTTCTACAACTCTGCTTGTTATGGTTGAGAGAACTGGTAATACGACCTAACAGGGTGGAAGTATTGACTGCAATAAAACTTTGACAAAGGGCAGAAACAAAATACAAAGAAAATTCTTGAACTGTTCCTTTCCACTTACTAGTGCTGCTTTACAAATCTTAAAAACTGAATTCAACAATAGATTTTATCTATTCTATTGTTAAAATGTTAAACACTATGCTTACAACTTAATGGAATCACACTTAAATTTTCTGACAGTCTGTTTTTCAAAACACAGACTTATTAGGCTTTCTTTACAGAAAGGTGAATGTGTCCAGAAGCATATCTCTTATTATTAATTATTTTTATTATAAGGAACTTGGATGGCTCAGAAAATTGTTAACATGACTGGGGCTATCACTTTGCCACCATTGTAGTTTGGTCTTGGCTTGGAGTTACTAACACTCATTTCATTTTCTGATCATTTGGCAGTTTTTATGCAATTTGTTGGTGGGTTTTACTCACTTAGAACAAGACACATATTCACATCATAGAGAAAACCATCAGGTCAGCTCTAAGCTGCTGCTAATTGTCACAGGCTTAAATGGACGCGTTTCAATTTAACCCAGTTGAGGATCTGACCAATGATCACAACTGGCATTAATTAGCAGATGTGTTATCAGACTCTGTGGAGATGTCCTGGGTTGAGTGACAAGAGAAGCGCTCAGCTGCTGCAGCCGGTGGAGCTGTGCCAGTTTGGCAGCTGATGGCACAGCGCCCGATGCTGGCAGGTGGAAAGGCCAGGTCACCCCTGACCGAGGCACGCTGGTGGCCTCTGTCACCAGTCTCCAAGTAGAAGGAGCTGCCGACAGAGACCAGAGCACCAGGCGTGTGGTTGCAGTAAAGCACAAACAACACAGGACTCCTGGGAGGAGGATGGCAGGCAGGGAAGACAGAGAGGATAGAGTGCTGAACTGCCTTGTCCCTGAAGCTGGATATGCACAAGACATTGCACTGCTTGAGAAGCAAAAGCCACTAGCAAATGTGTTGAGGCTCTGGCTTTCCATGTGTGCCATCTGATCTGACACTGTAATGCCAGTTGCAAGTGTGTGGCAGAAGGGTGAGGGAAACACATTTAAAAGCAGGGGATCCTGAAAAGCAATTGAATTTCACAGAGACAGCTACTGACAGTCTCAGTGCTATTATAGCTGTAAACTAGAGGTTTGGACCATGACTAGAAAAGTGTCTTGAGCAGTTCACGGGGGTGAATGAAGAGCAGGAATGAGAGGCTGCAATTTTACCAGGGGAAAAGGGCATTTTTTCAGGGAAAAAGGCATCCTCCCTTTGCAGATATCTGAGTGCTGTGTGGGTTAACACCAGGCCAGTAACCAGCCCAGATATTGCTCAGTAGCAGCCAGTTCCTCTTTCTCATGCCTACCTACCTTCACAGGATGGTGGCAGGAACAGCTAATGGCATGGGACCTTTGTAAAGATTTATGGTTTCTTAATATTTACAGGACAAAACTGGACATCAGGTAGCTCAGGGAGTAATTTTTTCAGCTCTTGACAGAGTTTGGAAATTAGTTTAACTGACCCCATGTATTTTGATGCACTGTAAAAAAAATTATTTTAATTGTGAGATCTTTCTGTCATAACCCAGGAAAGGAAAACAGCAAGAGAGTGAGTTCAATAGTACTGGGACTGGAGAAGTTTTTAGACTGGTTGCAGACCTCTGACCCAGCTGATAGGAAAATGCAGACTATCCAAGGAAGGCACTACCACCTGCAAATTCTCTGTTACCCTTTCTGCCATTTCTCCCACCACTCAAGGCAAGATATTAAAAGATGTTTATGCATCTATTTGCTGTGAAAAATCTGCATTCTTCTCTGAATAGTTATCTTTGGGCCCAAGGCCATGAAAGGGGATGACTGAGACTTGTGTGGGATATAGATGTCCAAGTCCAGGTTCCCAATCTACTCATCCTTTGCATTTTTTATCACCTGCATTTTTGATACAAAAGTTCTTAAGACATCTAAAAGCTTTTTTTTTTTCTGCTCATGTCTCTTTGACAGTCACCAGCTCAGCTAAATTGAACTTCCCAGCAGTTAATCCTGATTCATCTCCTCAAACCATCCACTGCTTCACCCATATGTCTTCCAAGAGTTCATGGTAAAGCACATGTAACACATGATCAGGACTGAGCAATACACAAAGTACAGCAGCTGTGTTCACTGTCATTCAAAGGCATTGACTTCAAACTCCACCCAATCTTCAGGGGCTTCAAGCCCTTATCTCTTATCTGCAGAGAGAGTAGGACCCTTAGGTAGGAAGCTGCATGCTAAATATTCATGGGGGGAGAGATTTTTCATACTTCCTGCAGAAGTGGTGCTGACACATGTAAGGTTGTCTGGGAGGAGTTTAAGGCAATGAGGTACAGAATACAATCTCCAGCCATCCACTGCCGAATTAGCTTGGTGTTTTGGATTGATGCAAGATTGAGTATCTCTTTTGGTATACTCATTGCTGTGTAAGGTGTTTCTAAAACATTGTCTTCATAGCCTAATGAAAATACAGTGATTTTTCAGAAAAATCAGTAGAACATAACCTCAAAGGATATGATGATTATTGGAGTTTTAATTAAAATAGCAGGTAAAATAAGTATTATAGTGTGCTATTACTTCTAAAATAACAACAGAATAAAGATGCCCATTTCTTTTTTGAGTGCAATTTTCTAAATGAAAAAGTAAACATTAATATCTGCAGAGATCTTACTGATCTTGTACGATAATTTAGAAAAATATCCCTATTAGGGATAGTTATATATGCTTTTTGTTGGAAATGCAATCACAGGATATGCACATAGCTGCAATCTGTAGACAGATTAAGTAAATTAAATCACTCAATGTCTTTTTTCAATAGCTCTAAAGTTAAAAGTAATTTGCAAAGAAAATACTCAGTTTCAATTGGTTTGTAATATCTGTTAATGATCTTTGGAAAAATTTCTGATAACATGCAGGAATTCCCTCAGGGGCAGGGTTGTGAATAAGTGGATTTTTTTAAGTTTGAGATGTCATTAGCTAGTGATTTCTTTGAAGTAAAAAGCTGTTACAGAATAAATTGCAGAGGTATACAAGTGAACAGGACAATCATTTTTATGAATAATATACATTATTTCCACTGTGCTTTCTGGCCTCCAAAGAAATAATTTACAATCTAGCTTGCCATTACAAACATCCTGGAAGAGCAACTGCATGAGCATTTTGTGCTTACTTTATGTGTATTCTTTGACTTTATGTAAAAGTACACCTTGATGGTATAAAACCACCAGTGTAAGGAGCTGATTTGCCCCTTTTAATTTTTTTTTCTTTTTCCCCCAGGAGATAACTTCTTGAACCCACAAGACTGAAACAACTTCCCTTAACTGAAATGACCCCAGCACAGCTATTCACTAGAAGACATTCTCCTTGATTTCTTGGGGGGGGCCATGAGATGACTGAAGTTGTAGGTAAGTGCAATCATGTCAAAAAGTGCCTCTATTCTCTTGGTACCTTGTCAGCATGAACATATTCTTAACAGTTCAGAGATGAATCAGGTATCTATCATGCCCCACCACAGTAAGGTAATATGAGATAAGGCAATAAGGACAAATGAGATCTCCTGGTTCTGCTCCCACCTTAGGATATCTCAAGTAGAAAAGAGTGCCAGAAACACCATAGAACACACTTGTCCACGGGGAATGTTGTCCCGTTCCAAGGTTCAGTTAACAACTCAACCATGGGCACCTGAGGATGGACCTTCTGCTTCCTCAGGTTCCTGTGGGTGGTTCTGGGTTTGGATGGGATAGAAGGGATGCAGATGTGGGTAATGGGGCACTGGGACTCCAGTGTGTGCTGTCACACCAGTGCTGTCACACCTCTGAAGGCCCAGTGTGATGGTTTACCATGTGTGAAGGTGCTGTCCTGACACTGCCTATTGATTGGCACGTACCATGAACCACTGGGATGATTGGGCATCACTGTACAGTAGCAGCTAGTAAAACACAGATTTTTTTTAAGGCTACAAGCAACCATTATTATTATCTAATCTGATCTTCTGCTTTCAACTGAATTTAACCCAACCTGAGCTTTGTGTGAAGTTTTGCTTTTATGCCTAAGATTGACTTCTTGTTTACAAATATGATGCTGTTTCTCTCAGTACTAACCATGTGATAGCAAGTTCCATTAATTAGCTGTACATTGTTTGGAAAAGCAATTCCTTTCATCCATTTAAAATTCAATACCTTTTTGTATCACCTTGCAGGATAGGAAAGACTTTTTCCTCTGCTGCTAATTAAGTTCAAAGATCCTGAGGACAAAATGTTATTTATATTATAGTCATGCTTAAGTAGAACTCTGACGAAGCCTGGGGATCCCCTCGCACAAAGTGAGGGAGACTGGTCAAGTCCTTTGGGACTGAGACTATTTTAATAGACACATGGCACATTTTCAAGGAAGATGAGTGATTAAACTGAAAAAGTTGCCAGTCAAGTCAATGTATTATCTCTCAACCACCTATGCCTTTCAGAAGAGAAAGGTAGGGAAAAGAGAAGTTTCTAAAAATTAGACCCAAAAAATGAGTTAGGAGTGTAGTCCAGTTCCTTGGAAAGGACTTTTTACAAGTGCATGAGGGTGACAGGACAAGGGACAATGGACATAAGAGGAAGAAGAATAGATTTAGATTAGATATTACGATGAAACTCTTTACTATAAGAGTTTCTAAGTAAGGCACTGGAACACGTTGTCCAGAGAAGTGGGACGCCTCACCCTTGGAAATGTTCAAGGCTAGGTTATAAGGGACTCTGAGTAACGTGCTCTAATGGAAGGTATCCCTGCTTATGGTGGTGGGATCAGAATTAGATGATCTTTAAGGTCCCTTTCAACCCTAACCATTCTATGATCTTATGATTTAACAAAGGAAAAGTGTTTCTAATATGTAGCTCTGTGTCCTGTCCACTGTTCATGAGTCAGATTGGCCTCCAGTGGCTGAAAGTTCTTTAAAACAACAGAGTACACTGAGGACAATACCTGCAATATCTGGTTCATGAAAGGTCCCAGAGCTTTCCAGAACTGCTGGGGTCCAAGGACATTTTCTAGATTGTCTGAGACAACAGCATGTGTTCTAAGTATATGGAGAGGCTTTGTTCAGTTCAGTATGATTTGGATCATAGACCTCTAAGATCAAGTCCAAACATTAACCTACCACTGCCAAGGTCACCACTAAACCATGTCCCTAAGTGCCATATCTATGAATGTCCCATGAGAACATATTTTTCCTGAGAGACAAGGTGATGTCTATGTTCTTTCTCTTTTCTCAAGAAATTTCCCATCCTTTTGACTTTTATCATTTTTATTACCATTCTCTGGACTTGTTCTATTTCTACTTTCTTTTTTCAGGGATGAGGTGACCAAATTTGAAGACAGTATTCAAAGTGAGGATGTGCCACTGATTTATATAATAGCATTATAATATTTTCCATATTATTCTCTAAAACTCTTTTCTTTGTACAAACCCTGTAAGATTCTTTTAATTCTTTGAACTACAATGCCTTTTAACATCTGTAGTTTACTCTGATCAGATTTTAACAAAGGAATAAAAGGCTCCATTTTTCACATAGAATTTTATTTATTGTTTGAACTTTAGAGAAGAAATTGGTTAACTTACAATTTAAAATTCTTGGCAATGTAGACCATTGGGCAAGGATTTCATTATCTATATGTATTTCTATACTTTCTGTAGAAGTGTGTGAGGCTGAAAGTTAGTGTATAGGATCTTCACTCAATAGGCTTGTCTTTTGCTTTATAGACAGGGACAAAACCTAATTTGGAGCTACCAGCATTCCCAAAATGTCAGAAAGGGCATTCACCTCTACCTCCTTCCTGATGAAACATACTGGAGCCCAACATTTACATGCTGTTTATCCAGGACCAAGTGCACATGCAGCACCTGAATTTTGCCATCTCCCACATACTGCACCTCAGACTTCCATGCCAGGCCAGGGAAAGATCCCTTTGCAAATGATTCACTTGATGGCTGCAGAGGGTGAGGATCTTGATCTTGTGTCATGGCTTGGCATTATGCCTTCATTGGGATATTAGAAAAGGCTCAGGGAAAATGGTTACAGCTATTCTATCACCTGAGACACTTCTGGCAGCTCCCGCCTTTCCTTAGAATTTCCAATCCAAGTGGTGACCCTGCCTGACCCTACTTATCTTGTAAAACCTGACAAGATCACAGCCTGAAGCGGTATAGCCACAGGCTCAATACTGGCTACCAAAGTGTCTGTTTAGTATTTTCAGAAACGTTGTTCTAAAGATTAACAATACCAGCTGCTAGATATATGGACAGCACCAACACAGCTCTGACCCCTGGACATTCAGCCTCACTTACACAGAAATTTGTGTCTCTCAAAGGGCCAACACTGAGCTGCCACCAACTAGTGATTCTCTACCTGCAAGCAAGTGGATTTTAAGTACAATTTGATTATATATATAAGACATCAGGTAAAAATATTTGAAAACTATGGTCTTGAGTTCAGAATTCATGGTTAGTTTTTTTAATCAGTTGCATTACTACTTTAGTGATAGAAAGGTCTCTGCCATTTCTGTGTAATGTATAGAATTTACTTTTAATTTGGTGTAGAGAATTTTCTTCACTCTTCCATGACCAAAGCAGTTTTTCATTAGAAGGTATTTTTAGATGAACTGTAAGTTTCCTCCCCAGCAAAAATTTTAGCTGCACCAAGTGAAAGCAAATGCACATTTCCTCAGATATCTCTAAGGATAAACACAGGTTTAAATATACAAAAAAATTCAAGGGTTCAGTTGCATATGGGTTCATACACCGGATGCATTAAGTTCTTGCAAAGTTGTGTGGGCTTTTTCCCCCTCTTCTTTTTAGAACAGCAAAGACTGGGAACAGGCATCGAGGTCCTATTGCTCCTGTCGGAAACTTCTGTTGACTGCAGCATGAGTTGGATGGGACCCAGAGAAACCAAATACAGACAAGTAATGATGAGTTGGCCATACAAGCAAGGAAAATCACAGATAACAGGTGCACACCAATTAGCAATGTATCTTTTGGGTCATCCAGTACATCTTCTTGACACTATGAAGTTGTTTCTTATGGCATATTTTTGTGGTTTTTTGTGCCTAGATTAAATTTCCTAAGTGATGCCATATCTCAAGGGAGAGATATGTGTTGCCTAGAGCATCCTGTTGTCAGGAGTTTTTTCCCATTGTTAAAGTCATCATGTTTCTTCTATTTATGTCCCATTGCAAATTTCCTTCTTTCCCTTTGATCTCTTTTAACTAGTGTGATGTTGTCTTTAGATAGCATTAAGGAAACTCATAGATATTTAGCTCACCTAATCTTTCCTAATGTAGCAGTCCTTTCACCCCTCTTGTTATTCTTCATTTCTTCTCATCACACAACTGCCTGTCAGTATCTTTTTTAGTTATGAGATTTTAAAGGCGTGGTGCATTTCTCTGATCTAACAACAGATCTGGTATAGAGCTGAGCCCCCTTAGTGTCTTGTCACCGTGTCCAGGGGAAAGCTGCAAGCATTCTGAACAGGCACACAGGTATCCTGCTTGAACAACTTCCTTGGTGCCACTTTATTGACCCATAAAACACTACTAAAACAGTTAACCTAGGAGTTAAAAAAATAAAGTACATGGCATTTTTAAATTTATTTCTCATAGAGTAAACAGACAGAATAGCACAGATAAAACATCTTTGATGTTGAGATTATCTAACTCTTGGTCATGAACATAACAGATTAACATTATGGAAAACATCATCTTCCATAACTACATCTGAATGCTAGAAGAGTACATTGTAGAAAGTGATTATATACACAGAGACAAGCCTAGCTGTTCACTTCAGGCAATAAGTTCTGATCTACAAACTACAATACTCCTTTTGTGCTAGATGAGATCTTGGTTGTAATTGACTGTCTTTACCTTTGTTTTCTGTTGGATGGGAGGAATATAATTTTAATCTGCTCTCTTTAAATTTCCATTAAGGAATGTTTCAGCTACCTGCAGCCTCATCCGATGATGCTTAATGAACTCAGCTAGCTCGATCTTCTGTGCACCAGCAGGGACCTCTTTAAATGGGTAAACTGTATAGAACGTTGTTTTCAAGTTTAACGTACTTGGAATTAACCTTGTAAAATAATGGCATCTCTAAAGACAGGTTATATACATAGCACAGACATGTATGTGTGCATTTATATGTGCATGTCTGTGTATACATGTGAATATATACGTAAGTGCACACAGATGTATAGAAATGCTGATGTTATTCACCTTTTTGAAATCTTTACAGCTAGTATTAACATGAATGTGCTGTTAAATTTGGCAGTGTTGTACATTTTTGTTGGAGTTTACTTCTGTAAGATAAAATCATAAAGATAAGCTGTGAAACTCGTGCAGCTGATGACATAATTCTAGAATCTCGTGATGCTGAATCTCATATTTCTATGAGTGTGGGATGGATGTTCCTCGCTGAAATAATTATCCTGCCTATTGCAGTGTATGTTTCCTTGTTTTATGTGGGCACTGAGATGTCCAAACTATTAAACATATATGGTACAATGAGTCCCGTGTTTCTTATTTATTCTAAAGAAGGCAATTAATTTCCATGGTTTTATTGTATAATAAAGCAAATTACTCTAAGAATCTCTTACAAGCATAGAAATAATCTGTGAAAGTATGCATATTTACTTTTAATAACGATGTCCAAATATACATATGTGCATATAAATATGCATATATGTATATACAAACACAGAGAGACATATACACAGATTAAACGAAACCAATTAGAATGTGGCATAAGTAGATTCAGAGCTTACCTGTTATGGCTGTGTGAAGGGATAATTTGAGCTACAAGGACATGCAAGAAGACATAGCTCAGTATACTCCATTGGCTCATTATGCTCACCCGTGACAGGCTGTGTGCTAAGGCGGGGTACCAGCAGACATTCGTAATGACAGCTGGTTCAAAACAGAGCTTTCAAAGTAGCGCAACACCCCTAGCTTCCTTCCAAATCTTGGTGTTTGCCAGTGCTTAACCGAGGCTGGTTCTTAAGGTCAGATGTTCAGAAATAAGTTATTCAGAAAGAATGTGATTCTTTATGTTTGAGCTGTAGATATGTTCAACATATAGGCTTTTTGTTGCCCATGAATTTGTATTTGAGCTCACATATGGATTATGCTTGTCTACTACCTGAAAAAATGATGGATGTTTCTCCCTGATGCCATACCTTATTTGCCTGGTTTGTCCTCTATCAATTTCTTCACTCTCTTGTGGGCTGCATAAACTGAGATTCAGGTGAGAGCCCTTTCTTTTTACTGGGACTGAAAAATCTGTCAGCTGCTATACTGAGAAAGGGAGGAAAAGCAGCTTTACTCTAACACCCCCCATACTACACCCCCTATCTTCAACCAACCAGGAACACAGCAAAAAAAAGCCCAACTGAGCTTCAGTTGTTGTGTGTGACTTTTCCTGGTGGATGCGAATAGAATCTGGAAATACACATACTCCTCCTTGGGAGAGAAAAGCAAACAGGTTTTATCTATTTGCAATTGAACTCAGTGAAAAATAACCAGGCAGAGAAAGCATGTTTGAAGGTAAGATATGAATATGAGTAAAGATAAATATCACTACACTAAATTCAAGGGAAATGTGCCACATTGTTATAATTATTACAGAGAACATGTGCTAATTAATTGTTACACTGTGCTGGTGCAAGAGTTGAGTATTCCATATTCCAAGAGAGGAGCTGACCCTGGGATGCTGTTGACTCTTGTTTAGGAGCCAGTGTGTGAGGAGCATGCCATGAATGACCTTGTGAAAATGAGACTGGTGAGCTGATTTGGTCTTAGAAATTACTTTTCAGAGGGGTTAGAAAAATATTTTAAATCTGTGATAAATTTTTGTTGTACTGGATGACTGGACTGCTGAGTGTGTGCAGCGTGTTCAAAAGCAGTTCTGTGTTTATCATACCACCTGGGGAACCTAAGCACTAAGTGTCAGGCCTTCTGAGGAATTCAGACAAAAAATAGCCCTTCAGACAAAAAATTCCCTTCTGGAATCTTCATGCTCCCAGGACACTTCTCTGTAGATGAAATCAAGGAAACCTGAGCATCAGGGGGTTCAGAAAAGCATTGACCATGTGTCTATCGGTCCCTTTTGTATCTGCACTCATTTCTGGAGTATTGACTCTGCTTTAGCTGGATGTGCATCTGGGGACATGTTGAGGGGAACAGGATGGGTCTGTCCTCATTTCTGGAGGAGGTATGGGTCTTCTGCAAGCCAGAGGTCTGTGCAGGGCTGTTTCCCTGCAGCAGGCTTGCTTGGCTTACAGACACCCATCGTGCTAGCTCCAGCATGGTGCGTGTGAGCAGTGTTGGCCACGCTCACAGGCTGGCGATGCTCCCGCTTGCCATCAGCCTTCCCTCCTGGATCAGGGCCGCTACCGATTGCTGAGGGGTGGCCAGGAGCAGCTCCCTCTGGTGAAACTCTTTTGTGCTTTTATCTCCCTTTTCTTGGCAGTAAACTGCCACTGGCTCCCAGCCATGGCCCTCTCGCCCTCCCCAGTGCCCAGCTTGCATGCTCAGCCAGTGCCTACATCTCTTCCAGCAGCTGGCCCTACTCTTCCTCCACAGCTGGCTGCTGCCCCCTACTGTGGTAATTATTATTTATTATGGATATTCAGTGTACATTATGTGTCTAAAGTCCAGTACAGTCTGAATCACTACCAGGGTCCCACTGTGTGGGCAGAAGCACAAAGTCATGCAGAGTTGTTTCACATTGATATTCACTTGACTCTCACACAGGGAAAGACTGAGGGGAAAGGGGTGAAGGTGGCTGTTGGCACCTATTAGCACTATCTGATGTGACACCTACTCTCTGTGCTGTGTTATGTGACTCCTGCAACAGCACAGCTGAGCCCAGAGCTCCTTTTTCTCCACCTTGCTATCAGTAGCAGGTCTCCTGCTATTCCTGTTACCTAGCTGGAAACACCTGAGGTGTTTTCCAAAAGTCATGGTTGCTTCATAATCACAGTTTAACTCCCTGTTGCTGTGAATACAGACATTGCTTGGCACAGCATGGCTACATAGGATACAATTTTCTTTCCTATTTCTCTCCATCACCTTCTTCTCTGAGTTTCTTTGTTCATGCGTCCCTCTCCAAACACTTCAACATTCCATCACACCCTGCCTTCCTGAAGACACTACCCTCAGTTAAAAACAGAGGAGCTGTAACTCCCACAACCTAGTGCACAAGCAAAAGTACCTGGAGGGAGAAGCAGATTCCTGTACATTTGGAAAAATACAGAATCCTGGACATACTCCACACATGTATGTGCATGTGTGAGAGGCAGGCTCTCATCTGTGTCCTGTTCAAGAGGATGGAGCAATACTGCTCCATGGCAGCTGAGGATCTGTCCCAATATGTAAATGTAAATATCTATTTTTACAAACCCTCCTACAGTTTTCTTTTAAAAAAAGCTTTCTTTTTAGACACTTGAAACATACAAGCTAGTCAGAAATGTCCCACTTTCTATATTTTCTCTAATTCCTACCTGTGACTTCCTTTGAAAGCTTTCAAAATCTAATGAATTTGAGACAAAGCAAATTAAAACTGGAAATACTGGAAATGCTTTGCCTTCAGTACACTGGGCCTACTCTAGGAACTAAAAATAACTAGGAGAGAAGATGGAAGGGTACAAAGCCATGTAAATCCAGATAATTTTAAATGTTTGATGGTAAATAGGCTACCAAACCAGCAAAATTCCCACTGTCTATTACTTGTAATCTTGTGTTCTTTCAGCTAGCTGCAGCAAGTTAATGTAAAGAACAAATACAGTCTCTGCATCAGAGCACTTTTTGCCATGGATCACTTTTTAAATTGTTTTGGGCTTATATTTAATTGCTTCCTTTGCATGCTATGTGTACACATGCACTCCTCCCACCCCCCATATTTCATATGTAACTGTTGTGTAGGCTGAAGTCTTTGAATATGGAGTATTCAAACCTCAGAGCACAAACCTCAGGACTTTCTACCCAGGAATTGATTTGTCCTCTTTTAAGATGGGAACCACATGTGCGACATGTGAATCCAGATCTTGGGTGGATTCTGGATACACTAATTTGAATGCCTCGGGGCTTGGGATTCAGACTCATTTATTTGTTATGACACTAGTCCTGATACCTACTACTGGGTGTTCACCTTTCCCTGCCTCAATAGAAAGAGAAATTCTTCTCATATTCACTCCTTCCAGACTGATTTGTAGTTCATTCCAGGATGGAATCATCATCAAGTATTATTCTCAGTTTTATTTCTTAATATTCTCTGTGACAATTGCTCATTATTGACCTCCATAAAACCTTTAGAATCTTTGGATCATTTGGTCATTTTTCTCTGAGAAGACTCTGTCATCCCACTTTTCTTCTGAAGGCTGCTCCACTGGTTTTTCAAAGTAACTGAGTGCACCTTCCCCCCTTGTAACTGCCTTAGTGGTTTGGGAGACTGAAGAACACCTTCATGGGGTGTTCTTGTCCAACAAGCTCTCTCTTGAGCTGTTGTTCAGAACTAGGGTTTTTGGTCTCCCTAAAACTGTGGCAAACTTCAAAGCTCTTTTATTCCCAGGATTTTCCTCATCTCCTTTTGACGATAGGCAACATAATAGGGCTTCCCAGCCTTCTTGTGCTGCTGCATTTTTCAAGGGAAGAAGGCATCCTCTTGTCAGTATTTTGGCTTTTTCGCACTTTATTTCCCCTCAGAACTCCCAGATGAACACCATCCGGTTGTGGTGATTTACTGCACTTGAGTTTCTCAAGTTACTCTACAACTTCCTCCTTAGAGACTTCAATCTGTATAAAGGCCACACTCTGATTTTCTTTGCAAAGTGCCTTTGGCACAGGAATTTCTACACTGCTCTCAGCAGCAGACACAATGCAAGAGATTAATTTAACTCCTCTGCTAGCTTGTTGCACTGTCCTGACCCACTGTATATGGCTTTGTGAGGATTTCTGCAATGTTTTTGTGCAAAGTCCAGGCTAAGAATAGTATTCACCAACAGGTGAGGCTTGTCTCTCAACTGGTATTCTCTTGCTGTTCCACTGAGGGATATTTCTTTATGTTACTACAGCCAATCCCAGCACATCTTACTTGGCTGGTTTATTAAGCCCAGTATCATTCCTCTTCACTATGTCTGTCACACATGGGTTAAATTCTCGCCCATGCAGACTGGCTCTGTCCCTAGAGAGATGCTCCAGAGAGGAGCTGGTCCTGCAGGAAATCCTTCCCTAGTGCCTTGGCAATCCACCCCCTGACAGGTCATAGCAAAGGGGCAGGATGAGTGCTCAGCACCACAGCCCAAGAGGAGCGGGGTTTATATCCTAACCCGTGGTCTGGCCCTCATCAAGTGAAAAATCCTTTGGTCTTCTGCCTTTCATAAAGGGAAGTTGGAGGGCTGGAGCAATCCTTTCTCTTTTCTGCTCTTTCTTTTATATATTTTTATTTCTGTTTCTTCCCACTCCCTTTCTGTTTTGAGAAAGATGGAAACTGCCGTATGGTAAATTCAGTCTTTAATTATTTTGAAGGACAGAACTAGAACATCAGAAATCGGGCAAATACTCTCCATGTCCTGTTTTATTCCCTGGCCAGTGTAGATTGGCCTTCAGTCCCAATGTTTCAAAAGAAGGTCAGTTTTATGAAAAAAATGCTCACAAAAACTACTGAGTTTTGTGACTTAAAATATATTTCAATGAACTTTGATGCCCATTATTTGGCTTGTTTATAGATTCAAACCCAAGAAATTATGTTAATTTGTACTGCATTCACTAAAGAAACATATGTCTGATTTGAGACACAGACAAGAATCCCTTTGATATGGTATGGATATGAGACTGATGTTCACTAGGGCTGCCTGAAGCCCAGATATGGAGACTATATCAGAAATCATTTCCATGACCTTCATCCATCAAATTGAAAAGCATTTATGCTGTTGAGTTTGTCCTAGCTTTCTGAAAGGAAAAGCTGTAGAAAGCCTATTGTGGGTATCCTTATTTCACTTTCTTATTTCCTATGAAGAATTAAAATTGGAAAGCTCTATTTCTCATAGGCTTTTGTGAATAAAGACCCTGAGCTTCCTAAAACTTCCTAAATTGAAATGAAATGTGTCTCAAGATTCATAACTGCAGAGCTGCCAGCTGAAGCCCAGCCTATGAAATCTATGTCAAGATACAAACAGTCATGCTCATCCCTAGCACATCTGTCTGTAATAAATGAAAATACCTTAGAAATTAGTTGGGTCTTTCATTTTTTAAAATTTGGCACTTCATGTACAGACCAGGATTCTTTATAAATTGCTGTGGCTGTCTTAGAATTAGCTATCTAGTCTCAGATAACTCTTCTTTCCCTGTCTGTCATGGGTAGCACCTCCAGATCTCTGTTCAATCATTTCATATGGCCATTGTAGGATGGTATCTCGTGCAGCCATATGAAAATAAGTCTCTGTTACTGCTGGAGTCACTTTCTCTCTCAGCTACAGAGGGAGTGTAGGCAATTGAGAGCAAACCACTAAGGTGATACTCTCTCTTTGCTAATGTCTTGGTTTATTAACATTTTAAATTCAAGGTAAGTAATTCTGATTTGATGTACGTTTTTCTTTTACTGTAGTCTACAATAATGACAATGCCTCCCAAATATCCCTATTCTAATCTGTTTTTCCTGAAATTATTTCCAGTTTTTCTGCTTACGTAACAAGAAATGCTACTTTCTTGGTCTCATTTTCATAATCTACAGGTATTCTTATTTTAACTTACAATATTTTGACTGAATGTAGTGATATGCTAGGATCCCATTTAGCACATGAGCAAAATGGTCTTGTAGTACTGCACAAAGTTAAGATACTGAGAATGAATTGCAGGGAGGCAATTTTAAGATGCTTCTCCTAACTGATATAACCAATTTTGTACAATTGTAATATTGACAAAATATATCAGAATACACATTTGAATTAATTGGAAAGCATAATTTCAATGGCCAGACCAAATATAATGTGTTGATATTTATAAAATATGGTTAGCAATAACTTAGTGAAATGATTGAAATCATACTATGTAGCACATAAGGCAATTTCTCAATTTTTGCACTCTGCCTTCTCACAAAACAAGCAGGATACACAATGCCCTAAAATGTAACATTCTAGGAGATCAAAAATCTTTCAGAGGCCATTGGGAAGAGACACCAAAAGGTATACAAAGCACAGAAGACAACAATAAAGAATAGTCCTGTAGAGATCTATAGCTCTTCCTAATTCAGAAGCAAGGAAAGACGGCCTTTTATTTTAATAATGCTTCCAGAACTTGAAAAGCCTGTTACATGGCCATGCTGGTGAGAGGAGAGTACCAACTACTGCTGTTGGAAAGGTACAAAAAGCAGCAAACCTTTATTTTGGCTTTTGGGTTACTTTGAAGTCTGTTTACTGTGTGGAATGTATGTGCTGTCAGGACACAGGCTGGTCCCTTCTCAAAGGGACTGCTGCTCTGCATCAGCAATCAATTTTTCTCATTAAAACTTGTATGCTATTCTCCTTCTCTATTCTCTCCCTCTATAAGATACTGAAATGATTGTTCAAGGCTCAGATTCTGGTTTACCTGCCAGTGGTCTGATCACACCCACCATCACATCACTCCAGCTCCTTACTACACCTTACCCAGGAATGTGCAACACCTTCCTTTCCTCTTCATGGGATTTTTGCCAGGACTTAACAAGGCAGATAGGTCAAGACAGATAGTGTCTGGAAGTGCTGCCTCCTGTGTCAGTCAGGCTTCTAAAAATCCCCCATGCCCCCATATGGCTTACTGTGGGCAACTACAAGAAATCTACACAGAATGTTTTTTGGATAATGATTTCTTTGCATTGCCTTTCTCACACTTTTCTGCATATTCCCATGCAGTAGTCCGCACTTTTGCTTGGGATGACAGGAAATATTCACAGACAAATAACAAACAGCTGCTCTCATCATCTTCATTGATGTAAAAAGCTGTTGTGTAGGTGAACCAGGAGGGAAAGCCTATTGTAAAGCGTGAATCGAGTAAAGACTATGTTGAAACATTCCACACAATTGAGCATGTTTGCAGGGATGATTACTTCTTCACTTCACAGTAATCAGAATACTGCTCTCTTCTCTTGGTAGGACCTACTCCCTGATGAACTACTACTGAATGGAGGGAATCTGTGCCATAGGTATGATGGTTGATCCAAAATGTGTGATTAGGAAACATCTTTCAGTTGGTGTTGAAAACAGAGATGAACAAGAAATGAACTTTAAATGTAAAGCAATTGGTTGATTACATCCATTCCATTCATGGAGTGATTCGTGGTTGTCTTCTCTCTGGAAATTTTCATCAATATTGAAAGGTTTTGCCAAATCTAAGAAAATGTCAAGATCTTGGCATAAATCTCTTACTTGCTCATGAATTTGAGTCTAGTCAACAGTTTCTCATTTAGTTACAAAGCATTTTTAAATTTATCTATTACTTCTGGACTCTTTAAGATTTTAGTAAAGTTGTGACACAAGTTTGGATGTGGAAATGGGATCTTAAGAATAGATGTACATAACTCTCTGAAGAGTTACAATGTAACCTTGGCTTGCAAGAGCCTGTTCTAGGAGGAATTTTGATTAATCTTCAGATGCAAATGTCACAGTTTAGGGCCATTTATTAAATTTTTGAGTCTTGCAACTGGCTCTGAACATTAGTGTACTTGGGAGGACCCATGACACTGTGTGTGATCTCTAAGTGGTGTCTTGGAAAGCCAGGTTTTGTTCTTCTTTTTCTCCCCATAGATCCTTAAAAATATGCAAATCTATGTGATCTGCTTCTCATACAAAGAGTTGAAAATTCAGCTATGGATCAAAGATTAGAGCATATGCCTATTATTGCAGCTGCCAGTTAACTGATCCAAATGTTTAACTCTTTAAAGAAAGAGAGGGTCAGCAGCTTTCTGAATAATTGTTTCCAGACAGTCTTCTGTTAGTTGGATTTCTATATCACATTCAACTTCAATTGCTGCTGTCATTTATCTCCATTCCACAGAGTTTAACTTTACTAGATTCACATGTTAGTAGTTGAGCCACTTACTCTTAGACACATCCAGAGCATGCTCCATGCTCATTGACTGTTTTTTATGTTCTCATAGATTAAATGAGAAAAAGTGATGCCATCCAAACACCTGCCCTGTGTCTTTTGTCATGCTAGAAAGTGCAGAGACAAAGAAACCAGGCCATAAATGACTCAAAAATAAAACAAGTCAGGGTGTGTACCAACCTTTTTGAAAGCTTGTCTTCACTTCTGTATTGACAGTCAGAATGAAAGGTGTTTTGATGACAGCCATGGTGCCACACTGTGAGAGAACACTGGGCTGCACTTCCTTGTCTTTCAGTCTTGTCTTGCCCTCATGAAGAAAAGGTCTTCAGAGGTTCTCTGATCATGTTCTTTGTCCCACTTTGGTGGGCACCACCTCAGTCTCAAGTGCCCCAGACATGGGACCTTGTGTTGGGATCAGCATTACCATCCACATTTCAGTGCTTCCTGCTGGGGAGTCACCCACTGCTGTCTGCAGGCTCTCGTGCTGTGTCAGTCTCTTTTGCCATCTTCCTCCTGCTTTGGTGCAGTTGCCAATCAGGCAGTTGTTATCTGAAATGTTGCAAAAAATGGTGTAGGGAGCTTATTTTTAGGTGATGGTAGACTGAAAAATAAAACATATTGGAACTCTGTTCTTATTCCAGTTTTGGTCTGGACTATTCAGTGTCAGCATGCCCTACTTCATCAAGCAACCAAGTCTCAAGTGAAATGCTTTCCTCAACAGATACTTGATTTTGAGAAAGAGAACAAACATGCTAGTCTAAATCAAAAAGGAGTAAGGAGACAAAAGTGTTAAGGATAGGGTCTAGACCCTTAGGATCTCCTCAGGAGAGAAGATAAACACCTCTCTCTTTGGCCAGGTCCAGTTTCCTACACCTTCCTGAGGAGCAGTAATGGAGAGTGCTATTTATTATGTGTTGGGATGAACGTAGGGAATGTTTTCCACCATTTAAAAAAATAGAATCCAGAATTTATGGGAGTTTGAAAAGCAATTTCCTTTTAAGGTGCAAATTCCTAATTTGCCACATAAAAGTACAGGAATTAAGTGCTAAATCCTTCTTTGCCAGTGAGACTTGTGAAAGGAGGTACGAAAAAAGAGTTACTGTTAGGTTTCTATTCATGTCTCCTGAAAGCCAATGTATGCAAAAGTGCTGAAACAGCCCTGATTTTTTTTTCAAAGCCTTCCTGCCGTTTCTGACTGACTTTTAAAAAATGAACCCTTGTCCAGTTTTATTTGTGTGGTGGGTTCTGATTTTGTTCTGCCTGTACTGTATCACTTTTCTCTCCTCGCCATTAATCTTCCATGAATGTTCCCTGGGGCACAGTTCTCCCTTTTCTGCATGGAGAGTTTCTATTGAAATTAATGGACTTTCTTCTCGTGGGTGGAAGGAAGAATACACCCTTATATCAGCCCTGTTGCAAAAGAATATTATTCATTGAAAAAAAGTGTTAGTCTCACTCCTGAAAGCCCAGGGTGTAGTCAGGCAGATTATAGTGGGAGATCCCAACAGGAGGTCTGGTACAGAAGCGAGAACTACTTGTCCAACATGAAAACAAAAGTCAGAACAGAAGACTTTTTAAATGTTGGAACAAAACCCCATGGAAAGTCAGTGGATATACTATATGAAGAAGTGTACTGTCCCAAACCTAACTCTAGGGCAGATCCATCTGGTGGAATACAGCGCTGTTGAAGATATCCATTCATGACCTGCAGAACCACGCATGTTCACAAGAACAGCATGCCACCAAAGACTAATTTGATCTGCAAAGAGGCACTGCAGATTGGCCAGAGGTGCTGGGCCATGCAAATAAAGGTCCATTGTGCTGTGCAGATGTATCACCTCATTTGGAACGTGGGCTTGGGAGCTTGGGCATCTTTGACACAGTTGAGCATTGCACAATGTACACATGCTAATAAGCATGGCTACATGCCCTTAGAGGCTTAAATGGAAAAGTCTTATGTTCCTTCACAGAGAACCCTTTGCTGAATTAAAGAGAGTGTTGACAGCCTTCAATTGAAACTGCATAAATTCTCATAGGAAGGATAGTAGCTGCAATATGAGGTCTTGAGGCAGGCGGATGACCTTATAGAATATACTGCGGTATCTAAGTTTAGTAAAACAAACACACTTTATTTAAGTAGACTATGGAAATGTAAATATGCTTCAGGACTGGCCCCAAGCAGTTTATGTTACGGTAATGCTGCTGTCACATTTTGGATAGATCATTGCTGTAGATACTATAATCTAAGGCTAGAAGATAGAATTTAATATGCATGGAGAAATTTAAACAGAGGATAAAAAGTCCTCTTCCCTCAACAGTACTTTCAGGAATGAACCTCACCTCCACCTTATAATCCAAAAAAAAAAACCCCAAGCTTGTCTAACGAGGCATTATATAGATGGGCTAGGCCACTCCAATTTCTTTAATAATTTGGGATATTTCACAGGGAAGTCCTTCTAGTAAGGATGACTCCTTCCATGGTGCCAGTTTGCTTCCCATGATTCTTTCTACCATGCAGTGCTAGAAAGGGTAGCAAAGGTTTGACAATCACAGTGGCAGACAAATAAGGATTTCTTGTGTGTTTATGGTTTGTGAAACCTTGATTGTTGTATAATTAACATGTCAGTTACCCTTGGATTTTCAGTTTTAGCAACCGATGTGTTTTTAATGTTTATGTTTGATTTGAGCATCTCTGACAAAGCTCTTGTTACTCATTTTTGTGTATTTTTGGTTGAAGATTATATACATATCTATCAAGATGATTGCTTTAAGCCGTGGTCTATCTGCTCCTTCCTCCTTCCAACCTGGATCGCTTGCTTTAAAATTAGCCTTGTCAAATTTACTTAAAGTGACCAGGCAAATACATACAACTAATTTTGTTATAGGCAAAATTAACTAATGCTCTTTTTCATGGTGAGGTGCTGTAATGATTTTATATAGCAGTCAAACTATTTAAATACTAATGCTGTCTTCATGCTGTAATCACCATTCTAGTCAGATGTCATTTTTAGTAGCCTATAGGGAATTCCATCCCTTAATTATTCTTCAATACACAAACCAAGCATTCTTTAATTGGTGTAAATTGAACAGTGTTCCAAGGCAAACAAGAAGAGGACAAACTAATCAATGATTCTGTGCATGTCTATTGGAAAGCTATTGCCATTAGATCAAGTAACGAATCCTCGACTCCATTAGCTTCAGAGGAACGATGGGGGAAAAATACTGCTAATGCCACTTCTTACTATCAATCAGTAATGAAAAGTGTGCAGCAAATCCTTTAGCAGAACTGCAGCTTTTCTTGAAAGTGCTCATGGAAATTTAAAATACGAAAATATTTTGACTTCAGACTCCCGAGTCATATGTCTTTGATGGGGATTTGTCTGGAAACAATGTGTTTTTGTTCTCTGCTGCCTTTAGTCATGTGGCCTGTTTTTTATTTTTCTTTTTCAAATAAATGATTCCTGAATGATAACATAACTTTTTGCAACTTGTCAGGAACTTTTGGGTGAATTTTCTGTCTCTTCCAGGCTGTTTTCTGTACATTCATATGTATTCACTACTGCAGCACAACATAAATTGGTTGGCTCTCCCATCTCTTTTTTTAATACAATCTGAAATAAAGGTGCTGTATTTAAGAAACAGATGAAAAATCCTTCTCATAAATGTGTCACACTCACTTTTCATTCTTGTCTCTTTTTATCAGTTCTCTAAAAGTGATTATTTATCTCTGGAGAGAGAGGAAAAAAAAAGTAAAAGGCCCATTACAAACCTCTGGCCCAGATCTGCCAGTCTTAGAGTTTTAGTTAGTGTGGAAAGTGAAACTGCTCTGGAAAGAGATATACTGGCTACGGTTGTTCACTTTTTAATCTATTTGTTTTTGATATAATATGCTATTTACTGTTTAAGGACCTTTCATGTTGCTTTAAATTGAAGTTTTTAAAACGAGTCTAGCATAAAAAGCTCTAAGTGACATAGGCTGAGTAGAAAAATACAGCATCTTGTACAGACAGCCTTTGTTCACCACATTACAGTTAAAAGAAGTGTAGAGCAGGCTTGGTAGATAACCTGCCTTCTTAAAACAAGAGGTTTTCTAATTTCCACACATCCTAATCACAGTCACATTACTTCACTCTCTGTACCAGACCCCTCAGGGCTGGCTCTAGGTTTTGCTGTGAAGTCACATGTGTGGGGCCTGAGGCATTTTTTCACTTTACTTTTTTCTTTTTTAATCCTTTTGCCGGCTGGGACTCTCTAACTGGCTCTGTTGTCATGGGTGGCTGGCTAGGGTGGTAAGGAAGAGAGCAGCACAGGTAATCACTCTCAAGGTTTCATACTTGTTTTCTTCTTTACATACTTGAAGACGCTGCAATATGTGTTTTCTGAGGAAAAGAAAGCTTCTCCCCTCACCTCCCTTCCTAGACCAGTGTGTGATTTCCAGGTAATTAATTCTCCTCTGTTTCCCTACTTTTTTCCTATGCTGGTTGGCTCTTGTGTGTGGTTGTACTATTTCTAAAAAAATTAAAGTGTGCCATCTGGCTTAAGGTAGCTTTCCTCTTTCAGTTGCTCTTCAATATCTTCTGTGGTAGCTGTTAGAGGATGTTGATCCCAGCAAGTGGTTATGACACTTGAAGTGGGGATTGTAGAGTGCTGAAGAGGATTTTCAAGAGTGATAAAATCTTCACTCTGCAGAGAGCATGATCTGAAAGCCAGTGGGTCCTTTGGAGTCTGTATCCGCTTCCTTGGTTTGGAGATTCGGCCCCTGAAACAAAGGGATGCCAAATGTCCAGGGCCCAAGTAGATGGGACACACTCAAGGAGAGATTGTGGGGCGGCTGTGGGGTGCAGAGGGGATGCATGCTCTGAGATGATAACAGGCAGTCTAGAGTCTGACTGTACCTTGTTATAAAAAAAGAGGCCTTTTATAAGGCCATATTATGCATACTATGTTACAAAGGGAAAACTTTATCTAAGCAGAATGTCAGATAAGATGTTTCTGTAAAGATTTCATAAAGTTAAACTTTGCATTTTTGGTAAATCTTGTGAATTTCACTCATTTATAAAAGATAGTTGTAACCACTATTCTCATATACATGAACAAGCCTTACTGGAGTTGAAACCAAATAAGAAAAGAATCAGGCCAACTTCAAAACTACACTTGGGATCCAAATGACACAACTGGGAGGATTTAGCATAATAAGTTTACCTGAGGTTGGAACATGTGTTTTCGGTTGCGTGGCAAATGTGGTTTAGGCTATAAGAAAGGGCTAAGATTTGTCATCTGACATTCATGAAAAACAAAGGAAGACATTTTTATTTTGATTTATTTTTCAAAAAATGCCAGCCCCAGATTGCTGGGAAAGCTTCAGTAGAATAATTTCTTAATCACCTTTATGTTCTTAGGTGTAGGTGGCCTTCAAAGTCCATATTAAACTCCCCACTGATTTCCTTGGGATTATGCCCCTCAGAATGGATGACAGGAGAAACAAATACTCATCAGGCCTCAGCCATTGCCTCTGATCCCCGCAAGGAAATCCTCAGACAACATTTTACAGGATAAGGGAAATCTCTTCTTTCCCAAGGATGACAGAGAGAAAGACAGACCATGTGAGGCGGGATGCGCCGCTCCCTTTCTGAGACAAAGAGAATGCACTAACACACCAGCAGCCAAGGGAAGGGAAGCCAGGAGAAGGCTTTTGTAAAAGGCTAGTATAGTTAGTATGGATGCCTCAATTTAAACAGATACAAATGTGTTAATGAAATAATGTGAAAAGTCCTAATTTTAGAGTATGACAAAATTTCAAAATACTTTTTACCTTGTTACATACTTTAACCCTTATGACTCCAGAGATCATTCTGATTTGAAAAAATTATGTTTTAAATGATATATTTGTTTGCTTTTTTTTGTATTTAAGAGTGAAGTAAATGTTATACAGGTATGACTCTTGGGGATGGTATTAAACAGGGGCAGGAGCTGGACTCAGTGGTCGTTGTGGATCCCTTTCAACTCAGCATATTCTGTGATTCTGCAGTTATATGATGTTTTTTCATCAAATATACAGATACTACCTGCAAGAAATAATATTCTCATTCAGACTTGCATTATACAGGTTGTATTCTGTGTAGTTTTGGCAAAGTGCTATTATATCAAGTTGCTATTGACATTGGAACAGAGTTTGGGATTGCTTTGCTTTGTACTCTCTGTTTGGTCACAGTCATAGAGACTCTGCTTCTAAAATCTGTTGCATATACTCCAATTCTAATGATAAAGTTATGTCATATTGACTTGCTTTATTTTATAGTAGTTCAGCCAGCTAATTCATCATGGAAAGATTCTACATTTTTATTTTTATTTTATTTTAATTTTTTAAAATTTTATTTTAAATTTATTTTATTTTATTTTTATTTTTATTTTTATTTTTATTTTTATTTTTATTTTTATTTTTATTTTTATTTTTATTTTATTTTTATTTTTATTTTTTATTTTTATTTTTAATTTTGTTCTGTTTTGTTGTGTTATGTGAATGAACTCACCTTTGGTCATGCAGTGTAAGGTTTTCTATGTTGCTGTTCTGGTGGCCTGGAAAGGCCCAGGGATGGCCTTGGAGAGCCGACGCTTCAAAGGACGAGGAGAGACTTCTGATCTTGTCTCGGTCTTGGTGTTTATTAATTGTTTATCTAAAAGATTTTCTTTCAGCCCGACAGAGGTCTGCACAGCAAGTCAGCCATGGGCACACTCAGCAAGCCCCCGGGCGGTCACTTATCTTTATACCCTAAGTTACGTGTACAATATTTATCATTTTTCTCCAATACTTTCTACTCTTATTAACCGGTGCACTTTTAGTAATGACCAATCCCAAAGTGCCACCACCACCACAGAAGATGGAGGCCAAGAAGAAGAAGAAGAAGGACAGGACACGCCCCAATTCCTCCATCTTACTTCTTTAGACCCCCCTGTACCAAAATCCTAAATCCTGTGTTTTACACTCTAATTAACTTATCCCTTCACCATACACCCAGTGAATTCCTCCCAGTCCTCATACAGGTCTCATCTCCTGTGTAGGATCAAAATCCTGCCACCAGACACTTCTGGCAACATTCCAGGATTCCCGAGCCCCCCAAGGGTGGTCTCGGCCTCTCTGCACCTCCATCCTGAGGTGCTGAGATCCCACAATGCAGACCATTCTATCCATCCTGTTTCAGCAGATTAGTCCCATCCACAATTCCTCTCAGTCATAATGGCAGCTGTACTGGGCATTTATAGTCTGTTTTTTGCCCTAGATTAATTTAAAAGGTTTTTTTTTTTTTTTTTTTTTTTTTTTTTTTTTTTTTTTTTTTTTTATGGTACCACAAAAGCAAGAGTTCCATCAGCTTCTTAAAATAAATTAAATATCAATGTAATAACTGCTAAGGAATTGCTGTCAGCTAAAACCTATATTCACATTATTTTGGAAAGTAGCTTGCACAGCCTTTTCTCAAAGGTTTTCAGAGGAGGAGACTCCAGACCCTCCACAAACAATAATTTCCACAGCTTCAATGTCTTCACTGTTAGAAAATTTTTGCCAGCATTTGACCTGACGTTCCTTTGTTTCAATGTAGTACTGTCACTTTCTGTCATCTGGCTGTAGTCCTGAAATACAAACTCTTCCCTGCCTCATCCCAGAAGGCTTTTAACATTTGAAATCCTTGGATTTTATGTCCACTCATTTTCTTTTCCAGATGAAATCACCCCAGTTCAGATTTCTTTGTAGGTGACATTTCCCAAATTTCTGATCATTCCCATTCCTCTCCTTCGGACACTTTTGAAGGCAGCTGTATCTTTTTTGAAAAGTGATTTTTTAATGGGGTCCCTGCTAGCTTGCAGCTGAGCAGCATGATCACTGCCTTATCTTACAAGAAAGCTTCTGTCTGCTCAGCTCCCAACAGCTCAGCCCTCTGGCACCCAGATATGTTTCTGATTTTCTTTCCCACAACTCTGGGAGAGAGAAAAAGAGAGATTCTACCTCATTCAAAATCAAGCTCCAGTCTTGTGTTGCCTGCTCCTACCTAGTGGAACTTTCAAAGTCCTTCAGGAGCTGCTTAAGAGGGAAAGAGGGTCTTGGATGTTATCTTTTGGAGGAGAATGGAAACCAAGATTTTTCTGTGTACATGAAGCACATTTGACCCCATGCCATTTTTCTCTTTCTCTCTGTCTTTTCCTTCCAATATGAAAACCGCCTAAAAAATGCAATGCTTAGTTTTATCTTATTTTCTATTTTTTTCCTCATGTAATTATTTGCATTACTAATTTAAGCGAATGTGATATGAAAGCATCATTTTAAACCAAAAAAGCCCAGAAAGCCAAAACTTGACCTTTTTTTTAACCATTATTTCTTCCAAAGTGGCTTGCATCATTCAGCATAAAAATTTTTTCATCTTCAGGTCAGTAAAAATTTTGTGAAAAACCCTCACCAAATTTTTGAGTGATTGTTCTCCTTCTTGATTTGACACATTTGAGCAAAATAACTAATAGAAAATTCTAATATAATTCTGCCACCTATGTAAATTCATTCAGATTTTATATCAGGATAGCTGGTTAGTTTTGTTTGCAGCAGCATATTTTGAATATTTTTTAAAAAATTGCATGATTTTAATCACAGAAAACATAGACTTAGGTGCCTCACTTCCTTAAAGTTAACAGAAAACTCTCTTGAGCTTCTCTTGGGAAGGGTTGAGCCTTTAATCTTTGTTTGTTTAATAATAAAGTCCCTGAGATAGGCTGATAGAAAAGTTTCTTTGAGACACTCTTGTATCAATGTTAGGTATGGGGTTTTTTTTCTGATATACCCTGGTTTCCTAGACTGCTTAAGCAGGTACTAAAGATTTTGCCAAATTATCTCCTCCTGACCTTCTGGTATGTCTTTCTGTTCCTATTTCATGAAGGTAGATAAATATTTTGCAGCAGAAATGTGAAAATATATTATATATTTACTTTTTTTTTTTAAGTGTGGTTCATAATTAGTCTTTGTTTTCTTACTCCATTAAATTCCATTCCACATGATCATTTCTGAACAAACATTTGCTGTCAATATTTGCTGAAAAAGTCCAACTCAACCAGTAAATAAAGCATTAGAAAACATAATTTTTTTCTTCATTCAGCTAAATCCATTAAGACTTTAACACAAGTAGAAACTAAAGACAAAGGGAATTTCTTAAAATATGAAGGCCTGTAGCACATTTGCATTTTGAAATTAATTGCTGACCTAATTATTTGTCAGTAGTAGGATAAGTTAATCAAATATAACTTACAGTAAAGCTTCTAAACACCCACAGGATTTTCTCCCTCAGAGTAAATTGTCATAGTGGTCCAGTTTGACAATCCATTCTCACTGTCATCTTGCGACCAAAGGAAGACTATCTGCGAAATGGTACCATATGGAGACACAAGAGAGAATGAAATACTTAGATCTCCTGTACAAAGGCATGATAAGCTAACAGTCACCAGAGGAAGTCAGGAACGACTAAGCTTTGAAAAAAGAAATACCCTGCCTTTCAAATCCATTTAGATTTATTTTTATACTCTCTCCAACTTGGACTAAAATAGTCTGATAATAAATATGCATATAAAATAGAAATCAAACGCATTGTGCAATGGTTCATTTCTAGCATATCTGTGGATCTGCATTTCATGCTTAGCGTTAGTTTGATGAAAAGGCCGGTATTTATAGACAAGACTAGGACCTTTCCCTCTTCATCTTAAGGAAACTGACTTTGTTATCCCCAAATAATATGTCGCAACCAACCACTTCATGACCTGAGGCTAAGAATGCACAATTTTACTTCAAAATGCTCTTGGAATCAAAATCTGATGAAACCATCAGGTAATGTGACCAATGCATTATTTTCAAAAGGCATACCTAGGCGTTTGAGCTAGAAATACCTCATCAGTAGTAATATGAACTACTTCATCGCTTCTGTTATTACAGTACTGCCTCTCTCCTGTCATCTGCTGGCAATGGCAACCCACAGAAAAGGATGTTTTTCTGATCATTTTGCACTCATTAAATACAGCTGTCACAATAGCGGATGCGAGACTGCATACAAAACTTTTATGCCACGTCAAAATAAAGCAGAAACATTTTAAAAAGATCTGAAACCTTTGAAGCCTTTTCTTGAGAAATATTGAAATATTGCTTTTTGTTGTTGTTGTTTGCGACAATTGAAAATGTTCCACAGCTACACACATTAAAACTCACTGCAGAACAAAACATCATCCATCAAAATTAAGGAAAAAAAGAAAAAAAAATGGAGAAAACATAAAACCAAACCAAATCTCTCTGAAGCACAAAGTGTTTGGTTTCTGAGAGTCTGAAGTTCTGGTTCATCACCTGATTTCTGGGGCTCAACATCCACTGAGTTTCAAGATCTCAAGGGACCTGACATTTAATTCTGGATTATGGATGAAATCTGCCCCATAAAACTTCCAGTTGAGCGAAAACATCTTCCCCTAGTTCTCCATTCTGAGAAACAGCTCTCTTTCAGGCTGAGCAGCAGTAAATTCTGTAGTTGTTTGACATTATTTCCTTAAAAAAAAAATTTAAAAGGTCATTGTGAATGACCCCAAAACCGTTTGGCGTGTGGTGTGAACCAACAACCCTTATGAGTAGCATGAGTAATTACTCTTGTTTGGATGCAAGTGTGTTCTGAAATACTGTACCATGCAAGGTGACCTATTGAAGACTTTGGTCATGCTGTACGAGCTGCAAGAAAGCAATAATTTGCACCTGTCTTGCACCTCCCAAATTCAGAATTGCATGATCATAAAAGAATAAAAAGTTGTTAACTTTGAAGCATCTCCTTGAGTTGATGTCTACTGTGAAGCAGGTCAATTGAGAAGATTACAGATTTTCAAAAACACAGAATTTTCAAATGACACCCAATTGTGGGTAAAATAGCTACTCATATGAACACAGGATATTCAGGATGGCTGATCTTAAACTTCTATCAAGAGACTTCGAAGACAGGATGATACAGGTATAAATCAATGACTGCTATTACTTGCAGTAACTAACAAAAATGAGATCCATTTCTTTGTAGTAAGTCTGCTCATTGTTGTAAATCTGCCTTCCTGAATGTATGGGCTTGGGCCAATTATGTGATTTACATGTTGTGGGCTTTCCATTCCCTTCTCATTTTTAGACGGAAATTTTTGTCTATGCAAACAATGATGAGAAAAATGTGCAAGTGCATGTGCATGTACACACGTGTGTATGTCTAAATGAACCTTCAACACACCACTGAAAATTTCTTCATGCTCACAGTCCTGCCAGCAGTAGGATGCATGGAAAGGAGGCCCTTGGAAGCCATGGCTGGTCTGGAACTGCCCCAAGCTCTCTCATTCCCCCTGCAAAGTGCAAGCACATGATGGCCAAAGGGAAGCAATTTCCAGCATTTGTGTGGCTGGCACCCATGCAATGCAAGCTGCTTTCATTATGGGGAGCTAAGTGTGTCTCCATGAGATTTTGTGACACTTACAACTGTTGTGTGGAGATATTATCAGCTCTCATACTCTATCTCTCTCCCCCTCCTCTCCCTCTCTCTCTGACTTGCTTCTTCCTGACACAACTATTTCCTGCTCCCTTTACTTCTCTTCCTGGATACCCTTTATATTCTCCTTTACCTTTGTTGATGGCATCTTTCCTGAGGTAAAAGAAATAAAACTGTGTCCCTGGCTTCGGGAAAAGGAGAAAGACAGCACAAATTTTACTCCAAGAGCATATTCTCCTAGACCAGCAGTTTTTGTTAGAAGTCATGACAGAATTTGTGAGTGAGAATACCAACATTGGGAAGAGCATTGCTGAGCTCTTGTTTGCAATTACTGCCTACCATCAAAATTCCTGGCTCAGGCAGTCCCAAGATCAATTCATCTGATGTCCTGGACAGAGTCTGCTTCCCAGATTGCAGAAAACTTTTTCAGACAGCACTAGACTCCATAAATCTGAACCTCAGGGCACTAATCCCAGCTATGGCTGCAGGGTCGAGTCACTTTGGGACTTGAGTGAATGGGGATAAATCGCAATGGAGTGACCAGTGGAAGGAAATGCAGCCAGAAGAAATCTCAAACTTATAGGTTGTGAATGAGTAGGAACAGAAATTAAAGATGGATAATTTGGCATGCAGTACAGGGAAGGAAGGAGTGAGAGAATTCAAATAAAGGGCACAAGTAGTGAAAGAGAGACAGAAGAACAGAGGAAAAGGAGGAATATGAAAACCATGAGAAAGAGAGGGAAGAATGCAATATAGGGAAGGACAATACAGGAAGTGGGAAAACCTTCCTGTATAAGTTGAGACAAAGGGAAGATAAAACCTGTGTGAAACACCTACAAGCAACATTTTGTGCAGCTACAACATTTCACCAGCCCAGAGTTCGCTTTCTCTCTCAACATCAGAGTCCTCCTGCTGGCCTTGGGCCAACTGAGACACCCCACTGATGCCCTGGCTGCTCCTGTTCCTCCCTTCTGGGATCCGTGTTCCTTCCTACTGCCATCCCATAGCGGGTCAATACACTCAAGTGCCTGACCAACTCCTGTCTTAGGGCTTTCAGAACTAATTTTCAGACTGGACTGTAATCTCAAAAATCTGCCTGAGAGGGCACGGTATAATCCCAGCTCTATTTTAAAGGTCAAGTCCTGCAGATTTTGCCTGGTTTTGACTCATTCAGACCTTCCAGTGATTTCAAAAGCCATTGACCTAGATAAGGGAGGGCAGAACTGGGGCCACAGTCAGATTTCCAGTATAAAAAGTGACTTCATTTTCAGATGGCTTCACTGTACCTGCCGTGAGATTTCACTGCTCTGTATTCCTCATTGAAATATGTGGAAGGTTCTGTACATCAAATACATAAAAGGTTTGACTTTTAATTCCTACCATGTATTTTGGTAAGAGGAATTAAATGTCAAAACACAAAAGCAATTATACACTTAATGGTAAAAAACATATAATCAAGTCATTTTTTATATTTTCAAATTGCGGGGATTGAAGTAAAAGGGCAAGAGGGTCTTACTTTGACATTATAGGAGATGGAAAGGCACATTTGTATCCTTTTGTACCTTTTACAAAATGAATATGCCTGTAATCAGACCCATTCATTTTGAAACGGAGATTGTGCTTTAGAACTATGACATATTTGCGAGGGTGTTGAGAAAGTATCTAAGTAAAATGTGCCATAGGAAATCGGCTCTGGAGAAATGCAGCTATTCTTCATGATGATATACAACTAGTTTGGCATAACACTTGGGGTGAAACAAAGCCTGCTTGTATGGGCAAGTCATGGCTGTATATTTAAGCAATCATCGCTACAGCAAGGTAGGCAAAATTTCCTAACTTTGGAATGTCCAAGCTTCAAATTGCTGGAGGCTGGGACAGTGATCTGGGACACTCTGCTGGGAGGTTATCAGCTTCTCCTCTGCAGTAGGCAGCTGCTGGGGTTTAAGACACAGGTCTGTTTTTAAGCTCTGCCTTTGTCAGGTTAATTTTTGTGTCCCTTTCCTCTATGTACCTGCCAAACTTAAAGTCCTGGTGGTGCCTCTGTTTCTATAGTATTTGAAAATATTGGCTAATGCTGGTGTGTCTGTACAGTCCCTACCACAGTGAACCACTGCTCCCTTTGCCAGGCTGGTAAGCACCTGTCCAGCATGAGCTGGTCCTGCAGTCTGGGCACAAGGACAGGGTGCATCACAGCTCTCTCCTTCCCTGAGGCTGGGGATGACTGATGCACATTTACAGCCCAATCTCTCATTTCTCTATTGCAAGACCTTCTGAGACAGACTAGAGGTACAGAAATGGACTTCTGTGAGTTTAGTGACAACCGAGTGCTAAAATGTCTCTTTTCCACTTCTACAGCAGTTTATGAGGGAATGGAAGACCTACTAGTGATAAATATTGCTACATTACTGCAATATGGCAATTGCTTATACTCAGCATCAATCTTTGTGAGCCATTAGACCAAATTCCTTTTTAACCCTGCAAAATCTACAAACATATCCCATCAAAAACATAACAGATGTAAAGTGTGGGATCATTCCTCCGTCCCACTAGTGTAGACTAGTGTACTCATATTTTTCCAAATTCTCAGGTCTGATTCCTGCTTATGATGATATTGCATTTGTGAAGCTGTCAAAAAACACTAAAAATTATTATGAATACACTGCTGTGTAAGTAAATATATACAGCTAAGTGGCTCTGACATGAGCTAGATGAAAACACCAAAACAGCAAGTTTTAAAACACGACTTAAAATGCCCCAAAAATGAAATTCAAGCTGAATTACCAATCAGACCACATTTTTGCCATTCTAAAGAGAAAATATTTATTTGGACCATGGTGATTCCCTGTATACACAGATAGTTGGCACTTTGCTCAAAGCTTATCCAGGTAGCCAGCTTACAGAAGGGATTTCCCTTCAATGGATTTATATCAGCAACCTGTACCAGACAAAATGTGGGTTATTTACTATGGAGCTGGACAAATTAGGGTTCTATTTTAATGTAAGCTCTAATTCTTGACTTCCAAAATTAATTTTGGCACCTGTTTTTTTTTGGTTTGGTTTTTCTTTTGTTGTTATTTTTTTTTGTGTAGAAATACTTAAGTGTTTTCTTGATGACTCTTTATAAAGGTATCATAAAGATTAAAAACCTGATCCCAACAAAAAAATGGTAAAAAAAATTTGAGGAAATGTGGAAACACTGGCCAGTTCACCTGGAGATCTACTGCTTCTGCAGGCTGCTTCACATCTGTAGAGGTACTAAAAGCACAAAAAGATTTTAAGAGAATACTTGTATTTATATTTTATGACTTAGAAATGGTAGAACATCTGTTTTGCATGCAAAAGCACTATTATTATATATCTATATTTAGCTTTCACTTTTAGTGGGTGTTAACTGCTAATGTATATTTTGGGGAGTTTGAAAATTTAATGTGAAACTGTGGTATTTTTCACCTTCAGTAAAGAGTGTGCTTTTGATAACAAAAGAGAAAAAAAATCTCCAACCTGCTAAATGGTACTTACTGAGAAAAGAGGTTTCTCTTTTCCAGGGAGAAGGAGGCATCGAACTTTTAAATTCTACTTGCAGGATTACAATTTTATAGGGGAAAAAAAAGGATCAGAAAAATCCCATTTTTTACAAAAGTTAATTTCTCTCAAATTTGGACCAATTGAGTTCTATCACGTCGTGTTTCTCCACAGAGAGAATGCAATGACTGGCATAGGAAGACTCTGAGAACAAATTTTTTGATGGACATTTTCTGTCACCCTTTACCATCACAGCATACATTTTCCTGTCACATAATATACGGTAATTATATGGATTTTCCTCTTTCCAAATCATAGGAATGCTTCCTTACTTGAACGGAGGGGCCACAGACTACTAGTCAACCTAAAAATCCTGTTAGCATTACATCTCAGCATAAATAAAGAATTTGGATCAGTGCCTTGTTAGATCACCGCTATTTCTAGCTCACTGAGTAAAAAGAGCATTTTTTTGCAGCCTAGTTTGATAAGTAAAAGGTGTCTTTCTCACCTGCGTGCACTCTGAATTGTCACTCTCATTCTTTGTTCCTTTGCATGCGGCTGTTGTCAGCTCCCGAGTCACAGAACCACTTGCAGGAACGGCTCGGGAGAGTTTCGGAAGAAAGGGAAGGGAAAAAAGGAGCCGCATTTTTATTTAACGGGAGAAGGAGAACATAAAGAAAAGAAAGGTGTTCTCAAGAACGTAGCCTGCAGCCTTGTCAGGTAGCATTTCTTCAGATGGTTTTTTTCTCACCCCTTTCCCACCCCAAGATCTCTCTTCATCATTTTTTTAAACATCTCTTCTGGGACAGAGACATGAAAGTGAATTGTGGGTCAAAGGCAAGAATTAGGGGTTGCCAGGTCTGCTTTCTGATGGCTTTACTTTATCTTTGTGTCCAAGCTCTTGCCAGTTAGCAGGTACTGTGGGTTATCCATTCCAGTCACATCATTTTCTGCTTGATGACAAGCATCACACATTCATCCATCACATTTACATTTCAAACTGCCACACTGCTCTATTGATTAATTATTTAGCAGCTCTTGGCCACTTGTGAGCGTTTCTGTGCTCACGTTTCACAGGGAAGGTCCATTCTTTTTATTTATGTGCAGTTTTGTAAAGCTAAAAAAAAAAGAAAAGGTAAAGCCTTTATCATACACACATGCCCCTAACGCATGTGTGTGTGCCTGTATCTATGCACACATGTGTGAATATTTACGTGTGTCTGTGTGTGTGTGTATGCTGGTAGAATTAGGCACACACAGGGAGCAGAAGCAGGTAACCTGATCAATAAGCACATGCTCACACTGATAATAGATTTCTGAGTTTTCAGAGCACTGAACAGCAGATCAATGAGACCTTGCAGGTGTGCTGGAGCTGGGAATTGCATCAGCTACATCATGCTCCCTACAGACCTGCAGGGAACACAGACATTGTCCTCTGGGCTTTGTCACTTTGAGCAAAAACAGGTGGAGCATTTTTGCAGGTGCCTGCTAATGGCTGTGTTTCTTCCACATCACAGTCAGGAAAGGGCAGCCTCTGAACAAGGCAGGAGATCCAATTCGACCTAGGGCTCAACTTGCTCCAGAAAATCACTCCAGCTGTCTTTTCCTCAGTTCTCCTTTTATGATATGCAGAATGAGGATCTAATTTTATACTTCTTTTGCTTGCTTTATTTTATTGTCAGATAAAAATCCACTGAAAGAATAAAATCTACCTGGTCTACCTGAAAATCCAGGTTAGCTCAGACATCTGTGTCTGGCAGAATGATGTTTGGCCTTGCTGCTGTTCCCTGGGGCACTCCTGGGCACTCTGCTTTAGCTGGATGCTTTCCTGACCCACCACCACCACTCCTCACCCAGCAGCTCCCATGAGAGCAATCTGTAATCCTTGGGTGTCCCAGGTGGTGGTACATTCCAGACTACCCTCTGATATTGGTAACTGCTTGTCCCAGGATTCGTGTCCCTAGAAGGAACAGCTGCAAGAGGAAAGCAAGATGCACAGTTCCAAGATCGGAAATGTTTTCAATAAAGGCTTTGGAAAAGTCATCACACACATAAGTTGGACCAGAAAATGAGGTAACATTGAAGTCTAGAATTAATTTAATATTTGGGTCTGTTTTAATGTTTTCTACTATTTTCTTTTTTTTATAAGTTTATTATGGATATAGCCCAACAAATATAAACAGAGTAATTCTTTTTCTTGTTACTAATTTTCAATGATTTTTGACTTATTCAAAGTTTATTAAAATCAAAAAGAGTAGGTATATTACCTTTGTGGGTTCTGGTGAGACCTTTGAAGAGCAGGGACTACATGGTTTTTATTACTCCATCTTTCACATTTCTGTGTTTATCCTTCAAATTGTAAAAGTCAATGTAATACAAATGGGTGGGATTTGTGTCACTATTCAGCTCATTTTGTGAATGCTGTTAGGCTAGGGTTGGTCAACATTTTTCTGTTAAAATTACTTAGTTTATTATGAAGTACATTGGGAACTTGAACAAGATGAGTGAGTATCCTATTTATATTTACAGTAAAATATTATACCACTCATACAATGCCACAAAACCATCTGCTTGGTCTATTAGTGTTGCTAGTACACTATGTAGCACACATAGAGAAAAGAGAATAACTGACTGGGTCCTTTCTGTTGAAAGTATTGAAAAGAAAAAGTGGAGTTAGCCTTAGCTCTGACTTGTGGTGGAGGATTTTGTTGTTTGGTCAAATATAATCCCCATGTCTGAGTGCAGTTAAAGGAAATATTTAATGTTTAATTTTTTGCTATTACTTCCCCTCTATGTTCTCTTCCCTTCCTGCCTCATTCAGTCCCTTTCTGTCTCTATTCTAACAGAAACTTCTGTGAAGTGCAAATGAATCTACTTGTATTTTTTCAGCTCTTTCCAGAATTCCTTCACCTCTGGCATTTAAAGTAACCACTTGAGGCTGACAATCCAGACATCTCCCATATCTTCTGCCTTGTACAGCGCCAAAGCCACCAAAATTAGTGCCTGACAAAGAAGACCACTGAGTCCCTGCTAGTGAGGGAAATGTTTCTCTTGCTTTGCTGTATAAGGGAGGAAGGGAATGTAGCATGTAACTCCTTGGATGGAAACACAGCAATGGATGGTCTTATCTGTGAGAAATCCTGACCTCCCAATTTCCAGTGTACTGTGAATATTCAGAGAAAACATTTTAATTTCTACCTGTTATCCTAAGTGATTTTCACTGATATAACTTCTGCATGTGAAATGTCATTGCAGCAGTATTAAGTTATAATTGGAATAATTAAAACTTCTAGTAATTTGAAAATCAACATTTTCATGGTTAACCAAAGGTGATATCTATTACCTCTATAGTAAACAAAATGTCTTATAATGTAAAGTGCAAAAATGAAGGACGAAATGTGAACTTTTAACTTATACAGCAGAGTGGTTCCTCTTACATGAGTAACTCCAACAAGAAAACAAAAATACTGGTACTGTGGCAACACTTGATAAAAGATATAATTATCAAGATCTCTCTGAAGTACTCTTCCACTGTAAAGATCCAAAATTAAAAGAAGACAAATTAAGTTCTTTCTCTAATATTGTCATCATCTAGTGACAATGTACTGCCTTTTAATTTTTCCCCCTTCATTTCTCTGGAATAGCCCTTCTCTGTAGAATAACAGTCTCTTTTACATACCTGTTCATTCATTGATCCCAAAACTATCTGATACAGGGATGATGTGGCAGCAAAGCTCTTCACACTTTTTCTGTTTTGCTTGCTTCATCTCTTCACATTTACAGTTACCAGGCTTGCTCTGTATAAAAAGAATAAACACAGTAATTGGTTTGCCATAGGTGTGTTTAATTTGTATTGTCACAAATAAAAAGGAAAAACAGCACTTCATCTTTTTTGGCTAATGAGATCAGGAAAGTATTTTCATAATTGAAAACAAAGAGTCTTTTAAATAAGAATCTTATATTAGAAAGTGAGAACAATATAAAACAGAACCCTTCTAGCGAACTCTTCTCTAAAATGCCAAACATGATAACAAACAAAACCAATTAAGTTATGAGTGGACTTCTTACTTTACATAGATTAAAATACATAAACATAAATTTCTCAATATTTTACAGGATTACACAGACTCTAATTCTTATTTATTAATTTTATTCTTGCTGATTACCATTTCTGACTGCATAAATACTAGCCAGCAAATCGTGCTATTACCACTAATGAGAGAGGTCCCAAGAAATTATATGACAGACAAAAAAAAAATCTAAGTACAGCAACAGGTGGTTCTTCCTATTGTCTATGAATGCAACATTACCTTATTGTTTTGAGGAGCAAATATTCATCTGCTGCTGAGAAGGTATTCAATTGCATCATCAAACTTAGCTGGCTTCCACTTGGCGACTGGAGTTCATTAAAGATGAACATCCACATCTTATTGTCAATCCTTTTCTGCAAAGGAATTATTGTTAATCAATTTTGATATAAAGGTCAGAGAAGAAGAATGCTATGTCTTCTGCCCAAGCCTGGTCATTCAGTCAACAGAAGGAGCCAGTACAGTATTTTCCAGAGGAATTAAAAAGACAGACAAATAAACAGCCAACCAAACCATGAAATGGCAAGTCATAGATCAAGCTAATAGTGCAGTGCTGTTGCCCATGGAGAACAGCACTCCTGCCTGACTTCCCAGCACATGGTGCATTTGCTCTTACTTTATTAGCCAAGCAGGACTCACTTCTGCCTTCCCAGTACACCCAGAAGTCCCAGAAATACAGTGATGGTTCCATCTGTTATGGTAATAGCATTAACAACTATTCTTTTCAATCAAGGAACCCTATTTATCAAATGGTCACCTGTAGTAGGAAATGCCACAGGTTGACCACATGCAACACAACTAATTTCTTTTTATTTCCTCTAAATTTACTATCTCATACCATTAAACTACTCTGACTGCCCTCTTTTTCATAAGTAATGTGACAGAAAAAACAAGGAGGTCATGACTCATGGCTTAATTAATTACTCCCAATTAATCACACCTTCAGGAGCCTCAGGTAGGTACAATATTGAGAAACAGGCTTCCTTGCTATGCCTTTTACATATAACATTGATCAAGAGAAAAGGGAGAGTGCTCCTGTCCCTCAGGGGTGTAACTCTGCATTGCTTTGCCGGAGAATTACAGCGGGATTGAACAGAGAAACATCTTTGGGAAGTAAGCACCTCACAGGAATACACATTTCTTCTTCATTCCCGCCTTTTTTACAAAAATGCTTGGAAAACACGCAGAAGTCATTGATCCATAGGTGCACAAGACCAGCTGTTTGTACACAGTCCATCTTAACATTAGTCTGGCTGAAACTGATAAACAAAAAGACACTGTGGGATGAGCTCATTGCAGGCAACTGCTCTGCACCTGCACAGCAAGAGAAAAAGTAAATTACGGTCTGTCTCTTGTTTTCTCCAGACTAATAAATCTTAAATTTTTTCCTAAAGAATGGCATGCAGAGAGGAAACACCCTGATTCAGAGCATTGTGTCTAAGGGGGGAAGTCTCTGCAAGGTGGCAGTGACAAGTCTGGTTGCTCTGAGAACTGAGACAGACCTGGGGTAACCTCATGCTTAGGCTGTTAGGTAAAACATCAGTTTACAGCATCACTGCTGCGACTATGATAATGCTGCAAGAGATACCAACAGGGTTATTGATTTATTTGAATCAAATATTCTTAACATCAGCCAGAGGAGAGGACTCTAGGTCCCAAACTGGCTAGGGGCCACTTTGCTGAAAAGGGTTATGATTACAGATAATTGCTGGAACTGGAGTACGGATCTTGTGTTCGTGACTTTGCATGGCCATCTGTTTTTCTTCCCCCTCTGAGATTTCCACCTTTCCCTCCGGAGAATACAAAAGACAACAAACACCACACAAGAAAACACAGTCACTTCTTCAAAGTGCTGCTTAAAACAATGTGCAGTGCCATAGCTAGGCCTGCAGGGAGCTGGCCATTAGGCTCTGTTTCAATAACCTTCTTTGGGGACAAAGAGAAGGGGTGCAAGATGCGCAGAGGCACCTTCCACTTCCCCCTGGTTTTACCTCTCCCTAGAAATGGGAAGTCTTGGAAGGAGGAAAGTACTCTAGACCCTACTGACTTGAGATGTCATTGCTTCCACTTTATGAGAGGGGAGACATCCTGAAGTCCAGAATTCTGGTGGCATGTGAGACCTTTTTCCTCCTCAGCTGGAGCTGTGATTGAGCTGTGAGCTGAATTTCACAGTCAATGCAGCAATCCAATAAGATAGTGCCTTGATGTTTGGTGGTTATCTTGATTTTGGTAGTGCAGTGGAAAACGTTTTGTACTTAACTTCACATAAATGACACAGGCACAGAGATGTGAAAAGTCCTGTAGGAGCGGTAGCAACTGCATACAGCTAAGGATTAGCTGCCTTTAAGTAGGTTGCCCTCACTAGATTGAGAACTGATTGCAATACCTTCTTGTCTCTTCTTTACTTCAATCAATAATTTTTAGGGTTCAAAATAATCAGAGTGCAATAATTCCTCCACTGGAACAGTCATGTAGTGATGAATTATATATTCCAGTCTTCATAAGTATGAAAGAAGAAAGGCAAATTTTGAACAAAATCTGCTGTACTGAGGCTAAATTTGTGTCTTTGCAGCTGACAGGTATGTGTCTTTACCGCCTTGCAAAGTTTTATACTTAATGGGAATAAGCTTTGGTAACACAACAGACATTAAAAAACAGACAAACCAGCCAAAAGCTCAGCTGTGTGTGTCCTGTGTGTGCCTTTAAATACTATTAAAATTGAATTTGACTAGACTTGCTCAAATCAGACCTGTTATCAACAACACATTGTCTCAGGAGACCAACATTTGTCCAGTTAGGGCTTCCTTCATTAATTGTCCAGCATCAAGCAAGCCAAATCCAAATCTGTGGAGAAAAAGCAATTAGATATTTTAAGCAGTGATAAGAACACCACAAATAATCAATTTCTATGGCATTAACAGCTACCTGGCCCAGAAAAAGTCTATAAAAGCTAGAATTTATTGCAGAACACCAGACAGCTTACAGAGCATTGATTCTTAGTAGTATGCATAGATTGCTGGATTTAAAGAGAAATCCCTAATGGTTTTTACCTTTATTTTTTTTCCTTTTAAAGGGAAAACAAGGATAAGGTGTTCATGAGGCCAAAATGCAGCAAAAGAAATGTCTAAGCACTGTTAAACAGAATTTGTCTATCTTTCAGATGAACAGAATACTACCACACTGTTTAGTGGCTATTATATGCAAGATAATGCATAAACTTCGTAAGAGATGAGATGCCAAATACAGCCATAGTATTCTGTGGTTAGAAAAAGACATTAATTTGGCTTCTTTTTAAAACATCTATTGTACCTGAAATGCCAGCAGACTAGAAACCATTTTTGCATTTGTTCTGCTTGTGAATCTTTAGGCTTTAAAGCCTTCTATTCCTCCATAGCAATCTCATATTGGAGTATTTTATTCTGCATTAAACTTTGTGATTTGTAGCTATTTATAAAAGCAAAACAAAAGGTAGTGCAAAACCCAGCAGGCAGAGCATTATTGTCTGCAGTGGACAACAAAGTTTTAAAACCTATTTAGTCTTAATGTTCCCAAAAAACAATTTTTGTACATAGGTGTTATAGTTTCTCTTTAAATGTTGAACCAAAACATATCTGAACTCAGATTTCTAGACCAATGGTCTGAAAAGTCAAACGGGGCTTTGGCAATCTTCTCCTCTGACCCCCTGTATACATGCACTGGAACCTTTCCCAAGTAGGTGGATTAAACAATGTCTTTCAGAAAGATGTCTAATCTCATTTTAAAGACTCCAAGCTATGGTGAGTCCACCTCCTCCCTGAGTAAGCTCTTCCAGTGTTTAATTACCCTTACTGCTAGGAGATGGTGTCTTATTTCAAGGTTGAATTTGTCTAACAGCATTCAAATACTGAAAATGCACGGTGTTTGAGAGAGAGCAAATATAACTGACATGATACACGTTATACTAATCCTAAATCAAAAGATTATGGAAATATTGAAAACATGACAACTAAAGCTCTATTTTGGCAAACATTTATGCAAGGGGGTATCTCTCTGCAAAGGAAATGGTTTTCTTTCAATTCTGCAAGCTTACATACGTGTGTAAAGTTACACCAGGGCTTCAAGTGCAATTCAAAAAGAGGCATCTGGAGTGACTTTTGCTGAAAAAAAATTAGGCATTAACTAATAAATACAACCTCCCTCCATTTATGCCCCCTTCTACGCAGCCTTTGTGGCTGCTTATAAATACTAGAAGAAAAAGTGAGAAAACTTTCTCATTGCAGAAATGTGTTTGATGCCATAGGGGGATGACTGCTGAAATCCAAACACAACCCAAGAGGGGAGAGAGAAAAAAAAGGAATGGGAAAAAAAAAAAAAAAAAAAAAAGAAGAGGGAGAGTTGTCAAGATAATTAAAACTTTGCAACAATTCAGTAGTGGTGCTGATAAAAACAGCACTGCTGGCTGAATGCAAATAAGATGGTAAAGGCCCTGTTTGGATTATGGTAATTACTCAGTCTGAAGTTAGCTTCAGCCACACACACATATGAGCACACACATACACACACAGCAGTGGAGTGGAACCTGACAACCATACTTGGCGTGCGATCATAAAATTCCCTGGCACGCTCTCAGGATGCCATGTGGAGCTATTTGTACAGTTAGGTACGGGACTGTGCCGCGCAGGAAATACCAGCGGAAGCACGGCTGACCCGCCTGGCCTTCAGCGAGAGCCTGCCCCCCCGCTCGCTGCTGGCCTGCGTTCAAAAGTGATCTCTGGAGAAGGCAAATCAATCGAACACATGTTTGGTCTAAAAATGTCATTTTGGAATATGTTAAGATATTTCCTTACATTAGACCATTTTGTTTGCCCCAAAGATTTGTCAAGTGCAATTGAATGCATACACATCACAACACATGCCAGTGCCAGAACAAAATAATTTCAATGTGTCCTTTAGTACTCCGATAAAATGCAGGCAGTCGGTGTTGAAACGAGATGCCCTGTGAAAGTCTTGAGAGCACTGGCATTCTGCATTTCTTCCAGGAACTTGTTTCTTTAAAATTTGGGATCCATCCAAATGAGCAGATTTTGCGTAAGAATGAGGAAGAGGACCAGCTCAACCTCTCCTCTTGCCTTCTAGACGGAGGAGTTGAGGCAGGCTAATTTATGTGATGAAAAATCATTAAAGGAATTACAATTTCCAGCTCTGATTCCTAAATAATAAAGCCTTTACAAGGACAATATCATTACAAATAACCCTATTAATCCGTTGATTCAGCTTTAGAGCCAATTCTGATATATGACAAAGATGTGTTTCTTCAACAGTTTTCGCAAGTTAATATTAAATAATATTGGCACACACATCATTTTTATTACTGAGTTCTTTGATTTGTTCACCCTGCACAGTCTCTGCAGCTGTGTGTTTTATGACCTACCCATCACAGGAGAAACTCCCATTAACACCGGCACACAGCAGAGGAGATGTGAACTTTGCAATCAGCCTTGCTATCCTCACTCTGTTTTTGGTTAGTGTTGAAAAGGCTCTTTCCAGCAGATCAGAATAGTCACAGCCCCATCTGAAAGTGCACCCGTACTGTGAAGGGCAAGCTTCCCTGCCTGGCGTGTTCAAAGTCTGCAGAGACTGTATCAAATCCAGATTTATACATGACTGTGGATGTCAGGATGACATCCTCTGACCAACCGGCTCCTGAGAGAAGGCACCCACACCTCCCCCTTCTCTCCCCTTCCCTCCACCTTCATCCCCACACCCTTTTCCTCTCTTTGCATTGACCCAGTGTGGTTGCTAATACACACAAACACACACACACACAGACACACAGACACACACACACAGAAAGTGCATCAGTCTTGAAAGGCTGCAAGATGCTTGGGTTGCTGTACTTCAGCTGAGACACAAATTAGGTCTGTTTTAATTTGCTCTGGGCATCTTTTGCTGGTGTTTTTTTTCTCTTTTTTCCAAAAAATGCTTCCTTGAAAGAGTACTTATCAGCTGATAGACCGAAAATCAAAATTATGTGATATTTCTTGTGAAATTAGCTCAGGGAAGTTTGGACAATATCTTCTCTGAGATTTTTATCTTAAATAAAACAAAGACATATAAGAAGGGGAAAAAAGAAAAAAAAGAAAAATTAAAAACTGTCAAGGTCTCAACTCTTACCAATTACTTGACAGTACTAATCCAAGACTTGCAATTGTACAACACAGAAGAATGATTGCTTGCAAATTGATAATTTCATCTTAGAAATTAATTTTGATGGGGTTATCATGAAAAGGCTGGTCAATATAATTTACATCTAAGACCTTAACATCATCCTTTCCACTTTCCTGCATTTTGTGCATATTTAATCACCTGTGGTTGCCTCTGACAAGATGCAAAAGTTGGGCTATGATTCTAAAGCAATCAAGAATATTAAGCATTTCAGAAATGGCATAGCATTACTTTGCCATAAAATAAGAACATTTGTGGAAGATATAATATTGTATTATAAAGAGGAAAAAGAAATTGCAAAAGATTGCTAGATGTTAAAGGAAGTCTGATGAAAATGCACATGTATTAGTTCATATTAGACAAAAAGTGCTTTATAACCATAGAGTGTTACTATTGTGATAAATGTAGTATTTGTACCAAAATGCTCAGTTCTTCTCACTACTGAGAGATATGGGATTATGTGTCTTAAAATTGAGGAATAATGATAAGACTTAAAAGACAGACTGAGGACCCACAAGATCTTGAATTTTTTTATGATATATCCATTTCCAGAATGAATAATAAGTTTCTGGACCCTTTAATGTTTTTTGTACTGTGTGAATTTTTAAATTTTTTTTTTTATTAGTGCCGACAAATAAATTTTATTTGATAGCTTGTTGTATTTAAAGACAGTGTAAAACTCTCATTGCAAACAGTTGTTTACAGTGCGCTTTTCAGCACAAAGCTGTTTTAAAGCTCAATTGTGCATTTTGCAGATAAAGTGGGAAAACTAACTGAAGGCTGTATTGTAAGCAGTGGTTGCCGTGGAAACCCCAGTTTCAAGAGCTGGTTCTCCATTACCACTTAATTTAGGCTTCCTAATTGCATTCCACTAAATCGGTAGCGACAATATCTGCAGAGCAAAACTGCATGCCCAGTCTAGCGCAAACCTCTTTGAAACAGGCTTTTTGAAAGCCAGGAGCTATAAAAACTCAGCATGACGTGGAGCATATGAGAAACCTGTAGTTCAAATGTACTGCTGCTTGCTTTCTCATCCTTAGTAACTTCAGTGCGCTCCACACCAATCTATTAGTTCAGTCTACCTTAAAGATCATAAAGCTCTGCCATGTGGAAACTCATCTGTCCACCAACACATTGGTGCAAAATAGATTTAATTGTACTCCCAACCCAGTATCATGTCCATCTTATTTTACTACACACCAGCAGGTAGCCGGTGCAGAGCCTTACTTTCCTTGAACTGCCCTTGCTCCATAATACGAGGAGAACAATACTTTCTCAGTTTAAATCATTTGCCACCGTTCAGCTGTGCAGCAAGCCAGACCGCCCATATGTGACCTAAAGAGAGCCTTGTCAGAACCACTAGACATAAAAGCATTCCAATTATCGACCATACTGCTTTAATAGAGGAGGCAACTAATATGATAGTGTAAGTGATTCTGCCACTGAGAAGCTCTTCGTCACTGTCAGATTAACACTTGAGTTAAACTCTTGTAAATCAGTCACATTATGCCGTCGGTTGAGAAATAAACACAGACCTATTACTCTTAGAATTCCAGAGGGCTCTCCCCGCCATCCCAGTTGCGCAGGATGCCCTATTAATCTGAATTTTGTCATGTTTATTATTTTGCAATTGGGTAACTAATGTGGGTAACGTTGGAAAAATTTAAGTTGTCTGCGATTAGATTCTGAAATGGATGTACATGCCTAGCAAAATCTTCTGTGAGGGAAAAGGAGAGACAGGAGGAGAGGAAAACAGCAAACAGCTTACGTGGAACTTCTCACTGAAAAAGACAGGAGACCACCAAATTAATTAAATCCTATCGCTCTTGAAAAAAAAAAACAACAAAAACCCCACAGACCATTTCAAGACAAAATATTCCAGTGTCTTCAAGCTGAAGACTTCCCACAAGCTCACAGTGAAATGCATCTCCTAAACACTAACATGGTTACATCTGAGCCCTCCAATATGCATTAATGAATGCTGGAGCTGAAAATAATAAGAAAACAACTGCTCTTACGTTGCTTCCTTCTCCCCACAGAATAATTAGAGGCAGGTAAAGTACCTTTAAGTCATCATTATCAGCTCACCATCAGTTTTTCTATTTCTGTGGATTTCTGTTAAGCTTCTTGTCTTTTTATCAGGTTTTTGTCTTCCACCTGAGCTACTTGGAACATAAAATGAAGACACCTCTGCCTTTGATATAGGGATTTTGGATGTGAGAGAGTGGACAGATAAGGACTGTTAACACGGGTTGGGATTTATTTCCTGTGGCACAGTTCTACCCATTGAATGGAGCTGTCTCAGATGGATGGTGAGGCTGGGAGAGAAGAAAATGGGGATGGGGGCTGGAAGACTGGCTGTTGAGTTTGTTTGGTCCCAGGTTGCTTCAGCCAGGTGGACACTCCTCAAGATTTCTAGTTTTCTCCTGTTTATATATCAGGAGCCCTATCTGGAACCAAGGCGAATTCTCAAATAAAAAATGTGCACAGATCTTTCTAAAAATGTTGTTCTGAGATGTAATCCCAATGTGTTCCAGGTCAGGAAGAGCAGCCAGAAGAGATTTTAGGCTAAAGGTCCTTTTCAGGCTATCATTTTTCTCCAGTGAAGTAGGGAAAAAACTTCCTGTCACTCTTTTTCTCTATGAGTTTTTGCAAAGATCTGGGAGGACAGGTAGAAAATGATGTAAGTAAAAAGGGAGAAATTGGCACCAATGTTCTAAAACTCTGCCGAAAAATGGCTTGAAAGGTCGTCTGCTTGGAAACCATATAATTTTTATATTTGGCTTTGCTCTTTAGAAGGCCCTTAATGAGGGGCAATGACAGGAACCAAGGGAAGACCAGTAAAACTGTATTGTACTCTGAAGAAAGTCAGAAAAGACACTTTTCCACTCTATCTTCTAGTCCCTGGGTCGCTTTCCTAGTGGAAAAGTGTGGCCTTGAAAAAGTTGTGGGAGAACTCAAAGGAGGAAACCCTTTACCCCTTATTTTGGACTAAATGAATCATGGCAGCACTTGATCAGAGACTGCTCTAGGCATCATCCACAACAGATTAAACTTTCCTTGGGTAGGTCTATAGGAAGAGATTGTTGACACACATTATTTCCTCTGAGCAGTCTTTAAAGTGGTAATTGATCTAAAAAGAAATAAAATTTATCCAATATGATGTGTCTCTGACAGGCAGAGACACATTACGTTGGATAAAAATTCTGGTTTTCAGTTTAGGTAATTCATGTCCTAGAAAAAAACAAAGAAAAATTAAAAAGCGGTCAAGAGACAATGGGATCTATTCTGTCCTCACATGCATGACTTAGTTACAAGTGGGCTCCTTGCCAGCTTCTGAGCTCAGCTACACACATGTGATTTTCTTTGACTTAAACAGAGCATCTATTTTTGTGGGCAGAATCTGGACTTTTTGCATATAGGAATTCTTATTATTTTTTATTGTTTGTATGTTGTTACAAGGATCATGGTATCATTGTCTGGAGCTTTGGGAAAATAAGGCTCTATGTCCTACCCATTGGAGAGATTATGGCCCAGAAGAACCAGCAGCATGTGAAGGGTGGGGGCAGTGTAACTATCAGTCCTCTACACAGTCATATCTTCCCAGTTAAAGAGGTGTCACTTAGAAAATAATTGACATTCTTGAAATGGGTGTTTTCAGATGCCTGAAAAATTCTTGGTGTATACCTTTCCCTTCCATCCCTGCACCCAGCACAACACTGCTTGCCATCCCAAATTTATTAAATCTTCATCCCCAGAGCTGGTTTACCCTGAGAACGCACTCCGTCTAGTTTCAAGCACCTGCTTTTAACAGGGTCTACACACCACTGCTGCCAGATTCTGTGCTCAGCTACACATGTGTCTTCCTTTTACTTGGATTATATATTTTTATGGACACAGCCAGTTCTCTTAGGACATGACTCTACACAGACATGGAAGCCCATGTGGCTCACCTTTGCTTGGGGTTTGTAAACACCCTAGGAGAGCATGCAGAGTGGAGGAATTTGAAGCAGCAGAAGGCAGTGGTCTACTGCTGTGTTTCAGGACCATACCTGACATCTGACATGACAGTGAAAGAGGCAGGCGCATGTGGGTAGGTGGGAATTGTGTAAATGAGCTCTTCCTCCGAATGCATCTCTGTACGCAGCACTTCACTATTTAGCGATCAGCATAGTGAAAGTAAGAAATCAGGCGGACTGGAGGACTTACTCCTATGTGCTGGAAGTGAAAGAGTAGGGATAAGACACAGGATTTTGAGTTCTCAGAAAAGAGCCAAATCAGTGTGTTCAGTCTCCTCTGCCTCTGTGTGCCTGTTTGAATGCCCGCAAGCACAGCTGGGGCTCTGCAGGTTTGGGAGGGGAGGGCTTCAGGGCAGGGAGCAGAGCCAGGGAACGACTGCTCTCTATCCCTCGCCACCCCTGGCACCTTTCCCGGTGGAAGTCAGAGTGGGGATTAACACACACGGAACTGGTTCTGTTCCAACTCCCCAAGAGGAAAGCAACATTTTTTCAAGCTATATGATTCTTGTTTGCAGCTACGTGACACGTTATTTAATGGCTGTGAAATACTGCATTGTTCTGATTTTGAAGATGCGCACATCTTTGGAGGACTGCTCTCATTTTTCTAAATGCTTTTAAAATGCAACATTTACAAACACCTTCATTTTCTTGTTGTTGCTGACTCGCTCATTGACATTTTAAGCTAAACAGCATATGGCTTATAGCTTTGTACAAGCAATTGTATACAATTCATACATTTTCTGGAATTAAAAAGCCTTGGAAACACGGTGACAATTTTCAAAACTACAGGTTTATTCTTAAAATTAGGAGATCTGTGAGGTCTATTCTTCATTTTTACAGAGTTTTCCAAGTGATCCAAAAGAGTTGCTCAGGGCATCACAATTTCCTGTCTGCAAAACAACAGAAACAGCGCAGGTGGATATTTAGATGTTTTATTCCCACGTGTGTTCAATGTTTTTTGTGGGCTTTAGATGGAAGGCTATTACTGGAGTGTAAGGTATTAATTACTGTTATCAGCATCTAAGACATCTCTTGCTGAAGATTTAAATCAGCTTCCTCTGGAAACATATGAAATAGGATTTAAAAGGCCTCCTGCATCAAGTTCAAACCCCAGCTTTTGCTGTCAACTGCACATCACACAATTTGTTTCATGAAGTGCTCAAGTTTAATGCTGTAACCAGTGAAGTTTCTTGCTTCCCCTGCTCCTGTTGGAGGGCTGCTCCAGGATATCATTTTGGTGCTTCCTCCTAATTTCCTGTTGGAGTTCATTCATGGCCATTTTATAACCATTTGTTCTTATGTCAATATCATCCTTTAAATAGCTCTTCTCCTTCTTTGTATATTTATTGAAAACAGTTATGTTTCCTTTCAGCCTTTGTTTTGTCTGTGTAAACAAGTAAGACACTTTTAATTTGCCATGTTAGATAGCCCTTCCTCCTCCTACCAGTGCACCTTTTTGGTGCTTGTTCCAGTTTGAAATGATTGTGTAGTACATGGATGAAATAAAATGGGTGACTCAAGTTTTTCACTGTCTGTATGTACTCTGTCAGAGAAATATCATCCAATGAAAATTATGAAAAAAATCCACCACTTCCCTTCCCACTCTCCCTCGTCAAACCTTTTTTTTTTTTGATATAGGCAAAACTTATCTAAGGCTCATGATCACCTTTCATTATCAAGGAGAGTGATCCAAAATTTTTAAGTACCCAACTTCTACCTCTTCTTTCAGCCAGCTGCTGAAGCAATGCTACCCACCCAAACCATGTGCCTAAACCCACTGCTCCATTATTTGTTTTCTGAAGTGTACCATCTTGAGGCTACACTCTCAGATTTCACCTTGTCACATCTCACTCCTTTTCTTCCCTTTTCTCTCCTTGCAGTACAAGATACTATTGGTATTTTTTCCTAGCTTTGTGTAATCAGAAAATTTCACTTGCATATACTCCCTTTGCTGCAGTGTGGGTGCTAATGAAAATAGGACCCTACAAAAGGATTAATAATAAAAGCAGTAGATGTAGGACCTGATTACTGATCTCTGTCTATCCCAGTAGACCTATTTTCAGTACAACCTGCAGCCACCTCTTCTCCAATCAGTTCCCCTCAGTTCTTCCAACTGATGTTCTCTTTCTCCAGTTTAAATAATACCCCTCCCCCTCCAATCATGATAATATGCTTTATGGATACCAGAGGAACGAGATCTATTGCATTTCCTTTCTTTAGAAAAACCTGTTTATTTATGGCATGATCCATTTTGGGAAAATTTGACATGTTTCAACACATCTCTTGTTTCCTTCAAAATTAAATTTAAAACCTGGCATGCAACGAGAGCACATTATGAATCTGAATAAATGCTGCAATGGTTGTGTACTTGGTACTATAATGGGTTAATTGTTGCAGTGCAGGAGGCCGATAGGGAGCCACAAGAAGGTGCATGCCTTAATGAGGAGATGGTAAGGAGCCCTGGGGCATGGAATAGCGGCTAATATGAAGGAGAAAACAGTAGGATAGAAAGCTGAATAACCCAAATAGATACATTTGCTCTTGTTTATGTTGCAATTACTGTCTTGCATTATCACTGACAAAACTTAGAAATATTAAAGCAACTCAATGAGATGGATATGTGCATGGAATATTTCTGTCCCAGACTAGGTTTTCCATGTTTTAAGGTTTCACTGGCACTCCCTACTCAAAACAACAAGCTACCAGTTAAACTGAAAACCAGAGCACTACTTTGATGAGTGGACATACTGTTGTTACAGTCAATACTTTTGATTCCTGGGGAGGAATTCTGTTTCCAGCCTGCATTTTTTTTAAAGGAGGAATTTTTGAAAGACATCAAGTTCCCTTGGTCTAAGGGCAGTCCAGAAAATATTGGAAATGAGTAACTTTGAAGGAGTAACATGGATCAGAATAATTCTGCTTCAAATGCATACTGTGCAATGACACTCATCCACTTTGTGACATTTTGTTCGGATTTTTAGGCAAAACTACCACCAGTTACAGTTTAAGATGGGTCAGTAATACATACAACATTAACTTGGCCTTAGTATTTTGCAATAAATCAATTCTTTCTTTCTTGGAGGCTGGCTGGCAGGGGTAAAGGAACCTTGAGAGACACGAGGATCAAAATCAAAGAAAAGTTGTTCAAATCCCAGCAAATGTTTAACTTCATGTCCAAAATGGTCAGTCAGCCTTATACTATCTCTACCACTTACTCCGTTAATTAAATACCTTTGAGTCATATTTCTCCAATAAGGATTAAAAAATCCCCCAAAATTTACTTTTTTGCAGCTGGTACACAGGTAGTGGACTTTATTATATGTACTTTTTCCAAATGTAACAGCACATGGTATCTGGTCTTCACAAATTGCTAGTTGCTGGACATTTTTTTTAGGATTAATTAATTGTAGGAATAAATCAATGGAACTGGAATCAAAGTCAGACTAACTGAATATTGATAATCATCTAGGTAAACACTGGAGGTAGCTTCCAAGTCAAATAATAAGATTCTCAAAAGCATATTTCTATAAAACAAAGATAAATATATAGTCTTTAATAAAACCTCTGTAGAGCACCGCAGAAACAGAATACAAGTAAAAGAAACAGAATTAAAGTAAGAGAGAGTTTACCTAAACATCAGCTAAACCTTTTTCTTTACCATAATTTTATTCTCATTTTATTACAATGGACCTTCTCCCCCACTCCTTACATGTTTCCTCTTGAATCTCCAGCCTTCTACATCCTCCTTGCTCTCCTTACAGTAGAAATTGCCATACAGGGTCAGACAATAAGTCTCTAAGGTCTAACATTCAATCTCTCTGAAAGAGCCAGTGTATCAAGTCTCCTCCTTGTCTTTAACAGAGACTGACCTAAAGCATGAAGCTTGCCATTAGTATCCCTCTTACAAAATAGGTAACTACAAGTATTTTGTACTGACTGTATCTTACAAACTACTTGGCCTCAGTGACACACAAGGGCAATTATTACCATGAGCTAATTATATACTGTGAGTGGAGAGGGGGAATATTTCTTTTTTTTCATTGAGTTTTCAAAGATCAGCTTTTACTTTCAGGCAGTATTTCCTTACCCTCATGTAATCATAGGAGAGCACGGATGAAAATTCCCGACTGACCCCTACTATTATTTTGGAAATACTTATCACGTCAGTTGTGATTTTGTTTCCTTCCTTTATTTCTGAAGTCTCCCATTCATTACCTGTTTCTCTGTTTCATTATCTGTGCTAGCATTTTTATTGCTGTGTAATCTTGCTGGTTTTGCAGTGTGTGTGCACCAAGTCCTGCATAACAGCCAGCACACCAGTGGGTGAGGGAGCAAACAGCAGTGCATTGATTAAGGAGGTGTTCTGTTGAAAACATGGCATGCACTTGTGTGGATGTGTGCCTCAAAGTGGGATATCCTGCCAGGGAAGCAGGATCAGTGTTGCATCACCCCTGGAGACATTCCCTGTGCAGACGGGTTGGCATGCAGTGCTGCTGTCTCTGTGTCCTGCTGCTCCAACCCAGTGACCTGAGGGTGGCAGGGAGTGACAGGGGGTTGGCAAAGCTGCAAGGCTGGCTGGGAATCTTGCCTAGCCAGAGGCAGGATGCTTCACACGCCCCAGGGACAGTGCCCCAGGACAAGCTTCTCTCAGGAAAGCTGGTCCTCAGAAAGAGGATGGAGAGAGCTGCCATGAGCAAAGTGCTGGGGGGGAAGCGGCAGGGGGAGAGTACAGTGCAGCTCATCAGCTCTGTGGAGAGGGGGATCTGGTGGTAAATGGAAACAGAGGGGCAACTTCACAGGAGAAGTAGAAGAAAAAAACCCATGACTATCTCTGGGAGGATGATGAGGATGAAGGCTGTGAAGCTCAGAGAAGATGAAGGAAGCATTCTCCCTCTTGTGATGAAGGACTTGTCTCTAATATAAAATGTCCAGGCTGTCTGTTATCAGCACCTTGAAGATGCTACATACTGATGAAGCAGAAAGGAAGACAGGTTTAATTTTCCAGCAAGGTGATAGTAGGTAAGTTAGTGCTTTTGCAGTGGTTTATGAATATCTGATCTCCCTGTTTTGATGGTACTTCCTCACCACATCTATCCCCGACTGAACCACTTTCTGCCTCATCCTCAAGAAGGAAAAGAGCACTGGGTTACAAGCAATAGAGAATAGTTCAAATGCTGTAGCCTCCATAACCATGAGCTACCTGTAAAAAAATTTTAGGATACTCCAAGTAAACAGTCTACGTAAAATTATGGAAGCAATATCTCTGACTGCCACTGAATGGAGAATCAATTAATACAGAATCATTTACTCTAAAAAGTGCTACAACACAAATTTTATAAAATTATTCTTAAAATTTAGTTTAGCTAGGACAGATTTGTCTATAAATTTATGAAAAAATGGTTAAATTGGTACAAATCCACATTCTTGACATGCTGTTGTTTATGTGTGTATGGACAATTATTTTGCCATAAAACTCTCTTCTGCTGATTTTTCTTAAATAATTTTTTACTATAACAGTTACCTTTACTGCATAATGGCATCCAAAAAAGGACTTGAACCAAATCAGTAGTGGCAATACTAAAATAAAAACCTGTACCATTAATTTGGATCACTGTGGCGCATAGAAAATTTTTGCAAATTAACCCAAAAGAAAACATATTCCTGCTCATGTGCAGTTACTATAGAATTGGTACTACCTACCTAGAGCAGATGTCAAACTGATTGAATAATCTGTTCTTCAAAACTAGTCTACCACAAGTGATGACTTCTCTTGTATGCTCTTTTCATCCCTGTATGAGTGGTGAGAGAAAAGACAATATACCTGGATATGCTGTTAGGGGTAATGTTCAAACAAGAAAATAATGTGTATATATTGCTTTAAATCCCATCCTATGAAAAAACTGCTGAGACCTCTAATTCTCATGATGACACCTTTGGGAGCTGTAGGTATCCTGCAAACCGTGCTGCATGTCACAGTGAATGTCTAACAGCATGTGACTCAAAGCACTGCCTTGTGAGGGTAACACAAGAAATAATTCACGTAGTTGATAATTTCCATTTCCATTTAACAAACAATCTGTTACCCAGATACAATTGTATCTGTGAAGATTCCATAAGCTTATATTTGGAATGATACATGAATTTCAGACATGCATTTCAAACAACAACTAAAGGAACTCATTGCAATATGGAAACGTATTTATATTTGCATGGGAATACAGAATTAGTCTTAAATGGGAATGTATTTAAACAAAACAAAAATTGTAAAACTTTATACAGGTATAGACACTTTTACTCAGGATTTGGACTACTAATCAAGTTCCTTGTGATGAAAATTTTCTTTTTATTGTTAGTATTGTCTATTATTTGCATTGTGAAATGCCTTCAGGGCCTGAACTAGAAGCCAGGTTCCATTATAATGGATATTAAGCATGTAATGAAAAGGTAGCATTCCCCACCAAAGTGTTCTAGAGGTAAATTTATCTTGCAGTCAGAAGACAGAAGTGACTACACAAAGCATGGAGATAGCAGAGCCAGTTTTTAGTTAGGCATCTTGGTAACCCAGACTGAGGAATACCAGCCCATTGAGGACCAGTTACCCATCCCTCACAGTCAATTTTGCAAATGTCACAGAGAAAAAAGCAAAAAGTGAATCTTGAGGGGAACAAAATAGACTAAGGAATAGGGGAAGTTGGTAATATCACCATCATTTTGCATGTAAGCAAATGGCTCAGGAGCACATATAGGGAAGGTTGTGAGGCTACTCCCATGAGAAGGAAGGTTAGAGGTAAATGTAGAGTTTGGGATTCTACCCAGTCTAATACTAAAATCCCTGCTGGTGGTTTGCTGTGCTAATTTGCCTGCCATCTTTGTTGCATATTTCTGGTGGAGAAGCACGCAGCTAGCACGCCTCAATGGCAGTAGGTTTTGATTGAGCGTAATTTCTTTTGGAAAATCTCAGCATTTCTTGGAAGGCAACAAGGGAAAACTGATAGTTTTGCTGTGTAACTGAGCTTCATAATGAAATGTCTCACAGAAAAGCCTTGTTGCCTCATCACTCTTAAACTTTTATTAAAAAAGCTTTTAAAGTGTATTACTTAATTGCATAATTTGAGGATCTTGCTGCACAGTTCCATATGAGTTCTATGTTTGGCCTCTCCTAGATGAGACAGCATTGGTACTTAGAAGTCAAGAATATGAAAATTAAGGTTGAATGGACCATTTTCCTTCCCTTCCACAAACACCTTGTGATGCAGTCTAATTATATTGTCCACTACTGTTGCTCTGTTTTGACATTTTACAGATTCTCAATTAAACCACTTAACCTGTGACATTGATAAGTCCATAAGTCAGAAGTCATTACATTATGTTATTCTGTAGTTTGCTTCAAGATCCAACCACTGGTGAATGATTGAACAAAACTTCAGAAATATTGTAGGTAAAGTGCTGCAATATTACGGGGTTTCAGGAAAAAAATCTGTGGCTAAAAATTTAATAAAGGAATTTTCAACTAAGTGTGAGTGGTAATTCATTTTCAAATGTTAATATATGGCTTATTTAACAATGGATAGTTTTAGAGCTTTAATTGTGTATTTCTTTTTTATTAATGATACGTCATATCCATTCAAACTGATTTTTGAATCTATACTGACCGAAAAATTAGATTCATCAATTCTGGAAGTGAGATGAAGAATAAGATTCCAGCCCTGTTTCAAAAGGTGAAGAGCATCTTAAAATCATCAGTTATAAAGAAAAGGCATCTACATATTTACAGCAACTGTTGTCTAGTGTCAGTACATTTGCTTTGCTAGATTTCTTTGTGACTTGTGTTGTGAGGCTTTTGGCTTATGTACCTCTGAACTAATTTACCTTTCACAGGACTGGGCACTCCCAAGTTGTAAAGTGCTTCACAGGGAAAATATATCTGAGTAACAGGAACAAAAATAATAGTACAACAGCCTCTAAGCTTTTCACTGGCACAAATAAAAATAGTGTTTTGGCATTTCATGAGTCTAAAAGCTCATACGGGGATGCCTCAGTATATACGTGTCCAAAAAAATTCAGCCTTGAAGGACTTTTCTAGGTAAGGCTCAGATGTCTTTTCTGTATCTCCTTTAGTTCTGATGCCACTGATGGATTTAAAATGCATTCATTCAGCAATTGTTCTCAGGCTACTTCTGTAATGTATCACAAAGTAGGAAAATTTCCTGGCCTGAGTCCTTCCAATATCACTTGGGGAAGTGAAGAAGGCAGGAGAGGTGGAAAGAAAGAGAAGGCAATTTTTCTAAGAAAGGAAATTAATGATTTATCTCTATATCCATTTCTTCGTCTGTATTTAATCAAAATCTGAAAATTTTTCTTCATATTCAATTGAATTCATTCTACCACTCTCATAATTAATTTAAAATTAATATAGATTTATATAGGCTGGCTTAACCTGTCCTGGTTATTAGCATGGTACTGCTGCCTTGGTTTTACATCAATTGCTACCACCTTTCATTAAATAAGTGAAAATATAACTTTTCTACACCAATAGAAATAATTCTGTATTTGTACTATAAGACTTTAAAAGTCAACCTGATGTAAAAATAATATGTTTACTCAAAGAAGTGTTCATTTTTTATTTGTTAATGAATAATGTATTGATGGACATATCTTTCTGATGTAAGATATATTTACCCATATATAGCACAGGAGTTGATAATTATGAAGAATTTTCCATGTCTGTTTACTGCATTGTTTCTGAGAGGTTTACATGAAGTGATTAAAACATTGGTCTTGCAACATCCTTTTGTATGAAATGACCTCAGTGGACAAAATGAAACACTTATTTTTTAGCAGTTTTTTTGGTTTCATTAATTCTTTCCTTTCAATCTTAGTATTCACCTTACTGTACTTCCTGGTACTCCCCGTTATGACATCACTGTGATAGATGGGTTGAAAATACAGAACAAAATACATTCTGCAAAAAGTTTGAATATATAGAATTTGGCAATGCAGACATTCACTCTCCATGAGCTTGAAATCTAGGCCTAAGATAGGCAATGACTGTCAAAGAGGCAGGTAACTGAGGCAATATCAGAAGCAGGTAACACTAATCAGTACTGCAGGTAGTGTTTAAAGATGCTGAGGAGTAACTACAAATTACTGACTGCTCAAGGTAAACAAACATGGTTTCAGTAATAACTGATATTCAAACAGAAAATAAATAGCAAGCATTATGAGCATTTTAAGTCTACAATACATAATAAGGGTTCAGGGGATCCCATGACAGACAGCTGAGCTTTGCACCCTGATGGATGCCATCACTCTTGCTGCACCTAATAGAAATTAACTGGAAGCTCTCCAGGCATCCTCAGTCCTGATCTGTGCCAATGAAATGTTTGGGCTTTTTCTTCCTCCCCACTTTTCTCTTACTAGAACTGCTCAATGCACCCTTCTGCACCAGCACACTTGCCCCTTATGTATATGTAATACTAACTCCACTACATACTGTGCATTCCTCCTTTGACACCAATCTTTTTCAGGCTTTTAAACACTTCCCATCAGTACTAAGCTCATATCTCCCAAGCCTTGATGGTACAAAGATTTCATTAGAACTCTTTTCTCTTTTGTGTTTGGTGGACTTGCTTTATTACATGAAGTCATACCTAAACTACAGGGCTTTTCCACAGGGATTAGGTATCGAACAGAACATCCCATAAACTATGCTGTGCCTCTTTTTAGAAATTTGAAGAGAGCTCTGTGAAATATTTATAAGGGAACCTCGTATCATAGGAAACTGCGGTTGTATGAGATTTCAGGCAACTCTGAGTCTGAGATTTATGAACATTTCTGAGAAGCCTGGACATCAGCATGCAAGGTTCAGGCAGACTTTCAGCAAAGTGTGAGAAGGTTCTCCATTGCCCAGCAGATTTGTGTGAAACCCCAGACTGCAGAGGACTCTCTCAAGCAGCATGCAAATAAGTTTCTCTGAGCCATCCTCGGTGGAGATAGGCTTTCAAACATGGGGTTTTCTTGCAGAAGGATCGAAATGGATATCCTGAGGTGGGTCCATGCTGCCTTAATTTTGGTAGTTCATGGAGGGAGACAGTCTCACTCCAAGGGTTGTCTGAAGCAGTAGCCATTAACAAGACAAACAGCTTAAGGAGAAATCTCCTGAATAAGTATGTAGCTAAATTTCAGTAGTGTATATACTGCCTACTGTATGTTCCAGACTTCCTTCCCTGTGGAAATAGTGATAAATAAACTCCTGCCTCTTGCTGCTAGCGGAGGTGACATGAAATTTTAAAATGTTAGGTGGGGGTGGCAGATAATGGGAGAGCTGTGAGTTAATTAACTGGCATGTCTAAGAGAGCTGTGCCTGGAGGCCACTGCCAGGACTGGCAACCCTGTGTGCAGAGCACTGTACAAGCACTTAGGAAGAAATAGCCACCAGCCCAAAGAATCTGCCGTCCAAATAGGCAAGAAAGTTGAGAGGAACAGAGAAAGGTGAACGGGTATACTATTTCTGAGAATTGCTTTGGTTGCCTACTCCCATACTCAGCAAATCCTGAGGAAAAATCTTAAACAACCCTCTCATTCAGCCAGAGTCTTCAGCAGATACTTTTCAGTGCAGTGCTAAATTTTTTCAACAGCCATCAGGCAGCAAACGCTTTTAATGAGAGGATGTTGAGTACCTCGTGTATGTTTCTAAGTTCCCAGGCTACACAGTTATCCTGGCAGAAACTGTAATTCTGACATCAGTGCTATCACTGATTACCATTCCACAGGTTGCAAAGAAGCCTAAATTGCCAATAATAGTTGAGAAGGAGTTAGTGAATGGACAGCAGAAGGCAGGCAGAGAGATTCAGTTAGGAATTATATAAACTGTAAATTGCCAACTTTCATAATTTTACATATTTCTTTTCGTGTACAAGCGGAATATTATACAAAACAGGCCAAAATAGGATATCCAAAGTGACTTAATCTGTAGTGAAATAATAGCTGCAAGGAATTAAAAGTACCAAAATAAAGTATCTTAGAAGATAAAAAAGAATCAAAAGGCTTTTAGCTTTTGAGAAAGGGAATCCCATTGTATAATTAGATCATGAACTAAGGCCTTTCACCACTGCAAATTCACACTGTGAGCTGTTTAAGTGTCACCTCTTGATTCTCCTACAGCAGCTTGTAATAGCAAACCCTGTTCTGCTTTTCTTTGTGCAAAACCAATCACATCACATCAAATTATACAACTAATTAACACAAACTCCTTTAAAAATTGCATATTATTTTGGGAAGCCAAATTAACGTTGGTCCCCTGAAACCATGTTTAGTAATTTCCACTGACTGTAGTAATGCCTACTACTGAGAGAAGGGCTAATCAACTACAGGCTCTCCTGCTGATGAGCTGAACCAAGTAACCAGATGTTTCTGCCTTCTAGGCTAATGGAAATGTCGTGCATGTTTTTCTCTCCACCTAGGTGAAGAACTAATTCCACCATGGCCATGGTCTAGGTAGCTCTCTCTCTGGTGCTGCTTCTGAGATGTCCTGCTGGTTAATCCTGGGCAGACAGATACAGCCTTACCAAAGGTGCTCCGGTTTAAGCCAGCTAATCCAGCCCATCAAGGCAGCTTGCTGCCAAGATGTTCCCACTCAGGATATGGACAGCAAAGAGAAAGCTGATGAGCATCACTGTGGAAAAAAATTTATCTGTCATATTGTCCTGTATGTAAAAGCTGGGCAAAGTATGTTTTTTTGTGTATCGGTAAGAGGTCCCACTGGTATTAAATTACTTAATGAGATGTCTATTGCAATTAAAAGAGTCATAACATTTATATTAACATTTTAAAGCTTGCTTATTTCAGGAGTGTCAGTTTACATGAGTCTAAATAGGCGATAATGAACATGATGAAGTATTCCATATTAAAACTGAGTACTGTGTAACTGTCTAGTAAAATCTTAATATTAAACTATACTGTATAACTTACAGGGCAGAATAAAAGCTTCATATTTAGATGTATCCCATCTTGAATCTCAAATAATGGAGTTAGAAATAAATATGAATACAAAGTAAAAAGAAATGCATTTATATGTGGTCTTAAAAATACATCTACACGATATATCTATTTAAAAAGCTTACAGTATACTTTGATGGATGATACAACCATTTTCAGAAACAGCAAACCATAATTTAAAGACAGTGTGTAATTATTTAACAGCAATATTTTCTAAGTTCAGCTGACTTGTGCCTCTCATGTTAGATGCTAGTGCTAGATTGTGTATCAGTAAGGTCTGTTATTCCAGATGCTTACCTGGTGAAGGAAAAAGATATGTGGTGCATTTAAAATACTACTTAAGGAGGAAGAGAATTAGGTTTATTCATGCAGACTTAGTTTGAAAAATGCAGAGAATGTATTAATTTCAGATCCCATCCACAGCAGCTAAGTATATTCTTTATTTTGTTTTTCAATAAATCTTCTGTAGTATATATAGACTGTAAGTACAAGTCAGTCTTTTTATATTTTAAATTTCCTTAACACACTCATTGCTGTATTAACATCTGTTCTGAAACTCCTACCACCACAGCAAGGAGGCATCAATTAACATCAGTTTGGAAGTGACAGATATTCAGTCAAGGAGGAATAAAACTCTACAGCAATTTTTGCCAGCAAAATCTCATCATGTGTGCAAGATGCAGTCTACTGGTAGCACCAGTTCGATATTTGAGGGGATGGATCACTGGAAGAATGAGGTTTGCCTCTCATGAAAGGAGACATGCATGAGCCCCTAATTGTAAATTCAAAGATAAGGCCACTGAACTGAGAGTGACCTGGCTCTGATCCCAGAAAGTTGTGTTTCACTAGATTTAGTTTCTACAGCAGAGAAATCTAGCAGTGTGAGAGGCAGTCTTTCAGGCAGCTAGATGCACTCGCCAGTGAAATAAATATTGGAAAAGTGAAATTTACCCAGGACACTGAGAGCTACTAGAGTGGACCATGGACTACCTGACACCTGGTCATCCTGTATCACTTAATGTGCAAGGTAGTAGTTACTAAAACAGTGGATCTTTCTGGCTGGATTTCAGGATTGTACCCAAGAACAGTGGAGTTAAAAAATCCTGTGATTTGATAATGGAAAATATACAGTATTATGCAAATATCCATGTCCAAGAGGTGAGAAAAGACTCTTGAACTGTCTTGGTAATTGTACAGTTCTTCCAACACATTCCTTTGCTTTTGCATGCTATGACTTTACAAGCTAGAGTTCCATTGAGTACTGTTGAGAAATCAGTGGAAAATGAAGAGCGAAAAAAAATGTATAAAAGTATGTATACTGTTAGTATATTGCTTTCCTTGACAAACAATAAATAAATCCTAAAAAACAAAGAGAGAGAGAGAAATGAATATAAAGAACAAGTAGGGCTGGGGCTTTTTTTTCCCTGAATTTTATTTGTTTTTTGTGAAACAAATATTTTGGCTGTAAAGTCATTTGAGATTAAAAGAGTATGAAAATTTTCAGTAAGTATGTTTCCTTTTCCAAAAAGGAAACTGATGGTTTTCTAGTGTGGAAAAGGTTACTTTTATACAGTGTTTTCTATTGATCTGATCAACATCTCTATGATGGCATGACAAGAATTGAACAAACGTTGCTGAACTTAGATCAACTTAGATGAAGAACTTAGATCAACTGATTTTGGGCCAAGAAAAGCTGTCATAAAGAGTGAGGCACTACCTCACTGGACTTCACTCTATTTCAATGGCATGAAATACATTGATAGTACTCATTCCAGTGGGGAAGGCAATTTTTTCAATTTAAGTAAGATTCAAAGTAAAAATAAAAAGTGCATATATGTATATGTACAGGCAGATACCAAGCAGAACAGTGTTAAATTATCAGACAGTTCACAGGATAACACTAACATTCTCGCACTTTATATTCAGCAAAAGATCATTGGACCTCATTCATCCTGCTCTGCAGATCTTGATTTTCTGTTAATGTAAGGTTGGAGAAGGAATAACAAAATTTTGCCCTAAGCTCATCCATGAGAATCCTTATCCTGGCACAGCTGCATTCTGAATAAAGCCTTCAATTACCACAACACATAACATATTGTAGTAGGGTAGGCTGGAGAAAAAACCAGAGGGTGATCTGTACTGCTGCAGATCTAGGGCTGAAATCAGGCTGAGCTATAGCTGTTTGTTTATGTGTTGCTCACTCCTCTCTGACCAACTTTCTATCATTCTGTACTCAGCAGTATCATAAACTTTTCTGTGAGGCTGCATGCCTGGCAGTAAAGATAAATAAAGAACTATTCACAGAAAAAATAGTATAGAGAAAGAACAACAGCTAAGAAAAACATGGAGAAAGAGGGAAATGATCTAGGATATCTGTTCTTTCCTGAAGTGCCCACAATTTTATCCTCTATGCTGAAGTCTTCTAGCATAGAGGAATCCTGAGGCATTCAAGATCACAGGAATGTTCAGTTGTATCACACTGGAAACCCATTTGGTCCACTGTCCTGTGAACAGTGATCAAAGCCACGACTTCAAAGGAAGATGCAATGAAGTATGAACAAGACACAGACTTATCCAGCTTTTGGTTCTTCTTTCCTGTTCTAGGCAAGAAGTGAATGGCTTGTGCTTTGTAGCTAGGGAATTTCTGCCTCTTTCTACTTTAAAACTGTTTTAGGATCATTGTGTATCTTCTTTTCACACCCAAAAAACTTTCCATTTAATTTCAATAAAATTGAGATAAAGTGTAATCTTCTTGCATGAATTTCTCCCCATTTTATCAACATTGTGTGATTAACTTTCCCTATACATATTTGCCTACCTCAGTGGATAAAATGCTCTTTTTTGGCAGTCCAGTAGCCTTTGAAAGACTTAGATGAACAAGTTATAACCATCTGTTCAAAGAATTTCGTCCCCTTTGCTCTTTGCAATGCAAAAGCTTCAAAGGTCAATTCAGATAGACTTTGCACACTCCAGAGGTGCTCAAAATTTAAACTCATGGATACATTTCTCATGCAGGCATATGAGCAGCTTTTAAGGTATATTTTATGCTTTCATATGTTTATTTCTTAATAATTGAGCAAGATGATAAAAACTCTAGCAGAGAAGGTAGTTGCTAAGAAGGGACCACCAGTATCCTAATGGAGGCAGAAGGTATTTTGACAGACTTGAAATTATACAGTAGCACAATTATTTCTCTTTCTCCAGGTATTCCAAAGTTAACAAGCTATGTTAAATTTCCTCAAGAAGGAAGAAAGGTTTTTCTGCTTTGGGCACACACACTTGACTAAACTTTTTGGAGGAAAATATTTCTTCCTTCTGTGCTTGTACTGCAGCTGAGGATAAAAAAAGAGATAACACTTCCCTGACAAAGCCTTCGGACCATCTTTCAGTAAAGCTCTTAAATGATAGCAGGAACACAAGAAGGTCTAAGTACTAAACACACCAGAATTTAAATTTCTTTCTCCATTTCAAGTGTATGGATTACATGGACTGGAATATGGTGTTTTCCTTACTGTGTGTAAGACCAAATAGTGTCCTGACTTGTGCACCACTGGAATGCTGAATTTTGTTTTACAGATTGGAATAATGATTTGCAGATTTTTTAAAAGGAAAAATTTGTAATCTGACAGAGATCACTGATTTATTTTACGTCTGGGTCTTGAAAAAGACCTATAGTCACTCCTTTGAGTTTTGCAGAGTTTTCAAGTGTGAAAAAGGGCATAAATGAAAAGCCGTGGAAGAAGTCAGATTTTCTATGAGACTGTGTACCATAAAAATAATAACAAGGGGAAATGGAAAACCACTAAAATAAGGACTGTGATCTAGTTTATGTCCACACATGGTAAGGTATTATCAAACAGTTATTTCTCCTAGTTAATCATTAAGTGCCCTCCTACACTCTTAAAAACTAATGTGAGGAACACTTTTAGGACAGAAAAGTACACACAATGGATATGTGAGTAAGAAGCATGTGAACCAACAAAATAACAGCTCTCTCTTCTGTAGAGCTCTATATTCTTTTACAACTAGGTTGTTTCATTAACAATTCCAGAACATTAGAATGTATTGTGTTATTCTGTAAAGCTTGTTGTACAGAAACAATTCAATAAATGAAAAGTCTGAATTCTAAGTATTATTATTATTTTTGTTCAGATTTTCTTTGTGGTGCAAAATTCTTTTGATTGCTTCAGACCTACAACAATCCCCTGTTGTTTATCATAAATAACAAGTTGTTTTATTTCTCTGGGCTTGCAAGTTTCATTTTATTCTGTTGCTATAATTTCTATTCATTTTTAACATGAACACATTTTCCTACAGAAGTAGTCTTGTATCTAACTGTACCTTGTGATTTTTTGGCTGTGAAAAGCATTCTAGTTGATGAGAAAAGGGTGAAAATCATTCCACCCCCTCACCAGAGTGAACTGAACTTTCTAAGGATATATTTTTGCCCCTTTTTGAAAGGGAATAGGTAATGCTTTCAGTTCTGACTGCCCACTTGCTAGACATTCTTTATACTGAATTCAGAAACAATTTAGTGGTGATGCCATTAATTTTATTTCTGATAGAATTCTTATTGTGTCAGCTTGATCCTGCATTGTCACAAAAGAATATAGACTTTTTATAAAAAGCAGTATTTAAAACAACAAAGCTGGGGCTGATTTACCAGTACCACCAGTTTTGCAAAATCTATGAAAACTGTGTAGTCTTTCTTTTGAATTGAATTTCTCTATGATGGGTGAGGAGAGGGAATTATGGCCTCCATGATAAATTATAATATTTTTATCTCTCTTTCTTCCCTACTGAGACCTTTGCATATTTTCCATACTGAAGGTATGATCTTTTAGTCCCTTCTTTTTCACAATCAGAGCCCTGTAGAGCCCATAGTCAAGGATTCACTGCTTGTATGAAATTAGACAGACTGGATCACGCTGGTCATCTGTCCCCTCTGCCATTCTGCACTAACACAAGAGAATACATGTGATTTACTTCAATGAACTGTGACTCCCACAGTTTCCCAGTGTCCCCCGCTGCAATTCTTAACAAAGATGTGATCAATCATTTTGGTCTTCATTCAACTGGGAAAAACGTGCTAAGAGGAGTACCTCCTAAGATGACCAGAGTTTGTCTTTCTGTCTAACAGACTGATAAATCTGTATAACCAATTTATACATTTTTTTAAACTGTACAGGAAAATGACTTACAGCTAATAACATGCCTCAGATAAGAGTCTATTGACATTTTAACTGCCGAAGATCCAGAATCTAAATATGCTGGGGGCAGAGGAGCTGAAATGTTACATCTGCCATTTCTAGTGGTTGGGAATCCCTCTTCCAAAACCACAGGGGCAGCCTACACAGTCTGCAAGGGTGAATTCACAGGCCATATCTTTATTTTGCCAACTCTGCAATGCATGTCTAAGAATGCATCCTTCTCTCAATTTCCACCACTTACAACTCACCTTAACTTTTATCTGGAGAACTGCATTTTTTTCCTTTCAGGCACTGACAGCTGTTGTTTCCTGCTTGTTTGTGTTGAAAATATAGCCACAACAACCATTTTCCAAGCTCATGGAATCACTGCCTTGAATCCTTGCAGTGTTTCCTTTCCCCATCTCATTGCATTTCTCATCTTTTTGACGTAGTTTATAAGTACTTCATGATGTTCTTGTCAGTCTCTGGCAGATATCCACCACCTATTAGTTAAAGTTCACATGGGGTATCAGTGGCATCCTCCTCCTGCGGGAGATCACCCTCACCAACAGTTCTAAAAACCACTTCATTATCTTTTTAAAATCTTTAAATTTCTCTATCTGACTGCTTGTGAGTGAAGGTGACATTTGTTCTCCTTATGTAGGTATCTTTACCTGAACTAGTTTTCTGTTCTCTTCTGTGCAAAACAATACAGCTTTTATGGTGTAAATTATATGACTGATTTCAGGCATCTACTGTGGATTAAGATGAATCTCACTTTGCAAGTGATTATTCCTTTTTACTACTAGGGGAGTGTATGGTTCCAGTTCAGATGCAGATGATTTTACAGCTATTACAACTAACTTACCTTATCTAATGATGGATGGATATAAACTATATCTATACTCTCTCTATATAATATGAATTGAAGCACTCAAATTTAGATGCTTACAGTGTAGATGTCAGCACATGACTTAGAATCCCCACTACATCAATGGAGCTCTAGGTAGTATAGGTGATGGAGCCTGGAAGAAAATTCAGCTGAGCTCATCCAAATCCTTCCGCAAGACTGTGGTATATTTTAGTTCAAAAAACTCCATCCATCTGTCTGGTAGGCAACTATGATTTGTTTCATATTGCAGCTGGTCAACCTACGATTATTACCTCAGTTTACTCTAACATTGGAGCATCAGAGTCAGTTAATGGAACTACTTCTGCTAAATATTAATTTTTTTTCCCCTTGAGCTATTTGCAGTATAAAAATATTAAAAACATGAACTTTAATGCATACAGAGTACTTTTGGAGACTGCAACACTATTTGGAAACACTGCAAACAATGACATGTCTTCTTGTGAGTAGCATCCCAAAGAGATGTTATCAATTTGAGTTTGAAACTTTATTGTTCTGTAAGAAAGAAAAAGTATTCATTAAACTGAATGGTGCACGAGTTTCACTCCTCTGTGAAGTTAAAGCAAGAAACTTTCCCTTAAGAAAATCATATTAAATCCTAATACTAGTTAATCCAACTTCCCCTGTTGCACACAAAAGAAACACTATTGCCACCCATGCTTCTCCACACTATTTTATAAAGGACCTCCTGTCTTAAAACAAGAGACATTCTTATCCCCCTTTTCCTGATTCCCCTGCTTACATCTGGCATGACCTCCCATAATTTCCAGGATGTAAATCCAGGTGTCTAACAGCATCAAAAAAAAAAAAAAAAAAACTGTTTAGAGAGAATACATCAAGCATCTTTTCCTTTAGACAAATCAGATCTTGAAATGAACTCTTGAAGAAGTTGTACCCTTTTTCTTTTATCATAAGCAATAAATTCACAGCTTATTCTATTCTATAGCTATTCTATTTTTTCTAGACAAGCATAATACCCAGCCATGAGAACTGCAGTCGATGTTCCTTTCCTAAACTTTTTCAACTTGTTTAAGTAGACCATAATTTTTTCCTGTCCTGTTAGATTTCAGAGGCCACCATTGATAATCTCTTGAAAAAAGGTTGGTTATTTTTGTCCCTGGACTTCTCCGTTTCAGTCTTTGTAGGAGAAGCTTTCATGTCAGAAAACTCATCCTGTTTAAAGCAGAAAGAAGCCGCTTGGCAATGTAATCTCTTCATCTTCTCTGGTGCATGTGGGAAGGCAGTGACTGTGGAGCAGTGTACCTGTGTGCTTAGCAGTCAGCCTCTGCTTTATCTGTATTTGTGCAATTGCTCTGGAGAAGCAAAAGGGAAGGAGTTTGAAAAGTTATCACAATACCCTGACAATAGGTCTTTTGTAACCCAAAAAGTAACATGGATACACCAGAGGATAGTGGGGATACCATGTGCTTTGCTACAGCTGGTGAGACTTATTCTGCCTGTAAGAGTTTTGCTGGTTTTAGCAACCATCCAGAACTATATAATTCCTCAGAAATGTGAGGTTAGGAGTAGACAAGTAGAAAAATAGGGTAGTAGGTTACAAAGTATGTTTAGAGTTTGAGTCTATCTGACAATACACATCCTTGCCCTTTCACCGCAGATTGCTCGGGAGGACTGAATTTCAGGTACATAGTGTAGACATCACAAAAAACTTCTGCTGTATAGACACATGCATACACTACTCCCTCACCTCCACTCCGCTCACACAGAGATGTACAAAGGTAATACCACAGTTGTTCATATCTTATGACAATCATAAACGGAATTCTGCATAACAGAAAAAAAATTGTTCATATTGGTGGATAGTTATGGCTAACTCTACTTGGATATTTTCAATGTACTCTGAACTATGGGCTATCAGACATGATCTGCTTTATTTTAGGCCTTTTCTAGCTCCAATGAAATCAATGGAAAAATTCCTACTAAATTAGGTGAAGCATGTTCATCGGAAGAGGAAGTTGCATAACCATATATATATATACATTTTACATTGTAAAATGTCACTTAAATATTCCATACTTATCACTTGAAGCAATTTTCTTCACAAATCTGAAGAAATTCCTCCTCATAACTTAAAAATAAAATTGGTGTGAATTATACTTTTGTGAAGACAAAATAAGAAGTTGAAAAACACCCCCTTCACAATGGTGTACATGTGTGCATGCCTGTGTTTGCCTGTGTGTGTATATGTTTGCTCATATTTTTAAAAGAAATTTACTTTCATGCCTGCATCTCAGCAGACTGTCCAGCGTGGGATGAAAACATTGTCATATGCACATAAAACATGCGTCCAACTGGCCAGTGTTTTCTCATCTGTTACATATTTAAGGTCATTAGCTTTACACATTTCAAATTTCTCAAAACCTGAAAACCAAGGAACAAGAACTGTGCACAGGAGAAAATCTCCTTTCATCACACTGGGATTATTCGTCTATCCCAGGTGCTCGAGCCTGGGCTTTCTCTTAGTCTAATTGATAACTGTGGGGCTCCTCCCCTTAACCCGCTGACTTTTGTGCGTTCCCTTCCCTTCCCGGGTGACTACTGCTTCACTGTTCTACCTCATTCACTTATGGTTGACCTGGAGCTCCTGGGTTAAGCTTCCCCACTGGTATTCAACCTTGGACCTTTTTATTGTTCTACTCATCTGACCTCTGATACACTAAATTCTAACAAGGTGATCTGAAAAAAATCACTCATTTTTTTGCTGTGTGGTTTCATGGCTCGTCTTTTTACTGCTCTTGGCTGATGTTCTTTTCTCCACTTCAGACCACCAAGTGCTCTGCTTTAGTTTGTCAATTTATAGAGCTGTCATGGTTTCAAATGCTGTGACCATTGTGTAGAATATACTCTCCTGACCTCTGAAGCAACTTTCTGTATTTCAATTGTTAACTCATTAGGGTTGGGAAGAACAGCTGAAAAGGGAATGGCCTTTTTCCCACAATTGCTTCCAATGAGATGCTTGAAGAGTCATCACAGTCCAGGCTTAAGAGAAATCAAGAGGATGCTGCTAGAAATTAGCTCCAGTTATTTTTTATTCTTGCCTAAAGGAAACAAGCTAAACCGCTCAATGCCCCAGAATACTGGTATTGTCATCATCAGTTCACTGCTAAAATTCAAGGGGATTCATATCAATAAAGCTAATAATGAAAAGATGACTCAGATGATTCTGGTTTGGATAATTCACATACTTTGCCAAAGAATTCCAAAATACAGACAAAATATATTCTTTAAACATAACTTTTTTTTTATTTCTTTCATTGTCATCACACAATCTTTGTTTGCACTGGCCCTTTGTCTGGATTCTGAGCCTTGAACTGTCTTCTCCCAATCAAGTTTTTCTAATAAATATTGTTTTAACTCTTGCCCTTTGAAAATATATTTTGAAGAAGAATAGAGAAGTGAATGGACAATACCAGCAAAATTTATTCTGAAGTCAGCTGTCTAAGAAGAGTGCAGTCTTAACCATATTTATTACAACCCCCCTCATGCAACAAACTCCTTCCCTTCTTTCTTTTCATTCAAGTGGGGAAATCACCTTACTCAGCTAGCAAATAAAGAAGTGCTTCTGTCATTTATGGAGAGTTTTATAGCATTAATAATTTTCATACTCTGAATTTTCAGATTGATGCACATTTTTTTCTGAAGTTTCTCTGACCAACTAATTTCTAAACAGCAAAAATAGCATCTGGTTTTGCCTTTTAAAAGAACTTAGCGTAGGTAAGTATTTAGCAGTTCTAAACATGTAATGTCTAGTTACATGTGCATAATCTAAAATAAAGAAAAATTTCTGTCTTTTCTCTGGCATCACAGGTATTTAGATCAACCACAGATTTTGATTTCAACAGGAAAAGAAGAATCACTTTTATGACCTCACGAGAACTATGCTTTTAGCAACATCCTTAATTTTGAGAGACTACTTGGTACAGCGTTCTCCTTGGTTGCACTAATCATGGCAGCACAGTTTTCTGATAACATGAAATACTTGAATGCATCCTTCATTTTTTTATGTCAGAGAATCATAATAACAAGAGCTTGCATTTTTGGAGGTCTCATCATCAAGTGTTTCAGAGTACTTTGCAAAAACTAATTTAAACTTCTCAATTTCCCAGAGAACAAGGCTGGCTTGGGTGTATCTCTACTGATTTCACTTAGCATGATACAGAAATGACACATTTCCTCTAGATACTGTAATAACTTTTTACAGGTGGGTAAATTGAAGTATTGGCTTACAAATGTCCTATCCAAAAAATACAAACCGAGTCAGTAAGACAATGAAATTTGTATTTCATGGGCTGGTTTTCAGCCTTCTGAATCAGTTGCTAATTCTTTCATCATGCTTGACGATTTAACATTTAACAGTTTTTCTCTGTTTAAGTCCACCTGTTTCAAAAGACGCTCTTGTAAACTATCTCTAAACAATATTAGCATAAGTTTTAAATAATTAAAGCAAAGAAATTAGAGACTATTTTACCAGAATTTAAATGATCAAATAAAGTAGAAGGAATATAATCATTGTAGAGCTGGTGCTGCCTAAAAACTGTAAATGCATTTGATTGCCTGTGTTAGACATCATTAGACTATTTACTTTAATAAAACAGTAAAGCCAATACTATACAGCAGCTTAAATCAATTTCCCTAGAATGATATTACAGCTGCCAGATCTTCCAAAGTTGAAGATCATTTCTTTTCTGAAAAGGTAAGAAGTCTTCAAACCTTACTGTTCCATTAAAAAAAATATATTTTCATGGATGCTAAAAGGATATCAAAAAGCAATTTGTGTTAGTGTTTGTACAAGCAATTGCAAAAAAACCCAAAAAAAAAACCAAAAAGAAAAGAAAGCTGGCTGATTGTGTTGTGCTTCTTCGGCATCATTGTTTTTAACAGATGGTTTGCTATTACAACCGCCTTTACTTCAGCAAGACTTTATAACCCTGCAAATTTGGGTTTCTTTTTGTTTGCTTTTCTTTTTTTTCTTGGTGTTGCTGTGCACCATTCGCATTTAAAAGTTTATGCAGGTTACTTTGTTGGTGCTTTGAATCTCAGTTAATTCTGGTCTCTTATAGTATTGGGATGATATTTACTATCTGTGCTTGCTCTGGACCAAACGAATTTGGTTGTAAATAGAAGGTCTTCTTTTATGAGGATGTTCACTTCACAGCTTGAGCAGTGTAATTTTTATACAGGTCTCAGCAATCAATAAAAAAGCCACAGGAGGAATGATTTATCTTGTTGGTTACAGAGACTGTCACCGAGAGAAATTGTAAAAGATCAATTTACACAACCTGGTGTGAGAACGTTATTGATATAACACGGCTGATCAGTTTCTGGTAGTCTATGGGTAGGCGGGGAGAGAGCCCTGCCCTCGGATAGGGCCACTCACCAAGATCTTAATAGACTCGCTGGTCCATAAAATGGACATGAAGCCAATGAAGGGCGAGATTCCGCGCGCGCATGGAGCACTGAGTGGCCCGCAGGAAAATGGATTGGCTCAGCTCCGATTAGTTAGTTAAGCAGTGTCATGCATCCTCTTTTTTTTCCTTGTTGCTTTTTTCTTCTTCTTCTTCCCCCTGCTCCCCCTCCTACTGTGAGAACTGTTCACTTGGAGGCTCACTGCCTTAATTACAAAGGGCCCTTTTAACTACAGGTCACAGGAGTTGGCTCACTTGACAGGAAATAAGGAAACAAGCTACCTTCCTGGAAAAAAAAAAGAAAATCAAACTTCCACTCCTCAAATTAGTTAAATGAAGCTTATCAGCACTTGTTAGTTGATCCTTTGACAGTCTGTTAATTGCAGCTGGTACATTAAGTTATGTTATAACCAGCAGGACATATGATTAAAAAATAAATAAATCTACGGATATGTCACACAGCATTGTTGGTGGAGAAAACAAAGTAAGAACAATGTTGATATTTGCTGTAAATATCACAGCACAAAAGACTAATTTCTTTCTTATTCTGTAGAATTAAATTGCATGCTAACTGAAGGGGTTCGTTTGGATCAGAAAAGGACTGCTCTATACAATGAGATTAGAAAGGTTCTCACTGCATCTTAATAAAAGCCAGCATTGGCTACTCCATCAATACAAGTGGTCTGTACCTACAGATGTTATACATGCAGATGTTAACATGCTTCTCCTGGTATATGCTTTCCATTATATTCTTTTATTTACAGACAATAATTTCTTACTGTTATTACTGGAGGGAAAGAAAAGAACATAAGCAGCATTAAGAAACCCCATGGCAGTTTTTTCTCCTTCATAGGAAGTGACTCTACAGTATAACTGCTAGCAAAAATAAAGGATCTAAAGGCACATCAAGGGGAAAAAACTGTTTTCATGCATTTAACCTGTTAATTATAGTAATCTACACTACAGTGCAAGTATTGTAACCTGGAATGGGAAATGGGTGATTGAAAGAATGAGCTGACTAAGACAAAAATGATTAAATCCACACTTTGAATGGATGATTTTTGTATGTAATTTGAACTACACATTCTTAAGTTGTTTCATTTTCGCATTTCTGTACTCATTGGCATGTATCAAAGAGAGACTAGCTGAAATTAATGTTTTCTTACCTTCATCTGCCAGAGTAGTTTAAATACTTCTCGAAGACTGAAAGATGTGTTCTTCTGGACCCATAATATGTGCTTTAAGCTGTGTTTTATGCTCATTATGAAGTAATATTTTGAAATCCTATGCACCCCAACAATTTTGCTTCTTTTTATCTATGGAAGGACACATAAATAAAAAAGTTACTCTCATACCACCAAATATTAAAAGTCTCTATTAGTTATCATTGTTTTTTAATGTTATTGTACTCACCAACAGGCCTCACTGTGTTCATATTATGTCCTAAGCACAGACACATGTGTCACATCCCCCTGCCCTGACCCTCTGTGGAGGAGACAGGCCCTTCTCTCCAGTTTCTTCATATCTCAAAGTCAGATTCTTTGTTCTCAAAATGGATGGAGTTCAAATGCTGTCCCTCTTCCTATGCCTTTCCGTACTCAGATCAGAAAAGAAATAAAGCAATTATGACCTGAGTGAAGAAATGGAGCTTGTGAGTCCAAGGGAGAGGAGTGGGTGGGGGAAGACAGTGGTGATGGCCAGATGTGGATGATCACTAGAAGCTGGGGGTAGTGGAGAAAGGACAGAAGGGAATGTGGAGAACTCAGTATGTTCTCCACATGCTGAAATGACTTGATATTATTCTAAATCCATGTGTGCTAGTAACCCCTCAAGGCACACAAACTTCTGGAGTGGGTGGTAGCCCTGATTGAACTTGGGTCCAGTTTCTTCTTAACCACAGAAAGAAACAGCTCCCATTTCTGTGGATACCTAGTGAGGTGCAAGGATGGCCACAGCGCCTGTTGACCTGTCTTGCTCATCCTTGATTATGTTCTAAGCCAAATTTGGTCATAAATAACCATTTATACCATGGCTTCTAGTGGTGAGTGGGCAGAGAAAGAGTTGCTTTTCTCTACAGCTGCCAAGCCACTCACTGCCTCAGGCAGTCTGAAATCATTAGCCAGCCATATTCCTCCCCTGCCTTTCTCATGACGAAGTTGTGCTCTTCCCAGAAATCAAACAAATGCTGTTCCTCTGTCCCTCACATGGATGTTACCTTAGCAGAGCAAGCCTGGACATGCTGTCACCGAGCTGTCCAAGTAGAATGGTCATCTCCCTTTCTGCTGTGAAGCCTTTTTTGTTTCCTTTCCCTGTGTTCAGGGCTCCTACTAAATGAACATCATGGTCCCTGACTCAAACTCTGGCAACTCCAGTGACTGTCCCTCAAATTAGTAGGTCCTTGAATTGCAGAAAAACATATTGAGGAAGTCCTTCACCAAGATTTTCCCTGATTCACTGGAAGGGCAGCTGGTAACAACACCCTGTTGTTAAAGCCTTTCTATTATAGAAAATCCCTGTGACCTTTTATTTTGAGAATCTCTCATATTTTTGTTGTTTGTAGAAGGTGTTTGGTATTCAGCAAAGGAAATCCCTTTGGGCAGCAGAAGTCTCTTCTCTTTGTCCCATAAAATTCCATTTAGGATGCAAAGTGACAGAAATTGTCATTACCCTTCTCTTATTTTTATCTCTTGGGAAAACCTTAGTAGACTTCACGCTGCAGGCCAAGCTCACACTGACACTGCCAACACCAAGAGACACAGATTGAACTAGCTGAAGACAAGGAAATGGAAAGGTAGGTGAAGAAGACGTTCAGTCTGTGGTCTCACATTACAAAAAATTCCAAACCAAGCAGTTTCTGTCCCAAACCATCCCTAAAATAATTAGCTTAAGGGGTAGCAGTACAGACTTCTTGACACTGTAGACTCAAGATGTTTTCCTCATTCACACAATGCACATAAACACACACACCCCTTTCTCAGCTAATGTGCATCTGCACACTTAAATATCTCAACAATCCTAGCAATAGCATCCTGCACTGCAATGCAGCACGTTCAAGATTCATGTGTAACTTCCAATGCCAGAAATAAGAAGGAGTGTAAAATAACTCCAAGCAGAGTTATCTTTAAATTAATTTTCCTGCGGTTGCAAGACCTTCTACTTGAGAGTTAAGAAATGCCTCTGAACCCTAATTTAGCTTCTTTTACATGAATGTGTTCTGGTGCAAATATGTGTTATATATGATCATACTACCTTTTCCAACTGATCCTGTTTAAATCAGTATTCAGGGTGGACTGTTCAGAGGATAGGAGAAGGTTAGCAAATACAACCAAAAGGCTGACATTTTAGTCTTACATATTTGATTTTGCAGTCACTATTATTATTGCAGTCACCAAGTAACTATTTTCAACTAGCAGTTTGTGAACCTGGAATCTCATATATTCTTATGCTCAGAAATAGTGTGAGCTATTCATTAAAGTCAATATTTTAGGTAGTGTATGTCATTCCTTTGTTAAAAAATTACAGAATTCAAGCATTTTCGATAACTACCTAGAACCCATGAAAGCCATGCAATCCATGTCATTAGTGTAGATTGTGAATTAAGTCACTGAAGGTGTTGCACACTCCTAATATTTTACTTATGCAGAGAGATCTTGCACAAGACTTTGCAGAATAATGTTCTTTGTCCTGGAATGAAAACCCAGAATTTGCTTCTTCAGCATTTAACATAGATGTATACTGAACACTGCTCAGGTGTGGATTACATCCTGGACTCACAGTTATCAGATTCTGAGATGAACCCCCAGCTTCACACACATACACTTATCAAGAGAACCATATTCAGCTTCAACCAAAACTTTTCATAGCAAGAGTTGTGTGAAAAATAGATTCCTAATTTAGAGGCATTTGAGACTTTAGTTTTAAAACAGTTCAGACATAAGTTATATTTTGCTTTCAGAATTTCTCCTGATATTAGAATTATGAGATTTTTTTGAACTCTCTCATGGATTTCTGAAATGAAATATGCTCTCAGGAACTTGGAGACTGATGGATAAAGTCGACATTGCTTTGCTAGCTTCCCTTCAGCCACCTCCAGAATAGCAGCAGTTCAAAGACTCATGCACAAAGCTTAAAATGTTTTTAACCTAATGGAGAAATCTTTAATAGTGTGATGTAAAAGCCCTAACATCTATATTTGAAAAAACAGACTATCTTCATCAGCCCTTTATTATGATTGATTCCTTGTGATATTATTGGTAGTACAAAAATGTGAGCCAAATTTCTAATGGCTAAATGCATGTAAGAGTTGCAGCTCAGATGGTCTTCTGCAGCATGGGGAGGTGCTGAGCATTGTGCTAAGCCTTGTGGGAACATGTCTCTTCCAAATTGCTATCTGCTTTCAGCAGGGAAAGGGCTAAGGATGTGCTGCAGATCCGCAGCCACGCCGACGCTCGGCAGCACGTGTCGCACACCCGGCAGCGCCGCGTCAAGCAGCCAAACCGGGGCTCTGATGTTACCCCACTTCTTGCCACCAGCCAAAAAGACATAAAGCTGGACACACTGGCATCAGGGCAGAGGCTCAGAAGCAGTGCTTCTTGGAGGATTGTTCAGACTCTCTGTGGATCTACAGAGGGCAGAAATCAATTTTATAATTGCAGTGAATACCATGAGATCTGTATCACCACTCTTCTGGAAATGAAATGCAGGTAATGAAACCAGCTGAAATGAAGACATTACCAACTTGTGACACTTATTCATAACACACACGTGAATAGAAATGTCTCAGGTGGAACTTAGGACAACTGTCAGTAACTGCTGTTCAAATCATCTGGTCTCTCTCTTTCCCCAAACAATTCATTTTCCTATAGCAAATGCAGTTGTTGAAGCAAATTTGCATTCTGATGCAGCGTGTGCTGCTGTGTTTGTGTGCTCCTTTGTTTTATGGCATAGCTGGTGAGTTTGAGTGAGCTTTACCCAACTGAAGGTAAACTTGTTTTATGTGTTTAATTTAGGACACAATGCATTATGTCTCAAAATTGTTTTCTCCGTTCCATTCAGGAGCCAAAGTTAGTGAGACATAGAAGGCTGCATCTGTGTTACCTCAAAAAGCAGAGTGGCATTATCCAGCTGGGTGTTCTCTAAAGGCTTTCATTTCACCAGTATCACAAACAGTGATGGCATATGGTCTTGGTGCTGGTGATGTAACTCCTGGCAGTAGTTCTGCTGCTAATGCAGAGAACTTATGGCATTTTTGTCCCTGTGTTTGCTTGTTCCTAGTTTATTTTCTTTTGAAGCTAACTTAGGTTCAAAAACCTTTTATTCAGAGAACTTGTTTTGACACCAACATTTATGCCTCTGTGATCAAAATGTTCTAACCTAGAAAATGTAGGCTTTTGGTTGGTTTGTTGAGTTTTGGCTTGTTTTTATCTTGTTGTTTTAAGTTCATTTCTCTTTGAGAAAAGTCTTTTTCTGGTGCACTTGGCTGTACATAGCCAGAGTTTACAAGGTGCACTTAAATTGAAATATCAAAGAGAACTGTTGAAATGACGTGCTTGCAAAATGTGTGCAATTATCTGCTATTAACTCATCTGGAATCCTGTGATGAGCAAACTGTGATTTTCAATGTGTCATTACATTGTTGCATCAATGGGCTGTTCAACAGCTCAATTTAAAAAATACTCAAGAAATAATCATTACAAGAGGTAATCCTTCCACTTTGATTCAAATAAATCTGTTCCTACACTAGGCTGACATGATCATGGATCTCATGAGGTTTCAGTGCTTTGTTTGCACTTACTTTACAATATTTACTGCTGATTTTGCTGTTGCATGCTTTATTTTTGATAAGGCATCTTGAATTCTGTTTTCTAATTATGTAGAGAAGAATGAGGGATAATGCTACCATCCCTGATTTCTTGCCTTTAGCTACAATGGCACAGTGGTGTTCTTTACACAGTGTCAAAGTGCTTGTTTTGTTATTATGGTGTTACAATATTTTTATCCTATGGATAATTCTGCCTCCTCTGGTGAATATTCCACTGCAGTTACCCTCTTCTAGCACTGAAAAGTCAAATCTGTTTTGTGTTTTCATTTGCAATTAATTTGTGTGGAAAATGGTCAGCTGCGTGATGAACTTATTATTTTACTGTGGCTTTTTTCTGCTCGATAGACAGGTACTTTGGAAAATTTGTCTTGGAGAAGACACTATCAAGTATGTTAAATATGTAAATATACTCCAAGTTTTCTATTCTTAATAATACCACTTTATTTCCACTGCTTTTTGCCTTTAGAAAAGGATTCTGTAAAACGGCTTCCAAATTTCACTATGGTCAGACACTACATATTTGAACTTGATTGGCTTTTTTTCATTATGTATTCTGGAAGAACTGCTTGTTGACAGAAATAATTGCAGGATTCTTTTTCTTTTCCTCTCCCAACAGAGTATATTTCCACTCGCTTGTGACTTGGGACATTCTGCTATTGGGCAATTAGTTTGAAGAAGTTTGTGCTTATGTTTTAAGTTCTATATAAACTTAAAAATATTCTTGCTTACCTGGCGATTTTTCTTCTAGCTAATCACTTGCAGTAACTGTAATGTAACTGAAACAATCACGCTTTGCATATGCTGGCTTCTTCCTCTGCAACTGGTGTAAACATCCAATTGTTTTGGCCAGAAACAGGCTTTATTTCAGTGTGTCAGAGGATGAAAGGCATAAAGAGGCTTCTAGCAGGTGAATATGTGCTGGTGCATATGCGTGGGAAGGTACTGCTCACAATCGTTAGGGGCAAGGAATTAGCCAGCAGTAGTTTGTGTGCTGCAGTAGGTGGGAAGAGTCAGCCTGCTGAAATATGAGACAGGCAGTGGAAGGGAATCATCCAGCAGTTGCCTGTGAGCTGGAGGTTATCATAAGGTGGGTGGAAGAGAGAGAAGAAGAATGGGCAAGAGAATTAGGGGAAAAAAAAAAGAAAGAATGCAGATGAAGAAAAAGAAGTCCAAGGAACAGAGAAAGAGCAGAAGCAGAGATACTACACAAACTGCTTGTAGCATGAGTGATAGAAAAGACAGATTAAAAAAGTCATCTATGTTTCTAGGAGAACAAGTGCAACCAGTTAAAAACTGCAGGACAACATGTACTATTAGCTAGCATTGCCTTTGTGTTAGAGTATGTATTGAGTTGTGAAACTGTCTGACATAAATGATGTTGAACAGCCTACACGGATTTGGTGCAAACAGAAGGTTAGACATTGGGTAAAGTGTATCAACAGGAAAAAAAATAAAAATCCTTAAAAAATAAAAATTAATTTTTCAATTCAGAATGTAACATCCTTCCAAGACATTCCTGCACAAGAAAAACACCATGAAATAATCCAGGCTGCCACCTTTTAAAATACTGGCAGCTTCTCAGCTATTTCCTGTGTGAACACTGAGTGCGCAGTAAACACAAAGAAGCCCCTTTCACTCATCCAAGTGGACCAAGTGACCATGAAGATGTGTGCTATGTGTGTTTATTTGAGAAGCTGGAATAGTGTAGCTGTAAAATCAGAGCCTAGCTTTCTGCATGTCATCTTTCTTGTCCAAGGTGGCAATCCGTCCACAACATAAATTACCAAGAGTTGGCTTCCCTCTGAGGGTGCTAATGGGGTGTAGGTGCAACTCTTTGAATAATAGCTCTAATGTAACAAAATAATGCAGGTGTTTGAATTGCTAAAATACTCACAGAGGAGCTGCATTTGCCAAGAATAGACAGAGGTACATGAACACATAATTTGTGATTGCATGAATGAATACCTGGTAGAGACCCTTTTAATAATTTACCACTGCATCCATGCAACAGTGTCTTACACTGGGAATAGCAACCAAGCATGAAAAGTAAAAAAGAAAGAACTGGCTTCTCAAGAAAGGCTAGTTGTCTAGAAGAAAAGCTTTGCTTCTACCCATTTGTTGCTGAGCACTCTTCACAGGCTGTAGGTAAGCAAAATTTTAGGGACTTGTCCAGTTATCAAAAAATTTGGCTGCTCTGTAGTTTCAAAAGTGCCAATGCTTCATTCACCATGAAAATCAGAAAGAGGAACTCAGCTTGCCAGAGCCATCTACCACTCCAGAGTCTCACTGTGCTCACAAATATATTCCAGGGAATCATACTTTAGTCTTAATGACAACAGGGAAGAGAGGCTGAATCATTTTAGAGCCTGTAAGAAAACACGCAGATTTTATGCTCCAGGGGCTTGTTCTTGTTCAGCCCAGGCTATCAGAGAAAGATGGTAGTTTCTGTTGAGTTATGGCCATTCAATAGTTTATATGAAGTGATTTTTATAGTCTCAGATAAATGTATAGAAATGGATGTTCCTCAGAAAGTCAGCAAATGTTGCTTCTTGGAGGCAGCTCCTGAAGGGACAAAGAATGGCAGCAACTTCTGCAAATAAAGACAGGGATGTCTGCAAGTCAGAGATTCAGAGAGCACCACAATCTGTCTTGTTGTCTGTATTTGCTTTACACAGAAGTGGCTACTTAAATATTCGACCATTGGGTGTTATGTCTTTCTGTTTTCATAGGCATTAAGTACGTTTCTTCTCCTTCACCCCCGTTTATTTCCCTGCTGTGGAACAGCAGTGCAGTAATGTCAGGTACATTTTGGCAATCCCAGTAGAATCAGTGCCCTCATTCATAAACTGTGATTGCTGTCCTGGGGAAATAAGACTGACTTATATTTGTGGACATAGAGATCTGGTAACAGCGACTAAAGCAAAGTTTAAAAAATGTATTTTAAAAAAAGGGTGATAGAGGGTTTTTACTTTGCTCTTGGCTTTGAAACTAGTAGAATGAAATGGCTCCATTAAAAAACAAAAACTGCATAATGGTATTTCTATCTCAAAATAAATCTTACACTAATAAGGACCACTGGTGGTGTAGTTAGAGAGGTCAAAACTTTCTAACCTCCATAGTGCAAAAAAAAAATTAAAACAACAAGAGAATTTAAAGTTCTTTTTGGAAATAAAAGAGAAGAAGGAGCAGGAGGAGGAGGGGGAGAAACAAAAGAGAAACTCTGTCTTTCAGTTCCAATAGTTCTTGATGTTTAAAATCTCTGAAGTTTTCTTATGTGTTATGAAAAGCTACAAATTTATCTTTTGCCATTTTCCCAAGGGAAGCTGACCCAAATCCACCAGCAGCAGTTGAAAAGGTTTTTCCAAGCTTTATCAAATGGCCCCAACAGAGACCAGCTTAAAATTAAAAGCTTCCCCTACCAGAGGGAATATATGTGACTTTAATAACTGAAATGTGTTTTTACTTTCTATTACAGGGGTCAAAAGGTTTCTAAACAAACCAAATTTATCAATTATTTAGAGCTGATTTCTTCTGAAGTGGTATTTCTAAGATATTATTTGGTGGATAAATTCAATGTTCTAAGGCCAGCAGCAGCATTTTATTCATAACAAATTTCTTCTAAACTGAATTTGCTGGGGCAACTTAATTTCCACTATCGTGTTTGCACTGTGGAAATATCAACTGAAGTGTTATAGGGCCTAACTAGTGGTCTTTTCAAAGAGAAATTCCATATAAGCATGCTTATTCAGCACCACCCTGCTTGCCATTTATTGCTTAAGAAATGAACTGGTACATTGTGTCTGCAGTGGAATTTCTTTAGCTGCTGAAATATCCTTAAAAACCACAAGGCACCTTTAAAGTCAGGAAACAATACCTTAAACTACATTCTCACCCTTGCAGCAAAAGAAAATAACTGTCAGAAGTTTTGTTAAAGACATTTTAAAATGAAAGAAAAGTCCTATACACAGATGTGAGTAAATGCACATTTTCTTAGCCTTCTCTGAGAAGCGAGCACTTCAGTCAGGTTGTTGCGGAAGGGAATTAACAGTAAATTTAGAAAGAGACCATTCTTAATGCCTAATAGGGTCCACTGACTATGTAAATACTCTGTTTGTTATACATTAGCTAAACATACATTGGGTTTCTGCCCAAAGTCTGCCATTTGGTGCAGGGAGAAGATGTTATGGAACAGTTCATAAATTCATGTGGAGCCCTGTTAAATGAAACCAACCATCCAAGAGCTGACATTTTGCCATCTTTAAAATAGCTGCCTCTCTTGCAGTAAAACGTCAGGTTTATTTATGCAGGCAAATATGAAGTAGTAATGTAATCAAGGTGCTATGGAGGGTTTTGTGATTTTTTTTTTTAGAGAAAGAATCTAACTATTAATAAATAAAACGTCTTGAATAGCTGCTCCTTATTTATACTCAAAAAAAATTTTCTTCCTGAAAAGTAACATTAAGGAGGAGTAAAAACATCACTTTGTGACCACTGAAAATAGTCCCTTTTTCTTAGAATACATGATTTCAGAAATATGAATTATTGCTACAAATAAAGAACGAACAGGTGAATGCTCTTCCTCTCTCTTCTGCCTCCTCTCTTTTGCCTTTGGGGCAAAAGAATTCTTCTCAAGCATAAGAGATTGGCAAAAAATGATCAAAGTGAGCCAAATATCAAGGCCTGTCCAATAAGATGTCAAGGAGCTTTTTACCTCCAGGGGACTGACTCAGCTTCTGTCTCATTTCTAGCTCAGATTATTACTTAGGTCTGGACATGGCTTGAGGATGTTGTCAGATAAGGGCTTGAGGTTTGGTCTGGGGACTCTGTGCCCTGAGAAGGCCAAATTTTTGAATGGAATGCCTTACTGAGGTTGAACATGCTTCTGAGTATGTGAAATGGATAACATGACATTTGGGTCATAGTCAGCCAGGAGCTGGTCAGCCAGGAAACTGGTTCTGCACCCAAAGTATTTGTGTGTCTGTGTGGCCTTCCCCTGCCCAAGTTCAGAAGGGTGTTGAATTCACAGCTCAATTTTGGTCCATTGCTGACAGTGATTGAAAACTACATCATGGTGGTTGTTTAGAAGCTTGCATGAAATGAGTGGATGAGCACCAAAATCACCACAC